>NC_080588.1:13750000-15000000 GCF_029962835.1 Magnolia sinica | reverse complement strand
TGTTTAATATAATCCTACGACACCATAGCAGTAGTACTGAACAGTAGCAATTTATGTTAAGACTAAGCTATGTTAAGATAAATATAAAAGATAGATTATGTTTGGCGTGGGCCTCGAGCTCTTTATCGTACACTTCTTTTATAGATTGTTAATGAAGCAAAACCCTTGTTGAGTTTCCTTACTAACCTTGGATCCTTCGCATCTATGACATGCATTCCGAATAGAAATATTTTTTAAATCTAGATCTGTTGGTTTTCATATCTACACTTTTACGTAAATGCTCTCATATTGTAGACCTTCATGACCCTACTACATCTAGATTTGTGATCGATCAAATCCATCTTCACCATTCATCTTAGACCTCGAATCGATCAAGTCATCGTTGCATCTAAATGACCCAATTGACATTGTCCACCTTTCCACGATCTTAGCGCCTTCTTATCATAAAACTGGTGGAACTGAATCCACCAGATTTAGCTCTTCTATTCTTTTAATTTTGATTGATGTAAAGATAAGGACCTGATCAATTGGCGTCCACCCTCTCCTGATTTGGGTCTGTGTTGCAACCAATATGCTTGGATATTGGTCTGATTTTCATATATTCATAATCTTCATAATCACCACAGACCTTTCGAATGTCTTTGAAAAGATCTCTCATTTTAAAAGAATTGTAAGAGATAGCTTCACCGAGTGTATCATAACAAGGTCCATGATAGGATTCTTTCTCTCGATGGGTCTTTTATAGATGTGTTGGGTATGGTGCCTCATTAATATATCACACTAATCATGGTTAAGTGGGATGCAACGTTTCGCTCTCCTAAAGGCATGCATATGATTCCGTGCCACGACATTAATAACAAAATTTGTATCGCCGTAGGAAGATCAATAAAAAAAATATATCAATGGGGCGAGTATATACCTCTTCCAACATCACACTCATAGTAGCAATACATGGTGACTGCTCATTAATCTAAACTATTGCTATGATGGCCCCCATCAAAGATGCCAAATCAACCCAATCAGGCTTCGGTGGATCCCTAACTATAGAGCCAACCGTGACGTATTTTCCTTACATCCGGGCCAACCATTTATTTTGACAGCTCATTTTAGGCCATGATCCCAAAAATGAAGCAGATCCAAATCTCAAGTGGACCACACCACAGGAAACAGCAGTGATTGAATACTCATCATTACAAAATTCTTGGGGCCACCAGAGTGTTTATTTGCCATCCAACCAGTTGATGAGGTCACAAATACCTAGATGAAGCAACCACACAAATATCAGCTTGATCCAAAAGTAGTGGCCCACAAGAAGTTTTTAATGGTTAATCACCACTCTTTCCAGTGGTGTGGTCCACCTAAGATTTGGATCTGCTTCATTTTTGGGTTTTCTATTGTTCAACATTGACCGTATTTTCTAGCTACCAGTTGGACGGTTAAGATCCTACCACGAGGGAGATTTAGGTGGTTAGGCCATGATATCAACGGTTTGGAGATCACTAAAGGTCCATTTTGGAGTATAAAATTTTTCCGCATTGTAATTTTATAAATTATAAAATACCAACCATCTGGTGGGAGCACATTCAACCAGGGATATCGTGATTCCAACCATCTGATCAATCAATAGGAAATGGACTCTACATAATTATTATACTAGAAAAGGCTCAGTTAGTGACTTCGGCCATCCATCATGCAGAGCCCACTTTCAATTCTACAACTGACAATACCAATCATGGCTATGGAAGGGGACGGTCCATATTGCTTATTGTAGCAAAGGTTCGATCATTGATCCGGAACCTCCCTATGCAGTGGCAACTTTTGAATTTGATTGCCCATCCCTTCCAAATATCACTCTCATCTGGTGATCCTAACCATATGATCAATGGATAGGATGTGAGTCAGTACATATTTATTATACAAAAGCTTTCAATCACTGATCTTTGCAGTCCATCATGCAGACTTCACCTGTAATTTCCAATCACTCTTAAAATTCACTTTGACTGGATGATCCTAACCATTCAGTTAATGATAGTAAATGGATAGACCATATTCGTTATTTTTTTATTAAATAAATAAATAAGGGTACAATCAATGGACTCAACCATCCATTGTATAGGGGAGCAGATTAGGCGAGACTCTGGATCCACTGAGGTGGGTGGGAACCTACCCGACTGTGGGGCTCAAAGTGATGTATATGCCTTAAATCCACATCGTCCAACTGTTTTGTAAGCTCATCATAAGGCATGATCCTAAAAATGAAGCACATCCAAATCTTATGTGGACCATACTACAGATACAGAAATAGTAGTGATTGAATCCCCACCATTAAAAACTTCATGGGGCCACCAGAATGTTTATTTGCCATCCAACCTGTTGATAAGATCACAAAGATCTGGACGAAGAGTCCACACAAATATTAGCTTCATCCAAAACTTGTGGCCCACGAGAAGTTTTTTAATGGTCAATTACCACTGTTTCCTATATTATGGTCCACGTGAGTTTTAGATCTGCTTCATTTTTTGGGTCATGCCCTAAAATGAGCTTTCCATACGAATGGATGGCATTGATATAGTCACATACATCACAGTG
The DNA here is from genome assembly GCF_029962835.1 of Magnolia sinica. Lineage (NCBI taxonomy): Eukaryota > Viridiplantae > Streptophyta > Magnoliopsida > Magnoliales > Magnoliaceae > Magnolia > Magnolia sinica. The sequence goes on along the minus strand of NC_080588.1, from coordinate 14,997,411 downwards.
GACCCCACAGTCAGGGGTCCCACCTACCTGGGTAGATCCGGGGTCTCACCTAAACCGCTCCCATTGTATAGAACCCATCTTTTCTTTTCTTTTTTATCCCATCAATTTTTCAATTTGATTGGATGATCCTCAAGCATTCCATCAATTGATATATATACTATAAGGTCTAGCGTATAGGACCATAACATATGGTGGAGTCGTGTCTTAGTGTGAGCCGTTGGATGATAAACATTTAAAATGTACAGGAAGATGCGACAACCTCTTGGGGAAGCTTAATGTGATAGGAAGTTAGTTAGGGCTACCATCATGTTGTGAGAAATCCACACCATTCATCTGCTTTTTTATTTCACATTAGTGCATGAGACAAAAAGTGAGGCAGATCTGAAAATCACGTAGGCTTCACGACAAGAAATAGTGAGGAATGGATGTGTGCTGGTGAAAATTGGTGGGTTACAGAAGTTTTGGATTGAGCTAATATTTTTGTATTTTCAGTTCATCCTAGTAAGAATGACCCTATGAATAATATAGATGGCATATAAGAATAATGGTAGACCTTAGAAAGGTTTCAATAGTAGGCATTTAACTACTCACATTTTCTTGTTGTGTGGCCCAGATGAATTATAGATATACCTCATTATTTTTCCCACATCCTAACATGACCAGAAAAAATGAATGAACGTGGTGGATTTCTCATAAACATTATAATGGGCACACCTATCTGTGTAGATAAAAATTCATTCCCACACAATCCAAAGGACAGGCTGTCTACGAGATGATTATTCAATCACCTTCACCTTAGAATTGGATCTTCTTTATTTTTGAAACCATGACCTAAAATTGTCTTCCAAAACAGATGGACAATGTGGGTATACAATATATAGATCAAGTTGGGCCCCACGATGAGGGACGCATTGTCCTAGGTTAGGTGGAGGCTGCACCTAATCTGCTCCCTTCCACGGGGCATGGATTAGCTACTGACAGGTTGAGTAGCGAGACTAGCTACCGAAGTGACGTCACCAAGCTCCATAGGCCCCACCATGATGTATGTTTTGTATCCACACCTTCCATCCATCTAGAGAGATCATTTTAGGGCAATATCCAAAAAACAAGTTAAATCCAAAGCTCCAATGGATCCTAGCATAGAAAACAGTGGGACATCGACGCCCACCATTAAAGACTTCTAAAGGCCACAAAAGTTTTAGATAAAGCTGATATTGTGTTTTCTCTTATTTCATGTCTCTTTTTAACTTTTGAACAGGTTAGATTTCAAATAAACATTATGGTGGGCCTTAGGATAGTTTCAACAGTGTAAATCACTCTCGCCACTGTTTTCTGTGGTGGGGTCCACTACAGCTTTTTAATTGCCTCATTCTTTGGCCCATGCCCTACAATGATATCTAAAAATGGATGGACAGTATGGATATAACACATACATTATAGTGGAACCCATGTAAATTGGTGAAGTAACTTCAGTAGTAGACTTGCTACTCAACCTTTCAGTATCTAATCCGTGTCCCCTTTTGTGTGGGAAGCGGAAAGGCTGGTGTGCCACATGCCACTGATCGTGTAACCGGCGCTAAGTTCCGTGGCCCCACCATAATATAAGAATTATATCCACACCGTCCATCCATTTGAAAAAATCATTTTAGGACATTAGCACAAGAATTAAGCAGGTCCAAAGCTCAAGTGGACCATAACATAGAAAGTAATAGGGATTGAATGCCTACCATTGAAAACTTCTTGGGGCCACAGAAGTTTTGGATCAAGATGATATTTGTTTGGTCCCTTCATCCAGTTTTGTGTAACGTTATGGACAGGTTGGATGTAAAATAAACATTATGATGGGCCTTAGAAAGGTTTTAACAATGGGCATCATTGTCCCCACTTTATGTGTCTTGGTCCACTTGAGGTTTGGATTTGCCTGAGTTTAATAGTAAAGCCTTAAAATGATATCTCAAAATGGATAGACGGTATAAATATGACACGTATCATAGAGGACCCCACACAATTGGTGACCGCAACACACCCCAAGATTGTATAACTCCGATTTATCCGATTTTACCCTTTTTTTCTAGGATGGCATCTCCACTTAATATTTTGAAAATTTATCATCCAACGGCTCACACTAAGACACGACTCGACCGTATGTTATGGTTCTATACACTCGACCTTATAGTACCATTTCCCTATATATTATATATATATATATAGAGAGAGAGAGAGAGAGAGAGAGAGAGAGAGAGGTGGTCTCCTACGAACAGTACCGCACGAGATTTCGTGCGCACTAAGGCATTCACATGAGCCGTAAGAGACTTCATGCACATCGAGGCCAACTTACTAGCCTGTAGGCTAGGGGTGGGTCCAACACAATAATTTTGTGAAATCCACTATGACCACAAGGTCTGTGGTAAAAATTTAGCCACATAATTCAAAACCCAGTTAGACTCATGATTTAGGTGGGCCACAATAAAAGAAAAAGTGGGAGAAGAGAATAATTACCGTTAAATTTTTAAAGGGCCCCACCGTGATGCACTCCAACCATTACATGTCTCATGAATATTCATGCATGGTTATAAAAAATTAGGCACATATATAATTTATGTGGGCTACAACAAGTGAATTAATTTGGATGGTAAGCATCCTCCCACTCTATTTCCATTAATGTGCCCTACCTAAATTATGGATCATGCTGATGTTTGATCCCTATTGATAATTTTTTATCACCCACCTCATGGCTGGAGTGGATTTCACATACACATCGAGGTTGGCATCCCCAACACATCCTATTGGCATAGGATGGCAGGACTAGCAGGACGTGGATTCCATTATGCATGTGAATCGTCTACCATTAAAAATTGTAAAGGGCCCTATAAGTTTTGGATCAAGCTTATAATTGTTTTTTTCCCTTCATCCATGTCTTTAAGATCTTACTATTAGGTTGGATGACAAATAAACATCATTGTGGGATCTAGAAAGGTTTCAACAGTGGAAATCATTATCCCCACCATGTCCTGTGGTATGATCAACCTGATCTTTGGATATGCTTCAATTTTGGGCTCAACCCCTTAAATTAGATGAAAAAATGGATGGACGGCATGGATAGACCGCATACATTCAAGGTGGTCCCAAATGAGTTTACTCAGTAAAATAAGAGTATACTGATCAACTCAATACGCAATCCAATTTCGCCGACACGACCTTGTTATTGGTTGTGCTAGCTCGTGGCCGCACAATGATCCATGGGTTTTATCTAAGTCTATCCACTTTGCTAGCTCATTTTATGACATGAGCTCAAAAAATGAGTAAGATCCAATCTAATGTGGACCACACCATAAAAAACAATGGTGATTAAACACCAACCATTAAAAACTTCCCAGGGTCCACTATAACGTTTATTTGATACCCAACTTGTTGATTATGTCATACAAACTTAGATGAAGGGAAACACAAATATCAGCTTATTCTAAAACGTTTATAGCCCTTAAAATTCTTTTAATGGTGGGCATTCAATAACTACATTTTCTTTCAATAACTACATTTTCATGTGGTGTGGTCACATCAATAGTACATGTATAAAATTTTCATCACCTTGCATGAATTTTAACAAGGCAGATAATGGTTGGAATGGATGTCACAAAGGAATCACAGTGGGGTCCACCCTCAACCTACTATCTAAGTAAGCTGGCCTTAATGCGCACGAAGTCTCATGCGATACGGTTCGTAGGAGACCACTATATATATATATATATATATATATATATATATATATATATATATATATATATATATATATATATATATATATATATATATATAGTTGGTCTATATTGAATATAATGTAGATCATAAAACGTACATCATGTGGGACCCACATTTAGTCACCTATCGCTCGAAAAAATCACTTAGATCATATGATCACCCAAACGGACCTTAAACCACAACCCCATGACACAAATTGACGACACAAAGCTAGAAACAGGTTTCGGTTAGCCGTCAACCTAGCGGATCAGGAAGAACATGGATGTGGGTCAGGACCCAACATTTCGGATGGATTTTGGAGGTTGCATCAAGATCACGCCCTAGGTGCCGATAGCAAGCCAGATCACACACATTTGGGTAGACCCAACTTGGCAACTTTTAAAATAAAAATAAATAAATAAATCACATACTACCATGTGAAAAATCACAAGAATTAAACAATTTGAGCCATCTATATGTTTGTGGCCCTCTTGAACCTCTTAATGCCCTAAAGAATCAGTTTTGACAGAAGTGGCTCCTATAACCATACCATGTATGGCTTGGTAAATAGATTAGCTATAAAAACAAAACCAACAAAAAAAAAAAAAGCCAACTTGGAAATGGATCCATCCAATCTGAATGATTATGCATTGGACTGAACAAGTGCTCCAATGAAACTAAGACCCCATCATTTCTCCAATGGAAAACTTCATACTCTGCCACATCCAAGGTAAAAAGCCAGCAGATAGGAAATGCTAAGTGCCACGAAAACAGAGAATAGTGATGGGGGGTAGTGATATAACACTTGCATACCTACATTTCAATTTTCAATATACAATTTCCACTCTTCTAACTAAAAGATTTAGAAAAAAAAAAACCATAGAAACACAGATCCAAATACTAAGATTGAGGTGGAATTTTTCTCTACATTAGACTGATTCAATTCATGAAATTTCATGATATTTGGGGTAACCAAATGCATCCTAACCAGTGTTCATAGTATCAGACATGTATCACCGACCGGAGATACAAAATCATTTACCAATATTGGTGATATTATTGCCCATACTTGGAATATCGCGGACTGCTTGTCATAGAAAATCAGTGCAATAGTAACCAAAATGAACTTATTTCATACCTATAATATTAACAAGAATAAAGTAATCAATTAACATTGCTTCTAAATAATTTTTTTTTTTTAAAAGTCATACATCCATCCATCCATGTACATATACAGACATCCATCCACGTCTATCCATCCATTCCATCCATTCATACATACATTCATTAATGGGAGCCTAGAAGCATGTGCTATCATAGAAAATCGGTGCAATATTAACCAGAATGAATTTATTTTATACCAATAATATCACAATAATATCATTAGGAACACTAATCACTTAAAGTTGTTTCCAAATAAGAAAAAAGTAATACAACAATCCATCTATGCATGCATGTATACATACATGCATCCATCCACACGAGTTAATACATCCACACATACATCCATCCATCCGTGCATACATATATACACACATACATGATCCATCCATGCAACATCCAACCATACCCACACATAAATGATCCATCCAACCATCCATCCAAACATAATACATCCAACCATCCATCCAAACATCCAACCATACATACATGATGCATCCAACTTCCAACCATACATGACCCATCCAACCATACATACACACATATACACACATACATTACTATCCATCTAAGCACCTGTCCATCCATCCATCCACAAAAAAAAAAAAAAAAATGCTTTCGAAACTTTAAATTTTTGGCATAAATAAAATGAAAGAGTGGTCGAAATCCACCCCTCAACCAGATCCCAAAAAAAAATTCCAACAAAAAGTAAAATTTTCTTTTTTTTCTCTAATTTTCGTAGTATTTACACACTTTTTCCCCTTCCCTATTTTTTTTCCTAAAATTAGGGATATGATTCACAAAAATTAGAGAGGACTTCCACTCCCCAAAAAAAAATCGAATTTCCTATTCTTTTTATTATTATTATTATTATCTTTGCAATTCCAACTCACCAAGCTTCTGATCCACAATCTCCAAAATAAGAGATTCAATCCACAAGAAATGAATAAGGTGTCAAAATCCCCCTCCCCTCCACTTGAATCTAGAAAAAGAATTTCAGAAAACTTTATCTTCTTTTTTTCTCAATTTTTTTTAAATCATGCACAAACTTGTCATAAATGAATGGGAAGTCAACTTATATAGGCAATAATATCACCGATACAAGCAGTGTATCATCTATACATGGTGATATATCGCCAACACAGGATTTTTTAGAATTTCGGTGTTATCAGCATCGCTGATGTGGCAATACTGATGATATCAGCAATACTATCAATAATAACACCGAAAATTGGAACACTGATCTTAATTCAACTTCTTTGATTGAGTTCAAGTCCCAACTGCACAGCAGATGGCGGCAAAGCCTGAGTTGGGTTCTTTCATTTTTAAACCTTGGTTCTTCTTGATTCGGACATTATATGGATAACAAATCCAGAATTTCCAAAAAACACAAAGCCGCGTGCGTAAATATCACTACCCCAAAAAAGTTTTACCCAAAAAAGTTTCTTATATTCAGGTCATCATCTATGCCAATAAATCTCAAAGAAAAAAAACCAAAACAAAAATCCCGAGATTACACAGATACAACCCTTTTAACCTAAACTCTATCTGCAGTCACAAAAATGCTTTTCACGAATCACTATAACTATGATATTGCATACCTCGGCTATACTGAGGTACTGAATCATCAATAACTATGCATTGTCGTCGCCCACTGTAACTTCGACTGTAACTTTTTTCAGACCGGAACAGCTGTGTGGTTTGCCCCTCCTGAACGGCCAGCTCTGGCATTCCCATTTTGATCAACCCGCTGATAACCGGTGCCACCACGGCCCGATGGGCCCCGCCCACGGCCCGAAAACTCACCCCGGCTTCCAAAGTCACTTCTGCCATATCCCCGGTTGCCAAAACTCCCACGGCCACGGAAGCTGTCGTTGTTTCGGAAAGCACCCCTTCCTCCAGTGGGGAACCGCCCTCTCCCACTACCACTGACTGGAGAAACCCGCAGCATTAGTCAGTGTGAAAACTTGGAAGCTCACTTGTACAGTACACGATGTCGGAAGTAATACCCAGCACAGATTTTATTTAAGATATAGTTTATCGATACAAAACTCAAATTCAGGTTTTTACCCGACTTCATTCCTTTCACCATCAGTTCTTAAAGAACTCCAAAAATTGGCATTCCAAATCCAGAGTAACAATTGAAAACCCACCAATTACTATCAGATGCACAAACGCAGATGGCAAAGGAAAGCGGCCCCGACATGTATGACGCATGGACGTGACATATTTGTGCAGGATATCGGCTGTTAATCAGGAGGGCCCCACAGGAATGTGCCCCAGACTAAGCATCACCTGGTCCAGTCATCAGTGGGCCCAACTTGTACAGGAAAAAAGGACTGTTAAGAAAGGACTACTAACGTTCCACATTGAATGCAACTATGTGGCCCACACAATGAATGAACCAGACTCAATTCTTGGGATTGCTAGGTTCACCATGGGGCCCTTGTCATGAATGGCCGAGATCTTACACATTTCCATGTCTTGCATGCTTGCAAATGGGCATCTGCAGGTAGCATTCCACTCGTAAATAATCACCAGAGCCAATCAATGACTCAGCTGAGTTTTATAAGAATCTGAATCTTATTGAGTGTGACTGTAATGAGTTAACTCAGCAGAGTCAAGTTGATTGGACAGTGCTCTAAAAATTCTCAAGTCGAAGCATCTTCAGTGCCCTATCTGGTTTCTTCTCTGTTTTTTTTTTGAAAGGATGGTGCCCTATCAAGTATAACAAATCCCAAACAATATTCACTTGCCTCGAGTTGTAGTTCTCTTCTCCTCAATAAATGCTTGGCGGCCCCCAATCATGATAGGTGAAGCCTACAAAAACAGTGGTAGCCAATTTTTAGAGACAATCAGTGTTCGAAGTATCGGTATCGCTACAAGTTTCGTTGGCCGGGGATACGGAAACAATATCAATATCGCCGATGATATCACTGATAACCAAAAATGCAGGAAAACATATTAAAAACGGTGGAATTTTTAGTGAAACTTCAGGAGATGTAAAAATACACATTTGCATATTTAGGGAAAAAAAATTGCAAAAAGAATGCATACATAATAAGTCTCCATTTTATGGGGGCCTAAAAGCATGTGCCTTCGTAAGAAATCAGTCTTAACCATCCCATCCATCCCATCTAATCATCCAACCTTCCATCTAAACATCCATTGATATTGCAAAATATCGACAACACAAGATGTTTTGCCAAGAAATCATCAACAGCTGGAAAGGAAATAAAAGATTGTGGTCTCGATATTGCACATGTTGCAATAACGATAATATCGAGATATTATCAATATTATCAACAACAAATTGAACACTGCACACAACCATATGCCCATAAAAAATTTGAAATGAATTTTTTTAATAAACAAATTTTTGGTGACATCGATACGTTGGCGGTATTATTGAAATATCGTTCATAGACTTATACAAGCGTCACCTAGAATTTACACAGTCGAAAATATTAACGATACAATGGTGATACATTGGTGATATTGATACATTGGCAATACAAGTGTTAAAGTCCCTTGATATACATTGATATGCCATCCCCTAACGGCTCGAGCTTTTAGAGAATGCGGTGATTTAACATGGCATCAAAGCGGATAGTCAAGTGTTTGAATCCCAGGAGTAGCAAATATGCCTCCCTAATATATTCTTTCACAGGGGGCCATTTATGGTGAGAGTTCTGTGTCCATCCACCCTTGCCTAGTATGTTCCCGTTCCCGTGCGGAGTTCCACCCCGCACATGCGGAAGAGTGTTAAGGGTCACTTGATATACATTGATACACCATCCCCTAACGGCTCGAGCTTTTAAGAGCAAGTGGTGATTTGACAACAAGCAACACTTGGAATCTACAATTGAAAATATTGGCGATTAGATTGGCGATATCAATACGTTGGCGAAACTTAGTGATACATTGTTGATAACTGAATTTTTTTATACCAACAGTGTTATCGGTATCGCCAAGCTGGAGATAAAGATAATATCGAGTATACTTCATAATATCAGGGATAATTCGAACAATGACAATAGATATTGGGTAATCTAGTGAATTTGAAGAATAATAAGTACTTTGAGAAAAGAAAAGGAAAAAAAAAAAGGGTACTTGTTTTCAATTTTTCTTCTTCCATCTGCTAAAGGTACTGATTTAAATAAAGTAGAAATAATAATAATGTTCTGTGAAGCAAAATTATAAAACCAAAAAGTATAGTAGTAAGCTAGTCCAAAACTTCTTTTTTCCTATCTTCCTTTTTTTTCTTTTTTCTTTTTTTTTTTGGAAGAGTTAATGATTGACAGTTGTCACTGTTATACCATACCACCAGTCATTACGAACACAAAGGGAAAGTGGAAAATGTTGGGTCCACGGAACAATGGGTGTTTAAAACTAATGTTACTTCCGCATACCATTGCAGTTAGGAGTACTATGTAAATAAACTAATTTTAAAACTTTATCAATCTTGTTCCAACAAGAGCATCTACAGTGGGGGCCCATTGTTAACATTGTCATACACATGACATTAGCAGCAGGAGGCCGGATGGTCATTTGAAGCATAAAAATACGGGATCTGGAAGAGGGTGAATTTATAAGATTTATAGTGGTTTTTTCTGGGAATTTTCAGTCTGGCTTTTTATAGGTGTTTTGCCCAATATATGAAAAGTTCAGAGAACCAGCCGATTTTTTTTTTTGGCTGCACTAATTTTCTGGGGTTTTTTGCGGAGATTTATCATATGGATTAGGTATGGCTGGACATTTGCGATCTCTAAGAACAAGAAATGTGCAATTCTGTTCAGATTTGAGTGACCTATATATTGATTTTAGTGGGAAAAAAATTGTCATACAACCCAATTTAAGACATCTGCAGGGTATGGTTTGGTCTTATTTGTCACAATTGAAGGTACGTATAAATGTGCATCTGCTTTTATTCCTATATGTGAGCTCTGGTGTGCTCCTTGAGCCGTGTTTGTGTGCCGTCAAGCATTGGGGGTGTTATGATACCTCTTCTCATTCAAGTGATGTTTCGAGTTCCTATATGATTCCGAGGGGAGTAAATGTACCAAGAATGAGTGATTATCCAAGTTGTAGCGCAGTCCAAGTCTCTTCCTATGTTCATGGGAGGCCATAAGAACTTGAGGCATATTGATGGATCGATTCCTGAACCCGAAATATCTGAACCCACTTACGCGGATTGGGAAGCAGATAGACATGATGATAATGAGATTGTTGCTCCATTCCGTGAAGGCTAGCATTAGTGGCACATTCATGTATTGTGAGACTGCTGAAGAGATTCAGGGCTCTGTGGCGGCCACATATTCTCAGAAAAAGGATGGCGATCATGTTTTTCAGTTTGACCCGTGAGATTGCAAATTTTCGACAGGAGTGGTCCTTGGGAGAGTACTACACGGCTCGTCGAGGAATGTGGCTTGAGCTGGGATACTATAGATTCAGGGCTCTGTGGCGGCCACATATTCTCGGAAAAAGGATGGCAATCATGTTTTTCAGTTTGATCCGTGAGATTGCAAATTTTCAACAGGAGTGATCCTTGGGAGACTACTACGCGGCTTGTCAAGGAATGTGGCTTGAGCTGGGATACTATAGACCAGTCTGTTCATTTTGTGTTCAGGAGCATAAGGTTGAGATTGAATAACGACAAATCTTTGATCTTTATTGTTGGGCTTAAACTCAAACTATGGGACCATTCGTACATAGATTCTCATTCAAGAGCCTCTTCCCACTACTGGGACAGTCTTTGCTTTAAGCAAGAAGAAAGTTGCCCACAAGTGATATTAGATACATCTTCTAGTTCTCAAGATCGATCGGCATTTTTAGTTCTGTGACGGGAGGTCACAGTGGACAGGGTCGTGGCGAGAGTCATAAAGGAAGATCTAATCGAGGTGAGAGGTTCGGATCAGGTAGCCATAGCATGGGTTGCAATACTTCTGGCCATAGAGCTGTGGTGATTCTAGAGGCAGTTATGGACATGTAGGTTGTGGTCATAAAGAGTGTGGACAGGGCCAAAGCAATTTGACCAGTGATGAGCATTAGAAGTTAGTTTGTACACAATGTGGTTGCCCTAGGCATACACAGGATACTTGTTAAGACATTGTTGATCAACCACCATGGAAGGCTTATGCAGCTGCAATTGATTCCTTGGACATTGCCCATGATGAAGCCAAGAGTCTATTATCTTCGAGTGGCACTCACCAATCTCTAGCTAAAGAACTTGTTGCTTTTCATCACCGTCTGGCATCTGCCTCTTCTAGAAGGGACCTCCACCTCTCCATCATCTCATGTCGCCTTCTCTCCTAGTGTCCCACCTTTTCAACAAGCTGGTAGTCTCAAAACTTATGTCTGATGGAAATGAAGGGATAATGGTCTTCCTCTCACTGACTCCCATCATTCTTCTGCTTTAGAACCAGGTATGAATGCTCAATCGGATTCTTTAGACATTCCTATTGCACTGTGTAAAGGACAATGGTCATATTCAACTCATCCTATTGCTAACTATATCTTCTATAATCCTCTTTCACATTCCTATTGTGCCTCTCTTTTCAACCTTTCTTCCGTCACAGTTCCATTTTGCATTCGTAAAGCCCTCACCTGTTCCGAGTGGAAACATGACATGCTGGAGGAAATGCACGCCCTCGAAAAAAAAATCAGATACACCACACCTCCTAGCTTTCTTCCCACAACTGAAAACAGGTCTATGTAAGCTTCACAAAGCTATTTACAGTCTCAAACAATCCCCAGGTGTATAGCTCAAGCATTTTTGTTAGGCACCAAAAAGTTTGGCTACTCCCAAAGTTGTGCATATCTGTGGGCATCTCTATGGTCATCGTCTATGTGAACGATACCATAGTAACAGGAGACGACCATGGTGTCATCTTGTCCGTATAGTCATTCCTTGGTATGGAATCTGATATTAAAAAACTTGGCTCTCACCGCTATTTTTTTGGACATTGAAGTTGTTCTCTCCAGACATGGTATTGTCATCTCTCAGCAAAAATAAACAGTTGATCTACTTCGAAACAGTGGACTTTGTGGTACTCAGCCTATTGACACTCCCACTAAGTAGAATAACCGCCTTCAGCTTGATTGTAGCGATCTATAACCTGATGACAGCATGAATCGACACTTAGTCAGTAAGCTCATCTATTGACAATTACCCATCTAGATATTGCTTATACCATGTGCGTAGGGAGTCAGTTTATGCATGCTCCACACTCTAGTCACTTAGATATTGTGCATTGAATCTTGAAGTTTCTCAAAAGTTCACCAAGTCAGGGTATACTCCATTCCGAGCATTGCTCAACTTGAGCTGGCTACGCTATACAGATGCGAATTGAGCTAGCTCTCCTTCCAATCACTACTCGACTTTCAAGTTTTGTACCTTGGTTAGTGGCAATCTAGCAACATGGAAAAGTTTAAAAAAATAGTTACTTACGGCACGCCCTAGTGCAGAAGCTGAATATCAGGCAATGGTTCATGTCGTCTATGAACTTCTGTGATTGAACACCTTATTGACTGAATTAGGCCTTCCAGTTTCTTCTTCCGTGACTCTTCATTATGACAACCCTGCTACTATTAATATCACCTCTAACCCGGTTTATCATGAGGATACCAAGTACATTGAGGTTGATTGAGTTTTATCCTTTAAAATATGGCATCAAAGGATGTTCGGATGTCATATCAAAAGTCTAACAATCAACTAGTTGATTTCTTAACAAAGGGAATTGGTCGTCGTCACCTGCTTTGTATGTATTCAAAGGTGGGCATGATCAATATCTATGCTCCTACTTAAGGAGAAGTGTAAGCAAATATGCGTATGTGTTATCTTTTTGTGTCATCCTTCAGAGTACCATATCTGTGTTTCATGATAATATAAGTGTTAACCGTAGTGGTCTTGGCACAAGTTGACTTGCCCTAAACTCTATCATTTTCCGTCACCCCTTCTCTTTCTTCCTCATCTTCTGCCTCTTCTCCTCTCTCTCGTACTTCTCTCTCCTTCTCATCTTTCTACTGAAAGCAGGAGCAAGAGCAGGAGTGTGTGAGCCCAAAATGTGATTCAAAGCATGAGCAGCGCCTAATAAGAAGGATCATGCAACTAGGTCCATGATATGTCTGATGCCTTCATCAGTTAATTTTAACGGTCCTGCCCTTCCTTTGACATTTAAGCCATGTAATATATCAATACCTATATAAGCATTTTCCATTACACATTGGTACCAATAGGGAAAAAAATTTATGTTACAAATGCCAGTGCTTTAGGTTTAATGACTATATATAACTCAAGACATGTTTCACGCTGCGCAAAAGTACGGCGGTCCTTAAAAAAATGACATCAACCGCTGTACTGAAATTGTAAGCTGCTATCTTGCAAATCAAAGCCACCAATGGCTACCATATGCTCCTGTGTCTAGCAGACAAGAATGGGGACTTTGTAAAGACGATGATCAAGTACTGTGTTATATATAGTCATGTAACCTATCAGTAGATATGCACAGCATCAATTTTTTCCTATCAGTACCAATTCATGTCAAATGCTCATATCAGTACCGATATATTACCTGACATAAACCACACAAACGACAAACTGAGGGCAAGTCAAAAGCCATCCGACATAAGCATGAAAGATGGTAGAAGGGGGCATCATTGATAATGAGTTTTTAGAGGGTGATCTTAATAAATATTTTTTAACTATTTCTTAAGGGTAATCTTGAAATTGTCCTAAAAATAAAAACCAAATATACCAATCCACCTATTTGCACAAATATCTACTGATGAGCTCCAAGAAGTTGCTCATAACACTCCAAACAACATTAAGCCATGGAGCTAATAGTCACAAGTGGGAGTGGGAGCAGGTGCAGATTTGGCAACAGAAGGTACGAAATTAGCTATTTTTCATGATCCAAAGAGTTGTAAGATTTGATAGCAGGAGTAGCAACCTAAGTAAATTCCTGCAAACATATTGGAAGACATGTAATATTGTTACTCATTGTGAATCATTTATGGATTGAATAGCATAGCCACTGCATCATCAGCATCAGCATCAGCATCTAAGCCACTGCATCCTGAAGCTAACATAATATCCATGAGAGGTTACTTCCTTTTTTTTTCTTTTTAACGGCGTGTCCTTGAGAGCATTATCTCAAGTCACTTGTAACACAGTGAGGTTTTAAAGCTGACCAATTCAGGGAGATGGCAATCCCAGATGAATAAAACCAGAGGACAAGTGGTTTAGGGCCTTTTTGGGAGCTTTGAAAGGAAAAGGAGAGACATTTTCTTTAAAAGTTATTTTCCAAGGAAGTGTTTGGAGAGAATTAAAAAAAAAAGGGGGGGGGGAGATTTTTAGGACAACTATGAAAACAATTCTTGGAAAATGTTTTCAACAAAAAATTGAACTCCCAATCAGGGGAAAATGTCATCTTCTTAGAAATTATTTTCCACCCAACTGCTTATCAAGCTCCCAAGCAGGCCTTATTTAAGGTTTTAAGGTCATTATGTTTAAGGGGTTTATTAGTTTAGAAATGGAGCTTCAAAATATATGCGGCGACACCACATATTGGACAACTGGGCAATAGGTGTATCCCACTATGTAATGGTCTGACCAACAGATACAGTCAATCAAACTCAACAGATGGAACACACATGTATGAAAATAATGGACAGTTTAAAAATTGCCAATAGCCCACATACAACGTCCATCTGGCGTGCCTGATTAATGGGCCAGTCTTCTTTTGGCTAGGACATCTATACTGATGAACAGGTCAGGTGTCCCACACATGGTGGGACATCTGGCCGCAGGCCAGTGTGCATTAGCAATAACTCTTACAAAAGATTTGTGGAGGCTTTCTCAGGCAGTCAAAGTGGAAGTGTTATAGGTGAGAGGTTGGTGATGATAAAACATTAGACAATGGTTTCAATGAGAAATCCGCAGGCAGTTTGTTATCTCAATCACTTGGAATAGCTATTGACCCTGTAACCATCGAGGAAACTTAACTCTCCGAAAAGGACCTGTTAAGGGTCAAGATTCTTCCAAACTGCTTGTCACTTCTACAAGATTTTCAACTGGTGCCACTCTCTTGGCAAGTGTTTTGCAAGTCCATTGGGCATTGAATGGAGTGGTACTTTTATACGTTGACTGAAAGAATGATTACCGACCGCAAGTATGAAAATTGCTTATATGTAGGAGTTAAAGAATGATTATAGTATGTAAATATCTATATGTAGGATTCAATTTCCAAGTTTGTCCAAGATTTTTGCTCTCATATTTCTGTCATTTGTTCATTTTCCATGACAATTTATTAAAGAAATTTTGGTTTGGGAAGATACGATAAAATAGGGAATCAACTTCCAGTTTATGATTTACTGGTAAATGGTTGGCAGCATGAGGAGACAAAAACAAATACTTTTAGAGCACAAATACCAAACCATTTGTAGATTCTGTGGAAAAGCTTTGTTGGATTTAAAAAAATTGTGAGCTAACTGGTCAAGTAGTGCCCTTGTCAGTAGCATGCTAAGTCCACCCACATGTACAACCCAGCCTCTACACAAGACAGAGCACATGCACCAAGCTGGCACATTTATGCAACATCGCTGTACATGTGGTGGGCCCCACCATGTGGGTTCTCTGGCCTCAAAATCAGACTACGCTCATCAAGAGGGTTGCAATGCATAAAACAAATGGATGGATAACTAGGCCAAGTTTTTTGCCATATTAGCTTTGCACTGGCCAATATGGGTGGACCAGACTACAAGATAGTACCAACTTGATGGGCGCCTCAGATCTTGTACATGAACACCACATTGGTACATGCGACTGCATAAAGGAGTTGGTTGTACATGCGTGGATTTTCCATCCTCCAAACAGAGGAGGTAACCATGACCAGAAGTTCATGACTCATACTCGATCATCTTTGAATATTATCAAATGACCAACGTGCCAGATGAGTAACTGATGACTTGAGTTCAATTTTGGAAAAGAGGTCATGAGGAGAGAGGCTCATATACCTCAATTACGTTCTGCATTGAACTTGGCAACTCGAATTCAACAAAGCCAAAACAAAATCCCTGTTGCTGCATGGGTAAGAGAATAAAATGGTGACCAAAAGCAATGCCTGATTGGAGAAGGGATCACAAGGACAAGGGTAACAGAAACAAACCCTATTACTTCTGACTTGGATGCCGCCAGGCTTAATAGGCCCGAATTTCCTGAACTCTTCATCAAGTTGGGCAACTGTGGCGTTCAAAGGCAAACCCCGGATATAAATTGAGTGACCCTCAGCTGCAAGGAACAAGTGTGCTAAACTTAGAAACATATATTACATTAACACTTCTAACTTTAACGTGCATTAATATGAATGGGAATTGTGGGTCTTGATGCACCAGGATGTAAATGATGCCCTGATGGGCCTGGTCAATACTCCATACAGGTGGAGCCCATGGCTTGGTGATCTGGACAATCGATCTAATAGGCCCATGTGGATGATGGACGGTAAAAAATCTTCCAAGTTAGATTCTAGCCTTTAAATGGGTGCACTACCAATACAGGGTTAAAAACATACAGCAAAAATCCACGGGGGGAAAAAAAAGTTCTTCTCTTCTATTTTGGAAGATTTTTTTGGCATGCCCTATCCACTGCAGGGGAGCCTCTTGTATGATCTCTGCATATCAATACCCAATAATTCATCGTATGAGAAAGAGAAGCTAAACACCTTCTTCGTGAAGATTGCTGCTTTCGGGGGTATTGTTGCTAGTAGGAGAGTTAATCACAGGTGCTGGAGCAGGTGCTGGGGGCTCGACGGACTGTCGCTCAGTATTTGCAGGTGCCACCCAGATGGCAGTGGTAGGTACATACACTGCAACAGGACCTGCAGTGTCCTTCATAACTTTCACCTGTTCCCAAGGTTCCACTTCATTAAGCAATATGCAGGAAGACACCTGTATGGTCTGGTCAGGAAAGGAGCATAAATTATCATGTAACTTACAATTGATGCATAAGACTTCTTAGGAGCATCCTCTTGGACAGTGGAAGTCAATTCAGTAACCTGTTGCACTTCATTTTGACTTGAATGAGCCGGGGGTTCCACAACAACCTCTTCTTCTTCAATGACAGAACCTTCCTCGTTGTCTGATGGGTCACAAACTTCCTGACCGTTGTGAAGATCCTCTTCGGAAATCAAAGCTTCGGGGTCAGTTACATGATGATCTGGAGCTGGACCAACCTCTGAAAAGTGAATACAAATATTAAAGACAAAACAAAAAAACAAAAACCAAAAACAAAATGGCTTCAAAGGAGATATAAAATGTTCGATCGAGCATTTGATCACCCAATAAATGTAAATGAGAGGTTGGCAATACAAATCATTCATATGGTGAGGCACATGGTGATACAAGATAAAATGAAAATCTACCCCATTGGCTGTTAAATGTCGACAACTGGTTCTAACCACCCATGTCCTTTGGATGGATTGGAACAATTGATAGGCGCCATGATGCATCATCAAATGCAGGCCACAGTTATTAGTTCATGGCTCATCCCATGAGAAGACTCAACAAATCATCTAGTAGGGGATATGGAGTGCCTAGGGACAAAGAGGTGGGCCAAACCTCCCCCATTCTTGTGTCAAAAAGAAAGTTATGTTCCTTTTGAACAAGGATCATAAAATATGCCATATTGAAGATAAAATTTTAAGAAGCAAAACAATAGAAGAAGAAAAGGAAGGAACAAAATTTACCTGGATCAGGAGTTAGAGGAGCACTCAGGGTATTTTCAGCAACGCCATTAACTAATATGGGATCAGCCTCCACTGATTCACTTTCGTCCACATACCTAAAAACATCATTTAAGACAAAGTAACCTTTGTCTTGTGGAGCGAGGAAGAATGACTGAGCAAATTTCCTTCTCACATTGTCCGTTCCAGTAAGACATCCAGTGACTAGAACCATCACTCCCCCCTGGTGAGATTCCTGTGCATCTGCAGTTTTTATCTCCACCTTGATGCCCTTGTATCCCAAGGAAACTATCTTGTCATTGATTGCCTGCTCCAAGAAGAATAACAGTCCAACATAACTTGTCAAAAAAGAAGTTACAAAGTTAATTTCTATTTGGATAATTAGATTTCTACATTCAGCATTTACAAGAAAATCATACGAAAATCAGAAAAGTTCAAAATGTCTGTTGTAATGCACACAATTGGAAATATATATGATTATACGAGCATAAAATTCTACAACCACCCTGGTTGATAGGGGCACCCTTTGGCCTTTGTATTACAGAGGTAGAAAGGATCAGTGTAAATACTTCTAGCTCCATAGCATAGCTAAATCAATCATTCAAAATCATTTCATGTTATTGTGGGTTGAGTTTTCCAATCGCTCTTAAAGTCGAGGAAGGCAAGACTACCATGCAGACTAATGTAACAAGAACACTCCCTGTTTTGAAATATTTTTCATGGGATCCAAGTGTGGAACACAAACCAAAATGTCGTCTATTGAAAAAAATAAAAAATTATTCATCTTTGTTATCTCAGTTTCTCTCCTGTTATGTCAGCATGTCAGTGTACCTAACACTTTTTTTCTGTGTCTAAATCTCATTACATGTAGAACTTTTGAAGGGATATGCACGAAAAGATGCAGCAAACAGTAGATTCAAGGTGTTCCGTAACAGTATCGGTGGGCGTAACGGTGCCCACCATTACCGATATGGATACACCCCATATCGGCCGATACGGGGTGTGTAATGGTGCAAATTTTTATTTTTATTTTTGGGTCAAAAAGTTATGGAAAAATATTCATTAAATCTGGAATATTCTAAATATTCCAAATATGCATTCATTTATAATTTGGAACATGTTTATGGTGGTGTAACGGTCCACTCTTTGGTGAGAATGCTATATCGGGTTGTCTGATGGATTTATGAACCTAACAACCTAAAATTAATTACAAACCTTTTATATTTAGTTTTCTAACTATATAATATCTATATAAATTTATTATAATAAATGTAATACCAAAACATCTTATATTTTCAAGTTTTCCTTTTATTTATAGTGCTAGTGCATTGCATACTTCGTGACTCACATGCATTTTATTTCAATACAGAGTTTAGGGACGTTTGTATCCTATTATGTAATTCACATACCTAACAGTTTGATATCATTTTCCCCCATAAATCTTTTAAAAAATTAAAATTAAATTGAGGTAAATATTGTTGCTGATTCGGGGCTGGTTTAGGGACCATTTGATGCCCCAAACTAGCCTCAAATTAATGCAATCTATTGGCACTTATCCCACTAATGGATTGGTGGACATTAATTGGACAGTGAAAAATGAAAAAAATCAAATGGTCCTATTTCAAAAAACAAGTGTTTGCAAACTAATGATGGAAATTGTTGGAGTTATTTAATTTTGGGATTGTGACTTAGCAACAATGGTCCCAAAATTTAATTGGCTGATTTTGAGTTAATATATACGTTGTGTATAAATTTTTAAGGCCATGTACTGGGGTCCACTCGATTATGTATTATATATCCATGTCATCCATCCGTTTTGGCAACTCATTTAAGAGCATTGGAAAAAAATAAGGTAAATCCAGATCTCAGGTGGACCACTAGTGGGCCAGGCGGGCCACCTTGATGTATTTGTATATCAATGCCATCAATCTATTTTGCCAACTCATTTTAAGGCATGGTCCAAAAATTCAGGTAGATCTAAATCTTCGGTGGACCACTAGTATCCCTTTAAAAGTGGGGCCCGCCTCAATGCATTTGTTGTATATCCATGTGGTCCATCCTTTTTGCCAACTTATTTTAGGGCATGGTCCAAAAAATGAGGTTGATCCAAATCTTAGGTGAACCACAAAAAAAGGATTTAATTCCCACCATTAAAATTTTCTTAAGACATTTTTTTTTTTGGATCAAGCTATTATTTGTGTTCTCCCTTCATAAAGGTCAAAGTCTATGTGACCTTATCAACAGGTTCGATGGAAAATAAACATTATAGTAGACAGCATGGATATACTACACATAAATCAAGGTGGGGCCCACGTAACAAAACAGTGCAAGTGCACTGTGCAGCATGCACCAAGGAACATTTTTAAAAATAAATTTGAAGTGCATGGCTGTGAAACAGCCACGCAGTCCATTCCTTTTTCCAATACTAAAATGAAAAGAAGAGAGGGAAACCGAAAAGAAAATAGGGAAAGAAGAGAGAGAGAGAGAGAGAGAGAGAGAGAGAGAGAGGAAGAAGAAGAAGAAGAAGAAGAAGGGCCGCAGCAGCAGCTCAAGAAGGAGGAGGAGGAGGAGAAGGAGAATGAGAAGAAAAGAAAGGGGGAAAAAAAAAAGTATGTTTTTTTTTTCTTTTTCTTTTTTCCTATTTTCTTTAGGCCCGTAATAGTTGTAACGGTACCGTAACAACCATTATGGACTGTAACGGCCGTTACGGGCACAAAAAAGAGGGGGTGGCCGTTACAACCCGGTAACGCGTAACGGTCACGGCCGTTACCGGCCGGTACGTAACCATTTTTGAACACCTTGAGTAGATTGCATAAGCTTTCATTGATAAAACCCAATTTCCAATGGGAAAAATGAAAAGGAAAAAAAAAAAAATTTGAATGAAATGTACAAACATCTTTATTTTCTCATGGTCTCCCGTTACTTTAAAATATCTATTTACGTCTAATTTATATATATTTACAAACTGTTTAGATCAATGGATATGACTGCTCATCCTAATGCAACTAGGAATCCTATAACCTATAGTGCTCAAAAGCACTAGAGCATTTCCCATATGCATTTCTCATCTGATGAATGGGTCAGCCATATGTACGTACATACATATGTACTTATGTACAAAGTACATATATATACATATGTATGCATGCATGTAACGGGTTGGACGATATGTGAACATCCATCCAGTAGATAACTTTCAGCATATCATGTTTGTCGACATGCCGACATCCAACCCATCCAATATGTTGGCCCCACCATGAGGATCACCTTGTAAAAAAATCAGCCCATCCACTCAACGAGAGGACCATGCTTGATATTTTGTTATTTATCAATGGCTATACATTACTTTCTATGGCATGGCCCACCTGATGGATAGTTTGAGCTATTTTTTGCACAACATGATTCTCATGATGGAGCCAACTTATTGCACGGTGTTGATGTCATATGCACTTAATAGGTTGGAAGTTATCCACTCATGAAATCTTTTCTTACTACATCCACATCCTTTTGGGCCTTCCGAACGACCCTTTAAGACTTCAACTATTACCAACTCACTCCTAACTGGCGATTCAAAAAAGAAAAGAAAGAAACAAAAATGGTGACTCAATGGGGGTGAGAGACCTGCTGGCGGTTCTTGGTCTCCATTGCATATAACAAACCATCTAAAGTCTACTTCCCCTCATCTTATTGCCTGTTAGTACCACTCCTAATTTCCCTCGATTCATTCATTTCTAATTCTATCCTTCCTCTTGCGACTCATTCATATCAACATCCTCAATTCAGCTACCCTCATCCGATGAACATGTTGTTCTTTAACTACCCAACATTTTGTTCCATAAAGCATGGCTGATTAGCTATCCAATAAAACCCATTGATTGTAATCAACCTATGTACTAGAATATTAGATAGTACTTGATTGTAATCAACCTATGTACTAGAATATTAGATAGTACTACATTGCACTTATGAGAGTTTTGTGCTCTCATTGCCAGTTCCAAGCAAGGATAAAGGAGGGGTGTTGCATCAGGTTGGCAGCCAGTGTCATGAATCTGAACAATATACATAGGTACATATGTATTATATACATAACAGAGAAAGAGAGACACACCCATGCAAACATGAATGCACACACGCGCGCGCACTCACGTATCATCCAATATAATACAACAGCAACATGTCAAGTCAACATTTTGTTGTACCTAACATGTTCTGCATCTAAATCACAGAACCTGTAGAACTTTTGGGGAGAAATGCATAGGAGACGGACGCAGCAAAAAACAGTAGATTAGATCAATGTTGTCAAAATCGTTATCGTATCGCAAATCATAAAAAGGGTTGAATCATATCGAATCGCAAATCGTATCATAAATCATAAGATTTTTCTGATTTAAAAATTTACATATAAAAAACAAATGAAAAAATATAAATAAGAAAAGATTAAAAATTCATTAATCATCCATTTCCCTTAATTGTACCAAAAAAAAATACATATCATGATATTATCAATTGAGAAAATGTATATGGTATATATATTGTGATATTAAAGGATTCTTGTCTTTTTCCTTTGTTTTCTTTTGCTGTCTTTCAAAAAAATTACCTTAAAAAACATACAAGAGTCCTTTAATAATTTTGTTCCTTTATACATTTCGTAAGTGTAGAATCATGTTAGAAAAAATGGCATTCAATTCCATTGTGAATAGTATCTTCATTTCTTTGTTTTGGGTTTTTGAAGATCAAAATCCCCACAAATATCCTCTTGGCTCTCTTTGTTTAAAGAAAAAAATTGAGGATATATTTAATAGGGGAGGCCTTTTTCATGTTTTATGAGCAAAAGGGTATGAAGAAAGAAGAAAACTGAATTAAAAAAAAAATTAAAATTAAAATTTTAAAAAGATTTTTTAAGTAATTTTTGGGCCCATTTATGTAATCTACGATTATCGTACGATTCGATACGATTATTTGGGATTTGTATTTTGGTGCACGATTCAAATCGTACACCCATATGATACAATATGAATCGTAAATTGTAAAGTTTTGATAACACTGGATTAGACCAGCTTTCATTGACAAAACCAATTTTCAGTGGGAAAAATGAAAAGAAATGAAGCAATAAACAAATATTAGACAATCGAAAGAGCGTGAATGACATGAGATGATAAAATTCATTTTGTTGTACCTACTAGCTTTTTTTGTGTTTAAATCACATAGCATCTAAAACTTTTGGGAGGAAATGCATGCAGAGATGCAGAAAACAGTAGATTACATAAGCTTCCTTTGACAAAACCAATTTCTGCAGTGGAAAAAAAATTAAAAATTAAAATCAATAAACAGACATTAAACAATAGGTGTGTGAAATACACAAGCTGATAAAATTTCCTAAAATAAGCCACTCAATGCATTCCCAGCTTTTTTATGTTACCTTTTTTTTTTTTGGAAAGGTGGCTTTGTTTATGTTACTGGAGAGTAGGTGAGTTTTAAGCTTTCATTTTTGCAAAACCAATTTCAAACAATAAGCAAACATTAAAAGACAGAAAGAGCATAAACTACGCACATAAGCAGATAAATGCCACAAACAAGCCACTGAATGCTGAGAGGAGGGAATCTAAGAGTGATGGCTAGCGATACCCTTCATTTCCACAGACTTACTTGCATGGTTTTCACAGAAGTCATAGCACCATTTGGTTCAGGTCGGCTCATCTCACTCAAATCGTGATAAAATCTGCACACCAATTCTGGTGATCGGTAAAGAATATGGTAATACTGTTCAACAAAGGCATTTCCAACCTGTGAATAAATTCAACAATAATTAGATCCACAACTAAAACAAATTACATTAGGGAAAAAAAAAAAAAAAAAAAGAGGGAGTGATTGTATGGAAGTATGATTTATACCACTTGGGCACCAGGACCAGCAGGACCCGATGTCGTTGATGCCATTAATGCAGTGAATCTACGAACAAAATGGTGCTCAGGCCTGAAATCTCTGTATTAATCACAAGGAAAGAGATGTTCGCCACCCAAAACAGTAAATTACTACTACTGAAATGAGTTATCAACAGAATTAAAATCCATAGTATAATAAACAGTCCAAGTAGCAGGAACTCCAAAACAGAAAGCATAAGCTAGGCTGCATTTGAGAGCTACCATACCACATTTGCATTGAACAGAATGGCCATTGTGCATAATTGGGCTCTTTGCCACATTGAGCTCACTTGCAATTCCTTTTTGTATTTGGATGGATGAGCTCACTCGCATGGCAAAGCCAGTTCAATGAACTTTCTTTTTTCCAATCATTCAACATTTCAAGACTATACGAATAATGCCCAGAATTTTGAAAATGTAGTTGGTGTAATTTAAATAGAGAGAAGTGACAATTTGTGCCCTATTCCAAACAAAGCCTCATTCATGCAATCCAAACAACACTAAAACCCAAAAAACACTAGTACAAATCTATGATATTGAAATCCTTCAAATCCCTCAAAACTTGTGTAGGAGATGAGTTGACACGGGGAGGGTGCCAGATCCATGTCGATATGGCTCAGCCATACCTGAAATTTTATAGTAGAATTAATGTTCAAAATTGTAAAAACATATCTAAAAATTAAGCAAGTTTATCTTGTCGACCCATACCCATACCCATATCCTTGCAGCATCACCATACCCTGAGATTTGGAAATCAAGCAGAACTCGTAGACCCATATCCCTGCCCAACACTGTACCCATGTGGCCGTACCAAAGTAACATAGATAAGAAGAAGGAACCTGAACACGAAATCCTATGAACCCAAACATAAACAAGGCTAGACAACCGCGAACCAGACAGTAGAATCCAAGAAAAACCTCTATTCTTCTTAAAATCAGTTGCCAAGCATGATTTTAGAAACCAGAGAGATTTTTTTAACAGACTTATGAAAACCAATTGAGAAGCACAATTCCAGAAACCAGAGACATTTCTCAAGCAAACAGGAAAACACTAAAGCCGTTGGAAGGCCCAAAACATATTGGAAAATGAACACTCCAAAATCCCAACACAATTCCTTTTAACTCCAACAAAAAACTATTGAAAATAAAATCAAATCAATAAAATACAAGAATCTCTACCTACAGTGTCTAATCAAACATGAAGCATGTTTTAGGAAAACCCTACAAATCACTAAACCATATAACTATTCAAGTCAGAAACCATCCGAAACCCTCAAACCCAAACCAAGGGAATAATAAAACCATGAAACTACAATATAAATCCTAGAAATCCGAAATAAAGCGGCAGCAAAACAATCTGATAACTGAAATAAATTGCAAGAAGAACCTCATCTACATCCTCTAACTAATTGATAAGCATGGTTATAGGAAACCCAAAAGCACTATAAAATTCACAATCAAGTCAGGAAATTCCAAACAGAAAAATCCTAAAACCCCAAAGCATGAACCTGGATGACTATGAAACTCCAAAATAGAACCCTCGAACCCACGCACGAACACACACACACACACACACACAAAAAAAAAAAGCTTGACACAAAATCATTGACCACCAATGAAAAAAAAAAAAAAAAGCAAAAGCGAAGAACCTCCATCCAAAGGACCTAACACAATTGAAGAAAACCCTAAAACAACAAAACCGTAAAATCCAAAACAATTCAAGTAAACTCAAAAACTAAATTCTAAAACCTTAAGGAGCAAGGAAAAGCGGTATTTGGATCAACAATATGCATGGGCTGCCCCTTGAATGGGATTTCTTAGTATTTATTCACAGAATGAGTTTTGTTGGCTCATGAACTATCTCAAGGCAAGAGATGCCCCTGACTGAGGCGAGATGCGATCGAGGGCGAGAGACGGGGTGAGGAGCGATTAAGGGCGATAGACGGGGCGAGGCGCAATCTAGGGCGATAGACGGGGCGAGGCGCGATCGAGGGCGAGAGATGAGGCGAGATGCAATCCCAGGCCTGGATCATGGGAGATCTCGAGGAGGCGACACAAGAAGATCAAAGAGACGAGGTGGACTCTCAGTAAGCCAGGGGAGATCGTCCTTTGAGGTGTCCAAACATTAGGCGCAAGCTAGCAAGGTGACATTTGGTGGACATAGAGAGGTGTGGGAGACGATCTACATCGTTGGATCAATCAGGGCAGAGGTTGGAGGGAGGACGACATGCTATATAGGGGGAGGGGATCTCTAGACTGAAGCCTAGGTACATCTCAGTTGTGTTGTCAAAGTCAAGGGTTGGGAGTGGGAGATTGAGCTAGCGACAGTAGGTAGGCAGGGGGTACGAGGGTGGAGGTAGACAAGCGTAAAGGGAAAGAGCTAGGGAGAGTTGCATGGAGGGCTTTCGTGCGGGCGGTAGTCCTCCCACAGGGGCCGTTCTCAGAGTTTTGCTTTTGTTCAACTGAAAAGGGAAGATGAGATTCCAACAGTGATCTTGAGGAAGGAGGAGTCAGGGAGACTAAGGAGTTTCGCTTTTGTTCAACTGAAAAGGGAAGATGAGATTCCAACAATGATCTTGAGGAAGAAGGGATCAGGGAGCAAAGGAGTTTTGCTTTTGTTCAACGGAAAAGGGAAGATGAGATTCCAGCAGTGATTTCGACTCTTCACCAGAAAACCTTTAAAGGTCGAAACATTTCGATTCAAAGAGCCAAGTATGGACTAGTAGCAACTAACCATCAGATTGGGAAGAAGGTGTTGATAAGGGCAGCTAGATAACAAACTAGTGTGGGGGTGGGTGCAGCTCCTGTGGAAGTCCAAGCTCCTACAACTAACTCCGCCTTGAAAGATACAGACTCAGGGGAGTTGGAGGCAGGTCCGGCAAGAGGAGATTGCATCTCTGAGTTGGAGGCTGCAATAACATTTCGACGAAATGAAGGTCTAGCTTTGGAAAGGGAATTTGATTGTAGGCCCTATGGTGAATGTTAACCCCAAGGTGGTGGAGAATGCTCAATGGAGCTTGGTGGAGGTAAAGGTCGGCACCACCTTAGGGAAGGTAAAGGTCCAAATGTCTCTCCGGCCACAAATGGATCTCAATCGATTGTTGAGGCCATTTCTAATGATAGCCCGATGGAACACCTTCGAAGGTGGGAAGATCAGTTGTCATTCAGATGAGAGAGGGTCCAACATCATGTCTAGGGCATTCCGTTGGAGCTTTAGTTTTCAAAGATATTTGCGATGGTGGTTTCGTGTATCACAGAGACATTGATGGTGGATCTGGCTACTAAGGGCTCAGAGGTCAAGCAACAAGAATCTTTAACAAGAAGAAATCGATCACGACACTGGAGATAGTTACCTTTATCGTCAGGGAGGAGGGGGTGACAATTAAGGTGGTGAAGGAGGTGTCAAGTCAAGAGAGTAGCTAAGGGAAAGCGAAGGAGTCGAGGATGGCCAGAGCTCCACTCACAAGAAGGGGGGAAATAGCAATGGCGAACAAAGGAGCTCGCTCCCTATACTCCTGAGGAGACGAACTTGTAGGTCGTCGATATGAAGTTGGTGGATTCTATGTGAGGGATTTCTTTTAAAGACTGGGTGGCCATCAACTCAATGGACTCTGCTAGGGGGTTGCCTAGGATTCTAGACTCTAGTCAAAGAAGATAAAGACTTTTGGTCTGAGTTCACTTTAGAACGCAACAAGTTCGGTCTTCCTTGGTGCATAGGTGGGGATTTCAATGTTACTAAATTTTCTTTTGAGAAATCTCATGGAGGAGGTATCACTTAAAGCATGCACGACTTCTCCGAGTGGTGGGTCTACCTGTAAAAGAGTTTATTAATCTCCCAATGATCGATGGGAAATTTACATGGACGAATGGTCAGGACCATCCAATCTTGTCCAAATTAGACTATTTCTCAGTATCTTTTGAAAGGCAAGATCTTGGCTTGGAAAAGGGAAGTGTTGGCAAATCTAAAAGACATGTTAAGTGGCATTCTTTTGAAGATTCGGTCCTTTGATTTAAAGGCAAAAGATCTGGAGCTTTCAAAGGATGAAAAAATCATTAGGTTGAAGCTAGCGCAAGACTATTCATACCAGCTAAAGGAGGAAGAGATTAAATGTAGACAAAGGTCGAAGACAAACTAGCTTGAGGGGGCAAAAATAC
Organism: Magnolia sinica; assembly: GCF_029962835.1. NCBI lineage: Eukaryota > Viridiplantae > Streptophyta > Magnoliopsida > Magnoliales > Magnoliaceae > Magnolia > Magnolia sinica. The sequence continues at coordinate 14,969,697 of NC_080588.1, read as the reverse complement.
GAAATCCTTCTATTGCATTGCTACTATGTGGCAAGAAGTAACAAAATTGAAAGTGTGGTAGTAAATGGTAGAAGAGTTGAAGAGAATGATCAAGTGTGCCCTAAGGTGGTCAACTGCTACAAATCCCTTCTCTTTGATGATGGATGGGAGAGACCCACTCTTGATGACTAAAAGGGTTTAAGGGCCTCTCTGGTATATAGTTTAAAGGCCTCTCTGGTATTGAGGTAGCCTCTTTGGAGAAGCCATTTTCGAAGGATGAAATCAAGGCGGCAATAGAATCAATGGGAAGGGATAAGAAATAGAGCTCAAACAATTACCCAATGGCCTTCTTCCAAGATTGTTAGGTGGAAAAGACCGGTGTTGTGAAATTTATGGTCGAGTTTCACGAGAGGTGTCACATGTCAACAGAGTTGGGAGCTTTTTTCATCGCTATTATTCCGAACGTATCCAAGGAACATAAATTGAGGGATTTCAGACCAATTAGCCTAGTTGGGGAGCCATACAAGATCCTTGCAAAAATGTTAGTGCCCAGGCTTTAGGTGGCTTTCGACTTAATTATAAACCAGAACCAACACGTGTTTATCACAGACAATGAGCTTTTTGGATAGCGTCGTGATAGCCCATGAGTGCATTGACTCTCATTACAAGGAAGGTACAAAAGGGTTAGTGCGCAAGCTGGACATCAAGAAGGCATATGATCATATCAAATGGAAATTCTTCAATTACTTGATGGGTTGAGTGGACTGCGGGTTGAAGTGGAGGGGTTGGATGAGGGAGTGTATCTGGCCGACCAAATTTTTTGTTCTGGCTAACGATTACTCTTAAGGCTTCTTTAGCTCATCAAGGTGTATTCGATAAGGAGAACCTCTTTCTCCATTTCTAATTGTTGTGGTGGAGGAGATCCTAGGTAGGATGCTAGCCAAAGGTCACCAGGAAGACATCATTTGCGATTTCAAACAAAGTAATGCAAGTGCTCCTATCTCTCATCTCCAATTCGCTGATAATATTGTGCTCTTTTTTGAAGTAAGTGAATCTATGGAGGGACAAGTTAAGAATAATCATTCTATATTTTGAAGTGGCATTGGGTTTGAAGATAAATATTGCAAAAAAGTGAAATGTTGGAAGTGCATATAGTCAAGGAGAAAGTCGAGCAGATGGCATCAATCTTTGGATGCAAGGTAGGGGCATTCCCCTCTACTTATCTTGGGCTCCCCTTTGTATTTAGAAGCCAGCAAAGCACTTGTGGGCTGTAGTGGTGGAGAGATTTGAAGGAAGCTCTCTAATTGGAAATCTCGGTATCTCTTGTTGGGTGGTCGAATCCACCTTCATTAAAGCAGCATTATAAAATCTTCCATAGTATTTCATATCCTTATTCAAGTGCCTGAAATCAATTTCAGAGAGCTTGAAAAGTTTTGGCGTAATTTCTTATCACAGGGAGTGGACAACAGGAAAAGGTTCCAACTTGTGGGATGGAAAGAGGTGTGTAGACCATATAAGGGAGGGGATGGTATAAGAGACTTGGAAAAGATAAATCTAACTCTTCTAGAAAAATGGTTATGATGCTTCGAGATGAGGGAAGATTCTCTTCAGTGTTTGACCATAGCTGAAAAATACAGGTGCCAAGAATGGGGGTAGGGGGTGAAAGATTCTTCTCTCTATAGAGCCTCATGGATTTGGAAAGGGATATCTAGAATCAAGCATATGTTTGGCACTAAGATTCGCTTTGTTATTAGGAGCGGGGATAGAGTTCGCTTTTGGTAAGACGTGTAGATACGAGAATCCCTGCTCGAATACGTGTTCCCTAGAGTAGCTCATCTATCCTTGGGGAGGAATATTATGGTATCTAGCTGCTACTCAAGCACTGCAATGATTTGGTCTCCTCCATGCTATAGGAACATGACGGATGAGGAGGTGGAGTGTGTGAGGCTCCTTAATTGTCTTCACCTTTGTAAGCCAATGGGGATGAAGGGGACAAAATGCTTTGGCAAAGGAAAAATCCAATCACTTTTTGGTTTGGTCCTTCTATGGCTTATTGCGGCACTCAAAATAGGTCGGTTCAAGAGTGGTCATGGTTAAGGTGTGGCACTATGGGGATCCTCCAAAAAATTGTAGCCTTTGGATGGCTGGTTGGGAGAGGAAGAGTTTTCACCATTGACAACCTCCAAAGACGATCAATGATATTGCTTGATGTATGTGTGATGTGTATGGTACACACCAAGCTGGTAGATCATCTATTCATTCATTGCGCATTTGCCAAGCAATTATGGAGTAGTTTTTTTTTCATAATCTTCGACATGTCTTGGATGATACCCGAGTCAGTGTGGGATTTATTCTTGATTTGGCATGGGGCGGGGCTAGGAAGAAACACTACAATTATGTGAAGAGTGGCTCTTCTAGCATCCTTATGGGCTATTTGGGGGGGAAGAAATTGGAGATGCTTACGTAATGAATCCCTTAGGACATAGGAGGTCTTCTTGAAAGCCCTCTTTTTATGCCTGAGTGGGCTTCTTGTATCAAATCAGTGGAAGATTGTAATTTTCATTTTTTTAATTTTTTTTCTTTTTTGTTAGGTTGTAATTTTTGTGTCATCGCGGCATCTCCTTAATAAATTACTTGTTACTCTTTAAACATAAAAATAAAAAGAGGAGCAAGGAAAGAGCATGAAAGGCACATAGGAAGCCACAGAAGCCCACATAAAATTACAACAAATGAACCCAATACTGTTTTTAAAAAATAATAATAATAATAATAACTGCAAGAAGCTTTATTCAATGCATCTAGGAAATCGAGATGCACAATCTAATGAAACCCATAAAACTGTAAAATCACACACGCAAAAGTGATTAAAGTGAACCTGATCATGGTAAAACCATGACACCTAAAACATAAGAGTTTAAGAAGGAAGAATACCTAAGCCCCAAAACAAAGCCATGGAAGCAAATGCTAAAATCCAGCAAAGAAATCAAAACCCAAGTAGAGACTGTAGTGAAAGCATGCTACTGTTTATTACACAACTATACGAACTGTCAAGATACTGATCCATAAGACCCATTTGGGTTGGATCATACCAAAAATACACTGATAAAACAATATTACCCATCTGATTTTGCTATTGACCATTTTTTGTTTTACTGGCCATTCTCAGCTATGCTCCCTAAACAGCAGGGACATGATAAGGACATTCTGTGCACCATTGACGTCCCACGAGATGCATGCATGTTCATCATGGATTGCTGGGTCAACAAATGGCAGCAAACTCCATGAAAGTGGAGCATCTAGCCAAAAATCCTAAACCCCATGGGACAAAGTACAACGAGAAGCCCGAGAATCTCAAAACAAAACCCTATAAACAAAAACCCAAATGAAGACCCTACCAGCAAAAACAACAGAAAGCCACAAGCACAGCCAGTAACAGCAGATGCAATGGAAGTTTTCTCAAAAAAAAAAAAAAAGGAAAAAAGAAACACCAAACCCACTTTCTATACAACCAATAATCACTGTTCATGAAAACACACGCACACAGAAGGAAAGAACAAAACCCCTAGAATTCCAAAACAGAAGGCAAGACCAAAACTTCAATATCCCAGAACAAAACCCTACAAAAAAAATCCAGTACAATTCAGTAAAATCAAAATAAAAAGCTCGAAGATGGTCCATGGGCCCAATCCCATGAAGAGCAAAATAAACCCAAAAATCCCAAAACAAAACGAGTGCCAAAAAGAAGAAAGAGAAAAACCCCCTGTTTCCTCAACAAAATCTCTAGAAATCCAAAAGGAAGTATTACAGAATATTTATAAAAAAAAAATCATAAATTGTTATTTCTTGATCGACCAACATGAGTCCAACAAAACAACCCATTCTGAGATTCGATCAAAACCCTAGATCTAAAACTGACAAAATCGTAGAAATAAAAAAGCTCAGCGACCACCAAATAAAATTACAAAAAAAAATAAAAAATCAAAGCTCGAAGAACATGGGAAATCAGTCGATACCGAGAAAAGAAAATCCATATAACTAACAATCTCTCTAACAATTACAAGAAAAAAAAATACATCCAAATCAAGAGAAATATACCAAAGGAAAGGTCTAAAAAAAAAAAAAAAAACATAGGAAAAATTACATATGAAAACTTATTTTCCAGATGAATTGAATTAACAAAGCGCAAATGAAGATAATACAAAAATGAGAGAAAAATAAATAGCATTTTTACCTTCGTCGGAAGCAACTGACTGTTTCTCCGAGAGAGAGAGAGAGAGAGAGAGAGGGTTTTAATGGTGAAGTGCACAGAGAAGGAAAAGGCGATGAATTGTATATAATACCTGGCCCGCAGCTTTGAGAAGTGCACACGTGTTTCTAACTCCAACAAGTGGGGCCCATTTATTAGTAATCTAGACTGTTTATCTGCTGAGTTTCAACAATGATGGAATATTCCCAAAAATATTTCTGGATTTGTGCACTAAAGTGATCCATTTTTGTAATCTCTCCCACTTGAATGTGGACCGTTATAATATTCCTTCGTGACCGTATGTCTGTAGATGGAAGTATAAAGTTCATTATTTTTTCACGTTCGAGATTTTCTCTTCTGAAGCACAAAGAATTGGTAAGGATGAAAAGATGAACGGTCTGGATTATCAATATGTGGGCCATATGTTTCATACGAGAAAACTCGTGTATCCTTCGTGAAGATGTATCCCCGGTGTGGTTCAGTTCTTCGAGAAAAATAACCCCACTTCCGGGGGAGCGGATTCGGTCAGGAAGGAATAACACCGAGTTCGATCGGGCCTTAACTGTAGGGCCCATCTTAATATCTTTTTCTTATATCCACACCGTCCATCTATTTTTAAAGATCTCTTTGGAATGCAGGAACAAAAATAATAAATATGTAAATCTTAAGTAGATCACACCATAGGAAACCATGCGAATTATCCTTAAAAACTTTCCATAGGCCACAAAAGTTTTGGACTAAGCTGATATTTGGTTTTTAACTTTCATCCACCTCTATTTGATCTTATAAGCATGTTGGATGGTAAATAAATATCACATTTGATGGTAAATAAGCATTAAAGTAGCCTATCAGAGGTTTTTAATGGTGGGCGTCAATTACCATTGTTTCCTATGGTGTGGAAAACATGAGATTTTTATTTACTTCATTTTTTATTTTGTGCAACAAAATAATTTGAAAAAACCGATGAACGGATTGGATATATAAAAAATATATCAAGATGGCCCCATAGTTACAGCCTCACCAAACTCGGTGTGAACCCGAACTGACTGAATCCGCTCCCCGTTTCAAGGGAGTAGGAAAGGGAGTTATTTGATACTCTGTTGTACATGACACTTGACACGCAGGTACCTGAAGATAATATGATTGGAATATATTAAATCAAATTAAACCGTTTAAATGGTAAGAAAAACTGTATTTCAGCTACACTCAGAAGCTCAGATTGTTTGGAAAGTTCTGTCCTCTGATTGGTGGACGCATGTTTGTTAAAATGAGACCGTTGGATATTTTTCATAATTTATCTGTTCCATACCATTACTCTGATATTTATGTAATTAAATAAGCATAATTTTTTGTTTGCTCATCAAACATGTGAACTTATAAATATAATTTGAATTAAACATATCTCACGTGTACAATTTTCAAAATTTTCTAAGTGCACGTGTATCATCTATCACACTCTGCCAGAGTATTAAGGTTTCTCTCTTGCAAAAGAGCTTCCAGCCTTAGAGTAGGGTGGCTGTTGGGCTGGGCTGAGTTGGCTCTACAGGCCGACATTACCTCGGTGGATGGGCTAGGCTAGGGCCATAAATAAGTCAGTCCAATTTATCCAATCCGTCCAAATTGTTTGCCCCCATTTAATATGCGTTTCATGGACATTCAGTGGACGGTTTAGATGAAAAATATCAGACGTGCTATATCCAGCAAACAAGTGTCCAAAGATCAGTGTTTATGATTGTTTGGCTAGATATGGTTCCTGTAAGATGACTTATCTGCATCGTGTCACAAAATTTAGGTGATCCGATTTTAGTTAGTATATGCCACGTGTATATATATGTATTTTGAAATGACCATTCATCAACCATCACATGGCATCGGCAGGGAGATCTGAGCACAAATGGGCCTCAGCGATCCTTGCCCCTCGAGCTAGCAATGCAAAGAATCAATCTGGCCCACTAGTTAGGATGGGTACCCATGTGAAGTGAATGTAGACTCTTGGCAATATTTTTATAACTATCCATTATTTTTTCATTGAGGTTTGTCCCAAAAATGAGTTGATGGTCTTGATTTATGAGCCATCTCAAGGGATCAGCTTATGCACGGCTGAGATGTACTACAAACATGATAGGCTCTGTGTGTGGTCAACGCGACTTGTGTCCTATCCCGAAGCTGGGAACGGGCAGGAGCTTTGAATGGCCACAGTAACGTATGGGTTTTATCCGCACTGTTCATCCATTTTTTGTGACATTTTATGGGATTAGACCAAAAGTTAGGTAGGTCGAGGCCTCAAGTAGACCACACAACAGGAAAATGCGATGATAATGATTCTCACTGTTGAAACTTTCCTAAGGCCCACTGTCATATTTATTTTCCATCCATTCTATTCATAAAGTTACATATACATGAATGAAGAAAAAATGTGGATATTAGCTCAATCCAAAACTTCGGTTGCCTTCAAGAAGTTTTCAACGGTAAAAATTTAATCCACATTGTGTGGTCCACATATTTCTTAGTTCTTTCTCGGTTTTAGTCATGTATCCTGAAATGTCATAGAAAAATGGATGAACGATGTGGATAAAACTCATGCATCACGGTGGCCACACAAAGCTCCTGCCCGTTCCCAGCCGGAGACTGGGCGGGGTAGGAAGCAATCTGCTTTCGCGTGTATTTGGGTGCATGTGGAGTAATTCCATGCCTTTTAGTCATGTATTCACTTTACATATGGATATGGACGAAATTCAATCATTAAGACCATATTATTATTATTATTATTATTGAACTTTTGTGATCAGAACTGTTCAAGAGATGCGTCTCATCACAAATTAAGTCATGATCAAAGTGAGAGTTCTCATCAGTTATCCTAGTCAATACATCTATAAATGGTCAAAATCATATAATGATCAATTAATTATTTGAAGTTTAGTTTTGAATGGTTGCGATAGTTTTTTAGGAAAGTTGGTTATCTATTACTCTTCTTTTGAGTTCATATGTCCTAGTTATATTTATTTTACATTATTAAGTAAATATGTAAATATGCAATGATTATAAATTACTTATCTTAACAATATCTCAACTCTTATGTTTGGCTAATCAATGATACAATGATAACAATAACATTATTTTATTACTTTAATGACAACTCATCAACTCATCAAAATACATTGAAGTTGTTTTGTACAAACAGTATGATTAATATTGGTCATTAAGTTTTTAAACTTTTACTTAGATGATTAATAACATTGGATTAGAACATTTTTTAGAGTGATATGCAATCAAAGAGAAATTATATATTGGAGAACCTTTATTTAAAATGATAAGTATTGATTATTAGTTTCCTAGTTATTAATTAATGGTTATGATTATTTAATCGAAGTGATTTTAGGAAACATTAACAATAAAAGGTGTGCCCCACCTGATGGAGGGTTTAGATCATAGATAAAATATTTCTTATTATAATAAAAAAAAATATTGTTCATTTCCTATCAACCTATCAAAGATTATGATCGTCGTATTAAGGTGAGGATGGGAATCCATTATGCGTCAATGCTATAAATAGTCTTGATCAACAACTAGACCTTCTTTATTATAACTTATATAGATCATCTATCCTCCTGAACATTAATCGGATGTTTAGGATCATCCTATCATAGCGACCTTAAAGAGACAAGCAATTAGACATAAGCCCACCACAATGGATGGTATTTATCAATAATCATAACTTTCATATTAATTATAATTTATATAAATTGTCCATTTCCTTAGTCTTTAATCAAATGATTAAAATCATTCGATCAAAATGTTTTCAAGAGGGATGAGTAATCAATGATACTCCCACATGATAGAAAATCATGAATGAGAGGGACATGTGATCTAAACATGGCTCACTTGATGGACATTGTTTATTGTTTCATTGACATAATAAATATGAAACATTGATGTCTTGGCTATTGATCTGAATAATTTAAACAATTCAATTGAAGTGGCCTTTTAGGAGGCATCCACAACACAAGATTGACTCTATTTACTTTTTATGAGGGATCCACAAGACAAGATTGGCCCTACCTAACAGGTAGCCCGTATCACATATAAGACTTATTTAAGTATAATAAATATGAATAGTTCATTTCTCAAGCATTGATTAGATAACAAGTATCATTGTGTTAGGATGGCTTTCGGATGTGTAATCAAATATGCACTCCACATGATAGACAACCAAGATTATAATCAAACATTTATGTTATGTAATCCATATGGACAACCATTTTTTTAACCATCAATTGCATGTTTATAATCATTACATTAAAGATGGGATGTGCGATGGATAGCTTGAATCCATTATTGGACAATTTTGTATATTATACTTGACTTCCACCACTGATTTTGATGATCATCATTTATTATATTATTTAAATAGTTCATTCCTAATTAATTTAGGACTCAAAACATCTTTTATAAAATGTAATTTTGACTAAACCAAACAAACACAAAATCTAGAAAATCATGATTTGACAAAGAAAAAAAAAACACAAATGAAGTTGATAGTTAGTGAATTCCAATTATACTGATTAATAGACTTTAAATTCTTGGATTGACTAATTTCGTATATCTAATTGGGACCTTAGTATGAAAATTATAAAATATATATAGTAAACAAAATGCTCAATTTTGGACAAAATTGTACTTTTTAGTTCATTTTCTAACCTCAAGTCGATGAGGTAGCTTGTTTGGCTCCCATTCCCTTTATTTTTTATTTTGAATAAAAGTACCTAGTTGAGAGGCTAATGCAATAAAGTTGCATCGAGTCATATCATCTTGTCCAGTCTCAACTAAGCCATGGCTATCAGAGAGTTTGTAACTCCGCCTGAAACTCATTGACTTGAGTTGACTCGATTAAGTTATGACTATAAGCATCGAGTCTTAAAACTATAAGCATTGAGTCTTAAAGCTACAATCTAAATCATTGTTGTATTATGTAGAATACATGAGTGTGTTCATGTTAGAAGGTTGTATGAGTTTATATAGCTTATGTAAACATCTTTGTACAATAGATAAATGGTCGTATCTTAATTATTTTATACCCATGGTATAAAGATGTCTACATAAGTATATCATGGCGCACCCTCTCATTCATACATATAGATTTGTATCTCTCTATGTGTTGCCCCCATACACCTATACACCCTTCCATGTACACACATAGACTCATGTAGTTGTACATGTTGGTCCCCACCATGGAAAGACTAAGTCTAAAAATTCTCTTTATTAGAAAAAAAAAAAACTTTTAATTACCTGCCACTAAAGTAGGATATCATATCACGTGATATTTTTGTGGGACACAAACTTTGCATTTAAAAAAAAAAAATTTACACAATTTCATCAAAATCATCCTTAAAAAGTTCACATATGAAATAGGAAACAAAAGCATGGTTTTAAAAGAGGTTTGGAAGTGAATTCTCAAATACTTAAAGTACTGTAACTTTGTAACGCCCTGGTTTTCAGGACCCAAGTATGACCCGTCTCCCAAAAACCCAAGTGTTAAATTTAAAGAATGGTCAGATATAATATATTTTTTTTATCAGAGTAAGCAAATGAGCGTAGTGTGGACAAATCGACATAAAAAAAATTCATTATTATTATAATATTCCCATAATGACTTATACAAACCAATGTCTCCAAAATTAACAAATACAATAATTACATGATCTAATACATAAGAAATAATATAAAGCATATAAATATAAGCCGCAAGATCACACAGCTTCTCCAAGCATACGTCAAGCATTCCTAGTGATCGTACCATGCTCCTTATCAAGTCTAAATATGCATATCACTTAAGCCACCTGTACTACCTGTACGGTTTTATATTTGATGGATGAGTCGCCAACTCAGTATGAATTCCCCTCAAGATTATGCACCGCCACATTAAGCAAGAAATAGTATAAAACATACAGACAACCAAAATAGAGTAAATGCAGTCTTGTTAGATTCATGGATGCATGAATGTAATGATCGACCCGGGTAAAACATTCAGACGGTCTGTGCCCCGGGTAAAACATCTAGACGGGTAATGGGGTCGTCACCTAGGGATAAGACTGGTTATCAGCGCAACACGTAGCGTAATCGCAGGGCATGATAATCCGAGTCAATATCACAATCGAATGACTGGTCATAAGCGTAACACGCAGCGTAATCGCAGGGCAGAGTGATCCAAGTCATCGAAATATGTCATGTATGCATGACTTGTCAGCTCATTATTAGTCCATTTGCAACCAGCCAATTTAAGTAAGCTCACGGTCACTACGGGGAGCACATGGCCCAGCATAGGCCAACAGCTCAGGCATAATATCCCATTACCACCATCCCCGGCCCGTGAGGCTACCATCTTAGGATATTTAATGGAAACCCGTCGACTAGTGGTCAATCATATTACAATATATGAGGCTTAGCATCACATGGTTGTACAGTATAAAACAATGGACCCATAGAGAAAATACTAGAACAAAGCCACATAGGGCGATATCAAAGTAGGCCACATAGGGCAAGTATCAGAACCGTGCGATAAAATACCATCTTTGAAAGCCATTGGACACAACAACCCTGGATGGTAGGCCCACATCAATGATCATCTGGACCATCACTCAATAACCACCAAGTTGAAGGTCCATTACGATCACGACTAGTCAAGTTACATCCCAAGTATGGGTGTATATTCATATGTGGGAGTTTTTCTACTAATGTACCAGTTTAAGTTCCATAAGCAATCCACAGAAAGAAATCCACAAGCATGAACAATTATACAGGATAATCATAAAGCATATAATACAACAATTCAATTCCCACCAGCTAATACATGTGATTATGAAAGAGAGATATCATTTATGAATTTAAATAAAAACTATAACCTAAGCTAATGAGAAGATGGAAAGCTCAATGGGAGGAATCATTACTTTATAGTTTGTATCGCCTATCAACATCATTAGGGAATGCGCGTTCCCTTAAGATCAAGTCCTACCATAAATCAGGATGTACAATTAGATCCAAGTTCTTCATACCACCTCGGGTTTAAGATCATACCTTAGGGTTATCTTTTAGGGTTTTGGGGTTTTATCCTATGGTCTAGCCCCATACTTAGATTTTATGATTTGAATCCTAACTTATTATTATTAATGTTATTATCATCATTATTATTATTGTACAATGGGTCAGATAACATTCATAGTAGGAGTATCAACCCATCCGTATTAATGATGAAGGTGCACAAGGTCCTATCTAAATATACCGACATTATCCATTATTCTTGTAATGATTAATAGGGCAAGTAATAATAATAGGATTTCTTTAATAACACTAATATAATAAGAATTTATACTGTGGGGCCCATCTTGATATCTTTTTTTTATATCCACACCGTCCATTTGTTTTTAAAGATCTCTTTGGTATAAATGAACAAAAATGATATATATAAAAATCTTAGGTAGATCACACCATAGAAAACAGTGCGAATTATCCCTGAAAACTTTCCATGGGCCACAAAAGTTATGGACTAAGCTGATATTTGTTTTTTTACTTTCATCCACCTTTATTTGATCTTATCAGCACATTGGATGGTAAATAAACATCACATATGATGGTAAATAAGCATTAAAGTAGCCTGTCAGAGGTTTTTAATGGTGGGCGTCAATTACCATTGTTTCCCATGGTGTGGACAACATGAGACTTTTATTTACTTCATTTTTTATTTTATGCCACAAAATAATTTGAAAAAACCGATGAACGAAGTGGATATACAAAAAATATATCAAAATGACCCCACAGTTACGGCCTCACCAAACTCGGTGTAAACCCGAACTGACCGAATCCGCTCCCCGTTTCAAGGGAGTAGGAAAGGGAGTTATTTGATACTCCGCTGTATATGACACTTGATACGCAGGTACCTGAAGATAATACGATTGGAATATATTAAATCAAATTAAACAGTTTAAATGGTAAGAAAAAACCGTATTTCAGCTACACTCAGAAGCTCAGATTGTTTGAAAAGTTCTGTCCTCTGATTGGTGGACGCATGTCTGTTAAAATGAGACCGTTGAATATTTTTCATAATTATCTGTTCCATACCATTACTCTGATATTTATATAATTAAATAAGCATAATTTTTTGTTTGCTCATGTTTCATGTGAACTTATAAATATAATTTGAATTAAACATATCTCACTTGTACAATTTTCAAAATTTTCTAAGTGCACGTGTATCATCTATCACACTCCGCCCGAGTATTAAGTTTCTCTCTTGCAAAAGAGCTTCCAGCCTTAGAGTAGGTGGCTGTTGGGCTGGGCTGAGTTGGCTCTACAGTCTGACATTACCTCGGTGGATGGGCTAGGCCAGGGCCATAAATGAGTCAGTCCAATTTATCCAAACCATCCAAATTGTTTGCACCCATTTAAAATGGTTCCTAAGCAAGAATAGTTACACTAATGGCAGCATGATATGCGTTTCGTGGACATTCAGTGGACGGTTTAGATGAAAAATATTAGACGTGCTATATCCAGCAAACAAGTGTCCAAAGATCAGTGTTTCTGATTGTTTGGCTGGATATGGTTTCAATACGATGACTTATCTGCATCGTGTCACAAAATTTAGGTGGTCTAATTTTAGTTAGTACATGCCACGTGTATATATATTTATTTTGAAATGACCATTCATCAACCATCACATGGCATCGGCAGGGAGATCTGAGCACAAATGTCAAATGGGGCTCAGCGGCCCTTGCCCCTCAAGCCAGCTATGCAAAGAATCAATCTCGCCCACTGGTTAGGATGACCACCCATGTGAAGTGAATGTAGACCGTTGGCAATATTTTTATAATTATCCATTATTTTTTCATTGAGGTTTGTCCCAAAAATGAGTTGATGGTCTTGATTTATGAGCCATCTCAAGGGACCAGCTTATGCGCGGCTGAGATGTACTACAAACATGATAGGCTCTGTGTGTGGTCAATGCGGCTTGTGTCCTACCCCCAAGCTAGGAACGGACGGGAGCTTTGAATGGCCACAGTAATGTATGGGTTTTATCCACACTGTTCATCCATTTTTTGTGGCATTTTATGGGATTAGACCAAAAGTTAGGTAGATCGAGGCCTCAAGTAGACCACACAATAGGAAAATGCGATGATAATGATTCTCACTGTTGAAACTTTCCTAAGGCCCACTGTCATATTTATTTTCCATCCATTCTATTCATAAAGTTACATATACATGAATGAAGAGAAAATGTGGATATTAGCTCAATCCAAAACTCCGGTTGCCTTCAAGAAGTTTTCATCGGTAAAAATTTAATCCACATTGTGTGGTCCACATATTTCTTAGTTCTTTCTCGGCTTTAGTCATGTATCCTGAAATGTCATAGAAAAATGGATGGACGATATGGATAAAACTCATGCATCACGGTGGTCACACAAAGCTTCTGCCCGTTCCTAGCCGGAGAGTGGGCGAGGTAGGAAGCAATCTGCTTTCGCGTGTATTTGGGTGCATGTGGAGTAATTTCATGTATCTTAGTCATGTATTTACTTTACATATGGATATGGACGAAATTCAATCATTAAGACCATATTATTATTATTATTATTATTGAACTTTTGTGATCAGAACTGTTCAAGAGATGCATCTCATCACAAATTAGGTCATGATCAAAGTAAGAGTTCTCACCAGTTATCCCAGCCAATACATGTATAAATGGTCAAAATCATATAATGATCAATTAATTATTTGAAGTTTAGTTTTGAATGGTTGCGATAGTTTTATACGAAAGTTGGTTATCCATTACTCTTCTTTTGAGTTCATATGGCGTAGTTATATTTATTTTACATTATTAAGTAAATATGTAAATGTGCAATGATTATAAATTACTTATCTTAACAATATCTCAACTCTTATGTTTGGCTAATCAATGGTACAATGATAACAATAACATTATTTTATTACTTTAATAACAGCTCATCAACTCATCAAAATACATTGAAGTTGTTTTGTATAATCAGTATGATTAATATTGGTCATTAAGTTTTTAAACCTTTACTTAGATGATTAATAACATTGGATTAGAACATTTTTTAGAGTGATATGCAATCAAAGAGAAATTATATATTAGAGAACCTTTATTTAAAATGATAAGTATGGATTATTAATTTTCTAGTTATTAATTAATGGTTATGATTATTTGATCGAAGTGATTTTAAGAAACATTAACAATAAAAGGTATGCCCCACCTAATGAAGGGTTTAGATCATAGATAAGATATTTCTTATTATAATAAAAAAAATATTGTTCATTTCCTATCAACCTATCAAAGATTATGATCATCGTATTAAGGTGAGGATGGGAATCCATTATGCCTCAATGTTATAAATAGTCTTGATCAACAACTAGACTTTCGTTATTATAACTTATATGAATCATCTATCCTCCTGAACATTAATCGGATGTTTAGGATCATCCTATCATAGCGACCTTGAAGAGACAAGCAATTAGACATAAGCCCACCACAATGGATGGTATTTATCAATAATCATAACTTTCATATTAATTATAATTTATATGAATTGTCCATTTCCTTGGTCTTTAATCAAATGATTAAAATCATTAGATCAAAATGTTTTCAAGAGGGATGAGTAACCAATGATGCTCCCACATGATAGAAAATCATGAATGAGAGGGACATGTGATCTAAACATGACTCACTTGATGGACATTGTTTATTGTTTCATTAACATAATAAATATGAAACATCGATGTCTTGGCTATTGATCTGAATAATTTAAACAATTCAATTGAAGTGACCTTTTAGGAGGCATCCACAACACAAGATTGACTCTATTTACTTTTTATGAGGGATCCACAAGACAAGATTGACCCTACCTAATAGGTAGCCCGTATCACATATAAGACTTATTTAAATATAATAAATATGAATAGTTCATTTCTCAAGCATTAATTAGATAGTAAGTATCATTGTGTTAGGGTGGCTTTCGGATGTGTAATCAAATATGTAGTCTACATGATAGACAACCAAGATTGATGATCAAACATTTATGTTATGTAATCAATATGGACAACCATTTTTTTAACCATCAATTGCATGTTTATAATCATCACATTAAAGATGGGATGTGCGATGGATGGCTTGAATCTATTATTGGATAATTTTGTATATTATACTTGACTTCCACCACTGATTTTGATGATCATCATTTATTATATTATTTAAATAGTTCATTCCTAATTAATTCAGGACTCAAAACATCTCTTATAAAATGTAATTTTAACTAAACCAAAAAAACACAAAATCTAGAAAATCATAATTTGACAAGAACAAAAAAAACACAAATGAAGTTGATAGTTAGTGAATTCCAATTATACTGATCAATAGACTTTAAATTCTTGGATTGATTAATTTCGTATATCCAATTGGGACCTTAGTATGAAAATTATAAAATATATAAAGTAAACAAAATGCTCAATTTTGGACAAACTTGTACTTTTTAGTTCATTTCCAAACCTCAAGTCGATGAGGTATCTTGTTTAGCTCTCATTCCCTTTGTTTTTTCTTTTGAATAAAAGTACCTAGTTGAGAGGTTGACGCAATCAAGTCGCATCGAGTCATATCATCTTGTCCAGTCTCAACTAAGCCATGGCTGTCAGAGAGTTTGTAACTCTGCCCGAAACTCATTGACTTGAGTTGACTCGATTAAGTTATGACTATAAGCATCGAGTCTTAAAACTATAAGCATTGAGTCTTAAAGCTACAATCTAAATCATTGTTGTATTATGTAGAATACATGAGTGTGTTCATGTTAGAAGGTTGTATGAGTTTGTATAGCTTATGTAAACATCTTTACACAATAGATAAATGACCGTATCTTAATTGTTTTATACCCATGGTACAAAGATGTCTACATAAGTATATCATGGCGCATCCTCTCATTCATACACATAGATTTGTATCTCTCTATGTGTTAGCCCCATACACCTATACACCCTTCCATGTACACACATAGACTCATGCAGTTGTACATGTTGGTCCCCACCATGGATAGACTAAGTCTAAAAATTCTCTTTATTAGAAAAAAAAAAAACTTTCAATTACCGTCCACTAAAGTAGGATATCATATCACGTGATATTTTTGTAGGACACAAACTTTGCATTTAAAAAAAAAAATTTACACAATTTCATCATAAATCATCCTTAAAAAGTTCACATATGAAATAGGAAACAAAAGCATGGTTTTAAAAGAAGTTTGGAGAATTCTCAAATACTTAAAGCACTGTAACTTTATAACGCCCTGGTTTTCAAGACCCGAGTATGACCCGTGTCCCAAAAACCCGAGTGTTAACTTTAAAGAATGGTCAGATATAATATTTTTCGTTTATCAGAGTAAGCAAATGAGCGTAGTGTGGACAAATCGACATAAACAAATTTTCATTATCATTATAATATCCCTATAATGACTTATACAAACCAATGTCTCCAAAATTAACAAATACAAAAATTACATGATCTAATACATAAGAAATAATATAAAGCATATAAATATAAGCCGCAAGATCACACAGCTCATCCAAGCATACGTCAAGCATTCCCGGTGATCGTACCCTGCTCCTTATTAAGTCTGAACATGCATATCACTTAAGCCACCTGTACTACCTGTACGGTTTTATATTTGATGAATGAGTGGCCAACTTAGTATGAATTCCCCTCAAGATTATATACCGCCACATTAAGTAAGAAATAGTATAAAACATACAAACAACCAAAACAGAGTAAATGCAGTCTTGTTAGATTCATGGATGCAAGAATGTAACGATCGACCCGGGTAAAACATCCAGACGGTCTGTGCCCCGGGTAAAACATCCGGATGGGCAATGGGGTTGTCACTCAGGGATAAGACTCGTTATCAGCGCAACACGCAGCGTAATCGCAGCGCATGATAATCCGAGTCAATATCACAATCGAATGACTGGTCATAAGCGTAACACGCAACGTAATCGCATGACAGAGTGATCCAAGTCATCGAAATATGCCATGTATGCATGACTTGTTAGCCCATTATTAGTCCATTTGCAATCAGCCAATTTAAGTAAGCTCACGGTCACTACGGGGGGCACATGACCCAGCGTAGGCCGACAGCTCGGGCATAGTATCCCATTACCACCATCCCCGGCCCGTGAGGCTACCATCTTAGGATGTTTAATGGAAACCCGTCGACTAGTGGTCAATCATATTATAATATATGAGGCTTAGCATCACATGGTTGCATAGTATAAAACAACGGATCCATAGAGAAAATACTAGAACAAAGCCACATAGGGCGATATCAAAGTAAGCCACATAAGGCGAGTATCAGAACCGTGCGATAAAAGACCATCCTTGAAAGCCATTGGACACAACAACCCTGGATAGTATGCCCACATCAATGATCCATCTAGACCATCACTCAATAACCACCAAGTCGAAGGTCTATTACGATCACAACTAGTCAAGTTACATCCCAAGTATGGGTGTACATTCATATGTGGGAGTTTTTCCACTAAAGTACAAGTTTAAGTTCCATAAGCAATCCATAGAAAGAAATCTACAAGCATGAACAATTTTACAGGATAATCATAAAGCATATAATATGACAATTCAATTTCCACTAGCTAACACATGTGATTATGAAAGAGAGATATCATTTATGAATTTAAATAAAAACTATAACCTAAGCTAATGAGAATATGGAAAGCTCAAGGGGAAGAATCATCACCTTATAGTTTGCATCGCCTATCAGCATCGTTAGGGAATGCGCGTTCCCTTAAGATCAAGTCCTACCATAAATCAGGATGTATAATTAGATTCAAGTTCTTCATACCACCTAGGGTTTAAGATCATAGCTTATGATTATCTTTTAAAGTTTTGGAGTTTTATCCTATGGTCTAGCCCCATACTTAGATTTTATGATTTGAATCCTAACTTATTATTATTAATGTTATTATCATCATCATTATTATTGTACAATGGGTCAGATAACATTCATAGTAGGAGTATCAACCCATCCGTATTAATGATGAAGTTGCACAAGGTCCTATCTAAACATGCCGACATTATCCATTATTCTTATAATGATTAATAGGGCAAGTGATAATAATAGGATTTCTTTACCAACACTAATATAATAAGAATTTATACTTATAATCATATCAATAAGGGTTATACTAATCCCACAAGGAGAACGATAAATATTTTTTAATGATAATACTAATAATAATAACTATCCATAATGGATTTAGTCATGGTAATAGATATTATGATCTACCATCAAGAATGATGTTTAAGAGAGTTACATGAAATTCTACTTTGTAGTAACTAAAACTTATTTATAATAACTAGGTTGAGCACAAATACTTTACCAATGGCTAAACGTACCTAAGGTTATCAATCCTCATAGAATAGTGGTAAAAATGGTAATACATAGTGTGATCTATTGTCAATGGAAATATTTAGGAATAACTACTAATATGTAACATTCAACCGTTGTAGTTTTCTAGTAACTAGTACTAGCACAAATAACCTTCTAGTAGCTAATCTCATCTAATAACCACAATAGTTATAATAACACCAATGATAATAGTGAATTAAACAATTTAGGCTAGGAGAGAAAGCCGACCCATGTAAGTTGACCCAACGGCGAGTCGACTCAGTTAGAGTTGAGTTAGTTGATTTTCCTCCTTTCCCGAGCAAGTTCTTCTCACTAAATGATCATGTTGTTTCCTCCATTTCCTTGAGTATAAAACTGAGGACCCATGCTCGACTCGACCCATCTAACCCAGTCCCAAACAGGGTTGACTCAGCTCAACCCACACTTCTTCCTTCTTTCTCTTTTCTCTCTTTTCTTTCTCTTTTCTTCCTCATCTATTTCCCACATGCTAGAAATCCAGCAAGAGTCTGGACAGTCCAAACTCAGCTCGACTCGGCTAGATCTGGTTTCGGCCGAGTCAAGTCAGCAGCCATGGTTTCCATCTCTCTCTTTCTACTCTTCTCTCCATTTTCTTCCTCTTCTTTCTTTCCCCTTTTCTTTCCTTCGATCTCTCTCTCCCTACTCGCAATACTAGTCCAGCACATCTGGTCTCGGACAAGAATTATCTGACTCGCCCCAATGGCCAAATCAGCGGGTCAGGCCGTGACTTGATCCGTCATGAAGCCAGACAACAGCTTGGTGCAGCCGTTCCTCACTCTCCTTTCTTCTTCTCTTTTCTTTTCTTCTTTCCTCTCTTCCGTGCTCTGTATTTCCTTCCTCCCATTTCTTTCTTGTTCTCTCTCTCGGTCTGTTGGAAACATCCAGCGTGGGTGTTGAGTTTGGCCTGACTCAGCTCAACTTGGCTCGGTTAAACCCAACCCGGCAGCCACCCTCTCACCCTATTCTCTTCCTTTTCCTTTCTCTCCTACTTCTTTCCCTCTCCTTCGCACCTACATCTAACATCTAGAGTCAGCGAGACCCACTCCAACTGTAACCCAACTGAGTCGGGTTAGTATAGTTGGGACGAGGAAGAAGGCTGGCCGTTAATGGCGGCTTGACATCTGGAATGTAACTCCTCGAACTGATTCTTTTGGGCAGTCCAGATGAACCCCATGGAACTTCTCGACGCATTGAAACAAAGGTTCGAAAGACTCAGTGGTTCCGAAGGAAGGGGAAATCGGTCGCTCCTCTAGTGCGACTGTAAAAATGAAGGGTGAGCTTCCGTTGCTCAACCTTCGGGTCCTTTTATGCACGCTCTAGTTCTCTCACAACCCTCAGATGAGCACCGAGCGGCCAGGATTGGATCCCGCTGCCTGGTCTCGAGAAACATCTTATGGAAACAATGGTTTTGGAGTTGGTTTTTCTACGGGAACCCTAACCGCGTGAGGGAGAATAGACGGCTGATATTTGCTCATTTGGATGGTCGAGATTTCTTCTAAACAGAAGCTGGGATTGGAGGATCCCACCTCACGCGGATCGCCTAGCTGGCGGTTTCCATTTTTGGAAACTTGTGTTTGTAGGCCCTTCTTGCGCCGTGAAATGTGTGCCCATACATACATGAAAACCTATCATGAAGCTAGGTTTTGGTTGAGCACACGACCTGAGTCGGATGGACAGTTCAGATCAGTCTACGGAATCCTCATGGTGGGCCACAGTACGTTGCAAACGGACACTGTCCGTCGGCTATCTCCAACGAAGAGAGAGAGAGAGAGAGAGAGAGAGAGAGAGAGAGAGAGAGAGCCTCTCTTCTTAAGGAAACTGTCAGTCAGAGGAGCTCTGACCGCTCCTGGTAGTTCGGTGCACGGTGGGTACTCCTACACTGTGTACACGTGCAAGGAAACATGGGGTCCACAAGTGGATTTGATGAAATCCACACCGTCCATTCCCTTAATAGGCCTCACTAAAGTCCACCGACCGAAGATCGGTCAAACCCAAAGCCTAGGTGGGCCCCACAACTTCCTTCAAGTTTCGTTTATGGATTTCCCGCTGATTTGTTTTTCGAATCAGCCCGAAATTGAACGTCAACGGCTAAAATGGCCTAAGGGACTATTTAAGCTAAGACTTAATGGTCAGATTATAGAAATATGGCCTATTCTGATTTCTATAACACTAAATATTATGTTATACTACCTTTAATAATATTATACTATTATTATTATTATTATTATTATTATTATTTCCCCCACTATGCATGCATTTTAGTCATGTTGTGGGTCCCATTTATGATTTTATATTATTATTATCATTTATATAATTTGTCATATTTAATTTATAATTTCACAGATTGTTAATATGTATAAAATGTATGAATGTAAGTAAGCGAAGCTTATTATATATTATTTGTGTATCATTTGTATGGTGATACGTGTGTTATGTTTTAAATCATATACAAGTTGTTAAATTGCTTGAAATATGTCATCCACTATAAATCTTTCTAGTATATTTTATTTTTATGTATTATAAATTATATAATTTGTAATTTATATTTATGATGTTGTAAGCGTATACACATAGTATGGATTATGGTTACATATCAATATGAAAATCTTAAATCTTACAAGTATATATAAATAACCTTCCACAGTGTATATGTTTTTGTTGTATTATTTTTGTACTTATATTACATTAGGTTACTTAGTAACACTCGAGTACTGGAAAGTACGGGGTGTTACAAACTGCCCCCCTTAAAGAGAATTTCATCCTGAAATTCACTACTTTAACGATGATTGTTAGCGGCAATTTATTTTACGATGTTTGGTAGTTTTCTCACTGGGTTTATTTGTGTGCGCAAGCGCCTATGACTTACTATCAGAACACGAATCATTCCATCTACCCCCCTTAAAGAAGGTTTTACCTGTGGGATTTGGTAATACTCGCCCTAATCGTTAACGGTATAAGAAAGAGGGTTAGCCTAATGGTGTATCTTATCTCGTATGTGCCTAAGTGTGAAATCACCACTTCCACCAAGAGATCTCTAATTCATCAAGTCTATAAGCTAATCAATGGGCTAATGCGTATGGGTTCCATAAGAACTTACAACTCTTCTCAGTACCCACCAAAACTAGCAATTTGTTTTCATGCCTACTAATCCCATGGTTTCCTGTGTTCGAGCTGTCACGGATAAATGTCGTAGTGGGTTTGAGCCCGATACCTCGATCCTTCGCCTACGTATAGCAGAGGATTTAGATATCAATTCACAATCCTGTTAAACCTCGGTCCTTTGCCTGATCAGGGCATTGGAATCATCGAGATCAGCTAGGACTTAGAATCTAAGCCAAACAGCGTACACATCGCGCAATCATGATTTCATCAATCCATGATCCCGACTATTCTAGACTCATGGGAACCATTACAAAATCTTCTGTCCTGAAAATGAGAGCACCCGAAATCTATGTGAATAGACACGAACGACCATCACGCATCTCGTGCGCACTCTGAGTACCCAAGTACTCAACACAAATTTCAAGACCAGAGTTTTAACATAAAAGTTTTTGTTTGAAAGACTTTAAACTTATCCCATTTCTCGAATATAGGCTCAATATGTTCAATCTAGGGTTAACCACTTACCCAAAACCCCATAACTTCACCTTTAATTAATTTCATGTGCTAGAATTTGTAGGGAATATTAATTCTAAGTAAAGAGATGTGTTAAGGAATTCAAACTACATTTTCCGTTGCGATTCTTAAGCTTAGAGGGCACCTGTGTCCAATCGAGTGTACAATCTGGTGATCAAGGAAATCCCTACAATGAGTAAGTCATTTTCATTCACTAAGTGTTGTGACCATGTTATCTTTTACGAAGGGAAATTACAGAAAAGGTTTGGATCATAAATTCCTAAAATGTCCTTTGGGTATTCGTTCTTCCATGATACATGAGTTTAATTTCTAAGTTTAAACAACGATGCTGATAGTTTTCATGGAAATGAAAACATGACTAAACCTGCGATGTTCAAATGACCTAAAGTTTTAAGCTCCTAAGTTCTCAACCTTCCTTAACACAAGGGAACCTCATATAAGTTTTGAATGGCATTCCAACAATTCCAAAGGGAACCTAAGTCCATTTTTAAGTTCTATGGTTAACTAAACAACTGTTGAAGGGGCATAACATTTTGATTTCCTATGTTCTCAATTCCTCCTAGCTACAGAGGAAATTCTCAATAGTTGCTCTAATAATTCTAAGGGAACTTAAGTTTGGGTCTCTACATTCCCAATCATTCTTGTAAGTTTAAGGGAAATTCTCCTAAGTTCAAATTTCTAGTTTCAAATATTCTAACTTGAGACATTTCAAAGCTTGTCTAAGATCATTTCCCAAGGCCAAGTTTCTACAAACTATGCTCTGATACCAACTGTAACGCCCTGGTTTTCAGGACCCGAGTATATGACTCATGTCCCAAAAACCCGAGTGTTAACTTTAAAGGATCGTTAGATATAATATTTTTCTTTTATTAGAGTAAGCAAATGAGCGTAGTGTGGACAAATCGACATTAAAAAATTTCATTATCATTAAAATATGCGCATAATGACTTATACAAACCAATGTCTCCAAAATTAACAAATACAAGAATTACATGATCTAATACATAAGAAATAATAAAAAGCATATAAATATAAGCCACAAGATCGCACAACTCCTCCAAGCATATGTCAAGCATTCCTGGTGATCGTACCCTGCTCCTTATCAAGTCTGAACATGCATATCACTTAAGCCACCTGTACTACCTCTACGGTTTTATATTTGATGGATGAGTGACTAACTCAGTGTGAATTCTCCTCAAGATTATACACCGTCGCATTAAGTAAGAAATAGTATAAAACATACAGACAACCAAAACAGAGTAAATACAGTCTTGTTAGATGCATGGATGCATGAATGTAACGATCGACCCGGGTAAAACATCCAGACGGTCTGTGCCCCGGGTAAAACATCCGGATGGGCAACGGGGTCGTCACCCATGGATAAGACTCGTTATCAGCGCAACACACAGCGTAATCGCAGGGCATGATAATCTGAATCAATATCATAATCGAATGACTAGTCATAAGCGCAACACGCAGCGTAATCGCAAGGTAGAGTGATCCAAGTCATCGAAATATGCCATGTATGCATGACTTGTCAGCTCATTATTAGTCCATTTGCAACCAGCCAATTTAAGTAAGCTCACGGTCACTACGGGGAGTACATAACCCAGCGTAGGTCGACAGCTCGGGCATAGTGTCCCATTACCACCATCCCCGGCCAGTGAGGCTCCCATCTTAGGATGTTTAATGGAAATCCGTCAGCTAGTGGTTAATCATATTACAATATACGAGGCTTAGCATCACATGGTTGCATAATATAAAACATCGGACCCATAGAGAAAACACTAGAACAAAGCCACATAGGGTGATATCAAAGTAGGCCACATAGGGCGAGTATCAGAACCGTGCGATAAAAGACCATCCTTGAAAGCCATTGGACACAACAACCCTGGATGGTAGGCCCACATCAATGATCCATCTAGACCATCACTCAATAACCACCAAGTCGAAGGTCCATTACGATCACAACTAGTCAAGTTACATCCCAAGTATGGGTGTACATTCATATGTGGGAGTTTTTCCATTAATGTACCGGTTTAAGTTCCATAAGCAATCCATAGAAAGAAATCCACAAGCATGAACAATTATACAGGATAATCATAAAGCATATAATACAACAATTCAATTTCCACCAGCTAACACATGTGATTATGAAAGGGAGATATCATTTATGAATTTAAATAAAAACTATAACCTAAGCTAATGAGAATATGGAAAGCTCAAGGGGAAGAATCATCACCTTATAGTTTGCATCGCCTATCAGCATCGTTAGGGAATGCGCGTTCCCTTAAGATCAAGTCCTACCATAAATCAGGATGTACAATTAGATCCAAGTTCTTCATACCACCTAGGGTTTAAGATCATAGCTTAGGGTTATCTTTTAGGGTTTTAGGGTTTTATCCTATGGTCTAGCCCCATACTTAGATTTTATGATTTGAATTCTAACTTATTATTATTAATGTTATTATCATCATTATTATTATTGTACAATGGGTCAGATAACATTCATAGTAGGAGTATCAACCCATCCGTATTAATGATGAAGGTGCACAAGGTCCTATCTAAACATGCCGACATTATCCATTATTCTTGTAATGATTAATAGGGCAAGTAATAATAATAGGATTTCTTTACCAACACTAATATAATAAGAATTTATACTTATAATCATATTAATAAGGGTTATACTAATCCCACAAGGAAAACGATAAATATTTTCTAATGATAATACTAATAATAATAACTATCCATAATGGATTTAGTCACGGTAATAGATATTATGATCTACCATCAAGAATGATGTTTAAGAGAGTTACATGAAATTCTACTTTGTAGTAACTAAAACTTATTTATAATAACTAGGTTGAGCACAAATACTTTACCAATGGCTAAACGTACCTAAGGTTATCAATCCTCATAGAATAGTGGTAAAAATGGTAATACATAGTGTGATCTATTGTCAATGGAAATATTTAGGAATAACTACTAATATGTAACATCTAACCGTTGTAGTTTTATAGTAACTAGTACTAGCACAAATAACCTTCTAGTAGCTAATCGCATCTAATAACCGCAATAGTTATAATAACACCAATGATAATAGTGAATTAAACAATTTAGGCTAGGAGAGAAAGCTGACCCATGTAAGTTGACCCAACGGCGAGTCGACTCAGTTAGAGTCGAGTTAGTTGATTTTCCTCCTTTCCCGAGAAGTTCTTCTCACTAAATGAGCATGTTGTTTCCTCCATTTCCTTGAGTATAAAACTGAGGACCCATGCTCGACTCGGCCCATCTAACCCAGTCCCAAACCGGATTGACTCGGCTCAACCCACACTTCTTCCTTCTTTCTCTTTTCTTTCTTTTCTTTCTCTTTTCTTCCCCATCTATTTCCCACATGCTGGAAATCTAGCAAGAGTCTGGACAGTCCAAACCCAGCTCGACTCGGCTGGATCTGGTTTCGACCAAGTCAACTCAGCAGCCATGGTTTCCATCTCTCTCTTTCTACTCTTCTCTCCATTTTCTTCCTCTTCTTTCTTTCCCCTTTTCTTTCCTCCGATCTCTCTCTCCCTACTCGCAATACTAGTCTAGCACCATCTGGTCTCGGACAGAAATTATCTGACTCGTCCCAATGGCCAAATCAGCGGGTCAGGCCGTGACTCAATCCGTCATGAAGCTGGACAGCAGTTTGGTGCAGTCGTTCCTCACTCTCCTTTCTTCTTCTCTTTTCTTTTCTTCTTTCCTCTCTTCCCTGCTCTGTATTTCCTTCCTCCTATTTCTTTCTTGTTCTCTCTCTCGGTCTACTGGAAACATCCAGCGTGGGTGTTGAGTTTGGCTTGACTTAGCCCAACTCGGCGCGGTTGAACTGAAACTGGCAGCCACCCTCTCACCCTCTTCTCTTCCTTTTCCTTTCTCTCCTACTTCTCTCCCTCTCCTTCGCACCCACATCCAACATCTGAAGTCAGCGAGACCCACTCTAACCGTAACCCAACTGAGTCGGGTTGGTATAGTTGGGACGAGGAAGAAGGCTGGCCGTTTATGGCGGCTTGACATTTAGGATGTATCTCCTCGAACTGATTCTTCTGGGCAGTCTAGATGAACCCCATGAAGCTTCTCGACGCATTGAAACAAAGGTTGGAAAGGCTTTGAGTGGTGGTTCTAAAGGAAGGGGAAATCGGTCGCTCCTCTAGTGCGGCTGTAAAAATGAAAGGTGAGCTTCCGTTACTCAACCTTCGGGTCCTTTTCTGCACGCCCTAGTTCTCTCACAACACTTAGATGAGCAACGAGCGTCCAGGATTGGATCCCGCTGCCTAGTCTCGAGAAACAGCTTATGGAAACAATGGTTTTGGAGTTGGTTTTTCTACGAGGACCCTAACCGCATTAGGGAGAATAGAAGACTGATATTTGCTCATTTGGACGGTCAAGATTTCTTCTAAACAAAAGGTTGGGATTGGAGGATCCCACCTCATGCGGATCGCCTAGCTGGCAGTTTCCATTTTTAGAAACTTGTGTTTGTAGGCCCTTCTTGCACCGCGAAATGTGTGCCCATACATACATGAAAACCTATCATGAAGCTGGGTTTTGATCGACCTCACGACCTAAGTCAGATGGACGGTTCAGATCAGTCTACGGAATCCTCATGGTGGGCCACAGTACGTTGTAAACAGACGCTGTCCGTTGGCTGTCTCCAACGAAGAAAGAGAGAGAGCCTCTCTTCTTAAGGAAACCGTCGGTAAGAGGAGCTCTGACCGCTCTTGGTAGTTCGGTGCACGGCGGGTACTCCTGCACTGTGTACACGTGTAAGGAAACGTGGGGTCCACAAGTGGATTTGATGAAATCCACACCATTCATTCCCTTAATAGGCCTCACTAAAGTCCTCCGACTGAAGATCAGTCAAACCTAAAGCCTAGGTGGGCCCCACAACTTCCTTCAGGTCTCTTTTATGGATTTCCCACTGATTTGTTTTTCGGATCAGCCCGAAATTGAACGTCAACGGCTAAAATGGCCTAAGGGACTATTTAAGCTAAGACTTAATGGTCAGATTATAGAAATATGGCCTATTCTGATTTCTATAACACTAAATATTGTGTTATACTACCTTTAATAATATTATACTATTATTATTATTATTATTATTATTATTATTTCCCCCACTATGCATGCATTTTAGTCATGTTGTGGGTCCCATTTATGATTTTATATTATTATTATCATTTATATAATTTGTCATATTTAATTTATAATTTCACAAATTGTTAATATGTATAAAATGTATGAATGTAAGTAAGCGAAGCTTATTATATATTATTTGTGTCTCATTTGTATGGTGATACGTGTGTTATGTTTTAAATCATATACAAGTTGTTAAATTGCTTGAAATATGTCATCCACTATAAATCTTTCTAGTATATTTTATTTTTATGTATTATAAATTATATAATTTGTAATTTATATTTATGATGTTGTAAGCGTATACACATAGTATGGATTATGGTTACATATCAATATGAAAATCTTAAATCTTACAAGTATATATAAATAACCTTCCATAGTGTATATGTTTTTGTTGTATTATTTTTGTATTTATATTACATTAGGTTACTTAGTAACACTCGAGTACTGGAAAGTACAGGGTGTTACAAATGCAAGCATGATTTGGACCATCGAGCATCAATCATGAAGAGATTACGGACAAAAACTTACCGGCATTTTTCTATCATTGATGAACTATGGAGCTTAGAAGAATATGAATCCCACTTGTTCAATTTTGTTTGCTCATTCCACTTGTTGACTAAGAGGAGTAGTCGATCACCTATTTTACTCCCTCGAGCTATGGATGGTTGAGTTGGCCTTTCTCCTCTTCCTCTTTGGTCATCAATGGCCTTTCCGTTATGAGAGAATATTCAAGCACCGAGACTCCCACTTGTAGCCAGAATTCATGCAAAGCTCTTTGCTTTGTGAAATCCATACATATATGTCTTCACACCCACTCTCGGAAGGAGGGACCCCTGGGGTTGTGCTTCTCACCCAAGAGGAGCAGTAAGGTACTTTGAGTTTTACAAAACTTTATGTATGAATGCATTTATGTAGGACCCACCCGATGCTTTGTCACAATGATATTCACGATCGACCAAGGAATTTCATGGTCAATTGTGACTCGCTGTGATGTTCACGGTCAACTGTTGGTCAATAGTGGTGCGACTATCAAGTTCTGCGATTTTGTGCAAATAGATTATTTAAACCCGATTTTTCATTAGGGCTTAAAGTAATATGCATGTTTTCTCTAAAGGTGTCACGCCCCAAACTCGGAAACTGGGCTCATAAAATTTTCGATCGCCTAATCCGGCACTGACAGCCTCCGTAGAACCCCATTCTCGGCTCCCAGCACCCATTCACCAGGTTCCGATTCTGGGATTCTATGAGGAGGATTTTCAACATCAGTTTGATTCGTAAAAGCATAACCAAGGGCATAACCCACAAACAACCAAAAACTCCATCACATTTCCACTATGATCAAAACTTTACAAGTACAATGAGCATAAAGGGAAATACAATGATGATGAACAAAAACTCCAAAATGATCTGCTAAGCGCTCTTGCCTCATTGCTGCTGCGAGCCAACGTCACGTGCACACAACGGTCGTACATAAGCTTATAGAAAGCTTAGAGGGTGGTGTAAGTGTGTGCGTAAGGTAGTAATACAATTATGCAGTATCAGAATAATGTGGAATATGCTGATGAATCCATGAATGATGTCGGCCATAACAAAGCCATGCGGTGTGAAATATAACTCAAGCATGCGAATCCTCATCTAAGTCCACATATCAATACAGCTCAACTCTGGAATATCACCAGGGTCTACTACACTCCAACCAGATTGCCACCCCATCGCGCGTAATAAGGGGAGTGGAAGAGACCTCACTATCCGCCTAATATCGGGCTCGGCTCGTCAATAGCGGACCTATTCCTCGAGCTGGTCAGACTCAGCCTAGCTTTGCCCCCTCCTCTCGGGCGGGTAAGGCCGCATCCCCTTCCAATCGACCACGACACAGTGGAAAGCGTAGCTGTCTGCTAATCGACACTCGACGCTCCTGCACCCACTCGGTCTAGACGTTGGAGCAACCTCTTGGTACCATAAGGGTTTAGGGACTTTCACCCAGGGATATTTATAGCACCCCATGTAGATTAAGATTTTCGGTATGCAATCCTGCCAACCATGATACGCTTGTGGAGGCTACGGCCCTGATGTCGCTAGGGCGTACAGTACCATATCACACAATGCAAATGCATGAATCAAACTATCTAGTCATGTAGCAATCCAGTGCGTATCGTGCGCTCATGTAGGGCAACACCGCTTATCCGGGAGCCCATAAAAGACCAGCCCGAAGGCATATGCTATGGTCAATTACTCCTCATACCAAGCATACATATGATGCGTATGAGCATAAATCATGAGACTATACTAAACATGTTATATGGTGATAGATGTTGTTCATAATGAAGATGGGCCTAGATGGCCTACAAGTATGGGCCTAACAATGGGCCCTAGGGAGAATCATAATGCGGACATTTAACCAACATTATTCTTACAATGTGGACGTCAAACAAACATTGCTCCCAAGGTACGACTGTCATAAACATCATTACACAAACCATGGTAGAGTCATACATTATAATGAATTTATGTGCATCCAATTGGGCCTCGACCCATGGGCCTTAGATACAGTAAATGGGCCGTATAACATGGGCCTTATGTATATCAGGTGGGCCTCAATGGATAGGCCATAATTACATCAAGATGGGCCTAATCATATGGGCCTCATACATATCAAGGTGGGCTTCAACAACGGGCCTCATATATCACATCTGCCTAACCAACTAGGCCCCAAGTACATCACATTGGCCTAGTCAAATGGGCCGAGTCAAATGGGTCAAATGTATATTAAATTGGGCCCACCCTTGTGTGTTTGAGATCCGACCTATTCATAAGTTAACATAGAGGTAGATGAAGTAAAAACAACATCAGCCAAATTGAAAATTGTCACGGCCTTTAGGAGTTTGAACGGTGGATGTTACGATCCACTGCTTAAACGATGGGTAACACTTGAACTTTAGATCAGACTCACCCATTACCCATGCTATAAAATAATCTCACAATTGGTTGGATGGCATGGAATATAACGCATGCATCATGGTGGGCCCCACCATCCAAACAGTAGATGGTGTAGATAAAGCACATACATCGTTGGAGCCCACGCCACATGGATGAATCACATGCATCTGGAGTGGGTCCCACCATCAATCAGAATCGCATAGATGTACAAGTACATCACGTGGAACCTGCACAGCTTGATAATGAATGGGGGAGAGAGAGAGAGAGAGAGAGAGAGAGAGAGAGAGAGAGAGAGAGAGAGATTGCTGTTGTGGAGGTAGGTTCCACGTAGGGCCCACCACAGGGTAGTATATAAATATATTATATAATATATGTCATATATACATAAAACTTGCTGCTATGAAGCTTTATACATCAAGCGGCCAGAGGTGGGTCGCATGTAGGGCCCACCGTTCTATATATACAATATATAATATAATATTATATATATATATATATATAGTAGCTACATTAAATGCATTAAAGGGGGAGGGGGGCAGAGGTGGTCCCACGTAGGGCCCACCCTCATATGTAACATAATATATATATATATATATATATATATATATATATATATATATATATATATATATATAGTTAGCTGCTGCTGTACATGCATCTTTTCTGCCTTTAAAGGAGAGAGGTGGGTCCCACGTAGGGCCCACCACAACATGAAATTTAATGATATATTATATTATAATATTTTATATAATATATATTATATATTATATCAATATAGTATAATATATTAATATTATATATTAAAAAAATTTGACAACGTCCAGGCCCTGGATGATGTTTTATTTAAACCAACATGATTTAAATGATTTTTAAACTCGCAAGTATACGAATCAGATGTAGATACGGTACGTATTACGAGATCGTTCCCACGAGGACTGGTCGTCACAATTCAAATCTATGATTCTCCTTAACTAATCCAACAAATAATGGAATGAATTACTAAGCACAATTTTATGAAAAACAATTAATTCCTAATTATCCTAACCCTTGTTTTGTCTGTTGATTCACCTTGATCTAGATTGATACCACTTATATAGAGAAAGCACAATCTATGTCCTTAATCGGGCATATGGTCGGGTACATGGAATGTACATTCATTAAAGCACACTGTTTCTTCCTCTATAGGAAACTTGTTCTTGATCAAACACAAGCACCTATAATAAGCATCCAAACAACATCCATATATATACTTTAATCAAGTTCATAGATGGAGAAGTATAGAATTTAAACCCATAAAGCCCACTTAGAGAAAGAGACAAATTAATTAATATTCAAAGTAAATCAACCAATACAAGAGCTAATCAAATTAGGCTTCATGGAGATTAATGACGGCGAAGAATGGTTCCCATGGGTGTAGGCGGTGGAGAGCGTCTTGAAACGCTTGCGGAACTTCAGAGTTCGGATCAGTCGCTCGGTGTCGGGCACGTCTACATGATGGACGGCTTGGATCTTTCACCAATTTCTACTTGGCAGTCAGGATGAGATTTCGACCGCATATGGGTGGTTTTGAATTTGCGTGGACGCGGCCCAGAGACGTTTTGAACGTTATAGGGCAGCCCGCTTGTGACCTCTGTAGCTCACACGTGTGCACGTATGGGCATAAACGGAAAACATAGTTTTGTAAATATTGAGCCCTTCTACACGATGAACGGTTTAGATTAACCGTACGTGCTACCGGTGGGGCCCACAGCTGTCCGTCGGTGCTCAGGCAGTGCACATGTGCACTGTGTACACACGCTATAGATATAGGTCCACTGTGATGATTTCGAGAAATCCAATCCGTCCATCCTATTGCTCATCTTCTTTAAACCGTTTAAGTCAAATTTGAAGTATATCCAGATTGTAGGTGGGCCTAAAATTGGAGATTAATGGGCTAATGTGTCCATTGACCCACTTCTCGAGATATCCAATGGTTGAAATTTAATATGTCCGGTTTATTTATGGCATCCAGGCTATGCATGAAGTGAGTCAATCGGATGGCGGGAACCATGTGATCTTGCATTACGGACCATTTTCGGGCCTTTTAATGTGATTGATTTCCTCGGGTGGCATGTGAATTCTTGATCTTAGTTCTCCGTCCCTTATCATGTATGTAAAATCATGCACTAATTAGGGTCTGATATGCAATATTCGACCGTCATCACTGGACAGCCTGGACGGTCACATGCTTTTAAGGGAGGCCCCACACATGGGGTGGGTCCCACCATCTAGGGACAGTGGTCACCACACACGTGGCACGGTGTGGCCCACTCTAAGGGGATGGACGACAAAGATGGTCCCATGGACCCCAAGTCAGGGCGCACTTCATTGACGGCCACCCATGCCAGACCTCAGCGTTGAAATGAGGTATCTTTCACTCAGTCTGCCAGTGAGCTATGGATGTGGGTGTGTCAGGGAGGGCCCCACACGAACGTGGCCCCACTGTCCAGGAACGGTGAATGGTTTAGATTAAACACATACAGCATGGTGTGGCCCGCCAAAATGGATTGATGACGTGGGTGGGTCCCATGGACCCCACCGTCACTCCACACCCATGTCAGTACACAGTTCATGTTAGTACACACTCATGTTGCACACTCACTATCAGTTAACACTTCACTGTTAGCCACCTCCACTGACGAACGGGTGGTATGCCTCATCAAGGTGGGTCCCACATGGCCCACCTATTTTGGATTAGCCCGATCTTTGTGTTTTGCCCATAGCACGTACCACCCATGAAAACAGTGGGGGTCCACATCAATGGATGGCGTGGATAAGGTCCTGCATCAAGTGGGCCACAAGTCATCATACCCACAAAAAAAGGAAAACAAAACAATAGAGAGAGAGAACGGAGAGGATAGAGGGGCCCCGCCACTATGGGCCCCTTTTGATACAAAGCCTACATCAAGGTGGGTCCCACATATGTGGACCATTAAATCAAAAAAAGGATAAAAGACAAACATCCAAGATCACCCACCGGCTTCTTCTTGCACCCTAGGCTTCCTTAGCTCCTTAGCTTTGATTCCAACTGAGGAGATGAGGTTTGGATGGTTGAGATGGAAGATGAAAGGGTAGGAAGTGGGTCATACAAAATCCTCTCATGGAGGTTTGAAAATGCTTGGACGTGAAGCTCTTGGTTGCTTGGAATGACTTTGAGAAATGAAAGAGAGTTGTAAGTAAAGAGAGGGATGGGTGATGGATGTGTAAGAGACTGTTTGACTTTTGTGGTTGCTTAGTGTAAGAAAGGCATGGGTGGTGTAAGAACTTTTTAACTTTGGGGTTGCTTAGGGAAGGGTGAGAGGTGATGGTGTACTTGACATGTATTTGACATGATGGGATGGATTGATTGATTGATTGAGGTGACATCTCGTAGAGATTCTCTCATAATTCGCATGCGCGGCGTTTTCCTCGCATCGAATGCTGGCCCACATCTCCTAGCCAGAGTATCGAATCGGCACGCGAGACACGGCATTGGAACCGTGGCGACGGCACGATCACTAAGGTACAAGTCTCGGGTTGAGTCGACTCGGGTTGACGGTGTATGAATCAGGGTCGCGCGCAAATACCGGTTAAGGGTCGAAGGTTACCGGAATTCGACCAAAAGACCGCGAAAGCCTATGGAATGGTATGGTCTAGGATACGGTGCTTACAAAAGGGGCTAGGGTTGGTCAAGGGAGGGGTTTTTTTTACACTTGTAAAAGGCTTATGAAGGATTTCTCGAGTGATCTAGGGTTTCCTAAAGGCGCGCATCACAAGTGAAGATCATCTACATTTGTAATCGAAGAAGGCGAGTCGGTACCACTAAGGTTTTTTATCATAGTGGATCTTTGTCGCTTTGTATCATATTTTTTTTCATAAGAGTTTTTCCACATAAAATAACATTGTGTTTGTGATCGTTTGCTTTTTAGTTTGGTTATCTTGCATCATTATATTGTTCTATTTTCATTTATCATGCTTCCACAAAGCACATGGATTGACGGTGGTGTTATATATGAATTTCCAACACTTACTGTTTGATCCAGGTTTGTTGTTGGCTCGAATTTACATCATTATGGTGTGATATAGAGTGGGTTCACTCATAATAAAGTAGTATCAGAGTGTCAAGTTGGACATTTGTGTTTGAGCGAAGATGTCAGGATCAAAATTCGATATACAGAAATTTGATGGGAGAATTATTCCAGTATATGGCAGCGGAAGGTC
The DNA here is from genome assembly GCF_029962835.1 of Magnolia sinica. Classification (NCBI taxonomy): domain Eukaryota; kingdom Viridiplantae; phylum Streptophyta; class Magnoliopsida; order Magnoliales; family Magnoliaceae; genus Magnolia; species Magnolia sinica. Next base: position 14,935,002 of record NC_080588.1, on the reverse strand, counting down.
AAGGACATCCTAGTTTCACAAGGGTTGAGTAAGGCGTTAATGGAAACAAAACCGGAGAAGATGTCAAATAATGATCATCTAAGTGCACCCACCTTTGCACACTTATTTGTCAATTACATGACTAGTTGTGTCAAGTAGTCATATGAGTTCTTGGCAAATGAAGATCGCTAACGCAACTGGATCAGAAGTACCAGAGCCACATTGAAAACAAAGAACCGCTTCTATTATCATGACCTTGCCTATAGATGACTCAAACCTAAACAGGAAAACTCACTTAGGTCATTTATTCAAAGCCAACTCCAAGTTCATAAAACCCACTTAGGTCATCTATTCAAAGCCAAATCCAAGTTCATACTTTCTATCCTATTAATCTTGGCTTCGAGAAAGTTAAAGCTGTTGATGAATCATAGGACAAAGAATTAAAACATGAAAATTTGTTCTAGTTTGGCAGGAGAAGGTATCACTGAATGACACTTTCGATAGCACTGAAGATACATTCGGTACCATCGAAAGTGCTCAAAACGTTCCAACAGCTTTTAAAGAAAATTCGGTACCACCAACTGGAATTTTGGTACCGCTGACTCCTACTGATGTACAAATTTTGGTACCACCGAAAGGAGTAAAATTCATCCAACAACTTCAGGATTTAATTTGGTACCACTGAATGATATTTCGGTGCTACCGAGTAAGTTTCGGTACTACCGAAGCTTCACTCGATAGAGACCTTTTCTCTATAAATATAGGACCCAGAACTTTGTAGAATGTGTGGATTTAGGCATTTCAGAGTCCCTAGGTTGTCCCAAGTTCAAATCACTTATCCTAGACTCTATCCACATGAGATTCATGTTCTTTTCATTGTGTTTCATCACTCATGAGCATTCAAAGCTCATATTTATGAAGAACATGATCTTAAGCCTTCACTAGAGTATTGAGACCAAACATATAGGTATATCCTTAGTCTCAACCATACTTTAGTGCATCCATCAGTTGAATCTCTTAGAAAATTCATTCATAACCTTCGTTAGAGATTCAACAACTCTCATTACCTTGGTCACCTTTATAGGTATATCTTATTCAAGGTTCTTGATCGTGAAACTGAACTAACAGGAAAATCCAAGCTATGCGATCGGGGGAGCATCGAGAAGCTGATTCAAGCACGAGAGCGCAAAGATCAAGTAACCTACGATGAGCTAACAAAAATGAATCAATCCGACAAGTAAGTGTCATTGTTAAGAGTCCACAGTTCAGTCTCTATCCTCGTGTAGGATTGATGCTAAGAGTTGCTATTAACAAACTCGATTAGGTACCTAGTGTGGGACCTTAGTCGATGGGCCTAAACGTAGGTGCCTAGTGTGGGATCTTGGCCGGTGGGCCTAAATGGAGGTGCCTTGTGTGGGAACTTGGCTGGTGGGCCTAAATGTGGGTTCTTAGTGTAGGACCTTTGCTCTTGTGGAGAGCATAAATTGGTGTCCTTAGTGTTGGTGAACCTCTTTTAAAATCATTAATAATGAAATCCGGTGCACTCTAGGATTGAGTGTGGATGCTGGGAGTGGAGTAAGCAAGTAGCCGAACCACTATATATCCTTGTGTTTGGAATTGTCATTTGTCCACCTATTTAATCATGTTTATTTAAGGTTGAATGATTTATTATTTATGCATGATTAGATGAATGTTTAAGATACACATGTTCATTATGATATAAGACAGTCTCTTACTTTACATATGTTAAGTAACCTATGTGATTATAACCCCTATTAGCTTGGAAGCCTTAAGAGTTATATTGCCTTACTTAAAACTGAATGATTATTTAAGTTAGGCAATTAGAACTTTTAAATAAGCATAATATTTGAAAAGTCCTATTCACCCTCCCTCTAGGACCTTGTCTTATATTCATTCTTTAGTATCAGTGGTATAAACCGCAAATTCAATTGGTATCAGAGTGAGGTTCCTCTGAAAAAGATTTAACAGCCGAGTGGAAGATCATGACTGAAGAAAGAATTATGGGCAATGGAGAGGGACCATCCGTCTCATGACCACCCATCTTGAATGGTACAAACTATGCATACTGGAAGGCCAGAACGATATATTTTCTTCAGACCTTAAATGATGATGTATGGGAGATTGTTGAAAATAGATATATTGCACCTACAAAACAAATTGTTCTTGAGGATGGCACAACAATCACCAAACCAAAATTAAAGGTCAAATGGACCCAGTATGACAAAGAGATGAGGATGTGTGAAGCCAAAGCCATAAATGCAATTTGCTGCGGAGTTTTACAAGAATATTTCATCAAATAAGAATGTGTCCAAACTCTAAGGCTGCATGAGAGTTATTGGAAACTACCCGTGAAGGAACTAACATGGTAAAAATGTCAAGGCTCCAACTCCTAACATCTCAGTTTGAACAAATAAAGACGAAAGAAGATGAGACGTTCATCGAGTTTTTCACAAAATTAAATGTCACGCCCTAAACCCGGAAATCGGATTCACAGGAATCCTGAATGCTGAATCTGGTGCCGACAGCCTCCGTAGTACCCCATTCTCGGCTTTCAGCGTACATACGCTAGATTCCGATCCTGGGATCCTACAAAGAGGATTTTCTAACGTACATTTATCTCATAATAAGCATAACCACATGTTTACCCAAATCACAAAGGCAATATCGTTATCACATATCCACTAATATAATCATTTGAGTACAATACTGAAAGGTAAATATATAAATTGAAAATCAAAACTCCAAAAGACCGTTGCACGCTCCAAGCTCAACGCTGCTACAACCTAATGCCACCTGCAAGCATCTATCGTGCATAAGCTTATAGTGGGTGGTGAAAGTGTGTGCACAAGGTAAGTGCATAGTAAGCAATATTAGAGTAATCAGAGTAAGCGAAAATACTAACAAGCCCATAAATCATACAATATTAGAAATACTAGCAAGTTCATAAATCATACGATATCAGAGTAATACGAAGACATGCTGATAAGCCCATAAATACCATCAGCCTTATCCAAGCTATGTTGTCACGCCCCGAACTCAGAAACCGGGCTCACAAAATTTCGGATCGCCAAATCCAGCGCCGATAGCCTTCGTAGTACCCCATTCTCGGCTCCCGGCATCTATATACTAGGTTCCGATCTTGGGATCCTACAAGGAAGATTTCAAGCATGATTTTGATTCAGTATAAGAATAACCACAAGCATAACCCACGAACAATAACTACAAGAACACCATCACAAAATCCACTATGATCAAAACTTTTGAGTACAATGCATCTGAAGGAAAATACAAGATAATGCAAATAACGAAAACTCCAAAAGATCGATTGCGCGCTCCTACTGCTCTTATGCTACGGCTATGTCCTGATGTCACCTGCACGCATCAATCATGCATAAGCTTATAGAAAGCTTAGAGGGTGGTGTAAGTGTGTGCGCAATATGAGCGTGCTCAGAATGCAAGGTCAGAGTAATATGGAATCATGCTGATGAGTACATGAATGCAATCAGTCGTACTAAGGCTATGCAGTACAAGATATGAATGTTATCGGCCATATCAAGACCATGTAACACGAGATGCAACTCAAGCATGCCAATGCTCATCCACAATATCAATATCAGTATAGTTCTCATTCTGAATAATCACCGGGGTCTAATACACTCTACGCCAGCTTACCGCCCCTATCCTGACGTACAACTGGGAGAGTGGAAAGACCTCACTATCCGCCTGCCAATATCGGGCGTGACTCGTCGATAGCGGACCGATTCCTTAAGCTGGTCAAACTCAACCTAGAAATAGCCCCCTCACTCAGGCGGGTAAGGTCACACCCCTTTCCAACTGACCACAACACAGTGGGAGACGCGGCCTACTGGTATACGGCCCTCGCGTGCTCGTGTATCTACTCGGTCTCGACGTTGGAGTCATCCTCTGGTACCATTAGGTTTAGGAATTTTCACCCAGGGACATCTATGGCGCCCTGATGCTAGAAACAGTATTTTCGGTGTCCATTCCAGCCATCCACGATGTGTCGGTGGAGGCTATGACCCTGATGTCGCTAGGGCATACAATAATCATTATCACACAAATGCAAGTACGTGAATCACTCTACTAGACATGCAACAAACCCTGCGCATACCGTGCGCCATGAAGGGCAACTCCGCATATCAGGGAGCCCATAATAATCTGCCCGAGGGCATATGCTATGATCAATCACTCCTCATATCAAGCATACATATGATGCGTATGATCATGAATCATGGATCTATACTAAGCATGTTATATAGTGATGGGCTCTGTGCATAATGAAGATGGGCCTAGACGGCCTACACTACCAGTATGGGCTTAACAATGGGCCCTAGGGAGAGTGACAATGCGGACATTTAACCAACATCACCCTACAATGTGGACGTCAAACCAACATTGCTCCCAGGGCATCATCACATAAACCATGGTGGAATCGCACATTACAATGGGCCTTATGTACATCTCATTGGGCCTCGACTCATGGGCCTCCAATACGTCAAATGGGCCTCATGCCATGGGTCTTATATCTATCAAAGTGGGCCTAATCACATAGGCCTCGCATACATCACAATGGGCCTCATAACATGGGCCCCATATTTATTAAGGCGGGCCCCAACAACGGGCCTTTATACAAATCAAGGTGGGCCTCAACAATGGGCCATAAGTATGGTAAGTGGGCCACACCACATGGGCCATGTGTATGTCAAATGGGTTACGTCAATGGGCCCCGTGTATAACAACTGGGCCACACCCCAAATATACGTGGTGATAATATTTACCACTATTAAAATTTCCAAGGCCCGCCATAACATTTATTTCCCATTCAATCTGATTATACGGTCCCAAAGGATGTCAATGTTAGCCGTTCAGTCCTCACCGTGCAGTGTGGTCCACTTGATAAATGAATCTGTCTTATATTTGTCTCAAGCCTTACAAATTTTATTTATTTATTTTTATTTCAAAATGGTTGGACAGCTTGGATGCAACAGATGCATCATGGTAGGGCCCATAAAGGCCCACCATCATATATATATATATATATATGTATGTATGTATTATATTGTATATATAATACATACATATATATATATATGTATGTATTATTCTTTATTATTTTTCAACTTTCAAAAGTAACTTTTTATTTTATGATTATTTTTATGTGTTGGCACCCACACGTGGGGTGGGTCCCATATAGATGGACGGCATGGATGAAACATATACCTCATGGTGGGGTCCCCCTGCCATCCAGCAGCCACCTAAAATGGCTGGACGACAGAGATAAAACACATTCATCTAGGTGGGCTCCACCATCCACGACAGTGGTGGACGGTGTGAATAAAACACATACATCACTGTGGGCTCCACGTGGGGCCCACCATAATGTTTATAAGCCATCAAATCCGTTCATATGGTCACGCAGACCTGGATGAAGAGTAAAAACAAATTTCACATCGATTCAAAACCTCTGTGCTGACCCAAAAGGGTCCCAATGACAGACGTTAAATCTCCACTGTCTTCCTGTGATGTGGGCCACCTGAGCGTCAGAGCGGCTTGATCTTTGGAGGGATCATAGCCCTAAGGGCCCCCATCAAAATTCACGGTGTGGATGTGTGATACACATCATGGTGGGGCCCACGGCTGGGACCCAATGGTCCCTGCTGTCCGTCCGCCCAGAAGCCGCAGGCCCTGCCTGCACATCTCTGGTGTGTCAGCGGCAGCAGCGCTGCCTCTTGGTTGTGTTTTTTTTTTTAAAGTAGAAATTCTATGGTTTTTCCCTTGTGGGGCCCACATCAGATGGATCCACTCCAGCCATTGGATTCCACGGTCCAAGACCGACCAAATGAGTCCAATATACAGCCTGTTTTTGGCGAATATAAGGATCAAGGTGGATTTCAATGGTAATACCGCTATTTCCTATGGTATGGCCTGTCAGAAAATGGGATCAGCTTCATATTTCGACTCAACGCCTAAAATGAGTTGAAGAATAGAATGGACAGCGTGAATCAGCCCCATACATCAAGGTGGAGCCTACATGGGTAGCCTATCCCAAAAGTAAATTTTTTTATTAGCTTTATTAGCACACACCCATGTCAGTACATACACTCCATGTTAGCCAACCCCTGCCTCACGTCCAGCGTCCAGAGACGCTGGACGACATGGATATACACAGCATCATGGTGGGGCCCACATGGACGTGGCCCACATTTTAGTCAAGGTGGGTCCCACATAAACGTGGCCCACCTGATTTGGATCAATCTGATACTTGTGTTTTTCCTTCATCTTGGTCGTCCAATGGATCTGTTACAAGGTGGGCCTCACGATTGGACGGTCAAGATCGCCTTACACCGTGGTGGCCACAAAACATCATACAAAAGGGATATAGAGAGAGAGAGAGAGATACGATGAGATAAAGGGACCCCGCCACTATGGGCCCCTCTTGATTAAATCACATACATCAAAATGGGTCCCACCAACAAGTGGACCCTAAGATAAGAAATAACGGTGGATCACCCACCTATCTTCCTTCTTCTTACTCCCCTATCTTCCTTAGCTCATTGCCTTCAAGTTTGATGGTGGTAGATGATAAATGAATGGTTGAGATGTGAGATGAGAGGGTAGGGAAAGTGGGCCACACTTGTTGTTTGGCAGGGTGGGAGCTTGGACGTGGGATATTGCTTAGGAGATTTTTTTGAGAAATGAGGGAGAGAGGGAGAAGTGATGGGTTGATAAGAGGTGATGGAGTGATGTGTGATGGGTGATGGGTGGAGTGATGGGTTGTAAGAAAGGGATGGGTGGAGAGAGAGGGAGAGTTGACTTTGGGAATGGGAAGGGATGGGTTGATGTACTTGGGGTATGGAGTGACTTGACTTGTACTTGACATTGATTGATGGGACATATCGTAGAGATTTCCTCGAAATTCGCAACGCGCGGCATTTTCTTCGAATCGAACGCAGGCCCACATCTTCTGACCTGGGTATCGGTTCAGTGCGCAAGTCACGGCGTTAGAACCGCGGTGACGACGCGGTCGCTAAGGTACATGTTTCGGGTTGAATTGACTTCGGTATGCGGCACCCGGCTTAGGATCGCCCGCAAACATCGAATACAGGTCGAGGATTGTCGAAATCCGACCGGAAAGACAGCGGAAGGCTAAGGAATGGTATAGACTATGATACGGGTCTTACATATGTGATGTAAAAATATAATAAACTAATATCATATACTAATGAAGAAATGTAGATCAGCTATACAATGTGGAGGCAGTAAGTTCAATCCTATATGTTGAGGATGCAATGCAATATGCGATGCGAATGAAATGACCAAGCTGAACTGCGAAGTCAGGATGGTAGTACGTAGTATCGCAAGCTACGGGGTCTATCAAAAAGGGCTTCTATCCAAATCAGTCCCATACCTAAATTTAGATAGTTAGACCCAATGTGGTAGACTCCTGATCTCAGGTTAATCGCGCGCCCAACCGAAATCCTAGCCATGCGAAGATACACAACAATTAGTTGCTCACCACCAACCTAAGTGGATAGTGAATGAAATGAATATATGAGTATGTAACTCCTACTCAATAAGTCCATATATCAGTACGGTTCCTCTCTGAAAAATCACCGGGGTCTATTACACTCCAAACCAGATTGTCGCCCCATCACACGCAAAAAGGTGGGTGGAAGAGACCTCACTATCCGCTTGCCAATATCGGGCCCTACTCATCGATAGCGGACCCATTCCTCGAGCTAATCAGACTCAGTCTAGCATTGCCCCCTCCTCTCGGGTAGGTAAGGTCATACCCCCTTCTAACCGACCACGACACAGTGGGAGATGCGGCCTAACGGTATACGGCCCTCATGCACTCATGCATCCACTCGGTCTAGACGTTGGAGCAACCTCTGGAACCAAGAGGGTTCTGGGACTTTCACCCAGGGATATCTATACCGCCCCAAGTAGAACAGATTTTCGGTGTCCCATCTGGCCTTCCACGATATGCATGTGGAGGCCACAGCTCTGATGTCGCAAGGGCATACGGTAATAATAGTCACATAATGCAAGATGTATGAGTCACATAATCCATTCATGCATCAATCCTGCTCATACCATGCGCACATGTGGGGCAACTCCACCCATCAGGGAGTCTCATGAACAACCTGCCCCATGACATATGCAACGGTCAACCATATCTCATATTAAACATGCAGATGATGTGTATGGGCATGTATCATGATGTTATGCTGTCACATACTCATAATCGGTATCAATAACCGGCATCAACAATCAGCCTCGACAATCAGCCTCGACAATGTGGACATTTAACCAACATTGCCTCCAAGGGGTGGCCCACACAGAGCCTAACATATAGTGGACCCATGACCTAACAAAGGGCCTGATATACAATACCATGGGCCTCACTCAAGAGCTTAATACACATCACGATTGGCCTTTCACATGGGCCTAACGTACATCACAATGGGCTCCATCGCCTAGCCCTCAATTGCATCACAATGGGCCTCATCACATAGGCCTCATAAACATCACATTGGGCCTTAAACATGGGCTGACTACACATCACAATGGGCCTCAAATACGGGTTGCATATACATCACATAGGTCTTAAAAATTGAAATCGGCCCGACACTCGGCCTCAACAACCGGAATAGGCATATACAATTGGCATCGACAAATCAGAATTAATCTATAATCGGAATCAGCAAATCGGTCACGTCAATCAGAATCGGCAAACGGTCATGACAATCGGAATCAATCGATAATTAGAATCGGTAAATCGGTCAGGTCAATCGGAATCGACAATCGGTAATGATAATCGAAATTAATTGATAATCAGAATTGGCAAATCGGTCACGTCAATCAGAATCGGCAATCAGTCATGATAATCGGAATCAATCGATAATCAGAATCGGCAAATCGGTCACGTTAATCGGAATCGACAATCAGTAATGACAATCGGAATCAATCAATAATCAGAATCGGCAAATCGGTCACGACAATTGGAATGACAATCGGTCATGATAATTAGAATCAATCAATAATCAGAATTAGTAAATCGGTCACGTTAATCGGAATCGACAATCGGTTATGGCAATCAGAATCAATTGATAATCAGAATCGGCAAATCGATCACGTCAATCGGAATCGGCAATCGGTCATGGCAATCGGAATCAATCGATAATCAGAATCAGTAAATCGGTCACTTCAATCGGAATCGATAAGAATGAGCTTGACAAGGCTTAAGGAAAGGTCACAATAAAGACATCTAACCATCATTGCCCCATCAATGTGGACATTTAACCAACATTGCTCCCAAGGAGTGGCTCACATAAGGGATTTATACGCAACGTAACAGCCACACATACATCACATCGGGCCTCGCACATGGGCCTCAAATAGATCACAATGGGCCACAACCCATGGGCCTCGAATACACAATAGGTGGGCCCTACACATGGGTCTCGTATGCATCAAATGGGCCACGTATCTGGGTCTCGAATACATCAAATGGGCCATGCGTCATGGGCCTAATACACGTCACAATGGGCCGCACAATAAGGGCCTAATACACATCATAATGGGCCTCGTGTACATCAAGTCGGGCCTCATATACGCCAAGTGGGCCACATCAATGGGCCGCACTAATGAGCCTCATACATGTCAAGTGGGCTGCATCAATGGGCCGCACTAATGGGCCTCATACACAACAAGTTGGGCTGCATCAATGGGCCACAAATACATCCAATTGCGCCCCATGGATGGGCCATAAATACCTCAAGGTAGGGCCTTATGGATGGGCCACAAATATATCATGGTGGGCCTTAATGGATAGGCCACAAATACATCAAGGTGGGCCGCATCCCGAGCCTCAAATACACAACAAGTTGGGGTTCAAATACACAATAGGTGGGTTTCCACCTGCCCACAAATGGACGGTGGAAGAACAGATGCATTAAAGCAGGTCCCACAGTTGCTGGATATCAGTCCAGCAGCGTCTAAATAAATGGACGATGGGAGTATAACATATATACACGGCAAGTCCCACGTGGTGGCCCACCAGCTGGAAGGATCCAACTGATATTAGTGTTTTCTCTTCATTTAGATGGACGTCGTTGACGAAACACATGCAATCCACCGTCCACGTACTGGACGGTGAGATGTAGCAAATACATCAGTGGGTCCCACCTAGTGGGACGTTGTGGATAAAGCAATGCCATCAAGTGGGTCCCACGTAGGTGGCCATCCCACCTTTTTATATTAATATAATATTATTAGTATTATTTATAAATAAATATATATATATATATACATCAAATGTCCAGAATAGATGGCTAGGGATAAAACCCATGCATCAGGATCGGTGGGATTCACAGAACCTGTTGACGTCAGAACAGTGGGCCTACTGTCTTGAAATCGTATGGACGGCTGGGATAAAATACTTATTTCATAATATGGTCCACTGCATGGACGGTGCAAATGAAACCCATGTATCACGGTGGCATCCACCGTCCAGACAGCTGGACGGTAAGGATGTAAGGCAAATGCATCGCGGTGAGTCCCACCGTCCACAGATGGACGGTAAGGAATATAAAACATACATCGAGCATGGGACCCACAGAACTTGCTAACCGAACAGCAGTTGCCAGCTGCGTGGGTCTCACAGAACTTGCTGACATCTTCAGCAGGGAGGCCCAGCTTCCAGAAAAAAGGGACGGATGGCTGGGGTGTAATACACACATCAAGGTGGGTCACACCATCTAGACCATTTGGACGGTAGATGAGATGGACGAACACATACCTCTAGTGGGTCCACACATGTGGCCCACCAGCACTTCAGAGAGTAGGCATCCGTGCTTGCCCATCCAGCAGCACCTGCTGCTGGACGATGGATAGTATAACACATATATGATGGGTGGGGTCCATGTCCCATACACGGACCGTGTGGTGGGTACATCATCAAGGTGGCCCCTCATCCATCAAAATGGATGGATGGCTAGGTGGCACGCATACATGGTGGGGTCCACAGACAGGTGGGCCACGTCACAGACCAAGCTAAAATTTGTTTCTCCCTTTCATATGGTCCAGCAGCTAGACGCCCGAGCCTAAAATTTGTTTCTCTCTTTCATTGCTGCTAGACGCCCGAGCCTGGGCGGTCAGCATCAGGTGGGCCTGTGGCCTAAACAAAATGGATGGACGTGTGCATGTGGGACACGCATCATGGCGCGTCCTGCACACCCACATCAAGGTGGGTCCACATGGTGGCGCACCAAAGCTTTGAATCAACTTGATATTTATATTTTTCTTTCATCTAGGCCTATCCAAATGGACGGGCAGCAATGGTGGGTCCCAAAATTGGACGGTGTGGATCAAACTCATCATGGCGGGCCGCACCAACACACCTCATACAAAAGGCGAAAGGGAGAGGGAGAAAGAGAAAAGAGAGAGGAAATGGATGGTGGTGGATGGACCCCGCCACTATGGGCCCTCCGTTTCTTACAACACAAACATCAAGATGGGTCCTACCACAAGTGGGCCCTCAAATCACAAAATTAAATAATAAAATCACCCACCTTCGATCTTCTTAGACTTCTTCTTTCATCAACACATCCTAGAGCTCCAAGGAACGTGATCCAACGGTGGAGATGAGGTTTTGATGGTGGGGATGGGAGGTAGGAAGGTGGGCCACACATGGCTTCTCTCATGGAGAGGTTGAGACGTTGGAGTGCTTGGAGAATGAGGGAGAGAGATGAGAGAGAGAGAGATGGGAGAGTGATGGGTGATGGGTGATGGAAGTGTACTTGGTTGTAAGAGAGTATTGACTTTGGGGTTGCTTGGGAATGGGTGAAAGGTGATGTGCACTTGACATGAGGTGTGATAGGTTACTTGATTGATGGGATGTGATGTGATTGATTTGAAAGATTGCCTTGGTTTCGCAAATGCGCGGCGTCTCCTCGAACTGAACGCGGACCCACATCTCATGGCCTGGGAATTGCCTCGGCGCGCAAGACGCGACATCGAAACCCCGGCAACGCTAAGGTAAAAGTCTCGGGTCCGGTCAACTCTAAAATATGGGATACAACTCAGGATCGTGCGCCACTTCTATTTACGAGTCGCAAGTCTCCGGAATTCGACCGAGAGGACCGCGGAAGCATACGGAACAATACGAGCTAGGATACGGGTCTTACAACTCTCCCCTCCTAATAAAAATTTCATCCTTGAAATTTACAGATCAGACAAGGAAAGAGGAAACATCATCAAGTATATAAGTCAAGGCACAATCAATCTACTAAAGGATGAAGATAGCACTCTCTAATCACAACCTCGCCCTCCCAAGATGCATCATCAATACTATGGTAACCCTACTAATCTTCGAATCCCGTATCAGAGACGATCGAAACTGGAATACTATGCAGCCTCGCAATCTTAACGATGGGGAGCTGTATCAGAAAATCTCTAAGTTATGCGAATTTCTAAACAACACTATTCTTTAAAATACTATTCTCAAAACCTCTAAAACCATGAATACAATAAAAAAAAGAAGATGACGAGAACAAAGATGGAGATGAGGCGGTTGCCTCTTAGCTAAAAAATTTTAAAGATTTTTTAATAAGAACCGTGGAAGACCATACAACAACAAGGGAGCTCAGTTGGGCCATAAGCGCCAAACTGGCAAATTCAACAAGTCTAGAGAGCTTCAATGCTACAACTGTAAAAAGTTTGGTCACATCTTCACAGAATGTCCTACAAAGAAGTCCAAAGGGAAAGCTATAACAGCCACTTGGGATGACACTGATGACTCAAATTTATATTCAAATGAGACAAAAAGTGATGGAGACACAAAATCACTAAAGATTCTCATAGCCTCCACCACTACAGTCATTCCTAAAAATCTGGATGAGGAAGATTAACTTGATCTTGAGAAAATTAAAAAGGGGAGAGGAACTACTATTAGAAGCATAACTTTTGATAATCTGATCAAGAAAATTGAACTTCGAGAATTGAAAGTTAAAAAATTAAAAAGAGAAAACAAGAAACTAAAAATAGAAGTAAAATATTCTAATCAAACAGCAAAACTAACTCGGAAATTTACTCAAAGCAATGAAAATTTTGAAAAACTTCTAGGCATGGGTAGAAAATTAAAAAATATGACAGACCTAGGATATTAATCAGAATCCTCATCTACCTCATCAATGATGACAAATTCAACTACTCCAGATCAGAAAGATTCAATTGAATGCCATCACTCTGGAATGATATGATACTACAATGGGAATGTCCTATGGTCAAGAAATTTGATGTTACTTCCAAGATAAATCACAAAGTCACATCTAAATCATTTGGAAGTCACTCAGAGAAATACTCATCTAGCTCAAAGAAAATGGTTTCCAAATGGGTAACGCAAGACAGATACAAGTGCCCTGAAAGTAAGTCAGGCTCTTGTAACATCTAGTCCATGGAAATCAATAAGTTACCTTGACCCATCTTTTGATATATTTAGTAATGGGTCAGGAACTTTAAAAAGGGGGAGATGTTGATAAATAAAAATGAACAATTAAAAAAAAATTGATTGGTCAATAAGTGAATCACAATTACTTAAAATTGATTCTAGAACACTAAAATGCATATTATTTTTGAATCAATTTACAAATAAATTCTTGACTAATAATTTCTTTATCCATGGAGTTTGATAAAAAGTTCCTTTATGATAAACAACTCCATATAAAACAAGTATCATGCATAAGTTTTAAAATGTTTGTGAATAATATGATACTTACCTTGAATCATAAAAGGTTGATACACATATTACAATAAAAAACTTATAACACATTGATCAACCATTTATAACAAATGATTATTGGTTCATTTGAACTAAATTGGTATATCCGAGGATCATGCCTCCTATATAAGCATTAGAGTCAAACCAAAGGATTAAGCCTGATGCTTGGTCTAATTGTTAAATATGAGGATTCTTGGCCTCTAAACATTTTGGTAATTCCATGACAGATTTTCACTCTTAATCATATCATGGAATCCTATTTTAGAATATTATGTGTATATTAGGAAAATCCGTTGTAGAAATTTGTGAGTCTTAAAGTTCGGTTGAAGGGCTGTGTAACCAAAATCAGCTAAATGTAAGATATCTCCTAGTGCTTTCTCTTTACATCTCAAAAACTAGGATCGTTTGCCTTAGGTCTGTCTTCTCTTGATGGGTCCTTTATCATTCCACTTCATTTTGCAAAATGGAGTCATCCCCACCTAGACAAAAATCGATCTAAGAAGAAACATGACATTGAAGAATCAACCAGAACTAAGCATAAACTCTGCATTCCAAAATGAGGGCGATCATTTAGCCAAACCTATAAACCCTCATCTTCCTAAAACCCTAATCCTTCCAGGCCCATTACTGCAAAATTTTTACAAAAGATTGTGTGTGCAAAAATGTCAATGAAAACTTGGCCCGATTAACTTTGTCTCATTACACACTACCAGGGGGTTTTGATGTTGCTTGTGATGGTCGAATAATTAAATCACTCCATACCATATATCAACACTTATAAGGATACCATTGTGTTCTAAACAACCTACTGAATTACAATTACACATAATAAAAAAGGGTTGTTTTTTTAAAGGAACTCACTATATGATCTAAATGCACTTGATTGAAAAATCTATAACTGTAACCTCATTCTGTCAGAGGATACAAATTTTTTTTAGATTAGTTATTATTGTCTTTGTACTTATTGTTTTTAACTTATGATTTCAACACAACGTGGTCAAGAACAAAGGAAAGGGGGGTGTAAAAGGAGAAGCCATATCTAGAAAAATCAGAACCTATACTCCTTATCTGCATTCTACTATCAAGGCAAACAAATTTACCTTTGATCGATTTTTTAAATCTAGTCTTATAGAGCCATATGGGATAGACATTTATCTGGGATCAATGGGGTGGGATAACGTCCTTTACTTAGGAGGAGAAATACAATATGACCTTGTTTATCAATTCTTGAATTCTTATCATAATACTCAAGATGATCCTCCATCGATCAACATCAATTATATGAACCAAACCAAGGAGATCACTCCTTTGATGTTGGGACAACTTCTGAATCTTCCAGTCACACATACCTCACCAACTAACCGTTGCTTAAATGATCCATGTGTCTGGAAAGAAGTGACTAGAACACCGTGTGCTGACTCAATGATACCTAGAAATAGAAGAAACTACCTGTCTTCATTGCATCTAAAATATACCACAAAAGCACTTCACGAGATACTGAGTAGCAATGCATATCCTTGTGAAGTTTCTGGAGATATTCTCTCACCAATTGTTTTAAATACCCTATATGATAACTATCGGAGAACTGAAATATGTCTACCCACTCTAATTTTGAAATAATTAATTTAAGTGGTCAAAAGTATTCACCACACAAGTATTTGTAACGCCCTGAAAATCGAGGGTCGAGCAGAAGCTCAACTCCCGAGTTCCAACGCATCACGTATCCAACATAGATAATGATGATTAAATGTTGTCCGTATTAGTACATTAAACATGAGTGGGACTATACCAAATTAATATATCATACTCCAAAGACAGTTAGATTACGAAAGTAGAAGACTGTGATAAGTATACAAAACATATAAGTGATTGTAAGTCCTCAGAGTATGAACATAATACCAGGTTAAATAGTTATAGTATAATTCCAAAATGTACAAAATGTGAAGTGTAATGTCATCTATTCATATCTTTGTAGCCCCGATGTGCAATTTCAGGTCTACATAGACTAGCCAGAGAGTTGCATGTAGGAGAACTCCTCCTCGTCATTATAGAAATTAGGCTCCATCTCGTAAGCCTCATCATCACCTGAAACTACAACAGAGTCTGGTTGGTGTTTTAAAACACCGTACCAGAGTGGGAGTGAGTGATCAATTCAGTGGAGCTATAAGCAAAAGGTTAACATGTTATCAATTCAGTCAGGCAGTAATGATAAAGCAATACAACAAGCATTCCTAGGTACTCTACTTAATGCAAGGATGATATGTGTTAATGATGCATGCCCTCGCCTACACTCCCTCTGCGACATCATCTCACGATCGCGGCATGCACCCCTTCCACTGTGCTCAACTCCTACGCCAAAGGCACATGCAATGCAGTGCATGATTGTGTTAGCCAAGTTCTTAATTAGTCTTATTCATACAGCAGGTTAGGAAGTTAAGGTACCTCCCTTTATATCGTTAACCCAAACAATGATCCATCGAGGGTCGTCAATCCTAGTTAATCACATACGTTAGGCAAGTTTCAGGTCGCTACGGAGAGGCTCGTCACCTTAGCGCAGGCCTAGTTTATACTCGAGGTAACTACGAAAAGACTCGTCACCTTAGCGTAATCCTAGTGTGTACTCGAGGTCACTACGGGAAAGGCTCATCACCTTAGCATAAACTGACAGCTCGAATACAGTGTCCCATACCACCGTATTTGACTCATGAGTTTGGGTTGCTCAATAGACATTACGGGGAGGGTCGTCACCCCAGCGTAGGCCGACATCTCGACCACGGTGTGCCATACCATGCCCAGCTCATGAGTCTTGGAAGATTGTGCTACCAAGGTTAAACAGGCTTTTCATTAGTAAGTTGGTACCTTGATTTAAGCAGTAACGTCCATACATGATGATCATACATTAGGTCAATCAGGTTACTTGACAAGCTCGACTAGTACGAGCACACGTTGAATTAATCGACATGGAGCGCGTACGCACTCCTTGTGGCCTAACCACTGTCGATAATCATCGTATGACTTGGATTCATCATATGTATCCGTGGTGGCTAAACTGATTCAGCCACTCGATCGAAAGTCGTCATCGATTGCCTGGACTACATCGTAGCCTCAATCACACTCCAAACAATACTATTCACATGTGGTAATCAAAGACAGCATGTGACAACCAATTTAGATATAAACCTCATTTGAGCATTTCAGCAAATAAATAGTACACATGTTATCATACAGAGGCATTTCATCCATAAATCACATAGTAATAAGATAGGCTACATAAAGGAAACTGTAACTATAGATAAGGAAATTGAGAATCTTATCTCAACACCCTCATTTAAATATATTTCAACAAGCATTTTCTCATTCAGGCATTTTATCAAACACTTGGACTACACATATTGCATACATGTAATAATTTAGTTAAAACACATATTATAGCAAATCTTTCCACATAGGAGTTGCAACACGTACAACAATCATGTATGCCCAAATAACAATCATGGCAAGCACAAATCATAATCCATATTCATATAAACATTTCAACAAACACATGGAATGCATTAAAATCAATATAGTTTATATATATATATATATGTAATATACGTAAAACATCGCATCTAAGCATATGTGATAGTAATCAAGTCAGTCATAAATCATTACTGACATTGAAAGCCTTGAAAACCATAACCTAAACGTTTATAGTCCGCACCTTTCGCCGATAAACTCGTATCGAACTCAGTTCGAATACTAAGTCTTCGTCTACGGCACAACGATAACCTCTAGTATGAAATAGGTTAACTATTTCACCATTTACTCTATCTGAATTTCTAAAACAAATTAGGGTTAGGATTTCTTACCCAACAACAGAATCGGAATCGCTAGTATAGCGACACAGGAGAGGCGATTCAGCACGTAGAGCGGTGGGATTGAATCCCAGCAACTACCTCTCGCTTTCTCTCACTTCTCCTCACCTTTTTCTCCTCTTTTCTCTCTTCTCTCTCCTAGGGTTTAGGATTTTCGTATGAATGAGAGAGGGGTGGGTAAAACCCTTATATAGGCCCAGAACTAGTGTAAATGGCCCCAGGGCCATGGTATACTTAGGTTATAGCCAAAGAGCGGCTATTTCGGCCCAACGGAGCTCATCTGGAGGGCCGTTTTCTGCATACGGTCTGAAGAAAGTTTTCTGACAATGGTCTATGTCAAGTTAAGTTTTCAGTCTGATCGAATTTACGGATCGACCGCGGAGGACTAGTTTCAGTTCAACGGTCATCGTCACTCGATCAGGGCCACAAGTGCATTGACATGTGTAGGAAAATTTACATGATCTAAGGGTGTAGTTGGGTCAGAATTTGATGGTCTGAAACCTTAGATTTGGCCTACAAGCGAACAGCCCAATTCACTTAAGTTTGAGTTTATTTTCTAAAGATATTCACATTTCTCATATACTTCGCTCCGGGCTCAAGTTGTGCGTTTATGGATACTGTTAGGACTTGATTTCTAAGATGGTTGTCAAGCCCAGTAAGGCGATCATAACCGTATAGTTTCGCTGTAATCGGACTTTTGACGCGCGGTCCAGGTCCAATGCGGAGTTTCAATGTGCTCCCGAGAGCAACTGGGTTTTGAGATTGATCTTACGTTTTTAGGTAATGTAGCGTTAGTGATTCTACTGGTTTTGGGTCTTACAGTTCGTATAGAAAGCAGTTCACGCTAATCTACTGATTAATTCAGTTTAGCACTTAATTCTCGCCTAATTTCTAAATGATTTGGTCTTTAGTGATTTCTGCCTTAGGTGATACTCGTGTCTTTGTACGGATTTTTTCGAGACGTTACAGTATTCCTTTTCCAAGCGTCATCTACAAACTTTCCAAGTTTCTAGCTATACCACCTACTTGTGATACAATATATCTTATAGTATACCTTATGAAGAAAACACTATTAAAAGCACTTAAAGTCAATCATGAATGCAAGGTAAAGAAGAAGTTCAATACACTCCCATGGCCACTAGTTGGGATTCATGTCATACCGTGGTGCCTGCACCAAGTCCATTGTCAATCAGCACTAGGTATCTTCTTCTCCAGAACGATCCAGCTCGTCAACTTCATAAAGGGCAGTCCAATATAGAAGCTTGCCTCTGTCAGTGTGAAAATCGACTCTTCGGGATTAAACTGTGTCTTGACGCTCTTTAACATACTGAGGAGCACATCACTAAATTGCTACTGACTCGTCGTTCTTATATCCCTCTGCATGAGGGTGGATTGTCTATATGATTTTTATTGTGTTGTTGCTGAATTATAGTACATTTTCTTTTTTGGATAATTATGCCATTAAGGGCTTATTGGTCTTTGGATGATGGATTATTCTACCCAAACTTGAGGTAGTAATTTTGATGAATTTATGGTGATATCTATTCTGCACATGTTAGATATTCCTTTTATGGCTATATTTTCTATTTAAATTATGATTTGACTGCTTATGATAATATATTTCATTGTTTGGATGATGGTCTTTATGCTTATATCATTATATGATTTATCTGTTCTATTCTTTTACCCTTCGGATTATCATTTTTATGTTATTGGATTATTTCTTGGTAAATCCTCTGCCAATAACTGACAAAAAGGGGAGAAGAAACATACCCCCCAAAACAATGTTTGTTTTCTGCAGAAATTGCTTTTTCCCTTGTTGCGGGTTATTCTTGGTAAACACTAAGGGAGAGTAGCATAATTTTATATTACATGTTAAGTCTTGAGTTGTAAATTTTACTTTTGATATGTAATCTTTATTATTTTGGTATATCATTAGTTTGGACTATGGCACGGTCGTAGGTTAGGTTTTTTTTGTCACGTAATTGACAGATGGGGAGATTGTAAGTGCACCCAACTTTACACACTTGTTTGTCAATCACGTGACTATTTGTGTCAAGTAGTCGGATGAGTTCTTGGCAAATGAAATACCAGCGACGCAACTGGATCAGAAGCACCAAAGCCACATTGAAGACAAAGAACCACTTCTACAATCTTAACCTTACCTATAGATGACTCAAACCTAAATAGGAAAAGCCACTTAGGTCATCTATTCAAATCCAACTCCATGTTCATAAAACCCACTTAGGTCTTCTATTCAAAGCCAACTCCAAATTCATACTTTCTATCCTATTAGTCTTGACTTTGAGAAAGTTGAAGTGGTTGAATGAATCATAGGACAAAAAATTAAAATAGGAAAATATGTCCTAGTCCGGCAGGAGAAACTGCCACCAAATGACACTTTCGGTAGCACCAAAGATACCTTCGTTACCACCGAAAGTGCCCAAAACGTTCCAACAACTTTCAAAGAAAATTTGGTACCGCCGACTCCTGCCGATGTACAAATTTTGGTACCATCGAAAGGAGTAAAATTCATCCAGCAACTTCAGGATTTAATTCGGTACCACTGAATGATATTTCAGTGATACTGAGTGAATTTCGGTACTACCGAAGGTTCACTCGGTAGAACCGAGAACTAGCCATTTTATATCCGTTGGGACTTTTCGTTATAAATATAGGATCCGAAACTTTGTGAAATGTGTGGATTTAGGCATTTCAAAGTCCCTAGGTTGTCTCAAGCTTAAATCACTTATCCTAAACTCTATCCACGTGAGATTCATATTATTTTCATTGTGATTCATCACTCATGGGCATTCAAGGCTCTTATTTATGAAGAACATGATCCCAAGCCTTCACTAGAGTATTGAGACCAAACATATAAGTATATCCTTAGTCTTAATCATACTCTAGTGCATCTATTAGTTGAATCACTTAGGAAATCCATTCATAACCTTCATTAGACATTCAACAACTCTCATTACCTTGGTCACCTTTATAGGTATATCTTATGCAAAGTTCCTGATTGTGAAGCTGAACCAACAGGAAAATCAAAGCTACGCGATCAGGGGAGCACTAGGAAGCTGATTCAAGCACGAGAGCATGAAGATCAAGCAACCCAAGACGAGCTAACAAAGAGGAATGAATTCAACAAGTAAGTGTCATTGTTAGGAGTCCACGGTTTAGTCTCTATCCTCATATAGGATTATGGCTAAGAGTTTGTTATCAATAAACTTGATTAGGTGCCTAGTGTGGGACCTTGGCCGGTGGGCCTAAACGTGGGTTCTTAGTGTAGGACCTTTGCTCCGCGGAGAGCGTAAATCGATGTCTTTGGTGTAGGACTGTAAAGGTTATTGGTGAACCTATTTTAAAACCATTAATAGTGAAATTTGGTGCACTTTGGGATTGAGTGTGGATGTCGGGAGCAGAGTAAGCAAGTAGCCGAACTACTATATATCCCTGTGTTTGAAATTGTCATTTGCACACATGTTTAATCATGTTTATTTAAGGTTGAATGATTTATTGTTTATGCATGATTAGATGAATACTTAAGATTGATATGAAGCACATTCCACACATACGTGTTCACTATGTTATAGGCTAGTCTCTTAGTTTACATATCTTGAGTAGCCTATGTGATTGGAACCGCTATTGGCTTAGAAGCCTTTAGAGTTATACTATCTTACTTGCTTTAAACTAAATGATTGTCTAAGTTAGACAATTAGGATTTTTAAATAGGCATAGTATTTGGAAAGTACTATTCACCCCCCTCTACGACCTTGTCTCATATTCATTCTTCAGTATCAACGGTATAAACCGTAATTTCATATTGGAGCGATCTTGGAAAGAAAGTTATGTGTATCACCTATTTGTGTCTGTCAGATGAGATTATATACAATGTCGTATATGAGGAATCTCCCTTAATGACGTGAAAGAAGCTAGAAAACTTATACATGTCAAAGTCCCTTACAAATAACTTGTTTGTGAATAAACAACTTTTCAGGGTGAAAATGAAGGAAGGATTAGATCTCCTGGAGCACATGAACTTGTGGCTCAAATAGACTGTCAAAAAAGAAGACAAAGCTGTGCTACTTCTAGCATCACTTCCCTCGTCATATGGCCATCTCACCAATACTCCACTGTATGGAAGAATAAAAAATTATTATGGAGCTCGTTTCCTATGAGATGAGGAAGAAATTGAGTGATGATGACTCTCAGGCGGAAGGGCTAGTCTCAAAAGGGGGTTAGGGATGTGGGTGATCCATGGAGCGATCTCAGTCTGATAAGAATAAAAGGTTCAGATCAAAGTCAGAGGCAAAGGACAGATGCCTCTATTACAGTATTAAGGGGCACTTCAAGAGAGACTACCAGAAATAGAAGGATGACATGGAAAGCAAAAGCATAGGAAAATGGAATATAAGTGAGTTAATGAGTGTAGTAGAAGATAACTCAGAAGGAGACCTCCTCTCAGTCTCTTCAGGTATGAGTCATTTCTCAGACACTTGGATTATAGACTCGAGATGTTCATATCACATCTGCCCGAATAGGACTTGGTTCAATTCTTACAAGTCCTATGATGGTGTAAGTGTTCTGATGGAAAATGATGCAGCATGGAAGGCCATCAGAATAGGGACCATCAAGGTAAGGATTCTTGATGGAGTCATTCAGGCTCTTGGTGATGTCGGGCATGTCCCAGATATGAAGAAAAACTTAATTACCTTAGGGGTTTTTATATACGACCGGTTACACATTCACCACATTTAGCAGTGTATTAAAGGTCACCAGAGGTGCAATGGTATTGATGAAGGGACATAAGGTTGAAAATCTATACAGGTTGGTCGGGAGCACAATTATAGGTGAGGTGCTATCACCTCACATGCATAATCTAGCACGGATGATACAAATCTATGGCATATACGATTGGGGCATATGAGCAAGAGAGGCACGATGAAACTCCACAAACAAAAACTCTTGAAGGGAGTTAAAGCATGCAAGGTGGATTTCTGTGAGTATTGCATTTCTAGGCAAGCAATTCAAGCCAAGGTTCAAGACCGCTACACACACTAACAGCGGGTTACTCGACTACATCCATTCTAATGGATGAGGGCCAGTGATAGTACTGTCTAAGGTAGGTGCATAATACTTTATGACCTTCATAAATAATTACTCAAGGAATGTTTGAGTCTACTTCATGAAGCACAAGATTGAAGTGTTTATCAGGTCCAAGCAATGGAAGGCAGAAGTAGAAAAGTAAACCAGGAGACATGTTAAATGTCTCACGTTAGACAATGGTTGGGAGTACAGAGAGGCAGAAGATTAAGGCATCACAAGGAACTTCTCAACTCCAAAGACCCATAGTAGAATGGGGTAGTAAAGAGGATGAATGGAACATTATTAGAGAGGGCAAGAAGTAGAGCTGGGCATAAAGTCGAGTCAGGCCGAGTTAGGGCTAACCCGACTCGATTTGATTTTGAAATAGGCCTGACCAAACTCGATCCGACTTGGTACCGAGTCCAACATGCCTGATCCAATCCGGTCGGGTTTAGCCTGGACTAATCTAGAGCGAATTCGACCTGATCAGAAGTACTAAGTCGAGTCGATTTGGCACCAAGTTGAATTGAGAGATGAGGAAGGGAGGGAGTGGAGAGGAGAGAGATGAGGAGGAGAAGGGTGGTGGTGGTGGTGGTGGCTGGTAGCCGCCGAGCATGAAAAAGGAGGAGGATGAGGGAGGGAGAGAGAGAGTTTGGGATCAGGTCGGGTGCAATGCGTAGGTTAGAGATGTTAAAAATTAGTTTTTTTTTTCTATTTTCTATTACACACACACACCCAAACCTAAGTTGAGTTAGGTTTCGGATTGAGTCAAGTTTGACTAGATCGAGTTTCGGGTCAAGTCGGGTCAAGTTACTAGGTAACTCGGACTTGACTCAATTTGAGTTCTGATTGGGCGAAGCCTACTCAGTTCGGATCAACTCACCCTTGGGTCTGAACAAGTCGAGTCAATCGAGTTAAGTCATCCTATGCTCAGCTTTAGCAAGAAGTATGTAGTTGCATGCGAAGCTGCTTAAGAGCTTCCAAAGTTAAGTGGTGAATATGGCATGATACATAGTAAATCATTGTAACCCCTCGTACGTTTCAGTACTCAGGTGTTACCAGGAAGACCAAATTCAGTATAAGCACGATATGATGTATTTGAACATTCGCTCTCGTCTTGGCTTGATCTAATGGTTGGGATAGACCAACCCATCCATCTGTTACTTATCGAGAGAAGTCGTCACATATTTTAGGATATAAGTTACATCACTTGCTGTTTAGTGCATCTTTAGTAGCTCAAATGGTAATCCACACCTAAGTTATACGACCCAACCTAGATATGACCAATGGGATAATACTGGTCCAAAGAACAAGTCATCCACCCATTGATTTCCAAAACAGGTCATCACATTATCCCTAAGCCTATTTTAATCATCTCATTAAACAAATTGAATCATTAATCGGGCCCTAGGAGCCACTTAGGATTAAATTTAGGATTGAATGGTTGAAAAGGGTTATAAACCCTATTATTAATGCCCGCACGGATAGCTATTGGACTCACAGAACCCTTAATGTGCAATTGGAATCGATCTAACCATTATATCAGTAAAAATCCATCCATCATCAGCCTTAGCAATGAGCGTGGATGATACGTGACTAGACTATAAGAATTAGCCCTTAAATCCAACCATTGTCTTTAAAGATGGACCATCCTAAAATAAAATTTGGACCATCACATCACCTAGAGAACTGCATTGAACCTTATGCGGCTTAATTCTAGGAACCTAATTGAGGTAAAACGTCATATGATGTCTTATTAGATTGATTAAGTTGTGGAAAATAGGTTTCAAGACTCAAGTCACTAGATTCACCATTCCTTAGGCTTACAACCAATATTTAGGTGATCCATCCCCATAAATCACCTCAATGGACGAATCAAACCCTCTACTGTCAATATCAAACTCCAAGGATCACTAATGGTCAGGTTGCGAATTGATCAGATCGTTGATTGGATGGAAATCATTGTTTGAACCTAGAAATAAATGTTGTGTGACTCATCATCTAGTTAAAATAATATCAATTTAATACAAATAGTGAGCTTGGGTGGCTCATTGGCTAGATGAACGGTTCTGATCATGGGTGTGGACCACATACCACCTCGAATCGATGATAACTAGTGCTTAATGGCCATACTCTTGATGATATGACCCACATAAGCCATGGATCTGCCTCATTCTTTGTACTGAGTCCTAATTTGAGTAAATAAAACAAACGAATGGCCCAGATTGATCAAGATCATCATTGTGGACCCCACATGAGTGTGGACAGACACTTAAGACACGTGCACCCGCAGTGCACCAGGCCTCAGACGAGGTCAGATGAGCGCTGACCCGTGCTCGTCCGAAAAAGGAGAATTTTTCATTCCTTTCTGCCTGGCAGAAGCCGAACCAACACCGTCTGTTCTCACCATTGGTGGCCCACCATCAAAGAATACCTCGACGATCTGATCCGTCCATCTTGTAGGAGATTTAAAACTTACCAGAGCCATGCTCAACTCACTCGTTGGATCACACACATGCACCCACAAAAAATAGATGGTAGGGGATTTAAAACTTACCAGGTGCAAGAGGGTTGTGTGCAACCACATTTCAAAAAACAGAAAGAAATCCGCTCCTTCACCTTTCCACACTGGCAATTCGCGTGAAACCCTCTCCTGGGATCTCAGCCGTTCATTGAAAATCCATCCCAACCCTCTGAAATAGAGCGTTCCCTAGCTGTAACTTGAGATTTTCTTATGTCGTTGTCGTAAGGTGAAATCAAACCCATTAAGCTAAGGTGTTAATCACCGTTTGTTTGAAAGGTCCCACGATGATCCTAGCGTTTATCCACACCGTCCATATGCATCAGATCACGTGATTGGCCATCCGTTGCAGTCCCACCATTATCGTCCAAGTCATCTTCTCCATTGGCTGAACGAACCCACCAACACTATGTGGGCCTCATTGTCTGATCTGGGATGATCATTCAATGGGCCATGGCATCAGAACTATGTCTGTGGCCCTAGATGTCATCCATGCAAGTCGGATCGAGTGTGCGATCCAAGATCTCTATCAGCTTGAAGACGATAAACCGCAATTAATCCAGGAGATTAGTTGCATTAAAAAAAATGATTGAAGAGACCTATAAAAGACGCCAGTTAGGGCAACCCATTCCAAAAAAAAAGAAGAGGAGAGAAAAGAAAAGAAAAGCAAAGGAAGAGAAAATGAGAGAGAGACAGAGAGACCACTGTCCTCTCTGCTCGCTGCTGCGCCAAGCTGCAGACTCGATCTGCCTAAGTTGGGCTTGAGTTCAAGCTAAGCTCCGTCCTAGTCAGTTGATGAGAAGAGAAAAGGAGAGATGATGATGGCGCTGCACCGAGTTGGGTTGGTGGCTGCTACACGCTCTAGGAGCTGTTGGACGTTCCAGCGTTAGAAGAGAGGAAAGGGGGATAGAGGACGTTGCTACTGGGTGTTCTAGCAAAAGAAGAGGAGTGAGAAAGAAGAAGAAGAAGAAGAAGAAGAGGAGGAGGAGGAGGGAAAGGAGAAAGGAAGAAGAGAGGGAGCCGGGCTTTTGTTGGTTGTCGAGTTGACTCGGTTGGAACCGAGTCCATCCGAGTTTGCTGGGTCGAGTTAGACATGGGCCTAGCCTAAGTCTAGCTGGACGTTCCAGCAAGAGGTGAGGAGAGGGAGTGAGAGAAAGAAGAAAATGAAGAAAGAAAGAAAGAAGCGGTGTGGTAAGTCAACTCAACTTCTTGAAATAATTAACTCTAATATAATGTAATTAAATGTTTAATTATCTTCTTAGTGCAAGCATGTGAATGATGTACAGGTCATTTTCATTGAGAAAGATAAACCATTTCGAGTCAGTCCAGATCCAAGTTGACTTGGATTTTTGGTTCATCGAGTGTTTTGAGTCCTTTAATCATATCCAACCAAGAAAGAAATAAATCTACGCTCTAATGTGAGAACTCACCCTTTGAGCTTCCCACTTAAATTCATTAATCTAGACAAGTATGATACCTCGATTTCTCTCATTAAATTATTTATTTTACTATATGAATACACTAATCTGTTACACACTTGATTCTTGTGTCAGATAATGAACATATCCCTTTAATTTTGGTAAGCATAAATGATTTATGATAGTAGACTATCTTTAGTTGTACACACGTTAATTAATTGTATGATTGCCATCTACGATTAAGTGATGTAATGAATGTAACATGTCATGAACTTACTATCTTGCGGTCCATATTTGACTTACGCAACTTGGATCGCACATCTGCCTTACATGACGTGGATCATACTTTGCCTTACACGGCTTGGACCGCATATTTGCCCTACGTGGCTTGGATCGTTTATTTACCCTTCATGGCTTTGATGGAACATTGATGCCCGTTTGTGGCTTGTTGTTTATATGTACATATCCTGTTGTTTCCTAGCCATCTTACGGTATTCGATCATATTGTGATTTCTGAGTGGAGCAGGTGTTGGCTTAGCAATTTCCTAGCTATCTTGCGGTGTTCATGTGCGATATGATTTCTGGGTGGTATAGGGTTTGTATGTTGCTTGTTTCTTCATCTTGCTGTGTTCACGTATGATATGATTTCTAGGTGAAGTAGACGTTTGTATGTTATTCTCTCTTCATCCTGCGGTGTTCAATCGTATTATGATTTTCAGGTGGAGTAGGTGTTCGCTTAGCAATTTCCTAGTCATCTTGCAGTATTCACGTACGATATGATTTTCGGGTGAAGTAGATGTTTAAAGCTTGATTTTCTAGTCATTTTATGGAGTTTGTAAGATTAATATTTGACCATCTGGACACGTCTCCTTTCATTGTGATTTCTATTACATTTCCTTAATGTTAAGATTATGTTAACTAGCTTATTTCTGAATATATGATTATAATTTTGAATTGTGTTATTTAATATGTCTCTTCTCGTATATTGCGATTTATGTTGGATTATGAATGATGAGTGCGTAATCTTAGAGGGTGATCCTCACTGCAATAGCCATTGATGCTATCAAATCATATCAGTTAATGCAGGTGTAGAGCGAGCCGATGCTATTCACTGGGTTGCTAGAGCAGATCGGGTAGCTGAGGAGCTAGACGGGGTCCCAACGGCCCATGTTGAGTTATATCATTAGGCAATAGATTTCTATTTTTTATTTAACGAACTTTGTTATTTGGGATTGTATAAGTCCTATATGGGTGCTACATTTCGATTTTTATTATGGTTGGAATGTTTTTATACAATGTATGCTTTTCTCTAGCTACATTTGTTGCTAACTTTGATTAATGATTAGCGGTTCAAATTTACACTGAATTTTATAGGCTAACACTCGGGTTTTTGGAGAACGAGTCATATACGTAGGTTCCAAAAACCGAAGCATTACGATCGGTCATCATGTATATTAATAGACTCCAAGGTTATAGAGGAAGTTTGGACATGCAAGGATGTCAATTACTCATGACTGAGAATCTTCAGGTGTCCAACATATCTTCACTTACAGAGTAGACAAAGGACGAAATTAGATACAAAGTCTAGGAAGTGCATCTTTGTTTGGTATGAGAAAGGTGTGAAGAGCTACAAACATTGGGATCTATTTGCTCATAATGTGGTCATTAGTAGAGATGTCGTCTTGAATGAGGGGTCAATGTTAAGAACCAACGAGGAAGTTGCAACTGAGAAGTTAGATGAGACCGAGAGATTATCAGTGCAAGTAGAGCTAGTTGAGAAGGTTACTAAAGGTTAAAATCAGCATGAGCAAAACACTAGCAAAATAATACTCAAGAAAGTTTAGCCGAAAACATGTAGAAAATAAATATTAGAGCCCTAGTTCAATAAGAGTTCCAAGATGTGTTCTCGTTTTCATTATTCATAGGGAGTGAAGATCCTTCCACCTTTCAAGAAGCAAAATTCGAAAAGGATGGCGACAAGTTGGTTGTGGTCATGGTTGAGGAGATGGAATCATTCCACGGTAGGAGTTGGTGAAATCGTCGAGGTCTTTTAAGGCCTTAAGGAGGTATTAACTTTCAATCATCGAAGTCTTTTTAGGCCATTATTTCATATGGTGCGGTCTATTTGAGTTGTGGAATTGCCTCATTTTTTTTACACATGCCCTAAAATGAGTTTGTGGAAGAGATGGATGACATGAATATAACATATTCGTCACGGTAGGGCCAAAAAGTTTTTATGCATATAATAACATATAGAATTCACACGATTTTTAATGTAGCAATTTCTTCAAAAACCAAACAATTGTAAAAGTTAAACATGACGTATTTATAAGCATTTACGAGTAATTAAGAATATCGATCATGCCCTTAAAATAAAATGAATGCAAAGGCAGAGAGTTGTGATACCACGTAGAAAATAGAAGAGAAATAAATAAATGTGTGGTTTATATCCCCATCTATAAAATCATTTACTTATGATAATAACAAATTATAAGAGATAAACTATATATATAAAAAAATACTAATATAATATAAAAGATATACCATTATCTTTGAATATATGGTATATGGTAGAATGACTAAATATACACACACTCTCGCATTCAAATATATTACAACGCATGTACATTAAATATTATTTACTTTAACAATTATATGTAATACGAATAGTAGGTTAATTTGTTCTGTAGCAATATCACATTCACCTTTGTATAATTAATTATATTATTCATCATCCACAAGGTATGTACAATGGATGATTATTTTGTTTTTAGATCCTTTATCAAGTTACGAGCTTATACCGTTGCAAATTGAGCGGATACCTTGATACTCAGTGTTAACGATTGAAGGATGACATCATTGGCGACTCTTTTATATTATAGGAATGTAAAAAAGATAAACAACCTCAGATTCTCCACATAAGTAAAATACATGATTATATCTTTAACATGTAATAAAAATTGCATGGTTATAAGGTATTCTTTATAATATAAATGTTTATATTATTTCTAACACGTTGTTATATTTTGATAACACAAGTGTTATTTAAATTGCATCCAATCTCATGTTTCATGACTATGCTGAACATATAAAAATGGATTATCGTTTCATTCGTGAAAATATTCTCATATCAAGATACCACTCTTCCCCACGAGTTTTTTAATAATAATTTATTAATGTATTTACTAGAGTTATTCATATGGTTTTCCATGACTATTTAGTGGACAAGCTGTTATTGCTAGGCTCGTGTCTCCATAATTTGAGAGGCAATATAAAATTAAAGATGATGCAAATTATGTAAGTATTATGAGTATATTTGATATTTTAGAATATATATTTTAGAGCATACATCTAACGCATGCATGTGTGTGTGTGTATCATTATATGTATAATTTTCATTCTTTTATCAGCATATACAATATTTTTCTAACCATCTTCTGTGCCTTTTACAAGTATCATTGCCATAATGGTAGTTTAGCGATGACATTTTACAGTATGTTTGTTTTTTAAAATTACACTCTAAATACATGTGAGTGAATAATATTTACTTTTAAGTGATATTTGGAAGTGAAAGAATACTCATCTTAAGTGTGTCATAAACACCACACTTACATACATGAAATAAAAAAGAATTATACTGTAGTAAAATTTACGGATCCATCCGTTTTACTATATTATTTTAGGACATAACCCTAAAATTGAGACAAAATGTAAGTTTAAGTGGAGAACACCACAAGAAACCTTAGTATCATCCAACCTGTTTATAAAGGTCACACGGACATAAATGAAGAATAACTTAAATATGAGCATGATCTAAAACATTTACGACTCCAATTTTATTTTTATATTTAGTTCCCTTAATTTCCTATGGTGTGGTCCACTTGAGTTTTAGATTTGCATAATTTTTGAGCTCATGCCCTAAAATGAGCAAATATAATAAATGAACAACATAGATTAAACACATAGATAATGATGGGCTCTACAAAGTTTAGTGGGTTTGTTTTATCATATTATCGATTTCCACGTTATAATGTTTTCAACATGAGTTACTAT
The DNA here is from genome assembly GCF_029962835.1 of Magnolia sinica. Lineage (NCBI taxonomy): Eukaryota > Viridiplantae > Streptophyta > Magnoliopsida > Magnoliales > Magnoliaceae > Magnolia > Magnolia sinica. The sequence goes on along the minus strand of NC_080588.1, from coordinate 14,904,261 downwards.
CAACTTCAAGGGAAGACAACTAAAGAGAATTGCATGAGTAAATAATAAATCCTTATTTATAATATGTTTACGATAGAGTTTTTTTCTTATATAACCGCTAACCTCTAGAGTCATCGATATATAATTGCTGAATTTAAAATATTTAAATTAACAAGCTCATCTTTTGCACTGTTAGTCATCCCAACGCCTAATGTCTAATGGCGTTAGTGTTTCATATGGTTTAAATCAATATTTAAAAAAATAACAAAATTATCCTCAAAGTAAAGTGAACTAACTCTTTTACTAAGAGTGCAGATAGGTTATATGGAAGGTCAGGGCAGATTGCATGCCCGAGGTTGTGTCGGGTCCACGAAGATGTCCGTGATAAATCCACTCAATCTATTTATGTTTAAAGACCACCATGTTATAATATTTTTAAAATTAGTTATATCCAAAACTCATGTGGGCCACACCAGCAAAACAGTGGGAACACTGACATCCACCATTGAAACCTTCTTATAAATGAACATCATGATTATATGCCAACCAAACCGTTTATAAGAATATTACCACTCAGTTAAACTGTAGGGAAAAATATCATACTAATACAAAACTTCTATTATGACCAAGCTTGCGGTATGGCCCACATGAGTTTTGGATCTTCCTAATTTTAAAAATCCAATCTTATATTGGTATTTCAAAATAAATGATTGGAGTGAATTTGTCACGAACATCTCTATGGCCCCACATAGTCTTGGGCACAAAAATATCTCTATGCCTGAGGTCACAAGAAATCCACTCCCGTTGAAGGCACACAAAAATTCAATGTCGTTACTTCTCATTGGTCCATGTCATCGCCAATGACACCAGCTCTTAAAACGTACTGATTTCTCTGCCCAATACATTGCATACCACACAACATAATTTTTAATATGCGAAACTTATTTGGTCCCACCATTATTATGTGTTAGATCAACATTGTCCATCAATTTGTCCATATCGCTTTAGACGATGAGCTTAAAAATGAGGCATATCCAAAGCTCAAATGGATCATTAGCAGGGATTGAACAACTACCATTGAAACCTTACTAAGGTCCACCATAAGGTTTATTTACCATCTAACCTCTTCGCAAGATCACATAGACTTAGATGAAAGGAAAAAACGTAAAACACAAATATCAGCTTGATCAGAGCCTTATGTGACCACAAAAAGGTTAGACATCCAAATCTCACTATTTCCTATGGCGTGGCCAACTTGAGACTATGATTTGCCTTATTTATTGTCTCATGACTTAAAATGATATAGAAAAAAATTGGATAGACAGCGTGGATTTAACACATTATGATAGAGCTCATAAAAGTTCCACGTGCTAACACTTCTAATTCTCTTATCTCTTCCCTGAATGTGCCGCACGAGTAATGAAATTTCTTTATTTTCGAAAAGAAACAAAATAAATTCGATTTGGGGGATTTCATTCAATAATAACAAAGAAAGAATGGGAGAACAATGATCATAAGATATTTTATTCATTCTGAGTTCATTTACATCCTCAGATTCCCTTGATTATAAAAACAGAGCACAATCAATGCAATGCAATGAATGAAATAGAAGGCAGTTCAGTGACAATTTTAGCAACATTTCGATGCTTTTGATATTCATCGCAAAGGCAGACTTGAAGTCCTTGATTTGGTTGTATGATAGGCATTGATTGTCTTTCCGTTTATCCTTTCAATCGTATGGACACTCTTCTTTTTTCTGGAATTCTCTTTCTGTACTTCACATTTCCTTTATTTTTCTCTGAATGTGGAGTGCACAACCCTTGAAATGTGGAGTGCACAAACCCTTGAAATATGGAGTGCACATCCCTTTCTTAGGACAAAAGCCCTTTCAAAATGATGCACAACACATGTCTTCCTTCAAAAGTGGCGCACACTCATTCCTTCCTTCAAAAGTGGTGCAGAGAGGCTTCTGTTAAGATATAAAAAGCCTGGTGTTAAGACGAATCTCCAAGAGAAGTAGCGCATGAGCTTTCATTAAGACAGGCGCACAATGCCTACCTTGAATAATGGTGCAGGAGCTTCTTCTTAGGACAAGAGTGCCTTGAAGAATGGGGCACAACCCTTGGATTAAGACAAGAGAGAGAAAAGAGGCGTTGTACACTGGTATCAGGACAAGGGAGAGAAAGTGGTGGCGTTGTGTGCAAGGCTTAGGACAAAGCTTCATAGAATGTGGCTCACAACACAAGATTGCGCACAACAAGGAATGGAACACAACACTTGATTGCGCACAATGGAGTTTTCTTCAGGACAAGAAGCCACTCAAAGTGGTGCACAATGGAGAGAGTCAGGACAACAGAGAGAGAGAGAGAGAGGTGGTGTTGGGATAAAATCTCCTGGAGAATGGCGCCATTGTGCGGACAAGTGCCCACTCAAGGTGGCGCACAACACTTGGTTGTGCGGAGCATGGGTTGTGCACCGCACATACCCCCCCTGTGTACAACACCCTTCAAAAGGGAAGTGAATAAGCATTTCTTGGGAAAGGCTTTCACAGGAAGTTTTTGTGTTGGGATGCTAGGTGAAGCCCACAATTATGTTTGTGAGAAATTCACCCCATCCATCCATTTTGCGAGCTCATTTTACGACATGCAACAAAAAAATAAGGCCGACCTAAAACTCAAGTGGGTCACACGAGAGGAAACAATAGGCATTAAACACACACCATTAAAAACTTCACAGGGTCCACAGTGATGTTTATTTGTCATCCAACCTATTTATAAGGTCACATAGACCTGAATGAAAGGAAAACATAAATATCATCTTGATCCAAAACTTTTATTAGCTCCAAGGAGTTTATAATGGTGGGTGATCAATCACCATTGTTTCGTGTGATAGGGTTGACATGCGAGTCAGATTTCACTCATTTGTTCAGGTTGATGGCCTAAAGTGAGTTGGAAAAATGGATGGACGGTGTCGATCACACATGTAAATAAATGTGGGCCCCATCAAATCTTTTGCACGCCCACCCCCTTATAACAATATAACCATAAATACAACCATAAATACCAAAGGGAGTGAGGGGAAATATTGTTGAAAATCGGATGCCTCAAATCTATGCTGAAATGGGGGCATCGACTCATTGATGGTCTAGTTGACAGATCAAAGGATATCGAAAATATTCAGTTTATTGTTATTATTATTATTAATTACAACTCTCTGGACAGTTTTTGGAGTTCTTAATATGTTGAAAACTCCAGTCGATGGGTCGACCCAACTGATTAATGCATCTTGACTGGTTAAATCAATAGGTCGACAGATTACGTAATTTGCACTGTTTTTATACGATTTGTTTTTATTTTCATTTTACATTAAGTATATGGGTGTAATTAGGATTAGGGCAGGGGATAGAAGTGTTTAAGAGTGTGAAAGAGTTTTGGAGCAAGAAAAAAGCTAGGGTTTTTCTCTTAGGGCTTCAAATTGTAAGGTTTCATCTCTTATAACTTTGTTATAATGCAGCATTGCTTCATGTCGTGATTTTTCCTTGCAATAGTTTTTCCACATAAATTCGAAGTGTTCTCTGTTGGATTTACTTGTGTGATTGTAATTGCTTTGTTCAATTTCTATATTTGTGCTTCCACGAGTCCCAACAAGTGGTATCAAAGGTAACGTTGGGAAGCATATTGAATCTAAATATAATATATCTACGGCATCTAGCATTAAGTTTGATGTAGATAAGTATTCAAAAAACCTTGAATTATGTAAGGTGAAGATGAATAGCTTTTAATGTAGGACAATTAACCACTTGCTCTAAAAGCTCAAACTATTAGAGCATGGCGAATAAATCCATTTATCTCATAGTCCAGGCCCCACATCTCATGGGTTAGGACCTCAGCCGAACCCCCTTGTGGGCCCCAAATCACATGGGTACCGCCTTACACAAGCTACTACCCTCTCACCGGTGAGGCCTGCCTCACACGGGCCACCCACCCCGAGCATGTCCCGGCATCTCACAGGCTACCCCACTCGAGCCCAGTGTGAAATGCCCCTACATTAATCACCCCCAATGAAGAGTCTCGAACACGAGACCTCCTTTGTGGGCCTTAAATCACATGGGTACCACCCATCCTGAGTGTGCCCCTACATCCCACAGGCAACCCCACTCGAGCCCGGTGTGAAAATGCCCTTACATTAAGATTCAAGGGCAATGGAAAAGGCAAGCTGAAGTGTTGGAGTTGTAGCATGACAGGGTATATGAAGAAGGATTGTCATAATCCTAAGTTTAGGAATGAGAAATTAGAAGGTTATTCCAAATAGGCTAATATTGCAAAATTCAATAAGGAGGCAAGTAGTAGTGATGTGCTGACTACATTAAAATTTAGGTATTTTGACGATAAATGGATTTTGGATATGGGAGCTTCGTATCACATGACCTCTCATATGAGTTGTTCACTATTTCCAATGAGTGCGATTGCGGCCATGTGTTTTTTGGCAATTATAATATCTATAACACGGTTGGTGTTGAATCAGTGTGCATTAAGATATTTCATGGCATGGAGCATATCTTGACTAATGTAAGACACGTTCCTAAGTCGAGGAAGGGTTTGTTATCTCTAGGTATACTTAAAAGCACTTGGATATAAATTCACCGGGTTCGATCATGCCCTTAAGGTTTAAAAGGGGGCACTCATAATCATGAAATCACAAGAGGATGGTAACCTTTACATGTCGAGTGAGAGCACTTCATCGGGTGGAATTATAATGTCAATAGCAGTTTCCATGTCTGATGTATGGGGGCCGTCACCCTAGTTTATGGTGGAGGGTTGTCATGGTTTGTTACGTTTATTGATGACTATTTTAGAAATGTATGGATTGATTTTCTGAAAAATAAAAATGAGGTTTTCATCAACTTCAAATAGTGAAACGTGGTGGTGGAAAAACAGTCAGGGCAAAACGTAAAAGTTTCCATGATGAATAACGATGGAGAATTCATTTATGGGGAATTCAATAGTTTAAAAAAAAATGAATAGATCGTGAGGCATAACATAGTACAGTATATACCACAGCATAATGCTGTGGTTTAGTGGATAAATATGACTCTCATTGAGAGGGCTCGATACATTATAAGTAATGTTGGGCTGTGAAAGAAAATATGAACTGAGGCCGTTAAGACGGCTTATTATTTGGCGAATTAATCCCCTTTGACGACTATTGATTGTAAAATTTTAAAGGAAGTGTGGAGTGGTCGGCAAGTAAACTACTTGGGGTTACAAGTATTTGGTCTCGATACTTACTCTCACGTATTGTCACTTGAGAGAGGTAAGCCCGAATAGATGGCTAAAAAGTACATCTCTGTCTACTACAATGATGTGGTGAATGAGTACATGCTATATAACTAGGTCACATGAAAAATCATATTTAGTTGCGACATCAAATTCGATGAGGGACCTTTGTTCCGTAAGGATTAGTACAAGGAAGCAAAAAGTCGGTTGTGGATGTTCAGATAGACAGGGACGAGACAATATACTAAGACGCGGATAGAGGTACAAGAGCAAGTGGAGAGAATGAATCCACTAATGGATTGTAGGTTACCGACAAGATACATGTATGAGTCGAATGTTGCATTTGCCCTCATTGTGGATGATGGGGATCCATTTACTTTTCAAGAGGCTCTTGACGAAGTATATGCCGAAAAGTGGAATGTGGCAATGCATAAAGGGATGAACTCCTTGTACAAGAATAAGACGTGTGAGTTGGTGAAACTTCTTGTCAACCATAAAGTGATTGGGTGTAAGTAGATCTTCAGGAATAAATATGATGGTACAAAGCAAGGTTAACAGTGAATGGATATGCTCAAAGATAAAGTGTCAACTTCATTGATATCTTCACGCCTACGGTGAAGCAAGTATCTATCAGATTCATATTGACGTTGGTTGCCCAATACATTCTCGAGCTGGAAAAAATGGAAGTGAAGACTGCATTACTGCATGGGGAATTAGAAGAACAAATTTACATGAAACAACCAAAATAATTCAAAATATAAGGGGCAAATAACAAAGTTTGTAGGTTGAAGATGTCATTGTGCGGCCTGAAACAGTCACCTAAGCATTGCTACGATAAATTTAATTATTTCTTAGTGAGTTAGAGGTTTACCGGGAGTGAATATGATCATTGTGTCTATTTTAATATACTGGGTAATAAGAAGCTTATCTTGGTATTGCATGTTGATAACATGCTTATCGCCAGTCATAGCATGTACGGGATCGACATACAGAAGGCTAAACTCTAAGGGACATTTGAGATAAAAGATCTAGGGGCTGTAAAGAGGTTTCTCAATATTAATATACGCAGAGATAGGAAGAGGAGCATGCTATGTTTATCTTAAATTGAATACTTTGAGAAGTTATTAGTGAAGTATGGACGTTCCCCGCATAACTCAGTTTCAAATTTCTTTTAAGAAATGTCTTGAAATGGATGAAGAAAAGTATGTTATATCTTGTGTGCCTTATTCGATTGCTGTTAACAGATTTGATGTATGCAATGGTCTGTACGATACCAGATATTTCACATACGGTGGGTGTTGTTAATAAATACATCTTTACCCGGTGAAGCAACACTAGGAGGCAGTGAAGTAGCTACTTCAATATATTCAAAGTAGGTAAGACTATATCTTGACATTGAAAAAACCAGGGGAAAAGTTCGCAGACTATATGGATTCAGATTATGCAGGTAGTATGGATAATAAAAGATCGACTTTCAGTTACTCATTTGTATTAACGGGTGGAGCGATCAGTTGGATGTCAAAGCTTCAGTATGTGGTGGCTCTTTTCGCAGCCGAAGCTTTAATTGCTTGTGTTAATAGGTGGAGCAATTAGCTGGATGTCGTAGCTTCAGTGTATGGTGGCTCTTTCCATAATTGAAGCTTCGATTGTTTGTGTTAGGGAGTGGAGTGGTGAGTTGGATGTCGAAGCTTTAGTCTGTGGTAGCTATTTTTCGCAACTTAAGCTGAGTATATGATAATGACAAGTATATTTAAGGAAACATTTTGGTTGAGGGGAATAATAAATCAGTTGAGACTTTAGTAGGAGGTCATGCTTGTTAATTGTGACAATAAAAACACGATTTAGTTGGCAAATAACTCAGTTTACCATTATAGAACTAGACATATTAATATGCGTCACAATTTTATTCGATATGTGCTCGAGGAAGGCAGTATAACTCTTAAGAAGATACATACAGGCTTGAATCCAATGAATATGCTCATTAAGGCGGTTTCTATAGAAAAATTTAAGTTCATGCAACTTCTCTAAGAGTAATGATCGTGGAGTCATGATGGAGACAAAGTAGAGATGAAAGATGGAACACGACGTGTTGTAACATATATATTAGAGTCACGGTGGAGATTGTTAAAAATCAGATACCTCAAATATATGTTAAAATATGGGCCATCAACTAGTCGATAAGTCAAAGGATATTGAAAATATTTGATATTTTGGCAAAACTCTCTGGATAATTTTTGGAGTTTTCTACATGTTAAAAACTTTGGTCGACAAGTTGACTTGACTAATCAACGTGTCTCGATTCGTGGACGGATTGCGTAGGTTACGCGGTTTTGCGTGATTTGTTTATATTTTCATTTTACCTAAATATATGTGGGTGTAATTGGGATTAAGGCAAGGGCTAGATGTGCTCAAGGGTTTAATAAGTTTTTGGTAAGAGAAAAGGCTAGGGTTCTTCTCTTGGGGCTTTGAATCGATAGTGTTTCATCTCTTGTAACTTTGTTATTTATAGTGCACCATTGTTTTGTGCTATGATTTTTTCCTGCGAGGATTTTACATGAAAATTCAGAGTATTCTCCATTGAATTTGCTTGTGTGATCGTGATTACTTTGTTTGATTTCTCTTTGTATACTTCCGTGAGTCCCAATAAACATGTATTTTACATATCTTAATGGTGTTTTTCCGACACCCTGTGACGGTCAAAGTCCAGGAGGACTATTTTTTTTTTTGTATTTTTAAAACATAAGCTTGTCAATTTAAATATTTTAAAATCGGTCAATTATAGGTTAATGGCGCTAAATGTGAGCTATTATGCAAAAAAACATCTTTATAGTGTAATTGAAAAGATGGACAAGTTCTTAACCCTATAAAAGAATGACTTATACAATACGTGACTCTCATTGTTATCCAAAGTAAACAAATTCTTAGATATAGCAAACGGCTGCTCTTGGGATAATCCATACCATTAATGAATTGAGTCGCATTGTGATGGAACATGGATGAGATACTTTCTTATTAAAAGATTATAATTACCAATTTTTGTAGTTGAATATGGAAAATTGCTTGTATTTTTTCTTTTAGACCATCCATTCTAAGCTGCAAACTGAAAAGTTAAAATTGTCAAATGAAAAAAGATATTTATGGAACAATTCAGTGGATAAATCAACCGATGCTATGGATGATCCAAGCACTTGCCTATGTACGGGTTGCAAGAGGTTTGCTAGACTACAATGTGATATGTTAAGACTATATTTATTGGATTTGGAGGTGGATATGGTAATCTAAATCATTTGTAAGATGGATCTAATTGTTCAAGGAGGTCACATGTCAATAAAACTTTGATATTGGAATACTTAATTAATTTGGTTAATTAACACTTCTTATATTAATATATGGGCTCTTTCCATATCATTGATTTGAGCTTTTTAGTTTTTATTTTTTATATTAGAGTTCTGTTTTTTTTAGACAGATGCTTTCATTATCATACTTCATTACGTCAACTGTTTAGATAATTGAACATGAGTGACATTTTATATTTATTTTACATCAAGAAGTATATTTGGATAAACCTCCACAGTGTAGCAACAATACATTAATGTTAAGACACTTTTTTTCGTGAAAAATAAATGACACAATATAATCACGACAATATTACAAAAATTTCAAAACTTCAAGATAATTCTTAAGTAATTGATTAATATATATTAAAAACATCGAGATTGTTTATTAATTTATAATAGATATTTGTAAGTTTTAATTGTGGTGAGATTTTTCTATAATATCTTGAAAAAAACTTCAACGTTAAAAAATCTCCCGAGAAATTCCAGGGAAAGGGTGTGTGTACACGTTTTTTTACAGCCCCAGGATGGAATCTAAGATGCGCCATGCGTTAATGCTGCGCCATGAGGTTGGACAGTCATTTTCCTTTTACGCCCCATTGGTTTTGAAATGGCGGAAAACTAGGGTTTATACTCTCAAAACCCCTAGAAATGTCTCTGTCAGTGCAAGACCTGAAACCCTCGACAATGGCGAAGAACGAAGGCATCAGCTTCAAATCATCTTCTATCAAACTCCCTCTCTTTCCAGACCTTTCTCCCATTCCAATCTTCCCAAACGTTCCTTTTGCTCGCCAAACCCTAGCTTCCTATCTCCCAAAACCCAAGCAATTCATCCACCATTTGATACGCTCCTTCGCGGACCGTCATTTCTTCAAGTCCTCCCTCCTCTGCTCGTCTTCTTTGGCTCTGGTTCGACCAGAAGATCCGAATCCAAGCCTTTCGGAAGCGAGAGAATCTCCCCAGAAGGGGTATTTTCCCGCCCGAGGCGGGCGGGATGATGAGGAGAGGGTTTTGATTAGCGAGGTATTGATCCGAAACAAGGACGGGGAGGAGCTCGAGAGGAAGGATCTCGAGGCAGAGGCAGCTGCGGCACTGAAGGCGTGTCGCCCAAACTCGGCCCTCACAGTGCGCGAGGTCCAGGAGGATGTGCATCGGATCATTGATAGCGGGTATTTCTCTTCGTGCATGCCCGTCGCTTTTGACACCCGGGATGGCATCCGGTTGGTTTTTCAGGTACACTGGCATTAGTTCAGATTGAAAATGATGACAATATGATAATTCACGTTTAATGATCTGTTTTCACATGTTCTTCATTTTGCCTTTTTTTTTTTTTTCCTGAACTTGGTGAGCTGTTTGTGTGAACAACTGAAATCACCAAATTGGATTTGCTTTCATTAGGGTCGTTTGGATGCCTGTAAATGGTGTAAGTTAAATCATTCACAGGCTGTGATTTACAGCCTGTCTGTTTGGCTTTAAATTGTAAATGATTTACTAGTAGATTTCCTGCAAGGAGGGACCACACCCTAGACCTTCATCAGTGAAATAACTTGCAACTGAAACAGACAGATTTGAGGCGACCCTGGCCAAGCTGGGGAAAGGAGAGGCCTGTCAGAAATCCAACGGTCCAACTAGAACCAAATGCGCAGCCCATCTCCGAGGGCAAAGGAAAAACCTTCCAGCATTAGGGGCTTAAGGGTGGCGACGACCTGCCAAACCTTAGAGGATTTGTAGAGGGAGGAAGGTTTAGAGAACCACCCTCTCACTTTGGTACCATCTTTGCAGGCAATGATTTCCCTCCACCACTTGCTGGCCTTTGAACCAAAACGCCAAATCCATTTGCTTAGGAGGGAAAAGTTAAAATTCGCCAAGTCCTCGATACCAACACCTCCTTCCAAATAGGGCTCACAAACTTCAGACCAATTGAGAAGGCGAAATTTGTGTCCATTAGAATTCCCATTCCAGAGAAAGTCCCTCTGAAGCTTTTCAAATCTGACTGTTCGAAGCTTTTCAAGTTTGCGTTATGTGGACTCCGGGTAACGATACAGAGAAAGAAGATGGGATGTGAGATTTGAAAGAGCTGCCTTGATGATGGTTAGACATCCCACAAGGGACAAATAACGACTTTTGCAAGGAGACAACTTTTGCTCAACTCTCTTATTTGCCACATCCCAGAGATGCTTGGCTGGCTTGCCAATGCAGAGGGGGAGCCCAAGATTTTGAAGACGAAAACGATCTGACCTTGTAGCCCAACACCTCCACTAAATGGTAGTGGCCAATGGAGGAGAGGTTAATTCCCAACATCTTACTCCTAAGAGGCTGATCTTAAGACCAGAAATAGTCTCAAAACAACGGAAAATTTTCTTGAGAAGAGAAAAGAAACCAAAAAAAGAAGGAAGAAAAGAGAGAAGAGAATGGAGAAAAGAGAAGGGCCCACAGTCGGGCCGAGCATCACATCATATCAACTATCTCAATTTCAGTGATGAAGCTGGAAGAGGAGTGCATATGAATGACGACCAATTCGGAGAGAACTGTCTGTAGGCGATCGGAAATAACCTCGAGATGACTACTGGAAGAAATAATGGAGTGTAACCGTTGAACAAACAGGCGCATCTCACAAGTGGAGGACAACGAGTCTTTAATGGCCATAAGAATTTGTCGATTGTGCACGAAGTTGCTAGTCCCTGTAGTTTGATCACCACGAAAATTAGATATACCAAGGGATAAGGTTTGCAAGTACTTGTCCACCGTTCATTGAATGGTATATTTGGAGATTATTCCTCAAACAGAAGTTCCATTAGTAGTGCAGCAGAGGAGACCCACCCTAAAGGCCGAAATCTCAGCACAGGCTAGGGTCCAACTAGGAGTAGGTCTGAGACGCCAAGTTACTTGACGAGTGTGAGGCCGCGATATGGAGTAGGCCGTAAGAAAGTCCCAGGCAGCAAAAATAGCGTCGAGGGCCTTGGCTACAATAGAGGGACCCAAAAGGAAAAAAAAAATGAATCTCTCAAATCCCAGAGGATATTCCTAAATATGGTCTCCTTTGGGGAATATTTGCTGTTAAATATACGGTTATTTCTCTCTCCAAATGTGCCACATAAGGGCTGAGAAAGAGAGCTTGCAAAGACAAGGGGAAATAGGATCGCTTGCATTTTTCACAAAATAAGCAACAAATTGAAGAAATGAAGGAGATAAAGAGTTTAGAATGTAGATTTCTCCATATCCAACCAGTGAACCTATAGGAGAAAAATAAATGATTAATGGATTCAATATCATGTTGACAAAACACACAAGTAGTATCATCAATAATACTGAGTGAAGAAAGCAAGTCCTTCGTTTTGAGCTTCTTAAGAAAGGCCATCAGATTTCGAGCCACAATAGAGTGTCTAGGAATAAAACCACCGAACCAAATTAGATCACTCCAAGGTGGGTTTGGGTTAGCAGATCTGCAGGCTTTCGAAGCAGAGGCAAAGTTAAAGGCACCATTTGGGGCCAGGGTCCAAATGATTTCATCTTGCACTAGAACAATTTGGTGTAATTATCTCTTGGACGAGATTCGCCAAGACAAGAGAATTAGGGCAGGAAAACTGCCATTCGGTATCTTGGATTAGGAGACTAATCGGGAGCTTAGTTCCTAGCCCCGGGTCTTGAATGACAGAGATGCCTAAGTGATCAAATAGGCTAGAATCCCCCAACCAACGGTCAAACTAGAAGTTCATAAATTGCCCGTTCCCCACCAGAAATCTGGTGTGGGGCTTTGCGGTACCATGAACACTGAGAATGCTGTGCCAGGCCTAGGAAGAACTGGATGGCATTTGAATATTCCATATAGTTTTATAACCAATGTATTTCTCATGGACCCATTTGACCCAAAGGTTTGTCCTCTTTGCGGATGATTTTCAAATTTGTTTGATGAGGTAGGCTTTGGCAGAGACTCTTAAAGAGGTTATGCCGAGATCGCCCTCATTTTTGGGTCTGTAGATCTGCTCCGAAAAGCCCCAATGAAAATCCTTGATACATGTAGCAATAATGTTATAGCAAGATTTGGGTACTAAAAAGCATGAGACCAAAAGATATGAAGGGTAGAAAGAGTGGAATTGATTAGCTCCAGCGTACTCGCAAAGGAGAGGAGGGACGCCCTCTAGACACCAAGCTTTCTATTAAGGCTATCAAGCAGTGGTTGACAGTTCGAAATATGGAGTCTGGTGGAGAACAAAGGAACTCCCAAATATCTTATAGGGAGTTGGCCTTTGTCCATACTAAGGATACTTTTACTTTCATGCTTGCAGGTACAACAACTAGAGATAATTAACACACTCTTCTGAAGATTACCTCGGAGCCTCAAAATTTGAAGCAAAATTATGTATGAAGTTTCTCAAATTATAAGCAGAATGAGGATCCGCACTAGGAAAAATCATTAAGTCATTGGCAAAGAGGAGGTGAGAGATGAATAAACACCTAGCTTTGAAGGGGGTATCAACTAACCTGTTATCATATCATTTTCCTAGTGAAGCTGAGAACATCTTCATGACAATCATTAAGAGGAATGAAAAGAGGAATGGAGAGAGCGGGTGTCCTTGCTTAATTCCTCTATTACTCTTGAAAAAACCACAAGCTTCCCTGTTAATGATAATCGAGAAAGAGGGGGTAGATATAACGGCATGGATCCTGTTAATCCAAATGTCAGGAAAGTTAAGGATACACATGGCTTTAATAATGAAGTCCTATCTGACAGAGTCAAAAGCTATCTTGAGGTTAATCTTATCACACATTCTAGGCAGACCTCCATCAAGGTGGATACCTCGAATAAGGTCCTGGCTAAGCAGAATATTATTAGAGGTATTACGGCCTGGAATGAAGGCAGATTGAGTTTGGCTAATAATGGAAGGCACAACAACTTTCATTCTGTTGACCCTGATATGGGACATGATTTTGTAGATCTCATTGCTCAAAGAAATTGGCCTAAAATCATTAGGAGTTTCAGTATTGTCACGTTAGGGATCAAGGCTACAAGAGTGTTGTTGTGCTACTTTAGCATTTTTCCAGAGTTAAAGAAACTGATAATTGCAGCAGAGATGTCCTTCCCAATAATAGGCCAATAGGTCTTATAAAAGTGAGCATTAAAACCATCAGGGCCAGGGGCCTTATTGGGGTTGGCAGATTTGATGGCTGCTTCAATTTCTTGGATGGTGACATGTTTAATAAGTTGATTACCCTCTTCATAGGAAAGCTTATGGATATTATATGAGAGGCGTAAGTCAACAGGAAACTAATCCATTTGATTATGGCTAAGAATATCTTTAAAATGGTCAATGATTATTTCCTTAATCTCATCTTGGTTTTCCGTAAAGGTGGCATCCTTACCTTTAATTTTCCAAATTTTGGCTGAGGCTTGTTTGGATTTGATAGAAGCATAGAAAAATTTAGAATTAGAATCATTGAGGTTAAGCCTAATTTCTCTAGCCTTTTGCCTTAGCATAGAGATCTCCATATATTGGAGGTGATCAAGTGCATCTTTGGCTATATGCTATGTTTCAACATTGGTGGGAGAAGGATCAAATTGAATGAGAGTTTGAATAGCAAGAAGGTCCTCCTTAGCTTTGGCAAGCTGGTCATTTAATTGTGATTTGTTAGCTTTCTAGCTTTCTAGGGCTAGCTTAAGATTTTTAGGGCTTGGTAGCAACAACAAACATGGGAGTTCCCACAACGTGCTGCTCCCAAGTTTTGGCTACCATGAAAAAACCTGCCTATCTTACACCAATGGTTGAAAAAACGGAATGGAGACTTGCATGTAGAAGAAGGGGAATCAAAATCTAAAAGCATAAAAGCATGATCAGAGAGGCCCAAAGCCCAATAAGAGGCTTTATAGGAGCCAAAGGACGAGATGAAGGTCGGGTTGGCAAGAACCCTATCCAACTTGCACTCTGTTCTTTGAGGAGCTGTACTGCTATTAGATCAAGAAAAGATATTACCCGAAAGTGTAAGGTCATCTAGGCCAGTGGTAGCAATGCAATTGTTGAAGCCCTCGATATGCCTTAGGTTAGGATCAACACCTCCCCTCTTCTCACGCAAAAATTTGATGCAGTTAAAATCTCCTGCAACGATCCAATGATTGTTCATGTTCAAAGCAATATGGGAGATCTCATTCTGTAAGAGCTCTCTTTGGGTTGGTAAATTTGCAGCATAGATACTTGTGAAAGATAGAGAGCTATGAATTTCCAAAGAGGTGTTAGCTGACGTTGAATAAGTTTTGTGAATAGCCGATGACTGAATCGATTTTTCCAAGCAATAAGGATTCTACAATTGGAGCACAAATCAATATTCGTATTATACTCCCAATTATGGGGCAAGAAAGAATTGCAAGCAATGTAGATGTTACAGTTCCTAATGCGAGTCTCCACTATGCAAATCATAGACAGGTTGAGGTTATGAATCATATCTCTAATTTCTTTTTGCATAGCGGGCCTATTAAGGCCTCTAACATTCCAAGTGAGGATCTTCATCTATTACCATTGACGGAAGGAGAAGAAGGATTGACGTTCCCCTCAACGTCCAAGGTCACTTGATGTGTAAGGTTTGCAACTTGATCTACATCAAGCTCCACGTCTCCATTCAAGTCAGGAATCCCTGTTAAAGATAGACGGGTCTGCTTGGAAGAGTTCATCTTAGGCGCCATGGCTGGAGCTTGTGGAGTAGCTAGGGAAGGCGAGCGACTGCCATTAATTTCAATGAGAAGTTGGGATGTAGCAGGTGGACCTCGATTTGCTGCTGAGGAACTACAACTTCGTCTGAAATCATTGCATTGTCCTCCTCTGAAGTGAGAGATGCAATTCTAGAATTGAGCTTTGCTTTTGCTTCACGCATCAACTCAACCAGGATATCGAGAGGAGAAAACTCAGCCTTTTGTTGCACGATTACGCTGCATAGCATCTAAATCTTACCAAGACAGTCTTTGTTGTTGAAAAGCTCTACATCGAAGATGAAATCATCATTTTCCTTGCTAGCAACAGACTGTTGCTCTTCTAGCCGTAGGAAAGCTCTTACAGCAGCTACAATGGTTGAGGGGATGGAGGAGATGCCAGAATTATTCTGCAATGCAAGAACGGCATACCGAACTTCTCTTCATCCTTTGTACAGAACTGGAACAAGCTATCTTCCGGCAAACGGGTCGCTACAGAAGAGGCTGCACGAGCAACTACAAAAGGGGATGATCTATTGTTCTTGGCTGAAGTACGTCTCCTATTGGCCATGGATTCATTCGTAGAAGCAGGGGGAAGCAAGGGGAGAGAAAAAAAGTAGAGCGTAAGAGAATAAAATGAGAGTGTAGTAAGAGAATAAAAGGAGAGAGTAGAGATTAAAAGGAGAGAGTGACTAGAATTTTCAATAACAACCTTGGAGGCATCATGAACGAGAAGCGTGTCATCCACAAACTGAATATGAGAAGCAAAAGGACTAGTATGAGCCACTTTAAAGCCATAAATAAGACCAACTCCCCTTTCCCCAACATTTTGCTTAGACCTTTAGTGGCAATGACAAAGAGATGGGGAGAAAGTGGATATCCTCGTGTTAGGCCCTTGGAGGAAGAGAAGAAGCCTTTGAGCGAACCGTTAACAAGGACAACCAATTTAGTCGAGGAGATGCAAGCCTTGATCCAACTGTGACATCTCTAGCTGAAGTTGAGATGACCCAACATATAATCTAGATAGTCCCAATCAACATGATTGAAAGCTTTCTCAATATCAAGCTTGCAAGACCACACTTCCTTTCCTGATGGTGGGAATCGATATATTCACGAGCTATAAGGGCACAATTAAGGATTCGTTAGTTAGCCACAAAGGCCCCTTAGCTTCAGAGACCACTTTGGAAAGAGCTGGCCGAAGCCTATAGGTGAGAATTTTCGCCAGAATCTTATAAGGGCCCCTCTAGAAGTCTAATTGGCAGTTAATATATATTAATGATTCAAGTAATAAAATAAGGTTTCCCAAGCCACGTGCATGTAAAAGAGCCTGCTTACACACCATGCATGTGTCAATGTGTCACATGTGTGGGCATTCCAATCCATCCATTGAGTGCGTTCAACCATGTAAATGCTCTTATTTGTGCCAAACACAACTTTGAACCTAGATCCAAAGACCCATGGGTACCCGATGGTTACTCGAACCCAATGTTTGAAGTTTCCCCAAGAAATTGATAATATCGTTGTCGACGAACCAGTGACAATGAAACCCTAGAAATTCATATCCCTTCCAGCTATCAGCGAGAAGTCGTTGGAAATTTTGCTGAAATCAATATCACTACTTTATCGCCGAAATTATCTCCACCAACCACTGCCATTCGAGCTATAACCACTATGTTTTCGATAAATATTGTCGGAATATTGCCCAAAGCCACCGAAATGCACAATCCAACTACGTTAATAGGTGAAAATTTGAAAAATAATTTAAAAAAGAAGAAGAAGAAGAAGGAAGAGGGATTGGGGGTCAAGGAGGGCTTCCATTGCGAGTTTGGGTTTCGAAAGAAGTGTCTTCCAAAACCCTCTTTGGAAACTCTATCGAAAGCTACAACTTTTAACCTTACTTTTGTGTTTTTTAAAATTGTTTGTTTCAAACCATTTAATAGCAGTGGATCACCACCATTTTACAAGAAAAACATTTGCCTCCAACTTACATTTTAAGTTTATTTAAAGTATGAGTTTTACACAATTTAATAATAGATAGTCACCACCATTTCACATGAAAAAGCATTTGTTTCAACTTTTTTATTTACTTTATGTTTATTTAAATTATGAGTTACACACCATTTAATATCAATGGATCACCACCATTTTACATAAAATAAACTTAGAGAATAAAGAACGCTTAATGAAAAAAGTACATAAATGTATGAAAATAGACCTTACGGTTCAAAAGAAACTTAAAAAAAATCTGTACATTTGATTTTTATTTTATTTTATTTTATTTATTTTTTAAATTTCTAGATGCATGATTGTATTTGTGTTTGTTGCATTGATGGATGGATGGATCATACATGTGTGTCTGTATGTAAGCGTAAATGGATGGATGGATGGTTGGATTGATGAATGGGATGGATGTGATGGCTGGATGGATGTATGAATGGGATGGATGGATGGTTAGATGGGATGTTTGCATGGATGGGACGGTTGTATGTATAGATGGATGAATGTGTGGATGGATGGATGGTTTGAAACTTATTATGCATGCATCGTTTTTGCAATTTTTTATTCCTAAACATGCAAATATATGCATTTGAGCATCTCCTAAAGTTTCATTGAAAAATTTCATTATTTTCTCCATGTTTCCCTACATTTCGATCGACAACATATGCGTTTGAGCCCCCATTAAATGGAAACCTATTATGCATGCATTCTTTTTGTAATTTTTTATTCCTAAACATGCACATAATGTGTATTTTGGCATCTCCTGAAGTTTTCCTGAAAAATTCGACCACTTTTTCCATGTTTCCCCAATGTTTTGCCACATTTTCGGTTAATGGCGATATTATCGACGATAACGATATTGTTTCTTTATCTCCAGCCATCGAAACTTGTAGCGATACTGATAACTCGAACACTGCCTGAACCCAATCGAATCTGGGTCCGGTTCTTCAAGAACAAGACCTAGAACTGGTCGGACCTGAATGCGGTTAACGCAGGTACAAGTATTATAGGACCCGAACCAAACTCTATCCCTTGATAGTCCTACATTTATGATTGAACTGATAATCTCAGTTCACTTCAGTATTGCGTTGAATACATCCTAAGATATAGAAATTTGATTATCGTCTTATGTTGTTAAACTAAGTACAATGTCAATTGAATACAATTTGCTGTTGGGTTGGTGCTCATATGCATCAACTATTTCCGAGTTTTGCATCTGCTGTGTAGTTATAACTATAAACAAAATCTGTATGTATTTGATTTTGAAAGATGGATACAAATCAGTTGATTGCTCGATGCATTTCTTTTGAATTGCTGGGGTTAGAGCTTTAGATGCATTGCATCAACTTTAAGGAGCTTGTACTTATCATTCACAGATGAGAAGATAGTGAGTTAATGATTAATTTTTTTTTGGCTTGGTTTAGTAAATAAAGTGAGAGGAGGATCTCTACATTGGTCTTTATTGACTTAGGGCCTATTGATCTAAAACTTATTTTTAGCACTCATATAACTAAAATAGGCTATTTTCAATGAATTTTCATGATTCTGATCGTTTGGTAAATCCAAAAAATTAATTCCTTAAATCTGATTTTTGCTGAAAAAACTGGTTTTTTTAAAAAGCTTTGGTCTTTTGGATTAATGCTCAAGGCAGAATGTGGCTAGACGAGTTGAAGCAACAAAGTTCTTTGGCCCCAACATATGATATATGCATTATATCCACACTGTTCATCCATTTTTCCAAATCATTTTAGGGCATGAGCCAAAAAATGAGACACCCAAATCTCAAGCGGACCGCACCATAGAAAGCTGTGGGGATGATGACGCCCACTGTTGAGACCTTCTTAAGGTCCCACCATGATGTTTATTTGCCATCAAATTTGTTCATATGGTCACACAGACTTGGATGAAGGGAAAACAAAAATATCAGCTTGATCCAAAAATTTTGTGGACCCAAGAAGTTTTCAATGTTAAGCATTCAATCCCAACCATTTTATGTGGTGTGGTTCACTTGAACTTCGATTCTGCCTTATTTTTGGGCTTGTGACCTGAAGTGATATGGAAAAAATGGATGGATGGTGTGGATATAACACATATCATGGCAGGGCTCATGACACTTTCCCACGTCAAGACCTCATGACACCCTGTTATTAAGCTATACCCAGGACTTGCAAATATCTATAAGCTATACCCAGGACTTGCGTCGGTTAGCGCGGATGCGGTTTGCCTACCAAAGGGTCTCACAAGAAGTTCTGGCAGTGGGAATCTAGGTGAGGCCAAACGTCATGTTTTTGAGAAATCCACTCTGCCCATCCATTTTGACAAATTATTTTAGGGAATGATCACAAAAAGAGGCAGATTGAAGGTTTGAGTGGACCACACCACAAGAAGCTGTGGGGATTGAATGCTTACTTTTGAAAACTTCCTAGGGCCCACCTTGATGTTTATTTGCTATCCAACCTGTTCATAAAGTCACATAGATCTGAATGAAGAGAAAGCATAAATATCAGTTCGATCCAAAACTTTTGTGGCCCCCATGAAGTTTTCAATGGTAAGCATCCATTCTCCACTGCTTCCTATGGTGTGGTCCAATTGAGCGTTCGATCTATCTCCTTTTTGGGATTTTGCCCTCAATGATCTGCTAGAATGGATGAACGGAGGAGATAAAATATGTACGTCACCGTGGGCTACAGAGAGTCCTTGACAGGACCGTTCGTATCTGGCTACATCCTGGCGGGGGTAGCACCCAATCCGTGTGCAACAGGCGCGGCGAGTCGATTAGGTGTTACCCGTGTAACATGTTAGTGGATGTTACTCTTAACCGTTTGGGGACCCACCTTGATGAATTTGTTGTATATCCACGATGTCCATCCATTTTTACATTTTATTTTAGGGCTTGATCCCAAAGATTAAGCAGATCCAAATCTCATGTGGACCACACCAATGAAAAATGTGGTGATTGACCATTAAAAATTTATTGTGGACCATAAAATTTTTGGATAAATCTGATCTTTGTATTATCCCTTCATCCAGGTATGTTTGACATTATCAACAAGTTGGATGGAAAATAAACATTACGGTGTGCCCTAGCTAGTTTTTCATGATTGGGCATTCAATCACCACTATTTCCTATGGTGTGGTCCACCTGAGATTGGGATCTACTTAATTATTGGGACCACATCTTAAAATGATCTTGAAAAACTGATGGATAACATGGATATATAACACATTAATCAAGGCAAGCCCCGTGGTCACAGTAACACCCACTAACGTGTTACCTGGGTAACATACTCCTTGCCAAAAGTAACTCTTCTCTCTTCCAAAACGCCACAACCACTTCACTAAGCGAGCCAAGTTCATTTGCTCCGAGTCCCTTAAACATGCACCCTCAAATATATGTTCTACAAGCTTCTGCCCAGCCCATGAGATGTAAGTCTTCTCCTACCCTTCAAACCTTGCCATAAGAAGTGACGTCTCAGCTTTGTCGATCTTTACTCTCTGTTTGAGATGTAGAGTCGGGTTGTATTCTTTTCTCGCTTTTAATAAATTTCAGTTATCTTTCTCTCTCTCTCAAAACAATAAAAAAATAAAAATGCAATGGGATTCAGTAAAAAACATATTCATTCTATAAGGTTCTAGTTTTATTAAACACTGCAATATTTTATAATCTTTATAGCATTTTATTTAAGGAAGCTATTAATGTTTACACAGTCTTTACAGTAAAAAGTAAGAAAAGTTTAATATGATTTAAAAAGGTACATAATGCAATGGGATTCAGTCAAAACATATCGAACCAGCATCCGACGAGTATCATCACCGGTGTTGTCTCTGACATGATACACTAAGCATATTCAGATACCTGGTTGTATGATGAAGTTTATATCTCTAATTGAATGTAGCTTTCATGTAGGATTATTGGAAAACCAGTTTGGAGTAAGTCATTATTAGTTTTGGAGGCAGTGAAGCTAGCACGAAGTGCTATATATCACCTTTTATATGTTTTCCCGTTCCAAGATCATCAAAGGCACAATAATGCTTTTCTTTTGAATCAACCAAAGGCACAGTAGTGCTTTTCGTTTGTATCAACCAAAGGCACAATAGCCATCCGACATTAATTAGCTGTGCTATACTGCAATCGAAACATCATAAATAGCACTTATTTGGGAGGTCTTATGAACTATCTATTATTTTTGCTGGTTGTGTGACTCTCTTTGATTGGATATGAAAGAACACCAATGTTGTTTCTGTATCTAATATTTTCGGGCTTCTTCATTTTTCATTCTCTATTATCATTGTTGAAGGATTGGCTCTCTAATCAATTTTATTATGTTTTTGCTGGAAAACTGTTCTCTTTGACAGCTAAATTTGAGGTAGAATGCATTATTCACCACAAACATGTTCCTTACTGGTTTGCTTGGCATAAATTTTTGGATTGGTTTGATGTGGTACAAGGTAGAGCCAAATCAGGACTTCCAAGGATTGATATGTGAGGGCGCAAGTGTCTTGCCATCAAAATTTTTGGAGGATTCATTCCGTGATGGATATGGTAGGTTACTTCAAAGAGTTCTTACCTTTTTTTTTTTTTCCAGTCATAGTCGAGGTCTAAAGTATCATTGAAACTGGTGTATCATCTGATACGTACTGGTATTTACCATAGACGATACCGGTGTATTGGCTTAATACTGGCTCAAAACGGGGTGTTATGACCCTGTATAGGCAATGGATGGTGTGATACGCCAAAACCAACTTTTATTCCTTGGTCATAGTTGTAAAAATTGTTTTCTGGTTTGGTTTTCCTGCTTTAGCTTGCCATGCATCGAAATTCATAGGAGGCTTTCATCAAGTCAAATTTTTGGTGTCAAGTTGTGCAGGAAAAGTTGTCAATATCCGACGTTTGGATGAAGTTTTAAATTCCATCAATGGCTGGTACATGGAGCGGGGCTTATTTGGTTTGGTTAGTCCTTAGCTAAACAATAGCATGTCTGTATGCTTTATATTGTTGGTTCATCATCCTCATGATTTTGTAAGCAATGTATTTATTAACAAAGAGTTAAATGCTAAATACAAAGAGCATTGGAAGACACTCCTTTAGCAAGGGTGTCAGCTAAACCATTGGAAAGGATATGTTAAATTCCAATACCAAACTTTGTGACCTTGGTGATGAAAATAAATTGTCTCAATTTGTGTTATTAGAATCGTATGATTCACGATATTAAATTCATCCTCATTTTGTGTGGGTGCACGATTTGACCTGTACAACCAAATCACAAATCTTAAATAATCGTGCGATAATCTTAGACTGCGTAATTGGGCCGAAAAATTACTTAAAAATCAGTTTTTTATTTTTATTTTTTTGAATACCATTTTTTCTAACATGATTCCACTCTCAAGAAAGGTGCAAAAAGAATAGAGGGCCTGTTTAGTTTTCCAATTTCCTATGAAATGCATGGTAAATGAGCCATCATTATCATTTCCAAGTGTTTGCTTAAACAAGAATTATGGCTCATAAATCGAGAGTCAAATTCACTTGTAAAGGAAGTAGGTAAAGTAAATTGTAATCATTACATTTTCACATTATAAAACTGCCATTTTTATAGTGATTTGTGGGTGAAACAAACAATGTAGCAAAATCATCATTGCACTCAAATGTAAGTGATGTCACCACACAATTACAAGAGTAAATAATAATTATCCATTTACAACCATTTACCGTTGTAATTTGAAAATCAAACAGGCCCAAAATTATTAAAGGACTCTTGTATGATTTTTAAGGTAAACTTTTGAAAGACAACAAAAGAAAACAAAGGAAAAAGACAAGAATCCTTTACTATCGTGATATGTATACCATATACAAGTTCTCAATTG
Organism: Magnolia sinica; assembly: GCF_029962835.1. Classification (NCBI taxonomy): domain Eukaryota; kingdom Viridiplantae; phylum Streptophyta; class Magnoliopsida; order Magnoliales; family Magnoliaceae; genus Magnolia; species Magnolia sinica. The sequence goes on along the minus strand of NC_080588.1, from coordinate 14,881,135 downwards.
ATAATATCGTGATATGTATTACTTTTTTGGTACATGTTAATGGGAAATGGATGATTGATGAGTTTTTTTTATTTTTATTTTTATTTTTTAAATTTATTTATTTATCTTTTTTGCTTTACTAATTTTTTTTTTTCCAGATGTTTTTGATGCTTTTCTTAAGAAATCTGAAAAAATCTTACTATTTACATTGCAATTTGCGATTTGATACGATTCAACCCCTATTACAATTTGTGATACAATAACAATTTTGACAACATTGGTCGCTATGCTTTTGTGTGGACTGAAGAATTGCTTTTTCATAGTTAAACGTTGTTTATTGCTCTTGCAGGTTTCAGATGTTGAGATCCTTTCAGGTGGAATCCTTAGGCTACTAGTTTCAGAAGCTGAGGTCAATAATATCACCATACGCTTTCTTGATAGGAGGACGTAAGATCCCTGCTTTAAAATTGCCTTTGGGGTCAGAAAAAATAATGTGAACTTTTCTAACTTGGTACATAACATATATTTACTGGTGCCTTCAGTGGAGAGCCAACTACCGGGAAGACAAGGCCAGAAACTATACTTCGACAACTCACGACCAAGAAGGGACAGGTGTGTTGTGTGACCCCACCTTTTTGTGCTTTTGTTAAGGATATCACCATGTCTTTCAGGACTTCACTGTCTCTTTCTATGAATTTGCTTTTGTTTTTATCTCATAATCATCATTATTGTTATCATTATTGTTGTTGCCATGTCCCAGTTATTTTGTGGCCAACTTTACAGACCTCGTTTTGTGAATCATTCCTAAGATTTGAAACAAGAATTCTTACGATCATGTTACAAAACTTCAATCAACAGCTGCTTACCTGACATCAATCCTCCTTTATCCAGTCTTGGACCAACTATGGCATTGCTGCCAGGTGTAGATTTGCTTTTGTTTTTATCTGATTTATTATAAGGAAGAATGCGATTCATGTATACAACTGTGCTACTGCTTTCAAGAAATTTAAAAAATTTCACCTTTTCATCTATTGCTGAAAGTTAAGGCATGGTCACTTTGCCAATTTAGGGGACCATACAGTGTAGTCATTTTTTAAAGAATATGGGAGTCTAAGACAGGAATAAGTTGTCCTGACAGGTTCCTTGGGGATTTAAAGGTCCAGATTGGGTTGGACTTGCAACCACATTCATGTGATTTGGTGAAGACTTGGCTATGATTCGATTGAGTTGGGAGCAGATATTTTATTTTCCTCAAATAGTGGCTCTAATTGTGAAGCGTTGGCGTTCTTATTTTGCATGTCTGTAGATTTGATATGGAGGTCTGCTATGTCGAAACCTTAGTTGCATGGACCTTCCACTTCTTATCATACTTCAGACCTAGGCTCCTACTCATTAGCTCATGCTTCCTAGCATTTTTACTAACATTTCGAAATATGGTTCTTCACTTCTGCGCCTGAACCTGTTGCCTTCCCTTCACTCAAGCAACTACAGTTCAAGCTGAGTCAACTTTGGGGAATGTCAGGCTCACTTAAGAAGTTACTGTGGATTTTGCAATTCATTTTTTTCCTTGATTTTAGTGGTTGTGAACTAAATATCTTTTTCATAATTTTCAAATTCCATCCATAAATATTGAATTTGATCATGTTACGCTTGTGCTAGACATTTTTTTTTTTGGCACTGGAGGTGAATAGGTTCTTACTTTGCCTTACACACAAAAAACGAGTAGGGAGATGTTAGCTTGTAGCTTATTAGAGATCTTACTGTGGATTTTGCAATTCAAATTTTCCTTGATTTTAGTGGTGGTCAACTAAATATCTTTTTCATAATTTTCCATAAATATTGAATTTGATCATGCTACGGTTGTCCCAGACATTTTTTCTTTTTCTTTTCTTTTTCATTTTTTGGCACTGGAGGTGAATAGGTTCTTACTTTGCCTTATACACAAAAAATGAGAAGGGAGATGTTAGCTTGTAGCTTATTAGAGATCTTTTATGTCATGTTGCATTACTTCCAATAATTTGTGGAGCTAATGCAACTGGCTCTGATTTTGCTTGTTGAACTTTTGGTTGCTTTTTTGAGGAATGATGAGGAGGTCAATGATTGCCAGCAATTCCTTGCTTCTATTGTAACATTTGTTCATATTCTTTAATAAAGTAAGGTCACTCATCATCGACAATTCTTTGCTTCTATCGCAACCTTGCGTGCTTTCTTTAATAAACTTTTGTTTGTCTTTAAGTCTTTGCATTCTAATTTTCTCAATGTAGGTCTACAGTTTGCTACAAGGAAGAAGAGATGTAGAGACTGTGTTGACGATGGGAATCATGGAAGACGTTAGCATTATTCCGCAACCAGCTGGAGGTGAATTTCATTTTCTTATCCATTTGGAAAAAAAACGAGCATGAAGTTTCATTTGTCTTTACAATCCAAGTCATGATCAACTAGCTTAATTTATTTTATGGTTTTTAAAGTATTTTCAATTGTTTAAATGCTTTTTTTTTAAATTTTTATTATTATTATTTTTAATTTTAAAAAAATAAAAAAAAAAAATCTTACCATAGAATGTCATATTGCTAGCATAGTATGTTGCTGCTGTGGTCGAGGAGGAGAAGAGAAGGGTGTTTCGAGGAGAACGCATCGCGGAAGGATCGCCTCTCCCTCCGTCAAGTGAGGCTTGTGCTCGGGTTGTAATCTTCTTGTGCAAGCGTTTTTGTGGAGGTCCCGTTGGAGATGGGCAATGTTAGCAGATCGCCGAATGGAGGGGGGAATGATTGTGCTCTGGTTGTGGTGAATCAGGAGGTGGGAAAGAGGCTGGTAGCCCTTGACACACAAGGAGAGCGGTGTAGTGAGGAACTGCTGATTGAGGCTCTTGATATTTTGCTGCTGCAAGTGTCATCAAATGATGGGGAGACGGCAGTTAGGGATGATAAGCTGGAGGATACTGGAGGGCTATCAAAAGGGAGGGATGGGGGCCACATTTTGATGGCTAGAGAGTGGATCAGAGACGCAGTCAGTCTGTGGGAATGATGGTGATGTCACTTTTGAGGACTTTGAGAAGGATTTCATCGTGCTATTTCAATTTGTGGAGCGCAAAGCCCAGAAGGTCCAGAATCAACAACAAGGGAAGGTTCAGAAAACGACAAAGGGGCAGAGGGAATTGGCAAGCCTTGAATCTTCTGTCAACTACGATGCAAGCCTTTCATTAGGTGGTGAGAGGAGGGGTAGAAGGGGAAGGTCAGTGCCCCATTGCATATAATGAATTCGAATGTTAGGGTTTTGGGCTGTAAGCAGAAAAGATGCCAGGCGAGAGATCTTTGCCGCAGGTCAAAGGCTTAGTTAATAGTGTCATAGGAAATCAAGCTTCAGTCTGTTGACCAGTAGACATTGGATTCCTTATGGGGTGTAACTGTGTAAGGAACAAAGCTGGGTGGTGTTAAATGCAGTTGGCTTGACTGGGTGCATCTTCGTGGTATGGGATACCAAATTTGTGATCAAGGAGGTATGGAGTGTTATGTTCTTTGTCTTGCTCGTTTTAAGGGATGCATTGTCGGGATTTAGGTGGCTGCTTTTTGCGGTGTATGTTCCAAATCAACCAGCACAGGCATTTGTTATGGGAAGAGCTGAATTCAGCCCGCAATAGGCAGAGGATCCCATGGTGCATGGGGGGTGATTTTAACATGATAAGATTAACCTATGAGAAATCGACTGGTGGCCGTATTACTTGCAATATGAGGGAGTTTCCTGATTGGGTGGAGAGGCATGAAATGGTGGACACTGCTTTGGGCGATGTTAAGTATACTTGGTTGAATGGGCGGGAGCGAGCAGTCATGTCCAGAATCAACAGGTTTTCTGGTCTCAACAGACTGGATGGAGAGATTCCCATCAGTTTGTCAGAGGGGTCTTCCGAGATCTGCATCTGACCATTGCCCAATTATTCTGGAAGTTGAGGAAAAAAGATTGGGGGCCAAGACCTTTCAGGTTTGAGCTTATGTGGCTTGAAGTGGTGTTCTCTTAGTCAAGAGTGGTGGGAGTCTTTTGAAGTGGAAGGCTTTGTGGGATTTAGGCTAGGGTCAGAAGCTCAAACTATTAAAAGGCAAAATCAGCTGTTGGAGAAGGGAGGTCTTGGGGAGTAGGGAGGCTGAAGTAGATAACATTCTCAAGGGTATTCAAGAGATTGATATTAATGCAGAAGGGGAGGAGCTCTCTGAGGATGAGAAAGCATTGATGGTGCAATTGTCTCGTGAATACACAAATTGCAAAGGACGAGGATATCAAATGGAAACAACGTTTGAGGGCTATATGGCTTAAGGAAGGTGATGAAAACACAAGATTTTTCCACAACATGGCTAGGGCATGGGCTAAAAACAATGGTATCTGCAATGTTGTGATGGATGGCACAAGGATAGAAGAAAAGGGATAGGTGTGTGAGTCAATTGTTCACTAGAAAAATCTCCTTACAAGTGACAGGTGGGAGAGACCATGTTTGGATAATTTGCCATTTAACCATATTTTAGATGCGGAGGCTAAGCTTACAGAAAGGCCATTTACTGAGGAAGAAATTAAAATAGCAATGGACTTGTTAGGCAGGTATAAAACCCTGTGGCTAGATGGTTTTTCTATGGCCTTCTTCCAGTTTTCTTGGGGAGTTGGTTAAGGGCTACATGGTTAGCTTCTTGGCGGAATTTCATGCTAGGGGCTGGTTGTCGGTGAAGTTAGGTGCTTCCTTTATTGTGATTATTCCAAAGGTTGAAGGAGCAGAGAACTTGATGGATTTTAGACCAATTAGCCATATTGTGGGCCATACAAGATTTTAGCTAAAATCTTAGCGTCTTGGTTCTTGATGATTTTGCGAATGTCATCTCTAAGGTTCAAGGAGCATTCGTAGGAAGGTAGATTTTAGGCAGTGCAGTTATTGCCCATGAGTGGGTTGCCTCTTGGTATGGGGAAGGCATTGCTTGTAAGCTGGATATCGCAAAAGCCCACGATCATGTTGACCGGGTGTTTTTGACTGGATGTTGGGGCGGTTGCGTTGTGGGAAAAAATGGAGAGGATGGGTCAAAGAATGCCTTTGGTTGTGAGGTTTTCTGTGCTAGTCAACAGGTCTTCTAAAGGCTTTTTTGGGAGTTTCAAGAGGTATCCGGTAGGAAGCCCTGCTCTCCCTATTGCTCTGTGGTGGCGGCAGAAGCACTAAGTAAAAGGTCAAGAGGTTGGCTTAATTTAGGGTTTTAGGGCGGATAACACCAATCTTCAGTTTGCGGATGACACCATCTTATTTGCGATACGAAGTTGACATGGTGGGTAATTTGAAGAAGGTTATCAAGTGTTTTGAAGTGATTAGGATTGATGGTTAACATCTTGAAAACTGAGACTATGGGGATTCGCATGTTTAAAGATGAGGTGGGGACAATGTTGTCAAAGGCGATTGCATAAGCGATCATGCGATCGCATAATCCCATAACCATTAGCATATGTCATATGTGATGCATGCAATTGCATATCGCATACTGCGTTTGCATGATGGCATATGCGATCGCATTGACTCCAACAGTTAGAAGAGCGCGCGCGCGCGCACACATATATATATGGCCTATAAAATGGCACTCCTTGTCCATTTGCAATATATCTTCTCGAAAACTCTCATGCACTCTCTTGCTCTCATTCTAAAGCATTCTAAAGCCCTCCAATCCCATACTTTCATTCTCTCTTTCATAATTTCTCTTTCATATTTCACTTGAAGACAAGATTAAGAAGCAAAGAAGACAAGAATCAATATTCATTCTTCGTTCTTCAAGAAGACAAGAAGACATGATCACAATTTGCAATTCTATTTATTCTCTTATTTACTCTCTCTCTCTCTCTCTATCTCTGTTCTCTAATTTATTTACTCTCTCTGTCTATCTCTATTATCTAATTCTCTTTTATTTTCTTATTCACTGTCTCTTTCTCTCTTCTCCAATCTATTCTCTAATTCTCTAAACTATTCTTCTCTCTATTCTCTTCTTCTTTATTCTAATCCATTCTCTAATCTCATTCTCTCAACTCTTTAACTCTCAACTCTCATACTCTCATCTCATCTCTCAATCTTTCTTTCCTTAGCATCTATTTCTATTTTCTAATCTCTACTCTTAAGTTCTAACTTGTATGTTCTATTTTCTTTTATTAGCATTCTCAAGACTCAAGACTCAAGACTCAAGACTCTGACTCATACAATAAGTGAACTCAAAGAGTCAAGTTACCCAACATTCAACATTATTTTGTTCTATTGTAATTGTATAAGTGTATTTGTGTAGTTAGGATTAGTGTTTTAATTATCGACGATATTAGCCAATATATCCCACAATATATCTTGTATTCCACCTGTGCGATACGAAACGCACAGGTAGTGCCGATATATCCCACATATTCAATCTAGTGAGCATTTTTTATTTTCGATCCATGTTTTCATTGTAAATCACGTGAAACCAGTGTCAAATGGTTACAAATCTATGATTCTTCACTATGAAAAATCATGGATTTGGAACTTCAATTTCAAGATTTAGGGGAGATGGGTCAAGTTGTAGAAATTTGAGAAAAATCGAAAATTTTCAATTTCTCAAAAATTAGTTGTAATCTTTATATTCAAACACAAAATTAAACATGTATTTAACTTGATCTAGTGATTCTTCTTTTGATTTTGAATGCATTGCTTGTGTTTCCATACATGTCTTCTTACGTTTATAAATTATATGAATAGACGTTGAATATACTTGCATCAGTTCAGTTGGAAAGCGCATATATTAGGACCCAATACAAAGGTAAACCCTATTATGTGCACTTTTTTTTTGTAATGTTTTGATTTCTAAGTGTGTATTGATATCTTTTTCAGCAATTTCTGAAGTTCCATTGACAAATTCGACCAATTTTCCAATGTTCCCATGTTTCCCAACAACAACGATACATTACGCGATACAATCGATATATCCCATGCAATAATTGATATGGATCCACATCCCAAGGGCGCGATACATTACGTGATAACGATATTTAAAACATTGCCCATGAATATGCAAAAAAAAAAAAAACAAATCATGATATTATCATGCGATGAACTGTATATAGTGTATTTGTAGTATAAATGTGTCATAATTAAGTTCAAAATACCAACCCTCTACCTTTGTACATGTATTCATTTGTATAATCAAAAAGGAAAAACTCTTTGCGGATTTACATGTATTCATCTGTATAATTTAAAAAGAAAAACTCTTTGCCCATTTACATGCATTCATTTCTACAATTCAAAAAGAAAAAGAAATGTCCAAAAAATGTCAAGCCTAGTCCTTAACATCTATTCTTGATCCTCGCTTTGGCCATTTGTGTTGGCTCCATTATCCTTATCATCACTAATATTAATATCAATATTAGCATCATCCACACCTCCTTCAGAATCTGTGCATGAGGCAAATTCATCTTCATCCTCCTCCCACTTGTGCTCTTCCCTTTGCTTTACTTCTAATTAAAAGTTTTCTAGGACCTAGAAAATAGTTCATGCTTATTAAGTGTAAGTCTACAAGAGTACAAGACTATGACATGCAGTCATACCATGTTGCCCGTCTCGCTATGAAGTAGAGTCTACACCTTCATCACTCTTTAACACCTCAACACAACATTCACCCATATCCGTCTAGTCGTTATCTGTAGGAAGAGTAGAGAATGATTTGATGATGATAATGTGAAGAAGAGAGGAGAATATTGAGAGAGAAGAAGAAAGAGAGTTTGTGAGAGATGTTGTGTTAGGCTTGTTTGCCCTAACAAATAATATTTTATTATAATAAAGTATATAGTACATCGTAGGAGAAGAGGGAAGTGTGCACATGCACTTACGCTAAAAGGGGCCACTAACCACATACACAATACACTAGCATTCTCTATACTCCCCCTCTAGTTGGAGCATAGATTTTGATCATGCTCAACTTGTCACGAACACGATGAAGAGCATCTCGACTCAATGACTTTGTAAGAACATCAGCAAGTTGATCCCCAGATCGAACAAAAGGATTGACGATTTCCTTAGAAGCGACTTTCTCCCGAATAAAGTGACAGTCGACCTCAATATGCTTGGGTTACTCGTGGAAAACTGGGTTACGAGCAATATGGATGGCTGCTTGGTTGTCACGGTGAAGAGGAATAGGATCCAAAGGAGGATAGCCAAGTTCTTCAAGAAGGTTGCGAAGCCACACGAGTTCTCACGTCGCATGAGACATAACACGATATTCTGCTTCAGCCGAGGACCAGGCAACAATTGGCTGCTTTTTGCTCTTCCAGGTTATAAGATTGCCACCTAGGAAGGTATAGAAGCTGGATGTAGAGCGGCGATCAAAAGTACTACCTACGCAATCAACATTGGAATAGCCAGAAAGATGAAGATGACTATGCAACTGAAAGTGGAAGCCAAGACCCGGGGCTGATTTTGAATACCGAAGTATGCGGTAAAAAGTCGTGAGATGGGAAGTACGAGGAGCTTGCATGAATTGGCTAACAACCCCCACTGCAAATGAGAGATCTGGGCGAGCAATAGTTAGATAAATAAGCTGGCCAACAAGTCGTCGATACATCTCGGGATCAGTAAGGAGAGTACCATCATTTGGTCGAAGCTTCTGTGAAGTATCTATGGGAGTGGTAGTAGGCTTGCACCCTAACATGCCGGTCTCCATGAGAAGATCGAGCGCATATTTTCGTTGTGACAAGACCAATTTGGATGATGAGCAAGCAACTTCAATTTCGAGGAAGTAGCGAAGAGGACCAAGATCCTTGATCTCAAACTTGGTCTTCAAAAAATCTTTGACCTCCCTCATTCCAGCAGAATCACTACCGGACATAACAATATTATCCACAGAACCATGATGCTCGTCGATCGACGACATATAAAGAGAGAATGATCGGCATGACTACAAACAAAGCCAAACTCCAAGAGAGCATGATTGAATTTTTCGAACCATGCACTTGGGGATTGTTTGAGTCCATAAAGAGCCTTCTTCAACCAGCATACAAGTGCAGGGTTGTGAGAAGCAACAAAGCCAGGAGGTCGATGCATGTAAACTTCCTCTGCAAGATCCCCATGGAGAAATGCATTCTTAACATCAAGCTGAAATAAGGGCCATGATAAATTAACAAGGAGAGCACAACGCGAATCGAATTAAGCTTAGCCACCGGAGAGAATGTCTCGAAGTAATCCACACCATGAGTCTGTGTGTAACCCTCAACAATAAGACGGGCTTTATAACGATCAATTGAGTCGTCTGGAAGAAACTTGATCCTATAAACCCATCGACAGCCAACAGGTTTATGGCCTAAAGGAAGTGGCATAAGGTCCCAAGTATGATTTTTCTCAAGAGCAGACATTTCTTCTATCATCGCATTCGTCCAATCAGGACTCTGAAGAGCATGTGAGAGATCTAGGAATAGTCTGTGATGAAAGGGAAGCTGCAAATGACTGAAAAGACAGTGAAAAATGATCATATGAAACGAAATTACTAATGAGGTGTTGAGTACAAGATCGTGACCCTTTGCGCAAGGCAATGGGAACATCTAAACTCGAGGTAGGAGAGTTACCTGTGCCAACATCCAAAGTGAAAGTGAGCGAAAGGGTGGATGGCTGAGTGTGTGAAGATTTATCTCGACGATGATACACCCACAGAGGCTTAGGCTCACCCATATCACCAACAGGATGCTGAATAGAGGGGAGAGGAGTTTTCCCATGATCACTAGTGGAAAGAGGATAAGAGTCATACTTCCCCTGACTCGCAAGAAGATCACAGAGGGATCAGCTTAGAGCGGAGAAAAAAGAAATATCCTCAAAGAAGGTTACATCGGCAGAGACATATTTCTTGCGAGTTAATGGGTCAAAGCATTTATACTCTTTCTGGCTCCGAGTATACCCTAAAAAGACACATTTAATTGCCCTGGGGTTAAGTTTATCATTACTCCCATCCAAAATTTGAACAAAGCATGCATAACCAAAAACTTTAGCTGGTAGAGGAAATGGATTATCATGAGGATACAATATAGTAAATGAAGATTTGTAAGATAGGATACGTGAGGGTATACGATTAATAAGAAAAGTAGCAGTTAGAGGAGCATTACCCCAAAAATGTTTAGGTAGATGCATACCAAGCAGAAGGGTGCTAGCAACTTCAAGAAGATGACGATTCTTTTGCTTTGCAATACTATTTTGTTGAGGTGTGCGAGCACATGATGTCCTATACAAAATACCATGTTCCTGCAAGAAGGACAGAAAGGCAGTAGACATGTATTCCCCCCCATTATCAGAATGGAGGGATTTGATGGAACAATGAAATTGAGTGCACACTTCATGATAAAACACTTCAAACGCATCAAACACTTCACTTTTAGATTTCAAAAGATAAATCCAAGTCATGCGTGAATAATCATCAATAAAGGTAACAAAATATCTAAATCCAAAAGTCGAGGTAACCGGAGCTGGTCCCCAGACATCCGAGTGAACTAGAAGAAAATGTTGAGATTTCCTCCCAGAAGAGCGAAGAGGAAACGTAGCACAATGATGTTTAGACAATTCACAAATATCACCACATAATGGTTTAGTGACAGATAAGGAGGGAAACAAAAGTCTCAATCTAGCTATGGATGGGTGGCCTAAGCGGCAATGCCACCGAGTCATAGACTCAATCTAGAGAAAGGGTGCTAGAAGCGGCAATAGGTTTATCATCGAGAAGATAAACGCCTTCTCGCTCATGCCCCCCATCAATCTCTCTTCGTCTGTAGGTCCTGAAACAAACAATAAGAAGGGAAGAAGGTAATAGAACAATTGAATGGTTTAGTAAGAGAGCTAACAGACAATAAGTTTAATGGAAAACGAGGCACTTGTGAGACTGAGGACAGACAAGGAAGAAGAGAGAGGGATGGAACCAATCCCAGAGATGGGAGATTGGGTTCCATCTGCGACTGTGACATACTGAGTGTGAGGAGAAGGAGAATAAGAAGAAAAGAATTGAAACTTGCTAGTTATATGGGAGGAAGCTCCAGAGTTAATGTCCCAGGAGGTAGGAGAGGATGACGCAAGAAAGGTAGTACCTGACTGGGTCGAAGCTGCGTGAGAAGGCTTAGGAATATCACGAATGTGAAGCTGCATAAGGGCATCATATGCAGCCCGAGAAATAATAAGAGACTCCCCTGAAGTAGACTGCTCAGTTGTCGGGGTGGAAGACTGTCTCAGAAGCAACAGTGGTGCAACAGAAGCAGCGGCATACGTAGGACGACCATGTATCTGCCAGCAATAATCAACAGTGTGATTAGTTCTACCGCAATGTGAACAAATGCGGGAACCATCACGTCCTTGTCCACGTCCACGTCCACCATGACCACAAAGACTACGGCTGCCACGGACTGTGATCTCCCTCGCGGCCTCTACCACGACCACCAAAACCAGAAATGCGCCCTGAACTCAAGTATGGTACCCGAAGACCAAGAGATGATTGATCGCCAGCAAGATGTGCCGAACGCTCGGGTGGTACAAATGAATGAGAAAGAAGAGTAGAGATAGTAGCACACTGACACATGACATAGACTGTCGTTAATGGGGGGAAGAGGATCCTGCATAACAACCTGATCTCGAACATGAAGATAATCAGAACTCAACCCAGCTAGGAACTGCATGATATGAGTATCATCCTGCTGCTTATGAGCATGTTCATGATCCTCTTTACATTTGGAAGGAAGAGGCTGATACATATCCAACTCATCCCACATACCCTGAAGCGTCGAATAGTAATCTTTTAAGGATCTGGAGTTTTGTTGGAACTGACCAATTTCTTGAATAAGCTGGAATACTCGTGAAAAATTCTGAGATTTCGAGAACATATCATGAAGCGTATCCCAAATGCCTTTAGCCGAGGATAAAAACATCACTGAGTGGCAGGGTGTGCCAAATCGGTTACGTATCAGCCGTATCGGCCGATACGTAACGGTAACGGTGCGAACCGTTACCCGTTTCGGGGCCGTATCGGCCGATACGATTTTTTGTACCCGTATCGGCCGATACGGGCCCGTTACGGGGTGTAACGGCCGTAACGGGCCGTAACGGGCCCGTAACTTTAACTTTTTTTTTTTTTTTTTTTCATTTTTAGCTCATTTTTTGCTATTTTTTTGAAACCTCTTGCTTCCAAACTGTTTTTCACTCCTACTACTACTAATTTCGACCAACTTTAGCTAGGTATTTGAGATAAAAACACATTATATTACAGATTTTTTTGAATCAAAGCTCGGTGGGCTATTTTTCAGAAATTCGTCAAAAATAGGTATTTATACTTTTTTTAATATGTTTTGCTGTTTTAATCATGTCATATGATGTGTTAATCATAGTAGAACATGTTAATGTACATTTTACAGATTTGGGGTGCCATTTAATAGTTTTTTAATATTTTTTTCTATTTACGCATGAATTTTGGCCCATTCTTTTAAAATTCGAAAAATCAAATTTTAATGGTTGTTTTGCTGTTTTAATCATGCCATTTGATGTGTTAATCATAGTAGAACATGTTAATGTGCATTTTACAGATTTGGGGTGCCATTTTATATTTTTTTAATATTTTTTTCTATTTACGCATTTATTTTGGCCCTTTTTTGAAAATTCGAAAAATCATTTTTTAATGATTCTTTTGCTGTTTTAATGACGTCATATGATGTGTTAATCATAGTAGAACATGTTATTGTGCATTTTACAGATTTGGGGTGCCATTTTATATATTTTTTATATTTTTTTCTATTTACGCATTTATTTAGGCCCTTTTTTTGAAAATTCGAAAAATCATTTTTTAATGATTCTTTTGCTGTTTTAATGATGACATATGATGTGTTAATCATAGTAGAACATGTTAATATGCATTTTACAGATTTGGGGTGCCATTTTATATTTTTTTAATATTTTTTTCTATTTACGCATTTATTTCGACCCTTTTTTTGAAAATTCGAAAAATCATTTTTTAATGATTCTTTTGCTGTTTTAATGATGTCATATGATGTGTTAATCATAGTAGAACATGTTAATGTGCATTTTACATATTTGGGGTGCCATTTTATATTTTTTTTATATTTTTTTCTATTTACGCATTTATTTCGGCCCTTTTTTTGAAAATTCGAAAAATCATTTTTTAATGATTCTTTTGCTGTTTTAATGATGTCATATGATGTGTTAATCATAGTAGAACATGTTAATGTGCATTTTACATATTTGGGGTGCCATTTTATATTTTCTTTTAATATTTTTTTCTATTTACGCATGAATTTTGGCCCTCAAAAATAATTGCAAACACCTAAATGTAAGATATTTTCATATTACATTCATTCTAATATATCTATCATTGATAGTAGATAGTTAGAAAATTAAATATATGAATTTTGTAGTCAAATTCAGGTTTCTGGTTCATAAATTCATCAGACAGTCCGATACAACTTCTCACCAAAGAGTGGACCGTTACACCACCATAAACATGTTCCAATTTATAAATGAATGCATATTTGGAATGCTTAGAATATTCCGGATTTAATCCATATTTTTTCATAATTTTTTGGCAAAAAAAAAATTTTGCGCTGTTACGGGCCGTTACGCCCCCGTATCACCGTTACGCCCCTGTATCCATATCGGTTTTGGAGGTCACCGTTACGCCAACCGATATTGATACGGGACACCTTGCTGAGTTGCTAATCGAGGAATTCATACTATTCAACAACCATGTAATAACTTGATAATTTTCCTTTGTTCAAGACTTGTAGGTAACATCTGTTGAGCTTGGGGGATCATCCAAAATATACGACAACTTGTCACGGGCTCCTAAAAATACTTTTACAAATTGTGCCCATTGAAGATAGTTGTCACCATTTTACGTAGTGGAGGTAATCTGCAAGGGGTTGGATACAAGAGACCTTATGTCAAAAGAAGAGGGCCCTTTGTCAGCCATAGGAGAGTCTAAGAGAGATAAACTTGTGCCAAGAGAGCCCCTACGCCAAGAAAGATTGATTCAAACAACTCTATCTCATTCAATCCTTCAAGATAATAAGAGATAAACCTCAAACAAATATCAATCATCCAAAATACCATGAAACGCAGTCAAAAAATGCCTAACCGAGTGAAAAACGGCCCAGCTGCATGTCCGTTTGAGGTTAAAAACCTCTCAAACATTGATCTTAAGTAAAAAAAATCCTCCATGGGTAGCTTGGGAGGAAGATTTCGGTCCATCTTGAGCAAAGAAACCAAAGAAAAGCTTACTGATTTGAGGTAGATTGAAGAAAAACGGAAGATGGGCCCGATTTTCGAATTTCTCTATTTCGCCCAAAATACCATGAAAGGAGGAGGTCCAATAAATTCTGAAAAATTCATGACAAATCTTCTAAAATCAAGATCTATCAAACCCTTAAACTTCTAGCTCAAACGGAGTCTATGTGTCCGTACAACGTTGACGTCGGCCGTATGGCTGCTGACGTCAACAAGGTGATGTGTCGCCTCTCAATCTGTTGGATGCGGAATGTTTGGATCTATGCTCTGATACGAAATCGAAAATGATTTGATGATGATAATGTGAAGAAGAGAGGAGAATATTGAGAGAGAAGAAGAAGGAGAGTTTGGGAGAGATGTTGTGTTAGGCTTGCTTGCCCTAACACATAATATTTTATTATAATAAAGTATATAGTACACCGGAGGAGGAGGGAAGTGTGCACATGCACTTACACTAAAAGGGGCCACTAACCACATACACAATACACTAGCATTCTCTATAGGAAGGACAACGTTCTCCTTTCTAGTGATCTACTCATCATTGAATTGTATATCTGATAAGCAAATTGGATTGAACCCTTGATTTTTCTCTCTTTGCATGACACATTTTAAGTCGAAAATAATATTTTTCAAACAAGAGGGCCTTCAATCTCTATTGCTCGAGTCTATTTCTCTTTTTAGACTATATCTGCATGAACATATAATTTTATAATTAATTCTAATGGATAATTATTAATTAAATATATAAACAATTAGCAATGAGATTCATGAGATGAGTTTAATAAATTTTCATTTGCTCAGAAGTGTTCAATTGTGCTCACAACCAGTAACACTACATATTAAACTTAAAATATGAATGACCAACTTTTGCAATTCTGGACACATCTCTGTAACTATCCCGCCGTAAGCCTATGTATCATATAGTGTAAAGAATTAAATATTAAGCAAAAAATAGCTTGAAAATCAAAATAGACATTTTACTAGTCAAAGTCAACTGACAATCGACAAGCTAAGGGCCTGTTTGGGCTGGCGGATTGGAAGGGATTGGAAATTAAATCCCGGGATTGGCCGGATGTGCCAAACAGACTGGGTGATCTGATCCCGAGATATAGCAATCCCATGGATCTTAAGGGCCTGTTTGGGCATTTGGTTTACGGTGGATTGAGAAGTATGGAATTACCTCTGCCAGGGCATTTATTATTGTCAGTGGATGGTCGGGCGTTTTGGGAGTACATACCTATCCCATTCGCCGCACGTATTGTGTTTGGGTGTCGTGGGATTGCAATCATCCCACCGCAAGCACCTGTTTGGGTAACGACGGATTGCAACCATCTCACTGCAAGTACCCCTTTGGGTATGTTTGGATTTCGGGATTGAAGTGGATTTTATGAAAGGCGTGGGCTACTCAACTACAGCCACCGTACGGATGCTTTATCTGACACACCGTAATTTGTGTTTCATCAGCTGCGTCCATCCATTTCTTATTACCATTCCATGTGTTCACGTGAAAGTTGAAGCACACCCAAGGTCCATGTGGACCACACCAGAGGAAACTGTATGAATTCTCAATTTCTGCATTATGAATTCTCAATCTCTACATTATTTTTTGAAGTAGTGCAGGGGCAATACATTTCCTTTGGGCCCAAGGAGCTTTTAACAGTGACCGTTCAATCACCACTGTTTCCTTTGGTGTGGTCTAATGCTAGTTTATGTAATATTGGAGAGCTGGTGGATCCATTGCTATTTGCCCTGTATCTCATACAAAAATACACTCGTATCAAAAATACATTTGTAGCAAAAATTACATGGCATGGAAGAAACACAACGATCCAGTCCACTATGGCAGACGGTGACCGTTCCATGGTGTCCAGTTGCTAACGTCTCCTTAGGGCCCACTGCAACCATTAAAATCAGTTTTACGTGCAGATACCAACTGATCACCTACAAATGAAAGCGGCCTAATACATCTCTCGTCAGTCTTCCACCTTTCTTTTGGAAAATATCCTACCCTTCAAATAAGATGAACAAAATCGCAAACACCAAGAAATAAACCCAAAATAAAAAGAAAAAAGAAACATATATATACATGGATATCACCGACTAACATTATGCATATGGTTTCTTCATCACTTCGCAAGGGTACAACTTCAAATGTCTATTATCAAAGTAGTCAGCTGTCATTATACCATAGAGGGTGCAGTTTTTGTGACAACTGAAATATCTTCTAACCCATTCCATACTCTAGGCATCGATTCGGCATCACGGCTAAACAATGTGGTGAACCTGTAAACAGGTTAAATAAAATATGAATCAAATATTACTAGCTAATCAACTCAAACCCAAGGTCTCACACCCACATCCATAGCTCAACTAGTAGACTGAGTGGAGATACCTCGTTTCAACACTTGAGGTCTTGGTATCGATCCCTAGTGGGGGTGGCTAACATGGAGTGTGTGTACTAACATGGGTGTGTACTAACAAGCTAACCACCCAAAAAAAAAAAAAAAAAAAAACCTAAGGTCTCAATGTGCAGATTCACTACCTGTCCCAATGTGCAGATTCACTACCTGTCCTTCATAATAATGCAATGAAGAGAACATCTATTCTCAGTCAAATGTACTTTCAGGTTCTTCTACCAAGTAGTAGTATCTGTTCATGTTCGAGTGATGTCAGTATGTTGTGACTTGTTATGTGAAAAGGAAATGTACATTCATACCAGGGTTAATTCCAGGCTTGCGTGGTTGTATGTTGCACGACCTTACTGTGGAAGGATGTAGAATCAAGGCAATCAATCCCAAATTGTTTACTCAATTAAATTAGGCACAAATTACGAATACGTAGATATTTGGTGGAAATTATGTCAAACCTAAGGACGAGACAATATGGTTTAACATTAAAACCATCCTACATTGACCCTGTAAACTGCTTCATATGCTTCTACCAGATCATGTTGACTACCTATGAAAGACGGTATATGTTAGTATGTGATGACTTGTATTGAGAGAAGGAAAAAGTTAAACATACCAATTTAACGCAGGATCCTCCATTGATCCAGTAGTCATTCTCATGCAATTGATCGACTTGTATATCTACACATGCGTGCACATATTATATATACTTATAATATAATCGATAGGATTTTGGAACAGCATACCTGGTCCTTGAAAAATTGTCTTCTCACAGCCGGTCCAAATGCTGTGAACTCTATTTTCACTCCCCACTATTGGGCGATGGTTAAAAGAATGTAATGCATGCAGTAGATGAAAACACATGTTACTGGAAATAGATTAGCTAGTATTTAGTACATACATATTTATATAAAGTTAAAACATATAAATATCCCTGAGTCATACATGCCAAAGAAAAACGGTACTGGAATCAACTATCTGATGTCTATCAACAACTATGTTAGAACAAGTGGTGGAACACATTTCCTATAGCTCAATGATTATATATAATATGAAGAACGTAACCAGGATGCCAATCACTATTGCAGCTAGTCTTTCCCAGTCACACGTGGGGGTATCAACTGTTTGGGTACTCCTGCACACCATAGATCTAGAAATATCTTGGATGGAATTAGTGGCATAGGTCGGTTTTTCAACGTCATCACAACTCTGGGTCATTATCTTACTAGTACTTGCTTGGTTAGAATTCCACCATGCAGTCGCATCTTGGATTGATTTGAAGGATCGATGTTTGGCACCACTGTATCCTTCTACACACAATCGTGCCTCATCCCAAGACATATATATGCCAGGTCGATGACCAATGAGTACGACGTAATACTTACTTGAACCCATCTGCATTCACATAAACAGAACCAAGATACGCAATTGTGCATGTTGTACAATGGATATATATAAAAGTATAAAAAGCTAATCGCACTTTAAAGGGCATTTTAGAATGACCCAAAACATACTGTCATGCATGCGGTATAGAGTATGAATATCCAAAATCATAAAATACAGTATCACCAAATTCAACAAAAGTATGAGTATAGTTATTACATATCCCATCAAATTTAGTCACCTATATAATAGCGTAATTAAGGTTGATATATCCATCAAGTAGAACCCCCACCAACATTACCATTCATATCAGACAGTGTTTTTTTCAACCAATCAACCCTTCGCTCTGGTCGAAGGCTTACGAAAAAGGATGCTAGATCTTTGTCCTTGCTCAGAAGCTGACCAACCTGGATGAACTCATGGTTGGTCAGCCCCGTAACCTCTTCGAGGATGTCCAGGACTCTACTTGTGAGGTTGACTGAATTGCCAAGTCCAAATTTGGCAATTGCATCTGCCACACCATCTAGAGATAAACCAAGGACGTCACAGGGACAAGCAGATCACATCCTTTTTGTTGTTATACTCCCACCACGACTACAATCGGAATCAATCGCCCAGTTGGGAGTGGTGCAGAATGAGCGATTCCCTGAAGCCCGATGGCTTTCATTCGAAAATTGATAATTTCCAGTCGAATCCCCCAGATTTTCCTCAGAAATATCGATAGGCGCATCGGTGTCATCGTCCAGGTCCGTCCAAGCTTCATTCAGATCTCGTTGAATATGAGATGAAGATGCGGCCATGTTTCTGCTTCCTTGGGCGTAGCGGCCTGTTGCATGGTCTGAACCTACGATCATCGCTAAATCGTCCATTCGTTCTATTCGTTTACCACGTAATCTTTCTGCTCTCGGATGCGACTACATATAAGGAAGAGAGTTGGTAAGTAGATGATATTCAAATAGATATAAGTAAGAGAGATAATTATAACAAATGTATATGGTTGAACTAAAATAGGTGTTGTGAACGATCCTAACCTTGAGGTACTCTTTCCAAACTTCGTCAGGTGCTGTGACAACCATTCGCTCGTTGTCCCACCCAAAACCACTTGCGGCTAGCATATCTTTTATTTCGTTGTACACTCTCTTGTGATATCGCAATCGGGTTTGGACGTTTTGCCAATTTAAAGAAATTTCAGTCCTCCTAGAAACCTGCTCAGCGGCCGCATGATATGCTTCTCTCTTAAATCCATTATCTGCCTTTCGGCCTAAAGCTATTTGCTCAATCAAGATATCGAACATTATCTGATCTATTGTTCTGGTCCACTTAATTTTTGCGGCTCGCGATAGAGGCTCAGCAAGCGATTTCACAGACTTCACATGCGGAGAAGAACGCGTCGGACAAACCGGAGTTCTCACCGGGGACGGCGTCGGTGTTGGTGTACTACTTACCCCATTGTCAGACATTCCACCTAATTATACATGGACAAATGGTTATTAACAGAAAATAAGTTAATGTGTACAATTCTACTACCAAATATATTCGACATGAAGACTAAACAATCGTATCAAGAAAATATGTTATATCAAAATGACAGGGTGCCAACTCGAATATAATTTCTTATACATGTATACAAAGTGTTTTAAATGACTCTCTCATCAGCCAAAGTATTTATGAAATAAAATTCTCTTATCTATTCCTACTATTTAGTTGGGCGTCCGCCCACATGCGCTCTGCAATTTGATCACAAGCTCTCATCCAGGCATCTATCTCCCGCTGGGTCACCTGAACTAGCCATTACCGCTCATCCATTGTTGACACCTCATTTGGTGTAGGATTACTCTCAGAGTTGCCCACAGATATACCAACATCCTGTAAATCTTGGTCCTTTTTGTCTTCCCGACGAATGAAATTATGTAGCACACAACATGCTACTACAATCTTGACTTGTGTTTCAAATGGATATTGCGCGACCGTCTTCAAAATAGGAAATTTGCCCTTCATTACACCGAAACAACGCTTAATTGCATTACGCAATTGCGCATGTCGGTAGTTAAATAACTCCTTCATATTCATAGGTGCTCTCCCAGTTCAATACTCTTGTAGATGGTATCGAACGCCGCGATAATGCGCCATGAAGCCAGGTGAGTGAGCGTATCCCGCTTTGATGATGAAATATTTTCCTACATTATGTTAAAGTTGTGGTTTTGGTATTAGTGTGTTGAGAATGATGTTACGGTGGAAAACATTACCAACTATTGGTGAAAATCGATTACCTTGTGGGACAAGTAGTGGATCATCACTTCGAGTCAAAGTGTTATGTAGGACCCTTGCATCTGAAGCAGAACCCTCCCACCCAGCTAGCACGTATATAAATGTCATGTCAAAGGAACAAGCAGCAAGTACATTTTGAGACACGATACCCTTCCTGTTGCGAAAGCTTGGGTGCTGAGATGCTTCCACATGAGCGGGAATATGCGTCCCATCAATTGCACCAACACAATCCTATCCGACATTATGTCGAATTCATTCATAAGACAATATGTAACATGTTAACTTATTCCATAATAACAACGAAAGAGTCCTACATGAAAAATGGTACCTGAAAATAAGTGGCCTAGTAGGGATTTGATTGGATCTCAGCGGGGGTGTCAATATCGACCTACTTAACAAATTCAGGGTATAAAGACAATATCACATCTAGCACACGGTGAAAGTGACGACTTACGGTTTCACCTGAACGTATGAACCTGTGTCCTATCACGCGATTACACATGTTATGTCCAATTGTATGTAGGAAGATGACTAGTTGTTCCTCAAGACTAACATTACGAGTATCGTGAAGTTACGTCCTCTCACGCAATATGTTACATAATCGGAAGAAACTTTCTCGTCTCATCCTCAACTGAGTAAGACAGTCCTTGTCATTTACACGAACGATAGAGTTGATAAATCTTGTCCGCTCGTCATGCCCTTGACGCGCCAGTTGTCTAAACATATAGTGACGACAATATTTTCCAACAGCATCAACGCATGCGGCCACCGCAAGAACCACGATAGAATTGGCCAAAGTGTTGTCATCGTCGCTATCCATGATCTAAAGCTCACCTGCACTTATGGATACAACATACTATAAAATCACCTCTGAAAACCATACTTGAATCTTCGGGTTAAGAATGTACTTCTCTAGATGGTTTTCAAAACCAGCAAGACAGTTTGTCAAAATAAATATTACATTAACATAGTTCCCCAATGCATTTGAAATCTCCCTTTCGACTGCCAGGATGTAAGAAATATAAACCAACGGATTGATAAGGTGTTTGATCAACTCACCATATTTGATTTTTTTCACTATGAATAGTAGAAAAGAGTTGTAGCTCATCCAAAGTACTGTTTCTAGATGAATAGTGATCTATAGGACAACTATGTATGCACATGTCCACATAGCAGATGTACATGATCATTTGGTGAAAAAATTGTTGTTGGATAAATGTGGAAAATGAAAAGGACACCACAAATGGCAAATGAGTTAGGACATACCTGTTGAATATTGAATATGACTGAAATAAATATAAAAGGTAAGACTTTCCGCCCGATTATGTGAAGAGTAGGATCTGCATGCAATTCATGGAAAATGAGTTTATAAACCTTTACTACATGGAAGTTCGACAATCTCATATAGAAGATATTATCATAACCAGCAAATAAAACCCAAAAACCACTACGGGCCTATCGTACAATCTCGCCAGTAGGCCTCACATGCATGTTGATAAGGATATTGGTCTTTTTGCTAGCCATCACGGACGTTATGCGAGCTGGACCAGAGAGGCAGGTCCAACCTGATACAAACTGGCAGTACAACTGCCCCGGTTTAAAAGCTCAAGCCTGCCTAGACATAAGCATTAAACACCTTGGAGAGTCTCGGATTGTGTTTGGACGCACGAGCCAATTGAATTGCAATTTGGAGCCTAGGCCCTCAACAGGCCTTCAAAATAGATGAATTAGAATGCAATCCTAATCAGACTATATCAATAACAGAAATAAAAACAGCACCAACTCTTACAACCACTCCCTAATGCGGAGGTGGTGTCAAAGATGGAGTCTTTCCTTGCAAGAAGAGTACCATTGGATTGAAGTCACCAGCCCTGAAATAGAATTAAAAAACTGATTTCGTGTATTTCATTAAATAAAAACAGCCCGCCATCTTTACAAGTGTTCAAAGTATGCTACATCATATACAAAGCCATGACAATGTACAACCATAAAACTATGTCAACAGCCCTGCTTATATTTTCTACAAGTCAAAAATTCAACATATATACACATGTGTGTGTATACTAACCTCAACATTGGTGCAACCATCTGAGATATCCCTTGGATACCCAACAATTAAATGGCCGCCTTAAATATTCTGGATGAAGAGAGGGGAGGAGGTGGGGAGGTTACTGAGATGTTGCTTTCTTTGGACACTTGTTCATACCTCAACTCCCACCAAGACCAGACACAGGTACTGGACTGATTGGTTACGGAATAGACAATCACTAGATATTGCAAGTGTTAGTCCTCACAGCTGCCTATGACATTTTTTTTAAAAAAAGCAATGAAACTGAAAAAGCATTAGAAGGGAAAAAAGAAAACAATAGACAACAAGAAAGAAAAGGAAAGGAAAGACGAGGCAGAACAAAACAAAAGCCCAACTGCTGAGATAACAGAAGAGGCCTAAGCACCTAAGAAAGTAAAGAATCCCTGGATCTCTTCTACTCTTTTTTTTTTCCTTCGGGTATCCACAACCTCAATCAATGATCTCATCTAGGCCATTATCTCTAGCTGAACATTTTTCTGTTGGTGTTTTGGTACATTTTGCTCAATCTACAGTCGGCCTGTTGTATGCTCTGAACCCATGCCTGGTGTAAACACAGTCCAAAATCTCTTCATCCAGACCCACAAAGTTACCACTCTAGGTGGATGTTAGACACCCAAATGACAACAGTCCGGCTTATATTTTCTACAAGTTAAAAATTCAACATATATACACATATTTGTGTGTATACAAACCTCAACACTGGTGCAACCATCTGAGATATCCCTTGGATACCCAACAATTAAATGGCCACTTTAAATATTCTATCAAATTAAAGGGATATATACATACATATATGTGTATACAGATACAACCTGCCTGGTAGTGTAAACACTCTCTCAAATGTCTCTGTCTAGATCCCAAAATAATAATTAAAAAAAAAAACCAACAACACAGTACTTTCTCATAAAAAGAATCCTCTACCAAGTGAAAATGATGATTGTGTATACACACGTCTATATATGCCTACAGACTAAGAAATCAAGAAGACCCATGTGTGTTGTTGGTTGTTACCAACTGATTTAAAAAAAAAAAAAAAACAACACTACAGTACTTTCTCATAAAAAGAATCCTCTACCAAGTGAAAATGTTGAATTTTATTTCATTCCGTCAGCTATTAGTTGGGTTGTTGATGTTCAAATAATTTGGTTCAATGGTAGATTGTTAAAACAGCAGGTTCCACAATCAAGTGGGTCTAGTTTTAGTTAATCTATGCCATGTCCATAACTTCTAAGTGACTGCCTATCAGATGTTACAGACTGCCAGAGTATTAAATAACTCCCCTTCCATATGGGTAGGCCCACCTAATCTAATCCAAACCATTCATATAGTTGTCAACCTTGGCTGGGCAAAGGTGCATAGAGACCCCTCATCAGATAATCCTAGTGATCCAATTATAGCATAGAAATGGATGGTTAATAGTCATCCAAACTCAAATGAGGCCCTAGTCAAATTATCTTTGAATGGCCCATAGTAAGGATGGTTTCCCACCTCTCTCTCTCTCTCTCTCAAATGCCCTAGCCCTTGTAAAAGAAAACAAATACCCAAAATGATACACAGCAGATCAGATTTTTTTGTCAACTCATTTATTTGCCTGGGACCCAACCTGATAAAGACCCATTGAGTCACCTGGACCCGTTTGCACTACTAATTTGAGTCCTGATTTACCAACAAAACCTATGGTGGAAAGTTTTTTTTTTTTTTTTTTTTAAAATTAAAATTAAGAAATAAATTAAGGTTTGGATTTTTACCATGAGAGTGTGGATATGCAGAGAGAGGAAAGTGACTTCAATTGCATTTAGCACATAGACATCATTATTGAAAGGGAATTAAAAGGAAAGTGGTTTTCAATCTGCCTCAGTTTCAACTTCTCTTCCTATATATATATATGATTTTGCTTTTGGCTTTTCTGTGAAATGATCCGGAAAGAAGTGGAAATTCCTATTTATATGAAAGAAACGAGATTGTTTCTCATATGGGCCATGACAGGCAGGGTTGCAGACAGCAAAATGCCCCATCTGGCACATTCCACAGAAGCAACACCCACCTTTCACAATTCCAAATCTTTCATTCATCTGTTGAAACTAAGAAGTTCCCCAGCAGCCAATCATTGACATCTGGTTTTTGGCCCGCAAATGAATGGTGGGAAGAAAAAAGAAAAAAGAACAAGAAACCCCAAATCAGTGGTAACGGATGAAGGGGCTTACCTTTGGTTTCACTGATCCTGGTTTCAGCACAAGGAGACCTCTTCTCCCTGTCCACATAACCATTGCCTGGAGGGGTATAAATCGACGAAGGATTCCCGCCATTTCTGCCATTATCCGCCTCCATTATCATCTGGGAACTTCACGTCCTGCTGCGGCCGTACTCTGAAGACCTATCACTGCGGGACGATGGCCTCGAGAAGTCTTCCGAAATCCCTCCGAATCCCGCCCGCCGGATCGCCGAATCCCACCCCCAATCCCGCGCCTCTTTTTAAGGATATTGGAAGTTTAAGTAGAGACGGTGGCTCGGTTGCCCAAACAGATGTGGGATGGAATAGGGGAGGATTTTACAATCCTACCCCTCCTAATCCACTGTAAGCCAAATGCCCAAACAGGCCCTAAGACAATCCACTGACAACACCATCATTACCTTTAAATCCCATCCAATCCACCCTAATCCGTTCAAATTTGCCTGGGACGTGTTTGGTTCGAGGGATTGGAAGGGATGGGAAGGTTTAATCCCGGGATTGGTCGGGCATGCCAAACAGACTCGGTATAGCTATCCCGGGATATAGCAATCCCATGGATCTTAAGACAATCCACTGACAACACCATCATTACCTTGAAATCCATGCCATCCACCCTAACACCATTCAATCCCTTCCAATCCACCCGGCCGAACGGGCCCCAAATAATTCACAAGTTGCTTGATTTGTTGCGCTTATTAACTTTGCGAGTTATCTTCCGAAAAACCATGAGTTCTTATAAACTTGTCTATTTGTTTATCGATAATGACCCTTTGCCTTAAATTCGGGACTACGCTTTCAATAAAATTATATTGGTCCTTTCTATTTCCAAATTTGCATGAAAGTTCTTACCATATTGAAATCTTGAATTTATAAAGTAAGCCACGAATGTAAGGGCCTATGGAGCTAAAGATTCCACCTTTTGTTGATAATGACCCAAATCACCGAATACTGCTCTGTAATTTCTCTTAAATTATTATATTCTCTTTGGCTCGATCCATCACTTCATAAATGCATTGAATGGCCAGCCTCTCATTCAAATAAACTAACCTTAATACTTCAACCAATGGAGAGTAGTCTTCAAACAAGACTCGATGGATGGCCGGAAGTGTATGTAAGCTATGACCATGTCACACGTACTTTCCGTTTGGGGTCTTGGAGAAATGACTCGCTTCTCATTCCTTCAACATAAATATATATATATATTTTTGAACAATGATAATTTTATTAAAAGTCTGTAGCTAAAAAGGAAAAAAAGCTAAAAATTACAACTCAACCCAACTTTGAGGAAATTGATTGACTGACTTGGACGTATACACCCACTCCTTGATTAGGGATTTTGCATTAAGAAAGGTCGCTTGCACCTTCATTTGCTTATTCCTGAAGTAGCGGTTGTTCCTTTCTAGCCATATACACCACAAACTTGCTAGCAGCGACATGCGCCAAATGAATTTCCCTACCTTTCCTCTTCCCTCACTGTGCCATGCCAAGAAGAAGCTCTCGATTGAACTTGGAATCACCCAGGCCACTCCAACTAGACCAAAGAAACCCTCCCAAATCTTGCCCACAAAGGAGCAATGAAGGAAAAGGTAATCCACTAATTCCGCATTTTGATAACACATTACACACATTTGGGAGGACCATGTTCCTTTTTCGAAGATTGTCGATTGTATGAACCTTCTTGCAACCTGTTAACCAAGCAAATGCCGCAACCTTCGGAGGAGAACTGTAGTGCCATAAATGCATTGTTGGACATGCCTCAACCCCTAAGTTGCCACCACTCAAGGCCTTATAGAATGACTTCACCGAGAATCTACCAGATTTATCGGGTAGCCATTTCAGTGAATCCTTTTTATGGAATCCTGACGAACTAAGGACAACATATTAAGTAGATAAGAAAGCTCAAGAAACTCATCATCATCTAGATGCCTCCTACACCGTGAAGCCCAAATACCGTGCTCCCCTTGAAATGAGAAGCATTTATCGATGGGTATTCCTCTGTCTGGCGCAATACTCAATAATCGTGAAAATACATCCATTAGTTTTTTTATTCTCCATCCAAATGTCTTCCCAAAACCTTATATCCTTCTCATTTCCCAGATAAAACCCTACCCCTTCCCATACTTTTCTTGCCAGTGAAGCCACCGGTCTCCATAGATTTGACGCCCTATATAACGAAGACAATCTTGTCCACCTCCCTATAGAATCTACCTCATATTTCCTTTCTATCACCTCCCTCCACAATGAACCGTCCTTATTCCCAAATATCCATACCCATTTACCTAATAAAGCTAAATTCATAACCTCCAAACTCCGAAGACCCTCTCCCCCTTGATCCCACGGCTTGCAAACTTCTCCCACTTCATAAGATGAAATATGTGTTTGTCTTCTGCCCCATGCCATAGGAAGTCTCTCCTCAACTTTTCCAATCTATCGAGCACCGATTTCAGACATTTAAATAACTACATGAAATACACCAGAAGATTAGATATTGTCACCTTTATGAGATTTAACTTACCGCCCATGGATAATAATCTTTGTTTCCATTGAGATAGCTTGTTTTGGAATCCCTCCACCACTTTGTCCTATAATTGTTTCGGAGGCCTACCAACACATAACAGAAGACCCAAATATGAAGTGAGAAAGGATCCTTCCGTACTTCCAAACATTCCGGCAAGGGCTTTGACTTCCTCCTTGGAAATCCCCACCCCCAGTAATTCACTTTTAATTTTCTTCACGTTCAAACCTTCGACGTAACCTCAAATCAATCATATGCTCATGTATGCTCTTCAGAATTAAATAACATGTAGCAAATCGTGTCACGACTCTGATCTAGTCAACTCGCGTTTTGTATTCGTCTTAAATTCAAAACTCAATTATGCTTGTAATTGTATACGGTTATACCCCTTGCCTACACCATGGTCTCCACATGAACTTGCAATTTACTAACGCCCATTAGCATAAAGATCTATGCTATTGGCTGCACATGGTGACCAAAATAACTTCTTTCTCTTCCCCTTCACATTTGGCCTGCTTTTGCATACGCAGATGCACTATTTGTAACAACTTGTATAAAATTCTCTTTACCGACAACTCTATTAATGGTAATAAATTGTCCACATTTTTGGAAACGTCAGATGCATCAACAAATTAAAAAAATTTGTACCACTTGGGTTAATAACAAGAATGTTGGTGATAAATCGATTCACTCCATCCGTACACTACTTCGACATGATAGTATATCTTGTTTTTGCGCATTATTTCTTGTACACCTCTATTGCCTTCTACGTTCTCAACCTTAATATTTAAAAACTTGTTTCTCAATTCATGATAAGTGGGAAGCTTTGGCCTCGATCCTAATGCGGTAATTGCTTCATCGTCGGTGCAAAGAGAATGGCTCGTCACAAGATTGAACAGTAGTGCATTCATGTAGAGGAAGTGAGCAATAGAAAAGCATTATCTATCTCCTTCTTTCCAAATTTTATTTAGAGCGGTTCATTGCTTTCCTCTTCACCAACTTTTTCTTCTAACATAGTCATTTGTATTCTTATTTCTTTTTCCTCTATCACCCGATTCTTCCACATCATGTATGATTGGAACTCTTTCTACATCATACACGACTTCTTCTTCTTGATTCTTGTTACTAGAATTCATGTCCAACAATTTCTGTGAACAATGTTGTTATGCTCTTCTATGTCGGAGCGAGGTAATGTTTCATTCGAAAGAGGTAATGTTTCATTCAAAATACACTTCCCTAAGAACTCTTCCTACGAAAATTGCTTTTGATGTGAATTTTAGTGTTTTTATTCACTTTTGAGCAATAATCCCTTATAGGATCATTGTCCGTAGCCTTAGACTTCATCATTTTCAAGATAATCAACACAATCCTAGAATAAAGACAAAAATAAAATTAAAAGACAAATATTATGAAAAAAATCATTTATACTAAAAACAACCACACAAATGTGTAAGATTCAAAAAAATATTAAAGCAAAGATGAAAGAAAAGAAAAAAAAACAAAAATATTGAATGTTTTTCAACTTATTTACCTTGAAGAGGGAACAAAGGAAAGAGAAAACAATCTATAAGTATTTTATTCTTTTTTGTACCCATTTTAATGTAGAATCTCAATGTGGAAAGCAAGTTTGATTCTGTTGACTAACGAAAAAGATATGTTGAATTCTTTCCTCTATGTTTTTGAAGTTAAAAAATTCTATTACTCTTCCCTCTTCCTCTCTCTCTCTCTCAGAAAGAAATAGAAGGGGTTTATTTTAATGTAGGTGAGCCTTACAAGTCTCTTAAAAACAAAAGGGTAAAAAAAGGAAAAAAATTGTCTTTTCACTGTTTTTTTTTTTTTTTTTTTTCTTTAGTGAATTATGCACATACACGAATTGTACAGTTCGATCGAATCATAGATTTATGATTTCGATAAAATAATTCAGCTACGAATTGTACTATTTAGATAAAAATGTGATTTGGGTGTATGATTCAAACCATACATCCTTAAGATATGATGTTAACCATATGATTCAAATAACATTAATAGCACCATCATTCAATTCATATCGTTAATTGTATGATTCAAATAACACCGAATAGCACCAATAGGTAATAAGATGAGGGAAAGTAGACTTCTAGATGGTTTGGTCATGTGCAAGGGAGACCAAGAACCGTGCCGGTTAGGAGTGAGCTGGTACAAGTTGAAGGCTCTAAAAGGGCAAGTGAAAGGCCCAAAAGGACGTGGATGGAGGTAGTAAGAAAAGACTTGATGACCTATGGCGTAACTGAAGGTCTGACCCTTGATAGAGTGGAATGGCAGAACATGATTCATTTAACTGATCCCAATTAATTGGGACAAGGCTTAGATGATGATGATGATAGAGAAGAATCTTTGCATGTACCTTGGCTCTTGAGTCTTGACTTGTGGATATTTGATGTAAATGAGTTTTTTATTTTTTTATTTTTTTATTATATATATGTATGTATGTATGTGTGTGTGTGTGTATATATATATATTGTTTAGTCATTTTTATTGCTTTTATCTTTATGGTATTAAAAATATTTGATATGTATCGATTATATATATATATTGTTTAGTCATTTTTATTGCTTTTGTCTTTATGGTATTAAAAATATTTGATATGTATCGATTAGGTGTGTAACCCATACATAAAGTAAAGTTTTGATTGATTTTAAGTGATTTGTTTTGCTTGTCCTATACTCTTTCAAAACCTTTCTTTATTTCGTATCGACTTTTGTTGCTTTTCCTCTAACCAAATGAAACCAAAAGGATGACGAAGTTCAATCTTAAACCTCTACATCGATGGATACCATCCCCCTAGCCACTCGGTCTTGAAGATGTGAAGTTTCCTTGAGGATGCTTTACTCAGGAGTTCATTTATATTTCTTTTTTCTCCCTTTCAATATCAGTTCCTCTTGACATCCCTCAGTTTTACTGAATTCTACCTAAAGTTGAATAGTCTCCTCCTAACTTCTACCCCTTTTCTCCCTTTTCCTTTACAACTTGGGCAAGTTGGGTGGATTTTGTACTTGGTTTCTTCATTCTTTTTTTTTTTTTTGTCCCTGCTTGTTCTTCCTCCTCTTTTGATTTGCACAAGTTGAGCTGGGGTTGCCTAGTCTCTCATGATTCTTGATTAGAGCATATTAGGAAATATATAAGCCAACTTACAAAGTTATCATTGTGTTTTGATGAAGTGCCATTTTACCATACAACTTCCTAAAGCTATAGCTTTTTATTTTTATTCTTGTTTTTATTTATTTATTTTTCTTTTTTGGGTATTTTGGAAATCTCAAGATGTTTTTATAGGAAGATCTTGGAAGATATCTGAACTCTCACGAAATGCTACATTTTGAACGTATTGTAAAATTTTCCCAGGATAAAATGTTACTAACCTTTTGTAGTTTATTGCCATTGCTTATTCAATAATATTTCATATTGTCATTCCTAAGTTACATATCCCTAAGTGTGTGCAGTATCAGTCAGTAGCACTCTCTCTTCTTTTTCCACTTTTGACATTCAGATCCTCGGTGAAACTTCGCAGATACAGGGAAAGTTGATTTGATAATGAATGTTGTGGAGCGCGTTAGTGGAGGTTTCTCTGCTGGTGGTGGAATTTCAAGCGGGTAAGTGATGCTATCATGGTAGTTTAACAAAATAAGTGATGTTGTTATGATGGGAAGAAGTGTAAAGCTGTCTCGCTCGTTCTCTCATTTTGTCAATGATTTGCTATGACTGTTATAATATCATGTGGTAATTCCTATTGTGTAGGATAACAAGTGGCCCTCTATCCGGACTGATTGGAAGGTAAAAGTTAGAGATTACTCTTTGTTCCGGTTGCAGGTTATTTTCTTGTTTATCTATTTCATGCACGGCAGGTGTCATCAATTTCTTTCTGAAAATGTTATTAAGTTCTGCTTCATTGTTATTAAGCTATTACTTATTTTAAGTCATTGCTGGTGCTTTTGAGGTTTCACTTTCTAAAGTCATCGCGGCATGTCTTTTCCTCACTAATTGTGCAACCAGTTCTGTGTAAATGCCATTGTTACATCCAGTATGCTAGTGATGTACTTTAATTAGTTTACTTGTTTGATAGTTGCATGTAATTATATTCCCATAGCATGCACTATGTGCCAATGTTGACAGCATCAGGTTCAAGCCTGACACATGAATTTCCAATTGTGCTATTTAATTCATGTCACACTAATACACATTTTTTGCAGCTTTGCGTATTCTCATAGGAATGTTTTAGGCCGGAACCAAAAACTTAACCTTTCACTAGAAAGGGGGCAAATTGACTCGATATTTCGCATCAATTATACAGACCCATGGATTGAAGGAGATGATAAACGGACATCTAGAACTATCATGATTCAGGTGATCAATAATTTTATCCAGTGGATTAATTAATAACAGTATGCAGTTATAATGACACAGTTTTGTTTTCTGGAATTTAGAACTCAAGAACTCCTGGAACACTTGTCCATGGGAACAATAGGAACCAACCTGATGGCAGCATTACCATTGGTCGGGTTACTGCTGGAATTGAATACAGTCAACCTATCAGGCCAAAATGGAGTGGAACAGCAGGAATTATTTTCCAGGTATTTCATTAATCACCCTTTTCTTTGCCTACCTGAGCTTGTCTTTCACCTTATGGTGATTTGGTATTCTACTTTCGTGTTAATATTGTTGTCGTGCCCATCTAAACAAAGGAGGTTCATCACAAACAACCATATCATTTGTGTCGTTGTTTGGCTTAGAAGTACTTTATAAGTTTTCTGCTCTCTTTTTTCCTGTTTAATATGAGAAAGAACTCCATTCTATGGTCTCCAGCCTGTATCTCTTTAAAGTTATATGAGCTGATTTCATTTGTGGGCTCTGCTGAAATGTTTGCTTGCTTAGAAAATTGTTCCATTCATCAAATGAATTGTTTGTGTGATTTTGTTCATGGAGCACTCAATGTTGTCAAATCGCATATGCGATCGTGTGTGATTGCATATGCTTGTGCGCATATGCGGTCGCATGCATATATATATATATATATATATAAATTTGTTCAAAAAAATTTAAAAAAATCAGAAAAATAGGGAGAAATTAAGAAAAAAATGAATAAAATATAAGAAAGTAGGGGGGACTTTCCTAAATTAATAGATAAATAATTTTATATGCCCTTGCAATACATTTAAATAAAATAAAACCAATTAAATAATGAATTAAATATTAAGTCATCATTCATCAACGTTCTACAATATAGTTAACAAATATCAACATTCAACATTCAACAGCACAGTCAACAACAATCAGCATCAACACACTTGAATAAGTAAACAAAATGAAGAGGTTATTTATTTATTATTGATCTAATCGTACACTATATACATTGATCTATTTGCCATTGTGGCATTTGATCACTACCACCATCGTCATCATCACCATCATAATTCGAGTCATCTCTTTCTTCTACACTTCTTCTTCTTCCGTTTCTTCATCATCTGTATGTACTAATATCTCATCAACATCCAATGGCGGATCTTCAGTTTGATAATTATTATCTCCTCCTTCCATCTCTTCAATCTCTTCAAAGGGTTGACTGCCACTACTCGCCCCTTGGCTTCCCCCCATCCTTTGCCTTTGAGTGGTACCTTCTGAAAGTAGGGGCATTTTCACACTAGGCTTGAGTGGGGTTGCCTGTGTGATGCAGGGGCACACTCGGGGTGGGCGGGGCCCATGGTGGAGGTCTTGTGTTCGAGACTCCTCACCGGGGATGATTAATGCGCATTTCACATCGGGCTCTAGTAGGGTAGCCTGTGGGATGTGGCGACACTCAGGGTGGGCGGCCCGTGTGAGGAGGTAACCATGTGATTTGGGGCCCACGAGGGGGGTTTGGCCGAGGTCCTAACCCATAAGACGTGGGGCCTGGGCTATGAGATAAAGGGATTAATTCGCCATGCTCTAACAGTTCGAGCTTCTAGAGCAAGTGGTTAATTGTCCTGCATCACTTCTCCAGGTGTCGATCTGTATGCGGCATCTTCAACCTGTGCCCATGTCAGGTCTTCTCCAGCAAATACCGGATCCTCCGTCTTTACGAGCCACTCGTTATCTGCATCCAATTCATCTAAGCAGATATGGTCAAAGAAACCAGGCTTTTCTTTCATAGTTTGGAATCATTCTTTCAATTTTTGATTGTATTGGACGAAAACGAAGTCGTTGGGCTTTTTTTGCTTAAGGCGATTCGTTTTCTTGGTGTGAATCTGCATGAAAGAAAGTGCATTTGGTATTAGCTATTTAGGTAATTAATTTAGCTTATGCCTTACACTAAAAAATTGAAGTTTATAAATTAAATTACAATTACCAAACTTATCGCCTCGAACGTGCTCCAATTGCGCTCGCAACCACTGACAGAACATGTGAGTCCAATAATCCTCATAGCTAGCTTCTTTAGAGTTGGATCCTTCTTGTTCGGGTCCACTCCATAGGCAGCCCATCAATCACTGAGAAAAGCAATTTAAGTAGGTTAGAGTTACTTTGTATATTACATTGTAAAAAAAACTATTTGTAGGACTGGCATTCATAGTATAGTACTAACTGGGTAATTTCATTATCCGATGCCTGATGATGATATCCCTTGAGAATATCTTCTCACTCTTTGTATAGAAGTCCAGTAAAGTTGAGATCTTGTCCTGTTCTTCTCTATCTGGAATTAGTCTTTCCAACACATCAATAAATCCAACCATATGCATAGTAAGTCTTCTACTAGATCAGCAGAAGCAAATAAACAGGTTGGGTTAAGGATATAAGCAGCCGAATACAATGGAGATGACATTTGGCTGCCCCATGTTCTATCTATAATATCTATAATGGGCTTGTAGTCACGGTCTCTATAGTTAAAATGGTCCATGATCTTATTTTTTGCTCTCTCTATTGCATCATATATGTAACCCATTACAGGCTTCTCATCCCCGTCCACCAATTGCAACACAGTGACTAAGAGCTTGGATGCTTTTAACACCTTTACCACTTGTGTCCAAAAACTTTGCTAAATGATTGTTTGTTGAACCTGTTTCCCTTCAGCCTTCTTTGACCAAGGCCCACTTGTAAAATCGGCTGACA
Source organism: Magnolia sinica (assembly GCF_029962835.1). Lineage (NCBI taxonomy): Eukaryota > Viridiplantae > Streptophyta > Magnoliopsida > Magnoliales > Magnoliaceae > Magnolia > Magnolia sinica. The sequence continues at coordinate 14,846,869 of NC_080588.1, read as the reverse complement.
CTACAAAGCTTATAAGTTCTGATTTTTTCGCATGTAATCTTTGTAGTGTTAAAAAGGCTGTAGCGAAACAGGTGACTGTTGGACGTGGCAAGTTAACCCCAATGTGTTTTTTCATTTGACTGAGAAGAAGGGCGTGTTTGTACATAAAGATTGTGATTCTTCTAGCCCTTATAATCACATTTATAAATAATCTACCTATATCTTCTAATATAAGATCAACACAATGGGCCGCATAGGGGTTCCAAAATAAATGACATCTCCTCCATAAGAAGATGACCAATTATTACATATGAGGCTGCATTGTCTGTAATTACTTTTATAACGTATTCCTCACCTATTTCTTCAACTACATTATCTAGTAAGCTAAATAAGTACTCCTATATGTGAATGACCCAATGCATCCACGGACTTTAAGAACATTGTCTCAGCTGGACAATTTACCAAAAAGTTAATGAGAGACCGACCGGATCTATCGGTCTATCCATCGGCCATTAATGAACACCCATATGTTTTCCACGATTCCTTATATTCAATTATAAAGGATCGTGTATAATCAACTTTGGTTTTCTGGCATGTCTCTCTTATTTCATGATATGAAGGCAAGGTGTCCCAAATTGGTTACGTATCGGCCGTAACGGCCGATATGTAACGGTAACAGCTGACACTGTTACGCGATACGGGGTCGAAACGGGCACCCCCCCGATTTTGTGACCGTAACGGCCGTTACAGGGCATAACGGCCGTTACGTCCAGGAACAGCCGTTACGGGCTAAAGAAAAAGGGAAAAAAAGTACATTTTTTCTTTTTTCTTTTTTTTCTTCTCCTCCTCCTCCTTCCTCTTCTTCTTCTTCTGGACTGCTGCGGCTGCGGCCTTTTTCTTCTTCTTCCCTCTCTCTCTCTCTCTCTCTCTCCCCCTCTTCTTTCCCTCTTTTTTCTTTTTCGGTTTCCCTCTTCTTTTCCTCTTTTTTCATTTGGCGTCGGAAATAAAATGGGAAGCAAATTTGCTGGTGTACCACACACCAGCTATGTAGCTGCTGCAAGTACGTGTCATGCTAAGATGAGCGTTGACACTCCTCGAGCTCCGAGTTGTACGAACGGTTCAAAGGAGATCAAAGTTACATGGGCTCCACAGTGATGTATTTATTATATCGACACCGTTCATCTAATTTTAGAGATCATTTTAAAGCATTACTCAAAAAATGAATCATATCCAAAGATCGTCTGGACCACACCAAAAATAACAGCGGAGATAATGATTTTCACCGTTAAACAATTCGTAGGGCCCACCGTAACGTTTATTTTCCATCCAATCTGTTCGTAAGGTCAAAAAGACCTGAATGAAGAGGAAAAACAAATTTCATATTGATCCAAAACATCTATGATCCCAAAAAGGGTTTCAACGGTAGACGTTCAATCTCCCACTGCTTTTTGCAGTGTGGTCCACTTGATAATTAGATCTGTATTATTTTTCGTGTCAATCCTTAAGTCGAGCTCGTCAAATGAATGGACAGTTTAGATATAACACATACCTCATGATCAGGCCCACAGGAATTGCTGACGTCAAATGAATGGACTGGGTACGCGGCACCCTTTTAACGGACAACTACTTAATAAATGGTACACGTGCCACATGGGCCCCACCATGATATATGTATTTTATCCATGCCGTCCATCCATTTTGCCACATCATTTTAAGTCATGATCTAAAAAATTAGTAAGATCCAAATCTCAGGTGGACCACAGCATAGGAAACAGTGGTTATAGAATGCTCACTATTAAAAATTTCTTAGGGTCCACTGTATTGTTTATTTTCCATCTAACCTGTTAATAGGGTCACACTGACATGGATGAAGGGAAAACACACATGTCAGCTTGATCTAAAACTTTTGTAGCCCCCAATAAATTTTTACTGGTGGACGTTTAATTATTGTTGTTTCTTATGGTGCAGTCCACCTGAGCTTTGGATCTGCCTCATTTTTGGGCTCATGCCCTAAAATTATTTGGCAAAATGGATGGACGGTGTGGATATAACACATTCATCATGGGTGGGGCCCAAAAAACTTTGACACTCGTGTGCGATACTTCAATACTTCACAATCCGAGTCCCACCTAATTTGAGCCCTTAAAAAATTGTACACAAGACACGTATTAACTTAAAATTTACCAATTAAATTATGGACTGTAATTGCTAACTCATAATGCCAAAATCAAATTGTTTGAATAGTTTAATTGTTAATTTGTGGACTCTTATTTTTTAAAATAGGGCCTTTTGATTTTTTTTTTTTTTTCATGATTCACTATCCAATAAATGTCCACCAATTCATAAGTGGGATAATTCCAATAAATTGCATGAATTTGAGGCTGATTTGGGGCATGGATTGGTCTTCCAAGTCAGCCCCAAATTGGCAACGCCATCTACCTGAATTTAATTTCATTTTTTTAAAGAACTATTGGGAGAAATGATATCAAATTGTTAAGTATATAAATTAGATATTTAGAAAACTAAATATATGAATTTTGTAGTCAAATTCAGGTTATCTGGTTCATAAATTCATTAGACAATCCGATACAACTTCTTACCAAAGAGTGGACCTTTACACCACCATAAATATGTTCCAATTTATAAATGAATGCATATTTGGAATGCTTAGAATATTCCGTATTTAATCCATATTTTTTCATATTTTTTTGGCAAAAATAAAAAATAAAATTGCGCCGTTACGCCCCTGTATCTGTATCAGTTTCGGAGGGCACCGTTACGCCAACCGATACCGATACGGGACACCTTGTATGAAGGGGGTTTAAGCCCAGGTCCAAATTGACCTATAGCCTCAACCATTACTTTGAAGCTTCTCGATTAAACAACGTTGAAAGCAATGCCGGTTTGGTAAAACCACTTAACAATATATTGAATAGTGGTTTTCCTATCTTTTTGTTTATATCGATTTTCTAAAGTTGTTTGAGCCGGCCATTTGCCTTGACCCCTTTGGTCGACTACATCCTCGGGGTGCGGTCTACACCATCTATCCACGGGCCCATGCCCTCGGGCTCTTTTCAAGATTGTTGGTTGTGGTTGTGGTCTAGACTGGCCCGTCGAAGTAGGGGGAGTCGGACTAGCTTCATCTACATTAACCACGTTTATATCTTCAAATGGGTCTTGTTGCATATATTTCTTGTAATCGGTGTTCGAATTATCTCCGATATTATCGAAGTATCTCCAATATTATCTTTATCTCCAGCTCAGCGATACCAATAATGCTGGTAGTATTAGAAATTCCAGGTATTAGCAATGTATCGCTAAGTATCGCTAACCTATCAATTTCACTAATGTAATTGCCAATATTTTCGACTATGTAAATTCTAGGTAATGCTTGTATCATAAGTGTATTGACGATATTTCAATAGTAAATTTTTATTTCAACTTTTTTTCATGGGCGCATGGTTGTATGAAGTGTTCAATTTGTCATTGATAATATCTTGATATCGCAACATGCATAATATTGAGACCACAATCTTTCGTTTCCTTTCCAATTGTTGGTGTTTTCTCGGTGAAATATCATGTGTTGTTGATATTTTGCAATATCGATGTACGTTTGGATGGAAGGTTGGATGGTTGGACTGATTTCTTACAACAATACGTGCTTTTAAGGCCCCATTAAATTGAAACTTGTTATGTATGCATTCTTTATGCAATTTTTTAATTTCTAAACATGCAAATATGTCCATTTGAACATCTCCTGAAGTTTCGTTGAAAATTCCACCTTTTTTCCCACATTTCCCTGCATTTCCTGTTATCAACGATATCAATATTGTTTCCGTATCCCTGGCCAGCGAAACTTGTAGTGATACCGATACTTCGAACACTGCTCGTGACGTAGGGCACTATCGTATCTCTTTCTTGACTGTTTATCCATGTACTCCATGATCTCCCTTCGGATTTCTGGAGTAATTTTGTTGCCATGCCACTGGAACCCACATACCCACATAACTCACATACTATATAACTCTTATCCGAAACACTACGATAGTGCCCATACTTCCAACCCGGGTCATTCGACTTGGGTTTCAAAGAGGAAGATTGGGAAGAAGACATTATGTTTGTAGTGTGTGTATTGATTGTAAGTTGCTACTTGCTAGTACTAAAAAGTAAACTAAAAACTAAAGTAAATAAAGACTAAAGAGAGAGAGAGAGAGAGAGAGAGAGAGAGAGAGAGAGAGAGAGAGATTTACACGCAATTACAAATTTACAAAAACACAAATTCTTCACTTCTTGTCTTCACTTTTGCCTTGACCCTTGAGTCTGGAATATTGTAGACTTGTTGTAACTTATAACTTGAGCTTGTAACTTGTAAGTATCTTGTAAGTTGTTGTAAGTTGTGTTGTAATTTGTAACTTGTAAGTTGTGTTGTAACTTGTAACTTGTAAGCAACAAAGTAACAAACTTTAAAAAAATGTTAGAACTTAGAACCTGGAAGAAACTCAAACTATAATAAATTAAACCTGCAACTTGTAATGTAAGTTGAGTCTTTTGAGTTTCTTGAATGTAAAGAAACTTTAAGAAAGAGAGAGTGATGGCTGTGTGAATATGATTATGATCTTTAGAACTTGGAAAAATTAGAAAGAGAGTTCAAGGGATGGAGCTTGGTTGTCTCTTGATTCTTGAATCTTGCAGTTGTACTTGTCCATTGATTGAAACTTCAAATTTGAAAGAAATATGGATGGGGCTTGGGGCTTGGAAGTTGGAATTATGTAAGGGAGAGTGTAAGAGAGTATAAAATAGAGATAGAGAGAAAGTTTGAACTTTAAGTGCATGTAGGAGTGTTTAGAATCCCATTTTATAGACAAAAAATACAGCTCTTTTTTTAAAATTTTTTTTAAAATAAAAATAAAAATAAAAATCCTAACGGTCAGAAAATGGTCAGATTTCTGACCGTTAGCGAATATGCGATCGCATACATCGCATATGTGATCGCATATTCTCGCATATTTGCGGAAATTGCATATGCTACTGTCGCATATGCGATTTCCTACTGGTTGTGCGAATATGCGATCGCATATTCGAATGTGCGATCGCACATGACAACACTGGGGGCACTCAATAAATAACAAGAATACAATAACTATCATGGCTCAATGGGCTATTTGTATGATGAAAATAATAGTGAAGAGACCAAAGTAGTAATAATAAAGGACCAGAATTCCCTGGACCATATCGAGAATTGATTTTTACACTGGAATTGATTGTACAAATGACTAGGCTGATTCTTGTTTATGGACTCAACCATATCTAGGATGCTTTTAACCAATGTTTTAAATTGCCAATGGCGTGTAGCTTAGCATTTACTTTCTAAAACATGATGCATAAGCTGCTACATTTTTAATTCAGGCTGCTCTTGGTTTCTCTTTGAAAGTTCAAGATATTTGGTGCAACCAAATGCATCCTAAAATAATAGGAAAATAGGCCAATGATTAAGTATAAAGAAAAAGAAATAGCAACAGAACTGATTTGATACTGTTACTTGTACTATTCTACAAAAATCATTAAAAACATTACCTAGTTTCTATTGAAAATAGAAAACTGTAAAAAATCATTGACAGACATTATTTAATCTTAATGTTTAGTGAAAATAACTTGTAGTATAAGTTACATAGCATGTAGCTTATCACAATTAGCATGTAGTGTAGGCTACATGTGACTTATTGCTATTTTCAATAACTTGTAGTATAAGCTACATAGCATGCAGTGTAAGCTATTTTCATGAGCTACATAGCGTGAAGGCTAAGCTATGCTACATGTTTTGTGGGTAAGCTATTTAAAATGCTACTAACTGACTATTGTGCGCTAATTGCACAGTTATGTGAACACATGCTAAGCTCATTGACATTGACTCTTTTATAGATAAGCTGCACTCATCCTATGATATTATTGGCAAGATGCAATTTACATCTTGTGTATCTGAATCTTGTCAAGCAAATAAGGGATTTGACTGTTCTCCTTTTATGGAATGTTTACTGAAGCCTCTAAACTCCAACATGAGGTGTAGTTGCAACCAAAATAAAAACAAGCAAGTATACTAAAAAAGTCCCCCATGCCATTTTCTAACTATGCAAATGGCGGTATGCAAATGGCGGTATGCCATTCTTATGTTTTGTTTTTGGGAGTAATAACAGCTAGCTATAAATATATGCACTAAATACTGGAGTTAGCTTTATCGTAGCTGCAAGTTTTGTTGCTTTGCATGTTCACTTCCAGTAACCCTGTTTTTTCTTAGCATGCTGGTGCTCGTGACGAAAAAGGGAGACCCAGGATCAAAGATTTCTATAGCAGTCCATTGACTTCTAGGTTTGTATGTTTCATCTTGCCTCTTTATGACCATAATTGAGCTCAAAATGGTGCAACGTTAGTATCTGATACTTCATCATTTTTATTATACACTAATTTTCAAATTTCATTTTCAGTGGAAATGCTTATGATGACACGCTTCTAGCTAAACTTGAGACTGTCTACACTGGTTCTGGTGATCAGGATTCTTCAGTGGTTAGCTTTTTTTTTTCCTTACTTTTGAGTTGCTTTTCTGTGCTCGAGACTATAGAATATACATAATGCTCTGTTCTTGCAATCTCTCTTATTCGGTCTTTCACCATTTTCATCGCAGTTTGTGTTCAACATGGAGCAAGGACTTCCTATTTTTCCTGATTGGCTGTTTTTCAATAGAGTGAATGCCCGTGCTAGGAAGGGTGTAGAGATTGGTCCAACTCGCCTTGTTTTGAGGTTTGATGTTTTCTTTTTTATTTTCCATTGGACATCAGAACCAATCTGCACACTGTAGCATGATAGGAGGCAAGGTATCCCCTATCGGTATCGGTTGGCGTAACGGTGCCCTTCGATACCGATATGGATACGGGGGCGTAACAGCCCATAACGGTGTAAAATTATTTTTTTTTGCCAAAATAATATGGATTAAATCTGGAATATTCTAAGCATTCCAAATATGCATTCATTTATAAATTGGAACATGTTTATGGTGGTGTAACGGTCCACTCTTTGGTGAGAAGTTGTATCGGACTGTTTGATGAATTTATAAACCAGACAACCTGGATTTGACTACAAAACTTATATATTTAATTTTCTAACTATCTACTATCAATGATAGATATATTAGAATGAATGTAATATGAAAATATCTTACATGTGTAGGTGTTTGCAATTATTTTTCATAATTCATAAAAAATATAAAATGACAATAACAATATGTAAAATGAACATTAACATGTTCTATTATGATTAACACATCATATTCTACCATTAAAACATCAAAACATTCAATAAAAAATAATTTTTTGAATAAAAAAAAGGGCCGAAAATAGTGCGTAAATAGAAAAAAATTATAAAAAAATATAAAATGATAACAACAATCTGTAAAATGGACATTAATATCTTCTATTATGATTAACACATCATATTCTACCATTAAAATAGCAAAACATTGGATAAAAAGTATAAATACCTATTTTTGAGGAATTTCTGGAAAATGGCCCACAGAGCTTCGAATTAAGAAAATCCTTAATATAAGTTGTTTTTATTTGTAATATCAAACTAAGAGTGGTCGAAAATAGCAATAGAATGATTTGGGAAGAGTTTAGAAAAAAGAAGTTTTAAAACAGTAATGGCCGTTACGGCTACAAAATCCGGGGGGGTGGTGACCGTAACACGGCTCTGTATCGCGTAACGGCCACAGCTGTTACCAATACGTATCGGCCAATACGCCCGTATTGTAACGGATACGGGACACCCTGATAGGAGGGTAGGAGAGGAAAATCATTATTCATCATCATCATCTAAACCTTAACCAACACGATTGGTGTCAGCAGTCAGCTACACAAATCGTGTTCCACTATTCCACTCTTTGAAGTACCATCTCCTCAATTAAACCTCAGTTTATCAAGTCTTTTCTAAATACCTCTGCCTATGTCCTTTTGGGCCTTTAACTTGGACCATGGATTAGTATCAGTTTCAGGGCAACTTGTTGGGGTATCAGAACAACTATAGTTGCTACCAATATGTCTCATTTGACAAGGGATGAGTTGCCCAAAACAAGTCAAAAATATGTTTTCAAAATGATAAAAAAGGAAAAAAGAAAAGAAAAGAAAAAGCCCCTTCCATTTTATAATGAATATCTCTGGACAATGTACATTAAAGACTGAGCATTTTGTGCCTCATTTTGGGAGGAAAGTAGCTTTCTGAAGAGTCATCGAGCATTCAACCGCCTTGCTCTCTTTGTCAATGGTAGGGAGAAGTAGTTTTCTTAGAATGCTTACCGTTTTCAAACCTGGGGTTAGAATTTTATGGTAATTCACTGCTTTCCACCATTTTGAAAATGGTGTTGACTCATCCAGCTAACATGTGGACTTGTGTACATACTGTCCAAGTTGTGGGATACATTTGGATGGATAATGGAATCTAAAATCAGCCTGGCAAAGCAATCATAGGAAATGTTTGCAGTATCGATGCTATCAGCTGTTACTATCGATATTGCATGGGCCTGATACAAAACACAGGGGGGGCATTGTGAAATTCCCCTGTATTGATAAAAATATCGCATGTATCATTCGATATATCGTAAAATATCGCATGTATCATTCGATATATTGTAAAATATCGCAATGTCCCTTTACAAATATTCCTGAATATCATCGATAAATGCAATATATATCGACATTGAGGCAATGCACCCCTCTTCCGAAAAAATGAAAAAAAATTCCCCAAACCAACCCCCCCCCCCCTTGTTGGAATCCCTTTGTAGTAGGATTTAGACAACTTCTTTTGAGTTGTTTGGAGAGAAATGAAGGTTCGGGTGGAAAAACTGTGGATTTATGTTCGAAGAGCGAGAAAGGACTGGAATCCATTTCGTAAGATTTTTGTGATTTTATTTGTATTTACTACATTCTTTTGCTTCAAATTGGTAAAATTAAGTTAAGAAATATGATTATGCGTGTTTTGCATGCAAAATCATGTTTTTTTTTTTTTTTGAAGAATAATTGATTTTATTGATGTACCGCAATGACAAGAGCCAAAGCGGAAAAAAATACAACACAAAAATTACAACTTGAACAAAGATAAAATTTTACAATCTTTCACATTCTTTGCCCTGGATGCCTCTCAAGAAGTCAATAGACACTACTTATAGGCCAATCTATGGATTGGAGATGGTGTCTTGAATTTTGAAAAAGAGATTATTTTTAATTAAGAATAGAAAAAAAAAAATCATTAAAAAAAATTTACTGATCTATTTTTGTTTTTTGTTTTTTCCTGGTTTTTGGATGTATCGTTTATGTTTTGGTACTTGTATTGTGTGGCCTATGAACTCCTAGATATAAGTGTATCACTTTTGTCAGACAATGCATAATTTAGGACAGTCTACAATGGAAACTTTATTATACGTACTTGTTTTTCTAATAATTTGAGTTCTAAGTGTGTAATCATGTCTCTTGTAACATCTCCTGTAGTTCATTTAAAAAAATCCATCATTTTCCCAATCTTTCCTCAGTATTTCCCTTAGACAGCGATACATTCCCCGATACATGCAATATTTCACTTTGCGATACTGATATCTTTCCGTATCCCAAGGGTTTGATACATGCATCGATTACGAGACTGTGAACACTGTCATAGCCATCCAATTGATGGCCATCAAATGGATGGTAAAAATACAATAGTGAGTATTCCAAATCAAAAGGAAAATCAGATTGATACTATCATCTTCTCTATACAATTTTGGGTTATGTAAGATCTCCAATTGGGTTGTGGATTTGGATGGTATGAATTGCTGTACGATTGCGCCATATGTATGGTCAAACAGTCACCATGACGTCTTAGATGATGTTAAATTATCACAGTAGTCCAGCCCTCCAAAGTTGTTGACAGCTCCTTCCAAAGAAAAAGGTTGTTGACAGCTGTTTGCCTGAGAGGCGCAACAATGAAAAAGCAACAAGTGTCCCATTGGGGCTGAAAAAGAAAAAGGTGATGGGACTAGAGACTGGGTAATATGGCTGAGCATGATCATCCATACACAACCACAACCACATGCTCATTACATGCATAAAGACTAATTTGGGAGATTTGATACCCATGATAGATGTACAGTGATCTCTCTCTCTCTCTCTCTCTCTCTCTCTCTCTCCTTCTCCTGTTCTTTGATAGCACTCGGAGGATTGGACTAGAATCAAACTCGCATAACTTGCTCTAATCTAGTTAGATTCATTCCAATTCGAAATGATTTGGACCGAGTCGCATGTATTATGTGTAGAGGGGGTCTAACATGGACTGGTTCCAGCTGAAACCGATATTACTCGGGTGATATCGAGTCGAATCGGATGATTTTTCAAACCATGACTTCAACTAGTATTTGAGTTGTCGGTATTGCTACAAGTTTCGCTGGACAGAGATAAAGATAAAATATCGTTATCGCCAATAATATCGCTGATAACCGGAAATGCGGGGAAACTTAGGAAAAATGGTGGATTTTTTTAGTGAAACTTTAGGAGATGTTTAAATACACATATTTACATATTTAGGAATAAAAAAATTACAAAAAAATTACGTAATGAGTTTTCATTTAATGGGGCCTAAGCATGTGTTGTTATAATAAATCCAACATTCTAATCCATCCTTCCATCTATCCAATCATCCATCCATCCCATCTATACGTCTAACCATCCAACCATCCATCCAACCGTCCCATCCCATCCATCCATCCATCCATTCCATCCACCCATCTAACCATATACCCATCCAATCATCCCATCCATCCAACCCACCCATCCATTCATCCATCCACATATCCAATCCAATCCATCCATCCAACTATCCAATCCACCCATCCACCCATCCCATCCCATCCATCCATCGATCAACTCATCCAAATTCTAATCCATCCATCCATCAACCCATCGTAATTCTAATCCATCCGTCCCATCCATCCATCCCATCTATACATCCAACTATCCACCCAAACATCCATCCCATCTATACATCCAACCTTCCATCCATCCCATTTACCCATCAATCCAACCATTCATTACATAATCCATACAGATAGGTTTTTTAATATTTTTTCATTAAATACATTATTAATTTATATTTTAAAATATTTTAAAATAAATCCAAAAATTAAAAATAAATAGTGTAATACTTTATTTTCCTTTAAACAGCCCCAGTGGATCCTAATGGGTCCCATTAGGCTAGCCTGTCCTCATCATGTAATAAATCAGGCCATAATGGGCCCCATTTAAAGAAAGAAATAATTTATTTTATCTTAAAAATAGATTTATTTTATTTAAAAAATATAAAAATGGATTTTATTTATAGGCACTAGAAATTGAACACGTGGCACATAAGTGTCAAATTAAATTGTTCAAATTATGGTATCTTACTTAAGCTATATCATGAATCCAAATTAAGCTTTTTTTAATCATCTAAATATCCAGTTGGTGGACATTTATTGGACAGTTAAAATAAAAAAATCTAATGGTCTTCATTTTTAGCTCATGACCCAACATGATTGGGCAAAATGAATGGACGGGATGGATTTCTGACAAATATCATGCTGGGCCCATGGCCCCCCCTAACTTCCAATGCATTCCTGTGAAAGGTCTTGTTACGCTGTAGAACTGGGAAGCAGATTGCGTGGTTTGCTTTGCCGCACACCACCAACCTCTATATTGATGTCACCAAGTTTTGTGAGCCCCGATATGATCATTGTTATATCCAAACTGTTAGTCTATTTGCCGAAATATTTTTAGGACTTGAACCAAAAAACGAGACATATCCAAAGCTCATGCAGACCACACCATAGAAAGCAATGGGGATTGAAGGCCTACCATTGAATTTCTTAGGGGTCACAGAAGTTTTGGATAAATCTTATATTTACGTGACCTTATGAATAGGTTGGATGGCAAATAAACATCATGGTGGCCATAGGAAGGTTTCAACGGTGGGAATCAATGTCCTCATTGTTTTATGTGGTGGGGTCCACTTAAGATTTGGATCTGTCTCATTTATGGGCTCAAGCTCTGAAGTGATCTCGCCAAATGGAAGGATGGCTTGGATATAGCAAAAAAATCATGGTGGGGCTCATAGAAATTGGTGGCGTCAACACACCATGGAGGTTGGTGCGTGTGGCACACCATGTAATTCGCTTCCGCTGAACCATCAGCATGGGTGGGATAGAATCCGGCTGTGGATCCCACCTCAATGTATGTGTTGTATATCTACGCCGTCCATCTGTTCTGCTAGCTCATTTTAGGACATGAGTTGAAAAATGAAACAGATCCAAATCTCAGGTGGACCACTGACCACACTACAAGAAACAATGGTCATTCACCATTAAAAAATTTATGTGGGCCACAAAAGTTTTGGATCATGCTGATATTTGTATTTTCCCTTCATCCAGGTCTGTGTGACCTTATGAACAGCTTGGATATGAAATAAACATTACGGTGGACCCTTTAAAGTTTTTAATGGTGGATGTTTAATGACAACTGTTTCTTGTGGTGTAGTCCACTTGAGATCCAGTTATGCTTCTTTTTGGGCATATGCCCTAAAATGACATGGAAAAATGGATGGACGGCGTAGATATACAATTCATACGTTGAAGTGGGCCCTAGAGAGTTGTCGCGCGTCCTTATCAAAAAAGGAACCCGACTCTAAAAATCCTCCGTAAACAAAGGGAAGCAGAAACCTAAAATCCTCCGTAAGCAAAGGGAAACCGAAACCCTTTTCCTTTTTTAACCCTAAAATCCAGTTTGAAACATCTTCAACGTCGATTCTCACCGAGAAAATGGATATATTTTTTTTTTTACGGAAATCAAGCAAGATTAGATAAAACTCACCGAAATTCTTAGAATTTATTACTGTTAGAAGACTTGTGGGTTTATTTCGTACTTTTGAAGATCGGAGTTGTCAATCCACAATCCAACCACCGAAGATCTTCCAAAACTTCTCGAAGGTATTTTCTATTTTTTTAAAATTTTTTTTATTTATAGATTTTCCAGCATTTAAGCTGGACATATGCTTGATTTTATTGTAGACAATCATCGAAAATGTTGAAATTTCACCATTTTATCGAAAAATCGAAAAAATTGGCGAAATCTTGCCGATATCCGGTAGAGATTCGAAATTTGGGGTAAAATATCGGCGATAATTCGATATTTTCGCCGATAATTTAAACATTGACTTGAACTGACTCACTCCTAACCGACATAGTTTTGTCTCTGACTCTCTGTTACACATGACCAAACCATCTAAATATACTTCCTCTCATCTTATTAGCTATTGGTGCTACTCCTAAGTTGCCTCGAATATGTTCATTTCTAATTCTGTCCTTTTGTATCTTGCCACTCATCCATTTCAACATCCTCATTTTAGCTATGCTCACCCATCCACCATGTTATTCCTTAACTGCTCAACATTCTATCCATAAAGTGTGTTGGTCTTATAACTATTCTATAAAATTTCCACTTTAGTTCACAATGATCGCATAAAACTCCAGTGGCGTGCCTCCACTTCTTCGACCCAACTTGAATTCTACAAGTAATAACATCCTCAATCTCTTCGTTCTCATGAATTATCGACCCAAGATATCAAAGAATGGTCATTTTGATGTACTTCTCGGTAATCTCTTTATTCATTCCTCATTTTCACTCTTACTGTTACTAAAATTGCTTTCCATATTGACTAAGTTTCAAACCTTTTGATTTTAGGGCACCCCTCTAAAGTTCTAGCTTTGTGTTTACACCGTTGTGTTTTCAACCAAACTATGTCATCTACAACGAACATACACTAGACCTCTTCTTGTAAATGCCTTGTGAGCTCATCTATAATCAATGTAAAAAGATACAGGTCCAATGCTGACCCCTGGTGTAAGCCTTCAATAATTGAAAACTCATTTGTCTCTCCATTAGTGCATGGTCCTCTCATTTGTTACTGCTCCTTCATACATATCCTTAATCATGTCAATATATCCTCTTTAAGATTTATTTCTTTCCCAGCAACAGTCAGATTAACTCTCTAGGGACCCAATCTTATGCTTTCTCTAACTCTTCATGACACAATAAGTTTAATTACATGATAGTGCAGTTGTTTATGTTTTTGTTATTATTATAAACAGGTACCATGGTACTTTTACTCTATTCGTCTAGCATATTCTTCGATCTTACAATCTTACCGAACAGTTTTGTTAACAAAAATAAATTGGTATTTCCTGTGCATTTCCAAACCTCTGTTGCCATCCCATCTGGTCTTAGGGCCTTTCTTGGCTTCATCTTTCTCAATTTGTATTTCACTTTAGATATGCTTATCCGACAAAAGTATCTTGTTTCTCCAGCCTCATTTGAGTTTATGATTCTTGATCCCTTTGCTCTTAGACTGCTCGTCATTTAGCAGATTCTGAAAACAACTTTTCCTCCTTTTATTGATCTTATTGTCCTTAACCAATGCCCTCTGGTTATCACTCTCAACGCAACTAACATGTTCTAGGTCCATACTCTTCATCTCCCTCACTTTTGCAAGGGATCAAGACATCTTTCTCACCTTCTCGTCCCTAATCTATTGTACGGATTATCGTATGCCTTGGGCTCACTATTTTCTTAGTTTTTTTTTTTTTTTCCGGCATTTCAATGTTCTTCTAAAATTTTCTTGTTTCTAGTTGCTTGCCAATCTTGGAAACATGATCTTTTCTTGCTAATACCCTTTTAGACTTCATCATTCCACTATCAAATTTCCTTATATATGAGTGCCTTTTCCCTCTAGATACTTCTTCTATTGATGAATCCTTCAGAAATAAAAACAAAATTAAAAGTACAATAGAGCAGGCAGTCGGAGCCTACAGCTTGCAGTATCAGGGGTATGAAGTGAAAACCCCCACATAAATAAAGCTACAACTTAAGACAACCAAGTCTGACAAAGATAGCACAGGCAACCCCAACCATTAAAGCACTACTAGAACCAAAGCAGGGGCCTATAAAGTCCAGTCAAAATGCAGGACTTCCACCCAATTTTGCATGATTGTAGCCGTCGTGGATCCTGTAAATGTATGACCAGCCCTCACCCAGTCTACCAACATTCTGCTATGCTGCTAAGACTAATCCAGATTGAGGATGATCTCCCTTGGAATTTTCTCTTGTTTCTCTCAAGCCAATCAACCAGCTAACCACAAAAAAAGTTCTGTCCCACAATCATTTCCCGATGCTGCCCAAGCAGCAATTGATCAGCTCTCAAAAAGCTGGAAAACATGTTCCGGAAACACCCAACACATGCGCCTATTGGGCAGCAACAACCTTTGTGCTGGTGCTGATCAATGTAAAAAATTTCCTTAAACATGCCATTCACATAAATGTTTTGGTCTTAAATGCCCATATCATTCCAACCTGGAAAGAGGTGATGTGGGGATATATATATATATATATATATATATATATATATATTGAGGGATATGATGTGGGGATTATCAGATGAGATAGCCTAGCACTCTCACCGAGAATACACCATCATCGTGCAAACTCCAAATGTGTCTGATGCAGGATGGTTTTCTAACCTAGGATGATAGATGAAATCAAATTTTCAGTTTAAAACATGAGCAACAAAAGTATGAAATTTCAGCAAACTCATCATAAACCAAATAATTAATCAAACAAACAATTATATGTAATCCTAGGCTACCACATGTTCGTACAAAGGAACTAGTAAGATGTTAATTCGAAATAGGCCCAATGGAATTAAGAAATTCCATCCAAAACATGAGGGTAGAACGATTTTAAAGGGAATCACCTAAGTCCTAAAGGGATTCTAAAGGATTCTGGTTTTAGGGAAATTAGGGTTAGGGTTAGGTTTGGAATTTGGGGAAATATGAAATTAGGGTTTATTTGAAAGGGGAATCTAGGGTTTTAGGTTAGGTTTTGGTTGAAGAAAGAAGAATAAAGAAGGATGTAAGAAAATGGTTGAAGTGAGGTTAACAAAATAGTTTGTACGGATTGCCGTACAGTCATATGAATGTATGAATTCTCACGTATGGATTGACTTTTTGTTTGGGTATGGGTTGTGGGATGGTTTGGGTTTAAGAAGAAAAAAGAAAAAAGATAAAGGAGAAGAAGATTTTAGAGGAAGAGAGAGAAAAGATGTGATAAAATACCTTTGGAGCTTGAGAAGAGATGGATGAAGTAGGCTTCACACTAAGGTAGTTTTCATTCGGATTCACACCGAATAGGGTTTCACCCCACATTCTCTATAAACATGAGAAAGAGGAGAACTTCAAGCTTTTTTATTAACATCACATAAAAAAAAAAGGCTAGGGTTGGACGTCCAAACCTTTATAGTCTAAAAATTGGTCTTTTGCAAAAATGCCATTTATGAAAAACCTGTTTGCTTTTAACTCCCTACTTTGTAAATTACAAATACCCCTGTAAAAGCAAAAAACCAATAAAACATGTAAATAAAATATCAAAAAGTAAACTAATTGCTCAAAAACATAAAAAATAAAAAAAATCACTACAATCCCAAGAAACTTTGGGCCTGTTTGGGAGTGTGGATTTGGAACCCCTATTCAGAATCCCCTAGATTTGAAACCCCCTGGATTTGAAATCCTCCTATTGTGTTTGGCACCTTGGATTGGGAATCAACTTTAATCCAAAAGTAGCTATGTATGGTATATTCACAGGGGCTTGAATTTAATTACTAAATCAACTTTAATATCTCTAATTAGTGAACGTATGTAATGCTTAACACAATGGTTACAATAAGCTCGCTGAAATATATGCTTTGCCCGAAAATGATGAAATTACAAGTCTTGGATGGGCCACAATTACAAATTCATGTCCAAGTGACTAACCAACGATTTTTAACCATTGATTTACATGGACAATGTTTTGACGGTGCTGATCATCATATTAAAGTAATTATAGTGATGCAATTGATAATCTAATTGTTTTGGGACATCATTTGTGGGCCATGTGCGCAATAGAATAATAGTCCGGTGACATACATGTTACACATGCAACTCTTGGAAGGATTTTAGAGGTAATCCAAGCTCTCACCGTGGATTTGAAACCCCCTCTTTGGAAAAAAAAAATAATTAGTGAAATTAACAATTTCTGAGTCCTTGGGATCATGCCTAAATGTAGGACACCAATTAGTTTTTTTTTTTTCTGATACATTTGAGTCATGAGCCCATCTTTGTCCAGTGCGATCCCATACAAATCCTCAAATTCCACACAGATTTGGTTGGTCGAGCACCAAGCGTCCTTCCAAACTCTACCACAGGCCCCCTCTCCGACTTTGAACCAAGAAAATTTGCATGCAAGCCTTTGCGCTTAAGAGACTGCTCATCAAATGAATGACCCGTCCTTGTGTTACACAACAATGATGTCGCATCCAAGCCAACAACCTTTTCACCCCTACGGCTCTACCTCTACCACATTCCCACTCCCAATCCACCAGTTACATTTGCAGACAGCAATGTTCACTGTTCTAATATACTTCACCTAAGCATCCGACCATAATGGCCTACAAATTGTATGCCAAGATGCATGGTGAAATATACATGCATTGCCCTCATCATTCCACCGAAATTGTTTTTGAAGAGATTCAATCTTTTGGGCCACCCTCACTGGGCAATGCATTGATGACCAGTAGACCAGAAGGCAGCCCAAGACCATTTTTAACAAAATAAATCTCACGTCCAAAGAAAGCAATTTCTCCTTCCTCCTAGCCAGTCTTCTGTGAAAATTTTCTTTGATAAGGTCCGACAGAGCCTTGGAAGGTCTACCCAAGAACATAGGAACACGACCCAAATGTTTAACAAGAAAATCAGCTCCACCAGAGCCCACTTCTCCAACAATTTGGGCCACCACAACATTGTCAATGTTGATGCCTGAGATACTGCTCTTTGATGAGGTTGCCCTCAAGCCTGGTATCACCTCAACACAAATCAATGTCTCAGAACATCAACTCTTCCTCAGTCGACATGTTACCAAGGAAAAATGTCATCAGCATAACATGCATGAGTAACCCACCACATCCCCATATTCGAGCACATCCCCTGGACGTAACCCAAGCTATTAGCTCTGATAATCATTCAAGATAATGATTCACCCTCTACTGCAAACAGAAGAGGAGACGATCACCATACCTCAATCCATGTTCCCCCAGGAAGAAACCCTTTGGAGATTATAATGGATAAAACCTAGCTGACGAAATGCATGCTTTAATCCATTTTTGCGATCTTTCTCCAAATCACATGCGCTAGAGCAAGAAGATATAGAAGTCCTGATTGATGCAAGTTTATGCATGCTCCATATCTGCCTTAAATAGAAATCTAGGTAGACCTTATGGATATTGACCAGCTCATAGATCTTTTGCCACTTTCCTAATGCACTCAGCCGTCTCGTTCCACATAATATTAACTTCTTCCTCAACATTCCACTCTCATTCCATCAATCTATACCAAATAACGCTACCTGGTTTGTGGACACCTATTAATTTCAGGCCCTCTCCTCCATCTCTCAATGTTAACATCCATTATGAAAAGAAAGAGAAAAATTCTTAAAGCACGAGGATAAGTATTTTTTTCTATGTTTTATTCATACTTCAAGGAAGCATAAAATGTTCAGTTATTTGACATGTGTTGCACATAAAAGAAAGATGGGAATCACAATTGATACTTTCACCTGGCATTTGGCATATCGAAATCAACATTAAGTTCTGAACATATTAAGTTTCCATGCCTTTTTATGTAGTTATAGAGCTTCAGAATTTAAGTTGCTATATTTCCAAACTCATCATAGTTTAATAGTTTCAGATACTCTGAATTTCGTTATTGACTTGTTACCTGAAGCCTTCGTGCTGCTGACTCGTTTCATTTTGTAGTTTATCTGGTGGGCATGTGGTGGGAAGCTTCTCCCCTCATGAAGCATTTGCCATTGGTGGAACTAACAGTGTTAGAGGTTATGAAGAAGGAGCTGTGGGCTCAGGTCGCTCATATGTTGTTGGTAGTGGAGAAATTTCTTTTCGCATGGTAAGTGTCAAGCATCACATCTTGCTTTCACCTTTTTTGGGGCCTTGTTTTGTAGGTGCATTTTGTTGAGACTTGAGATACATTGAACTCACATGTTGTGGTGAAATAGTAGGGTTGTTAACTTCTGAAATTATTGCCCATTCCATACATTTCATGAAAACTGTTTTTTCAGTCGGTAATAGGGAATCATTTTGCTAAAATAGAAATGCATTACTTTGCCTTTCTTTCTCTTATCATGACCCCTCTGACAACGTGCAAAATATGTGAGGAAGGAAAATGCACTGTGGACTCTACTTCAGTTGAGTTTGTTGGAGATGTCAAATTATGAAGCTTCAAAGAATCATTTGTATTTTTTTTTTTTTTAATTTTAAATTTTAATTATTTTATTTTAAAAAAAAAATTTAAAAACAAGAGAATTTTGGTTTTTTGTTGGTAGACAAGAAAAGAAATGATGCTTTGCCTATTTCATCTCGGAGGGATGCTAATTCCAGATGTCCCACCTTAAGCACCAAAGACAAATGTACCATACATGGCAATGTCGCACGTGCAGGATACAAACATTGATTGGGTGGTTCCAGTAGGGTATGTATCCTATCCTAAAAATCAGGCTTGCCCAGTGATCAATTGAGCAGCAAATGCACATTGAATATTGACGGTTGTCTATAAAGTTTCTAACCATGCGTGTCATGCATGTGTGTCCCAACTGATAAATGGATTTGCTGGATGTTTGGTGTGGAACATTCACAATGGGGACTATGCAATAAACGTAGAAGTGCCCTGTTGGCAGCGTTGTGCATTTGTTTTTGTGCTTGAAGGGAGGGCATCGGGGATTAGCATTCCTTATTCTCCCCAATTAAATGCTAAAACGTTCACTTAAACATGTTTTTTTTTTTTTTTTAAAATTTCCCTGTACTAAAATGCAACTGATGCCTCTTTTGTAACCCAATTTCTGAACAGTGACATTTTATTGAAACCTGGATGCTTTGCTTCTGGGCCAGCCAATTGTTGTCAGTTGGGAAAATACTGAAAATTTCAATTATGAATTTCATTATTATTATTATTATTATTATTATTTTTGCATTTCCTGAGTGCCATTTTCTGTTCAATGAATAATGCCACTCATAGAAACTTGCCATAGGAAGGTGACAGAGTGTTTTTTTAATTTAATTTTATTTTTTGAAAGGCAAAAAAATTATTAATAACCCAGCCTGAGGGTCAAAGAATTACAATTCATCCCACTAATTACAAAGCATCCCATTCATTACATAACAGCTTACACCCCCTAAAATCAGAGTATAACGAAGTCCATTTGTTTACAGTTATCCTTGCCCTATGGAATACTCCCTGGGGATTTCATATTACATTCCTTGCGCCTATTATTTCGTTCCTCCGAAATGGACCATAGCCCAGCAAGCAGAGCTAATCTCCATACCTTCTTGCCCCTCTTGCTGACCCCTCCCCCATGCCATGGTGGAAATAGATCTGAAACAGTATTCGGCATCACCCAATACAATCCAAACAGCCCAAAAATTTCTCGAAGACTCCTGCAAACGAACAATGGATGAAAGGATGATTCACCGATTCGTTGTTCTTCCAACAGAGTGGACATACATTTGTGATGATCAGCCCCCCTCTAGAAGGTGGAGTCTTACCCTGCATGAATCCCCGC
Source organism: Magnolia sinica (assembly GCF_029962835.1). Classification (NCBI taxonomy): domain Eukaryota; kingdom Viridiplantae; phylum Streptophyta; class Magnoliopsida; order Magnoliales; family Magnoliaceae; genus Magnolia; species Magnolia sinica. The sequence goes on along the minus strand of NC_080588.1, from coordinate 14,826,134 downwards.
TCAAATTTAACTCCTATGGTACCTTCCTGCCCCTCTTGCTGACCCTTCCCCCATGCCATGGTAGAAATAGATCTGAAACAGTATTCGGCATCACCCAATACAATCCAATCAGCCCCAAAAATCTCTCCAAGACTCCTCTGCAAACGAACAATGGATGAAAGGATGATTCACCGATTCGTTGTTCTTCCAACAGAGTGGACGTACATTTGTGATGATCAGCCCCCTCTAGAAGGTGGAGTGTTCACCTGCATGAATCCCCGTTCAAATTTAACTCCTATGGTGTTTTTATTTTCTTAAAGAGCATTACACATAAGTTCCTGATGATTCTTTATTTTCTTTTCTTCTCTAGGCAGCATTTGGTGGAAAGCAGGATACTGCGGTGTCCTTGCCTCTTCCCAGAATATCTTAATGTTTTAGTATTTATTGGGGACCCAAATAAAGACCTTCTGACATGGCCTACTTTTCCCCTGATAGTGGCTGCTTTGCTTGGTCTCTGGCCATAATAATAATAATAATATTATTATTATTTTTTTTATGTTGAAAACCTTTAGATATATCGCAGGACATCACTAACCAAATGCATCCTGCATTTCCTATTGCAGTTTGGGCCAGTAGAAGGCGCAATTTTCGGTGACTTTGGAAGTGATCTTGGTTCAGGCCCATCAGTTCCTGGTATGTTTTTTTAGCCACCATTATTAGTTTTGTTATCAGTAACTTAATGAAGAAATGGAGTAATTAAGAATCAAATAGGAAAGCTTCTCTTGAGTAGAGTCACCTTTTAACCAATGTATTTCCTATCTTTGCCACTCTTTTAGCATGTTTTTGTCCTTCATCTCTTTTAAGGGGCCATGCTGCCCTTTTTCTATTAGTGCACACTGTCACAGCCCAAGTGCTTCCCACAAGTGTGGGGCACTCGATTCACAACTCCTTTGTGAATGAGCCAGCCAATCACCAAAGTGCTAGCCAAGCTAACTCGAAGAGAAGAAAGAGAACAACTGAGTTGAAGGCGAGAGGACTCGTATTGCACTAGTATTCAAGAGGGCTTACAACTTTCTTGATGCTTACAAATTGGGTGGTCTCCTCATATAGACCTACGAACCTTTCTAATCTCCTTACATGAATGGCCAGGATGATGGCACGTAGCGATCATCTAATGTTTAGGAATGCTCTAGAATCTTTCTATATCATCCTACACTGCTTGAGCTACAAGAACGTAGTAGAGAACTCTAGAATGTTCTTGAGATCTCTGCACTATAATCTTTTATAGAATTCTATATTCCGTAGAACCTCTAATGTACAAGGGGAGCCAAAATGGTCAAGTCCATGAGATGGGGGCGTGGAGATGATCAGTCACTCTCCTGAGGCATGTCCTGGCCTTAGTCTTGGTTTCAACAAGGTAGTACTCTGAAGAAAAGAAAACCTCCGGCCACAACCTTTCTGAGCAGAATGACCCCACCCTCAAATTGATTAGTTGTGAAACTGTCCCTTAAAAGTTGAGAAATTATTAGGATGCACGGTTTCTAATTTTGATAGTCAGTGGGGATTCTGTGTTGATTGTTTTCTTGAATTCAGGCATTTCCATCAATTTACGAATTCTGGGTATTCTATTGATTAGTCTTATAATGGTTTTTGGTCAGGTGATCCCGCTGGTGCACGGGGAAAACCAGGCAGCGGTTATGGATACGGGGCAGGCATTCGTGTAGATTCTCCACTGGGGCCTCTGCGGTTGGAATATGCATTCAATGACAAGCATGCAAAGAGGTTTCACTTTGGAGTTGGGCCTCGTAACTGAGGAGCATTCTGTCTGGATTATTTATTTTTTTCATCTCTTAGATGATTCCAGCAACAACGAGGCCAGTTTTGCTCAATGAACAAGGTAAGATACTCTTGTTTAAGATTATTTTGTTTGCTTTAAAGAGGTGTTTTGAGTATCTGGGCCAGTTTTGCTGGATGCGTGTTTGGTGATCGACTTGTATCTAGTTAGGGTAGCTGTATAGTGATAGTAGCGGCTTCTTGCTCCCTTATGGGAAATGGAGAGTGGAGACAGAAAGGTAAAGTGAGCTATGCTACCCCCACACACATGTACAAGTTTGCTAAAGCACATGCCACCTCTCATGTGCCAGCCTGGTGCATTGGTACTTTATCAGATGCCTACCGCCATTTGGATGCTGATGCCCAAGAATCAGCTTGTCTAATTGTCAGTTGGGCGATAGTTTACAAAACAAATTTATGGCCAAAAAATATTTTGGGGATGTTTGTTTAACCGTACAACTATTTCTGACATGGTGGCCCACCTTCTGAATGGACTACATTTGTTTTCGGGGGAGCACCTACATGGTCAGCACCACGTAATGGATGGCTTCGATACTGCACCTGTCAACCACGCTAATACGTGGTAACATGTGCATTAGCAGCCCATGTAAATGCTTGTGGGCTTAGCAAAGGTATACTTATCAGAACAGGATTTTGTAAGGAATTCAAGACATTCTTTGATTTTTCTAGTGTAAAGGAGACATGTTGGCTCTCGTTGTTGCTGGTGATTGCAAAACCTAGAGCAGATCATGGTTGTAGTTTTGATATATTGGTAAAAAAAGATTTCTCGTCCTTGAACTTTGTCGCAAGCTTCAGAATCATGAACCAAAAGCTAGTGTCTTAATTATGGTTGCAGATGGGCTTCCTTTGATCAGGCTGATTCAAAATTTTGATTCCTTAAGATCATGTGCTGTCCATTTGGCAGCACAAGTCTTAAATGTAGGCACTAAATAGCTCTCATCGTCTTGTCGTTGAAATTGGCGCTAAGAAGCCCACTCGCCGAAAACCAGTTGGATAGGTTTTGGGTGGTTGACTGACAAAGTGGTGGATTGCATCCAAATGGGCCCTTAGTAGGATTTGGGATTAGCCATTGGGTGGCAGTTGGGGTCTGGCTTCAACATGAGAATGTTAGTTAAACTAGTTGGCACCAGGGCTGACTTCGTTCTGATCAAATGGGGCTTTGGCCTATTGATAAGTATACAAGTGACAGGGTTAATTTGGGGTCATGTTTTAAATCATGGCCCATTGGTTTGACTTCAGCGAACAGGTATCTGAATACCACCCGTTGCTCTGGCTACAAAAACAATGCCTATGTGCTTACATGCTGTAGATTGAGGCAGGGTGTATGTGGATCTTTACAAGCAGCTAACCTGCAGGTTACTTCTTCAGTCCATGCATGGCTCGGTTCTACCTAGAAGCTCCATAACTAGTGGGTTGGGGTTCTACCTATAAGCTCCATAACTAGTGGGTTGGCCATCGCTGACTCGGTTGACTTGTTTGACTTGAGAGTTACTCCGATTAATGAAGCCCGAACTCATGGTTGATTTTACCTGCTCTTGATATAGAAATGCAGTGAGGTTGACAAGATTCTGAAGCTTCGAGTTTGAAGTGCTATTATGTGAAAGCTATCCAATAGTGTTCCGCTCATTCCATACATCCTCAATGTGTTCGGCTTACATGGACCAGAGACAATGGGTTCGGCTGAAATGGACCGTTGACGAGATTAATCTAAATCCGCATTGGGGGCATTGCAGCCTATGGCCTTAAATGTAGTAATCAAGAAAGAAAGGAAAGAAATGAGAAAAGAAGAAGAAAAAAAAAAGAACCACACTTATTTATTGAGTTAAAAGGATGAGGTTTTTTTTTTTTTTTTTCGGCCCTTGACAGCTCCAGGACCATGGTGTGGTTAATGGTTAGGCCAAATCAAGCATGGCCAACTAATATATTTCAAACTCTAGGCCTAGAAACTCAGCCCAACACATCCTAGTTTAAAAACTGTAAGCCCAACTCGACTCATGTCAATCTGATTGTGTTTACTCGTGTAGGCTAGTGAGTCTTATGATGACTGAGTCAAAATCTTAATATGTAATTAAATACTTTTTAGGGCCCGTTTGTTAAATCTGAAATCCGAAGTCTGAATCTAAAGTTGGAAAACTAATAATGAATCTAGAATAACTTGTTTGTTAAGTAACATTTGAACTGTTTGAAATATATTAATTTGACACATTTACCCATATGAAACAATCGTGATTGAATCCCTACCTTTAAAAACTCTATGAATTTCACTGAAATGTTTATTTGTCATCCAACCTATTGAAAATGACACAATGAGTTGGATGAAGAGACGGCATAAGTATCAACATGATCTAAAGCTTTTGTGGCCCAAAAGAATTTTTAAATGGTCACAAACAATTAATATTTGTGGTTTGAGTTCATCTCATTAGGAATGACATTATGAACCTTATTGATGGCATGTAAACATCACCAACCCTGAGGAGGTTTCAATGACAGGAATTTTCCTACCCACTTTTTCCTTTAGTGCAGCCCAATTAAGTCTTGTATCCTCCTCATTTTTTGTCTCAAGTCCTAAAATGATCTCAAAACACGGATGGACTGATTAGATTTATTATAAATATAACAGTTGGCTCCACCTAAAATTAAGATTCCAGTGCGCATGAACTTCCTGCTAAAGGAATTTGCATATAATTCACACAAGGGGATTGCGTACTTCCCCACCAAGATCTACTTAAATTTGGACAATTAAGGGCGTTGTGGGCTTACTATGATATATATGTTTTATCCATACTATCCATTCATTTTTTTCATATTATTTTAGAAATTAAGACAAAAAACAAGGCAAATGTAAGGCTTAAGTGAGCTACACTACAAGAAACTATGGGAATTGGGTGCCTATCATTGAAAACTTCTTCAGGCCACGTAAGGCTCTGTTCAAGCTTATTTTTGTGTTTTTCCTTCATCCAGGTCTGTGTGACTTTATAAAGAGATTTGATAGCAAATAAGCTTTACGATGGACATCAAGAAGGTTTTAACAGTAGTCGTTCCTATCCTACTACTTTATGTGGTATGGTTGATTTGATCCCTGGATGTGCATCTTTTTTCGGATCATGCTTTAGAATGATATAAAAAAGTTGATAGATGGAGTAGATCTAATACATAAATCATGGTGGGCTCAGAGAAGTGTCCCATGTTAAAAGTTGAGATGTGTATAACGCAAGGGAGAAAATTTTGATCGCAAAGGACAATTTTGGATTAAAAAATATAATGCGTATTTTTATTCCCCATTAAGCTAGACTCATGTCACGGAAATATTTCGATATAAAATGGTAGAGCGCTTTCCTTCTTCTGCATTAACAATCACCACCAAACATGAAGTATTTTCCAAATTCCGTGTTCAGTGCAAAAATTCAGCGTTAACAAATAGGCCCTTAGTGAAATGTATGTATATATTTTTCAAAAAGTGAAATAACACCTGTCTATGCAAGAAAAAATACCCTTCCATTTATGTATTTGTAAATAGCACCTAACCTTTTAGGGCCTGTTTAGATTATCACTTACAGCTGTAATGTGCTGTAACTGTACGCAGTACCACTCTCGCAGCTCCACTTCCAGCCATGGATATCCATGTAAAGTACCACTGTGGTTAAATACATGTGGATGTAAGGTCCTCGTTGTGTTATATCCACACTGTCCATCCATTTTGCAATATCATTTTAGGGCATGACCCAAAAAATAGGCAGATCCAAGCTCAAGTGGACCACACCACAGAAAGCAGTGGGGACGATGACACCCACCGTTGAAACCTTCCTAGGGGCCACCAGGATGTTTATTTGTTATCCAACCTGTTCATAAAGTTGTACAGACCTGGATGAAGGGACAACGCAAATATCAGCTTGATCCAACACTTCTGTGGGCCTCAAGAAGTTTTCAATGGGAGGCCTTCAATCCCCACTGCTTTCGGTGGTGTCGTCATTTCTGCTGCAGATCTGCCTCAAAATTTTTTGTCTCAATCCATAAAATGATCTTGGAAGTTGGATGGATGGTGTGGATATAGCACATCCATCATCATGGTGGGCCCATGAAACTATGCCACGCAAACACACGGTGTGAATATAACACATACATAGATGTGGCCCCACGGAACTGTGCCATGTAAACACACCGCTCCCCATCGAAGTCTTTGCAGTGATTCCGATGACACGAGAACGGAGAATCCATTGACATGGGAAATTACTATTTTACCCTCTTCGATCCCCTCGCATACCTTACATGATGGCAAGACCTTATAAATGTCATATACGGTTTTTCAGGATCCACGTGGGATTCGCATATCGAATACGGTTATTCAACCGGTGGGCCATATTTGAAACTTTTTCTGGGAATTTTACAAAATTGTATTTCATTAATGTGGTATTAATGTCCCGATACCTTTTTTAAATTAAGTTTTCATTAAACTACTTCATTAATTAAGTTTTTATCAAATAAAATAAAATTTTAAAAGGAAAAAAATAAATTCTATGCAGGCCGTCGTTGGTGTTCTGTACCTACATCCACGCAATCCATTCATTAAAAAATCAAATATCAAGGAGACCGTACCATAGGAAATAGTAATGATTGAACGGCCACCATTAAAAACTTCCTATATCCCACCTTAATGCCCACCACAATGTTTATTTTTCATCCAACTTGATTACGTGACATAGACCCGAATGAAGGGAAAAAGAAAATAAATATCAGCTTGGTGCTAAACATTTGTAGCCCATCCTATTTTTTTTTGAGATCATGCCCTAAAATGATATGGAAAATGGAAAGCCGGTGTGGATTAAACACATATATCATGATGAAGTCCAATGATATCCATATATATTCCAAGTACGGCTTTGGTGTGTGTCTGACGCCGATTGGATCCTTGCTCTTGCTCGGGTGGTAGACTCTCGGGAGTTTCAACACCCGGTCAAGGGTTGGAGTATCCATAGGTGGTGAAAGCCCACTACGGCTGTCTGACGCGGAGTTTTGTAACAAATTGGTGACGCACAGGCAATCTGTCGGACGCCTTTGCCGCAGGTTAAAGTATCCTGCAATGGATGCGGCCTCAGCTTCACTCAACACAGTACGGCCTTGACAGTAGGGCCACCGTGATGTTCATATTGTATATTCATGCCGTTCTTCCGTTTTGACTGCTCCTTTGAGGCTATGAACCCAAAAATGAAACGGATTCAATTCTCAACTCACCATATCGCAGGAAACGGTGCCTACTGAATGCCCACCATTAAAAACTTCCTAGGCCCCACCGCAATGCCATCATAGTAGGTGTTTGCCATCCAACCTGTTAATAAGGAGTCACAGAACTGGATGAAGGGAAAAAGCTAATATTGGCTTGATCCAAAACTTTTATGGCCCTACAAGAAGTTTTAATGGCTGGCGAGCATTTATCACCCCTTTTATGTGTGATGTGATTGACTGAGATTTTGTTCTGCCTTATTTTCATGCTCGTGCCCTAAAATAATTTGGCAAATCTTTTAAAAGATGATTAAATCTGATAAGTTCTAGCCTTAAGCAAGTCTCATAGTAAATTAATATATCCCATGTTAGCACATGTGAGAACTATTCTCATAACTGATGTCCTCGATATTCAAGGACGCTCGACCGGTTGAGGGAGCTGCTCGACTAGTCGAGGCACGCTCGACTCGAAGTCCAGTAAGCACATTTTTTGAGTGTTCGTGATGCTCGACCAGTCGAAGGTCAGGCTCGATCGGTCGAGCGGGTTGCTCGACCAGTCGAGACCCTCCTTCGACTAGTCGAGGTTACGCAGATCCTGCGCGGACTGCGTAAATTTGAGGTAGTTTCCGGACTTTTTCAAGGTCAGTGCGAAAAGGGTGTTTCCTAAACTATAAATAGGGGTCCTTAGAGCTATTCTAAAGTATTTTAAAGCTTTCTAAAAGTTTTTCAAGGGTTCCTAAAAGGGTTCTAAGGTTATCAAAGGGTGTAGTAAGGGTGAGATTCGAGATTGTTCGAATTGGGTAAGTTCTCTCTCTTTGTAATTTCTTTTCATTGTGGATTTCTGTCGCTTTATGTCGTGATTTTTTCTCGCATGGGTTTTCCACGTTAAATCTTTGTGTTATCTTGTGATTGCTTGACGTTATTGGATTGCTATCTTAGATCTAGATTTGTGTGATTCCGCAGCACAAATCCCCAACAAGTGGTATTAGAGCAATCGTTGGGGCATAGATCTGAATCTGCGGGATTAGTAATAATGGGAAACGATAAGTTTGATATTGAGAAGTATTCGGGCAAAAATAATTTTGATTTATGGAAGGTTAAGATGATTAGCCTTTTAATCAAGCAAGACGAGATTAAGGCTCTTGAGGAGCGGAAAGCTACCATGAAAGATGAAGAATGGAAAAACTTTGGTAGTAATGCTTTAGCCTCTATCCGTTTATGTCTCACGGATGAGGTTCTTTATAATATTTTGAGAGAGAAAACTGCAGCTAGTTTATGGACGAAGTTAGAAAATATATATGCGAAAAAGTCTTTAAAAATCGCCTACCCTTGAAGGTACAGTGTTTTACCTTCAAGATGGCAGAGGGTGGTGATTTAGAAGCCCACATCAGCAACTTTAATAAATTGATGTGCAAATTGCTGGACATGGAAGAAGTGATCAAAGATGAGGAACAAACATGTATATTGTTGAATTCTCTTCCTGCATCGTATGAGTCTTTCAGGGACACAATGTGCACCGTAAATAAAATTCTAAGTGTCGACATCGTTTTCTCAGCTCTTCAAGGAAAGGATATAAGAAAGTTAAACGGCGACATGGGGACATCTTCCGATGTACTAATTACGAGGGGCAGAGATTCTGAGCGAGGTACAAGATCTTCAAGGATTAGATCCAAATCCAAGGGCAAGGGTAAAAGAAAATTAAAGTGTTGGAATTGTGAGTTGTTTGGAAACATGAAGAAGGATTGTAGAAATCCTAAAGCGAAGAAAGAAAATTCAGCGGCTTCTTCCAAAGAGGCAAATGTTGTCACATCTGATGAAGAAACAAGTGGTGGTGATGTTCTGTTTGTGTCCATAATCGGACATATTCACGACAATTATGCAGATGAGTGGATCCTAGATACAGGAGCGTCATATCACATGACTTCTCATCGGAGTTGGTTCGCCAGTTACAAAGAATGCGATAGTGGACAAGTTTTTATAGACAATGATAATGCCTGTAATGTTGTGGCTATTGGTAGGTGAGCATCAAGATGTTTGATGGGATAGAGTGTACCCTAACTGATGTCAGGCACGTTCCTGATATGAAAAAAATTTTGATTTCTTTCGGTGCACTCGAGGTTATAGGGTGCAAGTTCACCGGTATTGATGGTATTCTTAAAGTTTCAAAAGGGGCACTTGTGGTTATGAGAGCATAAAGGTATGGAAACTTTTATAGATTGATTGGGAACACTTTAGCAGGTGGAGCGACAGCAGCTATTGGAGACTCCACGTCTTTACGTATGTGACATGCTCGTCTGGGCCACATGAGCGAGTATGAAGGTACTTTCTAATCGATGTTTGATTCCAGCTTTTAAAAATTCTGATTTAGATATATGCGAGCATTATATATATGGTAAACAATCTATATTGTCTTTTAAATCTGGAAAACATGTTTGTAAGGGAGTGCTTAATTATGTGCACTCTAACGTATGGGGGCCATCGTCAGAAGTTTCCATTGGGGGGTTGTCATAGTTTGTTTCATTCATTGATGAATATTTCAGAAAAGTTTGGGTTTACTTCATGAAACGTAAATTTGAAGTTTTTACCATATTCAAACAATAGAAGGCAATGGTGGAAAAACAGTCAGGGTGAAAAATAAAGGTTTTAAGGACTGACAATGATAGAGAATTTACTTCCACTAAGTTTAATGATTATTGCAAGGATGAAGGGATCATCAGGCACAATATATTGCACCACACGCCCGAGCAAAATGGTGTGGTTGAGCGAATGAATCAGACTCTTGTGGAGAGGGCCAGATGCATGTTAAGTAATGCTGCGTTGGGCAAGGACCTATGGATTGAGGCCGTTAACACGGCTTGTTATTTGGTGAACCGGTCTCCTTCAATGACAATTGAATGTAAAATCCCATAGAAAATATGGAGTGGTAAGAAAATCGACTACTCAGATCTACGCATATTTGGTTGTGAGGCTTACTCTCATGTACCGTCAGTTGAGAGAGATAAACTAGACCATAAAGTCAAAAAGTATATCTTTGTTAGCTATGACATTGGTGTAAAAGGTTATAGGTTATTCGACAAGGTCACACGCAATGTCATTACTAGCCGTGACGTCAGATTTGATAAAAGCTCGCTATTTCGTAAGAATGATTAAGAGGAGCAAGAGGAACCAGAAAGGGTGATCGTAGACGTCCAGATTGACATAGATGATACTCAGGCAGAGACAGATGTGAAGACAGAGGTATAAGATCAGGTGGAGCAGCCACGTGCGAGAAGGAACTCACCGTGTGATCGCAGGTTACCGCCAAGATATAAGGACGACTCTAATATTGCATATGCCCTCATTACAGATGAGGGGGACCCGTCTAATATTCAAGAGGCTCTTGATGCGCCTAATGCAGAAAAGTAGAAGGCGACTATGGACGATGTGATGGACTTGTTGCACAAAAATTACACATGGAAGCTGGTGGAGCTTCCTGTGCGCCGAAAAGCGATCGAATGCAAATGGTTATTTAAAAGGAAACATGATAGATACAAAGTAAGGTTGGTAGCGAAGGGCTATGCTCAGAGAGAAGGAATCGACTTAAAAAAGATATTCATGTCGATGGTTGAGCAAGTATTTATCAGATTCGTGTTGGTGCTGGTTGCCCAATACGATCTCGAGCTGGAATAGATGGATGTTAAGACTACATTTTTACATGAGGAATTGAAAGAGCAGATTTACATGAAGCAACCAGAAGGTTACGAAGTTAAAAAGGCAGAAAAAAAGTTTGCAGCTTAATGAAGTCGTTGTACAGCCTGAAACAGTCGCCTAGGCAGTGGTATAAAAAATTTGATTCTTTCATGGTGAGTCAGAAATTTACTCGGAGTGAATATGATCACTGTGTTTATTACAAGACACTGAGTTATGAAAAATTTATCATCTTAGTATTGTATGTTGATGATATGTTGATCGTCTGTCATGATATGTCTGAAATCAATGTACTGAAGACTTAGTTATCAGAGACATTCGAGAAGAAAGATTTGGAGGCTACAAAGAGGGTTCTCGGCATAGATATTCATAAAGATAAGAAGAAGAGCAGACTTTGGCTATCACAGGCAGAATACCTTAAAAAGGTGTTGATCAAGTATAGGATGGACCAAGAAAAGCCAGTGAGCGTTCATCACGTGACTCACTTTAAGCTTTCCTCAGAACAATGTCCTAAATCAGATGAGGAAAGGCAGGTTAAGCAGTTGGTGTTGTGAGCAGATACATGTCAAACACCGGCAATCAACATTGGAAAGCGGTGAAATGGCTACTTCAATACATTCAAGGTATGAAAGATTACATCTTAACTTTTGAGAAAACAGGTACAAAGTTGGTAGAGTATGTGGATTCCGACTATGCAGGCAGTATAGATTCCAAGAAGTCTACTTCAGGATACTTGTTTGTACCATTGGGTGGAGCAATCAGTTGGATGTCAAAGTTTCAGTCTGTGGTGGCTCTTTTCACGACTGAAGCAGAATATATGGCAGTGACGGAAGCGTTTAAAGAATGTGTTTGGCTCAGAGGCATGATAAATCAGTTGAGATTTCAGTAGGAGGCCGTGCCGGTTAACTATGATAGCGAGAGCGCTATCAATTTGGCTAAAAAATTCTGTTTATCACTCACGTACTAAACACATTGATGTTCGTCACCACTTTATCCGAAAGGTGTTTGAAGAAGGAGGCGTAACAATGGAAAAGATTCACACCAGCATGAATCCAGCAGACATGCTCACCAAGGTTGTTTCTATAGAGAAGTTCAAGTTCTTTGCAACTTCTCTGGGCTTGTGATGACATAAAAGAAGGACGGAGTGTGCATGAGAAGCGTTGATTAAAGCTATGATGTGATGCAGAAATAAGAGAAGAGGTGAAGGAGCTATACAGTTGAATATTGAAGATATGGTGGAGATTGTTGTCAGAACTGATGTCCTCAATATTCAAGGACGCTCGACCGGTCGAGGGACTCGAAGTCCAGAGAGCTTGTTTTTTAGGTGTCCGTGATGCTCGACCAGTCGAAGGTCAGGCTTGACTAGTCGAGCAGGTTGCTCGACCAGTCGAGGCCCTCCTTCGACTAGTCGAGCTTACGCGGATCCTGGGCGGACTGCGTAAATTTGAGGCGGTTTTCAGACTTTTTCAAGGTCGGTGTGAAAGGGGTGTTTCCTAAACTATAAATAGGGGTCCCTAGGGCTATTCTAAAGTATGCTAAAGCTTTCTAAAAGTTTTCTAAGGGTTCCTAAAAGGGTTATAAGATTATCAAAGGGTGTAGCAAGGGTGAGATTCGAGATTGTTTGAATCGGATAAGTCCTCTCTCTTCGTAATTTCTTTTCATAGTGGATTTCTGTCGCTTTGTGCTATGGTGTTTTCCTGTAAGAGTTTTTCACATTAAATCTTTGTGTTCTTTTGTGATTGCTTGACGTTATTGGATTGCTATCCTAGATCTAGATCTGTGTGATTTCGCAGCACAAATCCCCAACAAGAACCATTGAACTCTATTTGGTGTACTTAGCATCACATACTTTTAGTGGCTTCTAGGTGATCTCATAAAGTGCATGAGTCAAAGTCGCATTGTCATGATCCATGACCCTTATATGTTCTTAGATTTAAGGATTAATTAATTAAAGTACGCAATCAAGTCCATGCTCACGTGATCACATTTCAGGCTAATGAATTCTTAAACTATTGACTTGAATCTCAATCCACTGATGTGAGTATCCATGTCCCATACTAAGATCCCATATCGATGGCCTATTCACATTTCTATGTAAGATAAGGGAAAAAGGTATGACCAACTTCAAACCTTCCATCGTGATCCAAGTCAATTCTCTCATACAAAATGATCATTTTTTTTTCTCATGTCGATGTTTATAGATGTGTCCTAATTAAGCATTTGTGATGGTTGCGATTCATTTGAGTACTGAGATATATGGAACACAATTCTCCTTAGTCTATAACCATCACATCTACTCTCAAGATTCTCGGACCAAGAGGATATAACGTATACTCCTCGTACAACCCAATTAATATAAATGAAAATAAGAGTAATGTAACACTAAATATGTCTAATTAAGGCACATAACACATGTCCATGAAGGACACATGGTCATCAAGATCAATGATTGAGATTTGCCTGATCATATCCACATGATTAGTGGGTGGATTGCACATTGATTTTTTAGGAAACTAACTCCAACAATGGTCACAAGATTTCTATACCATGCCTTTATACTATAAGAATCTATGTGATTGGGAGTGCTTTTATTTGCGATCATTCCTTGTCCACTTCGATGAATGAAGTGACAATTGACATGGATCCATATCAATAGTCTCAATGGATTAGATTATTAAAACATTGTTCTTAATCTATTATAAATGTCTAGTAAAAATTGGAACTCACAAAGAAAAGACTTGATATACTTAATTCATGTACGTCATGGTATCACATGTGACCCAAGTGAAAAAATATTAATAATATTTGACTTGAGGATGGGCCACATATGGTACATGTGCCAAGATGAAGGATTAAAACGATTTGAGTCAGGGTGAAGACCTTTAGGGTGGGCCCCACATGATATGGTCATGCATATATGCATACGTGGTTGGAGTACCATACTCCTCTTTGCTAAAGATGTAGAGATTAGTTGGGGTTCTCTTTCTTGAGGGAGAGAGGCATGGAGCCAACGAAAACTAGTGGGGAATTCGTCGATGGGAAGGACTCCACTGCCGATTAAATTTATAGAAGGAAATAAATGCCTCAGTTTTCTCTCTACCCATTCAAGTTAAGAAGTAAAATCCCATCAATTGAGGGATAAGAAAAAGTGAAATTAATAAAGGTGCTATGGCAACTTTCTTTGGCAAGCTTCCAGCGTTTCCATCAATGACAAAGACTGGCATGCACTCTTTGATTTAAATCCCTTTGGCAGATGTTATAGACATTTTTTATTGCAATACATCGGGATGTATTCGAGCAAACCTCTTTATTTCATGCATTTATATATTTTTAGTTAAGCAAGCAACATGAAGATAAACATTGTTCTAAACCATTTTTAGGATTTTCTCATGATATCGTTGGAAAATCTTTCCCTATTGTTACTTTCTCTGGCTTGCTTCATGTGTCATCATCAACGGCCGATCAAGCTCAGCCCAAACAGCTCAAAATCAACCTAGGCTGAGCCGTTGACAGCGGAACATTTTTTATTTATTTATTAAAATACAACAGGATGCATGTATTTGAAAAAATACCTCTTTATTTCATGCAACCATATTGTTTTTAGTAAACATGCAACATAATGAGAAACATTGTTCTCTACAAAATTTGAGGGATTTTCTCGAGGTGTTTTCGCATGACATTAGTTGGAAAATCTTGCCATAAAATAAAAATTATTTAGAAATATTTATTATAAATTAATAAATAAATTTAAAACTTAAATTCACTTATATTGCAAAAATTTTAGGATTTTAACTAGATTTTGAGTTAATATAATATGGGGATAATGGATATTTAAAATAAGCGAGATTTTGGAAAAATATTCACGGCAGTATTTGTAATGCAGTGATGGTTGCTTCTTTGGTCCGTGACAATGACAATGCAAAGCGAAAGCACACGTAAGGAAGTGTCACGGTCTGACTAAAAGGTAATGTAAAAACAGCAGCAGGGATCAAACCTGCACGTCCCCCTGTGACAACTGACAATGTAAGGTATTTACCCTCTTCTTTATTACCCTCTTCTTTCTCCCAGAACTGCTGTGTCTCCTTTCCATCCCAAGAACAGTTACTTTTCAGAATCTTCTACAACAGCTCTTTTGATCACCGCATAAAACATCATGTACGTGGACCCTACCATGTTTTATATGTAAAATCGACTCCGTCAATCAGATTTACTGTCTTTGTTAGTACATAAGTCTGAAAATAATCAAATCCACATTTCAGATGGGCCATATCACATGAAAGAATGAAAATGGAGATGCCAGTCATAGGTTTTGTGTGTGGGGCCACAATGGTGTTTGTCTTTCATCAAATCCATTAATCAGGTGTAATTCAACAGGATGAAGAGATATACAAAAATGAGCCTCATACAAAACTCAGGTGGGCCACACGCGTGACTTACTAGTTTGGGGAGTAATTTTATATTTCTCCAATTCACGGGGCCATATGACTTTTTAATCGGGCTTATCCTGGTACGTGCGGTCCAAATTATGGTTCTCACATGATGGACGGAGTGGATTTTATGTATTTAACATGGTGAGCCCCACTGACATTGGGTGCTTTGTGGACTCTGTGAAACGAAAGCGGATTGTGTACCGAGTTATTCAGTGCTTTTATGGTACTCAGTAAAGGCTATTGAGCCCACAGTGAATATATATAGTTTATCCATGCCCTCCATCCATTTTTTCATATCATTTTAAGGGTGAGTACAAATTTCAGGTATATTTAAAGATCAATTGGACCACACCACAGGAAACTGTGGAAATAATGATTTCCATAGTTGAAACCTTTCTAAGGCCCACGGTGACGTTTATTTGTCATCCAACCTCTTTATAAGATCACAAAGACATGGACGAAGGTAAAGCCACGGAGTTTACTAAGCGTGAGCCACGGAGTTTACTCAGCACGCTTAGCGTACGCATACTGAGTTACTTAGTACGCAATCCATCCGCTTCCGTGTGAAACAGGGACGCCCATTGCATGTGGACACTGCAAGTAGCTGCTCACTATGGACGGTGCTCTCTGGCCTCACCGTGATTTATATGTTTTATCCACGCCGTCCATCCATTTTCCAGCTCGTTATAAGGCATACTCCTAAAAATGAGGTAGATTCAAATCTTAGGTAGGCGACACTGTGGGAAAACAGTGGTGATTGAATGCCCACAATTAAAAATCTTCCAAGGCATATTCCTATGCTTATTTGCCATCCAACCTGTTAACTGGGTCACACAAACTTTGATAAAGGGAATTTTTTTTTTTCCTTTCATATTGATCCAAAACTTTGGTGGCACAAGAAGTTTTTAATAGTAGGCATTTAATCACCACTGTTTCCGTGGTGTGGTCTATTTTATATTTATATGTTCTTTTTTTTGGCTATGCGTTCAAATTAGGGCATTGATCAAACACATACAGCATGGTGAGGTCCACGTACCACTGCCCTGTAGTGATGTGGATGCTGGGACGCAATAAAAATGAGGTTGATATCCAAAACTCAAGTGAGTCACACGAGCGTAAAAATCAGCTAAAGAAATGGCCGCAGTTGAAACCTTTCTAGGCTCCACCTTGGTGTTTATATGCCACTCAAACTGTTTTTAAGTTCATTCTCACCTGGGTGAAGTGAAAACACATGGTCATGAGTTTGAGTTCCCATTTTGGTGAAATTCCACTGTAGTGTTAGTGTGTGAGTGCAGGTAGAGCATGTGAGTGCTTATGTTAAAAAAATAATAATAAAAATTAGTGTTTAAGGAGAAAAAAAAGAATCTTTGTTTCCTCTTCGGTGGCTCACTTTCGTTACTACATTTTCAGTCTTATATCCTAAAATGAGCTGAAAATTGATAATCACGGTTAGGGGTGTACACCGACCGAGCTAGCTCGGTTAGCTTACTTGACTTGACTCAAAAAAGCTTGATTCGACTTGGTTCGAAGCTAAGTTTGAGCTGATTTTTTGAGCTCGAAAAAAATTTCGAACTGAGTTCGAGGTTGCTCGAGCTCAACTCAATTTGGATTGAACCCAACTTGAATTGAACTTAGATCTAATCAGTTCAATGACTCGGTTACTTTGATATTGATGTTGCTCACCAAGTATTTGATGAAATGACTCAACGGAGTGTTGACAAGGAAGGTATGCATATGAAACAAATACCATTTTTTTCGAGATTTTTATGTTGCTTAGAAGGTGTTTGATGAAATACTTGTAAAACTACTGCTACTATTTTACATATAATGAGATTTTGAAGGTGCAATTCATGTGTTCGTGAAAATACTGAATAGGTGAACTCGGCTCGACCTTGGCTCAAACTCAGCGCGAACTGAGTTGCTGACGGAACCGAGCTAATTTGGCCAGCCAGGCTTGAGGAACGAGCCAAGCCTAAGTTCGAGCCGCTTTCAGCTAGTGACCAAGCTGAGCTGGCCTGAGGCCAGCTCAACTCCGTTCGACTCGGTTTACACCCCTAATCACGGCTGATTTCTCACAAACATCCATGTGGCCAGCATCCCAGTGCAGAAACTGAAATTCTGTCCCATGCATATAGCCTATCTTTCTGGCCAGCGTGCCATGTAGGGCATTCATCCGTACCATGACAACAGTCTGCCCCCATCTTGAAAATTACCCATGTCCGTGAACAAGCTGATCCGTTCATTAAGTAGGCCACGCCTGTAAGTTGAGTTATAGCATCGGCTGTCCATTGATTCCAACAGTGTGGCCCACCTGATAAGCTGATCGGATGGAGTTTCCACGTCTGAGTGAGATTCACGGTGTAGCCTACCTATTCATGGTACGGATGTCTTGCACAAGTGTCACGGACTCACATGGAATTTCTTATCGTATGAGATGTAATCAGCACAACCGTCATATCGGCGGGAAAGATGCCTTCTCGAGGGTTCACGCCAAGGGTACCAGACAACTGGAAGTTAAAGCTCTGTGGCATCTGGCGGGAAATGGACTGCCTAATGACAATGACAGAACCGACTCTCTACTGGACTCTGTGCTCTATGGGCCCCACCAGGGTGTATTTAATTTATCTATGCTTCCCATTCATTTCTCAAGATCATTTCATGACATGATCTAAAAAATGAGCTAGATCCAAATCTCAGGTGGACCACACCCCTGGAAACGGCAATAATTAAATGCTCACCATTAAAACTTCCTGGGCGTAGAAGTTTTCGATCAATTTTTTTAATATTTTGTGTTTTCTCTTCATTCTAAGTGTTTGTAATCTAATCAACAGGTTGGATGGCAAACAAACATTAAAGTCGTCCTTAGGAAGTTTTTAATACTAGGCATTCAATCATTATTGTTTTCTTGTGGTGTGGTCCACTTGATATTATGATTCATTTTTAGGTTCATGCCCTAAGATAATGATTCAAAATGGATGGACGGCATGGATGAAACACATACATCATTGTGGACTCACAAAACAGCATTCTCACCACCGTCGGTGTCAATATGCAATCCGTGTCCCATCCGGTCCATGCAAGTTACTTGTAACCGGAGGTTTGACGTAGCCCAATGAAAATACTTCATATATATATATATATATATATATATATATATATATATATATATATGCATTTGATTTTGAGCTACACTCAAAGGAAGGTAAAATCGTAGGGAGAATCTCTAATTAAAGAGATTTGTAAGCCTAGTGTAAAAAATGATATACACCGTATTTTCACTGAGTCACGCCAGATGTTACATGGAATTCCTATCAACACTAGTTACAGGCAAGTAGCAACCTAATCAGTTTTCTTTCCCCTTGTAACTGTTGAAAATCAGTGGTTTAAAAAAAAATAATTAAAAAAAATCAAAAATCAAAATTTTTCAAAATTTTGAGATTTTCCCGCCAAAATACCTTTTTGAATTTTTAAGTTAAAAAGTGCGGTGTGTGTGCTTTGTCCCACATCGGAAATACAAAGAAAAGTTTTGTGGTTTATATGAGATGTTAAGAAGGGTATTCTTACTTGGAGCTTTTTGGAGGAGATGAAACATGGGTTGCGTCACTGGAACACACGCACGCACGCACGCGCATGCTCTCAGGCTCGAGCACGGGCACGGGCGTGGTGGGCGTGGGTAGTGTGGCTGTAGTGGCGCTAGATGACGCACTTTGCACTTTCAAACGTTCTGGACCATTAATACCACACAGCAACGGGTCTAAACCTGAGGCCTATATAAACTAGACCATTCCAGTCCGATTTCATCATCTCAACATACCATCTCCCCATCAAATCAGATATAGTCCATAGCTTCATACTAGAATACTGTTATCATCTCCATAGTTTAAGTCTGCCAGAATAAATCTACTGCGTTAAAATTGTTCCATTGTGGACCTATCGTGATTGCTGTACGCTGGATCCAGATAAGGCTTGTCTTATCCTGGAAGCAATTCGCCTGTAACCCATCGGCAGTTGATAAGGGGGTGAATCACGCTTTAAGGACAGCGTATTTTATACGTGATTTAGCCTAGTGATAATTTTATTTATTCTATTATTTATTTTTCGGTGTATCTAAAAGAAGTTTTTCTAACAGTAACTGTTGGGCGTAGCATGATTAAGGAACAAAAGCTTCTTGATTTGGTGTGGCACGCATACCATAACAGAAGCTTTTCCACTAGCACGCAACCGCAACGAAGATTTGAAAATTGAACCACAAAATAGAGTTAAAGCTATACTCTTAGTGATCTGTAATCTAATGACCACAGAAAGGATAGATAATTTTCAGCCCTTAATTACATCCCATGGTATAGATAGCAACTGAATGGGGAATGACCTTGATCAG
Organism: Magnolia sinica; assembly: GCF_029962835.1. NCBI lineage: Eukaryota > Viridiplantae > Streptophyta > Magnoliopsida > Magnoliales > Magnoliaceae > Magnolia > Magnolia sinica. Next base: position 14,806,589 of record NC_080588.1, on the reverse strand, counting down.
TCTTCCTTTCTTTCCTCCCTGTCTTTCTGGAAGCTTTGGGTCCAGGATTTGAGCTTTGCTTTGAGTTCAGCTTGAGTTTATAGTTTCCTTCTCCACTTATTGCTTCTTGGTTCATCACACCTGGATTCCCAAACTATGTTTGATCGCATCTGAATGGAATGGGTCCCAACTTTGGCCGTTCTAGGCAGTGACAGTTCTATTGGCCTGCAATCAGAGACTAGACATTGGGATGATAACCATCTAATTCTACCTAGGAGCTCAATCGATATTTTAAAAAAAGAAGAATAGATTGTATTCATAATATGAGAAGGAATACAACTATGAAAGCACCTAATTCAGGAGAGCCTACCATGAAAAGGGGCAGGCCTTCCTATCGTAATGAAGAAAAGGCAGCCAAGAAGTCTAGGTCTCACGAATCGAGCCTCAGCCCACTTGATCTAGGAACGGGAGGCCTCGGATGGAGGGCGGAAGATCTCCCAATGAAAGGTAATCACCATTGCCTTATGTACCACTTCCCAGCCTAGTGAGCCCATCAGCCATCGTGTTCGACTCTCTAGGGGTGTGAATAATGTAGATGTCCATACTTGACTTGAGGGATTCGATTTTTGCCACCCAATACCACAGGCACCACGCACAGCGCGATGGTTTTGAGAGGGCAGCAGTGAATGATTTAGAGTCACTTTCAATAATTACTTTGGCAAAACCCCTATCCGGGCAACGAGAAAGGCCCTCCTGGATGGCCCTGGTTTCGACCCTCGAGTTGCAACCAAATCTGAAGCCTGTTGAGAACGCAAAAAGAAACACACCCGAGCTATCTCTAGCCACTCCACCTCCCCCTGATGGGCCCGGGTTTCCCAGTGCCAACCCATTTACGTTGATCTTTGTCCATCTGAGAAGGGGCTTCTTCCAGTAGACCACTTGAAATATTGGAGGTTTGGGATGATTGGTAGTGATTCCTAAGATCCACAAGGAGATTTTCATGGACAGATTCGGTGCCTTAGAGAGTGGAAGGAAGGGCCCCAGGAGGCTAATCCATTGATAACGACAACAGGACGCATCTTAGTGCCTTCGAAGTACGACGTTTCTTGCATGCCAAATCTCCTAGAAAATAAAGATGGGTATGAGGCACTTCAGCGGGAAAAATCTGTTGGGCACAGTGGCTGCCACCCACCAAGCACTGGACGTCCCTACCATTGATGATGGGCAAGGCCCGCTGATGTTGAAGATCAGGCTGAAATGTCTCCACACTTGTGTGGTCGTGACACTCGAGGAGAATAGGTGGTCTATCGTCTCAGTTTGGGACGAGGAATTTGAAGAGCAACACTCACACTTAGAGACTGTGCAGATGCCTTTGCCTTGAATCTTATCATCTACAGAGATAGCCTTATGAATGATCTTCCAAGCCAGCAGGGAGAGTTTCGGTGGGAGTTTGGGGTGCCACACCCACCTAAACCAAGCTTTATTTGAGCCGCGGGGTCTGATGTGTTGCCAAGCCGATCCTGTTGACATTTCTCCCGAGCTCGCCAGATACATCTGTCCTCAACAGCTGACGTACAAATTCCTTCGTCCTCGATGTGGTCTAGGACCAACTGAGGGAAGAAGCACTTAGCTTGGGAGTGTGGACGCCATCCATTAGGGCTGATCACGTCAGCCACTCTAGCTGGTTACACAACATCCGGGGTTGTAGGAAGCCTCTAGGCTGATAGAGGGCCAAGGCCTATCCAATCAGAAGACCAGAGGCAACAGTCCCCATGCCCTATCAGCTAGTGAGATCTGGCTGCGGTGCTTAGCTGAAGACTGCAGATGTGTTTCCAAAAAGGGGATGCGAGAGGATTGAGAGATGCCCCTCCTATCAACTGGAAATCCCTAACATACTTTCCCCTCACAAAATTGTTCCAGGGGTAGCTGTCTATTTTGTAGGAGATAGACCAGGCTATCTTCATGTGGAATGCCTCCATGATCGAGTGGAGATTGCGCATCTCTAGACCTCCTTCAGGCTTTGGGAGAGCAATTCATTTTCACTTCAACCAGTGGTAGCGCTTCTTGTTTGCTTCCCATCCCCAGAAGAAATTTGAAAAGTCCCTATGTAGGTCATGCAATAGAGAGGAGGGAATATCTGTAGCAACTAGCGTGTGGATAAGGATGCTTGCCGGGACGTGGTTGATAAGGATCATCCTACCAGCTCGGGACAAAATGCATCGGTTCCAGCCTACTATCCTGTTTTTTATTTTTTCAATTAAGGTTTGAATGTACATCTTCTTTGGTCTACCTTCATAGATTGGGACCCCTAGGTAATTGAAAGGTGCAACTCTGTTGTGGAAACCAAAGATCTTCTTGGCAGACCGGATGCGAGTTGGAGATTTCCGGGCGTAGATGATAAAGAAGCTCTTATGCCGGTTAATTTTATGGCCCGATGACTTTTCATACCTTTGGAGAAAGCTAATGATCTGTTTAAGGGACTCGCATCCTTCGTTGGCGAAGAGGATTGTGTTGTTAGCGAACAATAGGTGAGTCACCAGTGGGCAGTTTCTCCGGGTCTTAAAAGGTTGGCAAAAGCCTTTACTGAGGAGGTCCCTAAAGCCCCTATTCAGCACTTCAGTCGCCAAAATGAAGAGAGCCGAGGAGATTGGGTCGCCTTGACGGAGCCCTCTAGATGATTTGAAGAAACCGCTTGCTTCCTCATTGATCAGAATAGAGTAAGCCCAGCACTTCTCGACCATGACAATCCATCTTGTATCGAAACTGAATTTGGCGGGAACTCGTTTGAGGAAATTCCAGTTGAGTCTATTATAAGCTTTCTTTATGCCTAGCTTCAGGAGAATTTTCCACCCCGAACCTTTCAGTCGATGTCGCGGAAGATTTCTTGGGCCAGAGCACAACTCTCTGTTATGGATCTGCCTTTGATGAAAGCTCCTTGCTCTTAGGAGACGAGGTGAGGAAGGACCGCCCCTAGCCTGACTACAATGATTTTGGGGAAAATTTTATAAGTGCAATTGCATAGGCTTATAGGCCTGAAATCAAAAAATTTTGAGGGGGATGGAGTATTAGGGATGAGACAAATCAGCGTTATTGAGAAGGCTCTGGGGATGGCGCCTCCATTGAATAGATAGCAGACTGCTTTGAGGAGATCTTAGGAGAGAGTATCCCAACAGGCTTGGAAAAAGGCCCCTAGAGAATCCATTCAGGCCTGGGGCCCCATCAGGGAAAGGGCGAACACTACCAGCCGCACTTCCTGCAGCGATGGCTGTAGAAGCAAGCCTTTGTTGTCTTCATTGGAAACAAGTGGAGGGATCACGTTTAGGAAACCTTCTATCTGGGGGGCTATCTTAGCTTTCAAGAGATTCTCATATAACTGATAGGAAGCAGACTTGATGGAGTTGCTGTTCGATAGGACCTCTCCCCCCTCCAGCCTGATCTCATGAATTCTGGATTTTCTGGCCCTCACGAGGCTGAAGCATGGAAGAAAGAGGTATGTAACGACTCATATTTTAAATCCTAAACTACAACTCACAAATAAGATCAACCACTCCATTTTCCAACATTGTGAACTAACAAAAACCTAGTAGCAAGACTCTAACAATAATAAAACTCTACCACTCATTAACACACCTCATAATCACTAATATACGTATTGAAAATAAAAGTAACAGTCAGATCAAAGTAACCAACATTTATCAAGAATAAATATTCAAGTATAACCCCCTAAAAGAATGAAATGAACTAACCGTTAGTTTAGAGCGTTTAATAAACTTCACAAGAGAAATGGACGACTTAGATCGCAATCACAATTAACTGGGACCCACTAAAGACCTTTGAACCGACAAATCTTTGGCTTAGGGCATTTGGTGGACCACCCAAGTAGAATGAACGGTGTGGATTACACTAACGACCACGTGAGCCCCACCTATGGAATTGCGCATGAACACCAATCACGTACTCCCGCAGAGCACGGGACGGTGCAGATGGTCAAACCGGGCTTGACCTGATAAAACTCAGAAAAATAGGATTTCTCCCACTCTTCCCTCCACACACACATTCAAATGAACCCAGGCGTTCGTCATTATGAAATGGCCCACCATCAGGGACCATTGAAGCCCGTCTCATCAAATCCGAGCCATTCATCATGTTTAACAAGGGCCACCGACCATAACCTTGATCGAACATGGTGTCGAGAGGATCACAAGAATGCACGGACTGAGGAGCGGGTGCAACTCGACACTACGTCTGGGATGGTGAGACCTCCTCGATCATGTATCTAGCTGGCAATCCGGATAGCCAGGTAATCCCGAGATCACGACCATATACACTGTGTATATCCCCGTCACCACCCCATTTCCGAAAATGCCACGGCGTTGGCAAAAAGGTGGAAGGAATAACTACTATTTTGGGTTGGCGTAATCTCGACCCTTCTCCACCATCTAGAAGCTTCTCTCGAGAGATCCTAAGCGTTGAGCTTAGGACTCGAAAATCTCGTAGCAAAATGAGATTTTGATGAGATGTTGTAGTGGCACGAGTCATCGCCACTTTCGAAAGAGAGTCGCTATTAGCAGTCCTTACTCACCGTTTGATGGACCACACATACCCCCTTGGCATAATCCGAACCTGTTGAATGCACTAGATTAACAGATTAGCCGGCCGTTGTAAAATCGCCATGATCACGGGGTCATCTTCCCCAATCGGACCGTTTATGCCACACTTCAAAAAGTCGGTCCTTTTTCTAATCCAAAACGTTCATCGTGTGGCCTACCCCAGCTAAATTCCATCAGGGACGATTATATAAGCCCATGCATATGTTCAGACGATTAACAGAACCCTAATGATGGGTTTCTCGACATTTGTTTTGTTAAGAATGCGCTAATCCTCACGATTAGCCATGGAAATATCTAGAAGAGGAAAGGCTATAAATAGCCATAATTTAGGGTATTTTTCAAGGAAGGATAAAGAAAGAGATAAAAAGGGATAGGGAGAGAGAGAAACCATCGGTTGGAGCAAGTTGCGAACCTCTGTCGCAACTCGACTCAGCCCTTCTATCGAGCGAGTCAGTTTTGGGTCCGACTCATTCCTTTGTTGAGAAGAGAGAGAGAGAGAGAGAGAGAGAGAGAGAGAGAGAGAGAGAGAGAGCTCTCGATTAACACAGCTAGCTTGGACCGAGATTTGAACCAGCCCAGCTGCAAACTCGACGAGTCCACATCGACTCAATCTTCCAGGAAACCAGCCAGGCTCTCAACAAATCACGACTATCTCTTCATAACCAGCCATCTTCGGACAGCTCATATCAGCCATGAATCAGAAGAATCCGACAGAAACACCTCATCTGACTCGCATCCTAGGTAACGGATCTCTATCCAAGCTGAGTTCCAGGATCGAGTCATAGTCGAGTTAACAACACATAACTCGGTCTATATCTGTGTGTCAAGGTAAAACCCTGACTCAGATCAAATCTGGAGATCAGGTTGCTTCAGTCTCTCTACATCATCAGGTGACTTGGATCTATTCCAACCGTTTAAAGGGACGCTACACTCAACTCGTTAGCGAGTTGACTCTGCAAATGTCCAACCGAGTCAAGAACATTTCATCTCCAAGTATCTATGCTCATAACAATCTAAGAAGACCCTTGGAGATATCACTAATCTCCTGAGTTAAATGACCCAAGAACAGATTGCAAATAGGCCCTATCATTATCTCATCTCCATAGTTAGTGATTAGACTGAGTTGGCTCAGTGTTAACATGTTGAAATGGTACCTCCAGGAATGCCTCTAAATGATTACCTTGAAGGATAATCATCCACTCTTCGACAGCCGAGAACAATCGCCATTTAGGTATGAAACTAACACCTGTTATTTAGTTCTAAAACCCTCTTAACTCAGGGGCGAATTGACTCGTCCAGTTTCTCAATTGAGTCGACTCGGTTATGACTTGCTGACATCTTGTAACCATCTATCTAAGTACTGCCTTCAATTGTCTACCCTAAAGGACACTCTCTCCTTCAATAAGCCCCAACAAGTGAGTTGAAGTTGAGATTTATATAACCATTAGGGTATATGTGAGTTGAGATTGGAAGTCTAAACTTATACTTGGATTTTAGTATCCTTACACTCAACTCATAAGAACATCCCAAATTAGAGAAAATACCCTCCCAAGGTGAGGAATATCCCACATTTCTTATTTCATTTCATTAAATTCCAAGTTAGTTTTAAGCCTAATGGGTAGAGAAATTTAGAGTAGTGTAAATATCGATTTCACTCCTAATCTTTACTTGATGTCGATAATTATGAACAAATATTCAAAACCCTATTGCTCTAAATCATTTTTATAGGATTTTGTATTGTACTTCTCATGCCACATTTGTAACTGCTCGGTTATGGGTACATTCCTACTAGTTATAATGAGGTAGGAAATCTCGTTTTCATTCATCTTATAAAATGTATAGTGAGGAATTACCCCATTACTTCTTACATATGCTCGACTCCATTTTAGTTTAAATCTAGTGTGTATAAAATTTTAGAATAATGTGAATAGTAATTTATCCCTTTCATTCCTATTTTGTATTGATGAACATGAGGTGATACCTTATTTCTGATAACTCAAATCCTATATTTATTAACCATAAGGATAGAATTTAGTTTTGTATTCTCTATGTCATATTAGCAATTACTTGATTATAGGCATAGTTCTACTAGTAATGACAAGAGCCATGAAATTTCATTTCATTCTATTTTACAAATCATACAATGAAGATTATGTGCGGAATGTCATCTTTTGTAAGAAACGTAGAATGAACTTATCAATAGTTTAATCATACTTGACATGTCACATTTATGGACCCTCATTTGGACCTAGAGATATTATAAAAATTCATGTTAAGCTCATGTTTGGATGTTTGATGATGTCTATTGCTTGAAGAGCAATCCTGTTAATGTACATGGGTACCATGGTGCATGACATCCACGCATGACATATGAGCTTTACCGAGTGCTCATTGTAAGCCACACTCTATTCGATTTACTAAAAGTTCTATCACTTCAATTAAACCCTTAGAATATGTGCATTTGTACCACTATGGGCCGCTCTCTCTTTACATGAGGCTTTTTCAGATTTTAGAACCTCCTCGGGTATATCTTAAATATTTTTTCGGGAGGTTAGACATCCTTGAGTGCATTCACCTACATGGTCTTTTTCAGGTAGTCAGTCTACCGTGGGCAACCTTTTCTTTTGACAACTGGATGTGCATCCCCAGATCTGTGATTTGAGCATACATTCATACATTTATACACAAGTTCATATTATTCTCGTTATGAATTGATATATTGGTTTAAACTATGTTGGAACTATTTGATATGCATGAATCTTTGAGGAAAATTCCCACTGAGTTTTCACTCATCCCATCTTGCAGTTGCACTAAATAGGTGTAGGTTTGATGACGGGATTCCAGGGATGATTGAGGAGGAGTTTGGAGAGGATGACCTTTATGCCGATGTAGTTGAGCTGTTGGAGCTCAATTGATATCTTAGGATTTACTTGCTTTCGTATTTTAGACTTTAAATTTTGTTTGAGTTGTAATAACAATTCCCCTGCTGAGGGATTTCATGTTGCTTTCATTTATGTATTTTGGACTGCTTTGTTGATACTCATGAAATCCTCCACTTATGCAATAGTAACCTTTTCTTATATTATAGAATTTTGCTACTAATTAGATGTGTTATAGTTCACTTCATGATGTGACAATTGGGTTCTCATACTCGAGTGATCATCCTCGGGTTATAAGAACTAGGGTTTTACAAGGTATTTTTGTCGCCTTCAAGAAGCCAATTGTTCCACGACTTCTGTTTCCATAAAATTTCCTGACAGAGTTCCAGTCGAGCCGGCTCATCTGTGGCCAGCTACACTTGCTGCTGCATAGAAGTGTCGGAGGGGGAGTTCTGGGTAGAAGTTTTAGCCGACAAGAGATTGGCTTCCGCTTGCTAGAGGTTTTGGAATATATTACCAAAGGTGGTATGGTTCCAGGCCTTTAGGATGTATTTGACATTCTTCATGTTGGATAGAAGACACAACATGGGATTATCATGGAGGCCAGGGTCCCAGGCCCTCTCTACGAGCTATTGAAAAGACTCGTGCTTTGTTCACATACGTTGGAATCTGTATGGCTTACGTGGCGACACCCGAGGAGGGAGACAAGATAACAATAGTGGGGCATGATTCGAATTTAGCCTAGGCAGATGTTTTACTTGAAAAGATTGGAAAGATTAAAACCACCGGCTGTTATAGTAGGCCCTGTCCAATCTGGCCCATACCCGGGCTTGGCTGCCTTGATTGTTGCACCAAGTGAATCTGTTCTCGGAGAAAAGAGCGTTCGATAAGCTTGCATTTAGTAGGCCTTCTGCAAATTCTAATAAGATTCTAACATTGAAGGGGGACACCCCTATCCTCTCAGAAGATTCCAGGACATCATTGAAATCTCCAGAGGCTACCTAAGACAGGGAGAAGGCTACTCCAAGTTGGTGGAGTTGATCCCACAACTGCCTTCTTAAGATTCTGTAACATTTTGCATAGACTCCCGAGATCAAAACCTTGTCTGCACTACCGTAGGGCTCAATCATGATAGACGACATCTGATTGGAGGCAGCCACAACATTCGCTGAGAGTGAAGAGGAGTAAAAGATCCACACCTTCCCATCTTGGGTTGCGTTGGAGAAGGAGGAATGGAAACCAAGTTTCAAACCTGCCCGAATTTGCTTCTCATCTCGAATCATAGGCTCTATAATAACAATGACTGATGGCTAGTAGTATCCGATAAGCCTCTTAAGTGTTGTAATGGTGGACGAGTTGCCCACTCCACGAGTATTCCATATGAGAATGTTGTGCATGGATAACTTAGTTTATAGTCTCACCCCTACACTTCAGCCTTCTGAGCCTCCCTTGCTAGCCTCGTTGAAGTTTCCAAGGGCTCATCCCCTCATGGGGAAAGGCATGGTGAATCCTTACCTGTGCTAGAATGACATATTTCCTCCTTCGGTATGTGACTTGAAAAGCATCGAAGTTCTTCTGATTTCCTTCTCCTGCAGAGTGAGGGTACATTTGAGGAACATTGACAGCAAAGCTACGGATTGGGCCTGTCGACAACTCCCTGTCAAGCTCCATGGATAGGAGAACTGAGAGCTCCTTAGGAGCAAACTCCTCATGAGGGGAGGCAACATACAAGGCCTTCCCTTGTGGAGAGTTACTAATGTTGTGGATCTTTGCTAAGGAGTGAAGGTTCTGATGAGGGGATACCCAATAATCAACCCTAGTCCTAATGAGGGAATTTAAACCAACCAATTCAGAGACTCCTGGATAGGTGTTATCTTGAGATAGCTCTCTCACAGGAGAAGGCCGAAAATATGGAGAGAGTCGATAGTGAGTTGCCCTCCATTGGGATGACCTTTTTTGGCAGTTGGCAGCATGGGGCAAGAGTTCCATTCTTTCGCTTGATCGTCTTCGTAGTCCATCTTTAAGGTATCACAAATTCTTAAGGGCCTGTGGCCCTCCGAAAGAGCTTTAAAGGTTGGCCTATGTCGCAAAGGAGATTTGGAGGGGGATCTGGGACTAAGGAGATCTATTTGGGATGCTTCTAACGTAGGTCCAGAATGTGAGGGTATCTGGGAATTGGGAGGTTGGCAGAAGCCTTGACTTCGGAAAACAGTGGCTATAGCCTGGGATTGGGGTGGAGACATTAATGGGCCTACAGGGGTTTCTGGTGAGTGAGGGTCATTACTAGAGCTGGGTTGAGGGTTGCGATCAGGCTGGGTTGATGGAGGTTTGGTGGCGGACTTATCATAAACACCTGGTGAGCAGGACGGGTGATGGAGATTGGGGCTATGTGAGGCTTGGGGAGCTGGCTCTAGGGGGGCTGCTGGGTGGTAAAATGCTCTTTCCACCCATTGCCTAGTTGATTCCTTAAGCCAAGATTGGGGGTTGGAAGGTTTGTGGGGAGACGAATGTGGGAGATCTGTTTGCTCCAGGGAATGCCAAATCGGGAATGCCCTACCTGCCACCATCAACTGCTGCACCCTTTGAATGTTTGCGCCCAATTTCAGAATGATCTTGATGCATGTCGATGTTTGGACAAGACCCAACAGGTTGCATCTGTCGATCTCCATCAGTCGGCCAAAGGTAGAGCTGAGAGCTATGAAGACCGATTCGAACTGGGCATGTGGTGGGATATTATGCAAGCGTAACCACATCCCTGTGTTACCTACAGCAGACTCTGGGGCCGAGCACTCGACCAAGTGTAAACCCATCCTGGAATGCAGAGAGAGATCCGAGCAAAAGGAGATCATTTCCGTCCTTGTCTTGAAGACAAGGAGGAAATGATCCTCCGAGATACGAGAAATGTTAATGGCAGAGGATACATATCTGGATTGGCTGAGTCCTCCAATCAGATGGATGAGAGGGATTTTTGCATTTTAGGCATACGCCACCAATATGAACCTGAGCACTCTTTGTTTCTTCAGGACTTCGCTAGGGTTTGCCGAAAGAGATATATCATCGTCTGCTGGTTTGTCTTCCAGAGGATTGGGAGGATGTTTGGGAGCCGTGGTTGGGGGAGTTGATTTGGGAGTTGCACCCTTGGTGGCCTCCGAAAAGGATTTCCTTGTCCCCTGAGCCGCAAAGGGGGAAATGGCTAGATGGAGAGTTGGGGCTATCTTCCTTGTGCTTGGAGAAGACTTGAGATCTCCATTTTGCTGGTTTGCCCTATCCACCGAGATGATTCACCCATTAATCCTCCTCTCGTTAAGGACATTCACAGTTATCATCGCTTCTTGTTCATACAGAAATCTAATAAATGCATATCCATGGGATTTGTTGCGACTCTGGTTCTAAGGGATGAAGACGTCTGATATTTTACCGTATCTCCCGAAAATCCTTGAGTGGTCTTCGACCGAGGCATCAAAAGTAATGTTGCCTGCGTAGAGGGACAAAGGAGAGGATGGGGTTTTTCTCAGTTGGACCAGATGCTAATGGCACTCATCGCCCTTAGATAAACCCCTTTTTGCTTGGGATCTTCGATCCATCATCCGTCATATTAAGATTGCTTGAAAATAAGCCATATATTTTAGGCTTTCTTCTCTCTCTCTCTCTCTCTCTCTCTCTCTCTCTCTTCTCATTAAGAAGGTTCATACTCCTAAAAGTCTCTCTTGTTGTATATAGGGAAAAAAGAGAGAATTAAAGATGGTTTAGGAGATTTTTTCAAAGAGAACATTGCTCCCTAAGGGGCAATATGATTTTCCTCGAAAAGAAAAGGTTTATGGTTCTATGGAAGTCTTACCATGCAATTCAAGTGGACGTCAGCTCACCAGGGTTGCACAAAGTGGGCTGACTTGTGGCATAGCCATCCAACAATAGTATTGTTATGTGCACACGTACAATTGTAACACGGTCCTTGTATAGACTCTTCTAAGCACTAATGAATAATACTCGGAATATGGGTTTTCTTTCGCCCATTTGTTTTCATGATGATGTTATTCTATGCACAATTATTTTCCCCTGGCAAAAAAATGTCTCTTACCCCAAGGGTCTCTTAGTGGGAGACTAAAAAATTATTATGTGGTTGATGTAACCCGGAGCAATCCCTTTACAAATGGATGAAGAAAGAGGAAGAAGGGCACGAAACCACGGGATCTGGATAGTTTGGATTATGATTTGCGAGCAAACACCTCCCAAGCATAAGAGAGGAATGGTATCTCAGGCTCTCCTTTCTCAAATTCTCTCTGCTATCACTTGAATCTGAATGACCTTGCAGTTGCACCTGTAGGCACTCGGATACTTGCACCAGTGAAAAAGTAAAAGATAATAGAGGTGTCGGTGTTAGCCGGGAACCCTTCGATGCCTAAGTTAGGTGGGTAGATTTATCACAGAAATAAGACTTGAGTCGAAAATTTTTGTGTGTACCTTCCTCCCAAGAGAGCAGGTGTATTTATAGGGTGCTTTAGGCGGCTTGCGTATCTTGATAGCATTTGTCAGATACATCGAAGGGTTCAAATTTGAGTGGAGATCTACTCCCAAGATTATTGCCTAGCTCGCCTCGATCGACATGATCTTCAGCTAGGATTTCGTCGGGTCTATCATTACTTGGTACAATGCAGGATTTTTTCGGATATTCCTTGTCTGAGGTCGAGAACGGTCTGATCAGCTCGGCCGGTAAGTTTTATCACCAAACTCTAAATTCGAGTAGTTTATCTTGGTGAGAATTTCTTTTCTTGAAGCTCATTTCTGGGGTTTCTGCTCAGAGCTCAACTCGACTCATCTATATGGTTGATACGTTGGTGGTTTAGGGAGCCCGTTTAGGTGATTCTTAGCCAGTGTCGCCCTGGTCCTCCCTATGGTGTATATGTGTCTCATGTAACAGGTCAGTTCGATTTTTCCTATAATAATTGGCCTGTTACTTCTAAGTTTGATGAATGTGAGCATGGGAAGTAAGAGCTTGAATTGACCTATAAGTGCGGGAGCTGGAATTTTAAATTGCAGGTAGCCCGGTCTTTTCCTTTTTCGAATTCGTTGTCTAATGATGAGGGTGGGAACAAAAAAGGACGACGCCTGTTGCAGGAATAAAAAAATATATGATGGTGGTTCCGTCGTACGAGGGGACATCTGTCACGCCCCGAACTCGGAAACCGGGCTCACAAAATTTCCGATTGCCGAATCCGGCGCCGACAGCCTCCGTAGAACCCCATTCTCGGATCTCGGCACCCATTCACCAGGTTCCGATCCTGGGATACCACAAGGAGGGTTTCAAATCATCAGTCTGATTCATAATGAGATAACCCACAAACAATAAGCACAAGAACACCACCACAAAATCCACTATGATCAAAAACTTTTTAGTACAATGCGACGGAAAGGGGAAAATACAATGTAATAAAAGAAATAAAACTCCAGAAGCCCGGCTGCACGCTCCAACTATAGCGAGACTATGGCTGCGTCTGCGTCCTGGCGTCACCTGCACGCATCAATTGTGCATAAGCTTATGGAAAGCTTAGAGGGTGGTGTAAGTGTGTGTGCAATATAAACGTGCTCAAAATGCAAGGTCAGAGTGATGCGAAATCATGGTGATGAGCACATGAATGCAATCAGCCGTACCAAAGCTATGCGGTGCAAGATATGAATGCTATCGGCCATAACACAGCCATGCGATGCGAGATGCAACTCAAGCATGCCAATCCTCATCATGTATCAGTACAGTTCTCATTCTGGATAATCACCGGGGTTCAATACACTCCAAATGGCACTGTCGCTCTCCTAGCCGCACAGTCCAAGTGAGCGTAAGAAACCTCACTATCCGCCTGACCAATAGTCTGCCAATACCTATCCGGCACGTCGATAGCGGACCCATTCGCGAGCTGGTCAAACTCAGCCTAGTATTGCCCCCTACCCTCGGGCGAGTAAGGCCACACCCCTTTCCAACCGACCACGACACAGTGGGAGACGCGGCCTCCTGGTATTCGGCCCTCGTGCGCTCATATATCCACTCGGTCTCGACATTGGAGTCATCCTCTGGTACCATCGGGTTTAGGGATTTTCACCCAGGGACATCTATGGCGCCCGTATGCTAGAACCAAACATTTCCGGTATCCAATCCAGCCACCCACGATGTGTCTGTGGAGGCTATGGCCCTGGTGTCACTAGGGCATACAGTAACTACAATCACACAATGCAAGTGCATGAGTCACACTACCAGTCATGCAATAGTCCTGCGTAACCCATGCGCTCATACAGGGCAACTCCGCCTATCAGGGAGCTCGTAACAGTCTGCCCGAAGGCATATGCTATGATCAATCACTCCTCATACCAGTCATACATATGATGCGTATGATGATAAATCATGGATCTATACTAAACATGCATATAGGGATGGGCTCTGCGTATCACAGAAATGGGCCTAGACGGCCTGCAGAGTATAAGTATGGACCTATCAGTGGCCTTAAGGAGTGTGACAATGCGGACATTTAACCAACATTATCCTTACAATGTGGACGTCAAACCAACATTGTTCCCAAGGCATAGCCCGCCATAAAGTACCATTACACAAACCATAGGAAATCACACATTGCAATGGACTAATATACATCTCATTGGGCCTCGACCCATAGTTCTCAGATACATCAAATGGGTCATCTCATATGGGCCTTATATAAATCAAGTGGGCCGCATTAGTGGGCCTTATGTACATTGCAATGGGCCATAACCCATGGGCCTTTAAATACGTTAAATGGGTCGAATCACATGGGCCTTATGTATATACCAAGGTGGGCCTCAATAATGGCCACAAATACACATCCAGGTGGGCCTCAACAACAGCCACAAGTACACATCAAGTGGGCCTCAACAACGGCCATATGGTTGAACAACTTGGATGCAACACATGCATTATGGTGGGGCCCATATAGGCCCACCATCATATATATATATATATTATATAATAGTAATATATGTAAATATATACAATATTATATATAATAATAATATAATATTATATATATATATATACATATATATATATATATATAGATATGTATGTATGTATATCCACACACACTCACACAAGTGCACACACACCCACATGCATACACACGTGCACACACGTGCACATTCACGTGCAGCAGGGAGGGGGGGTCCCACCGTCCAGGACGGTGCGGACGAACACATACATCAAGTAGGCCCCACCGTCCGTCTGGACGGTGGGCATGTAACACATGCATCACTGTGGGTCCCATGTGAGGCCCACCATAGCGTTTATCTTCCATCCGCTCCGTTCATAAGGTCACACGGGCCAGGGAGAAGGGGAACAGCAAATTTCAGCTTGATCTGGAACTTCTGTGGACCCAGAAAGGGTTTCAATGGTAGAGTTCAATTCACACTGTTTCTTGTGATGTGGGCCGCCCGAGCGTTGGATTGGCCTGATTTTTAGAAGGGGGTCCACGTCAAATAGTGGCCCACCAAATGGGCGGTGTGGATACAAAATATACATCATGGTGGGGCCCATGGATGGAGCTGTGGGTCCCTGCCTCTTGGCCACCCGCCCGTGTAAAATGCAGCAGCGTCTGCTGCTATGTCAATGGCAGCAGGCGCTGCCCTTATATATTTTTTTTTTAAAAAACTCATGATCTCGGGGTTTTTCGAGTGCGGGGCCCACATCAGGTGGATCCGTCCCAACTATCAATTGCTGGGTCTCAATACAAACCCAACGAGCCCAACATTGGGTATTTTTCGGAGTACAGAGACGGTAGGGTGATTTTTGACGGTAAGGAAGTTGTTTTCGTATGCTCTGGCCCACCAAAAAAATTGGATTAGTCCCATCCTTAGGCTCAACGCCTAAAATGATCCCCTGAATGGGATGGACGGCGTGGATTAAGCACAAACATCAAGGTGGGACCTGCATGAGCGGTCCGCCCCAAAACCCAAAGAAATCTCTTTTTTTTTTTTTTGTTTCAGCCAACGTCCAGCGTCTCTGGACGTTGGACGATTTGGATAAACACTGCCTCATGGTGGGTCCCACGCGTGAGTGGCCCATGTTCATCAAGGTAGGTCCCACATGATCATGGCCTACATATATATAAATATTAATAAAATATTATAATATATCATTTACTCTAAATAGGGGGGAAATCTCTCCTAAAATGAGGTGGGCCTCCCTATTTGATGGATGGAGTAGATTTAATATATTGGTGGGGCCCACTTCATTCTAAGGAAGAGAGAAAGAGAGGGAAAGAGAGAAAAATAGAGAGATACACGGTGAGATAGAGGAGGGACCCCGCCACTATGGGCCCTCCATTTCATACATGCATACATCAAACGGGTCCCACCACATGTGGCCCAAAAAAAATAGGAGAAATGACGGTGGATCACCCACCTTATCTTCCTTCTCCTTGCTCCCTTGACTTCAAATGCACCTTGCCTATGCCTTGGATGGTGGATGATGGGGGATTAATGGTGTGGATGAGAGATGGGAGGGTGTAGATGGATGATGGAAAGTGGACCACACTTGAGAGGGAGAGGAAGCTTGGACGTTTGAGGCTTGGGGGGTTGCTTGGAGAGATATGAGAAATGAGAGAGAGAGGGGTGATAAGGATGGGTGAGGTGTGATGGGGGATGGTTTGGGTTGAAAAGTTGAAAAAGGGGTATGGTGGATGTTGAAAATGGGAAAAGAGGAGTGGTGAGTGGAAGGAGGATAGATTCTTTGAAAAAAGAGGGGATGGGGTGATGTACTTGATGTATGGGATGCATTAAATGTTGATTGATGGGACTTATTGCGTAGAGATTCCCTCGAAATCCGCAACGCGCGGTGTTTCTTCGGAATAAACGCTGATCGGCATCTTCTTGCCTGGGTATCGGTTCGGTGCGCAAGTCACGGCGCTGGAACCGCGGCGACGACGCGGTCGCTATGATACAACTTTTGGATCAAGCCGACGTCGGTGCGCGGGACCTGGCTTAGGATCGTGCGCAAACACCGAATACGGTGCGAAGGTTGCCGGAATTTGACCGGAAGAACCACGGAAGCTAACGGAATGGTACGGATTAGGACATGGGTCTTACAACATCCATTGAGAATGAGCATCGTTTGTCTCCTGAGCGACTCATGGGCGGACACCTGTCACTTGACCATTTAATGCCTTGCCTAGGTGAACCCTACGTCGCATGGGGAAGAGCTCGTTGATCTAGGCACCTCCTTGTACTTTTATGGAGGCTACCAATATTAAATGCATTACCGCTTGGATGTTTATAAATAGAGGCTTCCCTCTCATTGTGCACTCACTTGTTTATTTGCGAAGTTCGATCCCTGCCGACCTGACTTTCTGGTGGTTTTTGTTATCTTTTGTCCTGTGCGTCTTCTTTCCATTCACTCACAGCAGTTGAAGATCTATGATTCCAGTACACCTGTCCTTGTTCGAGTTCCCCCTTCGCCCCCCCTTTTTCTCTTCTCCTTGCATTATTCTTCTTTTTGGTATGTGTAAGTGCTATTATGTTAGACACACATAGATTGTCAAATTTTGTAAGACAAAAGCGCTTCAAGGTAGAACCTGAAGATCAGCTCAAGATCGGCTTATGATCAAGAAAAAATCGGCACATCTTCTCAAAGAAATCGTCGCCCATATTCAAGTCAAAGTTCAAGATAAGGTGACTCAGATATTTGCTATATCACAGGTGGTATAACGCTAGAAAGATCTTAGGAATATGTGCTTTTAAAAATTCTTTATCAGTGTTTTTTGCTTTGGAATTCGGCCAGCCTAACTTCTGGTTTAGCTAGCCTAACTTCCTCGGCTAGCCCAACTTCAAGCTCAAGTTAAATAACAACTTTTGTTGAAAATTCGACTAGCCAAAGTTCTGATTCGGTTAGGAGAAGCTTGAAATTTGGCCAGGCAGCGGTTATGGATACGGGGCAGGCATTCGCGTAGATTCTCCACTGGGGCCTTTGCGGTTGGAATATGCATTCAATGACAAGCATGCAAAGAGGTTCCACTTTGGGGTTGGGCCTCTTAACTGAGGAGCATTCTGTCTGGATTATTTATTTTTTTCATCTTTTAGATGATTCCAGCAACAACAAGGCCTTTTTTCTCAATGAACAAGGTAAGATACTCTTGTTTAAGATTATTTTGTTTGCTTTAAAGAGGTGTTTTGATTATCTGGGCCAGTTTTGCTGGATGCATGTTTGGCGATCGACTTGTATCTATAGTTAGGGTAGCTGTATAGTGATAGTAGCCGCTTCTTGCTCCCTCATGGGAAATGGAGAGTGGAGACAGAAAGGTAAAGTGAGCTATGCTACCCCCACACACATGTACAAGTTTGCTAAAGCACATGCCACCTCTCATGTGCCAGCCTGGTGCATTGGTACTTCATCAGATGCCTACCACCATTTGGATGCTGATGCCCAAGAATCAGCTTTGTCTAATTGTCAGTTGGGCGATAGTTTACAAAACAAATTTATGGCCAAAAAATATTTTGGGGATGTTTGTTTAACCGTACAACTGTTTCTGACATGGTGGCCCAACTTCTGAATGGACTACATTTGTTTTCGGGGGAGCATCTACATGGTCAGCACCACGTAATGGATGGCTTCGATACTGCACCTGTCAACCACGCTAATACGTGGTAGCATGTGCATTAGCAACCCATCTATATGCTTGTGGGCTTAGCGAAGGTATACTTATCAGAACAGGATTTTGTAAGGAATTCAAGACATTCTTTGATTTTTCTAGTGTAAAGGAGACATGTTGGCTCTCGTTGTTGCTGGTGATTGCAAAACATATAGCAGATCATGGTTGTAGGTTTGATATATTGGTAAAAAAAGATTTCTCATCCTTGAACTTTGTCGTAAGCTTCAGTATCACGAACCAAAAGCTAGTGTCTTAATTATGGTTGCAGATGGGCTTCCTTTGATCAGGCTGATTCAAAATTTTGATTCCTTAAGATCATGTGCTGTCCATTTGGCAGCACAAGTCTTAAATGTAGGCACTAAATAGCTCTCATCGTCTTGTCGTTGAAATTGGCATTAAGAAGCCCACTCGGCGAAAACCAGTTGGATATGTTTTGGGTGGTTGACTGACAAAGCGGCGGATTGCATCCAAATGGGCCCTTAGTAGGATTTGGGATCAGCCATTGGGTGGCAGTTGGGGTCTGGCTTCAAAATGAGAATGTTAGTTAAACTAGTTAGCACTAGGGCTGACTTCGTTCTGATCAAATGGGGCTTTGGCCTATTGATAAGTATACAAGTGACAGGGTTAATTTGGGGTCATGTTTTAAATCATGGCCCATTGGTTTGAGTTCAGCGAACAGGTATCTGAATGCCACCTGTTGCTCTGCCTACAAAAACAGTGCCTATGTGCTTACATGCTGTAGATTGAGGCAGGGTGTATGTGGATCTTAACAAGCAGCTAACCTGCAGGTTAATTCTTCTGTCCATGCATGACTCGGTTCTACCTAGAAGCTCCATAACTAGTGGGTTGGGGTTCTACCTATAAGCTCCATAACTAGTTGGTTGGCCATCGCTGACTCTGTTGACTTGTTTGACTTGAGAGTTTCTCCGATTAATGAAGCCCGAACTCATGGTTGATTTTACCTTCTGTTGATAAAGAAATGCAGTGAGGTTGACAAGATTCTGAAGCTTCAAGTTTGAAGTGCTATTATGTGAAAGCTATCCAATATTGTTCCGCTCATTCCATACATCCTCAGAGTGTTCGGCTTATATGGACCAGAGACAATGGGTTCGGCTGAAATGGACCAATATTGACGATATTAATCTAAATCCGCATTGGGGGCATTGTAGCCTATGGCCGTAAATGTAGGAATCGAGAAAGAAAGGAAAGAAATGAAAAAAGAAGATAAAAAAAAGAACCACACTTATTTATTGAGTTAAAAGGACGTGTCTTTTTTTTTTTTTTTTTTTGTTTTTTTGTTTTTTTTTTTGGGCCTTGACAGCTCCAGGACCATGGTGTGGTTAATGGTTAGGCCAAATCAAGCATGGCCAACTAATATATTTCAAACTCTAGGCCTAGAGAAGCTCTGGCCCAACACATCATAGTTTAAAAACTGTAAGCCCAACTCGACTCATGTCAATCTGGTTGTGTTTACTCGTGTAGGCTAGTGAGTCTTAAGATGACTGAGTCAAAATCTTAATATTTAATTAAATACTTTTTAGGGCCTGTTTGTTAAATCTGAAATCCGAAGTCTGAATCTAAAGTTGGAAAACTAATAATGAATTTAGAATAACCTGTTTGTTAAGTAACATTTGAAATGTTTGAAATATATTAATTTGACACATTTACCCATATGAAACAATCGTGATTGAATTCCTACCCTTAAAAACTCTATGAATTTCATTGAAATGTTTATTTGTCATCCAACCTATTGAAAATGTCACGATAAGCTAGATGAAGAGACGGCATAAATATCAACATGATCCAAAGCTTTCGTGGCCCAAAAGAATTTTTAAATGGTCACAAACAATTAATATTTGTGGTTTGAGTTCATCTCATTAGGAATGACATTATGAACCGTATTGATGGCATGTAAACATCACTGACCCCGGGGAGGTTTCAATGACAAGAGTTTTCCTACCCATCTTTTCCTTTAGTGCGGCCCACTTAAGTCTTGTATCCTCCTCATTTTTTGTCTCGAGTCCTAAAATGATCTCAAAATATAGATAGATGGATTAGATTTATTACAAATATAACAGTGGGCTCCACCTAAAATTAAGATTCTAGTGCGCATGAACTTCCTGCGAAAGGAATTTGCACATAATTCACACAAGGGGATTGCGTACTTCCCCACCAAGATCTACCTAAATTTGGACAATTAAGGGATTTGTGGAGCTTACTATGATATATATGTTTTACCCATATCGTCTATTCATTTTTTTATATTATTTTAGAAATTAAGACAAAAAACAAGACAAATATAAGGCTTAAGTGAGCTACACTACAAGAATGGAAATTGGGTGCCTATCATTGAAAACTTATTCGGGCCACGTAAGGCTCTGATCAAGCTTATTTTTGTGTTTTTCCTTCATCCAGGTCTGTGTGACCTTATAAAGAGATTTGATAGCAAATAAGCTTCACCATGGACATCAAGAAGGTTTTAACAGTAGTCGTTCCTGTCCCACTACTTTATGTAGTGTGGTTGACTTGATCCTTGGATGTGCATCTTTTTTCAGATCATGCTTTAGAATGATATAAAAAAGTTAATAGATGGAGTGGATCTAATACATAAATCATGGTGGGCTCAAAGAAGTGTCCCATGTTAAAAGTTGAGATGTGTATAATGCGAGGGAGAAAATTTTGATAGCAAAGGACAATTTTGGATTAAAAAATATAATGCGTATTTTTATTCCCCATTAAGCTAGACTCATGTCATAGAAAAATTTCGATATAAAATGGTAGAGCGCTTTTCTTCTTCTGCATTAACAAACACCACTAAACATAAAATATTTTCCAAATTCGGTGTTAAGTGCAAAAATTCAGCGTTAACAAATAGGCCCTTAGTGAACTATATATATTTTTTCGAAAAGTGAAATAACACCCGTCTATGCAAGAAAAAATACCCTTCCATTTATGTATTTGTAAATAGCACCTAACCTTTTAGGGCCTGTTTGGATTATCAAT
This sequence comes from Magnolia sinica, assembly GCF_029962835.1. NCBI lineage: Eukaryota > Viridiplantae > Streptophyta > Magnoliopsida > Magnoliales > Magnoliaceae > Magnolia > Magnolia sinica. Next base: position 14,785,457 of record NC_080588.1, on the reverse strand, counting down.
TACAGCTGTAAGGTGCTGTAACTGTACGCAGTACCACTCTTGCAGCTCCACTTCCAGCCATGGATATCCATGTAAAGTACCACTGTGGTTAAATACAGGTGGATGTAAGGTCTTCGATGTGTTATATCCACACCGTCCATCCATTTTGCAATATCATTTTAGGGCATGACCCAAAAAATCAGGCAGATCCAACTCAAGTGGACCACACCACATAAAGTACTGGGGACGATGACACCCACTGTTGAAACCTTCCTAGGGGCCACCAGGATGTTTATTTATTATCCAACCTGTTCATAAAGTTGTACAGACCTGGATGAAGGTACAACACAAATATCAGCTTGATCCAACACTTCTGTGGGCCTCAAGAAGTTTTCAATGGGAGGCCTTCAATCCCCACTGCTTTCGGTGTTGTGGTCATTTCTACTTCAGATCTGCCTCATTTTTCTATCTCAATCCATAAAATGATCTTGGAAGTTGGATGGATGGTGGGGATATAGCACTTCCATCATGGTGGGCCCATGAAACTATGCCACGTAAACACACGGTGTGAATATAACACATACATAGATATGGCCCACGGAACCATGCCATGTAAACACACCGCTCCTCATCGAAGTCTTTGCAGTGATTCCGATGACACGAGAAGGGAGAATCCATTGACATGGGAAATTACTATTTTACCCTCTTCGATCCCCTCTTATGCCTTACATGATGGCAAGTCCTTACCAATGTCATATACGGTTTTTCAGGATCCACGTGGGATTCGCATATCGAATACGGTTATTCAACCGGTGGCCAAATTTGAAACTTTTTCTGGGAATTTCACAAAATAGTACTTCATTAATGTGGTATTAATGTCCTGATACCTATTTTTAATTAAGTTTTCATTAAACTACTTCATTAATTAAGTTTTTATCAAATAAAATAAAATTTAAAAAGGAAAAAAATAAATTCTATGCAGGCCGATCGTGCGACGTGGTTACTCGTTGGTGTTCTGTACCCACATCCACGCAATCCATTCATTAAAAAAAGTAAAATTATTTTAGGGTATGAGCTTAAAAAAAAAAAAAACGCTTATCCAAATATCAAGGAGAACGTACCATAGGAAATAATAATGATTGAACGGCCACCATTAAAAACTTTCTATGGCCCACCTTAATGCCCACCACAATGTTTATTTTTCATCCAACTTGATTAGGTGACATAGACCCGAATGAAGGGAAAAAGAAAATAAATATCAGCTTGGTGCTAACATTTGTAGCCCAGCCTTTTTTCTGTTTTTTTTGGAGATCATGCCCTAAAATGATCTGGAAAATGGATAGCCGGTGTGGATTAAACACGTATATCATGGTGAAGTCCAATGAAATCCATGCATATTCGAAGTACGGCTTTGGTGTGTGTCTGACGCGGATTGGATCCTTGCTCTTGCTAGGGTGGTAGACTCTCGGGACTATCAACACCCGGTCAAGGGTTAGAGTATCCATAGGTGGTGAAAGCCGCAGGTTAAAGTATCCTGCAATGGATGCGGCCTCAGCTTCGCCCAACACAGTACGGCCTTGACTGTAGGGCCACCTTGATGTTCGTATCGTATGTTCATGCCGTTCATCCCGTTTTGACTGCTCCTTTGAGGCCATGAACCCAAAAATGAAATGGATTCAATTCTCAACTCGACCATATCACAGGAAACGGTGCCTACTGAATGCCCACCATTAAAAACTTCCTAGGGCCCACCGCAATGCCCATCATAGTAGGTGTTTGCCATCTAACCTGTTAATAAGGACTCACAGAACTGGATGAAGGAAAAAAGCTAATATCAGCTTGATCCAAACCTTATATGGCCCTACAAGAAGTTTTAATGGCTGGCGAGCATTTATCACCCCTTTTATGTGTGGTGTGATCGACTGAGATTTTGTTCTGCCTTATTTTTATGCTCGTGCCCTAGAATAATTTGGCAAATATTTTAAAAGATGATTAGATCTAATCAGTTCTAGCCCTCAGCAAGTCTCATAGTAAATTAATATATCCCATGTTAGCCCATGTGAGAACCATTGAACTCTATTTCACGTACTTAGCATCACACACTTTTAGTGGCTTCTAGGTAATCTCATCAAGTGCATGAGTCAAAGTAGTATTGTCATGATCGATGACCCTTATATGTTCTTAGATTTAAGGATTAATTAATTAATGTATGCGATCAAGTCGATGCTCATGTGATCACATTTCAGGCTAATGAATTCTCAGATTATTGACTTGAATCTCAATCCATTGATGTGAGTATCCATGTCCCATACTAAGATCCCATATCCATGGCCTATTCACATTTCTGTGTAAGATAAAGGCCAAAGGTATGACCAACTTCAAACCTTCCATCATGATCCAAGTTAGTTCTCTCATACAAAATGATTTTTTTTTTTTTTCCCTTCTCGTGTTGATGTTTATAGATGTGTCTTAATTAAGCAAGAGGATATAATGTATACTCCTCATACAGCTCAATTAATATAAATGAAAATAACAGTAATGTAACACTAAATATGTCTAATTAAGACACATAACACATGTCCATGAAGGACACATGGTCATAATTAAAAAAGTATCACAATCATATATTTCCTCTACAAGATGACGGACATAAATAGTCGCTATACAAAGTTTAGATCCTAAGTTTAGGATCGAGTATCTTTAAGCTAGGAAAGTATATCTCTAATAAAATATTTACAAAATATCTCTAAAATATTTACAGAATCAAATCAGTTTATATAAGGTAGTACACAAACTTGGAGATATTCTAGAATTGTATCAATTGTCAACACTCCTCCTCAAGTTGGTGTATAGATGTCGCTCATTCTCAACTTGTCGAGACCATCATTAAATGCTTGACTTGACACGACCTTGGTGAGTAGGTCAGCGAGTTGGTCTCGAGACGGAACATGAGACATTTCAATAATCTTTGCTTCTACTTTCTCTGTAAGGAAATGCCTATATATCAACTTCAAAATGTTTAGTTCGATCATGTTGAATTGGGTTGTGGGCAATATTATAAGCTGCTTTGCTATCACACTATAGCATCATTGGACTGATGTGCTTAATACGCAGATCTTTCAATAAATTCCTGATCCACAATAATTCGCATACTGCCTTAGCCATTCCCCTGAACTTAGATTCATCACTGGATAGAGCAACTAGAGCCTGTTTCTTGCTTCACCAAGTAACTAGATTTCCACCTACAAAAGTGAAATATCCTAACGTAGATCGCCTATGTTTGATTGCTCCAGCCCAATCTGCATTGGTATATCCTTTGACATCTAGGTTATCTCCTTTTATAAACATAGTCCTTTTTTCTGAAGATGACTTCAAGTAGCGTAAAATACGTGTAACTGCATCTATATATTCTTTGCTCGGGGAGTGCATGAATTGGCTGACAGCACTTAGCGCATACGCCAGGTCAGGCTGAGTATGTGCAAGATACATCAATCTCCTAACTAGTCTCTGATATCGCTCTTGTTCGTTGGAACTTGATCCGGATATATGTCTAGTTTCAAATTTTCTTCCATAGGAGTGCTAACTGGACTACACGCTATCATACTAGTTTCACTTAATAGATCTAAGCATATTTTCGTTGAGATAGAAAAATACATTCCTTTGACCTTGACACTTCAATTCTAAGGAAATATTTCAACAGACCAAGATCCTTCATTTCAAATTCCTGAGTAAAGTGATTTTGCAATGCATTCCTTTCTTCTGTATCATTTCCTGTTACTATAATTATATCATTAACATACACAATAAGACAAGTAATCTTTCATTTATTATGCTTTAAGAAGAGGGTATGATCTGAGTTACTCTGCTTGTTTCTAAAAATCTTTATAGACTTCGTGAACCTTCCGAACCATGCCCTAGGAGATTGCTTTAGACCATATAGGGCTTTTTTCAATCTACAGACATGTTTGCCGTCTTCTGACTGCATATTACATCCGGGGGGCAGCTCCATGTACACTTCTTCTTAAAGGTCTCCATGTAAAAACGCATTCTTCACATCAAATTGGTACAACCACCAGTCAAGATTCACCGTCAGGGATATCAAAATACGAACAATATTAATTTTTGCTACTAGTGCGAATGTCTCCATATAGTCAATTAATAAGTTTTAGTGTACCCCTTGGCGACTAGTCGGGTTTTGAATCGTTCAATGGATCCATTCGCCTTGTGTTTAACTGTGAAGACCCACCTACATCCAACAGTTTCTTGCCTTCAAGTAACTCAATAACTTCTCAAGTTGAGTTCTTTTGAAGGGACTTCATTTCTTCATTCATTGCTTCCTTCCACCTAGGATCTCTTAGGGCTTCCTGCACATTAGTAGGAACAGATACAGTAGATAATTGATTCACAAATAACACTTTCCTTTGACAGTCTATGATAAGATACATGGTTGCTCATGGGATACTTAGGGTTGGAACTAAGAACAAGTTCATAGTTTACTCTAGGTATACCTCTAGTGGCTCGATTAGGTAGCACTTTTGGAAGAGGTTTAGAATTTACCTGGGCTTCGGGAAAGGAATTGGCTTCAGAGAGCAATTGGTTAGATATTGGTACCTCGTGAGGGGGGGAAGCTGATACTAGTGAAGCCACTTTCATCTGACTCTGATGATTTTTATCTTTTAAGGGTTGCGCATTCTGCTCATTTACCTCCTCTGGATGTTCATCACTATTATCCAAATTTTCACTACTTGTAATGTCCAAGTTGTCCAAAGAAGGATTTAGAGTCTGCAATTCATGTCTATTCTCCCCCCGAAGTGGAGACTCGGGAATAAAATAATACATGTCATTTGTGTGAAATACGACGTCAAGACTAACATACATCTTTTGAGAAGGGGGTGATAGCATCGGTAGCCCTTCTAAAGTGAAGCATATCCAATAAAGACACATTGGAGAGCTCGAGGTTTCAACTTATCTCTCAAGGGTTTAGGGAGATGCACAAAGGCTACACATCCAAAATTCTATGTGAGAAATTCGGGACAGTAGGAGCACATATAGCTGAATGAAGGGCATTAAAAGGAATTTGAAATTGTAAGGAACAAGAGGGTACACGGTTAATGAGGTAGGCCGTAATACTGAGGGCCTCACCTTAGTAACTAGTGGGCATGTGGGCCCCAAACAAAGAGGCACGGACAACTTCCAGCAAGTTGCGATTCTTGCGTTCTGCAACCTCATTTTGCTGAGGAGAATAAGGACAAGTCGTCTGATGAGAAATGATATATAATTGCAGATACTGCTTCAGGTCTTGATTAACAAATTCTCCACCATTATCAGTGCGAAGAACCTGTATGTGAGATTGATACTGAGAGGCGATCATTTGATGAAATTTCTGAAACAAGGAACTAACTTTATTCTTTGACTTTATCAAGTAAACCGAAGTCATACGAGTGTGATCATCAATAAAGGAAACAAACCAAACAAACCAACGAAAACCATTCAAGGAAGGGGTATTAACCGGCCCCCATACATCAAAGTGAATCAACATGAAAGGTACAAGACTTTTATTCATACTCAATGGAAACGACATACGATGACTTTTTGCCAATTCACAAATGTCACATTTGAAATCTGAAGTAGTTAACTAGGAAAATAACTTTGGAAACAATTTTTTCAAATATCTAAAAGACGCATGACTTAAGTGCCTATGCCACAACCAAATTTCAGAGGTTTTGTCAGACTTATCCGTTGAGAAAACTTGAGCCAACTGATTTGAGCTAGCAGGCTTTAGATCGAGGTAGTATAGCTTGCCCCTTCTAGTACCACAACTAATTGTCTTCCGAGTCCGAATGTCCTTAAAAACATAAAGGTTAGGCCAGAAAATCACGACACAATACAAGCACGAGTTATTTGAGCAACGGACAATAAGTTATGGTTAGAGAGAAGGTACGACTAAAATAGAATCGAGATTTAAATTGTTTGGAAGAGTAATTAAACATTCTCCAATCACAGGTGAGGGAGTGCTATTGGCTGTAGACACTATATGTTCTTTGGATGGTTTCATAAACTGAATATGGTGATTGTTAAAGGTCATGTGATCTGTAGCTCCAGAATCAATTATCCATGTACTACTACTACTACTAGGTGGAGAAATATGTAGAACCTTACTAAGGTTACCTGAAGTAACTATCAAAGAGGAAGCTTCTGCAGGAGTATCACTGGAAGGTTTGGCCACGGCAACAGAGGCCTGGTGATTCGGTTTCGAATTGCGTTTGCACGGTGCCTTCGTTGGATCCCACCAATCTGGATAACCAATTAGGTCATAACATCGTGATTTTGTATGGCCTGTTTCACCGCAGTGAGTACATAGGCATTCGAGTTTGACAACACCTATTTCATAACTCCCCTTCTGAGATCGTGTTTGGTCAGATTCGGATTTTAAAGTAGGTTACCGAGGTTGAGGCTTGGCTCGACAAACCATCAGAGTGGAAGACTCAGGGTTGTCAGGTTCAACATTTAAGGTAGCTCGGTGTACAGCATCCCGACGTACATAGGTGTAGGTGTCTTCGAGATTCATCGGAGGGTCCTTCCGAAGAACTTCACCCCGGATCTGTTCAAACTATGCATCAAGTCCACTTAGGAAGATGTGCACTCGTAAGCGTTCAATCGATTTCTTACAGGTGATAATATCATCGGGATCCTTCATGATAATTTTATCATGATAGTCTAATTCTTGAAAAATTTTGACGAGCTCACCGTAATAGGTTGATAGGGGGTAGCCAACTTGTTTGGTAGAGAAGGCGTGCTGATTCAGTGTGAAGAGTTGTGTTTCATTCGATCCATCGTAGAATGCTTTGGCAAGAGTACTCCAGATTTTCCATGCGGTGTGCAGTCTTAGGTAACATTTCATTATCTCTTGCGACATAGAGGTCAACAACTAGCCTTTGACCTTTTGATTTTTAGCATACCACTTTGCATGGGTGGCGTCGGTTTCCTTTGGGGGGTCAGTTTTGCCCATAATATATTCGAGCTTCTCACGTCCTATAATCTGCATCTCCAATATTTGGGATCATACGTTATAGTTAACTTCAGTGAGAACAACACTGGCATGGAAGCCAAAGTTTTCGGATTGAATATGGATAACTAGGATAGATGATTCAGGAGTAGATGATTCGGGTTTGTCGTGAGCCATATGGGTTCTTCAATGGTGGTGGTTTGGACAACATGGGAGGCTCTGATACCAAGTTAAAAAAATATCACAATTATATATTTTCTCTACAAGATAATGGGCATAAATAGCCGCTATACAAAGTTTAGATTCTAAGTTTAGGACCGAGTATCTCTAAGTTAGGAAAGTATATCTCTAATCAAATATTTACAGAATATCTCTAAAATATTTACAGAATCAAATCAATCTATACAAGGTAGTACACCAACTTGGAGATATTCTAGAATCATGTCAATTGTCAACAGTCATCAAGATCAATGATTGAGATTTGCCTGATCACATCCATATGATTAGTGGGTTGGACCGCACATTGATTTTTTTAGGAAACTAACTCCAACAATGGTTACAAGATTTCTATACCATGCCTTTATACTATAAGAATCTATGTCATTGGGAGTGCTTGTATTTGCTATCATTCTTTGTCCACTTTGATGAATGAAGTGACAATTGACATGGATCCATGTCAATGGTCTCAATGGATTAGATTATTAAAGCATTGTTCTTAATCTATTATAAATGTCTAGTAAAAATTCGAACTCATAAAGAAAAGACTTGATATACTTAATTCATGTACGTCATGGTATCACATGTGACCCAAGTGAAAAAATATTAATAATATTTGACTTGAGGATGGGCTACATATGGTGCATGTGCCAAGATGAAGGATTCAAACGATTTGAGTCAGGGTGAAGACCTTTAGGGTGGGCCCCACATGATATGGTCATGCATATATGCACACGTGGTTGGAGTACCATACTCCTCTTTGCTAAAGATGTAGAGATTTCTCTTTCTTGAGGGAGAGAGGCATGGAGCCAACGAAAACTAGTGGGGAATTCGTCGATGGGAAGGACTCCACTGCCGATTAAATTTATAGAAGGAAATATATGCCTCAGTTTTCTCTCTACCCATTCAAGTTAAGAAGTAAAATCCCATCAATTGAAGGATAAGAAAAAGTGAAAGAAAGGTGCTATGGCCACTTTCTTTGGCAAGCTTCTATCGTTTCCATCAATGACAAAGACTGGCATGCCCTCTTTGATTTAAATCCCTTTGGCAGATGTTATAGACATTTTTTATTGCAATACATCGGGATGTATTCGAGCAAACCTCTTTATTTCATGCATTTATATATTTTTAGTTAAGCAAGCAACATGAAGATAAACATTGTTCTCAACCATTTTTAGGATTTTCTCATGATATCGTTGGAAAATCTTTCCCTATTGTTACTTTCTCTGGCTTGCTTCATGTGTCATCATCAACGGCCGATCAAGCTCAGCCCAAACAGCTCAAAATCAACCCAGGCTGACCCGTTGACAGCGGAACATTTTTTATTTATTTATTAAAATACAACAGGATGCATGTATTTGAAAAAAAACCTCTTTATTTCATGCAACCATATTGTTTTTAGTAAACATGCAACATAATGAGAAACATTGTTCTCTACAAAATTTGAGGGATTTTCTCGAGGTGTTTTCTCATGACATTAGTTGGAAAATCTTGCCATAAAATAAAAATTATTTAGAAATATTTATTATAAATTAATAAATAAATTTAAAACTTAAATTCACTTATATTGCAAAAATTTTAGGATTTTAACTAGATTTTGAGTTAATATAATATGGGGATAATGGATATTTAAAATAAGCGAGATTTTGGAAAAATATTCACGGCAGTATTTGTAATGCAGTGATGGTTGCTTCTTTGGTCCGTGACAATGACAATGCAAAGCGAAAGCACACGTAAGGAAGGGTCACGGTCTGACTAAAAGGTAATGTAAAAACAGCAGCAGGGATCAAACCTGCACGTCCCCCTGTGACAACTGACAATGTAAGGTATTTACCCTCTTCTTTATTACCCTCTTCTTTCTCCCAGAACTGCTGTGTCTCCTTTCCATCCCAAGAACAGTTACTTTTCAGAATCTTCTACAACAGCTCTTTTGATCACCGCATAAAACATCATGTACGTGGACCCCACCATGTTTTATATGTAAAATCTACTCCGTCGATCAGATTTACTGTCTATGTTAGTACATAAGTCTGAAAATAATCAAATCCACATTTCAGATGGGCCATATCACATGAAAGAATGAAAATGGAGATGCCAGTCATAGGTTTTGTGTGTGGGGCCACAATGGTGTTTGTCTTTCATCAAATCCATTAATCAGGTGTAATTCAACAGGATGAAGAGATATACAAAAATGAGCCTCATACAAAACTCAGGTGGGCCACACGCGTGACTTACTAGTTTGGGGAGTAATATTATATTTCTCCAATTCACGGGGCCATATGACTTTTTAATCGGGCTTATCCTGGTACGTGCGGTCCAAATTATGGTTCTCACATGATGGACGGAGTGGATTTTATGTATTTAACATGGTGAGCCCCACTGAGATTGGGTGCTTTGTGGACTCTGTGAAACGAAAGCGGATTGCGTACCGAGTTATTCAGTGCTTTTATGGTACTCAGTAAAGGCTATTGAGCCCACAGTGAATATATGTGGTTTATCCATGCCGTCCATCCATTTTTTCATATCATTTTAAGGTTGAGTACAAAATTAAAGTATATTTAAAGATCAATTGGACCACACCACAGGAAACAGTGGAAATAATGATTTCCATAGTTGAAACCTTTCTAAGGCCTACGGTGACATTTATTTGTCATCCAACCTGTTTATAAGATCACAAAGACATGGATGAATGGAAAAAAAAACATATCAGCTTGATCCAAAACTTCTGTGACCTCTAAGAATTTTTTAACTGTTTCCTACGGTGCAGTCCACTTGAGCTTTCGATATACTTCTTTTTGGGCTCAAGCCTCAAAATTATCTAGTAAAATGGATGGATGGAGTGGATAAAATTCGTAAATCATGGTAGACCCACGGAGTTTACTCAGCACGCTTAGCGTACGCGTACTGAGTTACTCAGTACGCAATCCATCCACTTCCGTGTGAAACAGGGACGCCCATTGCATGTGGACACTGCAAGTAGCTGCTCACTATGGACGGTGCTCTCTGGCCTCACCGTGATTTATATGTTTTATCCACGCTGTCCATCCATTTTCCAGCTCGTTATAGGGCATACTCCTAAAAATGAGGTAGATTCAAATCTTAGGCAGGCGACACTGTGGGAAAACAGTGGTGATTGAATGCCCACAATTAAAAATCTCCCAAGGCATATTGCTATGCTTATTTGCCATCTAACCTGTTAACTGGGTCACACAAACTTCGATGAAGGGATTTTTTTTTTTCTTTCATATTGATCCAAAACTTTGGTGGCACAAGAAGTTTTTAATAGTAGGCATTTAATCACCACTGTTTCCGTGGTGTGGTCTATTTTATATTTGTATGTTCTTTTTTTTGGCTATGCGTTCAAATTAGGGCATTGATCAAACACATACAGCATGGTGAGGTCCACATACCACTGCCCTGTAGTGATGTGGATGCTGGGACGCAATAAAAATGAGGTTGATATCCAAAACTCAAGTGAGTCACACGAGAGTAAAAATCAGCTAAAGAAATGCCCGCAGTTGAAACCTTTCTAGACTCCACCTTGGTGTTTATATGCCACTCAAACTGTTTTTAAGTTCATTCTCACCTGGGTGAAGTGAAAACACATCATCATGGGTTTGAGTTCCCGTTTCGGTGAAATTTCATTGTAGTGTTAGTGTGTGAGTGTAGGTAGAGCATGTGAGTGCTTATGTTAAAAAAATAATAATAAAAATCACTGTTTAAGGAGAAAATAAAAGAATCTTTGTTTCCTCTTGGGTGGCTCACTTTCGTTACTACATTTTTAGTCTTGTATCCTAAAATGAGCTGAAAATTGATAATCACGGTTAGGGGTGTACACCGACCGAGCTAGCTCGGTTAGCTTACTCGACTTGACTCCAAAAAGCTTGATTCGACTCGGTTCGAAGCTAAGTTCGAGCTAATTTTTTGAGCTCGAAAAAAATTTCGAATTGAGTTCGAGGTTGCTCGAGCTCAACTCGATTTGGATTGAACCCAACTTGAATTGAACTTAGATCTAATCAGTTCGATAACTCGGTTACTTTGGTATTGATGTTGCTCACCAAGTGTTTGATGAAATGACTCAACAGAGTGTTGACAAGGAAGGTATGCATATGAAACAAATACCATTTTTTTCTTAATTTTTATGTTACTTAGAAGGTGTTTGATGAAATACTTGTAAAACCACTGCTACTATTTTACATATAATGAGATTTTGAAGGTGCAATCCATGTGTTTGTGAAAATACTGAACAGGTGAACTCAGCTCAACCTTGGCTCAAACTCAGCACGAACTGAGTTGCTCACGGAACCGAGCTAAGTTGGCCAGCCAGGCTTGAGGAACGAGCCAAGCCTAAGTTCGAGCCCTTTCAGCTAGTGACCAAGCTGAGTTGATCTGAGGCCAGCTCAACTCCGTTCGACTCACTGTACACCCCTAATCACGGCTGATTTCTCACAAACATCAACGTTTCCAGCATCCCAGTGCAGAAACTGAAATTCTGTCCCATGCATGTAGCCTATCTTTATGGCCAGCGTGCCATGTAGGGCATCCATCCGTACCATGACAACAGTCTGCCCCCATCTTGAAAATTACACATGTCCATGAACCAGCTGATCCATTCATTAAGTAGGCCACGCCTGTAAGTTGAGTTATACCATTGGCTGTCCATTGATTCCAACAATGTGGCCCACCTGATAAGCTGATCGGATGGAGTTTCCACGTCTGAGTGAGATTCACGGTGTAGCCTACCTACTCATGGTACGGATGTCTTGCACAAGTGTCATGGACTCACATGAAATTTCTTATCGTATGAGATGTAATCAGCACAAACGTCATGTCGGCGGGAAAGATGTCTTCTCGAGGGTTCACGCCAAGGGATAAAGTAATACCAGACAACTGGAAGTTAAAGCTCTGTGGCATCTGGTGGGAAATGGACTGCCTAATGACAATGACAGAACCGACTCCTTACTGGACTCTGTGCTCTATGGGCCCCACCAGGGTGTATTTAATTTATCTATGCTTCCCATTCATTTCTCAAGATCATTTCATGACATGATCCAAAAAATGAGCTAGATCCAAATCTCAGGTGGACCACACCCCTGGAAACGGCAATAATTAAATGCTCACCATTAAAACTTCCTGGGCGTAGAAGTTTTCGATCAATTTTTTTAATATTTTGTGTTTTCTCTTCATTCTAAGTGTTTGTAATCTAATCAACAGGTTGGATGGCAAACAAACATTAAAGTCGTCCTTAGGAAGTTTTTAATACTAGGCATTCAATCATTGTGGTGTGGTCCACTTGATATTATGATTCATTTTTAGGTTCATGCGCTAACATAATGATTCAAAATGGATGGATGGCATGGATGAAACATATACATCATTGTGGACTCACATACCAGCATTCTCACCACTGTCAGTGTCAGTATGCAATCCGTGTCCCATCCGGTCCATGCAAGTTACTCGTAACCGGAGGTTTGACGTAGCCCAATGAAAATACTTCCATATATATATATATATATATATACACACATTTGATTTTGAGCTACACTTAAAAGAAGGTAAAATCGTAGGGAGAATCTCTAATTAAAGAGATTTGTAAGCCTAGTGTAAAAAATGATATACACCGCATTTTCACTGAGACACGCCAGATGTTACATGGAATTCCTATCAACACCAGTTACAGGCAAGTCGCAACCTAATCAGTTTTCTTTCACCTTGTAACGGTTGGGCGTAGCATGATCAAGGAACGAAAGCTTCTTGATTTGGCACGGCACGCTTACCATAGCAGAAGCTTTTCCATTTGCACGCAACTGCAAAGAAGATTTGAAAATTGAACCACAAAATAGAGTTAAAGCTGTACTCCTAGTGATTTGTAATCTAATGACCACAGAAAGGATAGAAAATTTTCAGCCTTTACATCCCATGGTATAGATAGCAACTGAATGGAGAATGACCTTGATTAGTCTTCCTTTCTTTCTTCCCTGTCTTTCTGTCTTTCTGGAAAGCTCGGGTCCAGGATTTGAGCTTTGCTTTGAGTTTAGCTTAAGTTCATAATTTCCTTCTCCACTTATTGCTTCCTGGTTCATCACACCTGGATTCCCAAACCATGTCTGATCGCATCTAAATGAAATGGGTCCTATCTTTGGCCATTCTAGGCCATGACAATTCTATTGGCCTGTAATCAGAGATTAGACGTCGGGATGACATCTACCTAGGAGCTCAATCGATATTTTAAAAAAAAGAAGAATAGATTGTGTTCATAACATGAGAAGGAATACAACTATGAAAGCACCTAATTTAGGAGAGCCTACCATGAAAAGGGGCAGGCCCTCCTATCGTAATGAAGAAAAGGCAGCCAAGAAGTCAGGTCTCACGAATCGAGCCTAGGTGTCATGCCTCAAACTCGGAAACCGGGTTTACAAAATTTTCGATCGCCAAATCCGGTGCCGACAGCCTTCATATTACCCCATTCTCGGCTCCCAGTGCTCATACGCCAGATTCCGATTCTGGGATTTTATAAGGAGGATTTTCAATATGAATTTGTTTCATAAGAAGCATAACTAAAAGTATATCCAAATCATAAGAACAACATCATCACCACATATCCATTAATATAATCATCTGAGTACAATACTGAAAAAGAAATACATGCGTATAATAAAATCTCCAGAAGCTCTGCCGCACGTTCCTGCCCCAGCTCGACTACGTCCTATTGTTACCTGCACGCATCTATCGTGCATAAGCTTATAGAAAGTTTAGAGGGTGGTGTAAGTGTGTGGACAAGGTAAGTGCCAAGTATTTAATATAATGCCATAAATCATACAATATCGGAATTAGCAGAAATACTGTCAAGATCATGAATCATACGATATCAGAGTAAGCGGAAATATACTGGTAAGTCCATGAGTGCCATCAGCCGTATCAAGGCTATGCGATGCAAGACATAAATGCTAACGGCGATATAAATGCAGAAATATGACAATCCAAAATGCTAAATGCTGCGGATGCAATGTAATATGCGGTGCGAATGAAATGACCAAGCTGGAGTGAAGTCGGGATGATAGTACGTAGTATCGCAGGCTATGTGGTCCACCACAAGGGACTTCTATCCAAACTAGTCCTATACCTAAATTTGGATAGTCAGACTCAATGTGGTAAACTCATGATCTCAGGTTAGTCGCGCGCCTAACCGAAATATGGTCATATGAAGGTACATATAACAAATAGTTACGCACCACCAGCTCAAGTGGGTAGTGAATGAATGAATGAATGAATGAGTATGCAATTCCTGCTCAATAAGTCCACATATCAGTACGGTTCTTCTCTAGGATCATCATCGAGGTCTAGTACACTCTACAAGCAAATCACCACCCACTGACGCGCGACCATGTAAGTGGAAGAGACCTCACTATCTACCTGGCCAGTAGTTGGCCAACATCTACCCGGCATGTCAATAGTGGACCCATTCACGAGCTGGCCAAACTCAGCCTAGTTATGCCTCCTATCCTTGGGCGGGTAAGGCCACACCCCCTCCCTACCGACTATGATACAGTGGGAGACACGGCCTCCTAATATTCTGCACTCGAGCGCTCATGTATCCACTCGGTCTCGATGTTGGGGCGTCCTCTGGTACCAAGAGGGTTTAAGAATTTTCACCCAGGACCATTTATGGCAGCCCGATGCTAGAATAGATTTTCGGTGTCCCATCTATCCACCCACGATATGCATGTGGAGGCTGCGGCCCTGATGTCGCTAGGGTGTACAGTAATCACAACACATAATATAAGATGCATGAGTCATACAATCCAGCCATACATCAATCCTGCGCATACCGTGCGCTCATATGAGACAATATTTGCCTATCAGGGAGTCTCATAACAACTTGCTCAATGACATATGCAATGGTCAACCACATCTCATAACAAACATGCAGATGATGCGTATGAGCATGTATCATGATACTATGTTGTCACTTACTCATAATCGGTATCAATAACTGGCATCGGCAATCAACTTCGACAATGTGGACATTTAAACAACATTGCCCCCAAGGAATGGCCCACATAGAGCCTAACATATAGTGGACCCATGGCCTTACACAATGGCCAAATATATAACACCATGGGCCTCACTTAAGAGCTTAATACACCTTACGATGGGCCTTTCACATTAGCCTAACATACATAACAATGGGCTCCATAGCCTGGCCCTCAAATGCACCATAATGGGCCTCATACAATCATAATGGGCCGCGTCACATGGGCTTAATACACATCACATGGGTTGCACCACATGGGCCTATATACATCGGATGAGCTACGTCTCACGGGCCCTGAATACATCACAATGGGCCATAACCCATGGGCCCTAAACACATCGCAATGGGCCTCTCACACGGGTCCATTATGCATCACATCAAGGTGGGCCCAATGGATGACCATAAATACGTCACATTGGGCCTCATATACATCAAGTGGGCCACATCACATGGGCTACATATACATCACAATGGGCCTCTAACATAGGCTATACATCACAAAGGGCTCTATTCCATGGGCCTTATATACATTACATCAGGCCTTGATAATCGGAATTGATCTCAACAATTGGAATCGGCCTCGACAAACGGAATCGACCTCGACCAATGGAATCAACCTCGACTAAACGGAATCGACCTCGATAATCGAAATTGGCCTCGATAAGCGAAATCGGCCTCATCAAACGGAATCAGCCTCGACCAAACGGAATCGACCTCGATAATCGAAATTGGCCTCGATAAGCAGAATCGGCCTCATCAAACGGAATCAACCTTGACCAAACGGAATCGACCTCGATAATCGGAATCGGCCTCGACAAGCGGAATCGGCCTCATCAAACGGAATCGGCCTCGACTAAACGCAATCGGCCTCAATAAACAGAATCGGCCTCGATAATCGGAATCATCGGAATTGACCTCAATAATCGGAATTAGAAAATCGGTTACGTCAATTGGAATCAGCAATCGGTCATAATAATCAGAATAGGCAATCGGTTATGATAATCAGAATCGAAAAATCGGTCATAATAATCGGCCTCGATCGCTAATCGGCAGTCGGCCATGACAATCGAAATCGGCCTCAATAATCGAAATCGGCTTATACGAACGGACTCAATACTCGACCTCGACAATTAGAATCGGCCTTCACAAATCAGAATTGGCCTTCATACTCGGCCTCAATAATCTTAATCGGCATGTACGATCGGCCTCGACAAATCGGCTGAACAAGGCCTAAGGAAAGGTCACAATGAGGACATCTAAACATCATTGCCTATTAATGTGGACATTCAACTAACATTGCTCCCAAGGAGTGGCCCACATAGGGCCGAACATACAGTGGGCCCACGGCCAATGCAAGGGTCTAATATACATCACAATGGGCCTCACTCATGGGCCGCATATACATCACATTGGGCCACAACCCTTGGGCTTCAAATACACAATAGGTGGGCCCTACACATGGGCCTAATATATATCACGAGTGGGCCCTATTCATGGGCCATAGATACATCAAGGTGGGCCACATATACGGATCGCAATAATAAGCCACACCAACTATAAGTGGGCCATATCATTGGGCCACAAATACATCTGAGTGGGCCCCATGGATGGGTCATAAATATATCAAGGTAGGGCCTACCATATTCTCCATCCAATCTGGTCGTAAGGTCACAAAGACCTAGATTAATAGGGAAAACAAATTTCATATTAATCCAAAGCTTCTATAACTCTAAAAGGTTTTCAATGGTGGACGTTCAATCTCTATAGTTTTCTGCAGGGTGGCCCACCAGATAGATCTGCCTTGTTTTTTTTCTTCTCAAGCCTTAAGACAAGCTTGCCATTAGATGGACGGTTTGGATATAACACATACATCATGGTGGGCCTGGCAGATGGGTGGCATGGACCTAAAATACATACATCAATGATGGGTCCCACGGAACTTTACTGGCATAGATACCCAGCAGATGAGAGGCTGCTTGGGACCCACGGTGTGGATCTCATCAGTTGGGACCATACATGCTATCAAGGTGGGCCCTGCACGCATGGACGGAGTGGATAACACTACATCGCGGTAGGCCCCACAGAGCTTCTGACGTCAACAACAGCAGATAGCTGGTGTGAAGGTCGCTGGCCCACTGTCCCGATGATGGACGGTTGGATCAAACCTCATGGGATGGTGGGCCACGGGAATGGGATCCACGAAAGGATGAAGGCCATACAGTAAAGGTGGGTCCCACGTGAGGCCACCATGATATATAATAATATTAAAATATTATATATATATATATTAAAATATTATATACATACATGTATCAGCTCTAGGCCCGCTGGATGGCCTGGACGTGATATAGAATCAAGGTGGGGTCCACGTCCCACGTGGACAGACCCAACACGTCATCAAGGTGGGGTCCATGTGCTGGATGCACATGTCTTTAAGGTGGGCCCCACATTCAATGGGCCACATGTGCTCTTCTGTGTAGCATGGAAGAAATACATATATCATGGTGGCTACTCAAAGTTCCTGTTCGTCCCAGCAAGATGGATGGACGGTTGGATGGAAAACATCCATCATGGAGGTCCACGTGCTGCACTCAGCATGTCACTAAGGTGGGTCTCACGTCCCCTTCAAAACGGACGGACGGTGAGGATGTACCCCACATCTGGTGGGTCCTACGGATGATGTGTATAAAACACATACATCACAGCAGCCCACAGGTATGCTGATGCAATCCAGCAGCTATACAACTGGTTGAGGTATACTAACCAACCCGTACGGTGCGTGACCATAACCCAGGTCCGGTTTAATCCAAAACATGCTCTGATACCAACTTCACTACGTGAAAAATGGAAAAAAATGACGGATTTAGAGACGGTTCTGGACCGTCTCTAAAATTGCTTGGTTTAAAGACGTTTTAGAGACGGCCGTAAACTGTCTCTAAACTTTTAGACGGCCCTTGACCGTCCTTATTATTGTCTTGAAAATTTGAATGTCCAGAAATCATTTAAGATGGTCGAAAACCGTCGTTAACTGCAGATAAAAGACGGCCACTGACCGTCTGGAATAAGAGACGGTCGCTGACCGTCTTATATGCTAGAATTTGAGACGGTCAAAGACCGTCCCTATTAGAGACGGTCATTAGCCGTCTCTTACTGGTAATTTGAGACTGTCAAGGACCGTCTCAATTAGAGACGGTCGTTGGCCGTCTTTTCCTGTAATTTGGGACTGTCAAAAATAGTCTGCATTAGAGACGGTTCTTAGCTATCTCTGTTTGAGACTGTCAAGGACCGTCTCTATTAGAGACGGTCATTGACCGTCTTGTATTGGTAATCTGAGACTGTCATGGACCGTCTCAATTATAGACGGTCAACGGCCGTCTTTTACTAGTTCTGTAACGCAGTAAAAAATAACCTGCATTAGGGATGGTCCTTAGCAATCCCTATTTGAGACTGTCAATGACGGTCTCTATTAGAGACGTTCCTTAGCCATCTTATTGTGGTTATTTGAGACTGTCAAAGACCGTCTGCATTAGACTAATGCTCAAGTCAAACATTAAAAAAAAAAAAAAATTATGAATTTCGAAAAAAAAAAAAGAAGTTAAAAAGCTTAGAAAAATAACTAACAATGTTTAAGAAAAAAATTTAGATTTTGAAATAAAAATTAAGAACTTTTAATAAAGTTGATAATTTTGAAAAAAAAAAATTCGATAAGAAAATGATATTTTGAAAAAGAAAATTTTAAAAATTAAACAAAATTGTAAAAAAATTGTCAAATTGTAAAAAAATATATATTTTAAAAAGAAAACTAGATTTTGTATTTTGAAAAGTAAAATTAAAAAGTTGTATAACAAAAGTGATATTTAAAAAATGATATTTTGAAAAAGACAATTTTAAAAATTAAACAAAATTGTGAACAAATTGACAAATTGAAAAAAAATATATATTTTTTAAAAAAGAAAACTAGATTTTGTATTTTGAAAAGAAAAATTAAAAAGTTATATAACAAAAATGATATTTAAAAAATGATATTTTGAAAAAGAAAATTTAAAAAATTAAACAAAATTGTGAAAAATTGACAAATTGTAAAAAAATATATATTTTAAAAAAGAAAACTAGATTTTGTATTTTGACAAGAAAAATTAAAAGGTTATATAACAAAAGTGATATTGAAAAAATGATATTTTGAAAAAGAAAATTTAAAAAATTAAACAAAATTGTGAAAAAATTGACAAATTCTAAATTATATATATATATATATATATATATATTAAAAAAGAAAACTAGATTTTGTATTTTGAAAAGAAAAATTAAAAAGTTATATAACAAGATTTTGATAAAAAAATGATATTTTGAAAAAGAAAATTTAAAAAATTAAACGAAATTTTGGAAAAATTGACAAATTGTAAAAAAAATATATTTTTTAAAAAAAAGAAAACTAGATTTTGTATTTTGACAACAAAAATTAAAAAGTTATATAACAAAAGTAAGATTAAAAAAATGATATTTTGAAAAAAAAAAAAAAGAAATTAAACAAAATTGTGAAAAAATTAAAAAAATGTAAAAAAATATATATTTTAAAAAAGAAAACTAGATTTTGTATTTTGACAAGAAAAATTGAATAAAAAAAAGGATTTATACCAAATTGAATGGATGTGGCCTACAATGCACAAGGTGGGATTAAAAACATGTAAACATGAAAAGAAAAAAGAAAAAGAAGAAGAAGAAGAGTGTTAACTCGAGGTTAAAAAAAATTATACACGTTTAAGAAAGAGGAGTGCAAATCAAAGTTCCTCAATACCTTGGTAAAAAAGAAAATGGTCTAAATTCAATGGTAATATCAGATGGTTGAGATTATCCAATCATTGTGATATTAAAATAAGTGTTCTACCTAACATAATAGATGTGCCCTTCAACACAAGTGCAGACCAAAGGAGATTGAAGCATATATATGTTTAAAAAGAATGGTACAAGTCAATGTTCTTCAGGATAGTTAAAAAGAAAATGGTTCAAATTAATCCAACGGCAATTTCAGATAGTTAAGATCATCCAATCAGTGTGACCTTTGGAGAGGTACAGGTATGCCAGGTGTTGCCAACATTAAGAATTGGTACCAAATGCATATATTAGTATAGGCCATTCTCATGTTATCATTTTTCGGCTATTAACTCGTCTCCAAAGCAATGAGATGTAAACTTGCACAGCTTAGATATAGTTTAAGCTGCTTGTTAATTAAAAAGGAATTGAAATATAGTTTAAGCCAAATGGAATCTCAAAAAAAAAAAAGAAAAAAAAAAGACGACCGACATCTATCCAATCATACCAAGTCCACCAATCAGATTTTGTATTTTGACAAGAAAAATTAAAAAGTTATATAACAAAAGTGAGATTTAAAAAATGATATTTTGAAAAATAAATTTTAAAAAATTAAACAAAATTGTGAAAAAATTGTCAAATTGTAAAAAAAATATATATTTTTAAAAAAGAAAACTAAATTTTGTTAAAAAAAATGTTAAATTTATTTATAATAAAAATGATATTTAGTTAAAAGAGTAAAAAAATATATACATTTTGAAAAAAAAATGTTAAATTTATTTGTGAAAAATAAAATTACTAAATTATTAGGCACATCCACTAATTGAACCTTTAATCGTTTTTGGACAATCTAATCAGTTCAAATTGAAGAGTAAATAACTTCAGATGTTTAAATCAAATTTCACTGAAATTGTTGGTCAATCTTGTATGCCCAATATCTTTCTCATATATATGTAGCCTGATTGAGGCGAGTAACTAGTCAAATTGAGAATTAATTAGTAAAATAGAGTGAATGAACTAGACATGTAAAATGGGCCAAATATTCTGGTTAAAATTGTGACCCAACTTATAACTGACCTTGTGAGAACCTAAGAATTGATGTTAGTAAGTTTTGTGGGCCTCATCATGATGTGTGTCGAACATCAACATCGTGGATTTGATGTGTCCCATTTATAGTTATGAGATATCTCAAAAATCATCGGTAAACGAAACTCGAGTGGGCCATACCATTTAAAACTATGTGAAGACATCCTAAAAAATATAAAAGCACTTGGTGGGGCCCACATGAGTTTTGGATGCGGTTGAAACTTGGTCTGACCCCTCATCCAAGTGGGACACACATAATGAGTGGGTTGGATATGTGAATCACATTTAGGCAGGCCCAATATAAGATTATGAATGTTTTAAGGAAACCTTTCTCCAATACATTTAAGTGAATTACTCGTTACCTTTATCAGAGTAAACTCTGTGGGGTTCACCGTTATTTATTTAGTTTATCCACTCCATTCATCCATGTTAACAGATAATTTGAGGTCTAAAGAACAAACAAGAAGCATATCCAAAGCTCAAGTGGACCACACCATAGGAAATAGTGTGATTGAACCTCTACCATTTAAAATTTCTTGGCGGCTATAGAAGTTTTGGATCAAGCTGATGTTTGTGTTTTCTATTCATTTATATATTTTTGATATTATGAACAACCTTTAACTGTTTTTGGACAATCTGATCAGTCCAAACATGAAAAGTAAATAACTTTAGATGTTTAAATCAAAATTCACTCAAATTGTTGATCAATCTTGTTTGCCCAATATCTTTCTCATACGAAATATGATCGAGGTGAGTATCCGTTTTTGGATGTTGGTCGGTGCTCTATGGGTCCCACCATGATGTATGTGTTTCATCCATGCTGTCCATCCATTTTTACAAATCATAGTAGGGCCAAATACTAAAAATGAAAGGGATATAAATCTCAGGTGGACCACACCACATGAAAAAAATAGTGATTGGATATCCACCATTAAAACCCTCCTAAGGCCCACTGTACCTTTTATTTGACATCCTATCTGTTGATTAGGTCATACAGGCCCAGATGAAGGGAAAAAAAATATTAGATTGATCCATAACTTTATATGGCCCCTAAAAGGTTTTTAATGGTCGACGCTCATTCAACATTGTTTCTTATAATGTGGTCTAGTTGAGATTGGGATATACCTCATTTTTTGTCTCATACCATAAAATAAAATGAAAAATAGATGGATGACAAGGATGAAACATGCACATACATCATGGTGGGGCCCACAGAGCACAGACCATGTCCCATGACCGCTCGTAAGAGAGACTCGCTCTCTGTCCTCTCTCACTCTTACTCTCGCGCCCTCTCTCACTCTCTCACGCTCTCTCTCTCTCTCTCATAGATGGATAACGTGGACATAATGGACCATACCACAGGAACACATTAGGAATAATGATTTCCACCGTTGAAATCTTCCTATGGCCTACAATGATTTTTATTTGTCATTCAACCTGTTCAATAAATCACAAATACATGGATGAAAGGAAAATCGGTGGCTTTACAAATTATTTTAATGGTAGACGTTCAGTTTATACTATTTCCTATGATGTGGTCCACTTCAGATTTTTATAGGCTTCATTTTTGAACTTATGTAATAAAATTATATGTTAAAATGGATGGATGGAGTGGATAAAATGAATAAATTATGGTGGCCCCCATAGGATTTACTCTGTACGCTTGGGAACGGATTGACTACTCCCCCGACACCAACCAATGACTAGTGGTCAGTGCTCTATGGCTCCCACCACGATGTATGTGTTTCATCCATGCTGTCCATATATTTTTACAGATAATTTTACAATATGAGACCAAAAATGAGATATATGCAAATCTCAAGTGGACCACATTATGGGAAACGTGTTGAATGAGCGTCGACCATTAAAAATATGATCAAAAGGCATAAAAGTTTTGGATCAAGCTTATTTTTGTTTTTTCCCTTCATCTGGTCCTGGATGACCAAATCAACAGATTTGATGTCAAATAAACAGTACAGTGGGCCTTAGGAGGATTTTAATGGTGGATATCCAATCACTATTGTTCTCATGTGGTGTGGACCACCTGAGGTTTATTTCCCTTTAATTTTCAGCATAAGGCTCTAATATGATTTGTAAAAATGGATGGACGGCATGGATGAAAATCATACATCATGGTGGGGCCCACAGAGCACCGTCTAATCTCGCCCAAATTTGGGCGCGCACTCAAAAGAGCCGCGCGCGCGCGCCCATCACATTTCCACCTCCTCTCTCTCTGTCTCTCTCTCACCCCTGCCCTCCCTCGGCGAGGGCTCTCTCTCTCTCTCTCTCTCCCTCACCGCCCTCCCTCCCTCGCTGCCCTCTCTCACTCACGCGCATCCTCTCTCTCTCTCTCTCTCTCTCTCTCGGTCCGCTCTCCACCGCGCCCTCTCTCTGTTTCGGTCTCTCTCGGTGCTCTCTCTCTCGTACATCCACATGAGGTATCTCTCTCTCTCTCTCTCAATCTCAATACCGATTGAAATGATTTGGTGATTTAGGGATTTGGAGATTTAGGGATTTGGGGATTGGGGATTTAGGGATTTTGGGATATGGGGATTTAGGGATTTTGGGATATGGGGATTTAGGGATTTTGGGATTAAGGTGGGCCCTACTGAGTTTACTCAGTACAATAAGAGTGTACTGAGTAACTCAGTATGCAATCCGATTTCGTCTGCAGCACCACCATGATCTATGGCCCCACCATGATGTATATATTCTATCCATGCCATTCATCCATTTTTACAGATCATTTTAGGGCTTTATCCCAAAAATTAGAGCTGGTGCTTTTGATCAGTTGAAGCAGAATGCAACTAAGGGCCTGTTTGGATGCCTGTAACTTTTCTAAAATGTAAGTAAGTTACAGGTGACTTAGTTACAGTTGGCGTTTGGGGGAGGAAAGTCACCTGTTTGGGGTGAGAGGATTTTAATACACCAAAAAATAAATAAAATAGTTGCCAGCAATTTTGATGCGCACAGATGGTTCTCCTACATAATAGGAAAAAGACTGGAGGATTTTTTGAATGTAAATACTAAAGACCTGTTTGGGTTCATCTTTTTAGTCGATCTCTAATTCATATCTTATAATTACATGAACTTGGATTACACTCTAAAATTCAGTTTATATAATTCACATTTCGGATCTGACATTAATAGAGATGCAGAACTTGTACAAGCACTTCTGCAGAAATTTGTCTGATATGTGCTCATGCATAGTATCTTTGAGCTGACTGTTCCAAGATTGTATTCCTCCTGCCTGTTCTTGGCAATGCTGGGAGCAATACATTGAAATCATACATGACGAACAGGGTATACTATTTGCTGGAAGTTCATTGAAGCAGAAGTGGCAGCTGATGTAGCATGCCACATTCGCATGTACTTCCTACATTGCTTTTTCTTTACCATTGTTTCCAAGGATTTTGTTGTAGGAAATGAGGATTTGCAAATGATATTGATTTTCTGCTGTTGTATACTCGTTCCTTACTCATTCTATTGCCTTGGTTAAGGAAATGAGTACAGATTTTGCTGATTGGTTTCACTTGTGTTAATATCTTGATTGATTTTGGTTAAAAAAATGAACTATGTTTCTCTTAATACGCTATTTTTCTTGTTGGTTATTCATGTTTTCCCTGATATGATTGGATTTTGTTGCAAGCAAGGAGAATTGAGCTGTTTTTTGTCCCCATGAAGAACTGCTGAATCAAACTGTAGAATCTTGAGTTAGCTCTTCTTCTTCTTCTTCTTCTTTTCTTTTTTCTAATCGGCAATGAAAATTTCATTTCTCAAAAAGAAAAAGAAAAAGGAGGTACCTCCCCATTGAGGCAACTGATAGGACAGCAGAAATGGATCGAACATGACTAGTCATAGCATTGTTTACAATACAACCTTCCACCACAATACTGAAAAGAATGGAAAAGAGGATCTCATTTCCTCAGACCCCTGGAATTATCAAATGTTCAGTCAAATGTCTAAATGGACCTGAGATCTCTTTACTTTTCAGAGGCATTGGGTAGATTTTGGTATAAAACAGTCACCAAACTCATCAGTGTACATGTTCATTTAATGTGGACTGGGCAATTTTTGACACCATCAATTGCTTTATCACTCTACCTGATGATTTGACCCACCTGATCACCAAACATCAGGCACCCCTGATGGTTTTCTCAGATGAGCCAGACATGTGACTGTGCGTTGCCTTCGTAAAGCTCTGTAAATATAAGAAAAATTGCATGGCTATCTGCATTCTTACAAAGTGCTCTGTAAATACAAGAAAAAAAATTGCATGGTTGTCCTGTTCAAGATGCTATTTTCTGGATACATACAAATGTGATGTAATCAGCAGTTGCAGGATTTTTCTTGACATCACAGTGTGACTTTTTCTTCCTTCATCAAACTGATCTGAATCCGATTAGTTCATGGAGATCCTGGTCAAGTGTCTTTATTTTCAAGTTCTTTAGCTTTGCTGTACATTTTTTCTGGAACACTGTTAGGACCTGAAAAAAAAGGCCCTCGTTTGCTTTAAATGAAATGTTTAACCTGGCCTGGATCCCAAGAAAAATAGCTGGAAAGTTATGGGGATCTTTGAGAGCTACTGTGCTTGCATGTTGTACATGTAAAGCTGCAATTCTCTTGATCCTTTGATGTTTGATTTTTTGGGGATCCCTAAGGTACTAGATAGTCTTCTACTTGCAGTGCTGGCACTAAAAGACACCAAAGTACACAAACAAGGTAAGAAAACAGGGTAATACTTGAACAGAAATAGGTAGCTTTGTTAATACAGATGAGTAAATAGAAAGTACGTATAGTGAGTAAGGGGCTTGGAATTGTTAGGCAGGAATGGTCCATTAGGTAAGAGTGTCACTTAGTGAGCACACCTCTCCATGTATCAACATGGGTATATGCATCAGATTAGATGTGTTGATGCATTGAAATGGATGATCAATCTTAATGGGACAATCATTCTCCTTATTAGTGTCTCAAGATTTACCGGCAAGCTTTGTAGGCCATGCAGTTGCACAAATTGCCTAACTTGGTAGACATGATTAATGTGTCAGTTATGCATTGATGTGTATTGTGTTTATGTTGTAAGTTAAAGTTATAACAAACTTATGGTATGTAAGCCATGCAGTTACAACTTTTTTCTCCTTTGAATTGTAACAAACTGTATCGGTTGCATTTTTCTCTGTCATACAGGTTGTGGCTATCAAAGATACAATATCCCCTCCTTATAGGGAAACATTTAATGATGTGTACAGGTAAATTCATTTTTTCTTATTCCTTATATTGTTTCCCAGTTATATTCCAAATGTATCGGTTGCATTTTTCTCTGTTATATAGGTTGTGGCTATCAAAGATATAATATCACCTCCTTATAGGGAAACATTTAATGATGTGTACAGGTAAATTCATTTTTTCTTATTCCTTATATTGTTTCCCAGTTATATTTGTGTTGGTTTCAGAGTACAGGTAGCAATAGAAAGTGTTGGTCGATTGTGGCTTATAGACAAAGGGATGAGTAACCAACAATACGAATATGGGAGGCCTTCCCCAGGTATCCAGATGCTTTTAGATAAAATTATGTTGTTTTTAAATGTATTAGCTCGAAATTGATGGAGTAGACCCGGATGTGCGTCGGAGCTATCCGAATGTTGAGCGGGGGTCCTTGGAAGGTGGGAACCGCTGTTATGACCATGATGAATCTGTCCATTTCCTATGGACAGCATTGGAGTGGCCTGACCATTTGGACAGGCCATGTTTATGTATTAACTCGAAATTGATGGAGCAGACCCGGATGTGCGTCGGAGCTATCCGGAAGAGCGGGGTTCCCTGGAAAGAGGGAACTGCTATTATGACCATGATGAAGCTGTCCATTTTTTATGGATAGCATTGGAAGGGCCTAACAATTTGTGTCGGATGGCCGTATTTATATCTGTATTTGCAGGGACCATACCCTTAACCTAAACCAAAACCTATGACCTAAAACCTTAACCTATAACCTAAACCTAAACCTATAGCCTAAACTCAAATCCCTAAACCTTAACCTATAACCTAACCTAAACCTATACTTATAACCTAAAACTATTCCCAAATCCCAAAACCTATAACCTAAACCTAAGCTTTCCCTAAACCTATAAGCTAAACTCAATTCCCTAAAGCTAAACCTACACCTAATCCTAATCTCAACTCCCTAACCTAAACCTAAACATAAACTTGAAAACTCAAACTTAAACCCAATCCCGAACCTGAACCCGATTTCCTAAACCTAAACCATAACCCATTCTCAAATCCAAAAACCTATAACCTAAACCTAAACCAAAACCAAAACTTATAACCTAAACCCGAACTCATTCTCAAATCCCAAAACCTATAACCTAAACCAAAACCAAAACCTATAACCTAAACCCGAACCCATTCTCAAATCCCAAAACCTATAACCTAAACATAAACCTTAACCTAAACCTATAACCTATAACCAAAACCTATAACCTAAACCCGAACCCATTCTTAAATCCCAAAACCTATAACCTAAACCTAAACCTTAACCTAAACCTATAACCTATAACATAAATCAAAACCTAAACCTAAACCTAAAACCTAAACCTATAACCTATAACCTAAATCAAAACCACCTTTCCCTAAACCTTAACCTAAACCTATAACCTATAACCTAAATCAAAACCAAAACCAAACCTAAACCTAAACCTAAACCTAAAACCTATAACCTATAACGTAAACGTAAACCTAAAACCTAATGTATTCTCAAATCCCCAAACTTAAACCTACACCTAATCCTAATCTAAACTCCCTAACCTAAACCTAAACCTAAACTTGATAATCCAAACCTAAACCCGATCCTGAACCCAAACCCGATTTCCTAAACCTAAACCTTAACCTATTCTCAATTCCCTAAACCTAGTGCTTATAACCTAAGCTGAAACCAAAACCTATACCTTAACCTAAACCTAAACCTAAACCTATAAC
The DNA here is from genome assembly GCF_029962835.1 of Magnolia sinica. NCBI lineage: Eukaryota > Viridiplantae > Streptophyta > Magnoliopsida > Magnoliales > Magnoliaceae > Magnolia > Magnolia sinica. Next base: position 14,757,351 of record NC_080588.1, on the reverse strand, counting down.
CTATAACCTAAACATAAACCTAAAACCTAAATGTATTCTCAAATCCTTAAACCTAAATCTAAACCTTAACCTAAACCTATAACCTATAGCCTTAACCTAAACCTGTAACCTATAGCCTTAACCTAAACCTAAAACCTAAATGTATTCTCAAATCCCTAAACCTAAACCTACACCTAATCCTAATTTCAACTCCCTCACCTAAACCTAAACCTAAACTTGAAAACCAAAACCTAAACCCGATCCCGAACCCGATCCCGATTTCCTAAACCTAAACCTTAACCTATTCTCAATTCCCTAAACCAATTGCTTATAACCTAAACTGAAAGCTAAACTTATACCTTAACCTAAACCTATAACCTATAACCTAAATCAAAACCACCTTTCCCTAAACCTTAACCTAAACCTATAACCTATAACCTAAATCAAAACCAAAACCAAACCTAAACCTGTAACCTATAACTTAAACATAAACCTAAAACCTAAATGTATTCTCAAATCCCTAAACGTAAACCTACACCTAATCCTAATCTCAACTCCCTCACCTAAACCTAAACCTAAACTTGAAAACCAAAACCTAAACCCGATCCCGTGAGAATAGGTTAAGGTTTAGGTTTAGGAAATTGGGTTTGGGTTCAGGATCGGGTTTAGGTTTGGGTTATCAAGTTTAGGTTTAGGTTTAGGTTAGGGAGTTTAGATTAGGATTAGGTGTAGGTTTAGGTTTGGGGATTTGAGAATACATTAGGTTTTAGGTTTATGTTTAGGTTATAGGTTATAGGTTTAGGTTTAGGTTTGGTTTTGGTTTTGATTTAGGTTATAGGTTATAGGTTTAGGTTAAGGTTTAGGGAAAGGTGGTTTTGATTTAGGTTATAGGTTATAGGTTTAGGTTAAGGTATAAGTTTAGCTTTCGGTTTAGAGAATTGAGAATAGGTTAAGATTTAGGTTTAGGAAATCGGGTTTAGGTTCGGGATCAGGTTTAGGTTTGAGTTTTCAAGTTTAGGTTTAGGTTTAGGTTAGGGAGCTATAGCTTATAACCTAAACCGAAACCAAAACCTATACCTTAACCTAAACCTATAACCTAAACATAAACCTAAAACCTAAATGTATTTTTAAATCCTTAAACCTAAATCTAAACCTTAACCTAAACCTTAACCTAAACCTGTAACCTATAGCCTTAACCTAAACCTGTAACCTATAGCCTTAGCCTTAACCTAAACCTAAAACCTAAATGTATTCTCAAATCCCTAAACCTAAACCTACACCTAATCCTAATCTCAACTCCCTCACCTAAACCTAAACCTAAACTTGAAAACCAAAACCTAAACCCGATCCCGAACCCGAAACCGATTTTCTAAACCTAAACCTTAACCTATTCTCAATTCCCTAAACCAATTGCTTATAACCTAAACCGAAAGCTAAACTTATACCTTAACCTAAACCTATAACCTATAACCTAAACATAACCTAAAACCTAAATGTATTCTCAAATCCCTAAACCTAAACATACACCTAATCCTAATCTCGACTCCCTAACCTAAACCTAAACCTAAACTTGAAAACTCAAACCTAAACCCGATCCCGAACCCGAACCCGAACCCGATTTCCTAAACCTAAACCTTAACCTATTCTCAATTCCCTAAACCTATAGCTTATAACCTAAACTTAAACCTAAACCTAAACCTTAACCTAAACCTATAACCTATAATATAAACCTAAACCTAAACCTAAACCTGTAACCTATAACCTAGACCTAAACCTAAAACCTAAATGTATTCTCAAATCCTTAAACCTAAATCTAAACCTAAACCTAAACCTTAACCTAAACCTATAGCCTATAGCCTTAACTTAAACCTATAACCTATAACCTAAACATAAACCTAAAACCTAAATGTATTCTCAAATCCCTAAACCTAAACATACACCTAATCCTAATCTCAACTCCCTAACCTAAACCTAAACCTAAACTTGAAAACTCAAACCTAAACCTGATCCCGAACCCGAACCTTAACCTATTCTCAATTCCCTAAACCTATAGCTTATAACCTAAACTTAAACCTAAACCTTAACCTAAACCTATAACCTATAGCATAAACCTAAAACTAAACCTAAACCTAAACCTGTAACCTATAACCTAAACCTAAACCTAAAACCTAAATATATTCTCAAATTCTTAAACTTAAACCTAGACCTTAACCTAAGCCTATAACCTATAGCCTTAACCTAAACCTATAACATATAACCTAAATATAAACCTAAAACCTAAATGTATTCTCAAATCTCTAAACCTAAACCTACACCTAATCCTAATCTCAACTCCCTAACCTAAACCTAAACCTAAACTTGAAAACCAAAACCTAAACCCGATCCCGAACCCGAACCCGATTTCCTAAACCTAAACCTTAACCTATTCCCAATTCCTTAAACCAATTGCTTATAACATAAACCGAAACCTAAACTTATACCTTAACCTAAACCTATAACCTATAACCTAAACATAAACCTAAAACCTAAATGTATTCTCAAATCCCTAAACCTAAACCTACACCTAATCCTAATCTCAACTCCCTAACCTAAACCTAAACCTAAACTTGAAAACTCAAACCTAAACCCGAACCCAAACCCGAACCTAAACCCAATTTCCTAAACCTAAACCTTAACCTATTCTAAATTCCCTAAATCTATAGCTTATAACCTAAACTTAAACCTAAACCTTAACCTAAACCTATAACCTATAGCATAAACCTAAACCTAAACCTAAACCTAAACCTGTAACCTATAACCTAAACCTAAACCCAAAACCTAAATGTATTCTCAAATCCTTAAACCTAAATCTAAACCTTAACCTAAACCTTAATCTAAACCTATAACCTATAGCTTTAACCTAAACCTGTAACCTATAACCTAAATATAAACCTAAAACCTAAATGTATTCTCAAATCCCTAAACCTAAACCTACACCTAATCCTAATCTCAACTCCCTAACCTAAACCTAAACTTAAACTTGAAAACTCAAACCTAAACCCGAACCCGAACCCGATTTTCTCAACCTAAACCTTAACCTATTCTCAATTCCCTAAACCCATTGCTTATAACCTAAACCGAAACCTAAACCTATAACCTTAACCTAAACCTATAACCTATAACCTAAACATAAACCTATAACCTAAATGTATTCTCAAATCCCTAAACCTAAACCTATACCTAATCTTAATCTCAACTCCCTAACCTAAACCTAAACCTAAACTTGAAAACCCAAACCTAAACCCGATCCCGAACCCGAACCCGAACCCGATTTCCTAAACCTAAACCTTAATGTATTCTCAAATCCCTAAACATAAACCTACACCTAATCCTAATCTCAACTCCCTAACCTAAACCTAAACTTAAACTTGAAAACTCAAACCTAAACCCAAACCCGAACCTGATTTCCTCAACTTAAACCTTAACCTATTCTCAATTCCCTAAACCCATTGCTTATAACCTAAACCGAAACCTAAACCTATAACCTTAATCTAAACCTATAACCTATAACCTAAACATAAACCTATAACCTAAATGTATTCTTAAATCCCTAAACCTAAACCTATACCTAATCTTAATTTCAACTCCCTAACCTAAACCTAAACCTAAACTTGAAAACTTAAACCTAAACCCGATCTCGAACCCGAACCCGATTTCCTAAACCTAAACCTTAATGTATTCTTAAATCCCTAAACCTAAACCTACACCTAATCCTAATCAACTCCCTAACCTAAACCTAAACTTAAACTTGAAAACCAAAACCTATACCTGATCCCGAACCCGAACCCGATTTCCTAAACCTAAACCTTAACCTATTCTCAATTTCCTAAACCTATAGCTTATAATCTAAACCTAAACCTAAACCTAAACCTTAACCTAAACCTAAAACCTAAATGTATTCTCGAATCCCTAAACCTAAACCTGCACCTAATCCTAATCTCAACTCCCTAACCTAAACCTAAACCTAAACTTGAAAACCCAAACCTAAACCCGATCTCGAACCCGAACCCGATTTCCTAAACCTAAACCTTAACCTATTCTCAATTCCCTAAACCTTTATCTTGTAACCTAAACCTAAGCCTAAAGCTATACCTAAACCTGTAACCTATAACTTAAACTTAAACCTAAAACCTATTGCTTATAAGCTAAACCTCAACCTAAACCTTGACCTAAACCTGCACCTAATCTTAATCTCAACTCCCTAATCCAAACCTAAACCCGATCCCGAACCCGAACCCGATTTCCTAAACCTAAACGTTAACCTATAACCTAACATAAACCTAAATCTATTACATGCACTTATAACCTAAATCTATAACCTAAACATAAGCATAAAACCTAAAGCTAAACCTAAAATTGAAATGTATTTTCAAATCCTTGAACCTAAACCTACACCTAATCCTAATCTCAACTCCCTAACATAAACTTAAACCTAAACTTGATAACCCAAATCTAAACCCGATCCCGAACTCGGACCCGATTTCCTAAACCTAAACCTTAACCTTAACTTATTCTCAATTCCCTAAAGCTATAACTTATATACTATAACCTATAACTAAAACCTAAACCTTAACCTAAACCTATAACCTAAGCCTAAACCTAAACCAAAACCTATAACCTAAACCTTTACTTATAACCTATAACCTATAACCTAAAACCTAATCCTAAACCTAAACCTAAAACCTAAAACCTAAACCTAAACCTATTTTAATGATCAGTTTTATTTTTAAAAAGTGCTCACTTTTTTGGAAGAAGTTTATGCAATTCTTCATGATTCTGAATTATAATGTTTTGTTGGTTTAATAATTTTTTTTTTCAGGTGAAAGACAAAAAGAAAATTGTTGCTGATTTTTTTTCTTTTTTTTATTTATGATGTTAAACTTATGTGTATTTATGTGTGGATGAATGTAATGTGGATAAGATTGCTTGTGTTTGGATGGATGTAGTTTATGTTTGGATGAATGTAGTTTATGTTGGATTTACATAGTTTGGGTTTAGATGGATGTAGTTTATGTTTGGATGAATGTAGTTTATGTTGGATTTACGTAGTTTAGGTAGATGAATGTGAATGTAAATATGATGAAATATATTATATAACATGTGTATATTAGGAAGAATATGATGATGTAACAGGTGTATATTGACCCTCTTATAAGGGACGGTCCATGACAGTCCTTTTTAAGGACGGTCCATGATTGTCCTTTTAAAGGACAGTCTGTGGCCGTCCTTTTCAAGGACGGTTTGTGGCTGCCCGAAGGCCCATAAGAGACGGACTATGATAGTCTTTTTTAAGGACGGTCATGGACAGTCCTTAAAAAGGACGGTCTATGGCCGTCCTTTAAAGGCTCATCAGAGACGGACTACGACAGTCTTTTTTAAGGACAGTCGATGGCCGTCCTTTAAAGGCTCATAAGAGACTGTCCAAGACCGTCCCTTTTAAGGACGGTTCACGACCGTCCTTTTTTATCAATAAAAATGACGGTTTTCGATCGTCCTTTAAGTAATACGACACGTCAAAATTTGACGGCCCTTGCGATGGTCCATGACCGTCCTTTTTGGTCATTTGAGACGGTTTTGGACCGTCCTTTTTTCACAGTTTTGACGTAGTGACGGATGGCCCTGGGTGGGGCATGCCTTCAAGGTGGGTCCAGCATGATAGCTCACAGAGGGTTGGATCAAACTGATATGTGTGCTATCCCCTTCACCCAGGCTAGTTGGATCAGGTAGGTCACATACCCCACCATCCTTATCACCATACAAATAGGAAAAGAGAAGGAGAGAGAGAGATAGAGAAAGAGAGGGAGAGAGAGAAAGATAGACGGCGTAGATGGAGGGACCCCGCCACTATGGGTCCCTCATTACAATGCATACATCAAGATGGGTCCCACTACAAGTGGGCCCTCAAGTCATAAAATCACCCACAAACAATGAAGATTCACCCACCTATCCTTCTTCTTCCCCCTTAGCCTTCCGATGCTCTAAAAGTGCTTCTTCAATGGTAGAGATGATGATCTAAGGGTGGAGATGGGAGATAGGGAGGTAGGGAGTGGGCCACGCATGGCTCTTCTTATGGAGAGCTTGGACGTTTCCTCCCTTAGAAGTTACTTGGGAGAGTGAGAAAATGAGAGAGGGAGGAGTGGTGATGGGATGAAAAGGGATGGGTTCTCTTGACTTTGGTAAGAAAAGAATGGGCTAAGCATGAGTTACTTTGACTTTGGGTGAGAGAGGAATGGGTGTGGGATGGATGTGTACTTGACTAGTACATTGATTGATTAATGTGAAATGTTGTAGAGATTCTCTTGGAATTCGCAGCACGCAGCGTTTTCCTCGAACTGAATGTCGGCCCACATCTCTTAGCCCGGGTATTGCCTCGGCGCGCGAGACGTAGTGTCGGAACCGCGGTCGCACAAGTTTCAAGTCGAGTCGACTCTGATATACGAGACACGACTCAGGATTGCGCACAAACGCCGATAATAGGTCGCAGGTCATAGGAATTCGACCAGGAGGACTGTGAAAGCCTATGGAATGGTACTGGCTAGGATACGGGTCTTACATTAGGCCCACTCGATCTAGGAATAGGAGGCTTCAAATGGAGGGTGGAAGATCTCTCAATGAAAGGTAATCACCATTGCCTTACGTACCACTCCCCAGTGTAGTGAGCCCATCAGCCACCATGTTCGACTCTCTAGGGGTGTGAATAATGCGGACGTCCATACTTGACTTGAGGGATTCGATTTTTGTCACCCAATACCACATGCACCATGCACAACATGATGGTTTTAAGAGGGCAGCAATGAATGATTTAGAGTTGTTTTCAACAATTACTTTGGCAAAACCCCTATCCGAGCAACGAGAAAGGCCCTCCTTGATGGCCCTGGTTTTGGCCCTCGAGCTGCAACCAAATCCGAAGCCTGTTAAGAACGCAAAGAGAAATGCACCCGAGCTATCTCTAGCTACTCCACCTCCCCCTGATGGGCCTGAGTTTCCCAGTGCCAACCCATTTACGTTAATCTTTGTCCTCTGAGAAGGGGCTGCTTCCAGTAGACCACTTGAAATATTGGAGGTTTGGGATGATTGACAGTGATTCCTAAGATCTGCAAAGAGATTTTCATGGACAGATTTGGTGCCTTTAGGGAGCGGAAGGAAGGGCCCCAAGAGGCTAATCCATCGATAATAGAAACAGGACGCATCTCAGTACCTTCGAAGTACATCGTTTCTTCCCTGCCAAATCTCCTAGAAAATAAAGACGGGTATGCGGCACTTCAGCGGGAAAAATCTATTGGGCGCAGTGGCTGCCGCCCACCAAGCACTGGATGTCCCTACCATTGATGATGGGCAAGGCCCGCTGATGTTAAAGATCAAGCTGAAATGTCCCCACACTTGTGTGGTCGTGACACTCGAGGAGAATAGGTGGTCTATCGTCTCAGTTTGGGAAGAGGAATTTGAAGAGCAGCACTCACACTTAGAGACTGTGTAGAAGCCTTTGCCTTGAATCCTATCATCTACAGGGATAGCCTTATGAATGATCTTTCAAGCGAGCAGGGAGAGTTTCGATGGGAGTTTGGGGGGCCACACCCACCTAAACCAAGCTTTATTTGAGTCGCGGGGTTTAATGTGTTGGTAAGCCGATCCTGCTGACATTTCTCCCGAGCTCGCCAGATACATCTATCCTCAACAAATGACATACAAATTCCTTCATCCTCAATGTGGTCTAGGACCAACTGAGGGAAGAAGCGCTTAACTTAGGAGTGTGGATGCCATCCATTAGGGCTGATCACGTCAGCCACTCTAGCTGGTTGCACAATGTCTAGGGCTGTAGGAAGCCTCCAGGATGATAGAGGGCCAAGGCCTATCCAATCGGAAGACCAGAGGCAACAGTCCCCACTCCCTATCAGCTAGTGAGATCTAGCTGCGGCGCTTGGTTGAAGACTGCAGATGTGTTTTCAAAAAGGGGATGCGAGAGGAGTGAGAGATGCCCCCCCCGTCGACTGGAAATCCCTGACATACTTTCCCCTCACGAAATTGTTCCAGGGGTAGTTGTCTATTTTGTAGGAGATAGACCAGGCTATCTTCATGTGGAATGTCTCCATGATCAAGTGAAGATTGTGCATCTCCAGACCTCCTTCAGGCTTTGGGAGAGCAATTCATTTCCACTTCAACTAGTGGTAGTTCTTCTTATTTGCTTCCCATCCCCAGAAGAAATCTAAAAAGTCCCTATGTAGGTCATGCAATAGAGAGGAGGGAATATCTGTAGCAACTAGCGTGTGGATAAGGATGTTTGCCGGGATGTGGTTGATAAGGGTCATCCTACCAGCCTGGGACAAAATGCGTTGGTTCCAGCCTACTATCCTGTTTTTTTATTTTTTCAATTATGGTTTGAATGTACATCTTGTTTTGTCTACCTTCATAGATTGGGACCCCTAGGTAATTGAAAGGTGCAACTATGTTGTGGAAACTAAGGATCTTCTTGGCAGACTGGATGAGAGTTGGAGATTTCCAGGCGTAGATGATAAAGAAGCTCTTATGCTGGTTAATTTTCTAGCCCGATGACTTTTCATACTTTTGGAGAAAGCTAACGATCTAGTTAAGGGACTCGCATCCTCCGTTGGTGAAGAGGATTGTGTCGTCAGCGAACAATAGGTGAGTCACCAGCGGGTAGTTTCTCCGGGTCTTAAAAGGTTGGAAAAAGCCTCTACTGACGAGGTCCCTGAAGCCCCTATTCAGCACTTCAACCACCAAAATGAAGAGAGCCGAGGAGATTGGGTCGCCTTGACGGAGCCCTCTAGATGATTTGAAGAAATTGCTTGCTTCCCCATTGATCAGAATAGAGAACCATGAGTAAGCCCAACACTTCTCGACCATGACAATCCTTCTCGTATCGAAACCGAATTTGGCGGGAATTCATTTGAGGAAACTCCAGTCGAGTCTATCATAAGCTTTCTCTATGTCTAGTTTCAGGAGAATTTTCCACCCCGAACCTTTTGGTCGATGTCGCGGAAGATTTCTTGGGCCAGAGCACAACTCTCTGTTATGGATCTGCCTTGGATGAAAGCTCCTGGCTCTTGGGAGACGAGGTGAGGAAGGACTGCCCCTAGCCTGATTACAATGATTTTGAAGAAAATTTTATAAGTGCAATTGCATAGGCTTATAGGCCTGAAATCAAAAAATTTTGAGGGGGATGGAGTCTTAGGGATGAGACAAATCAGCGTTGTTAAGAAGGCTCTGGGGATGACACTTCCATTGAACAGATAGCAGACTGCTTTGAGGAGATCTTGGGAGAGAGTATCCCAACAGGCTTGGAAAAAGGCCCCAGAGAATCCATTTGGGCCTGGGGCCCCATCAAGGGGAAGGGCGAACATTGCCAGCCGCACTTCCTGCAGCGATGGTTGTAGAAGCGAGCCTCTGTTGTCTTCATTGGAAACAAGTGGAGGGATCACGTCTAGGAAACCTTCTATCTGGGGGGCTGTCTTAGCTTTTAAGAGATTCTCGTAGAACTGACAGGAAGCAGACTTGATGGAGTTGCTGTCCGATAGGACCTCTCCCCCCTCCATTGATCTCATGAATTCTGAATTTTTTAGCCCTCACGAGGCCGAAGCATGGAAGAAAGAGGTATGTAACGACTCAAATTTTAAATCCTAAACTACAACTCACAAATAAGATCAACCACTCCATTTTCCAACATCGTGAACTAGCAAAAACCTAGTAGCAAGACTCCAACAATAATAAAACTCTACCACTCATCAACACACCTCATAATCACTAATATACGTATTGAAATTAAAAGTAATAGTCAGAACAAAGTAACCAACATTTATCAAGAATAAATCTTCAAGAATAACCCCCTAAAAGAATGAAACGAACTAACCGTCCGTCCAGAGTGTTTAATAAACTTCGCAAGAGAAATGGACAGCTTAGATCACACTAATAATCAACTAGGACTCACTAAAGACCTTAGAACTGACAAATCTTTGGCTTAGGGCATTTGGTGGACCACCCAAGTAGAATGAACGGTGTGGATTACACTAACCACCACGTGAGCCCCACCTGTGGAATCGCGCATGAACACCAATCATGTACTCCCGCAGAGCATGGGATGGTGCAGATGGTCAAACCGGGCTTGACCTGATAAAACTCAGAAAAACAGGATTTCTCCCACTCTTCCCGCCACACACACATTCAAATGAACCCGGGCGTTTGTCATCATGAAATGGCCCACCCTTAGGGACCATTGAAGCCTGTCTCATCAAATTTGAGCCGTTCATCATGTTCAGCAAGGGCCACTGACCATAACCTTGATCGAACATGGTGTCGAGAGGATCATAAGAACGCACAGACTGAGGAGCGGGTGCAACTCAACACTACGTTTGGGATGGTGAGACCTCCTCGATCGCGTATCTAGCTGGCAATCTAGATAGCCAGGTAATCCTGAGATCACGACCATATACACTGTGTATATCCCAGTCACCACCCCATTTTCGAAAATGCCACGGTGTTAGCAAAAAGGCGAAAGGAATAACTGCTATTTTGGGTTGGCATAATCTCGACCCTTCTCCACCATTTAGAAGCTTCTCTCGAGAGATCCTAAGTGTCGAGCTTAGCACTATGTGAAAATCTCATATCAAAATGAGATTTTGATGAGATGTTGCAGCGGCGCAAGTCATCGCCACTTTCGAAAGAGAGTCGCGATCAGCAGTCCTTACTCACCGTTCGATGGACCACACATACCCCCTTGGCATCATCCAAACCCATTGAACGCACTAGATCAACAGATTAGCCGGCTGTTGTAAAACTGCCATGATCACGGGGTCATCTTCCCCAATCGGACCGTTTATGCCACACTTCAAAAAGTTTGTCTTTTCTCTAATCCAAAATGTTCATCATGTGGCCCACCCCACCTAGAGTCCATCAGGGATGATTATATAAGCCCATGCATATGTTCAGATGATTAAGAGAACCCTAATGATGGGTTTCTCGGCATTTATTTTGTTAAGAATGCGCTAATCCTTAGATTAGCCATGTAAATATCTAGAAGAGGAAAGGCTATAAATAGCTAGAAATTAGGGTATTTTTCAAGGAAGAATAAAGAAAGAGATAGAAAGGGATAGGGAGAGAGACAAACCATCCATTGGAGCGAGTTGCGAACCTTTGTCGTAACTCGACTCAGCCCTTCTATCGAGCGAGTCAGTTTTGGGTCCGACTCATTCCTTTGTTGAGAAGAGAGAGAGAGAGAGAGAGAGAGAGAGAGAGAGAGAGAGAGAGAGAGAGCTATCTCGACTACAACAGCTGGCTTGGACCGAGATTTGAACCAGCCCAGCTGCGAACTCAACAAGTCCTAATCGACTCAATCTTCCAGGAAACCGGTCAGGCTCTTAACAAATCACGACTGTCTCTTCATAACCAGCCACCTTTGGACAGCTCATATCAGCCGTGAATCAGAAGAATCCAACAGAAACGCCTCATCTGACTCGCATCCCTGGTAACAGATCTCTATCCAAGCTGAGTTCCGGGATCGAGTCATAGTCGAGTTAACAACACATAACTCGGTCTATATCCGTGTGTCAAGGTAAAACCTTGACTCAGATCAAATCTAGAGATCAGGTTGCTTTAATCTCTCTACATCATTAGGTAACTTGGATCTATTCCAATCGTTTAAAGGGACGTTGCACTCAACTTGTTAGCGAGTTGACCTGCAAATGTCCAACCAAGTCAAGAACGTTTCATCTCCAAGTATCTACACTTAGAACGATCTAAGAAGACCCTTAGAGATATCACTAATCTCCTAAGTTAAATGACCCAAGAACAGATTGCAAATAGGCCCTATCATTCTCTCATCTCTATAGTTAGTGATTAGACTGAGTTGGCTCAGTGTTAACACATTGAAATGGTACCTCCAGGAATGCCTCTAACTGACTACCTTGAAGGATAATCATCCACTATTCAATAGTTGAGAACAATTGCCATTTAGGTATGAAACTAACACCTACTATTTAGTTCTAAAACCCTCTCAACTCAGTGGCGAATTGACTCGTCCAGTTTCTCAATTGAGTCGACTTGGTTGTAACTCGTTGACATCTTGTAACCATCTATCTAAGTACTGCCTTCAATTGTCTACCCTGAAGGACACTCTCTCCTTCAATAAGCCCCAACAAGTGAGTAGAAGTTGGGATTTATATAACCATTAGGCTATATGTGAGTTGAGATTGGAAGTCTAAACTTATACTTAGATTTTAGTATCCTTACACTCAACTCATAAGAACATCCCAAATTAGAGAAAATACCCTCCCAAGGTGAGGAATATCCCACATTGCTAATTTCATTTCATTAAATTCCAAGTTAGTTTTAAGCCTAATGGGTAGAGAGATTTAGAGTAGTGTAAATATTGATTTTGCTCCTAATCTTTAGTTGATGTTGATAATTATGAACAAATATTCAAAACCCTGTTGCTCTAAATCATTTTTATAGGATTTTGTATTGTACTTCTCATGCCACATTTGTAACTGCTTGATTATAGGTACATTCCTACTAGTTATAATATGAGGTAGGAAATCTCGTTTCCATTCATCTTATAAAATGTATAGTGAGGAATTACCCCATTACTTCTTACATGCACTCGATTCCATTTTAGTTTATATCTAGTGTGTATAAAATTTTAGAATAATGTGAATAGTAATTTATCCCTTTCATTCCTATTTTGTATTAATGAACATGAGGTGATACCTTATTTCCTATTACTCAAATCCTATATTTATTAACCACAAGGATAGATTTTAGTTTTGTATTCTCTATGTCATATTAGCAATAACTTGATTATAGGCATAGTTCTACTAGTAATGACAAGAGCCATGAAATTTCATTTCATTCTATTTTACAAATCGTACAATGAAGATTATGTGTGGAATATCATCTTTTGTAAGAAACGTAGAATGAACTTATCAATAGTTTAATCATACTTAACTTGTCACATTTATGGACCCTCATTTGGACCTAGAGATATTATAAAAATTCATGTTGCGCTCATGTTTGGATGTTTGATGATGTCTATTACTTGAAAAGCAATCCTGTTAAATCTAAGGAATGTACATGGGTACCATGGTGCATGACATCCACGCTTGACATATGAACTTTATCGAGTGCTCATTGTAAGCCACACTATGTTCGGTTTACTAAAAGTTCTGTCACTTTAGTTAAACCCTTAGAATATGTGTATTTGTACCACTATGGGCCGCTCTCTCTTTACATGAGGCTTTTTTGGATTTTAGAACCTCCTTGTGTATATCCTAAATATTTTTTTAGGAGGTTAGACATCCTTGAGCGCACTCATCTACATGGTCTTTTTCAGGTAGTCAGTCTACCGTGGGCGACCTTTTCTTTTAACAGCTGGATGTGTATCCCCAGATCTGTGACTTGAGCATACATTCATACATTTATACACAAGTTCATATTATTCTCGTTATGAATTGATATATTGGTTTAAACTATGTTGGAACTATTTGATATGCATGAATCTTTGAGGGAAATTCCCACTGAGTTTTCACTCAACCAATTGTGTGGTTGCACCAAATAGATGCAGGTTTGATGATGGGATTCTAGGGATGGTTGAGGAGGAGTTTGGCGAGGATGACCTTTATGCCGATGTAGTTGAGCTGTTGGAGCTCGATTGATATCTTAGGATTTACTTGCTTTCATATTTTAAACTTTAAGTTTTGTTTGAGTTGTAATAATAATTCCCCTGCTGAGGGATTTCATGTGGCTTTCATTTACGTATTTTGGACTGCTTTGTTGGTACTCATGAAATCCTTCACTTATGCAATAGTAACCTTTTCTTATATTATAGAATTTTGCTACTGATTAGATGTGTTATAGTTCACTTCATGATGTGACAATCGGGTTCTCATACTCGAGTGATCATCCTCGGGTTATGAGAACTAGGGTGTTACAAGGTATTTTTGTCACCTTCAAGAAGCCAATTGTTCCACAACTTTTGTTTCCATAAAATTTCTTGACAGAGTTCCAGTCGAGCCGGCTCGTTTGTGGCCAGCTGCACTTGCTGTTGCATAGAAGTGTCAGAAGGAGAGTTCTAGGCAGAAGTTTTAGCCGACAGGAGATTGGCTTCCGCTTGCTAGAGATTTTGGAATATATTACTAAAGGTGGTATGGTTCTAGGACTTTAGGATGTATTTGACATTCTTCATGTTGGATAGAAGACACAACAATATGGGATTATCATGGAGGCCAGGGTCCCAGGCCCTCTTTACGAGCTATTGAAAAGACTCATGCTTGGTTCACATACGTTGGAATATGAATGGCTTAGGTGATGACACCCGAGGAGGGGGACAAGATAACAACAGTGGGGCATGATTCGAATTTAGCCTAGGCAGATGTTTTACTTGAAAAGATTGGAAAGCTTAAAACCACGCGCTGTTATAGTAGGCCTTGTCCAATCTAGCCCATACTCGAGCTTAGTCACCTTGATTGTTGCACCAAGTGAATTTGTTCTTGGAGAAAAGAGCGTTCGATAAGCTTGCATTTAGTAATATATTCCAAGATGGGAAGGTGTGGATCTTTTACTCCTCTTCACTCTCAATGAATGTTGTGGCTACCTCCAATCAGATGTTGTCTATCATGATTGAGCCCCAGGGTAGTGCAAACAAGGTTTTGATCTCGGGAGTCTATGCAAAATGTTCCAGAATCTTAAGAAGGCAGTTGTGCGATCAACTCCATGAACTTGGAGTGGCCTTCTCCCTACCTTAGGTAGCTTGTGGAGATTTTAAGGATGTCCTGGAATCTTCTGAGAGGAGAGGGGTGTCCCCCTTCAACGTTAGAATCTTATTAGAATTTGCAGAAGGAGGAGTAAAAGATCCACACCTTCCCATCTTGGGTTGCATTGGAGAAGGAGGAATGGAAACCAAGTTTCAAACCTACCCGAATTCGCTTCTCATCTTGAATCATAGGCTCTATAATAGCAATGACTGATGGCTATTAGTATCCGATAAGCCTCTTGAGTGTTGTAATGGTGGACAAGTTGCCCACTTCATGAGCATTCCATATGAGGATGTTGTACATGGATAACTTAGTTTATAGTCTCACCCCTACGCTTCAGCCTTCTGAGCCTCCCCTGCCAGCCTCGTTGAGTTTCCAAGGGCTCGCCCCTCATGGGGAAAGGCATGGCGAATCCCTACCTGCGTTAGAATGACATATTTCCTTCTTCGGTATGTGACTTGAAAAGCATCGAAGTTCTTCTGATTTCCTTCTCCTGCAAAGTGAGGGTACATTTGTGGAACATTGATAGCCAAGCTACGGATTGGGCCTGTCGACAACTCCCTGTCAGGCTCCATGGATAGGAGAACTGAGAGCTCCTTAGGAGTGAACTCCTTATGAGGGGAGGCAACATACAAGGCCTTCCCCTATGGAGAGTTACTGATGTTGTGGATCTTTGCTAAGGAGTGAAAGTCTTGACGAGGGGATACCCAATACTCAACCCCAGCCCTAATGAGGGAATTTAAACTAACCAATTCAGAGATTCCTGGATAGGTGTTAGCTTGAGATAGCTATCTCACGGGAGAAGGCTGAAAATATGGAGAGAGTCGATGCTGAGTTGCCCTCCATTGAGATGACCTTTTCTAGTAGTTGGCAACATGGGGTAAGAGCTCCATTCTTTCGCCTGATCGTCTTCGTAGTCCATCTCTAAGGTATCACAAATTCTTAAGGGCCTATGGCCCTCTGAAAGAGCTTTAGAGGTTGGCCTATGTCGCAAAGGAGATTTGGAAGGGGATATGGGACTAAGGAGATCTATCTGGGGTGCTTCTAGCGTAGGTCCAGAATGTGAGGGTATCTAGGGATTGGGAGGTTGGCAGAAGCCTTGGCTTGGGAAAATAGTGGCTACAGCCTAGGATTGGGGTGGAGACACTGATGGGCCTAGAGGGGTTTCTGGTGAGTGAGGGTCATTACTAGAGCTGGGTTGAGGGTCGCGGTCAGGCTGGGTTGATGGATGTTTGGCAGTGGACTTATCATAAACACTTGGTGAGTAGGACAGGTGATGAGGATTGGGGCTACGTGAGGCTTGGGGAGTTGGTTCTAGGGGGGACTACTGGGTGGTAAAATGCTCTTTCCACCCGTTGCCTAGTTGATTCCTTAAGCCTAGATTGGGGTTGGAAGGTTTGTGGGGAGACGAATGTGGGAGATCTGTTTGCTCTAGGGAATGCCAAATCGGTAATGCCCTACTTGCCACCATCAACTGCCGCACCCTTTGAATGTATGTGCCTAATTTCAGAATGATCTTGATGCGCACTGATGTTTGGACAAGACCCAACAGGGTGCATTTATCGATCTCCATCACTTGGCGAAAGGTAGAGCCGAGAGCTGTGAAGACCGATTCGAACTGGGCGTGTACTGGGATATTATACAAGAGTAACCACATCCCTATGTTACCTGTAGTAGACTCTAGGGCCCAGCACTCGACCAAGCATAAACCCATCCTGGAATGCAGAGAGAGATCCGAGCAAAAGGAGATCATTTCCATCCTTGTCTTGAAGACAATGAGGATACGATCCTCCAAGATACGAGAAATGTTAATGGCAGAGGATACATATCTGGATTGGCTAAGTCCTCGTATCAGACAGATGAGAGGGATTTTCGCATTTTAGGCATAGGCCACCAATGTGAGCTTGAGCTCCCTTTGTTTCTTCAGGACTTCGCTAGGGTTTGCCGAAATAGATATATCGTCCTCTGCTGGTCTGTCTTCCAGAGGATTGGGAGGATGTTTGGGAGCCGCGGTTGGGGGAGTTGATTTGAGAGTCTCACCCCTGGTGGCCTCTGAAAAGGATTTCCTTGTCACTTAAGCCGCAAAGGGGGAAATGGTTAGATGGAGAGTTGGGGTTGTCTTCCTTGTGCCTAGAGAAGACTTGAGATCTCCATTTCGCTGGTTTGCCCTATCCACCAAGATGATTCGCCCATCAATCCTCCTCTCGTTAAGGACATTCGCAGTTACCATCGCTTCTTGTTCATACAGAAATCTGATAAATGCATATCCACAGGATTTGTTGCGACTCTGGTTCTAGGGGATGAAGACGTCTGATAGTTTTCCGTATCTCCCGAAAATCCTTGAGTGGTCTTTGATCGAGGCATCGAAAGTAATGTTGCCTACGTAGAGGGAGAAAGGAGAGGATGGGGTTTTTCTCAGATGGACCAGATGCCAGTGGCACTCATCGCCCTTGGATAAACCCCTTTTTACTTGGGATCTTCGATCCATCATCCGTCATATTAAGATTGTTTGAAAATAAGCCATATATTTTGGGCTTTCCTCTCTCTCTCTCTCTCTCTCTCTCTCTTCTCATTAAGAAGGTTCACACTCTTAAAAGTCTCTTTTGTTGTATGTAGGGAAAAAAGAGAGAATTAAAGATGGTTTAGGAGATTTTTCCAAAGAGAACATTGCTCCTTAAGGGGCATTATGATTTTCCTAGAAAAGAAAAGTTTATGGCTCTATGGAAATCTTACCATGCAATTCAAGTGGATGTTAGCTCACCAGGGTTGCACAAAGTGGGCTGACTTGTGGCATAGCCATCCAACAATAGTATTGTTATGTGCACACGTACAATTGTAACACGGTCCTTGTATATACTTTTCTAAGCACTAATGAATAATACTCAGAATATGGGTTTTCTTTCGTCCATTTGTTTTCATGATGATGTTATGCTATGTACAATTGTTTTCCCTTGGCAAAAAAAATGTCTCTTACCCCAAGGGTCTCTTAGTGGGAGACTAAAAAATTATTATGTGGTTGATGTAACTCGGAGGAATCCCTTTACAAATGGATGAAGAAAGAGGAAGAAGGGCACGGAACCACGGGATCTGGATATTTTGGATTATGATTTGCGAGCAAACACCTCCCAAGCACAAGAGAGGAATGGTATCTCAGGCTCTCCTTTCTCAAATTCTCTCTACAATCACTTGAATCTGAATGACCTTGCGGTTGCACCTGTAGGCACTCAGATACTTGCACCAGTGAAAAAGGTAAAAGGATAATAGAGGTGTTGGTGTTAGCCGGGAACCCTTCGATGCCTAAGTTAGGTGGGTAGATTTATCATAGAAATAGGACTTGAGTTGGAAATTTTTGTATGTACCTTCCTCCCAAGAGAGCAGGTGTATTTATAGGGTGCTTTAGGGGGCTTGCGTATCTTGATAGCATCTGTCAGATACATCGAAGGGTTCAAATTTGAGTGGAGATCTATTCCCAAGATTATCACCTAGCTCACCTCGATCGGCATGATCTTCAGCTAGGATTCGTCGGGTCCATCCTTACTTAGGTACAATGCAAGATTTTTTTCGGATATTCCTTGTCTGAGGTTGAGAATGGTCTGATCAGCTCGGCCAGTAAGTTTTATCACCAAACTCTGAATTCAAGTAGTTCATCTTGGCAGGAATTTCTCTTCTCAAAGCTCATTTTTGGGGTTTTTGCTCAGAGCTCAACTCGACTCATCTATATGGTTAATACGTTGGTGGTTTAGGGAGCCCATTTAGGTGATTCTTCGCCAGTGTTGCCCTGGTCCTCCCTATGGTGTATATGTGTCTCATGTAACAGGTCAGTTTAATTTTTCCTATAATAATTGGCCTCATACTTCTAAGTTTGACGAATGTGAGCATGGGAAGTAAGAGCTTGAACTGACCTATAAGTGTGGGAGCTGGAATTTTAAATTGCAGGTAGCCCGGTCTTTTCCTTTTTCGAATTTGTTGTCTAATGATGAGGGTGGGAACAAAAAAGGATGATGCATGTTGCAGGAATAAAAAAATATTTGATGGTGGTTCCATTGTACGAGGGGACATCCATTGAGAACGAGTACCGTTTGTCTTCTAAGCGACTCATGGGCGGACACCTGTCACTTGACCATTTAATGCCTTGCCCAGGCGAACCATATGTCGCATGGGGAAGAGCTCGTTGATCTAGGCACCTCTTTGTACTTTTATGGAGGCTACCAATATTAAATGCACTACCACTTGGATGTTTATAAATAGTAGCTTCCCTCTCATTGTGCACTCACTTGTTTTTTGCGAAGTTCGATCCCTGCCGACCTGACTTTCTGGTGGTTTTTGTTATCGTTTGTCCTGTGCGTCTTCTTTCCATTCACTCACAGCAGTTAAAGATCTATGATTCCAGTACGCCTGTTGTTGTTTGAGTTCCCCCTTCGCCCCCCCTTTTTCTCTTCTCTTTGCATTATTCTTCTTTTCGGTATGTGTAAGTGCTATTATGTTAAGCACACATAGATTGTCAAATTTTATAAGACAAAAGCGCTTCAAGGTAGAACCTGAAGATCAGATCAAGATCGGCTTATAATCAAGACAAGATCGACACATCTTCTTAAAGAAATCATCACCCATATTTAAGTCAAAGTTCAAGACTAAGTTCAAGATAAAGTGACTCAGATATTTGCTATATCACAGGTGGTATAACGCTAGAAATACCTTAGGAATAGGTGCTTTCAAAAATTCTTTATCAGTGTTTTTGCTTTGGAATTCGGCCAGCCTAACTTCTGGTTCAACCAGCTTAACTTCCTCGGCTAGCCCAACTTCAAGCTCAAGCTAAATAACAACTTTTGTTGAAAATTCGGCTAGCCTAAGTTCTGGTTCGGCTAGCATAAGCTTGAAATTTGGCCAGCCCGAGAAGGTTCGAGTGAAATTCCAACAACACAATCTTTTGGAATTCACGGGAATTCGGCCAGCCGAGTGGTAAATTAGGTGAGCCGAATTTGACCTTGGGCCAGCCGAATTTTTGATAATTCTTATCTCGCACAATCTGAAATTCATTGAATAGAATCTAGTGAACTTGTGCTAGTCGAAGCCTATCTTAGGGCAGCCGAAGTTCTAACTGCTTTGCCTATAAATTGAGTCTTTCTCTCATTCCAAATTACAATGAAAATTTACTTTAATCCTTCTGCAAGAGAGAAAGAGAGAGAAACTCAAGTTCTTGGCAACCTATTTGTTGGTATTTGTACATTTTATTTTAATAACTTATTCAATTCCTTTTTTCTCAAGATCATTTTAGACTTAATCTAAGAGAGTAAACTATACTCTTCTTTGAGATCTAAGAGAATTAAATCAAGTTAACAACTTGATACAGTTCCTTGTGATTTTCACGAGCTATCACAATAAAAACCCTATTGAAATTTTCACAGGCTATCTCCGACAAAACCTTATTGAGATTTTCACAGGCTATCTCAGATAAAACCTTAAAAAGAATTTTAAAAAGTGTACTTATTTTCAAATGTAGAAGATGTGGAAGAAGCTTGTTGCAGAAGGACTGCTTTCTTGAACGTAGATGGCGCAGTGTTCAATTAGATAGAAAGAGTTTAGGGTTCTATAGATTTTAATAATGAAAAACTCAAAGGTGATCATATAGAAACCTTTTTATAGTGAAAGCCAAAATTATGAGGGTAGTGGTTTTGGGAGTGGAGTAAGTGTGGTTGTTTTAAGCACCGAACCACTATAACTCCTTGTGCCATGTGATGAATGCTTTATCCTTTTTAGTGATTGAATGTTATTTATTATGTTAATTCTTATGGTGAATATTGTAGTCCTCTTATATACTTTTGCTAGTTTGAAAGATTGATTTTAAAGACATTCATGAAATAAGGTTGTCATGCCTAATATTTTATGTGAAGGTTGTCCTACGAATTATTTGGAATCAAGGTTTCAATAATCAAGTGATTGATATTTTTGTAATCTTTACATATTTAATATTTATTTTGATTATTTGGCATTGTCCTATTCACTCTCCTCTAGGACATCGCTAGCTCTCCATGTCAGTATGTCTTCTAGAGAGAACTCTAGACATGCCTCCATTTCGGGGGCTTTTCATGGGGAGTTTGTATATGAAAGTATATAACTACACCTCCATCAGACTAGGAAGTCAATCTTGGTTCACAAGATCAATCAGAGAGATGGACATGTCCTCTTAATCAATTTTTTTTTTCATGAATGGCTTGTGACAGTGACCATTCACTTTGAATTTGTTGTCATTTAGTGGGTTCTCAATCTCAATAACCCCATAAGGATAAATGGTTTTAACGATGAAGGGTCCGGTCCAACGAGAGCAAAGCTTACCCGAGAAAAGATTTAATTAAGAATTGTACAAAAGGACTTTTTGACCTAGTATAATTATTTTTCGACGAATGTTCCGATCATGGAACACCTTCATTCTATCTTTATAAATTCTCGAATTCTCATAAGCATCTTTCAGGATCTCTTTGAGTTCATTTAGTTGAAGTTTGCGCAGCGAGTCAATGTTGTCCAAGTTGAGGTTCAAAATTTTAGTTGCCCAGTAGGCCTTATGTTCCAACTCTACAGGTAAGTAGCAAGCCTTCTCGTAGACAAGTCAAAAGGGAGACATTCTAATGGGGGTCTTATAAGTTGTATGGTAAGCCCATAAAGCATTGATCAATCTAATTGACCAATCCTTTTGATGAGGATTCACCATTTTTTCTTAGAATTTGTTTGATTTTCTGTTGGAAATTTTAGCTTGACCGCTTATCTGCAGGTGATGCGGGGTTCTTACTTTGTGTGAAATGCCATATTTTTCCATTAAGGTCTCGAATAGCCTGTTGCAAAAGTGTGCCCCACCATCACTTATGATGGCTCAAGGTGTTTCGAACTAGGACAAAATATTTTCTTTTAAGAATCAAATGACCATTTGATGATCATTGTTTTGGTGTGGGATCGCCTTAACCCATTTGGTAGCATAGTCAATTATTAGCAAAATGTAAATATTTCCAAATGATTGGGGGAATGGTCCCATGAAGTCAATGCCCTAGCAATCAAATGCTTATATAATTAGAATGGGGTTCAGTGGCATCATGTTTCAACGGGACAATCCTCCTAATTTTTTATAACGCTCACTTGCTTTGCAAAACTCATGAGTGTCTTTAAACATAGTGGGCTAATAAAAGCCGCACTGTAGGATTTTGGTCATGGTCTTTTCGGCAGAAAAGTGAATAGCATAGGCCTGAGAGTGATAGAAGGAGATTGCATTTTGATATTCGTTGTCTGGCACATATCTCCTTAGAATTTGATATGGACATTATTTGAACAGATATGGGTTATCCCAGATGAACTAGTGTACTCAATATAGAATTTCTTCTGATATTGCGCGGTCCAACGTGTTAGTGTGAAGCCTGTGGCAAGATAATTTGCAATGTTAGCAAACCAAGGTAGTTAGAAGAGCTTAAGCAATTGCTCATCAGGGAACATGTCGTTAATTGATGTCGGCTTAAGGGAATCGGATATGACAAGTCTAGAGAGATGGTCAGGCACTATGTTTTTTACTCATTTTTTTATCATGTATTTAAATATCAAATTCCTGGAGTAGAAGGGTCCATCTTATCAAACGAGGCTTGACATCCTTCTTAGAAAGAAGGTACTTTAGCGCCGCATGATTGGTATAGATGATGATCTTTGATCCAATCAAGTAGGACCTAAATTTGTCCAAGGCAACCATTATGACTAAGAGTTCCTTTTCTATAGTAGAGTAATTCACTTGGGAAGAATTTAAAGTTCTACTTACCTATTAACTTATATAAGGCTTCTTCTCCTTTCTCTGGCCTAACACCGCCCCGATAGCATAGTCGGATGCATCACACATAATCTCAAAAGGAATACTCCAATCAGGTGGTTGCAAAAGAGTGGTAGTCAACATGACCTTGAGCATAGAGAAAGCTTCATGGAATTCTTTGCTCCACTCTAATGGGACATCCTTTTGAAGGAGATTGCATAAAGAACAAGAGAAATGACTAAAGTCCTTAATGAATCTCCTGAAAAACTTGGCATGTTTTAAAAAGGAATGCATATCACGTATGGTTTTAGGTGAAGGGGGGTTAGAGATCAAGTCAATCTTAACCTTGTCTACCTCGATTCCTTGGACAAAATTATGTGTTTAAGAACTATTCCCTTGGGAACCATGAAATGACATTTCTCCTAATTTAGTACAAGATTTTTTTCTTCACATCTCTTCATCACAAGTTTAAGATATTCAAGGCATTTGTTGAAGGATGGATTGAAGATAGAAAAGTCGTCCATAAAGACCTCTAGATATTTTCCCACTATATCAGAAAAATGCCTAACATACATCGTTGAGATGTGGTAGGGAAATTACACAATCCGAATGGCATCCTTCGATAAGCAAATGTGCCAAAGGGACATGTGAACGTTGTTTTCTCTTAATCTTCAATGGCTATCTCTATCTGATTATAGTCCGAATATCCGTCTAGAAAACATTAGTAAGAGTGACCAGCTAACCTTTCTAATATTTAATCAATGAAAGGTAAAGGAAAGTGGTCTTTCCTTGTGATGGTATTCAATTTTTTGTAGTTAATGCACATCCTCTAACCAGTGGTGACTCTGGTTGGCACAAGTTCATTATCAACATTGGTTACGATGGTGATTCCATACTTCTTAGGAAAAACCTGTGTTGGACTCACCCATTGACTGTCAAATTTAGGGTATATAATACCTGCATCTAACAACTTAAGTACCTCAGCCTTAACCACTTCCTTCATGTTTGGATTTAAGCAATGTTGTGGTTGTCAGGAGGTTTTCACATTTTCTTCAAAGTAAATGTGGTGAGTAAAAATCACAGGGTTAATTCTCTTGAGGTCCACAATTGTCCATCTAAGGGCTTCCTTATGTTGTTTGAGAGTAGAGATAAGCATACTCTCTTGCTTTTCATCAAGGTGGGATAAAATCACCACCGGATATGTCTCATCTTGACCTAAGTAGACATATTTAAGATCAGTTAGCAAAGGTTTTAGGTCAAGCTTCCGTGCCTTGAGACTAGATGGTAGAGGTATTGTTTTGGTTTAGGGCAAAGTCTCAAATTGTGGTCTCCACCAGTTGATTTCAAGTACCGGGATTGTATCAAGCAAGGCATCCATATCTCTAATCATGTCATCATCTAAATATGAGGAGTGGGCTAAGCATGTCTCCAAAGTGTCGGAGTATAGAGTCAATAGTGCTCTATCTTCCATGAATGAGTCGACTATGTTAACATCGTGGGTATCTTCAACATGCTCTGGTTGTTTGCTTATATTATAAAAAATGTTCAACTCTAATGTCATGTTTCCAAAGGTTAATTTCATAACCCCATTCCTACAATTGATTATAGCATTTGATGTAGCTATGAATGGGCGGCCAAGAATAATGAGAATCTGAGTGCTTGCTTCAATGACGGGCTAAGTGTTTAGAATGATAAAATCTACTGGATAGTAGAACTTATCGACTTGCAATAGCATGTCCTCGATCATCCCTCTTGGTGCATGGACTGAACGATTGGCAAGTTGAAGTGTGGTCTGGGCGGATTTTAATTCACCAAGTCTAATATATTCGTAAACTGAGTAAGGGATCAAATTTACTCTCGCTCCTAAATAAAAAAGTGCATGCTCAATCCGGTGGTCCTCGATTACGCAAGATACTGTTAGGATACATGGATCCTTATACTTTTGCGACACATCTTGTTTTAGGATAGCACTCACTTTTTCAGTCAAAAAGATTTTACTTCGTATATTTTTCCATCTTTTGGTAGTGCATAGATCTTTTAGGAACTTGGCATATGAGGGAATTTGCTTGATGGCATCCAAGAGAGGGATATTAACTTTCACCTGTTTAAGTACCTATAGAATATCTTGAGTGTTGATTAGAGGCTTAGGTGAAATCAACCATTGTGGGAATGGAGCAACTGACTTGTACTGTGTATCCGATCATTTCTCATGTGAGACGTCGCTAATTCTATCATCCTTCTTAGATTCTTCCGAGTCCTTAGGTTTCTTAGCCCTCGTCGAGATGGTTTTGTCAATTGTCTTTATACTTCTAAGAGTGGTAATAGATTTAGCTTGCTCGACATGTTGGTTCGAAGAGCTCGGGTCACTTATTTCACATTGCAGTTTCGGATTAGGAAGAGATTGGGTTGGAAAAGTTTATTTCTCCATAATTGCTAGGTGTGACTCAATCCTTTGAATGGACTTGTTAAGGTCCTGGAATGCTTGTAAAGTATTTTGATTAAAGAGTTCTTAGTTTTGAATGTGTTTGAGGATCAAATCCTCTTAGGGTCTTTGCTGATTTGGAAATTGTGGAAAGGCCCATTGAGAACTTCTATTTGTATTCGCCGTTTGGCCATTCCTCCAACTGAAGTTGGGATGGTTCCTCAAGCTGGGATTGTATGTATTTGATATGGGGGTGCTGAAAGGTCATTGGTAGTTGTTCATGGCATTTGACTGCTCATGGGACAATTCTTGAAATGTAGGAATTGTGGGACAATCATGTTTCACATGAATGTTACTGGCGCAAATCCCACATACAACTTCAACTGTCTTCTCGGGTTTGACCGTCTCTACTTTCTTTAGTCTCATGGCCTCAATTTTTCTTGTAAGGTTGGCCACCCTTTCACTCATGTTATCTTCTTCCTGTAAGACGTAAATTTATCATTTTTCTCTTGATTGATTGGACCTAAAAGTTGAGACTTTTGAGGAGGTATCCCATGATTGCGCATTCTCACCAAGTGAGTCAAAATAATCACACATCATTGGCATCTTTGTTCATAAAGTCTCTATTACACATCATCTTTATGAATTGGTGTATGAGTGAAGTCAGCCCATTATAGAAAAAACTTATGACTCGCCATATTTCGTATCTATGATGCGCGTAAGAGTTTAGAAGGTCTTTGAATCTCTCCCAACATTGAAAGGAGGTCTCTTCCTCTTTTTGGGAGAAATTCATGATCGCTCTCCTGAAAGTGTTGGTCTTGTGAACCGGGAAGAACTTTTTAATGAACTCTTGAGTCATCTTAGCCCAAGTCCCTATTGATCTTGCTCGTAGGAATTGTTGCCACGACTTGGCCCTTTCCTTTAAAGAGAAAGGAAATAATTTAAGCCTCACAGTGTCATCAAACACATTCGAGAAGTACAAGGTCGCTAATATGTCATCAAATTCTTTGAGATGTAGATATGGACTTTCAGAATTGAGTCCATAAAACTTCAAAACTTTTTGAATCACTCCCAGTTTAAAGTCCATGTTTCCTACATTGTGTGGAAACATTATGCAGGAAGGTGTGCTTGCCGTCACTGGTTGGAGATAATCTCATAATGTTCTTGGTGCAGGGGCATTGTGCACCTCATACTCATCTTGGTGTTCCTCAACTGGTTGGTAAGGTTGATTTGCAACCATTGTTTTTGTCAACGCAAAGTATCTTAGGTGGTGTTTATTTTGTTGATAGATAGGCAACCCTTCATCCAGTCCTCCTTCACTTAAGAGAAGTAGAGTGCTATCACGAATCTACTTGGGCATGAAACACTCTCAACCCTCAATTCCAAACACTAAACTATATCTAAGAAGAAACTACATAGATAAGAAATTTGAAAAGAGAGAAGTTGGAAAGAAGTTATTAGATTGGGAGTGCGATGTTAGTTACAATAAAACAGAAAAACAGATTAGTTCCTACAAGAAAAATAATTTCAGAGAGTCTAATTTAAGAAAACAATCCTATCTAACTAATTCCAATACTAATTAATTTTAGAAAAATGCAACCGAAGTCCCCGGTAACAGCACTAAAAACTTGTTGGCAATCCTAAGTGTGTAGTAATAATCTTGGTGAGACTGATGTCGTATCCACAGGGACTTACCTTTTACATATTCTGAAGTAACTAGAATATAAAATATGAGAATTTAGAGAAAAATTGTTGTGAATTAAATCTATAACATGAATGAAACTAGAGCGTTAAGGCTCCACTTATAGTTATTATGATACTATTGTACTATATTCAATCAAACATAGCTAGAATTGAAATCCTATCCTATCTAGTCGGATGATGGATTAGTTAAGACAGAATCTGAACTTTCATTAGTTTAGTTCACTCATGAAGCACCAAGGTAATGATTGCAGGGAATTCATACATCAACCATGCCTATAGATAATGGTGGATCATGAATTTTACAGATCATACAATTGTAAAACTGGTAAAAAGATATTAAAAGCTTTTCAAGCATCTACTGTAATTATAGTCATAATAAATTATAGAAAACTGAAAATATTCCTTTATTCAAAGCAATAATCAATGAAAGTTCAACATAAACTTAATTAAAGTAGAATAAGCATAAAAATAAACTACAAGCTTCATCTCTTAGTTCTAGCTAAGAGATTAGCCAACCAAAGACATGATTAAGCTAAAAACTCTGAAGAAAAATATGAAAAACTAACTAGAGAAGAAGAAAGAACTCATTGGAAGTTGTTACACCCATTGCTCTACTCCTCTAATCCTAATTCGTGCTTAGAATGCTTCAAAAGATCCCTTTAAATAGGCTTTGTTTGACTGACTTTGCAAGTCGCCTCAAATTTAAATACTCTGTGCACCTTCAATCACTCCTTTGATAAGTGTTTGATGTAATCAAATGTGTGAATCCCAGTTGGATTCAAATTTAGAAACTGGGCGTCGTAAGTCTTCAATGTCATTGTCCAACCTTTGATGTCATCAAAGGGGTCTTCATTATCATTGTACCTTGTCCAGAACTGTCCAGTGAGTTGAGCCTGAAATTCCTAAAAACATCAATGTCATCGAACTAGCTTTGATGACATTGATCTGCTCTTCGATGGGATTGAAGGGTCTTTGATGAAATTAAGGATTGCTCACAATTGTCCAGCAATCAAACTTGAATTTTCTCTAAAATTTTGATGTGATCGAGCCTCCTTTAATGACATCGAACACTTACTTCGATGACACAGAGTATGTTTGATGTCTTCGTACTGTCAAGTTCAATAGTTCTTGAATTATGCACTTTGCAAACTCAATCTTCTTCCTTCTGGATCTTGGACTCTTGAAATCTTCATTCTTGATCACAAAAGATCCATCATTTCCTTGTTAATTCTTGAGCATAAAATTCCATGCTTTTAGCATCATTTTTAACTTAAGCTCTCAAAATCACATCGCAAGACAAAACATGCATAAGATAGATCGATTAAGCACTATCATGTTTATAAAACCAAGGTATAAATAGGGAAAAATGTACAATATTTCACACTTAGCAACGAAAAAAAGGGGTTGGCTCAAATGCCACATAGGCATAAATGATCCATAAGATGGTAAATTTGCAATAAAATTCAATATAATCAATTACACAAAATGACTACTAGTTCGAGGAACCTTCAATAATACCATTCAATAATCTTTAAGTGGTAAAACAAGCCACAATCAATTCAGCATGAATCATTGATAGCAAATACACATATAAAATACCATCTTAAACTAGAATAGAGAAATTTGAAATATATAATATATTAGAATACTTGAATTTAAATTTAAACATCAATCATATATAAAGAATCATAGAAACAGACAATTATCATTAATTTCACTGAATACTATATTAAGAAAGTAATAGAAATAAATGAATACAAAATCATAAAAATAGACAATCATCATTAATTTCATTGAATACTATATTAAGAAAGTAATAGAAATAAATGAACTATTCTAACTATCATACTGTTAGAAGCTTGAAGGGTGATCATCGCCTTTAAATTAGATTGAAATGAATTCAACTTGAATCATCTGAACTAGTACGAATCCAACTTTTGAGAACTAAATGTGAAAATTTGGGGAAAAGCTAATAATCACGTCCAAGTAATGGTTTTAAACAATCCATAAACTCAAATTAATGTCGATTAGAAAGCTATTCACAAGGGTTTTACTAACATTTGATATGGGGTCCGAATTGATGTAACTCGACACTATTCGATAACTCCACTCGGCTAGTTTCTCACTTAGCCTCGACCCAATTGAGAATTAAAATACAACAGAAAGAAATTGATTAACATCAAAATTTTTTTGATTTCAATACTGGCAAAGAGAAGCTCACTGAATTAACTCACTCTTGATGATTTGGCACAACCTAACTCACCTTAGTTTTGAAACTGATTGCAACTTGGGGAGGAGACTCAAACCCTTGTAACAAATTCAGTCATGAACTAAGACATATCTTAACCAGGATTAGAAATAATCCACACGCAACAGACCCTAAATTAAAGGAAATCAGTAAAAAAATCTACTGAGTTAAACTCAGTAGAAAACTAGTTCAAAGGCTTAAACACTGGATGAGTTGATTACCTTAGCAGGATATGGAGTAACTTCTCCAGCAGGGATCTCGGTACGAGCTGGACTGCAACTGCCCCCTCCCCCCAAAAACCTAAGATGAACTAATTTAGTCCAGGAAACGAGTGGGTTGACTCACTAAGTCGATACAACACACCGATCATCCCTCTACTCATTCTTCTTTACTTCTCTCCTTCTACTTCTCCAACTTCTGAGACGTCCAACACTCTGGACAAATCAGATCCCCATATTCAGCTCCAGACACCGTGTTAACTTGGTTGAATTATCTCAGCTAGTCATGCCCGACACACAACAACATGGTGGAATCTTTCTCGAACCCAAGCTCCAAACGCCACATGAAAACAATCAGCTATTGATGTAGTTAAATGACCAGTTGGACCAGGCGATTGATTTAATAGCTAGACGAGTTAACTCACTTAAAATCCGATCAACACCCCAACCTCAAGTCTTTTTTTTCTTCTTTTCCTTCCTTTCTTCCTTTTTTCTGTCTTTCCTCAACCCATGGTCAGAGATGGATGTTGGATTCAACTCGATTGAATGAGTCAATGATTCAAGACCCAGCTGAACTCGATACTCTCCCACTCTTTTGCTCTTCTTCTTCTTCCTTTCCTTCTCTTCTCTCCCCCATTCACATTCTCATTATGAACTGACAAGATGTCCCGAACTCGCCTGGACAGCAATTCAGTCCGACATGAGACTCAGTCTGAGTCACTAGTGCGGCAAGGAGATGATGCACTCATCTCCCTCTCTCTATACTTTCTATTTTTAGGAAGAGATGTCCTAAATAGTAGCCTTTTATAGGTTCCATTAATCTGTTTCCAAAATGCTTATATCCCAACTAATCGGTGGATTAGTTATACCTGGTCGAATGTAAACTTGATACTTCTCTTGCTGAAATAGAGTCGATGTGGCTCGATCTAACTGCATGATTCTCAACAACTGGCAGGGATGATTTTTGGTGCTATGGGCCACCCAATGATCGTCTTTGATTGAGAAATGGGGTCCATCACATGGTAATGGGTTTTTTTTTGGATAGTTGGGGAAGATGACACCCCTGATAATGGCAAATTAGAAATAAGTGGTTCATCTTATGATCCACAACGCGTGAACAGTGAGGATTAGTTCACTGATGATCATTACAGGGCCCACAAATTGGTGAACTATTATCGAAATCTCAGAGATGTGTGAGATTTTTCATCTCGGCCCAATAATTCTCGTAACAACAAGATCTCATCTCAGTTTCTAATAAGGCAATGAGACGTCCTAGTTTGAACATTCAGTATGATCCTAGAGATTTTCTAGAAGTAAATGAGTAGCTGGGATCATGCTAGCACTATAACAGAAAAGCCCTAAAAGTAAGGTGAAAATGGAGGGTTAGGATTCGATTCAATGAAAGGCTAGGATGGAGAGAGACAGGATCCCCTGCAAATTGCCAGCTCATCACATAAGAAATGAAGTTTCCGTTTCTTGGACAGGGGCCTGCAAGTGATTACACTTGTGCTTAAGATCGTGCGCACAATGTTATAACATGCGGACTGAACTAGAGTTTAGTCGGAATCCCATGCCTTGTCTGATGGACGGTTCAGATCATTGAGATGGGTGGTTCTGGTGGGCCTCTTATCACGCACACAGACGGTCCTCCGTTCGAATTTCACTTGATGGGTGAAAGTGGAGAGAGAGATTTCTCTCTTTTTTGAGAATTCGTCGGGTCCACGCCTGGTTAACCCGACCCTTGGTTCTATGCACAATGGGTGCACCATCGTTAGCGCACACTCGAAAACAAAGTGGGGTCCACTCCAAAGATCAATGAGATCTACTCCGCATATCAACTTTTATTGCACCTATTAGGGCATCATACAAATTATGAGACAAATCCATGGCTTAGGTAGGCCATTTTTTTTTATAAAAATCTTGGCTTTATTTGTGGATTTTCATTGATTTGATGGTCAGATTCTTCTAAAATCTAATCAACACATCTAATGGCTCATAGTCTAGTTTAGGCAAAAATTTAATAGCTACTTCTATAATTAGATGGTCCTACATCTTGATTGAATGCGAAATCGTGAATTTCGACAGCTGAATTGTTTCAGAACAAATCATCAATGATCCTAAGAGTCTTAATTAAAGTATCTAGATGAAATCTAATAACTAATCGTGATGATCAAACCCTTGATCAGATGATGAGAGATCTTAATATAATGAGTGATCTTGAATCCAATGATTGTTTTTCATTTTTAACGGGTCGGATTGATGTTGCAATCATAAATTGATTATTTGTAGGGTTCTTTGAGGTTGTATGTAATGCCCCGGTTTTTGGAACCCGAGTATATGACTCGTTCTCTAAAAACCTGAGTGTTAGCCTATAAAATTCAATGTAAATTTGAACCGCTTATCATTATTCAGAGTTAATAGCAATGAAGCTATAGTAAATCATACATTGTATAAAAGCATTTCAAACACTATAATAAAAATCCAAATGTAGCACCCATACAGGACTTATACAATCCTCAAATAGTAAATTTTATTAATTAAAAGCAGAAATCTTTCATCTAATGGTGGGGCTCGATATGGGTCGCAAGGACCCTTCCTAGCTCCTCAGCTACCCGATCTGCTCTAGCAGCCTAGAGAATAGTTTTGACTTGCTCTACACTTGTATCAACTGTTACGGTTTGATAGCGTCAATGGCTATCACAGTGAGGAGCACCCTCTAAGATTGAGCACTCATCATTCATAATCCAATATAGATCGCGAGTCATGAAATTAGATATATTAAATAGGACATTTTATAACAATACTCATATACTCAAAAATTAAACCAATCAATAGAATCTCATCATAAGAAAAATATAGTAACAATCGCAATATAAGAGAATATGTCTAGATAATCAAATAATCAATCATATGACTTTCTATTGCACCCTAAATCACATTGTACGTGAATTTCGTAAAATGGCTAGAAAATCGATAAGCGAACTTCAGCTCCATCCGAAAATCATGGTACAAGTGAAGTCCGTAAGGTGAATAGAAA
Organism: Magnolia sinica; assembly: GCF_029962835.1. Classification (NCBI taxonomy): domain Eukaryota; kingdom Viridiplantae; phylum Streptophyta; class Magnoliopsida; order Magnoliales; family Magnoliaceae; genus Magnolia; species Magnolia sinica. The sequence goes on along the minus strand of NC_080588.1, from coordinate 14,725,168 downwards.
ATCAACCTTTAAACCTTTACTTCACCTAGAAATCATATTGTATGTTAACTCCGCAAGATGGCTAGAAAATCGATAAGCGAACTTCAGCTCTACCTGAAAATCATCATACGACTGAACACCGCAAGATGAAGAGAGAATCAACATAAGAACTCTGACATCATTTGAAAATCGTATGAACTTTGCAAAATGGATAGAAAATTGACAAGTGAACTTCAGCTCCACCCAAAAATCATAACGAACTCTGCATAATGACTCAAAAATCAACAAGATATGCAATTATAACCAACAAGCCATAGAATGATGTCAATGTTCAATCAAAGGCACGAAGGGCAAACAAATGATCCGAGCTATGTAGGGCAAATATGTAGTCTAAGCCATGTAAGGTAAGTCAATGAACTGTAAGATGGTGAGTTCATGATAGGTTTCATTCATTACATCACTCAATTACAAATGACAAACATACAGTTAATTAACAATGTACGACTAAAGATAGCATGTTATCATTAATCATTTATGCTTGCTATAATTTAAGAGATGTATTCATTATCTAACATGGGAATCAGGTGCGCAACATATTAACATATTCACATATTCACACAATAAGTTAATCAGCTCAATCAAGTAACTTAGGAGATACTAGATGGAAGGGATTAAGGCAACATCTATGATTAGATCAATAAATTTAAGTGGGAAGCTCAAAGGGTGAGTCCTCACCTTTGATTAATTATGAGATAGAATTAACTTGAGTCCAATAGCAATGTCCACACCAACTTGACCTCAACGAGAGCGAACTAAGGTAGTCTCTACTGAATACCTATACTCAACCAACACAAGAAGATAAATAACCTAGCATATTATTATTACTACTATTTATTTATTTATACTAATAGAAGGTGACAAGAGAGTCAGCTCACCTAGTTATCGACTCATCCTCGTCGTGGCACCAATCTGGTTTAAACCGCAAGATCGTCGAGTCGACTCACCTCCCGAACTCAAAATCTCCCTTCTTTCTTTCTCTCTTCTATCTCTTCTTCTCTTGCTCCTCTTTTTCTTTCTTCCCTGCTGGAACTCCAGCAAATCTCCAACCTGAATCAGTTCTAAGCCCAACTCGGTCTAGTCAGACTCGGTTTCAGCCGAGTCAACTCGGCAGCCTCAGGGGGGTCAAACTATCTCTCTCTCTCTCTCTCTCTCTCTCTCTCTCTCTCTCCCTCTTCTTCTTCTTCTTCTTCTTCTTCTCTTTTCTCTTTTCTAATGCTGGAACGTCCAGCAGCTCCTAGAGTAAGCCTAACTCACTCACGACTTAGCCGAGTCGGGTTGGTACAACAGCCACCCACGTTCTCTCTCTTCTCTCAATTTTTCTACTCTCCTTCTCCCTTCTTCCTTTTTGCTCCCACTGTTGGAATGTCCAACAAGAAGACTGGTCTAGATGGTGTTTGGATGGGACCACACATGCTTAAAACACAGCCCAAACTCAGCCGAGTCGAGCCCACTCGGCTTGACAGCATCAACCCTCTCACGGTCCCTCTTTCCCTGTCATTTTCTCTTGTGTTTCTTTCTTCCTTCATCTACCTTCCTCTCTTCATTTCTTCTGCTGTAAGGATTAGCAACTCCACCCCGCAACCTAACCGAGTCGAGCTAGTGAGGCAGTGAGTCTGTAGAAATCTCTCTATCTCTATATCTTTTCTTCCTTCGTTTCTCCTTCTCTACTCTCCATCTCTTCTCTTCCTTCTCTCTTTCTCTCAATTTTCTTCTTGTGCAATGTCCAATGATCTTTAGGCTGAGATGAATCGGCCAAACACGTCCAGACTCGGGAAGAGCTGACGCGGTGCGGCAGCGATGCTCTCACCTTCTCTCATTTTTTCTGCTTTTGGCAAGGAATGCCCTAAAAGGAGGCTTTTATAGACCTAGCCACGCCTGAAGTCTTCTAACGCCAATTCGTTGATTAGTTGCGGTGCCGAGAGTAAAGTCTCGCTAAGCACCATGCTAATGTTGCAACCAATCAGCGATCCCACCTCATCCTATTCGCATGATTGTGTAACACTGACATGGATAAGGTCCCACAACTATGGGCCACCCAATGAATGACCAAGATCAGCAAGTGGGCCACGTTATAAGTGGGTGGGTTTTCCACACGAACGGAGAAGGTGACCCGAGTGTTCATGGCAGATTGTGATTGGAAGGTTCATCTTTCGATCCATTCCTTTTAGACGGACTGAATTGGTCCCTAGGGACTTGTGGGGCCCACAAAATGGACAACCATTAACATCTCTTAATCATTTGGCTTCAATAATGGCGGCAGGTGGAAAACTAACTCATTGCTGAGGAAGCCCTAAAAGGGAGGGCTGTGATGCATTTGTAATGGAAGACTGAGATCTTAGGAGAAGATTTCACACAAATTGCCAGCGTGGAAAGGCGAAGGAACGTAATCCTTTTTGTTTCTGGAAATGGGTGTGCTTATAGCCTGATTTGTGATTGATATTGTGTGCACACGTGTGCAATCCAACGACTGGATCAACCATCATTCTGGTCATCTATATCTTGCAAATGAAATGGATGGTTTGGATTGGTCGAGACAATCACGGAGGTGGGCCACAGATCAATGTGCGGGGACTTGTTTTAAACATGCATGAGAGGGAAAGCCTCTGCCATTTTTGCCATTTCCATCAGGTCAGATGTGGTTTGACCGAGCACCGTGTTCAGTACGGGGCTCACAGAAATATTTGTGATCTGATCCACACCGTTCATTCACTTTTTCAGCCTGTATTAGGCCCCAGTCCAAAGAATGAGGCAGATCCGTGACCTAGGTGGGCCATCCTTATTGCAATTTGAACTTTCATACTAGGTTATTATTGATCTGGTGGTCCAACCCCTTCCAAATCTGATCACCAGTACACCTGATGATTAGGGTAGTTTTAAGAGCTACTTATATACCTAGATGGTCTTACACCTTGACCGATCTCACGATTGTGAATTTTGACACCTTTATTATTTCAAAAGAGGTTATTAATGGTCTTAAGAGTCAATTAGAACATCTAGGTGAAATCTAATGGTCACTTTGGATGATCAGAACCATGGACAGATGATGAGAGGTCCTAATCTAGCGGTCGAACTAAGATACAACGACATGATCATTTCATATTCACCTCTCACTAGTCCTAGACGTCCTAAAGACTGTATAAGTGGAAATCTAACCACTGATCTTGTACTTAGAGGGTTGATTAATTCCTTATAAGCTTGATCAACACCAATCCTATGGGTTCTAGGGGATCCAAGGACTATTCCCCTAGTTATTTAGGATTGGATTGGAAGCCCAACCCTTACATGCTAGTCGGGCGTCATCCATGCCCATTTCTAAGGCGGATGATGGATGGATTTTTACTAATCTAACGGTCAGATCATCTCTAGATTTGACATCATGTTTCACATGGATTCCTAGTTAATTATATAGGGAACTTAATGATTGGTTAAGTGTTTATTAGTTAGCTTGCATGGTTTAGGTGTGGTTTGATCATTAAGGCTGTCATGGATATAATGAACGGTGGATCTTACTATCTGGAGTTCAATGTTGACGATAGATGGTTTGATTTGCTTATTAAGGAGATTAAAACCCTAAAAATAAACCTCTCTTGTGATGTGATGCCCCATCTTGGAAGATGATGGATGGATGACTTGATCTATGGGCGAAGTTTACCCTTAACGGGTGAGGGTAAATGCTTAGCTAAATTGGGTTTGTGATCCTAAATTTGGTCCTCATGGTAACACCCGAGTACAGGAAAGTACGGGGTGTTATAATCTACCCCCTTAAAGAGAATTTCATCCCTGAAATTCAATACTCTTACCTAATATGGGACGAGGACAATCTATTTTACCATGTCTCTTATCATTTACTACATTCCCTGTGAAGTATGTTTGTATGCATAAGTGTTCTGGATTGTCTACTAGGACTAGGGTTGTTACAATCTACCCCCCTTAAAGAAGAATCTCACCCACGAGATTCGATCATGCTCATCCCATTTTCTTTTGGTATCAACTATGATCAAGGGTTTGCTCACAAGACTTAAAGAAGAATTTTACTACTATTCTATATTTATATATTTGTGTGTATGTTTGAAGTTCACCATAACATTCCACATTGTCTGAAAGAAGAGTAGTAGTTTATGTTTTTAATGTTTGGGTTAGCACGAATGGACAGTGATGGTTGGTCTGAGCTTGATACAACGATTTTTGCCTGATCAGGGCAGTGAGTTCCTTGGTATCCCTTCCTAATCCTAGCGAATCTTGATCTTCTACTTGATTAGGGCATTGAGATCTTTAGAGTATATTAGGATTTAGAATTAGGATTAAACCACGTACACTTCGCTTAAATATGATTCTGTCAGTTCGTGAACCTGATTATTCAGGATTCATGTGGAATATCGTACGCATAGTTTTCTATTTTCATAAGGGGTAAGTGTATGTGGCATATTACGCTTTCACTGCGCACTCTGATTATCTAAGCATTATGTAAATTTAAATTATAGTTCCTAGTATGTATTCTTAAGTTCAGAGAGTGCATATGTCTGATCAATGTATAATACGGTGGTTCGTTGTTTCCCTACGGTACCTAGTTTTAGTTCCTAAATTCAATAAGAGCCTAGGTTTTCGTTTCTAAGTTCAAATGCATAACCCTAAAATTTTTAAGGGAGCCTAAAGTTTTGATTTCTAGGTTCACCAGATACCCTAAAGCTAAGGAATGAAACCTAGTTTTAAGTCTGTAATTTCATCACTGCAACTTTAGAGTATTTGAAGTCGTATAAGTCCTGCTTTTCCGAAGGCTTGGTTTATCTATACTAGCTCTGATACCACTTTGTAACACCCCAGTTTTTGGAACCCGAGTGTTAGCCTATAAAATTCAATGTAAATTTGAACCATTTATCATTAATTAGAGTTAACAGCAACAAAACTAGAGTAAACCATGTATTGTATAAAAGCATTTCAAACACTATAATAAAAATCCAAATGTAGTGCCCATATAGGACTTATATAATCCTCAAATAGTAAAGTTCATTCATTAAAAGCAAAAATCCTTCTTCTAATGGTGGAGCTTGATATAGGTCACAGGGACCCCGTCTAGCTCCTCAGCTACCTGATCTACTCTAGCGGCCCAGTGAACAGCATCGGTTCGCTCTACACCTGCATCAACTATTATGGTTTGATAGCATCAATGGCTATCACAGTGGGGAGCACCCTCTAAGATTGCGCACTCATCATTCATAATCCAATATAGATCACGAGTCATGAAATTAGATATATTAAACAGGACATTTCATAATCATACTCATATACTAAAAAATTAAGCCAATCAATAGAATCTCATCATAAGCAAAATATAGTAGCAATTGTAATATAAGGGAATATATCCAGATAATCAAATAATCAATCATATGACTTTCTATTGCACCCAAAATCAAATTGTATGTGAACTCCACAAAATGTCTTAAAAATCGATAAGCGAACTTTAGCTCCACCCAAAAATCATGGTACAAGTGAAGCCCATAAGGTGAATAGAAAATCAACCTTTAAACCTCTACTTCACCCGAAAATCATATTATATGTGAACTCTACAAGATGGCTAGTAAATCGATAAGCAAACTTCAGCTCCACCCGAAAATCATCATACAATTGAACACCGCAAGATGAAGAGAATCAACATAGGGACTCAGGCATCATTTGAAAATCGTATGAACTCTGCAAGATGGCTAGAAAATCAATAAGAGAACTTTAGCTCCACCTGAAAATTATAACAAACTCCGCATAATGACCTGAAAATCAACAAGATATACAAGTATAACCAACAAGCCACAGAATTGCGTCAATGTTCCATCAAAGCCACGAAGGGCAAATAAACGATCCGAGCCACGTAGGGAAAATATACGGTCTAAGCCCTGTAAGGCATATGTGCGATCCAAGTCGTGTAAGTAAAATATGGACCATAAGATGGTGAGTTCATGATAGGTTTCATTCATTACATCACTCAATCACAAATGACAAACATACAGTTAATTAACAATGTATGACTAAAGATAGCATGTTATCATCAATCATTTATGCTTGCTATAATTTAAGATGTGTATTCATTATCTAACATGTGAATCAGGTGCACAACATATTAACATATTCACATATTCACATAATAAGTTAAGCTACTCAAACAAGTAACTTAGGAGATACTAGATGGAAGGGATTAAGGAACATCTATGATTAGATCAATGAATTTAAGTGGGAAGCTCAAAGGGTGACTCCTCACGTTTGATTAATTATGGAACGGAATTAACTTGAATCCAATAGCAATGTCCACACCAACTTGACTTCAACGAAAACGAACTAAGGTAGTCTCTACTGAATACCTATACTCAACCAACACAAGAAGATAAATAAACTAGCATATTATTATTACTAGTATTTATTTATTTATACTAATAGAAGGTGATAAGAGAGTCAGCTCACCTAGTTGTTGACTATCCTCGTCATGGCCCCAATCTGGTTTAAACCACAAGATTGTTGAGTCGACTCACCTCCTGAACTCAAACTCTCCCTTCTTTCTTTCTCTTTTTTATCTCTTCTTCTCCCGCTACTCTATTTCTTTCTTCCCTACTAGAACTCTAGCAAGTCTCTAACCTGAATCAAGTTAAACCCAACTCGGTCTAGTCAAACTCGGTTTCAGCCGAGTCGACTCGACAGCCTCAAGGGGGGTCAAATTCTCTCTCTCTCTCTCTCTCTCTCTCTCTCTCTCTCTCCCCCCCCTTCTTCTCTTTTCACTTTTTTAATGCTGGAACATCCAGCAGCTCCTGGACTAAGCCCAACTTGTTCACGACTCACCCGAGTCGAGTTGGTGCAATAGCCACCCACGTTCTCTCTCTTCTCTCGATTTTTCTACTCTCCTTCTCCCTTCTTCAATTTTGCTCCCACTGCTGGAATGTCCAGTAAGAAGACTAGTCCAGATGGTGTCTAGATGGGACCACACATGCTCAAAATGCAGCCTAAACTTAGCCGAGTCGAGCCCACTTAGCTCGACAGTAGCAACCCTCTCACGGTCCCTCTTTCCCTATCATTTTCTCTTGTGTTTCTTTCTTCCCTCATCTGCCTTCCTCTCTTCATTTCTTCTACTACAAGGACTGGCAACCCCACAACCTGATCGAGTCGAGCTGGTGAGGGAGCGAGCCCCACAACCCAACCGAGTAGAGTTGGTGAGGGAGCGAGTCTGTAGAAATCTCTCTCTCTCTCTCTCTCTCTCTCTCTTTTCTTCATTTCGTTTCTCCTCCTCTACTCTCCATCTCTTCTCTTTCTCTTTTCTCCCTTCTCTCTTTCTCTCCATTTTCTTCTTGTTCAACGTCTAGCGATCCCTAGGCTGAGATGAATCGGCTAGACACGTCCAGACTCGGGACGAGCTAACGTGGTGCAGCAGCAGTGCTCTCACCTTCTCTTATTTTTTCTGCTTTTGGCAAGGAATGCCCTAAAAGGAGGCTTTTATAGACCTAGCCACGCCTGGAGTCTTCTAATGCCAATTTGTTGATTAGTTGCGGTGCCAAGAGTAAAGTCTCGCTAAGCATCATGCTAATGTTGTAACCAATCAGCGATCCCACCTCATCCTATTTACATGATCGTGTAGCATTGACATGGATGAGGTCTCATGGCTATGGGTCACCTAACAAACGACCAAGATCAGCAAGTGCGTCACATTACAAGTGGGTGGGTTTTCCACACGAACGGAGTAGGTGACCCGAGCATTCATGGCAGACTGTGATCGAAAGGTTCATCTTTTGCTCCATTCCTTTTGGATGGACCGGATTGATCCCTAGGGACTTGTGGGGCCCATAAAATGGATGGCTATTAATATCTCTTAATCGTTTGGCTTCAATAATGGTGTCGGGTGGAAAACTCAAGTCATTGCTAAGGGAGCCCTAAAAGGGAGGGCTGGGATGCATTTGCAATGGAAGGCTAAGATCTTAGGAGAAGATTTCATGCAGATTGGCAGCGTGGAAAGGCGAAGGAACGAAATCCTTTATGTTTCTGGAAATGGGTGTGCTTATAGCCTAATTTATGGCTGATATTGTGTGCAAACCTGTGCAATCCAACGGCTAGATCAACCATCATTCTGGTCGTTTATATATTTCAAATGAAATGGACGGTTTAGATTGGTCGAGACAATCACAGAGGTGGGCCATAGATCAACGCACGGGGATGACTTGTTTTAAACGATTGTGGGCAGGAAAGACCCTACTGTTTTTGCCATTTCCATCGGGTCAGACGTGGTTTGACTGAGCACCGTGTTCAGTGTTGCATGGGAGTACACAAGCTGTGTACTCCCAACTCAAATGTGGGGCCCACAAAAATATTTGTGATCTGATCCACACCGTTCATCTGCTTTTTCAGCCTGTATTAGGGACCAGTCCAAAGAATGAGGCAGATCCATGACCTAGGTGGCCCATTGTTATTGTAATTTGAACTTTTATACTAGGTTATTATTGATCTGGTGGTCCAACCCCTTCCAAATCTGATCACCAACACACCTGATGGTTAGGGTAGTTTTGAGAGCTACTTATATACTTAGATGGTCTTACACCTCGACCGATCTCACATTTGTGAATTTTGACACCTTTATTATTTCAGAAGAGGTTATTAATGGTCCCACGAGTCAATTAGAACATCTAGGTGAAATCTAATGGTCACTTTGGATGATTAAAACCCCGGACAGATGATGAGAGTTCCTAATCTAGCAGTCGAACACAGATCCAACGACATGATCATTTCATATTCACTTCTCACTAGTCCTAGACATCTTAAAGACTGTATAAGTCGAAATCTAACCACTGATCTTGTACTTAGAGGGTCGATTAATTCCTTATAAGCTTGATCAACACCAATCCTATGGGTTCTAAGGGATCCAACTCTAGATTTGTCATCATATTTCACATGGATTCCTAGTTAATTATATAGGGAACTTAATGACTGGTTAAGTGTCTATTAGTTAGCTTGCACGGTTTAGGTGTGGTTTGATCATTAAGGTTGTCACGGGTATAATGAATGGTAGATCTTACTATCTGGAGTTCAATGTTGACGATAGATGGTTTGATTTGCTTATTAAGGAGATTAAAACCTGAAAAATAAACCTCTCTTGTGATGTGATGCTCCATCTTGGAAGATGACGGATGGATGACTTGATTTACGGGCGAAGTTTACCCTTAACGGGTGAGGATAAATGCTTAGCTAAATTGGGTTTGCGATCCTAAATTTGGTCCTCATGGTAACACTCGAGTACTGGAAAGTACAAGGTGTTACATTGTACTCTTTTAGATGTACAGTCAATTACTCCAATAAATGGTTAGATCAAGTATTAGAAGATGAAGATATTATTCGATCAAGTATTATAAAATGAAGATATTCTTGATAGGATGTGCATCGTTAATCTTAATTCTGATGGTTGCTCTCCTAATCTGATGGTCAATGATAGATTTTTACATTGAGTGATGTGAGCCTAACAAAAGATGTACCTAATGGTCCAAGTCATAAATTTTTAGATAAACGGTTAAATGCATTTATTCAAGGGTCCAAATTGAATGGAATTTGGGTTTTAAACGGTGATGTTATATGATCTAATAGTAGGATTGGTTCAAAGTCTGATTATCAATAATACCTACGGTTTTGTATTCTAATTTAAGTTAGATTTTGTAGTTGATTTGAAATCAGATGGTTTAATTAGATGTTTAAGTGATGATCAAGTATCAATTATAATTTTTGGGTGCCATGGCCTAAGGAGCAGTGGATTTAATGATCCATGACTCGATATTGATAATGAACAATGTTGATGCAGAAATCTGGGTAGCCATCCTTGGCTAGTGAACCTGCATAAAGAACAAACAAAGAAGACCATGGTTGGTGCCAGGGACCCTCCAATGCTAAAGTCAGGGATCTGGGTCTAGTTAGGTGCAGAAGGATTTTGGCTAGAGATTGTGCGTACCTCTTGCCTTTAGGGATCTTCTTATTTATAAGTGGGAAGAGGTGGTGGCATAGAGGGCGATCACCCCTGTTTTGGTGAGGATAGAATCCTAGTAGGATTTTGAGTTTATGTGTAGCAGAGATCCTTCTGGATCTTTGGTGAGGAGAACTGTGTTGGAGATGGTTCCCACAATCTTTGGGCTTGGCCTAACGTTAGGTCGAGCTTGACTTGATGTTAAGGAGTTGAGCTCCTCAGTCTGGCTCTAGCCTGCTGAGGTCAGGCTCAGCCTATCGTCAGGGTCAGGCGCGGCCTATCCGCCGAGGTCGGGCACGACCTATCCACCGAGGTCGAGCTCGGCCTGAAGCTGAGATGGAGCTTTCTTTTTAGTTGGTCGAGAGGTGAGTGTTGGACCATTGGGTTGCACTTGTTGCTATTAGAGTGCTTGACTTGGCCTGTTGACTGCATAAGTGTATTTTGCCCATAACAGTAAGTCCCCCTACTTACCGTCCATGTAGTGGACTGGCTAAGTAGTAATTGTTTTGGCCAGGTCAGGTCTAACATTAGGTCAAACTAGGACTTGGGTTGAGGTCCCTGCATGACAAGTCAGGAGGCCGAGGAAGGTGGACCGACTGCGTGTCCTTATGAGCAGTGTTTGAGTTGTCGGTATCGCTACAAGTTTCGCTATCCGAAGATAAAGATATAATATCGTTATCGTCGATAATCGGAAATGCAGGGAAAAAGGGAGAAACATGGAGAAAATGGTGAATTTTTTTAGTGAAACTTTAGGACATGCCTAAATACACATATTTGCATATTCAGGAATGAAAAAAATTTAAAAATAATGCATTAAATTAGAAGTTTTCATTTAATGAAAGCTAAAAGGCATGCGTAGTCGTAAGAAATCACTCAAATGGTAATCAAAATGAGTTTATATAATACAAATGCAGCTGACATACATTAATTAAGACATGTAAAAGTAAATGAACTCAAAGATGCCAAATCAAGGATGAATTAAATTATCCAATCAGTGTGGTATTTGATACTCTGGCTACATATGACACTTGATAACTAGCGTTTGAAAATGGTACATGTGGCAAATTCTAACATAATCTAAACCATGTTTTCACTTCATCAAGATCTGTGTGACCTAATCAAGAGGTCAGATGGCAAAAAAATAAAATAAACCATTACAATGGCCCAATGAAGTTTTTAATGATGGGCATTTAATCACCACTGTTTCCTGTAGTGTGGTCCACTTGAGATGCAGTCATGCAGATCTGTCTCATTTTAGACTCATGCCTTAAAATTATCTATCAAAATAAATGTATGACATTGATAAAATATTTATCATTATGATGGCCCCACATAACATCGACCCATCAATCCACGGATACAAACAGGTGACACATGCGCATCGTATTAATCAGTACGCTTATCGTACTGAGTCAGCTATGTGGGGCCTATTGTGATTTGTGTATTTTATCCACCCCATCCATCCATTTTACAAGATAATTTTAAGGATTGATCCCAAAGATGAAGCATATCTAATGCTCAAATGGACCACACCACAGGAAACAATGTGAATTGAACATGCCTACCATTGAAAAATCATTAGGGGCCACAAAAGTTTTGGATCCATGTCATTTTTGTATTTTACCTTTGTCCATCTCCATGTGATCTTATGAACAACTTGGATGACAAATAAACACCACTCCTAGGAAGGTTTCAATGGTATGAATTATTGTCCCTATTGTGTTAGCGGTGTGGTCCATCCTAGCTTTGGATCTGCCTCATTTTTGGGTTCACTACCTAAAATGATCTTGCCAATTGGATGGACCATGTGGATATAATACATACGTCATGATGGGGTCCACAGAACTTGGTGACGTCCACACGCCACTGACGTTCGCACCCGCACTCCATGCTAAAAGGAAGCAGAGTGTGTACCGAATAACTTAGTAGGCTAAGCGTACTGAGTAAACTCTGTGGGGTCCACCATGATTTATTTATTTTATCTACTTTTTCCATCCATTTTAATAGATAATTTTTCGGCTTGAGCTTAAAAATGAAGTATATCCAAACCTTAAGTGAAACACACAATGGGAAACAGTGTGAACTAAACATCTACCGTTGAAAATTTCTTGGGGGCCACAGAAGTTTTAGATCAAGCTTGTATTTGTGTTTTCCCTTCATCTATGTCTGTGTGATCTTATGAATAGGTTGGATGAGAAATATACATCACTGTGGGCCCAAGAAATGTTTCAACGGTGGAAGTTATTATTTCAACTGTTTCCAATGGTATGGTCCACTTGATCTTTGGGTGTGCTTAAATTTTGGTCTCAACCCCTAAAATAAGATCGAAAAATGGATGGACGGCGTGGATAGACCAGATACATTCACGATGGGCCTAATAGAGTTTACTCAGTAGGATAAGAGTGTACTTACGCACCCATGAAAACCGGACGTAGATTAGATACTGACAGGTTGAGTAGCGAGACTCGCTACATGTCACCAAGTTCTGTGGACACCACTATGATTTACTTGTTGTATCCACAACGTCCATTCATTTGGAGATATTATTTTAAGGCATTACCTAGAGAATGAAGCAGATTTTAAGCTTTAGTGGACCCCACCACAGAAAACAGAGGGAAGATTAATGTTCACCGTTGAAACCTTCATAAGGCCCACCATAATGTTTATTTTCCATCCAATGTATTCATAAGGTCACAAAGACCTAAATGAAGAGGAAAAACAAATTTCATATTGATCCAAAACTTTTGTGACCCCAAAAGGTGTTTCAATGGTAGACGTTCAATTTTCCACTGCTTTTTGCAGTGTGGTCCACTTGATTGTTAGATTTGTCTCATTTTTCTTCTCAAGCCTTAAGATGAGCTCGCCAAATGGATTGACGGTTTGGATATAACACATACCTCATGATCAGACCCACAGAACTTGCTGACGTGGTGTAAGGTACACCAGCCAATCCGCGTCCGTCCGTAGCTTAATCTGCGTCCTTATATCATTGAGCCTCGAAATAAAGAAAAAAAAAAGAAAAAAAAAAGAAGAAAACCCTAAAATTTCGTTCACGAGGGATTCTTGCCAAAGAAAGGGGGTTTTTGAGGGAGGGTTTCGATAATATTCTCCGATTTTTTGTCGATAATCCAAAATTATCGACAATATCTCTGATTTTTTGCCGATAGTAGGGAGAGAAACAAAAAATTGGGGTTTCAGTATTACTAGACTAGTGACACCGATATTATTGGCGATAATATTGACATTTCGTCGACAATTTGAACACTGGTTATGAGTGATGGGAGTGATGTGAAGTCGGCGATAATGGAGCTCGAGGTAGGAGTCCCACGATGGCAGCGTGATACAGTGCTCGACCTATAGGTACCTAACAGTGCCAGTTGTCCTTGAAACAGGGCTTAAGGCAACTGTACCCACATGTCCCGAGGGGATAGTGATAGCGTGCGACGCTACATCTTCACGTGCTTGAGCACTGATGGGGCGCCATCAATGCATTAGGCGTGACATGTATGTAAGTGCTATAGTTTATAGCCCTTTTTGTTGTTAAATTTGTGGTGCCAAAGACACTGTTATGAAGCTTACATCTGTGAAGAACAATGCTCTGCTCAAGATCAACTTTGTTTAATAAGCACTGTTCATAAGTCAAGAATCTCAAGAAGCTTTCAAGTTCAACCTCAAGATCTCAAGAAGCTTTCAAGTTTGAACTCCATCAAGACTTCAAGCTTCACTACTTTCAAAGGTCACTTGTCTCCTATGTTCAATGTCCTTACTTTACTATTGAGGTATGATTGACTTTAGGTTGACTTTTAGAGTAGGTCATTCTGGATACATAATTCATATGTTTTATATAAGTGAGTTTGGACAATTTTAAGACCAGTCCTAGAATTTGTTCGACTAGTCCTAGCACTACTTTGACCTGTCTAAGAAATTCCTGGATCAGTCGTAAGTTTGTTGCAAAATTCGGATATTTTTCTGTTAGGCTACGACTAGTCCTGGGGACTGTTCGACTAGTCGTAGGAATAATGTCGATGCTTCTTCGACCAGTCGTAGACCTATGACTCAAAGTCCAGCGTTGAAATTTGACCAGTTTCGACTAGTCATGAGAGACCTACGACCAGTTGAAGGAGACCTACGACCAGTCGTGAAATTGCCAAATCTTATCGCGCCGGAATTTTTAAATACCTGTTGGTTCTACGACCAGTCGTAGAGGTCCTTAGACCAGTCGAAGACGTGTTTTGCTCACCTATAAATAGAGCATGAATCTCAGAATAAATAAAGCAATTCAAGTTAATTTAATTCAGCCTTCTGAGAGATAAGTCTGTGCTCCATTTAAGCTAAGTGTGCATATTTAATATTCTCTTTCTTTAGCTTTGTTAATTGATTTTGTTTCTTGCATTCCAATCTAATCTGAAAAGAGGAATTATTGTTTTCCTTTTTCTGGAATCAAAATCAATTAAAGCTAGCCCTTTGGTTTGAATTTAAAATCTCTTAGAAACGAGAACCATTATAAAGTGAGTATTGGACACTGATCTTGAACATTCAAATCTCTACTCCAACTTGGTTCTTTTGGGCTGCTACAACGAAGGAGAAATTTAGGTATTTTACATTTGTGTAATTTACTTTTATTTGGTTTTCTTTTGAGATTTACCAGAAAAATCTCATTGTATTGGTTATCTGAGGAGAGCCAGGAAAACTCAGAGGAAGGGTTTTTTTAATTGTGTAAGCCCACAGAGAAAGACGAAATTGTGAAGGTTTTTAGGTGAACTTGGGAAAACCTATTTTTGATAGTGAACGCTAATATCCCTTGTGTGAGGATATTAGGAGTAGAGTAGCTGTGTGGCTGTTGTTGAACAGTTGGTGTACACACAGGCGAACCACTATAATCCCTTGTGTTTTGTGGTGTTGTGGTTTATATTTCATATCTTTAATTAGTCATGTGTGGGATGTATATGTGAATGTGAATGTTGTAATCATTTCATTTCAAGCTCAGTGGTGAATGTTGTAATAGTTAAGATTTATATTTCTGCAATTTATCTCTTACTATTACTTTATTAGTTTGAGCTTCAATTTCTCTATTTATTTTAGAAATAAGGTTGTCTTACCATAAACTTTTGTTTTTGGTGTAAGGTTGTCCTTAGAACAATTTTTATTTCAATTTCTCTATTTTAGGTTGCTTTCCATTCCTATACTGTGATTAGTGTATAGTGCTATCTATTCTTTGTTTCATATTTCGTAGTATTTATTTTTAATTTGGCATAGTCTTATTCACCTCCCCTCTAGGACATATAGCTTGGCCATTTCAAGTGCTATCAAAGCTTAATAGCTCGCTCTTATTGCTTTTTATTTGGATTTAATTCCTGAGCTAACGATCTAAGCTATATATAAGATGTCAAATTTTGATAGCCTATCAGTCACTAGGCCTCCGCCCTTTGATGGCTCCAATTATGCCTATTGGAAAGCCAGGATGAGGATCTTCCTCAAATCAATGGATGAGAGTGTGTGACAAGCCACAGTGACTGAATGGAACCCACCTACCACTGAAGTGATTGGTATTGATGGTTCAAAATCAATGAGAGTAACACCATATTTCTCATAGACCACCCTTCAGAAAAATGAGAGTAGTGCCAATGCAAAAGCACTAAATGCAATCACTTGCGCACTATCATTAGATGAGTTCAAAAGAATCATATCCTATGATACCGCAAAGCAAGCCTGGGATATATTAGAAATGACACACGAGAGTACTACAATTGTTAAAAAAAATCTAAAGTCCAACTCGTCACAACCAAATTTGAAGAACTTTATATGAAGGAAAAGGAAATGTTTATGGACTTTTACACAAGATTAAATGACATTCTAAACTCAATGTGGGGTCTTGGCGATAAAATCCCAGAAAGTAAAGTGTGTGCAAAGATACTACGCTCACTTCCTGAATGGTTCAACTTTAAGGTAATCGCAATCCAGGAACTTCGTGATACAAATAATATGAGGGTAGAAGAACTAGTTGGTTCTTTACAAACCTATGAGTTAAACTTTAAAGCTCCTAAAAGTAAATCCATTGCTCTCAAATCTTCTAAAGGTATTTTTCAAGAAAACTCGAATTTAGAAAATTCTAAAGACGATATGGCTCTTTTAGCGAAGAAATTTTACAAGATTTTCAAAAATCAAATGATATGAAAAGATCTAAACCTAGATCTAAAAGTTGGAAGTCTTTGAAAGATAGTCAATGTTATAACTGCCAAGAGTATAGGCACTTAGCAAACAAATGTCCTAAAAAGGACAAAACAAAAAGAAAGGGTATGTTGGCTACATGGGATGAATTATCTGATTCTGAAGCTTCTTCTGAATCAGAAGATTCTGAAACTGAGACGGGCAATGAAGTTAAAGCCCTTATGACTCTAGCCAAATTCACTTTTTCAGATCATGATGATTCAACTAGCGAAGAAAATCTGAATAATGATTATGAAAATGAAGAGGATCTTCAAGACGCTTATAACGCCCTATACAAGGAAAGTTGTAAAATTGCTGTCAAACTTAAACTTCAAAAAGAAAAGTTTTTTAAACTCAAAGAATGTTTTGAATCACTTGTTTTAGAAAAATCCCAACTTTCAGATTGTTTTCAAAAATCAAAATGCGATTTAGAATTCAAAACCTCACTGATTGAAAATCTGAAATCTGAAAATGAGATACTTAAAAATGAAGTATCTTATCTTCTGAGTTTAAATGACACATGGAGATATGCCTAAGGTGATCCAAAGTTAGAAAAACTATTATCTGGATTAAGAAAAAGTGGCAATCGCTCCGGATTGGGCTATGATGAGAATATACCTCCTAAACAAAAGTATACTCCTCCCAAGTTTGTGAAAGGAGAGTCCTCAAACTCAAAAGGGAAAAGTACTTATCAAGGTTTTTCTAAAAATATAAAAACTTTTCAAAAACCTAAAAGCAGCCATGTCAACTTTAAAAATCAGAATCGAAACCCTCTTGCTGAAAAGATAGTAGATTTACTCAAGGAGCTCTTAAAATCTAACTCAGTAGGTCATTGTTACAACATCAGATAGAAGAAGACCAACTATACTCCTAAACCCAAAACAGTTCTGAAATGGGTTCCTAAAGTTGCTTGCTTGGTTGCTCACACCACTTTCAAAGCAACAAGTCATTCAAAGTGGTACCTAGACAGTGGATGCTCAAGGCATATGACTGGTGATAAAGGTTTATTCACCGATCTCAAAGACATGACTGATGGTTCAGTCACATGTGGTGATGGCATCAACTGCAAGATTATGGGCCAAGGTACTGTTCAACTTTATAACTTTTCTTTGTTTAAAAATGTTTTATATGTTGAAGGTCTAAAACATAACTTGTTTAGCATATCTCAAATATGTGACAATAACCATAGTGTACGGTTTTCTAATCAAAGCTGTGAGATTCTAAACAACAAGGGTTCAGTAATACTAACTGGACGTAGAACGTCTGAAAACTGCTATATTGTTAGGGAATCCAGCTCATCTAATCAATCATGTTACATGGTCCATACAGATGAGACTGATTTATGGCACAAACGTCTTGAACATGTACACTATCGAAATCTATATAGATTGAGCAAACGGGAACTTATAAGAGGTTTACCCAAACTACAAAAATTAGATAAAATATGTGGTAAATGCCAGATTGCAAACAAATAAGGAACTCACACAAAAAGGTGAATTCCAACACCACATCAAGACCACTCGAGCTTCTCCATATGGATCTTGTAGGACCTACCAGGACGAAAAGTCGAGGTGGCAAAAGATATATCTTGGTAATTGTAGATGACTTTACCAGATATACTTGGGTAGTCTTCGTAAGGGACAAATCAGAAACCTTTGAAGAAGTGAAAAAGGTTCTTAAAAGGATTCAAACTGAAAAAGGTTCTCAAGTTAGTAAGATTCGTAGTGATCATGAATCTAAATTTGAGAATAGCGATTTGAGAAGTTCTATAGCGACCAGGGAATATTACATGAATTCTCAGCGCCCAAAACTCCACAACAAAATGGAATAGTTGAAAGGAAAAATAGAGTGCTTTAAGAAATGGCTAATGTCATGTTGAATAGTATGAAGCTCTCTAATAATCTTTGGGCTGAAGCATGTAAGTGCTATAGTTTATATCCCTGTTTGTTGTCAAATTTGTGGTGACAAAATCACTGTTATGTTATATATAACTTGGTTAAGTGAAGACTCTCTCAAGGATCAACATTCATGAACAAGTTAAGCTCACAACAAGCAAAGCTCCCAAGTACAAGGATCAATCTTGAATGAAAGAACTGCGCACAAGACAAGACTCAAGCTGCAAGACTTCAAGAAGAGTTTAAAGTAGTTTGTACACTTTCAAGATTGAGGTACATCAATGTTTAAGCTACATCAAGGTTTAATCTACATCAAGGTTACAAAGCTCATACTTCAAGGTCTCTTGTTCCTAATGTTTCAATGTCCATAATTCATGGTTGAGGTTTGATTGACCATAGGTTGACCTTAGAAGTAGGTCATTTCGGATACATAAGTTGAATGTTATTTTACATGTGATTGGTCTGTTCTTCGACTAGTCCTAGGCCTTCTTCGACTAGTCCTAGACTTGCTTCGACCAGTCTAAGAAATTCCTCGACCACTCGTGAGTTTGTTACAAATTCCAGATAAAATCTGTTAGCCTTCGACTAGTCCAGGAATCTGTTCGACTAGTCGTAGGAACAGTATCGACTGATCTTCAACCAGTCGTACAATCTTCGACTCGAAGTCCAGCGAAGATTTACAAGACCTACGACCAATCGAAGGAAACCTACGACCAGTCGTAGGTGACCTACGACCAGTCGTAGAACGGTCAAAGCTTATCCCGCCTAATCTTTCAAATATCTGTTATGGCTTCGACTAGTCGAAGATCACTCTAGACCAGTCGAAGACCCGATCTTCTCACCTATAAATAGTGCACGAATCTCAGAAGAAATTATCGAATTAATTAAAGTATTCAAGCCCATCTTCGTCGAACTTCTGAGAGATAATTCTGTGCTCCATCTAAGCTAAGTGTGCTTATTTAATATTCTCTTTCCTTAGCTTTATTTTAATTAATTTTGTTTCTGCTATTCCAATCTGATTTGATAAGAGGAATTGTTATTCCCTTTCTTTGGAATCAAAATCAATTAAGACAAGCCCTATTTGGTTTAATTTAAAATGTATTAGAATTAGAACCATTGTAATCGAGTACTGGACATTGAACTTGGACATTCAATCATCTACTTTGATTTGGTTCTACCGGGCTGCTACAACGAAGGAGATATTCAGGTATTTTACATATTGTAAATTTCTTTCTATTATTTTGGTTTCTTTCAAGATTTGCCAGAAAAATCTTGTTATATTGGTTATCTGAGCAGAGCCAGGAAAACTCAGAAGTGGGGTTTTTTAATTGTGTAAGCCCACATACAAAGACACAATTGTAAGGGTTTTGGGTGAACCTGGGAAAACCTATTTTTAGTGAACGCTAATATCCCCTGTGTGAGGATATTAGGAGTGGAGTAGCTTTTTGTGTGGCTGTTGTTTAACAGTTGGTGAACACACAGGCAAACCACTATAAACCCTTGTGTTTGATTGATTTATTCTTCTAATTTTTAATTATTCTTTTGTGGGATGTATGTATGGTGGTGAATGTTGTAATCATTTAATTCAAGCATTGTGAGAAAGTTGTAATAGTTTAGAATTTATTTTCAGCTATTCCTTTATCAGCTTGAATTTCAATTTCATTTGAAAGTTGTTCCAGCAAGGTTGCCCTGCCATTTTTATGGTGTATGGCTGTCCCAAGAACAATACATTTTTAATTATAAGTTATTTCTATTCAGTTTATATTTATTATTGTATTCCTCTTCGGTTTGAGACTTGATACAAAGATCTTTCTAGGAATAAGGTTGTCCTACCATAAACTCTGTTTTTGGTGTAAGGTTGTCCTTAGAACAACGTTTGTATCAACCTCTCAAGATCTGAATTTTGAGATTATTTTACTTTCCTGCATTTTAATTTACTTTGGCTATCATTTTCTTTTTATTTCCGCTGTTATTAGTTTTATTTGGCATTGTCCTATTCACCCCCCCTCTAGGACATATAGCTTGGCCTTTTCAAGTGGTATCAGAGCCTAATAGCTCCTTTTTTATTGTTGGATTTAATTCCTGAGCTAACGATTTAAGCTATTTAAGATGTCAAATTTTGATAGCTTTTCAATCACAAGGCCTCCACCCTTTGATGGCTCCAACTATACCTATTGGAAAGCCAGAATGAGGATCTTCCTCAAATCAATGGATGAAAATGTGTGGCAAGCCACAGTGACTGAATGGAATCCTCCTATCATGGAAGTTACTGGGGTTGATGGTTCAAAGTCTATGAAAACCACACCATATTACTAATGGACCACCCTTCAGAAAAGTGAGAGTAGTGCAAATGTTAAAGCACTAAATGCAATTACTTGCGCACTATCACTGGATGAGTTCAAAAGAATCATTTCCTGTGATACTGCAAAGCAAGCTTGGGATATATTAGAAATGACACACGAGGGTACTACAATTGTCAAAAAATCTAAAGTCCAACTCCTCACAACCAGATTTGAAGAAATTCATATAGAGGAAAATGAAATGTTTATGGACTTTTACACTAGATTGAATGACATTGTAAACTCAATGTGGGGTCTTGGCGATAAAATCCCAGAAAGTAAAGTGTGTGCAAAAATACTACGGTCACTTCCTGAACGGTTCAATTCTAAAGTAACCGCGATCCAGGAACTTCGTGATACGGATAATATGAGGGTAGAAGAACTAGTTGGTTCACTACAAACCTACGAGTTAAACTTTAAAGCTCCTAAATTAAAATCTATCGCAATAAAATATTGTAAATTTAATTTAGAATAAAATTCAGAAGATGATATGGCTCTTTTAGCTAAAAAATTTTACAAGATTTTCAAAAGCAAGAAAAGGGTTGATTTCCAAAAATTAAATGACAAAAAGAAGTTTAGACCCAAATCTCAAAAATCTTTGAAAGATAGTCAATGTTACAACTGTCTAGAATATGGGCACTTAGCAAATAGATGTCCTAAAAGGGACAAACCCAAGAAGAAGGGTATGTTGGCTACATGGGATGAATCATCTGATTCTGAAGGTTCTTCTGAATCAGAAGATTCTGAAACTGAGTCGGGCAATGAGGTTAAAGCTCTTATGACTCTAGCCAAATTCACATTTTCAGATAATGACTCTACAAGTGAAGAAAATCTGAATAGTGAATGTGAAAATGAAGATGATCTTCAAGACGCTTACAATGCCCTATATAAGGAAAGTTGTAAAATTGTTGTCAAACTTAAACTTCAAAAAGAAAAGTTTTCTAAACTCAAAAATTGTTTTGAATCACTTGTCTTAGAAAAATCACAAATTTCAGATTGTTTTGAAAAATTAAAATGTGATTTGGAATTCAAAAACTCACTAATTGTTGATTTAAAATCTGAAATTGAGAATCTTAAAACTGAAGTATCTTCTCTTCTGAGTTTAAAGGACACATGGAAATATGCCCAAGGTGATCCAAAGTTAGAGAAACTTTTATCCGGATCAAGAAAATGTGGCGATCGATCCGGGTTGGGCTATGATAAAAATTTATCTCCTAAACAAATGTATACTCCTCCTATGTTTGTTAAAGGAGAGTCCTCAAACTCAAAAGGGAAAAGTACTTATCAAGATTTTTCTAGAAATTCAAAAACTTTTCAAAAACCTAGAAGCAGCCATGTCAACTTTAATCAGAAACGAAATCCACTAGCTGAAAAGATAGTTGATTTACTCAAGGAGCTCTTAAAATCTAACTCTATAGGTCATTCCTACAAATGTACACAAAAGAAGACCAACTATGTTCCTAAACCCAAAACAGTTATGAAATGGGTTCCTAAAGTTACCTACTTGGTTACTCACACTGCTTTCAAAGCAACAAGTCATTCAAAGTGGTACCTAGACAGTGGATGCTCCAGGCATATGACAGGTGACAAAGCTTTATTCACCGATCTGAAAGATATGACTGATGGTTCAGTCACATTTGGTGATGGTAGCAACTGCAAGATTATAGGCCAAGGTACGGTTCAACTTTTTAATCTTCCTGTGTTTAAAAATGTTTTATACGTTGAAGGCCTAAAGCACAACTTGCTTAGTATATCACAAATATGTGATAATAACCATAATGTTCGATTTTCTAATCAAAGCTGTGAAATACTAAACAATAAGGGTTCTGTAATATTAACTGGACGAAGAATGTCTGAAAATTGCTATATTATTAGTGAATTCAGCTCATCTAATCAAACATGTTACATGGTCCATACAGACGAGACTGATTTATGGTACAAACGTCTTGGACATGTACATTATCGAAATTTATATCGATTGAGCAAACGAGAACTTGTAAGAGGTTTACCTAAACTTCAGAAATTAGATAAAATATGTGGTGAGTGCCAGATAGGCAAACAAACAAAGAACTCACATAAAAAGGTGAATTCAAATACCACATCAAGACCACTCGAACTTCTCCACATGGACCTGATAGGACCTACCAGAACGGAAAGTCGTGGTGGTAAAAAGTATATCCTGGTAATAGTTGATGACTTTACCAGATATACGTGGGTAGTCTTCTTAAGGGACAAATCTGAAACCCTTGAAGAAGTAAGAAAAGTTCTCAAAAGGATTCAAACTGAAAAATCTTCTCAAATCAGTAAAATTCGTAGTGATCATGGATCTGAATTTGAGAATAGCAATTTTGAGAAGTTCTGTACCGACCAAGGAATATTACATGAATTCTCTGCTCCCAAAACTCCACAACAAAATGGAATTGTTGAAAGAAAGAATAGGGTGCTTCAAGAAATGGCTAATGTCATGTTAAATAGCATGAAACTCTCTAAAAATCTTTGGGCTGAAGCAGTCAACACAGCTTGCTATATTATTAACCGAGTCTACACTAGCAAAGATAAAAATAAAATGACTTACGAATTGTGGTTCAATAAAAAGCCTACTGTTAAATACTTTCGAGTTTTTGGCAGCAAGTGCTATATTTTACGTGATCGTGAAAATTTGAGAAAGTTTGATACGAAGAGTGATGAAGGTATTTTTCTAGGATATTCTTTAAACAGTCGAGCTTATAGGGTCCTAAACAAAAGGACTGGTGTGAGTCAAGAATCCATTAATGTTGTCATTGATGATCATTTAAACACACCAATTTCTAATTCAGATAATGATGAAGGACTAATCATTAATAAACCCGATACTTCATCGAAACAGATTGATTCTGAGTTGAGGACTGTTTAAGATCATCCAACTACACAAATTCTTGGAAACCCTCTCACCGGTGTTCGCACCCGTTGACAACTTGAGGATATATGTAATTATGTATGTTTTACATCCCAAATTGAACCATCTAACGTAAAAGAAGCCCTTGCTGATGAGAACTGGATTGTTGCGATGCAAGATGAACTCAACCAATTTGTAAGAAATGATGTTTGGTATCTCGTACCAAGACCTAAAGATAAACACATCATTGGAACAAAATGGATTTTCAAAAATAAGTCTAACGAGTGTGGAAATATAATTAGAAACAAGGCTAGACTAGTGGTACAAGGTTATACTCAAATTGAAGGGATTGATTTCGATGAAACCTTTGCACCAGTAGCATGTCTTGAATCTATCAGACTATTTATATCCATTGCATGTTTTAGAAAGATAAAGATCTATCAGATGGATGTGAAAAGTGCTTTTCTAAATGGCGATTTACATGAAGAAGTCTATGTTGAACAACCAATGGGATTTGAAGATTCCAAAAATACTGATCATGTATATCGGCTTAAAAAGGCACTTTATGGATTAAAACAAGCACCTAGGGCATGGTATGAGAAACTAACGAAATTTCTTTTAAGTCATAATTTTCAAATGGGATCTGTTGATAAAACTCTGTTTGTTAAGAAACATAATGATCATATCTTAATGGTACAGATTTATGTTGATGATATCATTTATGGATCAACTTGTACTAACTTGACTACTGAGTTTGCAGATTTGATGAAATCACAGTTTGAAATGAGCATGGTTGGGGAATTGACTTATTTCCTTACATTGCAAGTAAAGCAACAACCTGAAGGAATATTCATTTCTCAATCTAAGTATGCCTTGAATCTAATCAAGAGATTTGGATTTGAGAATGGCAAGAATTTCGATACTCCTATGAGTACTACCCTGAAACTATCAAAAGACTCTAATGGTAAAAATGTTGACTCAAAACTTTATCGAAGTATGATTGGCAGTTTGTTATATTTAAGTACGAAGACATGATATTTCACTAAGTGTTGGTATTTGCGCAAGATATCAATCGATCCAAAAGAATCTCACTTGATTGCGTTAAGCGAATTATTAGATATGTCGCAAGTATTGTAAATCTCGGTCTCCGGTATCCTCATGAAACCAATGTCCAATTAGTTGGGTACTCGCTGGGTACTCGGGCTGGTAATCTAGATGATAGAAAATCAACCAGTGGTGGTTGTTTTTTATTGAAAATTGTCTAGTTTCCTGGTTTAGTAAGAAACAAAATTCTATATCACTTTCAACAGCCGAAGCTGAGTATATCGCAGCTGGTAATGCATGCACACAACTTGTTTGGATGCAACGAATGCTAAGTGATTATGGAATTAAACAAGATTCTATGTTATTACATTGTGATAATTCCAGTGCGATAAATATTTCAAAAAATCCTATTCAGCATTCTCGTACTAAGCATATTGACATTAGATTTCATTATATAAGGGAATTAGTAGAAGAAAAAGTTATATCTCTAGAATATATTCCTATTGAAGATCAACGGTTGATATTTTCACAAAACCTCTCGATAAAAGCAGGTTCAAAAAGATGAAATTTGATCTTGGCATGTGCATTTTAAATTGATAATTTATGCCTTCTTGTATTATAGTGTATATATTTGCTAGATTGAATTCTAATTTTTGTTTAGATTGCAAGAAATTTAATTTTTTGGGGTTTGTTCGACCAGTCGTGAGTATACACGACCAGTCGTACTACGACCGGTCGTAGATACCCACGACTAGTCGTGGAACCCGGGTTTCACTTCAAATTGGGAATTTTTCACTTTCTTCCTCATTTCTTCTTTCTTCTCCTTGGAGCCGAGCTTCGACTCGTCGAACCCATCCTTCAAGTCCTTCAAGGTTAGTGTTCCAAATCCCGTTTTTCTTGCATATTAGTGTCTAGATTGCTTCCTTTTCTCTCTTGAAGCTTTCTATTTTGAAAATCATTGAGATTTGGGGTTTGGATCTTGAAAAATCTGTTTTGAGAAAACCCACTTCTCAATCCTTTGCAACTTCCTATTTTCTTGAAATCCTTGTTGCAAATGGCTTCTAGAGGTAGAAAAACTACTTCACGTGGTCCTTCTTCTTCCTCCAGATCGACCGCTATCTCTAAGCGTCATCTTCTTGTTCCTAATGATGATCCATCATATGTTAGGGACATTAGATCACGTAATGTTATCGTTGAACATCCTGTTGATGTCAATCATATTGCACCTTTTGACATCCTTCCTCTGCTTGAAGCTGTAGGTTGGGTTAACTTATTGCATTGGGGTGGGCCTGCATACCGATCCATTGCCCAATCCTTGTTTACATGTATTAGTGCATTTTCACAGGATAATTTAACTTTTCAAATCTCTACTAGAGAAGGGCCATTTGACGTTGATCGTCATTTAATTTCAGCCCTTATGGAAATTCCTGTGAATGATGAGGGTATTCCTATCCATAATTTAACCGATAAACCCTCAATGGCTGAAAAATACATGCTCACTAGAGACTTGTGTAACATGGATGTTCAATGGACTCAAAAAGGGAATGCGCTCCCCACAAGGTATTTGTTACCCAAATACAGAATTCTCCACAGAATCTCTGTGTCTAATCTGTATCCTCGTTCGGGTAATAAATCTGGCTTGACTTCGTTTATGGTTCGTGTTATCCATGCTATCTCAAATGGTACTCAGATTTATTTGCCTTCCTTAATTTGTCATTTTATTCTTCAGTTTCGACTCCATCCTGGTCATAGTGACATTCCATTTGCCTATTTTATGACTGTATTGGCTACTCATATGTTAGTCGATATGCCTGTTGATGAAGCACCAATCCATCATCTGATCTTCAACAATACAAATATCAATAAGATGAAGTTGGATCTGCTTCCTGAACAAGGTGGTGGTGGTGGTGGTGGTCCTGAAGAAGCTGGTGTTGACATTAATATGGATGACATTTTTTAGGAACTGGATTCTGACTCAACAAATGATCCAGATTTTGTACCATCTGATGTTGATGCACGTCTGAATGCATTAGAGGGTAAAGTTTAGAATCTAAATGTTAAGTTGGAAAACATGTCTGTTGCTCATGATTTGCAATTCAAGTACATGCGCAAATATCTTAGGCGCTTGAACAAAGGCATGCACCAACTTGATCCTTCTATTCCTGCTCCTTCATCAAGTTCTAGTTCTGACTAGTTTTTATGAGACTTCTGGTCTGTAATATCTTTATTACCTAGCACTTGTTTGCTTGGGTTTGAGATGGATTCTTTTTATATTTTATGCTAGATATTTGTTCTTGATGTAATACTTATGCTGGATATATGTGATGCTATCTTGAGTATCTCTATGACTCTTTTGCTATACTCTCTTACTTCCTCATGTTTCCTCTCATGACTTCCTTTATTTAGTTCTCCTTTGTCATATTGTGACAAAAAGGGGGAGAATGGTTTGTTCTTAATGTGATTGTGAGAGGAGTAGCATTGGTTATGTTACTCAGGGGGAGTGGGGAGTCAAGGGGAGTATATGTATCTTGAGTATATGTTTGATCTTGTTAAATGAAACTGGTTGAAACTGGTTGCATGTTGAATATTGAATATTAAATATTGATTTGCAGGTATTAACCAGTTGTTTTACTTTTGTTTGGTTATGTGTTTTGTCACTAATTTGACAAAGGGGGAGATTGTAAGTGCTATAGTTTATATCCCTGTTTGTTGTCAAATTTGTGGTGACAAAATCACTGTTATGTTATATATAACTTGCTTAAGTGAAGACTCTCTCAAGGATCAACATTCATGAACAAGCTAAGCTCACAACAAGCAAAGCTCCCAAGTACAAGGATCAATCTTGAATGAAAGAACTGCGCACAAGACAAGACTCAAGCTGCAAGACTTCAAGAAGAGTTCAAAGCAGTTTGTACACTTTCAAGATTGAGGTACATCAAGGTTTAAGCTACATTAAGGTTTAATCTACATCAAGGTCACAAAGCTCATACTTCAAGGTCTCTTGTTCCTAATGTTTCAATGTCCATACTTCATGGTTGAGGTTTGATTGACCATAGGTTGACCTTAGAAGTAGGTCATTTCGGATACATAAGTCGAATGTTATTTTACATGTGATTGGTCTGTTCTTCGACTAGTCCTAGGCCTTCTTCGACTAGTCCTAGACTTGCTTCGACCAGTCTAAGAAATTCCTCGACCAGTCGTGAGTTTGTTACAAATTCCGGATAAAATCTGTTAGCCTTCGACTAGTCCAGGAATCTGTTCGACCAGTCGTAGGAACAGTATCGACTGATCTTCGACCAGTCGTACAATCTTTGACTCGAAGTCCAGCGAAGATTTACAGGACCTACGACCAGTCGAAGGAGACCTACGACCAGTCATAGGAGACCTACGACCAGTCGTAGAACGGTCAAAGCTGACCTGATTGGTAGTTTACTGTATTTAACTGCTAGTAGACCTGATATCGCTCTAAGTGTTGGTATTCGCGCTAGATATCAGTCTGATCCTAAAGAGTCGCACTTGACTACTGTCAAGCGGATTATACGATATATCACAAGTACTGTTAATCTCGGTCTCTGGTATCCTCATGAGACTAGTGTTTAATTAGCTAGGTACTCGGATGTTGACTGGGCTGGTAATCTTGATGATAGAAAATCAACCAATGGTGGTTGCTTCTATATTGGAAACTGTTTAGTTTCTTGGTTTAGCAAGAAACAAAGTTCTATATCACTTTCAACAGCTGAAGCTGAATATATCGCAGCTGGTAATGCGTGTACTCAACTAGTTTGGATGAAATGTATGCTAAGTGATTATGGAAATAAACAGGATTCTATGTTATATATTGTGATAATTCCAGTGCCATAAATATTTCAAAAAATCCAATTCAGCATTCTCGTACTAAGTACAT
The DNA here is from genome assembly GCF_029962835.1 of Magnolia sinica. Taxonomy (NCBI): domain Eukaryota; kingdom Viridiplantae; phylum Streptophyta; class Magnoliopsida; order Magnoliales; family Magnoliaceae; genus Magnolia; species Magnolia sinica. The sequence continues at coordinate 14,696,895 of NC_080588.1, read as the reverse complement.
TGACATTAGATTTCATTATATTCGGGAATTAGTAGAAGAAAAAGTTATATCCTTGGAATATATTCCTATCGAGAATCAACGTGCTGATATTTTCACTAAACCGCTCGACAAAAGTAGGTTTAACAAAATGAAATTTGATATTGGCATGTGCATTTTAAAGTGATTATTTATGTCTATTTGTATCATAGTGTATATAATTGCTTGATTTATTTTCAAATTTTTGAATATAATGCTGAAAATTAGTTTTTCTGGTCGGTGCTCGACTAGTCGTGAATCTACATGACCAGTCGTGTATATCCATGACCAATCGTGAATCGCGTGAATCTCTTATAATTTAGGGAAAATGCTTCTTCTTCTTCATTTCTTCTTCACTCTCCAGTCGAACCCATCCTTCAAAATCTTCAAGGTTAGTACTCCTTTTGCATTTTTCTTGTAGATTTGAGTCTAGATTTCTTCTATTTGACTTTTGAAGTTTTCTATTTTCAAATTTTGTTGAGATTTAGGGTTTTTCTTGGCTAAATTCTGATTTGAGAAAACCCACTTCTCAATCCTTTGCAACTCTCTATTTTCTTGAAATCCTTATTGTAAATGGCTTCTAGAGGTAGAAAAACAACATCCCGTGGTCCTTCTTCTTCCTCTAGATCAGCCCCTATTACTAAGCGTCATCTTCGGGCTCTCGAGAATGATCCATCATATGTTCGGGACATCAGATTACGTAATGTTATTGTTGAACATCCTGTTGACATTAATCATGCTGCTTCATTTGAGATCCTTCCTATGCTCCAAGCTGTAGGTTGGGATAACTTATTACATTGGGGTGGGCCAGCATACTGGTCCATTATCCAATCCATGTTTGCATGCATACGTGATTTTTCATTGAAAAATTTATCTTTTAAGATAGCCACAAGAGAAGGACCATTTGATGTTGATCGTCATTTGATTTCAGCTCTTATGGAAATTCCTGTGAATGAAGAGGGCATTCCTATCCATAACTTATCTGAAAAATCCTCTGTATCTGAAAAATGTATGCTCACTAAAGATTTATGTAATTTGGATGTTCAATGGACTCATAAAGGGAATGCGCTTCCTTCAAAATATCTGTTACCCAAATACAGAGTTCTTCACAAAATCTTTGTGTCTAACTTGTATCCTCGTTTGGGTAATAAATCTGAATTGACTTCATTCATGGTTCGTGTTCTTCATGCTGTTGCTAGCGGGCTCGTGTTTGTCTACCATCCTTGATTTGTCACTCCATTATTCAGTTTTGACTCTATCCTGGTCATAGTGACATTCCTTTTGGTTATTTGATGACTGTGTTGGCTATGCATATGTTAGTCGATATGCCGGTTGGAGAGGCCCCTATTCATCATCTGATATTTAACAATTCCAATATCAATAAGATGAAACTTGATTTCCTTCCTGGTCAAAGTGTTGATGGTGGCAATGCTAAAGCTGAACATGAGGAAGAAGCTAGTGATCTTCCTCCTGATGATATCAACATGGATGATATATTTGAAGAACTTGAATCTGATTCTGGAAATGATCTAGATTATGAGCCTTCCGAGTTTGATGCACGTCTGCGTGCATTGGAAGATAAAGTTGAGAATTTGAATGTTAAGATGGAAAACATGTCTGTTGCCCATGATTTACAATTCAAGTATATGATTAGATCTTTTAAGTTAGCGCTTGAACAAGGGCTTGCATTAACTTGATCCTTCCATCCCTGTACCTTCATCTGGTTCTGATTAGATCTTTTAAGTTAGCTAGTTTGTTATAACTTTATTACTCTTGTGTTAGCTTAACTGGTTTTGAGACTGTAGCTATTTTTGACTTAGCTCTGTATATGAATTATGTGGGCTGTTTATGCTGGCTAAATCATATCTTGTCTTGTTTTCACTCATATATCTCTTTCCTTATTGCTCCTTAGCCATTTGTTCTATACTTCCTTTGTCCTATTGTGACAAAAAGGAGGAGAATGGATATGGATGTGATGTGTGTCTAGTGAATGATTATGAGGAGGGAGTAGCATTATATGTTACTCAGGGGAGTATGTGCAGAAGTGGACTGTATTGTATATTGAGTTACAGGTTTGCAGAATCATGTATGTTATGTTGAATATTGATTTACAGGTTTGCAGGATCATGTATGCTGGTTGATAACAACTGGTACATGATATAACAACTGGTGCATGATTCTTTAATCAGACATTCTGTGTTATGTAACATATCTTGGAAGTGTGTTTTGTCACTAATTTGACAAAGGGGGAGATTGTAAGTGCTATAGTTTATAGCCATTTTTGTTATCAAATTTGTGGTGCCAAAGACGCTGTTATGAAGCCTGCATCTGTGAAAAATAATGCTCTACTCAAGATCAACTTTGTTTGACAAGCACTGTTCACAAGTCAAGAATCTCAAGAAGCTTTCAAGTTCAACCTCAAGATCTCAAGAAGCTTTCAAGTTTGAGCTCCATCAAGACTTCAAGCTTCACTACTTTCAAAGGTCACTTGTCTCCTATGTTCAATGTCCTTACTTCACTATTGAGGTATGACTGACCTTAGGTTGACCTTTAGAGTAGGTCGTTTTGGATACATAACTCATATATTTTATATAAGTGAGTTTGGGCAGTTCTAAGACTAGTCCTGGACTTTGTTCGACTAGTCCTAGCACTGCTTCGACCTGTCTAAGAAATTTCGGGATCAGTTGTAAGTTTGTTGCAAAATTCGGATATTTTTCTTTTAGGCTACAACTAGTCCTGGGGACTGTTCGACTAGTCGTAGGAACAGTGTCGACTGCTTCTTCGACCAGTTGTAGACCTACGACTCAAAGTCCAGCGTTGAAATGTGGCCAGCTTTGACTAGTCGTGAGAGACCTACGACCAGTCGAAGGAGACTTTCGACCAGTCAAAGGAGACCTACGACCAGTCGAAGGAGACTTTCGACCAGTCAAAGGAGACCTACGACCAGTCGTGAAACTGCCAAATCTTATCGTGCCCGAATTTTCAAATATTTGTTGGTTCTACGACCAGTCGTAGAGGTCCTTAGACCAGTCGAAGATGTATTTTGCTCACCTATAAATAAAGCATGAATCTCAGAATAAATAAAGCGATTCAAGTTAATTTAATTCGGCCTTCTGAGAGATAAGTCTGTGCTCCATTTAAGCTAAGTGTGCATATTTAATATTCTCTTTCTTTAGCTTTGTTAATTGATTTTGTTTCTTGCATTCCAATCTAATCTGAAAAGAGGAATTGTTGTTTTCCTTTTTTTGGAATCAAATCAATTAAAGCTTGCCCTTCGGTTTGAATTTAAAATCTATTAGAAACTAGAACCATTATAAAGTGAGTATTAGACATTGATCTTGAACATTCAAATCTCTACTCCAACTTGGTTCTTTTGGGCTGCTACAACGAAAGAAAAATTTAGGTATTTTACATTTGTGTAATTTACTTTCATTTGGTTTTCTTTTGGGATTTGCTAGAAAAATCTCATTGTATTGGTTATCTGAGGAGAGCCAGGAAAACTCAGAGGAAGGTTTTTTTTTTAATTGTGTAAGTCCACAGAGAAAGACACAATTGTGAAGGTTTTTAGGTGAACCTGGGAAAACCTATTTTTGATAGTGAACGCTAATATCCCGTGTGAGGATATTAGGAGTGGAGTAGCTATGTGGCTATTGTTGAACAGTTGGTGTACACACAGGCGAACCACTATAATCCCTTGTGTTTTGTGGTTGTGTGGTTTATATTTCATATCTTTAATTATTCATGTGTGGGATGTATATGTGATTGTGAATGTTGTAATCATTTCATTTCAAGCTCAGTGGTGAATGTTGTAATAGTTAAGATTTATATTTCTGCAATTTATCTCTTACTATTACTTTATGAGTTTAAGCTTCAGTTTCTCTTTTTGTTCTAAAAATAAGGTTGTCCTACCATAAACTTTGGTTTTTGGTGTAAGGTTGTCCTTAGAACAATTTTTGTTTTAATTTCTCTATTTTAGGTTACTTTCCATTCCTATACTATGATTGGTGTATAGTGCTATCTATTCTTTGTTTCATATTCTGCAGTATTTATTTTTAATTTGGCATAGTCCTATTCACCCCCCTCTAGGACATATAGCTTGGCCATTTCAATGTATAAAGGGGGGAGAGGGTGCCCAGACCTCTCCACTTCTTGCCATCTTCCTCTGCGTTCCCTTGAAGCAGGCGATTTTCGGTAAGTCGAAAATCCCTCCTTTTCTCTTCTTTCCTGCAGCTTTTCCCTTTTCCGATTAGTTTTTTCCTTTTTGGGTAGTTTTCTTCCTTTTCCAGTGTAGTCTTTGATTTTTATTTTTATTTTTAACTCGGACAAGATGTCAAATTGGTTCATAGTCAGGGAAGTGTCCGGGCCTTTTCGCAATGATTCCTACTACACCATCGAGATTGATCCGGAAAAAGTCTTATCTCCTCCTTTGGTTGTGGGGGACGAAGAGGTTGGATTCCAAGGCCTGAGTGATGAAGGGGATCGGTCGAGGGCAAGTGGCCTCTTTGCCAGAGCCCAGGAGATCGATACTTTTGGCTCTGTCATGACGAAGGCCGATCTCCTGAGGGTAAGGGGAGATTACCAAATTCTTAAGTTTATGAGTCTCCGGGCCCCAGAGTTGGGGGAAGTTCTTAGTCATCCTCGCGTGGACGAGATGGTCGTTTATGTCGTGGCTCTCCAGTGCGGCCTCCGCCTACCTCCGTATCCGAAGATACATAGATTTCTTGTGGCGGTGAAGTTGGCCTCGGGCCAACTAATCCCAAATGCTTGGAGGGCTCTAGTCGGGACGTGCATCCTCTGGCAGCAGCTCGGCTTCCACGAGTTGTCCGTGACAGAATTCTTATATTTATATAAAGTCAAGCCCAACCATGCCCATTTAGAGTGGTACTATCTTTTTGCCTGGGCTAATCAAGGTCGGGGGCTTATCACTGGTAATCCCTCTTTTAAAAAGAGATGAAAGGACAAGTGTTTTTTTTGTGTCTGGGGAGTGGGCAGACTCAGTGATTGGTGTTCCCGCCGAGTTCTCAACTCCAGGTCGAGTCTTATCGAGTTGCATTCTGGTTCAAAGTAGTTCTGGACTCGCGCTAATCGCCCATTTTTGTTCTTTGTAGTTGCTTCTTTGAGCGTGCAGCCCGATCTCTCTCCTACTCAGCTTTAGCGTATAGCTTGTGCGTAGGTGTTGGATCTCGCCTGAAGGAATTGGAAAGCTCTGATTGCTTGTTGAACCCTTTTCTAGGCCGAGATCTCTCAAGTTGCCCCTGAGGTAGAAGGTATCAATGTGCTTTAAAGTTCTGTCGAGCTTCAACTCCTTATTGATGTTTCCACATGTTGAGGGTCAAATATTGCATATTAAACCCCAGTTATTACCAGATTTTACGAACATGGTACTATTTAGCACCCTATTTTAATCGTGTTTGTGCTGCAAGGTGAAATTAGGAGCTTGGACTGAAAAATGGTACTAAAAGCATAGATTTGACACTCTGAAATCACCAAGGTAAGGGACAGACTCTAGAGGATCGAGATTGTAAAATTTACATGCCCAGGATTCGAGAAAATCCAGTATTTCACGATAAAGAGGCCTGAAATTCGTCTAAAATGCAAGATCACAGGGTGCCTACCATTCGCTCGGTTCGAAACTTGATATCTAGTCTAAGGACTATAAATTAACTGTACACATTGAAATTTAGCCATTGGATCCTTGTGAAAGTGGCCCAACGGATAGATCAGCCCATAAATCATTAATTTGGGGCCCACATGATCTATGGATATGCTTCAAATTTGGTCTTAACCCTTTGAGTGTGATGGGAAGACAGATGGATGGTGTGGATTTTTCAGAAACATCATTGTGGAGCCGACACGAGTGCTGCACGTGCACTACAGCAAGTACACTTGCAGCACACTAAACCCATAACAAGTGGTCAAACAACGTTTGACCACACAATCCCAGCTTGCCAAAACAGAGAAGGCAACTCTCTGTTTTCTCCCGCGTGAGGCCGTCTGCTGGATGATTTGTGGGCCACCATCAGTGCCCATCTGTCCAATCCGGACCGTCCATCAGATTGGGAAGAGAAAAATGATCAGATTTATGGGTTCTTATTTTAACAATGAATGTGAACTAATGAAGGTCGATGCAATAACGGGGCATAGTCAAGTCGTCCTGCATAGGAAATCTCCAGCAACTTTGTGGATCTGATCTAGAACATCTTCCAGATATTCACCACAGCAATTATTGATGATTTGATCCGTTTAAAACGGAGTAATGGATGGTCCGATCTTACCCAAGAAGACCGAAAGAAAAGTGAAAGAACAGGGAGTCGGTTCCATTGCGCTGTAACCCGAATCCCATGTCCGCAATGCTGTGTGCAATTGGCGTGATTAAACCACTGATTTAGTGGGCCAAGGTTCAACGGAACGATGATCAGGGACGCTCAAAGGATAGATCCAAAACAGCCAAGGGTCGGTACTGATTTGTTTATAAAATAGAGGATCAATGAAGCTGATTAAACATTAAACGATGCACTAAGAATAAGGTTTGGAGGATGATCAAGGGTGTCCATCTGATGGGCTAGTAAAAGGAATTCCGCCCTAATACACTGATCGAAACAGATCCCACAGCAGGGCCATGTTGATGATTGAATCTAGTGCGCCAGATGCTGTCGCTGCGCAGACTTATGCAGGAATTTCTCTTGGTTGTGTAAATAGATTTCGCAGCAGCTTCACACGCACGCCTCCAGCGACCGACCTTGGTGGTCTTATAAAAGGAGACGTGAGAGAGATAGAGTGATTCATCCAACTGAGAGACGTGAGAGAGAGAGAGAGAGAGAGAGAGAGAGAGAGAGAGTTTAAAGATTTTTTACTTGTTTTTGCTGTTTCCTTATGATTTTTGAGAGTGTTAGCCTAGTCATGTCAGGCTAAGCCTCTTAGCTAGGGCTAAGAGGTGAAGCTTATGGCGTGATGGGAATGATTCTAAGGCTTTAATTTATGTTAGACTGAATTGATGTTGATTTTAGTTTGATTATAAGGAATGCTTCTAGTTTTTAATGGTTTGTTGTGACTGAAATTACAATAGATCTACAATGGCTTTAAGTATTTCTTTTCCATTATTTTGATTGTGAAGTTAGGAAGCCCTGTTGTTCACCATTGCCCCTTAGACATGATTCGATGATGGAATCCTTCCTAACATTCATACATCTTTCTGATTGGTTGTGGATTGGTTTAATTCTGTTGTTTACTTTGTCTCTTGGGCGTGGTTTTGTGATGGAATCATCTCTAATTCTCATACCTTTCATCTATTTGAAAACTAGATCAAAGGAAGTTCAGATTGAGTTTTAGTGATATATCTTCCAACTGGATGAAGATAGGACTCCAAGTCCAGTTGAGTTCATGAATCAAGCGTAGATCTCCCTGATCTCTACAAGTGGATCCTCTGAATCCCTAGTTTCCCACCTTTAAATATTACAAGTTTTAGTTTAAATAAATTCATAATAATTCCCTTAATTCTCCTGATTTAGATTACATCTTTGCCTAGTTCTAGTTCGAGTTACTTTCAGATTACGTACAAGGTTCAGTCCCTGTGGATTCGACCTCGGTCTTATCGAGATTATTACTACATTGCAACCCTATACTTGGGGTGTGAACACCACACCTATAGGTATGTCAGGCCTCCCTTGCCCTTCAAAGAGGCAGAAGCTTCGTTTCGAGGCCGAGGTGGATCAGCTTGGAAGTGGATGAAGGAGGGAGGTCCTCGCTGAACTATGGGGCAGGCTTCGCCAATTGTTCAGCCTTCGCCTGGGATTCTGTAGCCAATTGATCCTTCTAGGGAGGAGGTCGCTACCTCTGCCATCGCCGCAGCTCATTAAGTGGTGCGGGTGCCTAAGGAGGTTCATAACCGGGAACTTGAGGGGGCTGCTCTTGTTGCTCTCGAGGTGGAGGGAGCTCATTCAGCTCCTGCTGCAAGGAGTTCTGCTCTCAAGGAAGAGGGAGGTGGTTCAACCTCTGAGTTAGGCTACTTGGCGAAGTCGGCTGCGTGGACCTCTCGCCATGTGGAGGAGCAGGACATCGCCGTACTGGCCGAGCAGCACTCGATGGACGTGCTGTGTGATTCAATGATCTAACTTTATAGGGTACTTATCTCTTTGAGATTGGTATTTTATGCTTTTATTTCTGGTGCTCTGACATTTCTTTCTGCTCTAGGTGGCTCCTACTCTCCTGTTAGCCCGAATCATCTTCAAGAAGGTTGGCCTTGGTTATGAGAAGCTTGAGGTTGACCTCCTGAAGGTGACTTTCGAGCTCCAGGCCACAACCGAAGCTCGAGATGCAGCTGTGGAGGCTTGGGATGTTGTCGTGGCTTAGTCGGCGAATCTCTAGGAGGCCTTGCGCATGGAGGAGGCTCAGGTTGATGGGGTCCTTGTGGAGAATGCCTCAAAGAAAGCTACTTTGGAGGTGGAGAGGAAGGGACTGAAGGCTGCTCTTGTAGAGGCGGTTTTCAAGTTGTCGGAGACCTCGACTCATTTGACCGAGGTCGAGGCCTCTATCCCGGAGCTGAAGTTGGCCACAATGGAAGCTTTTAAGGCCTCTAAGGAGCATGTGGAGAGGCTCGAAGATTACTACAACTTCAGCTTCACTTGGTGTGAGGAGTTCGTTAAGTTGAAGTATCAAGGCTCGGACTTGGATAACTTGGGCGATGATGCTACGGATGACCTCGTTGCCGACCCCTTGCCATCGATGCTCCCGCCTCCGCCAAGGTTTTTGTTCCTGTTAAGGCCCCTGCTCCTGCCGAGGCTCTGGGAGACACTCCTTGAGAGCTCTTTCACTTCTTTTTGTATATTAAGAATTTTGTAATCTTTTTAATGATAAGACTATTTTGTTGTTTATCTGTGGTAATGTGTTGTTCGATCGGTGATCCAACCTCTATTCTAAGGGTTGGGCATTTTAGTTGTAGACTTCTTTGTTTAAATAATTCTCGCGTTAGTCATTTTAGCTAGAGGCTTTAACTCTGAGTTGCTTTAGTAAGGGCATTTCTCTCCCTTGCGAGGGGAGCCCTTAGTAGATTTCATAGGTCAAGAATCAAGATTCGAAATGTAGAAAAAATGAACTCCCTTGAATTGGGATTATTATTATAACTCTTTAAAAATGTATGTAGATTGCAGATAATGTAGCAAAAAAGTAGGATTCGAGATTGTACTCGACAGACTTAGGCATGATAGATCTTCAGGTGCTTGGTGTGCCATGGGTGAGGCTGAGGACGTCCTTCCATGTCTACGAGTCGTTACGTTCTTGGTCGACTTGTGGTAGTCATCGTGTAATGGCCGTCCCAGTTTGGACCTAGAGTTCTAGAATCGAGCTCCTTAGTATTCTGGAATGTCCTACAGAGGACCAAGCCCTCGGTTCGAAATCTCCTGACTTTCACTCTGGAATTGTAGAAATGTACGACTTGTCGTTGCCGAATAGCGACTTCAGGCTTGTTCTCTTTTCTCCTCGAGTAGATCCAGGTGAGCATTATCAGTTTGGCATTCTGATCCTCATCATAGGACTGGGTTTACGCAGATGGGAGGCCGATCTCCACTAGGATGAAGGTGAGGGAGAAAGGGGTTTCTCTTATGTTCGTTCGGGCGGTAGTCCTGTACGCACAGAGGGCGAGGGGGAGTTCTTCCACCTAAGATCCTTTAGCCTTTTCAAGCTTAGTTCGGAGGTAACTATTGATAATCTTGTTGACCTCGACCTGTCTGTTTGCTTGGGGATGCCGAGGTGATGAATATACGTTCCAGATTCCAAGGTTTTCGCATATACCTTGGAATTGGTTGTTGTCAAACCGTTTCCCTTTATTTGAGACGATCGTGTAAGGAACCCCATACCGGCACATTATATTCTTCTAAACGAAGTCTGTGATCTTTTGTTCAGTGATCACGCTAGGCGCTCGGCCTCTACCCATTTGGTGAAGTAGTCGACAATAACAACTGCGAACTTGGTCTGCCTTTTGCCAGTTGGTGAGGGGCCGATGATGTTGATCCCCCATAGGGCGAACAACCATGGTCCGGTCATGGGAGTAGCAGCTCGGGCGGATGATGAGGTATCATCGCGAATTGCTGGCACTTATCGCATTTCTGGGTATATTGTCCTGCATCAGCCTGGATTTTTGGCCAGAAATAGTCTTACTGGAGAATTTTATGGGTGAGGGCTCGACCGCTGAATGGTTGCCACAAATTCGTTTGTGAGTTTCTTTCAGGACGTACTCAGCTTCATCAGGTTATAGGCATCTGAGGTAAGGAAGGGAGAACCTTTTTTGTATAGGATGTCCCTGAGCATGGAATAATGAGCTGCTCTGGATCGGAGTCTGCGTACTTCCAGCCGGTCTTCGGGTAGTTTACCTTCCTTGAGGTAATCGGCTATCGGATCTATCCAGGTCAAACTCGGATTTATGGGAAGTACTGTGCTAGGATTGGGTTCATTGATGCTCGGCGTTGTCAGAAACTCGATTGAGATTAGTTTCGGGATAACATCTTCAGCCATTGTGGCCAACTTGGCCAACATATCCACTTTAGAGTTAATTTTCTGACTTGGGGATCAGGCTGATGTTACACCTTAAGAACTTGTTGATCAGTTCTCAGGCTTTTTATAAGTAGGCCTTCATTCTTTCTGCTTTTGCTTGGTATTCATTAGCTATTTCACTAACGACAAGTTGCGAATTGTTGTGAACCTCCAGGTGTTAAGCTCCTATTACCGATGCTAGCCTTAGCCCGACCAAGAGGGCCTCATATTCTGTTGCGTTGTTCGACGCTTAGAATCCGAATCTCAAGGCATATTGCATGCATGTTTGGTCTGGCACTTATAGGACTATACCGGCCCTTTTGCCTTTAGAATTGAATGAACCATTTACATGCAGCGTCCACATATGTAGCTCTGGTTCGATTACTTGGCCTCTAGCCTGCTTGACTTGGATGTTGGAGGGAGCTTTCGAGTCATCCTCGGGCATGAGTTCAATGAGGAAGTCGGCTACTACCTGTCCCTTGATAGCTGTGTGGGGACGATAACCGATATTGAACTCGATGAGCTTGACTACCTACTTCATGAGTCTTCCTGATACTTTCGCCTTCTGAAGAACTTGTCGAAGGGGTTGGTTCGTGGGGACCATGATAGTGTGGGCCTGGAAATAGGGTTAGAGATGTCGTGATGAGATGATTTTGGTTAGGGCGAGTTTCTAGAAGCTAGGATACCTAGTTTCTACTGGGATTAGGGCCTTGCTAATGTAGTACATGGGAAATTGCTTCCCCCCTTCTTCTTTGATAAGGACCGAATTGACAGCATCTGATGATATTGCTAGATATAATAGGAGCGGTTCCCCTTGTTCTATCTTTGCGAGTAGTGGCGAGGACCCCATGTACCTCTTGAGCTCCTAGAAGGCGAGCTCATACTTTTCTTTCCACATTGCTTTTTGATTTTCTTTGAGCTATTTGAAGAAGGGCAAGCATCTATTTATGGCTCAAGAGACAAATCGATTGAGCACGACCACTTTTCCCGTCAGGCATTGGATATCCTTTGTTGTCCTTGGTGAGCTCATGTCGAACAGGGCTTGGATCTTGTCGGGGTTCGCTTCTATCCCTCTTTGGCTCACTAGGAATCCGAGGAACTGTCCTAAGCTAACGCCGAAGGCATATTTGCTCGGTTGAGCTTCATCTGATATTTCCTTGAGATCACAAACATTTCCTCAAGGTCGGAAGGGTGGCTTGTGGCTTTGATGCTTTTGACCAGCGTATCATTGACGTAGACCTCCATAGATCGCCCGATTTGCTGAGCAAACATTGAAATTGCGGTAAGACCACTATAGTAGAAGTTGGAATAGGTCAAAGTGTCCTAGAGGAGGGTAAATAGGACTTTATATACTTTTTTTCAATAACTAAAAATCCTATTAATCCTAATCTTGAACTATCATGCACTCATTAAGATATACTCATTTTACTCTAATGACTTCCAAGCCAAGTAGATGATCCAATCACAAGATTACTCAATATTCAAACAAGATGTAGTAATTTATCTATGATGGATGAACTATGTAACGGTGTGAGTCGGATGTGCTTCTTAGCAATTCTTAACATTTATGTTATCATGTTTCATGTAATAATTCAAAGTAAGCATAATAAATGAATACGCAAATATCAATCCTAAACACAGTCATTTATAGTGGTTCGGCTATGTGCCTACTCCACTCCCGGCGGACGCACTCAACCCTTGAGTGTACTAGATTTTACTAACGGAGGTTTTATATCAGGTTCACCTCTAACCTTTACAACCTACACAAGGTCGACTCTAGGACCTATACAAGGAACCTAGACATGCCTACGCACAAGTTTATGCCCTACATAAGAGCAAAGGTCAACATGAATCACTTAAGTTTTATGCCATACATAAGAGCAAATGATCCACACAAGGAACCTTAGTTTTATGCCCTACACAAGAACAAAGTATCTACATAAGGAACCTAGGTTTAGACCACACAGGTCAAGGATCCACACAAGTTCCCTAGTTTAGGCCACACAGGCTAAGGATTCACATAAGGACCCTAGTTTAGGCTACATAAGCTAAGGACCTAAACAAAGGACCTAAGTTTATGCCCTACATAAGAGCAAGGGTCAACACATAGTACCTAAACGTACTCTCCCATCGGAGGCCTCCTATGAGGGCTTGAAAAGGTGAGATGTATCTGTGACCCAATCCTACATAAGGAATGATCAACAGGGTCTCTGGACTCTAATGACTTACAGATAAGTAGATGAGCTCCACTCTGCACATTGATAAAGATATACTTCCTTGATGATAGAGATTCTTCAGCTTCCTTGATTCGCAATACTAATGATGCTCCAATGTAAGCTGATGAGGTTGGGTCAAGGTTTATTGAATCTACTCTAATAAATGTTAATTATTAAGAGATAGTGTGTAAGGCCTGTGTCATAGTCCGTACCGTTCCGTTGGCTTTCATAGTCCTTCTGGTCAAATTTTGAAAATCCTCGACCCATATCTGACATTTGTGCGCGATCCTAAATCGAGTCCCATATACCTAAGTCGGTTCGAACCGAAACTTGTATCTTAGTAACTGCATCGTCGCCACGGTTCCAACGCCGTAACTCGCGCACCGAACCGATATCCAGGCTAAGAGATGTGGGCCTGCGTTCATTCTGAAGAAACGCCACATGTTGCGAATATCGAGGGAATCTCTATGATATGTCCCATCAATCAATATCAAGTATAAGCCATACCCCAAGTACAACAATCCATCCCTACCTTTTCAAAAGTTCACCCTCTCTCCCCCCACCATTCCTCTTTTTCTCCATTTTCAACCACAACCATACCTCCCATCACCTTTTCCTTACACCCACCACTCCATCCATCCCTTTTATTATTCTTTCCCCTCATTTCTCAAAGATCTCCCAAGCAACCCAAAATTTCTACACGTCCCAAGCCTTCCCAACTCTCCCAAGATCAACAAATGTGGCCCACCCTCTCATCTCTCATCCCCACCATCAAGGCCTCATCGTCCACCATTAAACGTTAAGCATATGTGCATACAAGCCTAAAGGACCAAGGAGAAGGCCTAGAGGTGGGTGATCCATCGTTAATTATCTCTTTAAAGGGCCCACTTATGATGGGACCCACTTGATGTACGTGTTTATGATAAAAGAGGGGCCCATAGTGGCGGGGTCCCTCCACTCCACCGATCTCTCTCTATTTCTCTCTATTTCTCTCTCTCTCTCTCTCTCTCTCTCTATCTCTCTCTCCTTTCATTGTGATGGTGTGGATCCAACTAATATGTATTATATCTACCCCATCTATCAACATCAGATGGTGCGGCCCACCCTATTGTAGGTGATGATCCACATCATCCACTGTTTAGAAGAACTCCATACACCCTTCTTTATATATATATATATATTATATTTTATATAATATATATATGATATATAATATAATATATCTTGTATATATATAATATAAGACATATATTATATATGTATATACACGTAGGTGGGCCACGTGCATGTGGAGCCCCACCATGGAATGGATTGCGTATACTGACAGGGTGTGTACGTACAAGCGAACAAAAAAAAAAGGGGCTTTTTAGGTGGGCTACTTAGATAGGCCCTACCTTGATGCACAAAATCAAATCCACACTGTCCATTCCATTCTCCAGCTCACTTTAGGCGTTGAGCCGAAAAATGAAGCCATTCAGATTATTTAGCGGGCCATAGTGTCGAGAATAGGCGTTCTTACCATTAAAATGCACTTTGAAGTTTTCCATATGCCAAAGTACCTCGGATATTGGACTCATTTAGCCTGTAATGAGCCGTAGGATCTAATGGCTGGAGTGGATCTGACCGATGCAGGCCCCACCTGTGAAAAACCGTGAGAAACATTTTTTTTAAAAGAAAGGAAGCAGCCGCTGCTGCTGCTACTGAGGACGTAGCAGCGTCTTGCGCTGGCGAGTGGGCGGATGGGCTGGACCCACGGTCCAACCGTGGGCCCCACCATGATGTGTGTTTTATACATCCACGCCGTCCATTTGTTGACCCCTCTCCTTGGCTGTGGGCCACCCAAAAATAAACCATATCCAATGCTTAGGTGGCCCACGACAGAGGAAACAGTGGGATTGAATGTATACCATTGAAATCCCTTTTTGGGGTCAAAAGTTTTGGATCAAAATGAAATTTATTTTTCCTCCTCAATCCAGGTCCATGTGACCTTATGAACAATTTGGATGGCAGATAAATATTACAGTGGGCCCCAAGGTCCAGGTGACCCTATCAACAGGTTGGATGTAAATAAATATTACAGTGGGCCCCCAGGTCCATGTGACCCTATCATCAGGTTGGATGGAAAACAAATATTATGGTGAGCCCAATGTCCACGTGACCTTATCAGCAGGTTGAGTGGAAAATAAACATTTCAGTGGGCCCCATGTCTGTGTGACCTTGTCAACAGGCTGGGTGGAAAATAAACATTATGGTGGGCCTCACATGGGACCCACTGATGTATGTTTTATAATCCACACTTCCATAACGTGTGAGCCACCATGAGGTATGTACCTCATCTATGCCGTCCATCCTTCCCATTTGGAATTCGCCATGATGCATGTGTTGCATCCAAACTGTCCAATCATTTTTAAAGGATCATTTTTAAGGCTTGAGACAAAAATAAGACAGATCTATTTATCATGTGGACCACGATGCACGGTGAGGATTGAACAGCTACCATTGAAGTCCCTTGGGACCTTACGATCAGAATGAATGGGAAATAAATGTTATGGCAGGCCTTGAGAATTTTAATGGTGGGAATCATTATCACCACTTAAATTTGGGCGTGGCCCATGAGATATGGCCCACTTACCTTAATTATGGCCCATGTTATGAGGTCCATTGTGATGTATGCAAGGCCCATGTGATTAGGCCTAACTTGATGTATTTGTGGCCCACCCACTGAGGCCCACTTTGATATATATGAGACCCATGGTCTGAGGCCCATTTGATGTACTGGAGGCCCATGGGTCAAGGCCCAATAGGACGTACATAAGGCCCATTGTAGTATGATTCCACCATGGTGTATGTGTTAACTCTTATAACGGGCTATGCTTTGGGAGCAATGATGGTTTGATGTCCACATTGTAAGGATAATGTTGGTTAAATGTCCGCATGATGACTCTCCCTAAGGCCCATTAATAGGCCCATACTTGTAGCACGTAGGCCGTTTAGGCCCGTCTTCATTATGATAGAGCCCATCACCACATAACTTGCTTAGTATAGATCCATGATTTATGATCATATGCATCATATGTATGCCTGATGTGAGGAGTGATTGATTATAGCATAAGCCCCCGGGCAGATTGTTTATGGGCTCCCTGATAGGTGAAGTTGCCCCACATGAGTGCTTGGTACGCGCAGGATTGTTGCATGTCTGATAGCATGATTCATGCACTTGTATTTGTGTATATTGTATACCCTAGTGACATCAGGGCCATAGCCTCCACAGACATATTGTGGGTGGCTGGATTGGATACCGAAAATATTGTTACTAAGCATCGAGGCGCCATAGATGTCCCTGGGTGAAAATTCCCAAACTCAATGGTACCAGAGGATAACTACAACGTCGAGACCGAGTGGATATATGAGTGCAAGAGGGCCGAATACCAGGAGGCCGCGTCTCCCACTGTGTCATGGTTGGTTGGAAAGGGGTGTGGCCTTACTCACCTGAGGGTAGGGGCAATACTAGGTTGAATTTGACCAGCTCGTGAATGGGTCCGCTATCGACGTGCCGGATAGGTATTGGCAGACTATTAGCCAAGCGGATAGTGAGGTTTTTTACACTCACTTGGACTGTGCGGCTGGGAGAGCGACCGTGCCATTTGGAGTGTACTAAACCCCAGTGATTATCCAGAACGAGAACTGCACTGATATATGATGAGAATTGGCATGCTTGAGTTGTATCTCATATCGCATGGCCGTGTTATGGCCGATAGCATTCATATCTTGCACCGCATAGCCTTGGTACGACTGCTTGCATTCATGTACTCATCAGCATGATTCCGTGTTACTTTGACCTTTCATTCTGAGCACGCTTATATTGCGTACACACTTACACCACCCTTTAAGCTTTCTATAAGCTTATGCACGATCGATGCGTGCAGGTGACTCCAGGATGCAGCCGTAGCCTCGTCAGAGTTGGAGCGTACAGTTGAGCTTTTGGAGTTTCTGTTATTTACATTATCTTGTATTTCCGTTTAGACGCATTGTACTTAAAAGTTTTTTTATCATAGTAGATTTTGTGATGGTGTTCTTGTGGTTATTGTTCGTGGGTTATGCTTGTGGTTATGCTCACCACGAATCAGACTGATGATTATAAATCCTCCTTATAGCATCCTAGGATTGGAACCTGGTATGTGGGTGTCGGGAGCCGAGAATGGGGTACTACGGAGGTTATCGGCGTCGGATTCGGCGATCGAAAATTTTGTGAGCCCGGTTTCCGAGTTCGGGGCGTGACACAGTGATTCCAAGGTTTTAAGCATTCAATGGATCTTAGCTCAATGATTTGCCATTAAGATGGTAGTTGGATGATCCTTGAATGAGGAAGTTCATTCACCAATCCACTCTATAGAATATCAATGATGAGGGTGGATTGAAGAATGAACTCTCATGAGAAAAAGGGCCTAGGGTAGGTGATATGCAAGAATTCTCTCAAGGCTCTCTCTCTTTTTCTCTTTATCAACAATCAAGAATAAGCTCTCCTTATAAAGGAAAAAAGTTCAAATGGAAATAAAATTGTCAGAGTCTGACTGAATTCGATATCATCGACCTTGATTCGATGTCATCGAACGTATACTTTCGATGCCATCGGTTATCCGTTCGATGATACAAACTCAATTGAAAACTATTCCAGGAACTTTTTGATCGAAGATCGATGTTATCGAACCTCCTTTGATGTCATGGATATTTGAACTTCGATGTCATCGAATCACTTTTTGATTCTTCGACATGACATTACTCAGAGCTTGCTAGACTTTTTAAAGAAGGCATCGATGGCATTGAACCTGGTTCGATGATATCGAAATTCAAATTTTGATGTCATCGAATCTTAGTTTGAATCCTTGATCTTTTTGGATGATGTATCGTGAAAGCTCGCTGGACACTTTTTGTCCTCTTTTCGATTTCATCCAGACGTCCTCGATGTCATCGAAATTCAAATATCGATGTCATCGAGGCTATCTTGATTTATCGAACATTTTCACAGATTTTCCTGTTAAGCTTACTGGACACATCTAGTTCAGATTCGATCTCATCAAACCCATTTCGATATCATCGCAATTTGAATTTTGATGACATCAAAACTAGTTCGATTACTCAAGCAATATCAAAATATTTTCCAAAAATATTTTGCTGGATAATGGTCTAAGTCCTTTGATGATATCAACTAGCCTTCGATGTCATCGATTACTTACCTTCGATGTCATTGAAGGTATGTTCGATCTATCAAAAATTCTGTCCAAATACTTTGTGGTTGCTGGATATAAAATACCTCAATTTGATGTCATCAAAGCCTGTTCGATGTCATCGACATTGAGTACTTGATGTCATCGACAGAAGCTCGATGTCATCGACCTGAGCTGAAAAACATAGAGAATTTTCCTGTTTAAGAATAAGTTTTTAGACTTTTAACTCCTATGTCGTTCTAAGGTTTTTAAGGGTTTATTTACCTGGGTGTCGATGTCCTCGATACTTAAACAATATCATCGAAATCGACCTATGCCCACTCAGCAGTTGTCGTCCAATCTCGTTCTGACCAAACTTCTGGTGATTGACGGACTCTGGATGTTGAGCAGTGTGCGATTTGAGTCCCATGGCGTCGGGCACTGACTATCTTCTACTCCATGGCTAGGAGGCTGAGGACTTTCCAGTTGATAGATGTTGGTCAAGTACCATTGTTGAAATGCATCTTCATCGAACCACACCTCCGGTTGCATCGCATCAGAGGAGGATGGTAGTCCTAAGAACCGTGCCAGCTTACAAATAAGGGATGGGAAAGGCAAAGTGTCACTGTGTTCTCCTTTGACAACGCGAATCAACTGTCCTAGAAGGAGGGTAGGTAGGCATACGCGGATCTCTAGATAAACGTCATACAAGGCGTTGAGTATGAAAGGAGAGAGATTTGTTCCCGATATGTTACACGGATAGACATTCCTACCAAAAATGTTGAGCATGAGCATGTATGTGGTCTTAAGATGTTTAACATGGAGAATGTTTCCCTTAGTTCTAGGAACAGTGAGACCTTTACATAGTGCATGCATTATTTCCCCCTACATTCCTACGGGATTTAAGTTGCACTCAGTGACCGGTATTTGCGTAACTTCTATATCCAACATGTGTTTGAGTAGTACCAGGGTGATGAATTTGTTCTGATTCCCAATCGTAAGGCTAATCGTCGGTGGATTTTCACAAATGGAGTGGCAACATCGAAGAAAATGGTGGATTTGATCATGCTGGTAGGGTCCACCAAGTTTTAATATTTTCTGCCATCTGATGATTTCCGGCATGAGGTCCACTCCGTATGATTCAATGCAGCTGAGAAGGACAACACGGTCAGCAACAATGGTCTGCTCCCACTCTTGACATTTGAAAGGAGACCCATGTGCTACCAGGTTGTCTTTTCTGAATTATTTACCTTTAGAAGAATCAAGAAGTTTCTTACCTTTCCCTTTCACCATCTTTCCTCCTTCTAGAAAAGAAATCTCCTTAAGATAGACGAAATTAAGAAGACCAGAATCCAGAGACAATTTTGATTTAGATTATTTTTGATTTTTTTTTATTTTTTTAACACCTGCCCAATTTTATACACAATTGTTCGATGACATCGAATCGGATTCGATGTCATTGATTACGGACTCACAATGACTTTGAACTTTGGTTCGATGACCATTGGAAATAACCAACGGATTTTCTCGGGACACGATTTTTCATATTCCCGAGAGGCTTCGATGGCATCGATGTCATCGAAGTGCGTGTCTAGACATTTTGTTTTCTGCAACGATGTTTCACATCTAAATGAGTTCGATGTCATTGATATTGACTTGATGACATCGAATATGTCAAATTTTCAAAGGAAATTTGATTTTTTGATTTTCTTTGACATATAAAGTGGGCATTGGTTAGTACATGGAAATATGCCTATTTTGCATGTGTACATTTAACCAAGGCCAGGGAAACTTCTATGTTCCCTATTTCAAAAGGAGGGCCTTAGTCCTCAGATTTGCCTATATAGTTCATTTTAAACTGTGCATTCTATCAAATAGCACATAATCCAACAGACTTTTGGAGATCACCAAATCTATTCACATCAAGAGGCTTGGTAAGGATATCGTTAAGTTGTCTTTCTGTAGACACATAATCCAGCACAATGATCTTGTCTTCAACAAGCTCTCGAATAAAATGGTGATGGATGCCAATATGCTTAGTCCTTAAATGTTGAACTGGATTTTTCAAAATATTGATGGCACTTGTGTTGTCACAGAAAAGGGTTGCTCAATCTCGTAATCCATCAACATTTGTTTCATCTAGAGGAGTTGTGCACAACACTACCTGCTGCGATGTATTTAGCCTCGGTAGTGGACAGAGATATCGAATTTTGTTTCTTGTGCTGACAAGATACCAAACAATTTCTGATATAGAAACACCCACCGCTGGTTGATTTACGATCATCTATATTACCAGCCCAATCGGCATTCGAGTACCCAACCATAATGGTTGAAGTTTTGAATGGGTACCACAAATCGAAGGTGGTTGTTCCAGCCACAAATTTGATGATTCTTTTAATTGCTGATAGGTGGGATTCCTTTGGGTCTGCTTGATATTGTGCACATGCACCCATGCTAGAATATATATCTAGACATCTGGCTGTGAGATATAGCAGGCTCCCTATCATATTTCGGTACAAATGTTGATCCACATTCTTACCATTTACATCCTTCGAAAGTTTGAGTGTGGTACTCATAGGGGTATGATAGGTACGGCCAGATTCAAGCCCGAATCTTTTTACTAAATCTTTTGCATACTTAAATTGACATATAAATATCCCATTGTACATTTGCTTTACCTATAGCCCCAAGAAGAAATTCATCTCACTGACCATGCTCATTTCAAATTTGGATTTCATGAGTTCGGCAAACCTATGAGCGGTATCTTCGCATGTAGAGGCAAAGACTATATTGTCCACATATATTTGAGCAATGAGTAATGAACTCTCTGTCTTTTGCGTGAATAGTGTTTTATCAACACTACCCCTACAGAATTTATGGTTTAGGAGGAATTGCGTTAAACATTCATACCATGCTCGAGGTGCTTGTTTGAGTCCATAAAGTGCTTTACTCAGCCTATAGACATGCTGAAGATACTTGGGGTTTGAAAACCCCTTAGGTTGTTCTACATATACTTCTTCCTTAAGTGCCCCATTAAGAAATGCACTTTTGACATTCATTTGAAATAGTTTGAATTTTAATGCATGCAATAGACAGGAGAATCCTAATTGACTCAAGGTGAGCTTGTAACACCCTGTACTTTTCAGTACTCGGGTGTTACCATGAAGATCTAAATTAGTTTACACGTGTGTTCCCACATCATCATCTAGTGACCCACAATCTATCCATCTCAACCGTTTGTCTTAGAATTTAAAAGCCCGAAGTATGAGATCCACCGTTCATTGAGTTCATCCCTTCTTGTGGGATGATTTGACACTCAATCAAAACACATAGCCGCCTGAACTATGGATCTACTTCTTCCCTTGGCTAGGGACCCAACTTGAGATGGGGAACCTATTGGTTAAGGTGGATCAAATTTGGAAATCCATCTGAATGATGGACTAGTGGGAGTCATAAATTGGTCATGAAATCACTTAATATGACCCATCTAAGCTATGGGTCTGTGTAAGACCCGTATCCTAATCCGCACTGTTCCGTTGACTCCCGTGATCCTTCCCGACGAATTTCGGTAACCTGCGACCTATGACCAAAGTTTGCGCGCGACCTTAAGTCGTATCCTGTATATTTGAGTCGGCTTAATCCGAGACTTATACCATTGCGATCGCACCGTCACCACGGTTCCAACGCCGCATCTTGCATACTAATCCGATACCCTAGCAGGGAGGTGTGGGCCGACGTTTATTTCAAAAAAATACCGTTCGTTTGCAATCCCAAGAGAATCTCTACATCATGTCCCATCAATCAATCACTCAAATCAATCAATCAATCAATCAATGCTTTCTTTCTCCCCAAGTCAAGCAACCACCAAGTCCACTCTCTCTCACCCTCTCTCTTATACACCCATACATGTCAAGTACATCACTCACCTCACCCATCACTCACCTCACATCCGTCACCCATCACTCTTTCTCCTTACATCCCATTCTCTCTCTCTTTCTCTTTACACTTTCCAAGCAACACCAAAGAAGTAAAAGAGTGTGGACGTCCATGGTTTTTCATGAGAGAAAAGAGTGTTGTGTGGCCCACTTTCCTATCCCAAATCCTTCATCCTAGCCATTCATCCTTCATCCTAGCCATTTATCCTTCATCATCTTCCATCAAAGTAAGACACAAGGAGATTGACATTCCACCGGACCAAGAAGATCGAACGGTGGGTGCTTCTATAGGTTAGATATTCATGTTTTGATGATGGGCCAAGTGAGGCCTATCGATTGATGGTATGGATCTCACTTTGGACCCTAAGTATGGCCGATGACCTACCTTGATTCTCATGATCATTCCATGATGGGGCCATTCTCCATGGACCCCATCATGATATTTATTTTCCTTGCATAAATAGGGTCATTTAGACCTTCCATTTTGGTGGAGGATGAATCTTCATAGTTGATCTTTGATTTGGTGGGCCCACATGTATTGGGACCCACTTGATATATGATTGAATGCAAGGGAGAGCTCATAGTGGTGGAGCCCTCCATCATCATGTGTCCGTCTCTTTTTCTCTCTCTTCCTCTCTTTTTCATTTGTTTTTGTGTGTGATGATGTGGCCGTGTGGCCCACTTGGATGGACCACACCTTGATGTATGTCTTATCCACACCATCAAACTATTGGTGGCCCACCTAGGCAGCCATCTATAGGTGGGGTCCACCTTATATATGTGTTAACCATGGACGTGCAGTGAAGTATGCACTGACTGTGTAGTGTACTGACAGCCAAGACAAAAAAATATATATCAGTTCAATTTAGAAATTTGGGTGGACCACTCATACAGGCCCCACCTTGTTGTATGGACTTAATCCCCATCCCTTTCCCCAAACCATTTTAGGCGTTGAGCCGAAAAATGGGGCCAATCCGACTTTCTGGCGGGCCATAACATAGAAAAACAGTGTTTCTCACTATTAAAATCCACATGATGTTAAAATATATTGAATATTGGGCTTGTTTGGCTTGTTTTGAGCCATAGGAGCCATTGGGTGGAGTGGATTCTCCTGATGTGGGCCCCATGTACAAAAAACCCCAGAAATTCCATTTTTCAAAGAAAATAAAAAAATATAAGTAAGTAGCGCCTGCTGCTGCTGATGCAGCAGCATTGCTTTGGCAGACGGACAGCAGGGACCACGGTCCCATATGTGGGCCCCACTGTGATGTGTGTTGAATATCCACACTGTGCATCTGTTAGGTCCCTTAGGACAGTGGGCCCCATCCAAAAATCAACCCTATCCGGAACTCAGGTGGCCCATACGGCAGGAAGCAGTGTGATTGAATGGCTGCCATTGAAACCCTTTTCTGAGTTACAGAAGTTTTGAATCAGTATGAAATTTGTTTTTCCTTTCATCCAGGTCAGCATGACCTTATCAACGGGTTGGATGGCATATAAACATTAAGGTGGGCCCCACGTTGGACCCACAATGATGTATGTGTTTTATTCACCATGGACGGTGGAACCCACCATGTATGTGTTTTATCAATGCCGTCCAGGCATTTGCTGGACGGCCAGTAGGCCCCACCTTTAATGTCTGTGTTATATCCAAGCCGTCCATTTAATTGGTGGGCCATGTGTGTGGACCCCACCATGATGCATGTGTTGCATTCTAACCGTCCAACCATTTTGTCAGGTAATTTTAAGGCTTGTGTTCAAAATTAAGATAGATCTATGATTAGGTGGACCACACTATAGAAAACAGTGGGTTTGAACATCCACCATTAAAACCCCTTTCAGGTCAGTGTGACCTCATGATCAGATTGGATGGGAAATAAATGTTATCGTGGGCCTTGGGAATTTTAATGGTGAAAAATCATTATCACCACTTATAATTGGGTGTGGCCCATTTGATATACATGGGGCCCATTGGTGTAGCCCATTTGATATATATATATGGCCCGTGTGATGTGGCCCACTTGCCATACCAGGGCCCATTATGATGTATTCAAGGCCTATGGGTTATAGCCCATTGCAATGTACATAAGGCCCATTGGTGCGGCCCATTGATGCGGCCCACTTAATGAATATAAGGCCCATGTGATGAAGTCCATTTGATGTATCTAAGGCCCATGGGTCGAGGCCTAATGGGATGTACTTAAGGTCCATTGCAATGTGCGATTCCACCATGGTTTATGTAATGATATTTATGGCGGGCCATGCCTTGGGAGCAATGGTGGTTTGACATCCACATTGTAAGAATAATGTTGGTTAAATGTCCACATTATAACTCTCCCTAGGGCCCATTGATAGGCCCATACTTATTGTGTGTAGGCCATCTAGGCCCATCTGCGTCGTAAGGATAGTTCATTACTTTATAACATGCTTAATATAATTCCATGATTCATGCCCATACACATCATATGTATGCTTGATATGAGGAATGTTTGATCATAGCATAAGCCGTTGGGCTGAGACATTTAGGGGACTCCTTATGAGACGGAGTGCCCCACATGATCGCGTGATACGCGCTGGATTGCTGCATGATTTGATGGTGTGACTCATGCATTTTGCATATGTGTGACTTGATCATTGTATGCCCTAGCGACATCAGGGTCGTGGTTTCACAGGTACATCGTGGATGGCCGTATCGAATACCAAAAATACTTGGTTCTAGCACTGTGGGCACTTAGTATGCCTTGGGTGAAAATCTCAGAACCTTTTTGGTACCAGGAGCTGCTCCAATGTCTAGACTGAGTGGATACACGAGCGCCCAAGTGCCGAATATCAGTAGGCTGCGTTTCCTACTGTGTCGTGGTCTATTGGAAGGGGGTGTGGCCTTATCCGCCCAAGTGAGGGGGCTATAAGCTAGGCTGAGTTTGACCAGCTCACAAATGAGTCCGTTATCGATGAGCTGGGTAGGTATTAGTAGACTACTGGTTAGGCAGATAGTGAGGTCTATTTCACTCACTGGGCTATACGGCTAGGGAGGCGGCAGTCATTGTGGAGTGTACTAGACCCCAGTGATATCTCAGAGAGAAACTGTATTGATATATGTACTTGATGAGTATTAGCATGCTTGCTTTGCATCTCGCATATGAAATTTGGCTATATAGGCCTCGCATCGCATGACCTTGGTATGGCTGATAGCATTCATGCCTTACATCACATAGCTTTGGTACAGCTGATAGCATTCATGGACTTACCACATATTTTTGAATTACTCTGATATTGTACACTTGGTGCTTGCCTTGCACACACACTTATACCACCCTCTAAGATTTTTTAAGCTTATGCACGACCGTTGCGTGCAGGTGGCCTTGGATCGCAGCAGGGTTGAGGCAAGAGCGCACATCAGATCATTTTGGAGTTTTTGATCACCCTGTATTTCTTTTTCTGCATTGTACTTAAAGTTTTGATATAGTGGATATATGGTGATGTTGTTTGTGACTTGGTTATGCTTGTGGTTATGCTCCATTACAAAAAAAAATCATACTGAAAATCCTCCTTGTAGGATCCCAGGATCGGAATCTAGCATGTGAGTGCCGGGATCCGAGAATAGGGCACTGCGGAGGTTGTTGGCACTGGATTCGGCGATCGGGAATTTTGTGAGCCCGTTTTCTGAGTTTGGGGCATGACAGTCTTCCTCACCTATTGATCCCCGTCCTAACTTGGAAATCGAAGCTAGTGATCAGTGCGGTTCCCACGATGGACCCCACTTTAGGACCACAATACACTTTCATTGACTAAGTAGAAGATTAGATCCATCCGTTAGGCCCATAGCATGTCATTAGATGATATCCACTAACTGACCACCTAATTCAGAAATTCCTGGGACCATTGATGGTCAAAATTGATAGAACCTGGCTGTTAGATTGACATAGCTCAACATTTAAAGTCCCACCACCTAATCATCACACCTACGTTATCAGACCACCAACTCAGCTGTCGAATCTTATCTAGGTAGGTTGTAGGACCCTTATAATCATGGATGATCGGATTGATTGTAATCTGGCCATCGGATTGATAAAAACTTACGATTAAAGGATAAAAATCCAAGTTTATGGCCCATCTAGCCGCTGGATCAGCTGAAAGCTTGAATGGAAACCCGTTAGGAGTAGTGGAGTCTCTTAAACGGAGTGGATTTCTCAGGGCATCACCGTGGGCCCCACATTGATGTGCATGTACACAGGTACTAAAACACCCACGGTGCATTGGACGACACTACACGGTCAAACCAAATCTGACCGAGATTTTCGAAGAAGGAAACCTCCTTCTTTTCTTTTTGTTTCTGCCAACGTCTGTTTCAAACGGGCTATCTTCGTTTGTGTTGATCTGTGGCTCATCATCGTGGTCTAGGGCCATGATCTGATCTGTCCATCTAGTAGAGGGGCCACAAGAGACCAAAACCTCATAAGTTTTGCAAGCTGGGGGAGCCGTTCATACACGAGGCATTGATCGCAAGAACACTAGCATGTATAAGGATTGTGTTTCTAGCCGTTTCTAAACTAAACTATTATGATTAATGTGGGCCACCTTGAGATGATCTAAATCGTCCACTTGATTTAGGTGGTGGGGCCGAATAAATCCATGCCATCCATACACACCCATGCACACGTGCATGTACCCAAACTCGGGCCCAAACAGAGCCGCGTGTGGTTGTTTCCATAAATGGAAAGTCAATTTTTGGTGCTGCCAGCTTGGCAATCTGCGTGCTCTCTCCCCTCTCAAATCCTAACCGTCCATGGGGAGTTAATCCCGACTGTTGAAAACAGCAGGCGGTGTTGCCAGCTATACAACCGAATGACAGATATTTTCATTGAGTAAGAGAGAGGGTGGATATTTTGATTTAGGTCCTCTAATCTTCATCTAATGGCCTTAGGGAGAGCTGGGGTTCATTTTAAGGATGTGAGGATTGAGACAAAAGGGTATCCTCCTTGGTTTTCTAGCAGCCACACTCAAAGAGCAGCCGTTTGAAATTGCGGTGAGGACCACTTTAGTTGAAGTAGGAATATGCCAATATGTCTTAGAGGGGGGTGAATAGGACTTTTAAAAGTTTTTATGATTTATTAAAAATCATATTACACTAATCCTAACAGACGATACTTATCAGGATTACTCAAAAGTAACTCTACTGGCTTCCAAGCCCGGTAGAGGATCCAATCACAAACTATTTAAGAAATGAACAATATGCAAACTAATTTATGATGGATATGACTGTGTATGTGTATGAGGTGTGATCTAAGAAATAAAAGTATTAAAGTAAATCATACAATAAAAAGAATAACAATCTCAAACACAGTCATTTTTATAGTGGTTCGACTACTTGTCTACTCCACTCCCGGTAACCGCACTCAACCCTTAAGTGTATCAGATTTCACTAAGGAGGTTTCACAGTGGTTCACCTCAAACCTAAGGTTTTAAATTATGTTCACCTTCAACCTTTACAACCTACACTGAGGCTGACTGTTTATGATCTCACGAGTAAGGGTCAACACAACGCATCCACTTTTAGGCACACTGGCTAAGGATCTTCTATAAGACCTTAACTGAGGTTTCACATGGTTCACCTCTAACTTAAGGTTTTAAACAGGTTCACCTTCAACCAGATGTTTATGCTGTCCATAAAGTAAAGGTCCATACAACGTACCCACCACGTATACTCCCGTCAGAGGCCTCCTACGAGGGCTTGCAAGGGTGAGAAACACCTTAGACCCAATCCTACAGAGAAATAATCAAAGGGTCCTCTAGACTCTAGTTACTTTTAGATAAGTGGATGAGTCCCATTCAACTCGTTGATGAAGATCTCCTACTTTGTTGATGAAGAGTCTTCTGCTTCTTTGATCCGCAACTCAAATGATGTACTAATATATGACGACGGGTTGGGTCAAGGTTATGATGGAATCCTACTCTCTAAATATTTTCCTATTAGGAAGATAGAGCGATTCCAATCATTTATACATTCAAAGCATCCTAGCTTAATGATTTTCCATTAAGGTAGTAGCTGGAGGATCCTTGAATGTGGAAGTTCATTCCCCAATCTATTCTATTGAATATCAATGATGAGGGTGGATTGGAGGATGAACTCCCTTGAGAGAAAGGGCTTTGGGTATATGATCTAAGGTAAAATACTCAAAAGCACTCTCTTCTTTCTTTACCAGCAACAATAGACAAGTCCTCTTTATATAGGCAAAAGGTTCCAACGGATATAAAATGGTTACATTTATGACAGAGTTCGATATCATCGAGCGGAGTTGATATCATCGAGCATATACTCTCGATTGCATCGACTGTCCGCTCAATGATACAAACTCAAATGTCATACACTTTTGAAACCTAATGCCAGCTGGTCGAGGGAATCGAAGCACATGTCGAGGTCATCGGATTTCAAACTCCGATATCATCGATGAGAGGTTCGATTCATCGATACTTGAAAATGAGAGAGACTTGCTATGAAATATTTCAGGTTTACAAGAATGATTAAGGGACCTTCGAGATCATTGGAATTTAAATGTCGATGATATCTATAGCTGTGTCAAGGCATCGATAAATCCAAAGGATTTTTCATTAAGCTTGCTGGACAGTTTATGTCCTTGATCAATGTAATCGATTCAGCATCGATATCATCGATATTTGAATATCGATTCTATCGAGGGACCCTCATCAAAGATAAAACATCCTGAAATATTTGCTGGAAGACTAGGCGCCCATGACCAATAACATCGAGAGCCTTCCGATATCAACGGGATTTGAACTTTGATGATATCGAGAAGAGTTTTGATATATCGATGCACACATGATTTTCTTAAGAAAATCAGGGGTACCGGAGATCTGTCTGTCGATATTATCGAGTAACCATCGATGGACTCAAGATTCAAATATCAATGATATCGATAGGTATATCGATACATCGATAAATCCGTCTAGAGATATATGCGATTGCTGGACGTATTTTGTCCTCATTTCGATGATATTGTTTAAGTATCGAGGACATCGACAGCACATGTCGATTCTATCAAGATGTGTATTGATAAAATCGACAAAGCAAGAAAACTTAGAGAATTTTTTGATTTTGAAAAAGTTTTCTTAACTTAAAAACCCTATGATATTCTAATTTGTTTTAAGGGTTTTATATACCTAGTGTTTTGGGACATGGGATGTGAGGCTTAGATTTACCTGTGGCGAGCTTGCTCATATCCGGTTGAGATAGACGCTTTAATTGATTTTCCTATGAGGCTCTGTAGTCTGTCCGACTCAACACTCATGTTAATTGACAATCCAGGGCACTTTCATCATTTTCCTCATCGTTTGAACCCACCACCTAAACCCCAATGGAGCTTCATTTTGCTTCTTCCTTAAGCTTCATGACATCATTCTGAGCCGTCCCATGCTCTCGTTTCAAAGAAACGAATACAGGTTTAAAATTTGTCATTATCTTCCTCGTTGAAGAGGAGCTACATCACGTCGAGATGGGACGAGTTAAAGTGTGTCCAGACAAGCCCATCTAAGTCTGGAGGTCTCTGGACTTCTAATAGAAGGAAGAGAAAAGAAAGAGAACGAGGAAGAGCAGAGGGAGTGGCGACGGAGCTGCACTGTTGCTACCGCACCAAGTTGGTTTAGTGGGTTGCTGTTGAGTTCGAGCCTTGCATCGAGTCGTGATCAATCTATGCCAGAAACAACAGAGGAAGGGAAAGGAGAAGGAAGGAGGGAAAGAGAGGAAAAGAAAAAGAGTGAGGGACCATGAGTGGTTGGTGTCGTTGCTGGTCAACTCAACGGACGTTGAAGTCCAGGTAACGTCAAACCTCTGTCAGTCCATCTTGATCCCCATTGCAGTAGGGCCGTTTGGCTCTCTTAATCAAGCCATGTAATGGCTAAGATATAGGTCAAAATCAGGCCATGTAATGGTTGAGATATGGGCCGAAACTAGGCCATGTGATGGCTGAGATATGGGTCAAGATTAGGCTGTACAATAGGCTGAGAATGGGCCGAAAATAGGCTTCAGCTGGGCCATGCAATGAGGTGAAAAATAGGCCATGATATGAGCTGAAAATGGTCCTTCAGTTGAGCCATAAACTGTATTGAAAATGGGCCTTTAGTTATTGCATGAACTGGGCTGAAACCAGCCCAGAATTGGGCCGAAATCAGCCTCAATTTGGGTCGAGTCTCAGCCACCGGTCTGGGCTGAGGTGTGGGCTAAGTATACCCTTGGCTTTGGGCTGTAAATCTCGGTCGAGATACACCACTAAGTAGGGCTGAAACCAGTCTTTGATCTGGGCCAATCAAGTCCCAGAAACGAGCCAAAAACAGCCCAAGTCCAGGACCTTTTAAGATACAGTGGGCCCAGCCCCTTGCAGCCATACTACTGGGCCAGGACGAGCCCAGCCCAGCAGCTCATAAAGGGCCATAAGAATGGGCCTGAGGTGAGAACGGCAATGGGCTACCCAGCCCCATTTTGGGCTCAAATTGGACCCAACAGTTGGGCCAAAACAAGGCCCAGTTCGGCCCCTAGTTAGGGATAATTTGGAGTGCAAAGATGGACCACTTGTTGGGATAAAACCTGTCAGGCCTAGTCACTCTAATGCAGGCCCAATTACCTTGTTCATGGGTCCTTTCAAGCCCCCACGCAACTTCATTATAATAGTTAGCTAAAGTCTTGGAAACACTATCTAATACAAGCTCTTGGGTTGGAAATAATTCTAGGTAATCGATCATACGTGTTGGATCGTTAGTTAACTATAGAAATCCAAATCAAGGAAGACATTCATCTAAGGTGAGGACTCACCCTTTGAGCTTCCCACTTAAATTCATTAATCTAAGCATAGATGATGCCTTAATCTCTCCCATTTAGTATCTCCTAAGTTACTTGATTGAGTTACTTAACTTATTATGTGAATATGTGTATATGATAATATGTTGTGCACTTGATTCCTGTATTAGATAATGAACATATCCCTTTAATTTTGGTAAGCATAAATGATTGATGATTATATGTTATCTTTAGTTGTACACATGCTAATTAATTGTATGATTGTCATTTGCGATCATTTGATGGATTGAATGGAACTAATCAAGAACTCACCATCTTGCGGTTCATATTTGACTTACCCGACTCGGATCACACATATGCCTTACATGGCTTGGAATGCATATTTGCCGTACATGGCTTGGATCATACTTTGCCTTACCTGGCTTGGACTGCATATTTTTCCCACGTGGCTTGGATCGTATATTTACCCTCGTGGCTCTGATGGATTATTGGTGCCCTTTTGTGGCTTGTTGGTTCTCTATCCATCTTGCGGTGTTCAGTCGTATGGTAATTTTCAGGTGGAGTGGGTGTTCGTTTAGTGATTTCTTAGCCATCTTGCGATGTTCATGTACGATATAATTTCCGGATGGTCTAGAGTTTTGTATGTTGCTTGTCTCTTCATCTTACGGTGTTCAGTCGTACCATGATTTTGGGGTGGAGCAAGTGTTTGCTTAGCAATTTCCTAGCGATCTTGCGATGTTCACGTACGATATGATTTCTAGGTGGAGTAGACGTTTGTATATTGTTCTCTCTTCATTTTACGGTATTCAGTCGTATTATGATTTTCGGGTGGAGCTGAAGTTCGCTTATTGATTTTATAATCATCTGGTGGAGTTCACATATGATATGATTTCTGGCTGAAGTAGAGGTTTAAAGGTTGATTTTTTATTCACCTTATGGACTTCACTTGTACGATGATTTCTGGGTGGAGTTGAAGCTCGCTTATCGATTTTCTAGCCATCTTGCGAAGTTCATGTACAATGTGATTTCGGGTGCAATAGAAAGTCATATGAATGATTATTTGATTATCTGGACATATTCCCTTATATTGTCATTTCTATTATATTTTTCTTATGATGAAATTCTATTGATTAGCTTAATTTTTGAGTATATGAGTATGATTATGAAATGCCATATTTAATATATTTAATTACATGTCTTCCGATCTATATTGAATTATGAATGATGAGTGCACAATCTTAGAGGGTGCTCCTCACGGTGATAGCAATTGACGCTATCAAACCGTAGCAGTTGATGCAGGTATAGAGCGAGCCGATGTTGTTCACTAGGTAGCTAGAGTAGATCAGGTAGCCGAGGAGCTAAACGGGGTCTCTGCGACCCATATTGAGCTCCACTATTAGATGATAGATTTCTGTTTTTTTTAAAAAATTAATGAACTTTGTATTTAGGATTATATAAGTCCTGTATGGGCACTACATTTGAAATTTTATGATGATCAAAATGTTTTTATTCAATGCATGATTTACTCTAGCTTCATTTGTGACTAACTCTGACTAATGATAAGTAGTTCAAATTTACACTAGATTTATTTTATAGGCTAACACTCAGTTTTTTTTAGAATGAGTCATCTACTCGATTTTCAAAAACTGGGGTGTTACAAAGCTACGGGGGCAAATGTTTCATTGAAGTCAATTCCTTCTATCTGTGAATATCCTTGTGCCACCTGTCTTGCCTTATTTTAATCACATTGCTAGATTCATCATATTTATTCTTGAAGATCCATTTGGTTCCAATGATGTTTGTATTATCTGGTCTAGGAACCAGTTGCCACACCTCATTTCTCTTAAATTGTTGAAGCTTTTCTTGCATAACATGGATCCAATATTCATCTTGAAGTGCTTCTAGAATATTTTTGAGTTCAATCTTTGAGGTGAAGTAGAAATGGCTATAGAAGCTCTCTATCTGATGTCGAGTTCTTACACCATCATTAGGATCTCTAATGATCTAATTGAGGGGATGATCTATAATAATGGATATGTTGGTCGACGATTGCGGTTCATTAGAGGAAGGGATTTTGTCATCAGATTTACCTAGAACGCACGAATCCACATCATCCTCTAGATCATTCAAAGGACTTTCTTCTTCATGAGGTTGGTCATCAACAACCACATTAACAAATTCTTAAATGGTGAGAGTCCTTAGATTGTACGCTCTATAAGCTCGACTATTCAAGGCATACCCAAGAAAAATGCCGTTGTCACTTTTAGATTCAAATT
Source organism: Magnolia sinica (assembly GCF_029962835.1). NCBI lineage: Eukaryota > Viridiplantae > Streptophyta > Magnoliopsida > Magnoliales > Magnoliaceae > Magnolia > Magnolia sinica. The sequence goes on along the minus strand of NC_080588.1, from coordinate 14,663,916 downwards.
TTCCTAGGCGTTCTCTGTCTTTCAGAATATAACATTTACTGCAAAAGGCACAAAAGTATTTCACACTAGGTTGTTTCCCGTACCGCAGCTCATAAGGCATTTTATTTAAACCCGCTCTCAGATATACTCTATTTATTATATAGCTGGTAGTATTGACTACTTCGGCCCAGAAGCTTTTGGCCATATCTTTTCCATTTAGCATAAATGAGCCCATTTCCTACAGTACTTGATTTTTTCTTTCAACAACTCCATTTTGCTGTGGAGTTTTTAGGGCTGAGAATTCATGGCTAATCCCATTCTCATCATAATATCTTTGAAACTGATCATTCTCAAACTCACCACCGCAATCACTCCTGATACGGTTTATGCAGTATCCTTTTTCATTTTGAAGTCGCTTGGTCAAAATCACAAATTCATCAAATGCATCTAATTTTTCTCGAAGAAAAGCGACCTAGGTAACTTGGAGTAATCATCTACCTCCACTAAAAAAATATCTTTTTCTATCATGACTTTCAACTTTGGTGGGGTCCACTAGGTTCATGTGTAGTAAGTCTAGTGGCTTAGATGTTGTTATGGTGATGGTCCTTTTGTATCCAACTTTTATCTGTTTGCCTTTTAGACAGTCACCACACACAATTTTTTCTTCTTTCCTAATCTTGGGAAGTCCTCTTACCAGATTCTTTGAACTCAGCTTGACTAAGTTTCGATAGTGGACATGTCCCAGTCTTTGGTGCCACAGTTTGGACTAGTTCTTCATAGCTAGCCATATGACATTTTGTAGATAGTACATTTTCCCTACTTCTTTCTATGACATAGCAGTTGTTACTTGTGCGTAGACCTTTCATGATAGGTTTTCCTGCATGATTTAAGATTTTACACACATCTTTTGAGAACGTGACCAGATGTTCTTTGTCACAGATTTGAGAAATACTGAGAAGATTATGCTTCAAGCCTTCTACACAAAGAACATTTTTTTATTTTGGGAAGTCTAGGGCCAACTATTGTTTCATGCCCAATTATTCTGGTAGAGCTCCCATGTCACACCCCAAACTCAAAAACCGGGGTCACAAAATTCCCGATCGCCGAATTCGGCGCCGACAGCTTCCATGGAAACCCATTCTCGGCTCCCGGCACCCATTTACCAAGTTTCGATCTTGGGATCCTACAATGAAGATTTTTAACATCAATTTGATTTGTAATGAGCATAACCCATGAATAATAACCACAAAATATCAAAATGTAAATGTCCAACTAATCTATGTAATCCTGTAATCCCGTCGAACGGTACAAGGTCTACATAGACCCGCCTGATAGCTAAACATAGGAGAATTCCTCCTCCTCATCTATGAAGTCCAGATCAGCTGCATAGACTCCGACATCACCTGCATCTAAATTAGAGTCTGGTTGGTGTTTTAAAACACCGTCCCAGAGTGGGAGTGAGTGATCAACTCAGTGGTACTATAAGGCAAAGGTTAACATGTTATTAATTCAATCAAGCAGTAATGATAAAGCAATACAATAATCACTTCCTAATTACTCTTGTTAATGCAGGGATGGTGTGTAGTAATGATGCATGTCCTCGCACAAAGCTCCCTCAAAAGCGCCTCCGTCAACCGTTCACGCATGACAAACTCCCTAAACGTGCAATTCTTCGCCAAAGCACATGCAATGCGGTGCATGGTCGTGTTAGCCAAGTAATTAATTAGGCTTATTCATATAGCAGATTCAGGAAGCCAAGGTACCTTCCTTTATATCATTAGCCCAACCTGAAGGATCCATCTAGGGGCATCAATGCTAGTTAATCACATACGATAGGCAAGTTATAGGGCATCACCCCTAATGAAAAGCAGTGAATAGGCAAATTTAAGAGTTTATACTCGAGGTCACTATGGGGAGGCTCGTCACCTCAGCATAGGCCGACAGCTCGAATACAGTGTCCCATACCACCATATTCGGCTCACGAGTTTGAGTTGCTCATTGGTCACTACGGGGAAGCTCGTCACCCTAGCGTAGCTCGACAGCTCGACCGCGGTGTCCCAAACTACCACGTCCGGCTCATGAGTCTTAGCGGATTATGGTACCATGGTTGAAATGGGCCTTTACATTGGTAAGTGGTACCTTAGATTCAAGCAGTGATATCCATACATGGTAAACACACAATAGGCCCATCAGTTTACTAGACAAGTTCGATTGATATGGGCGCACGCCGAATTAATTGACATGGAGCGCGTAAGCACTCCCCGTAGCCTAACCATTGTCGACAATCGTCGTATGACTCGGATTCACCGAATGTATCAAATATGGTGAGACTAATTCGGCCACTCAACAGAAATCATTACCGATTGCCTGGACTACATTGCAGTCCCAATCTTAGATGGAGCATATAAATACATGTGAAAGTCATATTAGCATTCGACAAACAATTCAAATCAATATCTCATTTGAGCATTTCATCAAACATATTGAACATGTTACCAATATTGCATTTCATTCATAAATTTGCATAGTCAAAATTAAGATTACAAGAAGGAAACTATACATATAGATAAGGTAATTGAGAATCCTATCTCAATACCCTTATTAAATACAATTCATCAACAATTTCTCATTCGGACATTTTATCAGACACTTAGACTACACATAACTAAATACATAGACTAGTTTAGTTACGACATGAACTATAACAATTCATTACACAAAGAGATCATGATACACACGATAAACATGAATCCTAGATTTACAGTCATGACAAGCACAAATCACAATTTCATATTCATTCAAACATTTCAACAAACACATGGAATGCATCATATATTCAACGTAGTTCGCACATGTATAATGTATCGAAACGTTGTAACTAAGATCATATGGCAGCAATCAAGTCAGACATAAATCATTAGCTGACATTGAAAGCCTTGAAAACTATAACCTAAACGTTTATAGTCCGCACCTTTCGTCAGAATACTCATTTCGAACTCGGTTCGAATCCTATGTTCCTGAAAATGGAATAATGGGTACCTAAATTATGAAATAGGTTAGTTAGCTTACCAATTACTCAATTCGGCTTTCTAAATCAAGATTAGGATTAGGATTTCTTTCCTAAATCGTAGTTAGAATGGATCGGTTAGCTAGATGTAAAGGCGATTCAGTGCGTGGAGTAGCAGGAAAGAATCACTACAGCAAACTCCAAGGATTTCCCCTCACTCCTTGCTCTTTTCTCTTCCTTTCTCTCTTCTCTCTCCTAGGGTTAGAGAAAATTCGTATGGGATAGGAATGGGGTGGTTTAAGGGCTTTATATAGGCTCATAAATAGTGTAAATGGCCCCAAGGCCCTAGTATACTTAGGTTATAACCAAAGGGCATCTGTTTTTGACAAACAGGGCACATGGAGAGGCCCATTACTCACCAATGTCATAGAGTAAGTTCCTTGACAATGGATCTATGCTTGGATGTGATTTTGGTTTGATTGGATTGACCAATCAACCGTGGAGGACCTGTGTCAGATCGACGGTCATGCTTACTCGATTGGGGCCACAAGTACACGGATATGAGTAGCGAAATTTCCCTGATCCATAGGTGAAGTTTGGCCAGAAACTGATGGTCTGAAATCCTCAATTTTTCCTGCAATCGAATGGCCCAATTTACTTAAGTTTCATTACGTTTTCTAAAGATATTCGCGTTTCTCTCACACTTCGCTCAGGGCCCAAGTTGCGTATTTCTGGACACTATTTGGACTCAATTTCTGTGATGGTTGTCAAGCCTAATAAGATGGTTATAACCCTATAGTTTCACGGTCATCCAACTTTCGACGTGTGGTCCAGGTTCAATACGGAGTTTCAATGTGTTCCCGAGAGCAACAGGCTTTTGGAATTTCTCCTAGATTTTTAAATAGTGTTGAGTCAGTGATTTCAATGGCTTTGGGTCTTGCCATTTGTATAAATAGTGGTTTGAGCTAATCCACTGATTAATTTAGTTTAGTACTTAATTAATTTTTGTCTAATTTCTACAGAATGCGGTCCTTAGGGATTTCTGCCTGAGGTGGTACTCGGGCTTTTGTATGGATTTTTTTGAGACGTTAAAGTCTTGTAAATTTGAGCCCTCCGTACTACCACCTGAAAATTGGGAGCTCATGCCTAATAACACGGTCTTGAAGACTGTAACACAGGCCGTTCTCGAAACGGCAGGCCTTTCGCCCCTTATCATCAACCAAATACGGCGCGAACCTCGATAGCGCCACAAAATGGGCCGCATACTACGCTACGGACATGATGCCATGCATCAGAGTCTCGAACTTTAACACTCTCTAATGACTACTCGAATCGATTAATAAAATCCTCCCATGTCCAGACAAAATTAGGCCCTGTCACATGGGTAATGGAGGTCCACCAGTGCTCGGCCTCACCCTGGAGAAGAAATACTGCCAACCAGACCTGCTGCTGGGTCATACATGCCATACTATCAAAAATCTTCTCTATATCGGAGCGCCACCTTTCAGCTGCTGTCGGATCTACCTCACCCTGAAAACGCGGAGGATCGAGCTGTCTGAACTCTCGAAGAAGGATGCTCGCGCGCTCCTGCTCTGCCTGGGCTAGCGAAACAACTGGGTGTCTGCCCTATCCCTGAAGCACAACCGTCACGGCATATAATATCTGTTGTAACTGGGAGGCACTCATAGGTACAGTCGGATCCACATTGGTCTTAAGTGGAGGAACGACATCCTCAAGCCGGGGAGCAGGGATCTCAGGGGGTAGAGCGGGTGTCGTAAGTGGTAAACCGGGAGCCTCAGGTGGTGGAGCAGGGGCCGCTCGGGTTACTCTCCTGGGCAACATATCCTATAAAGGAGAACAAAGGTGCCTATCAATCCTTGAGAACTCTCAAAGGCACGTTAGAGGACTAGATCGAAAGGGTACGCATTCGGGACCTAATTGGCCTAGTCTCATACTAGATATGTGATGTTGTCCTGAGTTATTCCCAAGTTATGCTCTGATACTAACTTCTGTCATGCCCTAAACTCGGAAACCAGCCTCACAAAATTTCCGATCATCGAATCTGGAGCCGACAGCCTCCATAGAACCCCATTCCCGGCTCCCGGCACCCATTTACCAGGTTTCGATCCTGGGATCCTACAAGGAAGATTTTCAACATCAATTTGATTTGTAATGAGCATAACCATAAGCATGACCCATGAACAATAACCACAAGAACACTATCACAAAATCCAAAATGATAAAAAATTTTAAGGTACAATGCGTAAGAAGGGAAATACAAGGCAATAAAGCCAAAACTCTGGAAGCTCTGCAGCACACTCCTGCTCCTGAACTGCTACTGCCTAACATCACCTGCATGCAATGGTCGTGTATAAGCTTATACAAAGCTTAAAGTGTGAAGCTCGTATCCTAAACCGTACCATTCCATAGGCTTCCGCGGTCCTCACGGTCGAATTTTGGTGACCCACGATCTGTTATCGGTATTTGTGTCAATCCTGAGTCGTGTCCTGTATGTTAGAATTAGCTCGACTCGAGACTCGTATCCTTGCGACTCCACCATCGCCGCGTTTCGAGCGCCAAGGCAATACCCAGGCCAAGAGATGTGGGCCCGCGTTCAGTTTGAGAAAAACGCCACACTTTGCAAAACCTAAGAGAACATGCCAAATCAATCACATCAATCAAGTACACATCAATCACTTCACATGTCAAGTACAAGCAACCCTAAGTCAACTCTCTCTCTCTCTCTCCACCCATACCTAGTCAAGTACACCCATCACTCCATCACTCACTCACACCCATCTCCCTCTCTATCTTACATCCCATTCTCTCTCTCTCTCTCTCATTTAAAAAAACTCATTCTCCAGGCAACCATGGGAGGTGGACGTCTAAGCTCTCCATGAGAAAGAGCTAGGTGTGGCCCACCTTCTTACCGTCCAATTCCACCATCTAAAATCAATCTCAATCGTTGAAGTCTATCCATTGGAGCTCTAGCATGCTTTGGTGGAAGAAGGAGGAGAAGATCATAGGTGGGTGCTTTTATTTGTTGATTTTGTGATTTGAGGGCCCACATATGTGGGACCCATCTTGATGTATTCATGTGTAGGGAGGGCCCATAGTGGCAAGGTCCCTCCCCTCTCACGATCATCTCTCTCTTTCTCTCTCTTTCTCTCTTTTGATATGTGTGACCCACCTTGATGCACCCCCATCATGATGTATGTATTATATCCATGCCATCCATATGTGGGGCCACCTCGATGTGCATGGCTAGTGGGCCATGTGTACATGGCCCCCACATTGATGCAGGTGTTGTATTCATACAATCCAACAGCTGAGGCTGCTGGACTGCATGAAGGAAAATACAAATATCAGTTTGGTCCTAAGTTGATGGCCCACCTGTGTGGGTCACACCTTGATGCATTTGCCGTACACGTGGACCTCACGTGATGTATGTATTTTATTTCCACACCGTCCAGTGATCTGAACGGTGGAAACCACCTCGATGTTTGTATTTTATCTGCACCGTCCATGGATTAGGACGGTGCTATGGGGCCAGCACGATGTATGTGTTATATATTCACCCCTTCCGTCCATGGCTGGGCGCATGGGGCCCATTCCACACGTGTGACACGTGTGGGGTGGGACCCACCTTAATGTATTTATTCTAAATCCTCTCCATCCATCTTATTGTACGAGCAGCCATAGCCGCTGATTGACTTCAGCAAGTTCTGTGGCCCCCACATTTGATGTATGTGTTGTGTATCTAAACCGTCCATCCATTTTGATGATCGTAGGGCCACCTTGATGAGTGTCCATCTGGATTGTCCGGATCGTGTGGACACACCTTGATCACCATGTGTGACTCCACCGTCCAGCAGCTAAGACCGTGGGTCCCACATGGCGTTCATATCCCAACCATCCGTTGAATGGACGTCTAGAGCTGGACGCCTGTTGTTTATATATTATATATGTGTGTGTGTGTGTACGGATATATGTGGTGGCCCCACATGGGAACCACCATGCTGTATGCCTTCATCTACACCATCTAGGTATTTGGACGGTGGAAACCCACCTGAATGCATGGATTTTATCTAACACCGTCCATTCGTTTGGGACGTGGGCCCCATGGCCATGATGTATGTGTTTTATGCACACCTTCCAGGTGTGGGCCCACCCCACACGTGTGACACATGTGGGTAGGTGGGACCCACCTTGATGCATCTGTTGTATTCCCACTGTCCAGTTTATTGGATGGTGCGACCCACCTTTGATGTCTATCTTACATCCAACCGTCCATCTGGACATGGGCCACCTTGATGTATATCTCCACCACCCACTGCTGTATGGAGTCCAGCATGATGCATGTGTTTCAGCCAGATCATCCGTCCTAGGCCCTGCACGTGTTGCAATCCACACCGTCCACTGTTTGGGACAGTGGGACCCACTGTAGTGTGTGTTTTATCCTCACTATCCGTCCAAATAGTGGGACTCCACCATGATGGTTGTGTTGCACAGTGTCCATCTGTGGGGCCAGCTATGATGTATTTATTATCCATGCACTACCAAAAAAATGACCAGAGGCTACAAACTATAAAGGTCTATAGCTACGGCTTTAATCTGTAACTAATTAGCTACGGATATAATTCGTAGCTAAAACTGTAGCTAACTCAATAGGACTTTATTAGAGACTGACGATGCTTAAGGGGCTCCATGGGACCCATTGAAATATATTTATTTTATCTAATTGGTCCATCAATTTTGAAAAATTATTTCAGTAAATGAGCCCAATAATTAGAAAGATCAAAAGTCTAAGTGGACCACACCATGAGAAAGAATGAAAAAATAAATTTATATCATTAATATGTGGTGTGGTCCACCTAAATCTTAGATCCGACTCATTTTTTGGATAAATCCTAAAAATGAGCCGTTAAAATGAATGGACGGAGTGGATAATTAACATACACAACGGTGGGCCCCACAAGTCTTAAAATAAATCACCCCTAAAATTTCATCTGCGCACTTCTCCCCCACACCTCTCCCGCGCACCCTATTTCACAAAAGGAAATCCCTCTCTCTCTCTATCGCCCGCCCGCGACTCACCCTCCCTCGCCCTCTCTCTCTCTCTCTCTCTCTCTCTCTCTCTCTCGCACTCAGCCCTCTCTCGATCTCTCGCGTTGCCTCACCCTCTCTCTATCTCTCAGCCCCACTTCCCTCTCTGTTTCCCAACCTTTCTGTCTCTCTCGCTAGGATTTTCAAAACCCCCTTTCGTTGCAAGAAGGAGAAGAAGAAGGAGAAGGAGAAGGAGAAGAAGAACGGTTAGTCTCTCTCTCTCTCTCTCTCGCACTCAGCCCTCTCTTGATCTCTCGCATTGCCTCACCCTCTCTCTATCTCTCAGCCCCATTTCCCTCTCTGTTTCCCAACCTATCTGTCTCTCTCGCTAGGGTTTTCAAAACCCCCTTTCGCTGCAAGAAGGAGAAGAAGAAGGAGAAGGAGAAGGAGAAGAAGAACGGTTAGTCTCTCTCTCTCTCTCTCTCTCTCTCTCTCTTTGAGATGGATCAAAAATCCCAATGAAGTTTTGATTGATTGTAGCTGCCGATGGCCACTGATGATGTGGGGTATAGGACTCCACATTGTTATTTCTGTTATCATTTTTTTTCTTAAAGAAACCTTGCCACCGATGAAATCACATAAAAGCACATCGTATTTGTGGCGTTTATTCCCACAAAAATGGCAAAAGAAATAATGTTGTGTAGCCCTGGGCCCCACATTTTTACTGGCCGTCGAATGCTGAAATGGATCAAAATATGGTTTCGATGTTTTCTATGCGAAGGGGCCATTAGTTACTATAGATTTGTTATCTCTCATTCTGAGTTAAATTTTTTGCTTTTCATCTTTCTTTCTACGGACATTGTATCGTCCTTAGGTACCATGTATTAGAGGACCTATCTGATACACTACAGAGGACAACTACTTGGATATGGGTTTTATGCAGCTCAGCTCAAACCGTTCAGTTTGTGGGCCTGTGGATGGAGCATAACACTGAAATCAGATTGGTTGGACAGTCCAAATGCCCAGTTGATGCACATTCGTTCGTTGGGTTTGGACTATAGCCTATTATCTCATCTCGACTGTTTATTCGATGATCACCAATCAAGCAGTTAGATCAAGGCACATGGGTCATCTGTCCAATAGCATTATGTATGCATTTAGTTCATTGTATTCTGCCGATGTATCAGGTCATTCCTCTATGGATAATGTTGTAACTCTTATGGGAGTTTCCCTCTGGCGAGCTTAATTTTGGTGCTCTTGATTGGAAACTCCCAGCAATGGTATAGTGTGTTAGGATGTATAGCAGGGTCTATTTCTGATATTTCTTTCTTTTCAATTTTAAAGATGGGAATGCCCCTCCAGAGGAATTTCTGTGTTTTGATTAATGGAAGGACAGTTTCTTTGTACTGTTTGTGGGACTTGTGACAATCACGTGTACTTGGTGGCATAATGCCTTTCATAAATAGAGGGGTTTGGTGGACCACTCCACCTTTTTCTTTTAAAAAAATAAAAAATATTTGATCTGGCTTTCATTGAGTTAGTGTTTTTCTGTGAGGAATTGTGTAATGTGGCATCAGTGCTGTTGAAATAGATGAAATGGGCATCTGGATCTATTTAATTCTCAGCGGACTAATGTCAAATGAGGTGTATGTGTGGTTAGAAGCGTGAACATGACTTAAACAGAGAAGCCTCTTTCCTACTATTTTTCTTTTCTTGTATTCATGTTTATTTAATAAAGATTTTATAAGTACTTGATATATTAGAATTGCATGTGAGACTTTTCATCTATGCAAGCGGTTTAAGATTTTACTTACAAATTACATTATTAATTTATGAGTTTGAGGGTCAAAGTTAGGATGCAAGTCTTAATTACGTTACACAACACATTAATGAAGCATGGAGGAATTACAAGAGAAGATTGACTGCAAAATATATTAAAAACAAGGATCCTATTACTGTGAGAGATAGTCCTGCCCCCCAGGTATCCCTATGGAGGATTGGAGGGTCTTCGTGGATCAACGTACCATCGAGGATTTCAAGAGGGCAAGTGTAAGGAATAAAGTTAATCGGGCCAAGCTAAAAGGACCTGCATGTCTTGGGAGGCACAGCATGGCTGTTACTCACCATAAGATAGTATGTATTTAAAAATAGATATTATAGTTTAAAATTGAATATAAATTTGAATTATCATCATCTAAATCTATTAATGATGTGTATTTAAATGATATGTAATGTGCCAAAGGCGATGGAGAAGAATCTTACCTCTGATGCCGAGATAGGTAGATGTGAGGTCTTCTTAAGAGCCCATACAAGAAAGGACAAAGTTGTCCAGTATCCTGACCTTGCTGTAAGTGCATCCCTCGTACCACTAACTAGTACCCTTATGAAAAGTCTATGTATAACTTTGAATTATATTACATTCATTTGTATTTTTTTCACAGGAAAAACTAGATGAGCTCTATAGTAGCAATCCTGCTTCTAGGATGACCGGCGTGGATGATGCCCTTACAGAGGTACTAATAAAATTTAAAAATTACTTAAGTTTTATGGTAATTATGAATATCCTAATAACTTGATTTACAATGTTTTACAGTTGGTTGGTTCTGACAAAAGAGGGCGAATGCGGAGCCCCTGCTCGTTCAAAGGTTGAGAACGTGACAAAAGACAAAGAGAGCATAACTCAAGAGTTATTTCAGATGAAGAAAAAATTGGTTGATATGACTCAAGATATATTTGAGATGAAGAAAACATTGGCGGATATGCAGAAAGAGGGACATTATACTCAAAATCTCTTATCACCAACAGTCGCTAAATCTGATCAGGCATCGTCGGTATGCAAGTATAAATTTTTTACTATATTGAGCTTACAATTATAAATGCTAACAATACCAATGCCATTTATGTGTAAATGTAGCCGGATATTATATATCGCGGTAAGAGATGCGACTTGCTTGCTTTTGAAAAACGTGGTGTAATTGCTCATGGTGAAGTACACGAAGTTAATCCAAATGTAACTGTCCATTGCAAACCGTTGGAGGATGGAGCTTTTGTTGTTGTCCTGACTGAGGTTATACAACCTAACACTCCTTTGTGGAAAGAAGATGGGTTCGCATCTACACTTGGAGAGGCCGGTCCGGGATCATTTGTGCAATGGGGGAAAGAGGATTTGAGAATTCAATAATTTGAACAAATTTGGTACTCTATAATTGAACATGTGTAGTGTGTATTTTGAACTAATTTTGAACGTGTAGTGTGCATTTTGAACTAATTTTGAACTAATTTGGCACTTTATATATATATATATTGAATGAATTTTGTACTCTATATTTGAACGTATTTATAGTTTTAGGCTCCATTTGGTCATCACATTAGTATTTATAAAAATATTTTTTTTGAAAACCAAATGGAGCCTAAGCCCTTTTTTAACTCCGCCAATACAACTCCTTGCATTGCTGGTCCCAAGCCTAGGTAAAGGAGGAGGGAGAAGGGCTTTAAAATGAGATCATTAACTATGGAGGAGATCCTGAAAATGCAGTGAGTATCTCTAGTTTTATGGTTTTACTTGTACATTCCTGTATTGATTACTTAAGCATGACAATTATGCACATTCTTTCAGGTGAATGTTGCATGTGGGAGGATTAGAGCTGCATGATATCTGTGTTGTAATATCGTGTGTTGTAATTATAGTTATCTATAATAGTAATTTGTTCATTATAGTGCATTCACAATAGTTATCATTGTGGTTACAGTTATTCATTATGTGACAGGTTTTTAGGTGAGATGAACGAATTTCAAAATAAAATAGTCTGCGGTTTTGAGAAGTGATTCCCAGGATGTATGTATGTTTCAGGGGCCATCCGTACCTTGGAAGCATACAATGGAATGTAAGGAAAACCCTCGAGTTCCCTTCTTTGAATCATGAAATGGTATTTATACTCTTTTCATTGAGTGATGAATTGCCATACTTTTAAATTTGTTCACATGGGTTCTGGTAGAGACTATTGTGGTGTTCCTTATTCTGGTAGAGACTATTGTGGGTTCTGATGAGTAAAACACTTTGACAATGTTTTGTAGATAAAAAATATATACTTCTATCTGATATGCTCTTTCTTTTTCTACTTTTTTTGTGTGTTCAGAAATTGCTGATTTCCACAGTTGAATTAGGGTTTTTTTTTTCTCTATTTCTGCTTGGAATTTAGCTTCAGATCTTCTTTGATGGAATATTTTTCATTTTTCGATCTTGTTTTAGGTGGGATATATAAATCTTTACTGTTTTATTTGTTTTGACGGAAAAAAAAAAGATCATAGAATTAGCAAACTTTATAATGTGATTTCCAAGTTTAAGAAAATGTAGCGAGGATTTGAGTAATGTTTTAAATTTTCACTGCATTTGAATGATTTACTACTATTGTATTGTAGGTTTAGCTCCAACATTTTTATGCATTTACTGCCAAGAATCATCCAATCTTATAAGAGTTAGTGAGAGTTAACAACTACAATGCCTTCTGTTTATGGTTATTTAATGGTGAGCTGATCTGAGTAATCATTTGAGAAATGCAGGTTCGGGGTTGGACGTTCACAATATTTGCTAGATCATGAAATTTTGACGAGGTATGTTTGATTCCTTTGGCTATTGTTTGAATCTTTTGCTGAATTGGAAGATGTAGGTTTGGATTTGTGGAAAACATTTTTTTTTGTTTATTTTCTTTTTCTTTTTAAAATTTTCTTGGAACCCCTGGTTTGATGGAAAATAAAAACACAATTTTCAGAAGAAAAGAACTGATGAAAGAAAAGAAGTGTGATGTTTCTTTTGGATGACCTGCTCTTGTTAAAGGGTACAGAAAGACGTGTGGATTTTGGCATTGGTGTAGATTGGTGTGGGTTTTCACGAGCTTGGAGTGGGTTTCAATTCGTCTTCTAGAGCATGATGCCTGATAAATTTCTATTGCATTGCCAGGAAATGTCAAGTAAGTCTTATGGGATTATCATTTTGTTACCATTCAGTTGAATTGAGGATGTAAAGGACAGGCTGGCTCTTATATCTTTATCATATAGATTTTGCACTAGCTAAGTGAAACACCATAAACGGTTATGGGGATGATAGAAATGTCACTGGAATGGTATTCCATTTGTTTATGGTTTGTTTGTTTAAACTAATCCTTCGTTTAAAAAAAATGCTAACTATCCTGACCTAGACTAGTCATCACTAGCCATGTAGTATTTTTTTGATTGAAGTTATCCAATGGAACTTTTCTTTTGTTTGTTTGTTTGTTTGTTCTTTTTTTAAAAAAAATTAATTTTTTTATTTTTTATTTTTGTGATTTGCTGATGCGTCAAAATTGGGTTGACATGGGCGAATGTATTTCAAGCTTTGATTGTCCAATTCATAGGTCACCTCTTGATGGATCGTAGCCTAAATGTGGCAGTTGCCGGATTATCATATTTATCATTCACCCAACTCCTGGCTGTTCAATAAGGATCCACAAAACACCACTGATCGGATAGTTAAGAGGCATCTAAATTGCATGAATCGCAAGCCTTATCCAAGAAGCAAACTGATATTGGATGGTCCAGATGAATGAGCATGTTGTCTCATGAACATTAATGTAGTTCACCTGCATGGTGGATGTTAGAAAACCCCTTTCTTATACATACATCTTCTTGATTTGGATTTTCTAGTTCATACATACATGGGGTGAAGTAATTAAAATGAGAGTCCTTACATATTGATTATGTGAATTCTTCTCATGTTCTTTTACTTTTGCAGGTTGCCTGACATTTATGTGTGTTAATGTAGATTGTCAATTTGATGGGCTACCACACGGATTGTGGATGGCCAGAGCTCAGAAAGCAAGTTGATTGCCTGTCATGGTCATCCTTTTAGTGGCCTGAAAAATGAGAGCACTTGTGTATGGCAACCGAGACTATCAGCTTGGTGGCTACCACATGGATCATGGATGGCTGGACCTTAGAATGTAACTCAATCAGACTCATAGTCATCTGATTAGTTGCCTAAAAGGGAGATGGTTAGCTCAAATAATGAGCAGCAGTCTCCATTCAGCTGCAAAACTCGCGACAATTGGATGGTCAGAGATGTTTAGTCGCGGTAAAAATTCAGAGGAGAGTATGTTGAGTTTTCTCAGCCGTTGCTTTCGTCGATCCTAGGAGAGTCGTCGGTTGATTCAGAAACATCCGGCTGTAATTCCACTCTGTCAGTCTGTTTTTTGCTATTTTTACAATACACGAAGTGGTTGTTGAGGTCGAGCTCGCGTCTGGAATTTGGAGCGTATGATGGAATCGAAGACGAATACTCTGACGAATTTACGGTTAGATCTTCGATTTCCATAAAATTTCTTTATTTTTTTTAGTTGTTTTGTATTTATATTGTCTAAAATGATATTGTAATTTTTAGCTTTTGAGGTTCAAAAATGAAGAGCATGAAGAGAGCTACAAAAAGCTCAGGAACGGGGAGAGGAGACACGAGTATCGGCACGACTATGCCAAGGAATACGGCCTAACAATAGAGTATAGAGATGTCATGCTCTAGCAGTGGCTGCTGACGGTGAACTAGATAATCGAGGTGAGGGACTCTCGAATCACGTTTTCTTAACAATATTCTATGAGAATCTAAAAAATTGGCTGATATGCAACTGATATGCAACTCAGTGACTATCAATTGACAAATGGCAGATTGAATGTTTCATTGGATTTTCTTGACATAATGGCAGTTGCCGAAATGTAATTCGAATGCTTGCCTAATGGATATTTTCTTACCTAAATTGGTAGGTTCGATGTCATACGACACAATTTAATTGCAGTTGGATGTTTAGTTGGCATTCACGTAAATGTTACTTTCTATGATATTTCTATGTTTGTGCAAAAGGCTTTAGCCTCAGTTTTTAACCTTTTCAGCCACAGTTTTGAACTGAGGTTAAAGCCCCCTTTTCTTGTAGTGAATGATGATCAACACTGATTAGGCCTATTTTTGTGTAAATGATGTCGATTGTCCATATTAAAGGCCATTAATCAAATGGTTGGGTATTGGTCGAATTATGCGATCTTTTCCCACAAAAAATGAGTCAGACCTAATGAACAGACTAAATCAATGAATCGACCTATGTTAGTGTCCCCATAAGAATACTTTATAACTTGTTGTGCTAAGAAAGCATAAGAGCATCTCTTCATATTCTAAATGTAGTTTTCCTGATAGAAGTTACTTTCTAACATAGGCAATCGATAGGCTGGACTGATGGTTATTCAAGCATACCATATGGTAGGTGATCCAGACTCATTTGCAATTGAATTGTGCACTGAATCTGAGAATTAGATGTGGATTCTGCATTCTATCTGCTCTCATGGTACAAACTCTCCATTCTAAGAATTGGATGTGGATTCTGCACTGAATCTGAGACTAGAAACCCCTTAAACTCTGTGTGTGTGTGTGTGTATTAACATTGGTGTGATGAGTATTTACTAGTGATTGGGAACCAACCTGAGCCTTACTTTTTAGTTCACAGGCTGGTTGGCTAGTCCTGGACTCAGGTCTTCATTAATACCACCACATTTATGGGCACCTCAACATGCACCATACATATGGCCATTGTTTTTTTTTTCTCCTTCCCAGACTACTATTTCTTGGAGATCTAGGAAGTTTTTAGTAAAGGCGTGCATACTAGTGCTGCTATTACCAACTTACCCTCGAAATTTCAGTTTTGCCACACTGCACTTGTGGTACCAGGTACCCATATCCATATCTGTATTTTAGTACCACCATTGAGTAAATAATCACTCAAATTGAAAGGAGGATAGCTATAAGACTAGCATGATTTATGGGACACAGTTGGATCTTTTAACCATGTTCCGGGCATTCCCCGTCAGAGCTTTTCTAAGCTGACATGCATGTGCAAGTCAGCTAATGCATGCACCTCCATATATGCCAGCTCGGCACATAGGTAAAATATCCAAGCCCCACTCATCATGTGGATGCATAGATGCTACTAGTGAAAGATAAAGGTGGCCTGCTCAGTAGTTGTGCCATGATATTAGAAATAAGTGGATGTGTGAGAAAACTTCAGACAGGTCTTTCACAGCTATACATTCATTCAGTTGATTGTGGCTCGACTAGAGGATTGACCTAATTCTTGGGATACGGAATCTATAGTTTACCCTTCTGATGGATGGGTTGGATATTACACTTGTCTGCCATGCCAGCATGTGGTAGTATGTGCATTAGCTCACTTATACATGCATGTGAGCTTAGCAAACCTCTTTCCCTTCCTCAGCTGGGCTCTACCAAGAAGGTGCAAATTTCTAGCAGGCGGTGAATCTGCTTCTGAACATCATTAGATCATTTTCTGATGGTGATCTTTTCTCTATATAACGTGATGCACTGTATACCCTAGAAACTATCTAGAACTCGAGGCATTGCCACTAATCACTGGCATGTCCTACTTGTAGTTGACAAGCAAATGGAGATTTTCTTTTCATGATGGTCAACTCTACTTGTACATTTTTCAGGTCATAGATACTCGTGGTCAGTATCTATTCCACTTGGGAAGTGGGTACTTGTGCTACCGATGGTCCTCGTTGCGGAAATTGTCCAGATGTTTATTTTGGCCCTACAAACCATATGGTGAGACCATTCCTTTTGTGTCAATTTCATTCCTCTTTGATTTTTTATTAATTCATTAAGAATAAAAAAGAAAATGTTTATACATGATGCACTTCTTTCACATTGTCTTTCTTTCCCCCAATGGTCACTCCGATTTATGAATGCCATGACTATTTGTAGAATGATGGAATATACGAAGCTGTTGCAGGAAGTGACTTTGTCATTATTAGAGTTGCATTTCGAGACAACTCTTCAAAGTACTACATAAATGACCGTGGAAGTAATTTTACAGAGGTCACTAAGAAATTGAAAGGAAAAGGAGTGGACTTGGATAACAATCGGTTTTTGATTCTTCAGGTGAGTGATGGGCTGATGGCTGAAAAAGGCCTATTTACTTGGGAAAAAAATATCATACCATCAAAATATATCTTTTCTTTCAATTCTTTATCATTGAAATTTCAGGGTGAAGTCGAGAAAATTTCTCTAATGAAGTCAAAGATTTATATTTTTAGCATTATTGTAATTGTAATTGTATTTAATTGAATGAAGGATTGTAATTAAATGAATGAATGATTGTAATTGAATGAATGAATGATTGTAATTGATTGTAATGGAATGAATGAATGATTATGCAGGTGGTAATTGAATGAACAAATGATTATATATATATATATATATATTTTTTTTTTTTAATATACGAAATAGCTACGGATATTGACCGTAGCCAGTAATCTGACAGCTGTAGCCATTTTAAAATTTGGTATATTGCTACGGACTTTTAGCTATAAATAATATCCGTAGCTGTTTATGGTTATCGCTACAAGTATAATTGCTACGGATTATATCTGTAGCTGTTGTAAACTATAGCGACGGATTAAATCCGTAGCTATAGGTTCCAGACCTATTGTTACGGCACCTACGACTACGGTCGTGCCATGGACATGCTACGAACTAGAACTGTAGCCATAGGTCTATGGCTACGGATTTTATCCATAACCTTTGCCCATTTTTCTGGTAGTGATGATGTCCAATTATGTGGACCCCACCAGCAATTCAGTTGTTGTGTCAACGTCAACAAGTTCTGTGGGCCTGATCATGGGTATGTGTTATGTCACAACCGTCCAGTCCATTGGACATGGACCCCACCTTAATGAGATGTATCTATGGCCCATTTGGTGCGGCCCATTGATGTGGCCGACTGGATGTACATGAGACCCATTGATGCGGCCGACTTGATGTGTATGAGGCCCATTAGTGCGGCCTGTTGATGCGGCCTACTTTTTGTATTTGAAGCCCATTGTGATATGTGAGGCCCATGTGCAAGGCCCATTGTAATGTATTCCCGGCCCATTTGGTAAGGCCCAATGAGATGTATTTTTGGCCCACATGGCGTGGCCATTGTGATGTTTCTTTAGCCCACTTAATGAGGCCTATTATGATGTGCATTAGGCCCACGGGTTGTAGCCTGTGTGATGCATCTATGGCCCATGTGCAGGGCCCATCTGTTGTGTATATGCAGCCCACAAGTGAGACCCGATGTGATGTATTTATGGCCCATGTGCCGAGGCCCATTGTCATGTATATGTAGCCCATGAGTGAGGCCCGATGTGATGTATTTATGGCCCATGTGCCATGGCCCATTGTCAGGTATATGCAGCCCATGAGTGAGACCCGTAGTGATGTGTATTAGGTCCTTGTGTGATGTCATGGGCCCACTATATGTTTGGCATTATGTGGACCATTCCTTGGGAGCAATGTTGGTTAAATGGCCACATTGATGGTCGATGATGGTTAAACGTCTACATTGTGACCTTCCCTTAGGCCTTGTTCGGCCGATCATCAAGGCCGATTCCGATTGTCGAGGCCGAGTATTAAGGTCGATTCCGATTTGTTGAGGCCAATTAGATAGGTTGATTCTGATTGTCGAGGCCGATCGTGATTTGTAGAGGCTAATTGTTGATGAGGGTCGAATATTGCATATTAGACCCTAATCGAGGCTGATTCCGATTGCCAAGGCCGATTCTGATTGTCAAGGCCAAGTATTGAGGCCGATTCCGATTGCCAAGGCTGATTGTATAGGCCGATTCCAATTGTTGAGGCCGAGTATCGAGGTCGATTCTAATTTGTCGAGGTCAATTGTATAGGCTGATTTCGATTGTCGAGGCCAAGTATCGAGGCCGATTCTGATTGCCAAGGCCGATTCTGATTGTCGAGGCCAAGTATTGAGGCCGATTCCGATTGCCGAGGCTGATTATATAAGCCGATTCCAATTGTTGAGGCCGAGTATCGAGGTCGATTCTAATTTGTCGAGGTCAATTGTATAGGCTGATTTCGATTGTCGAGGCCAAGTATCGAGGCCGATTTCGATTTGTCGAGGCCAATTTCGATTATCGAGGCCAATGCCGATTTGTTAAGGCCAATTGTATAGGCCGATTCCGATTGTTGAGGCCGAGTATTGAGGCCGATTCCGATTGTCGAGGCTGATTGTATAGGCCGATTCCAATTTATCGAGGCCGATTGTATAGGCCGATTCCAATTGTCGAGGCCAAGTATCGAGGTTGATTCCAATTGTTGAGGCCTATTATATAGGCTGATTCTAATTGTCGAGGCCGAGTATCGAGACCAATTTCGATTTGTCGAGGCCAATTGTATAGGCTGATTCCGATTGTCGAGGCTTAGTCCAATTGACGAGGCCGATTCTTTTAGTCGAGGCTGATTCCGATTGACGATTTCGACTGTTGAGGCTGTGTCTGATTGACAAAGGCGATTTCATATGTCGAGGCTGATTTCGATTGTCGATTCCGATTGTCGAGGCCGAGTCCAATTAACGAGGCCGATTCCATTAGTCGAGGACGAGTCCGATTGACGAGGCCGATTCTGTTAGTTCAGGCTGATTCTATTAGTTGATTTCGATCATCGATTCCATATGTCAAGGCCGATTCTGATTGTCGAGGTTGATTCTGATTGTCAAGGCTGATTCCGAGTATCGAGGCCGATCCTGAGTATGTGACAGCATAGTATCATGAGACATGCCCATACGCATCATCTACATGTTTGATTATGAGATATGGTTGGGCATTGCATATGACAGGTTGTTTATGGGACTCCCTGATAGGCAGAGTTGCCCCACATGAGCGCACGGTATGCGTAGGATTGATGCATGATTGGACTATGTGACTCATGCATCTTACATTGCGTGTTGTGATTACTCTATGCCCTAGTAACATCAGGGTCGTAGCCTTCACAGGCATATTATAGATGGCCAGATGGGACACCAAAAATCTATTCTACATGCGGTGATATAGATATCTTTGGGTGAATATCCCTAAACCCTCTTGGTTCTAGAGGTTGCTCCAACGACTAGACCGAGTGGATGCATGAACGCATGGGGGCCGTATACCATTAGGCTGCGTCTTCCATTGTGTCGTGGTCGGTTGGAAGGGGGTGTGGCCTTACTTTCCCAAGAGGAGGGGGCAAAGCTAGGCTGCGTTTGACTAGCTCGAGGAATGAGTCCGCTATCGACGAGCCGGGCCCAATATTGGCAGGCGAATAATGAGGTCTCTTCCACTCACCTTGTTGGGCGCGATGGGGCGGCAATCTTGTTTGGAGTGTAATAGATCCCGGCGATGATTCCAAAGATGAACTGTACTAATATGTGGACTTATTGAGTAGGAGTTATATACTTATTCATTCATTCATTCACTATCCACTCGGGTTGGTGGTGCGCAACTATTTGTTATGTGTACCTTTGCAATTGTCAGGATTTCAGTTGGGGCGCGTGACTAACCTGAGATTAGGAGTTTACACATTGAGTCTGACTATCCAAATTTAGGTATGGGACTGGTTTGGATAGAAGTCCCTTGTGATGGACCCCATAGCCTGCGATACTACGTACTATCATCCCGACTTCACACTTTAGCATGGTCATTCCATTCGCACCGCATATTGTATTACATCTGTGGCATATGACATTTTGGGTTACTGTGTTTCTGCATTTATATAGTCTAGATATGGCTGACGGTATTTGTGAGCTTATCAAGAATTGTATATTGCATTGCATCCTCGGCATCTGATATTTGACTCTTTATGACTCCTCATTTGCATAGCTGATCTGTAATGCGTACTCTGATATTGTTTGACTCATGGACTTGTCAGTATTTCCACTGTACTTTGATATCATATAATTCATGATCTTAGCAGTATTTCCTATATTGTATGATTACGGAGTTGTGTTAAATACTTGGCACTTACCTTGTGCACACACTTTCACCACCCACTAATCTTTTTATAAGCTTATGCACGATAAATGCATGCAGGTAGTGTTCGGTTGCAGTAGGGTTGAGCATGGAGCGTGCAGCGGTCTTCTGGAACTTTGATTTTCGACATATGTATTTTCCTTTCAGCATTGTATTCAAATGTTTATATTAGTGGATATGTGATGATGATGTTGCCTTTATGATTTGGGTATACTTGTGGTTATGCTTATTATGAGTTAAATGTACATTGAAAAATCCTCCTTGCAGGATCTCAGGATCGAAATCTGGCATATGGGCGCTAGGACCCGAGAATGGAGTACTACGGAGGCTATAAGAACCAGATTCGGTGATCGGGATTCCTGTGAATCCGATTTTCAGATTTGGGGTGTGACATAGAGGGTGGTGAAAGTATGTGCAAATGGTAGAAATGCAAGTTTGCAATATCAAAGTAATGAGGAAATGCCGGTAAGTCCATGAATGTCATCAGCCGTACTAAGGCTATGCGATGCAAGACATGAGTGCTATCAGCCATATCAAGACCATGCGATGCAAGGAGTGAATGATGTCGGCCATACCAAGGCCATGCAATGCAAGATGTAACTCAAGCATACCACTCATCATTCGAATCCATATGTAAATGCAGTTCATAGCTAGAGCATCAAATATCAGTATAGTTCTCACTCTAAGTAAGCACCGGTGTCTAGTACACTCTACACCAGCTTGCTGCCCCTATCCGAGCGCATAACTGGGTGAGTGGAAGAGACCTCACTATTCGCCTGCCAATATTGGGCCCGGCTCATCGATAGCGGACCTATTCTTCAAGCTAGTCAAACTCAACCTAGAAATTGCCCCCTCACTCAGGCGGGTAAGTTCACACCCATTTTCAATCGACCACGACACAGTGGGAGATGCGGCTATTGGTATACAGCCCTCGCACGCTCATGCATCGACTCGGTCTAGACATTAGAGTCATCCACTAGTACATCGGGTTTAGGAATTTTCACCCAGGGACATGTATGGCGCCCCGATGCTAGAAACAGTGTTTTTGATATCCAATCCGGCCACCCACGATGTGTTTGTGAAGGCTACAGCCCTAATGTCGCTAGGGCACACCATAATCACAATCACACAAATGCAAATGTGCATGAGTCATGCAGTCCAATCATGCATCAATCCTGCGCATATTGTGCGCTCATGTGGGGTAACTCCGCCTATCAGGGAGTCCCAAAAACCACCTGCACTATGACATATGTAATGACCAATCACATCTCATAACAAATATACAGATGATGCGTATGGGTATGTATCATGATGCTATGCTATCACAAACTCATGATCGACAACGGTAGTCGGTATCGGCAATCTGCACTGATAATCATCATCGATAATCAACCTCAACGCAAGGCGGTGTTCATAGATGGACGGCTGATGATGTATCAGTTAAAATCAATGGGGCCCAAGCGTTTGGGTTAACCCACTAGAGAATGATGAGAATGGGCCTAACAAGGCCTAAGGGAAGGTCACAATGTGGACGTCCAACCATCATTGCCCATCAATGTAGACCTTTAACCAACATTGCTCCTAAGGAATGACGCTCATAGGGTCAGTCATATAATGGGCCCACGGCCTCATACAAGGGTCTAATATACATCATCATGGGCCTCGATTATGGGGCATATATGCATCACATTGAGCCTCACTCATGGGCCAATATATATAACATTGGGTCGTATCAAATGTGCCGAATTAAATGGGCCGAGTTGAATGGGCCGAGTCAAATGGGCTGAATCAAATAGGCTAAGTCGAATAGGCCGAGTTGAATGGGCCAATCAAATGGGCCAAGTCAAATGGGCCGATTCAAATGGGCTAAATCAAATGGGCCAAATTAAATGGGCTAAGTTGAATGGGCCGAGTTGAATGGGCCGATCGAATAGGCTGAGTTGATGGGCCGATCAAATGGGCCGAGTCAAATGAGCCAAATCAAATGGGCCGAATCAAATGGGCAGAGTTGAATGGGCCAAATCAAATAGGTTGTTTATCCATAGTTAGAGATCATTATAGAGCATAAAAAATGAATCATATCCAAAGGATCATCTGGACCATACCACTAATGGCAGTGGTGATAATGATTCCCACAGTTAAAAATTTAGAGGGCCCACCATAGCATTTATTTCCCATCCAGTCTGATCATAAGGTCACAAAGACCTGAACAGTGAGGAAAAACAAATATCACATTGGTCCAAAACTTCTGTAACCCAAAGGGGTGCAATGGTAGACGTTCAATTCCACTGTTTTCTACAGTGGGGTCTGCATGATACTAGATCTACCTTATTTTCAATCCCAAGCCTTGAGACAAGATCGCCAGATGAATGGACGGTTGGTTGGATCACATACATCAGGGGTGGGGTCCATGTGCATGTCCAATGAATAGACGGTCTAGACATTGCATAGGCATTAGATGGCCCCACATCCTTGCTGCTACACGTGCAACAGTCCCACGTGTGGGGTCCCACCATCCTTTGGTGTGGATGGTGTGGATAAAACACATACATCGGGCCTCATGGCACCATCCAGACCCACCTGGACGGTGCAGATCTTCTTATAATTTAAAGGTGGGTCCCACGTGGGAGTGGCCCACCAAAGCAATATTTTATAGTATATAATATTATATATTATATAGTTAAATATAATATAATTATATATATATACACATACACACACACACACACACCTTATATACACAAAGAGGAAGTGGCTGCTCACCGTCCAGATCCATCTGGACGGTGCAGATCACCTATGTTAAAGGTGGGTCCCACGTGGGAGGGTGGCCCATAATAATCATGCATATATATTAATATAATATTAAAGTATTATATATAATATATTAGATATTAACATCCAACCCAGCGTCCAACAGCAGGGGTGTTAGACGGTCTAGATTCATAATCCCATACTATCAAGGTGGGACCACGTGGTGGCCCACCGGATATTTATTATAATATATATCTTATATTATATATATATATATATATTATATATCATATATATTATATAAAATAAAAAAAAGGGGGGTTAGGTCTAGTGTGTGGGACTTCCCACTGTCCCAACAGTGGACGGTGTGGATCTTCACCTATAATATGGGGGGCCACACCGTCTGATGAACGAAGTAAATATAACACATATATTAGTGGGGTCCACTCCATCATAAGGGGGGGGAGGAGAGAGAGAGAGAGAGAGAGAGAGAGAGAGAGAGAGAGAGAGAGAAACGTGAAGGGGAGGGACCCGCCACTATTGGACCCTCCCTTATATAATGCATTCATCATGCGGGTCCCACAACAAGTGGGCCCTTAAATCAAGAATCAACGGTGGATCACCCACCTATTGGCCTCCTTCTTTAGCTCCTTGGACTCCTATGCTCCTTGCTTTCAACTTTGATGGAGGTTGATGGAGATTGGAAGGTTGAGATGGGAGATGAGAGAGTGGGAAAATGGGCCACACTTGGCTTTGGGAGAGCTTGGGGAGTTTGGACGTTGGAAGCTCTCTTGGGAGTTTAGAGATTAGTTAGAGAAAAAGAGAGAGAGAGAGAGGTGATGGATTGATAAGAGATGGAGTGATGGGTGATGGGTGATGGGTGGAGTGATGGAGTTGTAAGAAAGGAATGGGTGGAGAGAGAGAGAGAGAGAGAGAGTTGACTTTGGGAATGGGAAAGGGATGGATTGCTTGTACTTGTGGTATGATGTCTACTTGACTTTATTGATTAATTGATTAATTGATTGATTGATTGGATAGGTCGTAAAGATTCTCTCGCAATTCGCACGTGCGGCGTTTTCCTTGAAATGAATATGGGCCCACATCTTCTGGCTCGGGTATTGGATCGGCACGCGAGTCACGACATTGGAACCGCAGCGATGGTGCGGTCACTAAGGTTTAAGTTTCGGGTCAAGCCGACTTCGGTATGCATGACTCGGCTTAGGATCGTGCTCAAATGTCGAATACAGGTCAAGGGTTGTCGAAATTCGACCGGGAGGACCGTGGAAGCCTATGGAACGGTATGAACTAAGATACAGGTCTTACATCTCATCCCCAAATGTGACTGACCCACAATCAAAGTTTGAATAATCGTAAAAATGAGTTTGATCTCCAGTCATGTGTCTGAAGAATCCACTATCGAGATACCATTTAGAACTATTGCTAGCCTTAAGAGAGTATAAATCACTAGGCAATTGTTCTAACTATTTTTATGTTTGATAGTACTCAATAGTTTAGGAGTGTCAGTAATCAATTGGTTTTGGGAATTCGCAGTGTTATCTTTTGCACCCTCTAGTCTTACTTTAATGGCCATAACTTCACAACTTCAGTCAAGATCACTCTCTAGGTGGTTAAGCCCTTAAGAGAGACCCGCTCTGATACTAATTAAAATTTCGGTAACACCGCTATAGTAGAAGTCGGAATATGTCAAAGTGTCCTAGAGGGGGGTGAATAGGACTTTATATACTTTTCTTCAATAACTAAAAATCCTATTAATCCTAATCTTGATCTATCATGCACTTATCAAGATATACTCATTTAACTCTAATGACTTCCAAGCCAAATACAGGATCTAATCACAAGATTACTCAATATTCAAATAAGATGTAGTAATTTATTTATGATGGATGAACTATGTGATAGTGTGCGTGGGATGTGCTTCTTAGCAATTCTAAACATTCATGTTATCATGTTTTATATAATTATTCAAAGTAAGCATAAGAATTGAATACTCAAAGATCAATCCCAAAAATAGTCATTTATAGTGTTTCGGCTATGTGCTTACTCCACTCCCGGCGGATGCACTCAACCCTTGAGTGTACCAAATTTCATTAATGGAGGTTTTAAATCAGGTTTACCTCTAACTTTTATAACCTACACAAGGTCGACTCTAGGACCGACACAAGGAACCTAGACATGCCTACACAGGGCACAAGTTTATACCCTACACAAGAGCAAAGGTCAATACGAAGCACCTAGGTTTTATGCCCTACACAAGAGCAAAAGATCCACACAAGGAACCTCTGTTTTATGCCTTACACAAGACCTAAGGATCCATACAAGGAACCTGGGTTTAGACCAAACAGGTCAAGGATCCACACAAGGACCCTAGTTTAGGCCACAGAGGCTAAGGATCCACACAAGGACCCTAGTTTAGGCCACACAGGCCAAGGATCTATGTAAAGGACCTAAGTTTATGCCATACATAAGAGCAAGGGTCAACACACAGCACCCAAACGTACTCTCCCGTCGAAGGCCTCCTATGAGGGCTTGAAAGGGTGAGATGTACCTATGACCTAATCCTACAAACAAATGATCAACAGGGTCTCTGGACTCTAATGACCTACAGATAAGTAGATGAACCCCATTTTGTTTGTTGATGAAGATATACTCCCTTGATGACGGAGATTCTTCGGCTTCCTTGATCCGCAACACTGATGATGCTCCAATGCAAGGCAACGGGGATGGGTCAAGGTTTATTGGAATCCACTCTAATAAATGTTAATCATTAAGAAACGGAGTGATACCAAGGTTTTAAGCATTCAAGAGATCTCAGCTCAATTATTTGCCATTAAGATGGTAGCTGGATGATCCTTGAATAAGGAAGTTTATTCACCAATCCACTTTACAGAATATCAATGATGAGGGTGGATTGAAGAATGAACTCCCATGAGAAAAAGGGCCTAGGGTAGGTGATATGCAACTATTCTATCAAGGCTCTCTCTCTTTTTCTCTCTATCAGCAACCAAGAATAAACTCTTCTTATAAACGCAAAAAGTCTTAATGGAAATAAAATTGTCAGAGTTTGACTGAGTTCGATATCATCGAACCTGATTCGATGTCATCAAACATAGAATTTCGATGCCATTGGCTATCCGTTCGATGATATAAACTCAACTGAAAACTATTCTAAGAACTTTTGATCGAAGATCGATGTTATCGAACCTCCTTCGATGTCATCGATATTTGAACTTCGATGTCATTGAATCACTGTTCGATTCCTCGACATGACATTACTTAGAGGTTGCTAGACTTTTTAAAGAAGGCATCGATGACATCGAACCTGGTTCAAAGATATCAAAATTCAAATTCCGATGTCATCGAATCCCAGTTCGATTCCTCGATCTTTTTAGATGATATATTGTGAAAGCTCACTGGACACTTTTTGTCCTCTTTTCGATTTCATCCAGACATTCTCGATGTCATCAAAATTCAAATATCGATGTCACTAAGCCTATCTCGATTCCTCGAACATTTTCACAGATTTTCCTGTTAAGCTTGTTGGACACATTTAGTTTAGATTCGATCTCATCGAACCCATTTCGATATCATCAAATTTTGAATTTCGATGACATCCAAATTAGTTCGATTACTCGGGCAATATCAAAATATTTCCAAAAAGATTTTGCTGGATAATCCTCTAAGTCCTTCGATGATATTGACTAGCCTTCGATGTCATCAATTACTTACTTCGATGTCATCGAAGGTATATTCGATCTATCGAAAATTCTATCCAAATACTTTGTAGTTATTGGACATAAAATGCCTCAATTTAATGTCATCAAAGCCTGTTCGATGTCATCAACATTGAGAACTCGATGTCATCGACAGAAGCTTGATGTCATCGATCTGAGCCGAAAAACTTAGAGAATTTTATTGTTTAAGAATAAGTTTTCAGACTTTTTAACACCTATGTTGTTCTAAGGTTTTTAAGGGTTTATTTACCTAGGTGTTTTAGGACATGGGATGTGAGGCTTAATTTACCTTTGACGGCTCGGAAGACACATCTAGTTAAGGCAATGTTTGAACGATCTTCTTATGGGGCTCACTTGACTCATCAACTCAACCTACACGCTAATTGACAAACTAGGGCACTTTCAAACATTTTGTTTACAAGCCTCTGATACGTAGTACTAGCGTTCTTTAGCCCGAAGGGCATGGCCTTGTAGCAGTAGAGACCTTTATTAGTGACAAAGCTCGTCTTCTACTTGCCGTGAGGGTGCATTGCAATTTGATTGTAACCTGAATACGCGTCCATAAAGCTTAGGAGCTCGTGTCCAGCATACTATTGATGAGCTAGTCGATTCGAGGGAAGGAGAAACTGTCCTTAGGGCATGCTTTGTTCAGGTCGGTGTAATCCACACAGACCTGTTACTTCCCATTGGACTTCTTCACTAGGACAATGTTGGCTAGCTAGTCTGGATAGCATATCTCTTTCATAAAACCTACCTCGAGGAGTTTTCCGACCTCCTCTCCAATTATTATGTATTGCTCTGCTTCGAATGCTCTCCTCTTTTGCTTAACCGGCCTGTGGTTGGGATTGATGTTAAGTTTCTGTACCATCACTTATGGGTCGATGTCGGGTATTTTTTGTGTGACCAGGTGAATATATCAAAATGTCACCGAAGCAGAGTCATGATTTCATTTCACAGTGCCGGGGCTAGAGATGATCTGACCTGAACCATAAAAATGGGGTCGGACTCATCGAGGGGGACGAACATGAGGTCTTCCATCGGGCGTCCTCTTTCATCGGACTCTTCTCAGGGATCGAGGGAAGTAAGGTTCATCGCTTAATGCTTCCTTAATGCTAAGGAGTAGCATTGTTGAGCTTCCTATTGATCGCCTTTGACTAACCTAGTGTTGTGCTCAGTAAAGAACTTCATTGCCAGATGATACATTGATATGACTACCTTTAGGGTGTTGAGTGAGGATCGTCCAAGGATCACATTGTAGATAGAGGGGCAGTCGACTACTAAGAAATCTATCATTATTGTCGCTTGGTTCTTTCCTTCCCCAACAGTGACTAGGAGCGGGATTGATCCTTCTAAGAATACCTTGTCTCCTGCAAACCTGTGCAGAGGCATCTTGACAGGTCAGAGTCGATCTCTCCCGACCGACATCTTATCAAACGCTTCTGCGAAGAGGATATCTGTCGAGCTACTGGTGTCCACCAAAATTTGAAACACTTTGTGGTTGGTTATGGTCATAATCTCATCATGGGGGTGGCAGACATCTCTGACATCCTCCTCGGTAAAGGTTAGGTCATAAGGAGTCATTCTCTGCTCTTTTAAAGGCCTACTGGTGACATGTACTTAATGTTTTGAAACACTCTGGTTGATACTCCAAGCATGGGCCCTCGAAGCTCTGTTGGAATCACCTCCCCCTGCACATCTGCCAAAGATCGTGCGAATTTCTCCATTGGGCTCGTTGTTGATTGGTTGTTCATCCTTAGAGTTTATGCATTCTTCCCTCTTAGTGATGTTTTCACGCAAGTGTCGGCTTCGATTTCATCCTTTAGATTGAAGTAGTCGCTTATCGAATGATCGTGGTCATGATAGAAAGTACAATATTTTCTCTTATTTTGCTGGTCAACATCGACTTTCATCTTGTTCGGCCACTTCAAGATCCGCTTGTCCTGAACTTCCATGAAGACTTGTTTGGGCGTCGTATTAAGAGGGGTATACGAGTTGAACCTACTATTAGGTTGTTTTCTTGAGCGCTACCCTCTTGGGGGCTCATCATCTTTCTTCCGTTCATTGCTGTCGATTGGGGCGGGCTCTTTTTTAGGCCATTTTTCCTTAGACGAGCTCCCATTCCACTGAGCAGCCCTTTGCAAACTAGCTAGTTCCTCGGTGTTAGAGTATTCCTGGGCTCTGTTGAGGAGGTCGGCCATAATCGTAGGACGATTTTTATTGAGTAAGAAAATAAATCTTCCATCCTGCAGATCTCCCATTAATGCGGTTAGGGTGATCTCCTCTGAGTGTGCTTGCACTTGTAATGCCTTGAGCATAAAACATTTGATGTAATCTTTCAGTAGTTCTCCATCATCCTAGATAACATGGAGAAGGTGGGATGCTAGTTTGAGGCTCTGTTTCCCTTCGATGAAGTTGGCGATGAAAGCTTTGCCGAGTTACTCGAATGAACTGATCGATTGTGGCTTCAATTGTCGAAACCACATCCGAGCCAGCCCGGTCAGAGTTTTTGGGAATGCTCAGCATATAACTGCGGCTGGTGCGTAGTGCAGTTTTATCCATGCTTTGAACGACTATAGGTGTTCGGCGGGATCGGTAGTCCCTGAGTATGGGTTGATCTATGACATTCGAAACATTGGAGGGATATGCGCGATCATTATGTCAGCAGTAAAGGGAGGCTGGGTTTCTTCCAGCATTGCCTCTACTGGGGTAGGGTCATTCGGCTAATAGGTTTACCGCATGTCGCCTATTTGACCTCACAAATCTTTGATCTTGGCTTCCCATGGCCTCTCTCTGTCGACTACTACTTCGTTTGCCGCCCTAGAGGCCTTACCGCGCTTCTTTTTCTCCAACTCATGGTATAAGTCAATCTTCGCTAGAGCGGCGGTGCCAGAGGAAGGCATGGGCTTAGAGGCATTGTCCTGTCTACTTTGGGAGTGAGCAGGCGCCTCAGATGCGCTGTGAATCTCTAGGACCGTCCGTACTGAAGCCTGCTCAGCCCCCTGGGTCAGGCAAGGCTATAATTACTCCAGTAACCACTTCATAGAGCTCATGTTGTTGTTTAATGCCTCGATTTGGCGTTCAAAGGACATAAGTTGACCTCCACGACCGCAGGATCGTTGCTCTAGACCCGCGGGTACGGAATCAGCTTGCATCTGCGAAGAGGAACCTCCGTGGCTAGTTGACTGCTCCGGCCGTACTAAGTCGAGTGCGCCTGAGGAGGCCGAGGCTTTCTTCTTTCCTCTCACCATTACTGGATTGTGATGAAGTAAGAATGACTTTCAAATGTCGTTCCTATAGACAGTACCAAACTGTTGATGCAAAAATCTAGGTAGCCCTCCCTGGCTAGTGAACCTGTACAAAGAACGAACAAAGAAGACCCTGACTGGTGCCGAGGACCCTCCAATGCTAAAGTCAGGGATTTGGGTCTAGTTAGGTGTAAAAGGATTAGGGCTAGAGCTTGCACATACCTCTCCCCTCTAGGGATCTTCTTATTGATAAGTGGGAAGAGGCGGTGGCATAGAGGGAGATCGCCCCTATTTTAGCAGGATAGAATCCTAGTAGGATTCTGAGTTTATACGCAATGGAGATCCTTCTGGATCTTCGGTGAGGAGAACCGTGTTGGATATGTTTCCCGTGATCTTCGGTGTGAATCATCAGCTGACGCACAAAGGGCCATGGTGGGGCTTAGCCTAGTGTTGTGGTCGAGCTCGACTTGATGTTGAGGAGTTGAGCTCTTTAGTCAAGCTCTAGTCTGTTAAGGTCGGGCTCGGCCTATCGTTGGGGTCGGGCGTGGCCTATCCGCCGAGGTTGGGCACGACTTATCCAATGAGGCCGAGCTCAGCCTGAATCTGAGATGGTACTTTCTTCTTGGTCGGTCAAGAGGTAAGTGTTGGACTGTTGGGTCACACCTATTGCTGTTAGAGTGCTTGACCTGGCCTGTTGACGTAGGTCAGTGTATTTTACCCATAACAAATAACTTGATTTGTCTATTTGAAGATTCTACGAAGTTTTGTTAGAATCAAGCTTTAAGAATTTGGGCTTTATGTACACATTTTCAAGGTTTTTGAGTGTAAGTGGAGTGTGTTTAGATGTGTTCATATAATAGATCAAAAGTTTTCTATTGTAACACCCAAGAACTGCCAATAACCGAGTATTGAAAAGTTCGGGGGTGCTACACATGGTTATCATGATCTATGGCTTAGATCATCACTGTCCCATCCACATGGCTAGTGAATTAGGGTTCATATTAGTTTTTTAGGGCACATAGTATAACAACGTATTAATAGTCGAGCCATTAATAAAACAACCATAGAAAGTATCGCTTTCTAATTCTCTAATTTGATGATAAGTTGGACATATTACATGGGACAGAGTTTTTTTTAGAAAAGAAAAAAAAAAAAAAAAAAAAAAAAAAAAAAAAAACTTGCCTTATAAGTGGATACCACCAAATTCATATCCAATTGTGGTGAATGGAAAACCACTTTTAAAACCTATGATAACCTTAATGATTGGCTTGTCATGCCATTTAGATTGTCAAATGCACCAAGTACCTTCATGAGATTCATGAATAAAGTTTTGGGGCCCTTTATTAAAAAAAAATTGTGATTATGCATTCTGATGATATTTTTATATTTAGTTCTTCTAATCATGTGCATTAAGTATTATAAGCTTTGCGAAAGGAAGATCTTTATGTTAGTATTAAGAAGTGTGTAATTATGATCCACATTATAGTCTTTTTTATGCTATGTTGTCTCATCTCAAGGCATCCAGGTTGACAAAAATAAGATCAAAACAATCATGGAGTGGTTAGCTTCGAAATCGGTCACAGAAGTAAGTTGCTTCCATGGCTTAGCAACATTTTACCAACACTGTATTTAAAACTTTAGTTGCATTATTGCTCCCATGACCAATTAAATAAAAATTAAAGACTCCACTTGTACTTAAAAAGCTCAAGAGACTTTTAAGTTAATCAAAGCACATGTGATTACCTTGCCAAATTTTAATAGCATATGAGGTAGAATATGGTGCAATTATATAACTATTAGGATTGACTTAAGCTAAGTAGGATACCCAATAGCCTTCTTTAGTGAGAAACTTAAGGATGCTAAGAGATGTTACTTCACATATGGTGTTGAATTTTATACCATAATTCAAATCCTTCAATTTTTGCGTCACTACTTAATACATGAGGATTTATAATTTGGATTCCAATGTATTCCAAATACAAGCTCCTAAACAATCCCTTAGGATTAAAAATCCACAAAAGAAGCCCTTTTTTTCCTCTCTAAGAGATCAGTTGCAAAGTTCAAAAATTTTGAATCCTCTCCATGTCATCTCTCCTCTCCATAAAGTTACCTTTAAAAAAAAATGCAAGTTGTAAATTTAACATGCTAACCCAATTTCTAAATTCTAGATAAGTGAAAAGAGAGACTGCCAAATCAAATAATTAATTGATAGAACAAGAATCTAAGGATTGAAATACTTCAATTTGAATTTTTAAATTAAAATCCAAGTCAAGTGGCCAAAGCCGAAGGTTGGTCTATATCCAACATGTACACATGGCACACATAATGACTGGACCTACACCATTTTAGTTAGAGCTGGGCGCGGGATGACTCGACACACCTAACTCGACTCGTCCAACTCTTTCAGACCTGACTTGTCCCGAACTGAATGGGTGAGTTGGTTCGAACCGAGTAGGCTTCACGCACCTAATCTAAATTCAAACGGAGTCGAGTTCGAGTTACCTAGTAACTCGACCCAAAACTTGATCCACTCAGACTCGACTCGATCCGAAACAGAATTGAC
Organism: Magnolia sinica; assembly: GCF_029962835.1. Lineage (NCBI taxonomy): Eukaryota > Viridiplantae > Streptophyta > Magnoliopsida > Magnoliales > Magnoliaceae > Magnolia > Magnolia sinica. The sequence continues at coordinate 14,630,706 of NC_080588.1, read as the reverse complement.
TCAGATTTGGGTATATATATAATTTTTTAAAAATCCTATTTTTTAAGTATATCTAACCTTATACGCTACACCTGACCCTGATCCGATCCCAAACCCTCTCTTCCCCTCCCTTATCCACCTCCTCTTCCAAGCCCAACAACCACCTACCACCATCACCACCCTCCCCTCTCTCTCTCTCTCTCTCTCTCTCTCTCTTCACCCCCTCCCTCCCTCCTCTTCCAAACCCGACAGCCACCCACCACCATCACTACCTTCCTCCTCTCTCTCTCTCTCTCTCTCTCTCTCTCTCTCTCCCTCCTCTTCCAAACCTGACAGCCACCCACCACCATCACTACCTTCCTCCTCTCTCTCTCTCTCTCTCTCTCTCTCTCTCTCTCTCTCTCTCTCTCTCTCTCTCCTCTGCACTCCCTCACTCCATCTCTCAGTTTGAATCAGTGCCAACTCAAACCGACTTGGTACTTTTGATCGAGTCAAACTCGGTTCGGATTAGCCTAGGCTAGACCCAGATTTGGATCGGTTCAGGCATGCTAGACTTGAAACTAAATCAAGTTTGGGTTAGGCCTTTTCAAAACTAGATCGATTCGGGTCAGCCCTAACTCTGTCTGACTCGACTCGATGTCTAGCTCTAATTTTAGTCTACAACAGAACATATGGACATGGGTTGGGTACTACACCCCATCTCTCAAAGCTTGGAACAGGTTGGGGCTCAAGGGGCCCACCGTGATTTATGGGTTTCTCCGTACCATCCATTCATATTTCCCTATCATTTCAGGATATAAGAAAAAAATGAGGTAGATCTAATGCTCAAGTGGACCACGCCACAAAAAGTAGCGGTGATAATGATGTCCACCATTGAAACCTTCCTAGGCCCACCGTGGTATTTATTTTCCATCCAACCTATTCATAAGGTAACATAGACTTGGTTGAAGGTAAAACACAAATATCAGCTTGATCCAAAACTTTCACAGCTCCCAAGAAGTTTTTAATGGTGAGCATTTAACCCCCACTGTGTGGTCCACTTGAGCCTTGGATCTGCTCATTTTTTGGCTCATATCCTAAAATGATATGGAAAATAGATGGATAGTGTAGCTAAATCCATACATCATAGCGGGCCTCTTGGAGCCCTAGTGTATTCCTAGCTCGGGACAAGCACCAAAATATACAGTGGACATGCAATATGAAGTCTTGGTAAGCTTTATCCAACTCAGTAAACTCAATTTGGCCCACCATTAAATGTATGTGGTTTATCCATGTTGTCCAGCTGTTTTTCTAGCTTATTCTAGGGGTTGAGCCCAAAATTAAAGTATATCTAAAGCTCAAGTGGACTACACTGCAAAAAACCATGAAAATAATGATTTCTATAGTTGAAGCCTTCCTAAGTATATAGTGATGTTTATTTGTTCATAAGATCACACGTGCCCCCAAGAATTTATAACCATTAGACTATCAATTCATACTAGTTCCTGTGGTGTAGTCCACTTGAGCTTTCCATATGCTTCATTTTTTGGGCTCAAGCCCTAAAATTATCCAATAAAATGGACAGACGGAGTGAATAAAATGCATAAATCATGGTGCCCCCACATAGTTTACTTAGCATGCATGCTTAGTGTATTGAGTTACTCATACGCAATTGGCTTCCCCATATGAATGGAACCTGATTGCCTCCTACCCAGCTTGGATGATAATCCATTCAAGCAGGCTCTATGGGGCCCATCATGATGTATGGGTTTTGTCCATGTTATCCATCCCTTTAATCAGATTATTTTAAGATATGAAGGAAAAAATGAGGCAAATCTAAAGCTTATGTAGACTACAAAGTATGGATTGAACTCTTATCATGAAAAACTTCTTGAGAGCCACACAAGTTTGAGATCCAACTAATATTTATGTTTTCCTTTCATTCAAGTTAATTTGACTTCATGAACAAGTCAGATTAGGAGGTCATATCATTACAACAAAACAGGGCATCGCCGAAGTTTGGGGGGATCCTTTGTCGATGCTAATTAAAATCGGGCGCCAGCAAAGGATCCCTATAAATACCAAAAAAAAAACCTAACCATTCATTTTTCAACTCTTTCCCTCTCTCTCAGCCCCCGATTCTCTCCCTCTCCTCGCCCCAACTCTCTCTCTCTCTCTCTCTCTCTCTCTCTCTCTCTCTCTCTCTCTCTCTCTGTAACTCCACAAGACCCATATTCCTGGCAATAGAACCACCTTCTGTTGTAACTCTAGCATCTATTCGCAGCGGCTCTCTCTCTCTCTCTCTCTCTCTCTCTCTCTCCTTCTACCAAGCAAGCACTCTCTCAATCAAGTGGCAAAGCAACCTCCATGGCACAATCATTCACGATCTCCCTCTCTCAGATCTCTCTCTTCCTCTCTGTCAATCTCGCGCTTAATTTCTCTCTTGAGATCGAGTATCTTCAATGTTGAAACCATAATTAGGATTTTACAATGTTGAATTCCTAATTAGGGATTTACAATGTTGAAACCCTAATTAGGGATTTACTATGTTAAATCCATAATTAGGGAATTACAATGTTGAAACCCTAACACCAAGTTGCCCATTGATAATTGGAATGGCCATACATCCGGATCATGCTAAAAATGTACACAAAAGATAATACCATTTTCTATTTCTCATTTTCCCTTTGATTGTTTCCTGAAACTGTCGTACAATTTCTTTGGCCCTGTTTGGCAATGATTTTGTATTGTTACTGTTAACTAAAATGAGTCCATACAAAAATCAGTGTTGGCTGCAATGAGATGAACTGATTCTTTGGTGTCTATGAAACAAGGCCTTTTCTATAAAAGGAAATTTTCTTTAATAAAAGTTTAGTTTTATTCTCGTAACATTAGTAGATAATCAAATAGATGTTGCATATATTCACACACTAATTTTTTTCTCTATGTGGGGTTCTACATATATTCACATGCTGATTTTTGGTAGTGTGGTCCACTTGAGCTTTTGCTCTACTTCATTTTGAGGTTCATGTCCTAAAATGAAGTAGCAAAACATATGGATGGCATGGATATAGAACACATGTACATACATCATGGTGGGCCCCACAGTGCCCACTACCGCTCCACCTAATATGTGTCGTATTATAGCAATATATGCTGGCAAACTATCAAATGAAATTCTTACAGTCTTTAGATTCATTTCTAGTTCTCGATGACATCATGAATTTTACCGGCAATAGGGTTCCCATCTATCGTACTGCAAATATGAATGGACTTTAATCATTTACACTTTCTAGATGGAAAAGACAACCCCAGTGAGTAGTGAAGAATTGACATACAAGTACAACTAGGCACCAAATGACTCAACTCGTCCGACTCGTTCAAACCCGACTCAATCCGAACCGATTGGGTGAGTCAGTCCGAACCGACTAGGCTTCTCCAAACTCAAACCAAGTCGAGTCCGAGTTACCCAGTAACTCGACCAGACTCGACAAGAAACTTGATCCGATTAGAATAAACTCGATCCGAAACCCGATTCGACTCGGATTCGAATATATATATATATATATATATATATATATATATATATGGGAAAAGGTACTATACGCTCGACTGTATTATACCTTCCATAAGGTCGAGTGCTGGCGTCATGTTATTCGTCGATGGTGAAAATTTTAAATAAACTGAGAAATTTTATAGGAAAACTGGATAAACAAAATCAGTGCAACTGGTTATTAAAATATCCCTCCACCTCTATCTCTGTCACGCTTATTTTATGCCAAAAACTTTGCACTAGAAACTTACGTGGGGCCTACCATGGTCTTTTTTTGAGAAATCCACCCTATCCATCCATTTTTCCATATCATTTTAGGATAAGAGGCCAAAAATGAGCCAAATTCGAGACTCAAGTGGGTTGAAAACATGAGGATTGAACGTCCACAGTTGAAATATTCATGGGGCCACAGAAGTTTTAAATTAGGATAATATTTTTGTTTTTAGTTCATCTTAGTAGGAATATTGTTATAAATGGTATGGATGCAATTGAAACATCACTTTCGACCCAAGGAGGTTTCAACGGTAGGAATTTCCCTACCCACTTTTTCCTTTAGTGCGGCCCATTTGAGTCTTGGATCTGGCTCATTTTTGTCCTTGTGTCCTAAAATGATCTCCAAAAACTGATGGACGAGGTGGATTTCTCACAAACACTATGGTTGGTCGTGACAAAAAATAGTGCAACCCTAACAACCCAGAGAATTTCTCAATGATAGAATTTCAATTCACATTGCGCAATCGCGGATTAGCTATTGACAGGTTGAGTAGCTGGACTTGCTACTGAAGTGATGTTACCAAGTTCTGTAGGCCCCACCATGATGTATATTTTGTATCTACACCTTCCATCCATTTGGAGAGATCATTTTGGGGCAATATCCAAAGAATGAGTTAAATCCAAAGCTCCAGTGGACCCCAGCACAGAAAACAGTGGGGACAGTGTTAAAAACTTCTAAAGGCGACAAAAGTTTTAGATCAAGCTGATATTTGTGTTTTCTCTTATTTCATGTCTTTTTTTAAAAAAAAAACTTTTGAATAGGTTGGATTTCAAATAAACATTATGGTGGGCCTTGGGATAGTTTCAATGGTGGGAATCACTCTCCCCACTATTTTCTATAGTGGAGTCCACTACAGATTTTTATCTTCCTGATTCTTAAACTCATGCCCTAAAATTATATCTCAAAATGGATGGACAGTGTGGATACAACACATACATCATATTGGGGCCCATAGAACATGGTGACATAACTTCGATAGCCGACTTGCTACTCAACCTATCAGTATCTAATCTGTGTACATCCACTTCCATATTAAAAAGGAACGTAGATTGCGTCTTACCCCCGCTTGGACGGTTATCCGTCCGGGCAAGGCTCTGTCGGGCCCAACATGATGTAAGTGTTTTATCCACTATGTTCAACGATTTTCTCATATCATTTTAATATATGAACCAAAAAATAAGCAGGTCCAAGGCTTACATGGACCACAAGGTGGGGATTGAACGTCCACCATTAAAAACTTCTTGCGAGCTGGAGAAGTTTCGGATCAAGTTGATATTTGTGTTTTCAATTCATCCAAGTCTACATGACCTTATGAATAGGTTGGATGGTAAAAAAACATAACGCTGGCACTTAAAAAGGTTTCAACAGTGAGTGTCATTATCAGTACAACCTCCTTTATTGTGGTCCACTGGAGTTTTGGACCTGCCTCATTTTTAGGATAATAGCTTAAAATGATCTGAATAAATCTTTTAACGGCATGGATAAAACACATACATCACAGTGGGCCCCATAGAGCCCTGCCTGCTTGGACGATGCAATATACATCCTATTAAAACTCATAACAGACTCCAACGCTAGCTACACACAGATTAGCTACAGGTTACATCACCAAGTTCTGTGAGATCCACCATGATGTATGTGTTATATCTATATTGTCCATTCATTTGGAGATATCAATTTAAGGCATGAGACAAAGAATGAGTCAGATCCAAAGCTAGAATGTAACCACCACAGAAAACAGTGGATAGAGTGACACCCACCATTAAAAATTTGTAAGGGGCACAAAAGTTTTCGATCAAGCTGAAATTTGTGTTTTCCCTTCTTTCATGTATGTGTTAACTTATGAATAAGTTAGATCTCAGATAAACATCATAATGGACCTTAAGAAGGTTTTAACAGCGGGAGCAAGGCTTTCGCAGAAAATACGCATGAGAGAGGTGGAGGGATATTTTAATAACTTGTTGCACTGGTTTTGTTTCTCCAATTTCCCTATAAAATCTCCCCATTTGTTTAAAATTTTCATCATTCGACAAATAACGTGCTACCAGCACTTGACCTTATAGAAGGTATAATACGGTCGAGCATATAGTACCTTTTCCCTATATATATATATATATATGTGTGGACGGTGTTGATAAGACCTACACGTAGTCTAAGCTGCTACACTAGCGGGGTTAAGATGCAGACATGGATTTCCTGGAAAGCCTTTCGCAGGAAGTTCCTGCATACATACATACATACATATATATATATATATGTATGTATGTCTGTATGTATGTATATGTATATATATATATATATGTATATATGTATATATATATATATATGTATATATATGTATGTGTGTATATATATATATATTTAAAAACCCTAATTTCTATCTCTAACCCTACCCAGCGCACCCAACCCCAACCCCGACCCAATCCCAAACTCTCTCTCTCCCTCCCTCATCCTCCTCCTCTTCCAAGGTCGGCAGTCACCCACCACCATCACCACCCTCCTCCTCTCTCTCTCTCTCCCCTCCACTCCCTCCCTCCCTCCTCTTCCAAGCCCAACAACCACCACCCACCACTCTCTCTCTCTCTCTCTCTCTCTCTCTCTCTCTCTCTCTCTCTCTCTCTCTCTCTCTCTCTCTCTCTCTCTCTCTCTCTCTCTCTCTCTCTCCCTCCTTCCTTCATCTCTCGATTCAATTTGGTGCCAACTCGACCCAACTCAGTACTTTTGACCGGGTCGGACTCGGTATAGATTAGTCCAGGCCAGACTCGGACTCGGATCGAGTTAAGCATGCTCGACTTGGTACCGAGTTAGGTTGAGTTCAAGTCAGACCTATTTCAAAACTAGATCAAGTCGGGTCAGTCGTAACTCGGTCTGACTCATGCCCCAGCTCTACATAAAAGTCCGTCAGGTTTCTCAGGTTGCTGAAGGCAACGGGTATTTCTCCTGTGAAGTTATTCGAATAATTAAGGCTGCACCAGTAATATATTGGATTATGTGAAAGAAAAATGTTAAAAAAATGTTTGTTTTCACTGTAGACATGTATGCTACTCACTACCAACTGATCATGATCAAACAATGGTGATGAGTGAGGCCCACACCTGCTAATGGGTGTGGACCCTGTAGGGCATTTCCACTCCTTGAAATGATCTTGGAGTCCTCTCAACACCACATTTTGACTGTCAACTAATAGTTTTAAATAGCATAAACAATACACAATTGGTTGATCCTCAGCCATTCTGTTCACCAATGTAACCTAACAATGGCTAGCATATGTTTGCACACTAATCACATTTTCTATTTACGTAGGAGGCAACCAGAACTAATTAAAAAATAAACATTTAAATTTTAGAGATTTTCAATTCAGGTCAGAAATCTCAGCAGCCCTCAAATGTAATAAAGATAAGGGCGCCACTATCTGCACCTACCCTGATTGATAATGGCAACCTTGTTTCAACCTAGTTAATACAACAATACAAATTTGTACTACTGTGTTACCAAAGGTAGAAACAAAAAGTGTCAATGGAAAATATCAATCAAGATGACTTAATATATGAATTCCCTGAAAGATAACCATGAAATGAGAATTAGATCATTATCGGGGAAAAAGAAAAAAGAAAAAAAAGACTGGCAGAACAAAGAATCTTATAATTGCTCTAAGGCCTGCAAATTACCAAGCTCTGGAGGAAAAGGTCCTTGTAGTTCGTTATTTTCGATACCCTGCATAACCCGAAATTGCATAAATAATAGTAGCTAAATGTAATCTCATCTGCATAATATAATGAAAGTTGTGAATTGCATACAGTTTCCTAATCTAGTTTGCATACCCAGTCATTTGGAGGTGAAGTCCACTTGACTAGATGGAACCTGGGCCCGTCCGGCATCGGTGGAATCTGTAGGGCTGATAACGGTTCGTTTATCTTTGCCTACACTATGGGGTATGGTGTGGGTTCCAACAACCAAGCTGAATTTAGAGCTATTTGGGACGGGCTAACCCATTGCCTTTCGCTGGGCCTATCTAAGATCGTGGTGGAATCTGATTCCAGATTGGTCGTGGATATCCTTAATCACTCTTCCAAGCCATCCTCGATTTGGAACAATTGGAGATCGAGAATCTTCAACTTGAAGCAGTTCGGGCAGCTGTCCTTCATTCACACCCTGCGCGAAGGCAATGGCCCTGTAGATGATCTAGCGCACATCGGGAGTGAGTCCCAAGTTTCGTCCTTCTTTCCCCTCTCCACCTCGCTCCTGCCTTCGATCAGTGGATTGTTCCTTGATAAGGTTGGCTTGGGCTTTTTGAGGGCCTCCTGGCCCGGGCTCACCACCACCACACACACCCCCCCCCCCCCCCCAAAGTTTTTATTTTCTATCATTTTTCCTTTTAGGTGGTGTTTAGTCCTTTGGTCATCGTATGATAGGCGAGGCGCCAGTGCCTTTTGTTGAGGCCTGCCTGAATGGCTGTACAGTTTAGTCCTTCTTGAATGATAGTGGGTGGTATCGTTCCCCTTTAAAAATAATAATAATAAAATAATTTAAAAAAAAAAAAATCTAGTTTGCATATAGTTTCCTAATCTAGTTTAGTCAAATGATTTTGTTGATCCTTGCTTCAAGTAGGGTGTTTACAAAACTTAACGTCAAAATTCACTTATATTAGCCTATGATTATATGTGATTATGTGGCGATATGAATATGTTTAGGGTTTAAAATTTTGTCCGTTTCTTTTCCTTTATGCAATGAAATGAGTCAGGAAATAAAAATGGAACCCAAATCAACTAGAAACGGACAAGTCAAAGTAAGTTATACAGATTTGGTCCCCAGGCAAGTGTACTACTAATATTTATATCCATGAATATGATCATAGGATGTTTTTCCATGAAACTGAGTTAGTTCACTATCGATTTTTATTTTTTTTAAAGAACTTACAAGTTGCAAAAGAACGATTGATTTGGTATTATAACGTTAAATCGATATATTTGCAACAAGAAATAACAAAAGGAAAGAAGAAGATTTTTTACATGTTTTCTTTCATATTTCCCAAATTCAGCCCTAGATCTTCGATTCTCCGAAAATGGCTTAAATCCCTTCTTTTTTTTTCAAAGATTGCACAAATCTAGTAGAAAATGGGTTAAAATAGTCACAAGAAGCAAAAATGTTAGAAGGAGAAAGAAAATGGGGGAAAAATGAAAAAAGAGGCCTCAAAAGGGGACTTAGATACACATAACCGCCTTGGGCCACTACACATGGTTATAACGGACTGTTATGGGCCTATTGTAGTATGAAAATTTTGACATGGGTTCTTGTGACCCCGTATTGCCTAACGGCTCGTGCCATTACCACTGCATAACCGTTTTTGCATATACCTTGTTGTAACTTGAATAGCTGGTAATTTTGTTATGCTGGTAGAACTCACGGAACTGCTATTAACGCCAATCCCCCCACCCCTGGTGTAAGGTTGGGGCATCATGCATTCATATTCTTTGGAAAATAAAATTTTGCCGCTTATAGTTTGTTTTGTGGTTTGAATGACTTTAAAACTGCAAGATTTCTATGAGGATCTATATGAGCTGAGCAAGTAGAGAGAGATTGAGAGCCTTAATATCTGCGTGGCTAACCACATGGTAATATACTTAGAATTGCAGTTCTTTAGTATCTGTTCAATTCAATTCTTTCTATAGCTGACAACTTCTTTTGGCAGGTGGGTAATGTATATTTCAGTTTACAGAGGAAGAACATGCTGCTAATGCTTTACTGCAATCTGAGTGGAAGGTTCTATGCTGGTTAGTCTTTTAACTTTTGTCCTTGAATGTTGTATTACTGTCAAATCTGATTTTCCTTGGGTTAGTACCTTTGCTTTCCACTTTACTGATAAAATCCCTTCTCTTATCCTCTAAAGTTTCTTTCAATTCTTATTTCTACTCTAATTATTTCTAACTGAAAATTGTGTTATGGTTGCTCTCCCGAATATAAAATGAAAATCGATTAATTAGAAGGTGTAAGAATTCTATAAGGTGGGCCTTATCAATCAACGGTCTGGATTGTCTTAAGTGTTGGACAGTGTAATTGCATGTACCAGTGGACCCCACTAAACTGTGATGCATCTAGAAAATTGTATAACGAGTGGTGTGCTACAACCTAGGATCTTCACAATCAATGGGATGAAGAGGACCTCATAGCCATTGATCCAACCATCAAACCATTGTCAATTGTACGTTGACAATTGGTTGGAATTTTTTCTAACCACCAATTTGCAATCCTCACAAGTCATCCAATCAGTGGATAGGATCCATGAGATGACTGGCCCAGATGTTGTACATTCATATCACCAATGTGCTACTAGAATACATGATAATTAACTTATACAGGCAAGATGACTTGCATTATTGGTGCCCATTATACTATAAGCAAGGAGAATAGTAATATCAATGTCCATCCAAATAGATAATAGGGCACTTGTTATTCTTTTATGATATGACAATTCTTAATTTGAAAAAAAAATTAAAAATTTCTAAAACTATTAAGAATTGATTTTATTTTTTTTTATTTTGATAATTTTGAAAAAACTGAGAATTTTAAATTTTTTTGATAAATTTCAACAAATTTATAATCTTGAAGAAATTTAGAATTAAAAAAGAAAATTAAGAATCTTGATTTTTTTTTTTTCCTTTTTGAGAAAACTGTTTTCTGTGGTGGGGTCTACTAGAGGTTTAGATCTGACTCATTCTTAGGATCATGCTCTAAAATGATCTCTTCAAATAGATGGACGGTGTGAATATAATACGTGCATCACGGTGGGGCCCGCAAAAGTTGGTGACGTCGCTACTCGACCTGTCAGTAGCTAATCCGCGGCTACCCCACCCTATATATCTGAAACCCCCAATTTCATTTCTCAGCTTCGATCGAATTCTACAGCTCTCTCTCTCACTTCGTGAAACTCCATCTCTGCTAGCTTTTCTCACTCGACCTCAATTCATCCCCACCGAATCATCTCTCTTCCTAATATCTTTACCTTCCGTTCGGAACATCTCTCTCGATCGAGGTAAGTATCGTTAAAATCGATGATCTGACGCTCCGAATCAAGGATATGGAGAAATCGGAGGCCGAATTGCAGATCTGTGTCGAGAAGCTGTGGCAGAATATTGAGGAGCGGGATGAGATGATCCGGTTCATGTCGAGAAGCTACGGCAGAACGCTGAGGAGCGGGATGAGATGATCCGGTTCATGTCGAGGAAGGCGGATGATGAGGAGGATGTGAAGGAAACAGAGATCCGTGGGCACGGATCCAAGAGCAGGGCCACGTTTGGTAGGAATGTGGAAGAAGGCTACGATTTAGGGGAGTATTGCATGGATTTTTTGAGGATTGGGAGAATTAGGGTTTCGCAGGGGTTAGATCCGGTCCCTGGGGCTTGTTTCATGGAGAGGATTATGGAATGGAATGCTGCTAAAGTGGACGGGATGACAGTTCTTTACAAGCAGAGGAATGACTTTGGGAGGGATTTCTTGCCATCAGCTTCTGTTGCTTGGATGGAACGGTCGAGTGAATGGCAGCAGGTTTGTGCTTCTTCTTCTTTCTCTTTCTCAGTTTCAGGAGCGTGTATAACACACACACACACACACACACACACACATACACACACACACACACAGATTCAAACTGAAATCAGAGAAGGGAAATCCTGTTGTAGAAACAATAGAGAAGAAGAAAACAGATTGTGTGGTCAGTTGAAGTAGCTCAAGATTCCAGATTTTGTATTTGCTATTACTGTTTCTTAGATCATATGGGGCTTGAAGACAATTAGAATATATGTGTAACAGTAGACTTAAGCCTAACTAGGATTTGACTTAGTAGATTCACTATTTTGAGTTATGGTATTTCATCCAATGATGTTATTATGCAAAATCTATAAAACGTGCGTGCCTTTTCCTATTTCACTGTTGTGACACCAATGGATGTACAAGACAAGGCTGTTATTACTGCTCTAACAGCAGAGTTTTCAGACTGTCTTAAAGCAAAAGAAGCCTGGGCCTAACACCTGATTAATGTGATGTAGAGAGAACCCTGAAGCCTGGTCTTAAAGCCTGACTAGTGTGATGTAGAGATAAAAGCCCGATTGGTATGACATAGAGAGAATGGCTTTATAGCCTTATAAAAGTTCATGAAGTCTCCTTAAAAGCAAAGAAGCCCAATCTTAAGGCCTATGCTCTTACTTAGATATATAATTTCCTAAACTCGCTCAACTTGCAATGAAGAAAGCATCTGAATTAGGCAAGTAAAGATTTTCTAGCAGTCACCATGTCATGGGAATATTGTAATACTGGCCTGTTATTAAAAATTTAGTTGCTTGCATTTTTTATACCACTTGGCCATAAATTTTTTTTTTTTTTTGTTGTTCATATATGTCTCTCCCTTTTCTTTACCAGGCCATCTAATGTAAACATTCAAGGACACACCAGCAATGTCATCATCATCTAGGTAGCATAGTACTTTATAGTACCATATTAGGTTGAGTGACACTACATATGCAATAGGTACCAAATTTTAGTTTCTATTTGGAATAGAAATCTGGAAAAAAAAAATATTTTAAATTAAAGGGCCCATTCAAACGTGGTATTATTCCATCCAAACAACATGTAGGTGAAATTTTATTTAGCTAAATTGCATCTGAATTGCAATTTAAGGTGTCCCACACCCTAAGAACTAACCTAGATGTCCGTATGCAGCTCTGTATCAAAATCCAATCATCTTTCTCGTCGCTGGTAAGGAAATAACATGGATGCTCCAAAGAACAGTCAGTAACCATATCACAGTTGTTGCCATCCAATCTCCTATTGTATTGGCATCGACGGGACATGAGATTGTTTTCTACTTTCTCAGCCTTTATCTCCTGTGCATAAGAATAAGATCTCTGGAATGATTGAGGCGTCTTCCCATGGTGGCCTCTAAATGAATAAGTCATACTTCCTTCACCTGAAATCTGCCATCGGTGCTTTTTCTTATTGAACATCCTGCATTCATTGCCTTCTTGCCTCTTGCAGTGAAAATCATCCAAATCATCAAGATAAACTATAATGCTCTCAAGCAACTGTATTGAACTAACTGGGTGTTATAGTGATATAGCCGCTTCGCCGGCTAGTTCCAATCCAGAACCAATCCGATCATACAGCCAGGAGTTGGGTCTGGGTTTTAGAACTGGTTCTAAGATCACCAAAAGAAGGTAAATGAAACAACAGATAACATAACATAGGCTATTTGGTTATATCTCAAACCAAACCAATCAAACTATCACCTACGAGAGTTTCATATAATCAGTCAATGAAAATCATTACTTTTAGTAAAGAGCAACTAAAACATGGATGTGGAAAATGATGCATCAAAGAAAATGATTCAAGACTAAAACATCATTGGATTCATTTGCTAGGACAGGTTATGCGGATGTCTTTCTTTCTTTCTTTATTTTTGGCAAGTGAAGAAAAGGAAAATTAATAAATAAAAAAAAAGGTATCAGTGCATTTTCAGTTAAACTGATACCTTTTTTTTTTTTTAATTTTCCTTTTCTTTAGATACTGAATTTGCTAAGGCATCTAGAAGACAACTGAAAAAGACAATCTACTCAGTGTTGTTCCATATGAATGTTCCCGTTGTTTGTGCCATCAATCAGGTAGGGCATTTCTTTCTTACTTAATTTTCTCTTATTAATTGAAGCGCTACATTTTTTAACTTACCATCCGATGTATTCAGATTTGAAGTCTCACACTTGATTCCACCAATGTGTCCTCTTTTCATGCAATCTTAGTGTCAATATTTCCCATGTCCTGATCAATTAGATTTCTTTTATAGTGAATGGCGGTAAACCCACACCCAGCAATAGGTGTGCCTTCCACTCGAAATAGGACTTTGCCCTCTCTGTATCTAACTTCGTAAGAAAATTGTGAATCTGTTTGCTTAAATTCATTTTTTTAACAATTTCTATATGTTCTACTTCCATTTGGTCGTAGTTGCTTCCAAGCCTGTTTGGTAGACGTCTAAAAATGAGTTCATCTCATTTTGGCTAATTACAGCTCTTAATAGAGATCTTGATTGTTGCTTATCAAGAATATCGTCTCTAGTACATGATTACAATTAACAAAAATGAAATGAACTCATTGTTAGGTGTTTGCCAAACAGGTCCTCTGGGCTCTTTCATCTTTAAGAAGACTAGAGTAACTTACAAGAGAAGAAACATTGATGGGTAGATAAACATTACAAGAGAAGAAAAGTGTTTCCTGGGTCTCCATGTTCCCTTTTCCTTTCTTTTTTACTTTCCTTTCTCAGTAGTCCAATAAGATTCAAACTGAAAAGTGTTTCCTGGGTTTCCATGATTTTTTTTATTTTTTTTTCTAATTCTTGTAGGGTGGAATATCAAATGGTGAAATGATAACCATGAGGATAGCTTTCAAGCCTACTTCTACAATTGCATTAACTTGGACTCCCTGATAGAACACTTGTACATTCAGCATGGATTGAAAAGGGAACACTATGTCAATCTGACAGCTAAATTTTTTTTATTTTTCTTATCGGACTTGTTATGCGACACTTGCAGAGGAAACAACATACAGTGACTAGAGACCGACATGAGACTGAACTCATTGCACGAGGACGCCATAATCCTTGTGTGGTCCCTCGAGGTTTGTTCAGAAACTTCTTTCACAGGGAAACTCCCCCCTGTCATTCAATCTGTCATTTGCTTTCTTGGTCTACATTTAACCTAATTAAAGATCATGGAAGAAGATTCATGTTAACAATTGCTTGCTGGTGTTACAGTTATGCCAATGGTGGAAGCCATGGTTGCTTTGGTTATTTTAGATCAACTGATGGTGCGGTATGCACAATGCCAGCTGCTACCCATCAACCCTTACCTCCAAGAACCTATGGAGGCACCAAAGCTTGAGGTTTGTTTTACCTGAAACATTGTCTAATTGTTACTACTTTAAGGTTTCAAATTTTCTTCAGGCAATGTGTGGTTGTAATTTCACTGTTATGTCTCAGCCTTCAGAGCTTTTCAGAGTGATATTTTTATCTCTTTTTTTTTTTTTTTTTTTTGAAGTCATGAAAACTTTGCAAGATTATGTGAAGTAAATTTTTATGCTTCTATTTAGGTTCTTCTGTGAATCAAATATGTATTTGCAAAATGGTCTTGCTTGTACATCTTGATCATTAACTCTGAGCTTTCTGCAGATTGTGGAGAAACTTCTAATTGTTGTTGTTGCAGATGCTGATGTTAGTGTTCGTCAGTCAGTCTTTCTATCTCTGCATGGAAATGGAGGTTTCGATGAATTTTTGGCACAGGCTGATAGTTTGAGTGTTATCTTTGTTGCTCTTAATGATGAGGTATGATTTTTGGCACAACCTGCCAATGGCTCTTCTATGAGCATTTGAACTGTTATCTTTATTTGAAAAATGTTTATGAACATAGGGGCATGTTCACTATCTTTTTTTTTTCATTTTTCCATGTCACAGGATTTTGATGTTCGAGAGTTTGCTATATTAGTTGCTGGCAAATTGTCTGAAAAGAATCTAGCATATGTTCTGCTTGCACTTCGTCGCCATCTCATACAATTGTTGATGCATCTTGAGCAAAGGTAATCTGAAAGATATCTACTTGCTAATAATATTATTGATTTATGGGGAAATGGATGCCTTTTTATTTGTTTCACATCATTATCTTTGAAATATTCAGATAACAACTTTTCTCTTGCTATTTAAGCAGTACAGATAGCAAATGCAAAGAAGAAAGTGATAAGCTCTTGGGCTGCCTAATTCGCAACCTAATGTTACATTAGATGAAATCGAAAATCAAAAGCAACCTTCATATAAGGAGGTTAGTTTTTTCTAATTGAATATTTAATACAGAAATGGCATTTTAGTGATGTCTCATTAGTAGGTTGCTGTCCTGCAGATGGGTAGCTATGATGCATTGATTATGCAGAAGTTTGCTGCCATGCAGCAATTGAAACGTGAGCTTGAAGCCATCTCTGCCATTGATTATCGGGGAATTATGTTATTCCTGGTGAAGAAGTTCTTGCGGGTCTGTATTGATTTAGTTTAATCGCTTCATTGAGGTTGAGTTTAAATGTTGTCAGTGGTTATCTTCCTTTGGCAGGAACGTTTGGAGGATCTAGCAGGTAAAGATGCCCAAGAGAAATCTGATGCTGCTATAGAAACCCTTTTACAAGAGCTTCCAGATGAAAGAAATGTCAATAAAAGACCGGATGATTCAAAACAGATACAGGAAAAGTCAAAGAAAAAGAAAAAGAGAGATTATAGAAGCGATAAGAATATAAATATTTGTGGAACCTAATGTTGTGTAATAGTTTGATTGAGTTTGTTTTGAAAACTTTAAGTAGACTGTTGTTAACTATTTTGTTGGTATTGTGGCTTTCATGATTGATTGTTTCATGAGTGGATTGAATGAATGGATTAGTAGTTTAAATAAATATTTGAAAAAATTAAACATTTTTAGCCTCAATTTGTAACCGAGGCTTGGATTTAGCCTCGGTTGTTGAGAACCAAGGCTGAAATTCCCGCGGCTAAAGGATTTAGCCTCGGTTGTTGAGAACCAAGGTTAAAAATAGATTTAGCTTCGGTTGGAAGCAATTGAGGCTAACATTTGGATTTAGTCTCAGTTGGAAACAATGGAGGCTAAAATTTTGATTTAGCCTCATTTCGTAAAAACCGAAGCTAAAAAGGTTCTTTTAGCCTCACTTGAAGAACCGAGGCTATAAAAGTCATTTTAGCCTCCGTTGCTAAAACTGAGGCTAAAGCCTTTAGCCACGGGGGTTTCAACCTCGGTTTGGATGACTGAGGCAAAACTGAGGCTAAAGGCTTTAGCCTCAGTTTTTAACCTTTTTAGCCACTGTTTTAAATTGAGGCTAAAGACCCCTTTTCTTGTAGTGCATTTTTGTACCACTATATGACCCAACAATCAACCATAACCCAACAAGCAATGTATTATGTTGATAAAAAAAATGCACAGGTGTCCACATCATCCAGTGGACTGAGAACATTGATAGAGGTCCACACATTCCTACAGACACATGGAATTCTAATATAAGAACTTCATATGGGGTTGGTTATATATATATATATATATATATATTAATTACCACTCAACAATAAAATAACATTCCTTTACTAAAATACAAAGTGGTGTGTCGGACACACCCAAGAGATGGGTCTTGAAAAGGTATAAGAGTCTTAAGACAATGTGGGATTCGTTGAATCAGATGAAGCATATTCCATGCAGCATCTCAAGTCCCAACTGTGAAAAAGATTTACTTCTACATGTGCATGGCCAATTTTGACTTGTGTCTTGACTTACATATCAAGCCCTGCATATTGAGACTTGAGAGAGAGACAGAGAGAGAGAGAGGAGTCATTAGGTACTCAGATACAGGCAAGGTACCGCCGAATGGAGAGAAGGAATGGAGGTTTCCTTATCTTTGTAGGCAACATCACCTACGATACCTCTAACGAAGACCTTCGCTGGATTTTCAGCAGATACGGCAGGATAGCATATGCCTACACGCCGTGGAACGAGAAACTACATTGTCATTGAGGATTCAGATTCATCAAATTCCTTTACGTAGCAAATGCATATGCGGCGATTGGAGTTCTCAATGGCAGGTGAATGGATGGGCGAATCCTTACAGTGGAGATTGTTAAACCCAAAAACCTCAACTCAAACCCTCCCCCTCTAAATCGGCCAACCAAAACCCCAGAAATCCATCTTCCAAGCCCTCTTATTCCATTCAATCAAACAGCTCCAGCTCGCCCAAATCCTACCCCTCTCATTCGACCATCCTACACCATAGCAAATCACAATAGACCGAACTAAATCCCCAACAATCAAGCAAACCCCAGCCTCCCAAATCCCACACCCTCAACCATTTAAAGAGGAGAAACCCCTCTTTCACCCAAAGACCCCTTGTTGACTTTTACCGCAAACCAAAACGAGATCCACCAGAAGATGAAGATGTTGGAGCTGGCCCTAGTGGGTCATGTGAAGGGCCAGAGGATTCCCATCATCCGCCTCATCCAGGCGTTATGAAAATCGAAACATGACTCCTCTCAAATCGACATCTCCAGAATCTCAACGGAGAGTTTTCTCTTCATTTTCAAGACCAGGTCGGATATCAATGCTTTCCTCTCCGACAGATCTTTACAAGCTGCTATGGGCATATCTACTGTGGAACCTTGGAGTCCAATAGTACCAGCTAGCAATGGCATCTGGATCTCTTTGTTCGGGATCCCTACACATACCTGGCTAGAGTCTGTCTTCATCGAGCTGGGGAATACCTTCGACAGAGTGGTGGAAGTTGCTGACTGCTCCCTTCAGGGTGTCGTCCAGATGGTAGCAAGGGTTAGAGTCATTCTTAACCAGGGAGGAACATTTACAGTACCAGGACATTGCTGGTTAACGGAGCAGAATTCCAGATCTGGGCGAAGCTGGAAGGCCATTCCGATGTCCCGGAAGATCCGATCCAAGACAGAGTACCTGCCATATCTACAATGGAATGGGTGGAAAGGACCTTCCATCAGCCAGTCTGACCACTGGACCCTCCAAATACATCCCCATAGGTCCATCTCCCTATCTCAAGTACAACTCTCTCATCCCATGTTTGTGTTTGAAATAATGCTGCTGAGAAGGAATCCAGTTTTCCTCACATTAGAGATGCATCTGCACCCCCGGCTCGTTCCACCATTGTACGCCCCTCCCCTGTTTGTGATAAATCCCAGACCCCTTCGGACCCTGCATCTAACCTCACCACAGTCCCAATTCTTAACCTCAGTGAACATTTTTCTCCACACAGAAGTGGAAATCAGGCCATAAATGCACCTTTATCCACCATTGTACGCCCCCCACCTGCATCCAACCTCCCCATAGCCCCAATTCCTAATTAGAGCCAGCACCTTTCTTCACATAGAGGTGGAAACCAGGCCACAAAAGCACATCCCGATCAGGCTTTCCCTATTCATGAGCCCCCTAACCCATCTCAGATCCTTCATTGTACCCCTTCTCCCATCAGGGGAGCTACCACTCTCACCAGGAACAGATGGGCCTTATCTGAAAGTCACAGTCCCCTAAGAGCTGATAATGCATTTGAGGAATCCTCCACTAATGAGGCCATGCAGGCCTGGAATTCCCTCCCTCTCAGAAATCTTCACAGATATATGGAAGAAGAAGATATCCATCTAGCTGTAGATCTATCTCCTTTTTTCCATAAAGCCCCTACCTCAAATCAACATCCACTCTGTTGTAGATCAAATCAACGACCCTCTCCCCCTGTCTCCTTGACAATTCGGGATAGAAGCCCTCTCGTAGCTGCTCAGTCCTCCTCGCCTCATATCCTTCAGTTGGCATTGATGAAGGGAGACCTAGCTCCCTCAAGCAGTGCCCCTCAATCAACCAAGTCCCAACAGATCAGCAATCAGAAGCCCTCAGGTGTAGGGTGGGAATCCACAGATAAATAGAAAAATGTTTCCATTAAACAATAAGGCAGAAGACCTCGAAAGCACATCCCTCAAATATTAGGTCTGGATGGTGGATGGAAAGGCAGACTCAGGCAGCTCAAGTGCCAAGAATTTGGGCCGGGAAAGTCTCTCCATGGATAGTTGGCTTATTTGGAACACTCGTGGGGTCGGCAACAATGCCACCATTTCCTCGCTTAAGCGACTCATCCATCAGTCCAAGCCATCTCTTGTAGCAATCCTCAAACCTATGCTCGGGGATGCGAAACGGGTTAGCACAGGGCTGAAACTTGGGTTTCATTTGTCCCTTTCTAATGCTAATGAAGGGGGGAAATTTTGGATCTTCCACAATTCCTCAGTTTCTATTAATCTCAGCCTCCAACCAACTTCTATTAGTCCTTATAAAGGTCCAGGGTCTCCCGGAGATGCTTCTTGCATCCTTTGTTTATGCAAAATGTTTCAAAATCCTCCATAGACCACTGTGGGACCAATTACTGGTCCTGGGAAATGGCTTCTCCATACCATGGTTAGTGGCAGGGGACTTCAATGCAATCCTCTATTCTTCAGAAAAAAGAGGGCCAGGGTCTTTTAACACTCAGAGTGCAACTAAATTTAATGAGGGGCTGAACAAAGCAAGCCTCAAGGATGCAAGCTTTGCAGGCAATAGCTACACATGGTGCAATAATCAGTAGGGGCTATCCAGAGCATGGGCCAGACTTAACAGGGCCTGCGGAAACAACGCGTGGATGTGCTCCTTCTCATCCTTCCAAGTTTCGCACCTTCCCAAAATTCACTCCGATCATGTCCCCCTTTTAATTTCTTTCTCCCAACAATCCAAAAGCAGCCCAAAATAATTCAGATTTTAGCGAGTGTGGTGCTTACATGACTCCTTCCTGGAGGTGGTGAGACAAGCTTGGCAATCAAACATGATAGGGGACCGCTGCTAGTTCTGGGTAGCAAACTGAAAAATTTTAAATCAGCACTTAAGAGCTGGAATAGAAACATGTTTGGGGACGTGTTCCAAAGCCTGAAACGGGCTGAAACCAACCTGGCAACTACTGAAATTTCTATGTAAGATAACAATGACGACGCCTCCATCCATGCTCTTCAACAGGCCAAAGACAGACTAGCCCATCTGGAGCTATGCGAGGAAATATTCTGGAAGCAAAAAATCGAGAAACCATTGGCTCAAAGAGGGAGACCGAAATTCCAAATTCTTCCATTCCTCTGTCTTGGACTGCGCCCTCATGGAGGATGGCACAATCCTATCGGATAATAGCTCCATCAAGAATGCAACGGTTACCTTCTTTACAGCCCTCATGGAGGCAACACCGTCCACTCCAGCTACTGATATCCTTGACGCCATCCCCACAACAATTTCAGCTGAGGATAATAGATGTCTTATTCTTGATCCTTCCATGGAAGAGGTCCATACGGCTGCCATGGCCATCCCAGCAGATAGCGCCCCTAGCCCGGACGGTTTCTTAGGAGCCTTCTTTCATCAGTACTAGGACATTGTGGGTCAGGACATCCTTGCAGCAGTTTGCTTGTTCTTTCACGGGAGCCCTCTTCTGAGGGCCTTCTCGGCGACCCTCTTATGCATAATCCCCAATTCCACCGCTCCTGAGAAATTCTCTGACTTTCATCCCATCAGCCTTTGTAATTGTATTTATAAAATTTTCTCTAAAGTCATTGCTAACAGATTGGGAACTATTCTCCCACATATCATTTCTGCTGAACAGGGAGCTTTTGTCAAAGGCCGATCCATAGCAGAGAACTGTGCTTTTATGCAAGAGATCTTTAGACATATTGACAAAAAGGTTAGAGGCGGAAACATACTAATCAAGCTTGACATGGAGAAAGCTTACGACAAGCTCGATTGGGAATTTCTGAAAGCTGTCCTTCGTAGATTTAGCTTCTGCGGTACCTGGATCCAGCTAGTTGAGAAATGTTAGAAAAATTCATGGTTCTTAATCCTCATCAATGGAGAGCCCACCGGCTTCTTCAAGTCCGCTCAGGGCCTCCGCCAAGGTGATCCCTACCTCCGGGCCTGTTTATCATAGCTGAAGAAGTGTTGGACAGGGGTTTTAGACAATTAATGGATTCAGGGAGCTGTCACCCATTTCAGACTCGCAGAGACTGCCCCGTCATCTTGCATTTGTTATACGCGGACGATACAGTTCTCCTTGCCAACAGCTCCTCCAGTTGTCTTAGGAAAATCACAAATTTCCTAGCCCTCTACCAGTCCACCTAAGACCAAAAGAACAATGCCCATAAGAGCATGTTTATCATGTCTTCAGGTCAATCGGTAGCCAGAATACGGACTACCCAACACATTCTAGGCTTCAATATGGGATCCACCCCCTTAACTTACTTGGGCATCCCGATCTTTAAAGAAAGAACACACAAAGTGTACTTTCAGCTGATCCTTGAAAGATTTTCTAAGAGAATTGCTGGTTGGAAGAGTCGGATCTTGTTGATCAATCACATCCTTTCCAGTATCCCAGTCCACTCTATTGCAACAGCGGATATCCCTTTAGGTTTTTTTGGTGAGCTTGACAAGGCCATGGCTGATTTCTTCTAGGGCTGGGAAGGTAGCCGAAAGCATTGCCATTGGGTTAGTTGGAAAACTATATCATGCCCGAAGAACGAAGGAGGGTTGGGCGTTAAAAACTTCAGAAGTATAACGAAAGCATTCAGGTCCAAGATGGCTTGGAGAGTGTTGTGCAGAAGATCTACCAGCTGTTGGACAGATTTCATGGAAAGAAAATACAGGATTGATGTGGTGCAGCTGGGACATTCCAGCACATCCCCTGTGGCGTCCCCTCTATGGAAAAAAAATCTACAGTCTATTCTCATTTATTGCTACCCACTCTCGATGGATCATTGGTAAAGGAGAATACAAATTTTGGACTGATGACTAGTCAGGCCTAGGCCCCCCACAGGAGTGGTCAACTTTAGCCCATGGGCGTATACAATCACAGGTGCATGATTGGCTGGGCTCGAGCGGTTGGCTGGACCACTCGCTGGCCCGCTAACATCTTCTTCAGGTGGTTATCGACCACATTGACGATGACGACATCTGCACATCACCCTTCAAGGATAAACAGATCTGGCTGGGAACAAGTAATGGAGAATTCAACATTTCTTCAGCTTGTCACTACTCTCGGTTGAGTGGTACGTCTATGCCATGGGCTAAATGGATCTGGCACAAAATTCTTCCACCTAAACTCTCCCTACTCTCCTGGAAAGTTATCAACAAATCCATTCCCATCAACGCTATAACATAGGCTAAAGGCATCTCCCTAGCATCTAAATGCTCTTAATGCGCAGTCCCACTCATTCCGCATATTGAAACCTTGGAACATGTCTTCTCGTTAGGGCTGCTGGCTGCTAAGGTTTAGGCGCACTTCGATGGTCTTTTTGGCATTCCCATTAGACAGCCTACCTCGGCTATTGGCAGGGCCTCTTCTTGGTGGGTTATGGCAGCCACAAGAGATCGTTTTTTCACCCTCATAGGCATCACTCCATCAATTATTTTCTGAGAGATATGGCTAGCCAAAAACGCAGCCTACATGGATGGGTTGGCAGTCTCGACTTTGAAGGTGATCTCCAAAGTGACCTGTTGGATCCACGTCCTAGCTCCCCTTCTCCCCCTCCAACCCTCAATCAAAAGATCATCTGCAAGGCCCTGGACAACCCGAGCCTCCCCAGGAATGCGGTAATTCCAAAACAAGCTAGAATGGTGAAATGGACTCAGCCTGCCGCGGGCTAGGTCAAAATGAATGTCGATGGGTCAGCCTTGAGCAACCTAGGGAGCTCGGGAGGAGGCGGTGTTGGTAGGAGCAGCGATGGAAATTTTTTATTTATTTTTTTCCTTAGGCTATGGTTTTGAATCAAATGGTAGGGCGGAAGCAAAAGCAATATGGGAAGGGTTGTCGCTTTGCAGAGACCTTAGATTCCTCCAAGGGGACCTTGTAAGCGACTCCAAGGTGGTTGTTAACTCTATTAACAAGCAGGAGGACATTTTTTGGACTCTATGGTATTGATGGACAAGAATCAAATCCCTCATAAATGGCATGGAAGTTTCAATCTTATATTCCCCCAGAGAAGCTAACGTGGTGGCCGATGGATTGGCCCGAAGAGGTAGTAGCCGCCAATCCCACTGTCTCTTCCAGTCTATATCCGATCTTCCAGACCTCATCAAAGGCCTCCTTTTCCTGGTCAAGCTAGGATTAGGCTACTTGTGTGAGTTGTAGTAGGCAGTGTGGCCTCGGGTTGATTTGTGGGCCTGCCTCTATTTTTTTGTGCTAGCAGGCCCTACCATACTCTGTACAGCTCCTTTTGAAATATATATGGATATAATCTTTCTTGAAAGAAAAAAAAAGTCATTGGGTACTCTTGAATAGTATGACAATTTCTGTGTATACCTCAATCCAAACCATTCAGATCGTGGGTCCATCTTTTGATCTCCCTTCTCTCCCACGGTTTCAATCCTAGCTGGAAATGGAGATACTGGTTAGCCAGGATCAAGAGTTTGTAGGACTCTGGCGCAGTTAAATTCCAGCGTGTATTTAGGGAAGGCAACGGCCCGGTGGACAGTTTGTCCAGGATGGGCAGCAACCTGCAATCCTCCACCATTTTCGTCCTTTTGAATGACCTCCTGAGAGAAGTGAAGGGGAGGATTTTTCTAGACAAGATGGGTTTGGGTGCTCTTAAAAGATGATCTCGCACCCTATGGTCTGTGTTAGTTAGGTTGTCATTTTTAGTTTCGTTCTCATGATAGGCTCTGGATAGATCGCCTGGCTATTGAGCCCGAATGTATAGCAGGTTGGGAGTGGTCCGTGGCCTTTTTGTTTGGGCCCTCCCGTTAGTTTGTAAATTTCTTATATCAATGAAATTTCAGTGGCATGAAAAAAAAGCATGCCACTTTTTCTGAAAAAAGAAGCCCCACATATTTAGAAAGAGAGAGAGAGAGATATGAGTTATTGGGTACTCTTTAATAGTATGACAATTTCCATGTGTACCTCAATCTAAACCATTCAGATCATAGGTCCATCTTTAGATGTGGGGTAGCTCCAAATTCAAGTATATGAGACAATCCTAACCTCTGAATGATGGGAATCTGTTTGTTGAATTTCGATGTGGACTATTTGTACCCCGTCTGTCCATTCAATTGCCAAAATGGGTTAATTGCGTGATTCTTAATTTTTCACCAGCTATATTGTGGCCGACTATGCGAGAGGTTTTGGATTCATGAGTTACATGTGTGCATGCTCAAGTGGTAGACTGAGTGAAAGATACCTCGTTTCAACACAGGTCTTGGTATCGATTCCCTAAGTGGGGGTGGCTACCAGTGATGTGCGAACTGACAATGGGGTGTACTAACAAGCTAACAAAAAAAAAAAAAACATGTGTGCATGCATATGGAGAGTCATGCTCTGTTAGAATATCCAGTATTTCATTCAGCCACTGGAGAAACTAATCAAAGAGAGTATTCCATTCAGCCACCAGAAGAAACTAATCAAAGAGAGACAAATTCTTCTTAAACTTCACTAAATCTTGTACTATGAAGAAACTGATCAAAGGTAGACATGAATGAGATCCGAGCTTCTCATCTGGGTTCAGTTCAAACCCGGGTTACATTGTTGAGAACTATGATTTCATTCATGTGTTAGTTATGTTGTGCATGGTAATTTTCTTTTTCTCCCACTTAGCAGTAGTTGATAAGTTTCCCCTTTCATTATAGGTACATAGATGATATGGAGCTTGATGATGCAGTCCACGACCAATTTGATGTTGAAAGAGGGGTATAGAATTCTCAAGTCCTGCTGGGATGTATCTAATCTTAATATGTATTTAACTCTTAGTCTCTGTCTATCTGATGACAATTTTTTGTGTATTGTAAGTTCGAATGGCAAATTTTTGGTCAAGCTAGAAGTGGACCACATGCATGAAGTAGCTCGATGAAAAGGAAACTAGTCTACATTAATTTCGTTTGACAGTAGGGTCAAGTTAGGAGTGGACCACATGGAGGATATTTATTCTTTTTTAATGTATTGAAGGCCATTTTCAACTTATTGTTGTGTGTGTGTGTGTATAATTTTTGTTTAATATTCAGTTTTAATTGTATTGTAACATTTTTTAGGTTTCAAATATTTTTAAAAAAAATATATAGGTTCCAATTGAATTTAAAAAAATAATTAATGGCCTGCGTTGCTGATTGCATGACTTTTAATCGGTGGCCTATTAAATCTCTATAACTATTTGAAAGACTTTTACCGGCGTTTGGACATACTTTTATTTGCGCTTTTCTGTGATTAATGAGACTAGGAACCGTGCTTTAGAATACTTTTACCGGCACTTGAACAGACTTTTGCTAGCGCTTTTTCAACTTTTTTATACGTTTTTTCAGTGATTACCGATGGCCGCTAGAGCCGTTGGTAAAAGAAGAATGGGCGCCGTAAAAGTCTACTCAATTATGGCGACCTCAATGCTGATAAAGGATAATACGCACCCCTTTTTCGACGCTTGTATGAGCGCCAGAAAAAGAATTGCCAGTGCTTTTTTCGACATTTACTGGTACTTTTGACCACTGGTAAAGGTCTTTTTCTTGTAGTGTATATATGGCAAATAAATATCACATCAGCTCCTAGGAAGGCTTCAGTGGTGCACGTGATTATTGTTGCGTGACCGCGGAAGCACACAGAGATGAATCAAGTGAAGTAATCCAATCACGTAAATCAAGCACAAAGAGAACACAACGATTTTAACATGGAAAAATTCCTACAGGAAAAAAACCACGGCATAAAAGTGA
This sequence comes from Magnolia sinica, assembly GCF_029962835.1. NCBI lineage: Eukaryota > Viridiplantae > Streptophyta > Magnoliopsida > Magnoliales > Magnoliaceae > Magnolia > Magnolia sinica. The sequence goes on along the minus strand of NC_080588.1, from coordinate 14,604,605 downwards.
CAGATAATCACTATGAAAGCAAAAGTACAAGAGCTTAAAGAATGCCTGATCCGAAAAACCTCGAATCAACCCCAAGTTACACCCTTGAAACCCTAGAAACGAATTGAAAAAGCTCTAAGATACCCTAGTTCTGATTATAACCATGGGAGGAATCCCAAACAAAATAGGAAACAAATTCCTGCAAATTCGCAATTCTGCATAACTCTGCAATACGCTCAATGACACCATCGATGGGACTTCGATGTCATCGATAGTCACTATCAATGGCATCGAACTTACTTCGATGTTATCGAAAAGACACCAAAACAGTCTAGAGACAAATTGTGAAAATTCGGAAATTTTTTATTGCACTTTGATGGGTCTTCATCAGCATTGAAACTTGGTTCGATGGCATTGAAAAAGTATTCGATGAGTCCAACAACCACGTGGAGAAAATTCGAAAAATTTTAATGGGATTGAGCAACTTTTTGATGCTATCAAACAGTATTCTCACATCAAATGGTCTCTCAATGGCATCGATGTATACGGTTTCTGAACATATTTTAAGACATGAAAACAATAATTATAACTTATGACTCTTGTGAAGTAGTTTACTTGAGCTTTGGATCTACCTTATTTTTGGGCTTTCCTAAAATAACAGGCAAATTAACATGGATGAACGGAGTAGATAAAACCCATTCGCTACGGTGGGCCCCACGGAACCCCTGGCAGGGGGGTTAACGTCCAGGTGGGGCAGGACGCAATCCACTTTCAATATGAATTGTCCATATCCCGTACACGTGTTCTACGTGGGAACACGTGCCGTGAGGCTTATTGTACATGACATGTGGGATGATTGCTCTTAGAAGTTGGAACACTTGCTTACCGAAAACCAGCAAGGGTCAATTTCAGTCGTCAAGGCTCCCAAAGCAGCAACAATCATCTGATCAAACGATGCTTTCGGTTGGGACCACCAGCTGTTGGCGTTAATACCCAAAACACAGGAGGCTGTTCATCTCATGCCTTGGGATTCCCGCCACTACTGTCTCTGCTACGTCTGAGAGAGAAATGGAAACAACCCTTTCTGCAGCTGCCAGAAACCCTCTCAGTGAAAGGAAAGGAAGGGTCTCTTCATTGATGCCATGTGCACGAGATATAAAGCAGAAAACAAGGCCTATCCTTGAAATGAAATTCCCACCTTTGTTTTTGGCCAAAAGAAAAAAGCATGTATGTGGGATTTTTCCTTCTTCTGTTTGTTTTGTTTTGTTTTTTTTTTTTTTTTTTTTTTAACAAAAGAAAATCTCTCTCTCTCTCTCTCTCTCTCTCGTTTTGCGGTTCGAGATGAAATGTTCACCTTTGTTTTGATTGAAGAAACGAAAAGAACAGGTAGTCGTTGAGGTTTTTCTTGCTTCAAGCACAATAAAATGGAGAAGTGATGCATGAAATACCAACCTTTGTTGAATTTTGTCTCATAACAAAAAAGAAAAACAAAACAACAAAAACCTTGGAGCTTAGTATTGCTCTCTCTCTCTCTCTCTCTCTCTCTCTCTCTCTCTCTCTCTCTCTCTCTCTCTCTCTCTCTCTCTCTCTCTTTCTTCTAAAGGAAAAAAAAAGGAATAGCATTGATTAAGATGGAATACCAACTCTTTTTTTTCTTCTCAAAAAGCCAAAAGGAAAGAGACATTTTAAAAGAAAAAGAGTGACCAATCCAAGATTTGGTCTTCTTCTTCTTATTTATTTATTTACTTATTGTTATTTTTTATTTTTTGCGAGTACTGATGGTTAGATATAGCTCAAGAAACCAAAAGTGAAGGGAGGTTTTTCTGGATCCAAGTACAGTTAGAATAGAGAAGTCACTCTTCCATGAAATACCCACGTTTGTTTTGGCTAAAAAAAGAAAGAAGGCGTTAGGATGAAATATCTAGTTGTTTTTTGCTCAAAAAGTAAAGGCAAACAAGTGGGGATTTTAGCTCTTCCTACTTTGAACACACAAGAAATGGAATGCTGATAACTGGATTAAATATCCACCCTTGGTTTAGCTTTGCAAAAAGAAAAAAGTAGTGGTGTTTTCCGAGGTTTCTCCTGCTTCAAAAACACAAATAATGGAGTGATGATTATTTTATCCAATACCCCTCTTTTTGTTTATTTTCTTCAACAAAACAACAAATTAGATGGTAGTCTTAGATTATTATTATTAAAAAAAAATTAATTTTTATTTTATTTTTTTTATTTTTTATTTTTTATTTTTTTATGGTAGTCTTAGAATTTTCTCTCATCAAAACATAAGAAGACGTGGATCATGATTCTTTGTGGTGTGGTGGAACTATTACCCAAGGACTTCTTCATAGATTCATGAGTAGTCCATTTTGTTATGTTCTTCAGATCCAAGCCATGGAGGGTTCAGGTTTTAGGGTTTTTCTTGACTCAAAATGTGGTTCATATCCATTTTGCTGTGCTGCTACTATTTCAACCACATTAATAATTTCAAGAAGACTCTATGTTTGCTTTTCTTCAAATAAAAAAATGAAAGGAAGCTGTAGAGTTTGGGCATATTGCCTTAAGCCAATATTAGCATACCCAAGAATCATACTTGTTTTTTATCCCCTTTAAGAACCAAGAAATAGAATCAATAATAACAATTAGACCCATGAATTATTTCTTTGATCGTACAGGAGTAAGATGAGATTATGAGTTTGTAGCAATGTTGGAATGCTCAACAAGGTTAAGGCAATATCACCAAAGAAACTCAAAATCTTTCCAAAAGAATTTTCCTTTTTCTTTGGTTTGGTTATGGTGATATTTTTTCCATACATCAAGAAAGAGATGGAAGTGATATGTTTGAATATGGTGATATGGTAATTTTATGATTTCTTTCATTCTTTTGCTATTTAATACGCACTTTGAGGTCCTTTGAAAAAAAAAATGCACTTTGAGGGAGGCCCTTGGTGCAAAACATTCAAGAAGAAGCTCAGCAGATTTCTTGGGTTTTTTTTTTTTCCATACGTAAAGAAAGAGATGGGAGTGATATGTTTTTAACAGGCTTCTTTTGTATATTTCTTTCTTCTTATCGCAGGCATTAGTAATGGTACAAAGCTCAAGAAGCCCAAGGCAATATCACCAAAGTTCCCAAATCTCTTACCATTGAAAGAATTATTCCTTTAATTTGGATATGAGTAAGATGGGAGTTTGTGATATCGTATTTAAGGGTTCTTTCTTTACTTTCATGGGTTGAGTGAAGACCACCCATGCACAAAAGTCCAAAGAAAGCTTTTGATGACTACCTTCACTTCTTGTAATTAAAGTGAGGAGATCTGCGGTAGATAGATGGTGGGTTTCTGAATGTTTATCTATTACACTTCTCTTTAACTAGAGTAGAGAAGATCATGTGTTTGTGGAGAGAGGGAGATGTAAGGTTGTTTGACATGCATCTGTTTGTGTAGAAAGAAATGGATTGATATTACAATCCAACGCAAAGAAGAAGAATTAGAGATCATTTGCATGTTAAAGAAATATAATATTCAATCCTAGTGGGTGCATTGCCTCAAAACAAAAAGATGTAGGACTGAAGGTAATAGAGCCCTTTACTGGTTTTTATTTTGATATTCCAATGTCTCTACAAGATTTAATTAGTAGACTGCAATTCTATCTGCCCAATGGGTACCCCAAAGTAGTGTGGTCCACTCTCTACCAACTGGGTGTTTTAAAGAAGCTAGGCTGGTCCCTTGCCCATCTGGCAGCCTCCAATGATTCAAGTAGCTATTGTACACATCCATTTCAGAAAGCTCCCGGGGTCTTGGCCACTACTTTGAAAGCCATATGAGCACCACATGTGTACACTTATCTTACTCCCTTTTTTTATTTTTTACCTTAAAATTAAACTATCATCCACAATTGGAAATCCACTCCCACATAACCTACTGTTTATGGATCACTCATGAAAATTGTAGATGAAATGATGCAAGTTCTTACCAAATTAAATCTTTCAGACCTAAAATCTAAATCTTTGCCTTCTGTCATTTTGGTAAAAGTTTTCAGTACAAGTGCAAATGTGGGCTCAGTTTAGCCATGGTAAAACCCTAGAAACACAAGTTTAACTATTAAAAAAAAAAAAAAAAATCATACTCCGCATTCCAACATTCTTGAATTCACTTATGCCTATAAATACATCCACATCGTGGTTTTTCTTGTAATCAAATCACTTATCAAGGATTAAATTTCTCATAAAATTATTAACTGTGATCTTAAGTCTGGTCCATTCGGATGAGGAATCTGCCCCAGATCCTCCTATTTAACTTATCGTGGATCCCATATTTGAGGAAATTATTAACAATCATCATAAGTAAAAATAGAGGGATCTAACTGATCGCGATAGGGGAAGAGCAGCCCAAGTCATTCAATGGGGCGATCGTAGCGAATCTGTGATGAAAGAGTGACGTGAATGGTGACTAGATGATTTATATGATAGGTGAAAATGCAGGCCACATGTTTGCAGATGCACCATACCTTTTTCTCTTTTCTTTCAACAAAGCATCATTCTTAGAATTCTCTAGCCTCTGATCTTTTCCAAAATTACATAGATTCTTCATCAAGTTTATTCTCTGTTGCGAAATCGACCTCAAAATTTGCACACAGCTGATTGACCTAGGTTGCAAATTTGGAGGGATGCATTGAATGGTGTCCAAGGATCGCAAACCCTTCAGTGTTGAACCGTCGAAGTCCCAAAATCTGATTTTCCTGAGACGTTTGCATCAAAATTCAGGTATGTGTCTTCAATATCTCTTGTTCTCACAGTGAGCAGATATTACAACGAGCTCTTACCCCCAAGAAAAAAAAAAGAATTTTTCATGAGTATGCTTCATTGATATATTTCATTTCTTGATTCTTTCCTTTTATTCATTCTTGGAAGATCGATTATTCCACGCTCCATGAATATGGATGGCTATACAGAGAACCGCACTTGAAAATGGTTGGATCTGAACTCAGAAGTTTCATTACAAATTCTTAGGGATAATTTATATATTGATAATGAATGAGCTTAATTTTTCTTTTTCCTTCTTTTTTGTCTAATAATTTTTTTATATATATTTCAAAGCTTTTTGAGAAGTTATTATATTTTGTTATTAAGAGGGCTACTAGAATTTTCTATTTCATTAAGAAAGAAAATCCCTCATTCCTAACTTCTTTTAGTTATATGAACATGGCATGTTATTCCCACATAATAAAAGAGTTTGATCTTTTATTTTCTGTGTATTGTGAAGCAGAAAATCACAAAAGGTTAAACAAAGTAGATTGTGCAGCTAATAGCATCCACAAAAATGGAAAACAAAGGAAATTAAATCTATGACCTAACCCAAAATTCACTCTTCCTTCCAGATGATTGCTTAAGTTTCAATGGTGAGAGATGATTAGAAGTTCAACAGAAAAGGATGTTGCAACTAAGCAAGAAGGAGGCATCGACGATGGCAAGAACCCTAAAGGACCATCTAGTTCAAGGCCATGGTCAGGGCTAAAGGATCCACGAATTGTACGGGTCTCACGATCTTTTGGAGGAAAAGACAGGCATAGTAAAGTTTGTACCATAAGAGGATTGAGAGATCGGCGTGTAAGGCTCTCTGTACCGACTGCAATACAATTGTATGACCTTCAAGACAGGCTTGGGCTAAATCAGCCTAGCAAAGTTGTGGATTGGCTGCTCAGCGCTGCTCAAGAGGACATCGATAAGCTTCCCCCACTCCAAATGCTTCCTGAGCATTTCATTCAATATCCACAACCGGTCATGGTTTCTCATGAAGTGAATCAGCTGCAAGCTCCCTCTATATCCCTTTCAGGTGCAAAACCAGACTTTGTAAGTAGTGGAGTTAACTTACTACCTGGTAGAGGAAACATGAAGAGCAGCATCAATGCGTTTGGGGAAGATCAAACAACATTTCCCAAGTGTAAAGAAGTCCGTAGCGAATTGACAGATGCAAAAAGCAATTGGATCAAGAAAGATGATCACGAAAAGCATGGTACAGCACATATGTTGCAGGCCCATACTTCTTTTCCTCGACCCAATTTGTCATCTCTCCCAAGCTTTCTACACAACTCCATGCCATACAATTCCTGCTACCATTGGGAGTTGCCAACGAACACATCTGCGCCCCATTTAATCGGCCATGGATGTTCATCTCAAACAGAAGAACCACATGACTGCAATTCTCTATCAATCCCGTCATCAGTCGCTCTAACGTCCGGATCTCAACTGTTACTGTATCCATCTGGGACGACTCCATCGATTTTTCCACCATGTGTTAGTGCCTCGGCTGACTGCAATCCTAAGCAAATCAACCACTTCCAAATGTTGAGCTCAGCTTCACAAAATCTCCTTTCAAATCCTATCACAACATCACTTTACTCAATCAGCCCTACCATGAGACCTTTCCAAGTGAACATAACTCCCATGTATCATCACTCTCAAAACAGCCATGAGAGTGATTCCAAAGCTTCTACTCTTGGATCAAATCCATCTCCTTTCATGTAAGAACACACACTTCAAGCAGCTGAATTGATGAGGAAAGCTTCAAAGAGCGTCATGGTTTGTTGCATTTTTTGATGCATGGAATGATAAATAAACCACCAATGAACATCTTCTGCAGTAGATCCAGCCGTAGATCAAGCGGCATTCTCTATACTAAATGATCAAGAGGATATTATTAATTAGTATCGCTGAGTTTCTCATTCTCTTAAGAACAACTCTTTTATTCATCTAATTACATGAGTCTTGTAACGAAGATATTGTTTGTTCATTAATAGATTTTCTTTGGGTATTATTGTCTTGCTATTCTGTTACAATCAAAGAAATTATTCATAGGTTATGAACTAATGATGGCTTTCTCCTAAATTTTAGAATAGGTTATCTACTAGTTAGGGATGATAATTAATCCTCCCTCTCTCTCTCTCTCTCTCTCTCTCTCTCTCTCTCTCTCTCTCTCTCTCTCTCTCTCTCTCTCTCTCTCTCTCCGTGCAAGCACATGTGCCAATATAGCATATGTATGCAAGATCCAAGCTTTCCATCATGTGAGACACAATGGTCTCTTCGCCATTCCTTTGTTTAGTACACTGCGGCCCACCTGAGGAGCGAAACGGCCTGATTTTTAGGCAGAAAGATCTAAACAGTTCTGCCCACCTGATGGAAAAGATAGGATCCCACGTTCCTGATTTCTGGAACATGTGCTTGCACGTAGTTAGGCAGGGCTCTTCATTCACACCAACATAAGATTGGAGGCTACCGAGCCCTACAGGCACCTTTAAACCCAGCACGTGCGCCAACTTGGCGAGCGTGTGTGACAATATGTGCTGTTGGCCCCAACGGCTTTTTTTGTTTTTTTTTCTGGCCCCACCGTTGAAGATGACCTTTCACTCATTAGGTATAGGAAACCTCGTAACGAGTAAACAATTTTAGAAAATCTTGGGAAGGACTCAGTTCAACATGCATGTGTGCCCCATCTTGTGACGGAACATGCGTGATTTTTCATGCACGTAGCATCTGGGGTAAACCAATCTCCACCATTGATTTTTTATGGCTGATTATCAAACTTTCCAAGTGGTTGGACATTTTTCGCATGGCTTGAGTGACTGCATCTTTAGCCCTGGAAGTGGAATGCCATGACCATGATGAGAGTGGATCACCAACATTGGTCTCAACTAAACTAAGTTCCTTGCAAAGAAAATCTCGTTTTTAATTACTATTTCCATCAATTATACCGTAGCTCCCTTTTAGGTATCAAAAGGATGTCAAAACAATGTTGAATTGGTATGGATGAAAAGGATACTGGGTTAGCTTTCCAAATCCAAGATCGCATCATCCGGGTACCTTTTTAATGAGGTGATTTCAGCCAGATTTCAAAGGTGTTGATTTCTACATTGTGAGCCCCGTATTCAGACACGAGTGCAGATGTGGAGAGTCTAGGGTGTTGAACGTATTTGGGTGGATCTTGTAAGAATTTTATAAGGTGGTGCAGACACCCCACCATAGGCTAATAAGTTGATTGAGTCTGAGCTGATGGATGGACAACCAAACTCCAATTATAAACCTTAATTCTAGAAACCTAAACCCTAGAAACCTCAGTCCTAAACCCTAAACTCAACCTAGTCAACCCAGTCAGCCTAACCATGAACCATAGGAACCTAACACCCTAGAGCCTTAAGTCAGCTCGATGAGTCAACTCACCCAGTCAATTCGCTGAGTTAATTCACCTGGTCAGCCTACCGAATCCTACAACCCAATCAACTCACCTATTTAAGCCCAAAACTAAGCCCAAACCCAAGCCTAAAATCAAGCCCAATTGGAGAAATGGATGAGAGTGGGAGAGAAAGCCCTTCTTATCCAAAGGACCCTTATCCTTAAACACTTATCCACCCCTCTACCAAGGGGAGTGAGAGTGAGAGAGAGAGCCCGGCCCTGGTCTAGCTTAACCTAGCCATAGTTCAAGATTCTTGAGCAGCCTAAGTTCAAATTTGAGCTACTCAATCTAGCCTTATGATACTACCGTTCATCCAACCGTTCAAGCTTGTATCAGTTTCACCAAACTTGATCATTAGCATCATGCAATATTCATTCCCTTTTAAACCCCCTTACTCCTAATCACATACATCATCATAGTGCATTTCATCATTTTCTCGCATTTAACTGGCGGGCATATGATCTGAGGCTTGCCGATATAATCGAATCCTTCCCAATAGAAACCTTAGTTAGTTAGCCATCATTTTAACATACATATTGCATTCCATCATTTTCTCGTATCTGACTGTAAGTGTATGCTCTAGGGCCTGCTGATATAATTGAAGCAAGTCCACCAGAAATCTTAGTTGGTTAGCCGTCGTTTTATCATAAGCATCAAACAGTATCAAGCATCCCATACATACATACTTTGTATCCTGCATCGATCGTTTCGAATGTATGCTTTGTGGCTTACCGATATAATTGGATCCTTCTCATCAGAAATTCGGATTGATCAATCATCATTGTCGTTGCATCACATTACATTTTCTACATATGGGAACTAACCTTATTCCTCATAAATTAATCAAATCTTGTGAAGTAAAGACTGTAAGTCTGTACGGGTAGAATGGGTGCCTAACACATTCCCTTTATATAATTGTGGTTCCTTACTTAAAATATTTAAGGAGAACCAGTATCTAAGAAAGACTCATTTAGGGTCATAATAGATCTCACGGCGCATATGGATTTAGATTTGCACCATATGGATGTAAAGATTGCATTTCTCAATGGATATCAAGATGAAAGCATATATAATATTAATACCTAAAGGTTTTATAGCCGATGACTTAGAACATATCGTGTGCAAATGCAAGATATCCGTATATGGGTTGAAACAGGCATCATAACAGTGATACCTAAAATTTCATGAAGTGATTTTTCCATACAATTTTGTAAAAAACATTACAAATAAGTGTATCTATGTAAAGATCGTTGAGATCAAGTTCATCACATTAGTTTTATATATTGATGGCATTCTGTTGAAAAGTAGTGACATTAGGATACAACACTAAGATATCCATGTCTCAAAGATTTGAGATGAAGGATCTTAATGACACCTTTTTTGTCATAGGCATTCAGATATGCTGAAACAGATTACATGAACTTCTCAACCTGTCACGGAAGGCCTTTATTGATACGGTACTTAAAAGTTATGATATACAAAATTGTACTCTTGGATAATCGCCTATTATAAAAGGTGATAAATTTGTTAAGTTATAGTGCCCTAAAAATGATTTGGAAAAGAATAGAGTATAAAAAAAATTTTCATACACATTAGTAATAGGGAGCATAATGTATACTCAAGTCTATACACAATCAGATATTGCCTTTATAGTTGTAATGTTGGGCAAGTACCTCTCTAATCTATTAATGTAACATTGGATAGCTACAAAGAAAGTATCGCACTACTACAAAGGATAAAGAACTTCAAACTCATATTTAGAAGGTCTAACCATTTTAATTTGGTGGGATACTCAGATGCAAACTATACTGGCTACGTTGATACTAAGAAATTCATGTCAAGCTACATCTTTATGATGGTTGGTGGGGTTGTCTTGGAAAAGCATGAAAAAGTCAACGACAACCTCATCTACCATGTAAGCTGAGTTTATTTCTTATCATGAAGTATAAAATTATGCACTACGGTTACAACATTCTTCTTAGGTTTCAGGGTATTGGAGCATATCCTGAAACTACAAAAATATTTTGTAATAACTCAGTTGTGGTTTCCTCTTAAGTAATAACAAGCACTCATCAAAGTTGAAGTATATTGACATTATGTATCTTGTTGTGAATGAAGGAGTTCAAAATCATCTTGTGTCAATGGATTTCATCTGCAGTAAGTAAATGACTGCGAATCCGCTCACTAAAGGACTTCCCATCATGGTATTTCATGAGCATGTGACATCCATAGGAGTTAATCTCTTAAATATATTCAGTTAGTTGGAGTTGGGCGTGATCTATTTGCATAGACATATATAGAAACCTCATTTATAAAGTTCTAATGATTATGATATAAAGTATGTTTCTGATTCTCCTTAAGTATACGGAAATTTATTTTGAATAACCGGAACTACAGTCTCGTCTCGTTGGAGACATTTGAAAGCTCCATTACCTCTTGAGGATAGTGACACATGATCATATTGCATGTGCAATTTTCATACCACACATTCCTATCCATGATCTATATCATTAAGGCTGGTGGTAATTGTGACTGTGCTTAGTCTTACTTTACCTAGATTAAATATTGTGATGGCTACTGCGATCCAATAATAGTAGTCTTGATGGACCAGATTGTGATAGTGTTGTCCATATTATCCAATAATTACATTGGTTAATCATTCATATGTTTTCTTTAAAATTAAAACATGTTTTCAAAATTAAACGTTAGACATTAATCAATGTGGCCCAAGTAAAAAAATGTAAGAATTCAATAAGATGGGGTCTAATTGATCAATGGTCTGGATTTTCCTAAGGGTTGGATATTGTGATCGGGCATACCGGTGGCCCCACTACAACTATGATCAGTCTCAGATTTGTGTAGGGATGGTGCGCTTAGACTGTGTAACACACATAATATTCCAGTAGACTAGGAAACCTAATGCATGTGGAGCCTTTTGAGGAAGAGTTTTGATGGGTTAAAACTCTTTCCTCTTGCAGTTACTTAAACAGACTTGGGTCCCCAAACCTACACATGTTAGAAGACTCTTCTTCACATCCTAGTGCTTCTCTAAAGGTATATGGTGTGGAAGATCTTGGCGATACATTCTATTGTAGCTTCCCAAATAGGTACGCTTTTATTTAACTTATTTTATCTTTATACTTGATGCATAGCACAATCCATTTCAATTCCATATAAGATAAAGTTTTAACAGACCCCACCTAGAGTTGTGCGTGTTAGAGTGGATATGGAACATCAAAATATCAATATAGTTTGCTACATTAACCTAGAGCCCTCTAATAGCTATAGTTCTGTTAAGACAGAATCTCTGTAACTATTTTGCTGTCTAGCATTCCATTGGTTGTTTAAAACCACTGTTAGGTTTTTATTGGTTGTTAGCAAAGTTTTGCAAGCTCATTACTTAAGGCTGCTTATAAGTCACATGTTATCCTAGAAATTAATAGTTTTGTTATAAATACTCTCTCAAGATATTAGTTAGGTTGGGATCATTACTTTTCTAAAGTTTATTATGAGAAGGGAAGAAAAGGGAAAGTTACTCCTTTATAAATTATCTTGGACGTATGCATCATCTTGCTGAGATAATCATGGAAAGCGCATATTCACTTGATTTTCCTCTATGGCTAGTGTTTTGTTCTTCATTGTTGCTTCCTTAAATGGCTACCCAATTGGGCTGATTGGGGACCTCATCAAAGTGGTATCTAATGCACCCCGACTTGGCATCTGTTATGGACAGATGTCTTAAATCTATCTATTGGTCTGTCGATGACATCGAAGCCATTCGTCGATGACATTAAAGGTTGCTCGATGTCATCGATAATTTTCAGAATTTTTCACCCCTGGTCGCTAGACAGTTTTAGTCCATTTTTTATGACATCAATGGACCTTCAATGACATCGAAGATTTTACGCAGATTTTCTGCAGAAACGTAAATTTTACGATTTTTGTTTCCTATTCCGATTCTACTTCTCTCTAAACTTATATAAAGGAGTGTATACGGGATTGGGAGGTATTCTAAGGCTTTCTAAAGGAGTTCCAAGGGTTCCTAAAAGGATTTTAGAGTTTTTAAAGGAAGTAGCAAGGGTGAGATTCAGGGTTGTTAGAATTGGGTAAGTCCTCTCTCTTTGTAATTTCTATTTTCATAGTAGAGATCTGTCGCTTTATGCCGTGGTTTTTTCCCGCGAGGGTTTTCCACGTTAAATCTGTGTTCTCTTGTGTGTGATTGGTGTCTTTAGATTACTATCCTAGATCTAGATCTGTGTGATTCCGCAGGCCAAAATCCCAACAGCACTACGCCAAAATCGTGAATTTACGACGGACCGAATCCGTCGTAAAACCAAATAAATGACGGATTTCGTCCATAGCTTGGGCCGTCACTGTTTACTAGGTCCTTTTTTATTTTCAGCAGATAAAATCCGTCGTTTAATCTGCGACGGATAAGGTCCATCGCACAATAGCGACGGATAAGATATGTCACAAAAAATAAAAAATCTGTCGCTAAATTTCTTAAAAACTATCGTCATGAAAATATTAGCGACGGATTTCTGAGGAGCGACGGACATCAAATCCGTCGTCGACTGTCAACGTGTTCAGAAATTAGTGACGGATTTGGTCTGTCGCTAAAATAATTGTGAATAAAAAAAATATCACCAGATTTTTTATTTTATTATTTTGAATCTTACACCTGATGGTCATTTAGAAAATAATTCACACAATTGTTTAATAAGAATCCTATTCAAAAAATTACGATGAATCTTGTTCCGCCATCCGCTATAGCAAGGAAAATGATAATTACAAACACAATATGCTATAGAACGTCTAAAGCCAGAGAAAATACCTATTGGATGAAAAAAATGATTAGGATGCATGAGTCTCGTGACTTCTTTCGAGTCAATTTGTTGAGCTTATGGCCTTGTTTTGGATAGACTCGACGAGTTGTAGAACTATGGCTGACAATTTGCCTATTGGATGCACCCTCTTTGACACGAGAACAGTCCCCTAAAATATGAACTCACGTTAAGTGATTGTGAAAACAATTAATTAACTAACTGAATTTCTGAGTGCATGAAGAAATCAAAAAGGGAAATATGATCTCATAATGTCACAGAGTTGGAGATTAGCATGTATGTGCCATTTTTCTACATCCAGCACCAAATTTATCCCAATTTGATTACATGTTATTTCTCCCACCAAAAACTTATTATAGCATTTTAACACCATTTTATCGCCATTAAAACTCATTCAGATGAAAGTTATAATAGATCCCAATGGCATCAAACAATTTATTTAAAAAACATGAAGTAATAACATCAGCAATTAAGTAACATGTAAGATATACTCACCATGGAAGAATTCAATTGTTCTTGTAACAAACCATTATGAGCCCTCAAGTTGCTTAGATTTCCATATTATATTCTTTTCCTTCTGCAACTTGGAAATGTTCTCGGCAGCCAACGCTGCATCCGATTGAAGATTGTTGTTGTATTGCTGCAAACTCAATGTTATATTCTTACAACCACTTGTTAACATCCTAAAGAGATGCTATCTACAGAATCCAACAATACCCAGTTGGGGATTTCAATTGAGATTCATCCAAAATGAAAATTGAAATAAAATGAAATAAACAAATTAATTAAACTAAACATTTGCATGCCGTATTGATTGGAGGTTAATGGCTCTTGATGGGCTTTTTCAAGCTCTTCTGACAAAGAAGCGTGCAACTTTTCAGAAGAAACTCTTGCCTCAATCTCTTTCCTATGAGAATTCAATCACTACCTTTCTAAATGCATAAAAGGAAAGACAAAAATATCAACAATACTTGATATAAAATATTCACAGATAACTGCGATTTTCTCAAATTCTCACCAATTTATGGGCTTTCCCTTTTGCAAGTTTCATCATGCAAAGAATCACATTTCCCCCAAAGTCCGTAATCATTTCAATTAAATCTTTTTCCTTTTGCTTCATTTTTGCTTCTAAGAAAATACAGACTTCAGGTTGCTATCTATGACATTGGCCGACTGAAGAAGAATGGACTGATATTTGACACTATTATTGGCTAAAGGCCTTTTTAAGTTGTCTAGGTAACGTTATAGTTCACCTACTCTATAACGCAAGACAAATCTTTGTCTAAATGCATAAAAGGAAAGACACAAATATCAATCACTTGTGAATCACATTTCTCCCAAAGTCCGTAATTATTTCAATTAATTCTTTTTCCTTTTGCTTCATTTTTGCCTCTAAGAAAATACATGATTTTGGGTTGTTATCTACTACATTGGCCGACTAAAGAAGAATAGACTAATATTTGACTCTAATATTGGCTAAAGGCCTTTTTAAGTTGTCTATGTAATGTTATAGTTCACCTACTCCATGAAAATGCATCCACACTACAAGAAGGGAAAATAAAAATAATAAAAAATTATGGCTGCACCGATACGGTCTAGTATAAACGGCTGCCTACGTACCCGATGTTCAAAAGATTGGGATCAAGCCACTACGTAGTTCTTAATATTTAAATCAGAACATTTTATGCATAAGCAAAGAAAAAATCAAAACAAATCATAATAGAAATATGTGTATCTTCTGTTACACATAAGAAGATGAAAAGCTGAAACAAATCACAACATATATCTCTATAGATTAGTCAAGCAAAACTACTAAATAATTCAAGATAAAGATTTAGTCAAATAATATCCAAAATAACCCCAAACACAATCCACATGTCCTGATTATTAGATTTTGATTATTAGAATGACGAAAATAACATTCAACCATATGAAATATTTTCTAATTGGGTTGCATGACCAACTCAAGAACATGGGTGCTAAAAAGTAATTTTTAAGGGGGAAAATCCAAGAAAGAAAGAAATAAAGAGATCCAAATGACAAAAAATAAATAAATAAATAAAATAAAAAATAAAAATAAAAAAATTGAAATTCACTTATTCTAAAACTCGATTGGATTAAGAGACAATAACCCAACAAAATTCCAAACGACAGAAACCAAAACAACGGAAATTTAATTTTAAAAAATACAGAGATAGAAACTTTCTTGACATGTTTCAAGATTCTCCTACATTTGAAGATCCATGGTTTGGTGATTGGACCTTTGATCTGATGGGTCAAACCATGGACTGGGGATGCCACAAGAATCTCCTACATTTGAAGATCCAAATGCTTCTATCAGTAGCCCAGAAATAAAGCAACGACCCACATTCAATAGAAAACAGGTTAAAATATTGAACAGTTTTGATCTTCCAACTTGGGAGATTTTTAAGGCATCCCCCATATAAAACACGCCTATCTGATTGAAAACTGGGATAGCCAAAATATGGGTCCCACATGTATGGGACTCCAGTGAATTGGCAAACTATATATGCACTAGCTGATGCTAAGGACCATGTAATTCTTCATCATTTTATGGGAAGCTAAGAGAACATCCCAGAAAAATTCATCACAATAGGCAAGTTTAAATTCCAGATATGGTAGGTAGGACTCTATCAGCTTCAGGAACAGAATTTCATGCATCACTACAGCTATTAGAACTCGCAGTTATTTTCTGACCTTGCTGATGGATCGATGAGAAAAATGAGTACAATGTAACTTCAGTGCCAAAAACAAATATGAGGCATCAATGGGATGATTTGAGAGAAGCCAAATAATATAATCAATTCTTGAAAGCTTGTAGTAAGTTACAGATTATGCATCTAAAAGGCATATAAATCACAAAAATAAACCATACAAGCTCATGGCAAATTGTAAATGACGACTTTCTTCTGCAACCATGTTCAGTCGATATCGGCTTGAGATAGAGTTGTCGATAGCATGATACTCAAGTGGAACCCACGACTGAAAAGCATTTCAAGCAACCAGTAAGAATCTATATTTTGTAAAGAGATGATAGTAATAAGAAGAACAAAATTCAGTAACCAACATCTGCTACAAAGAAATCTGCCATGTAGAATGCCTTCACTCCTGAAAAGCCCATGAGATGCAAATGTAATCAAGACCCATCTCTCATTTTCTGCAGGTAAGATATTCAAATGAAGAAAGATTGAATTGGAATGCTTTTGATGTTGAAATCTGCAGTGATAAACTGATAATTAAGAGGATGCTAGTTTAGTAGTTCATCCAACTACCCAAAGTTGTAGTCTCCGACTGTACATTGAGTACATGTTCATCCAGTGGGCTCATGTACTGCAGATGATCATAGCTAATTCATTTGCTGAAGATTAGACAGTGGGCCACACAACTGATAGATATTAGTTTATGATTCAAAAGATAATAATTAAAGCCAGCCAACAAAAGTCAATTTCTTGCAGTGACGTGTATTACCCAATAGATGATAGATTGCAAAGGATTCATTCTTCTCTGATCAATGCTATCCAAATGAGATGCAACAGTTTCCTATAAGTGAGAAAGAAATTCATCAACTCAAAAAATAAAACAAACTGTTTTTAAAATCCAGTGACTGATTCAAATTGAGAATCTTCACAAACATGAAAGTGAAAATGACTAAAAGCTACTATAAATATGATTGTCATGAACATAAATCTAAAACTCACTAAGTCGACTCAATTGAATTCCCACATTGGTGCCGCATTGTAGTGTACAGGATGGAGATGATGGGAACCAAAGGAGGATAAATACTCTTGACTCAGAGATCATGTTAGTTGTGAACAAGCAAAAAGTTTGTCAAAGAAAGAACCATCATTAACAGGCAGTATCGTCAACCTTGGGAACAAGAAAAATCCACAGACCTAATCAATGGAAGAATCGATCATGCACTGTCAACCATTTTCAAGAGGATGATTGAAATTAACTCAAGTTAAGAGAATATATTTTTTAAAAATAAAGATAAATGACCTATTCACTCTCTCTATGGAGAGGCATTTTTATTTATGGTTTAACTAATTACAATCTTCCACATGAGTGCATCCAATGAAGATAAACCTTGAATTAAGCGTCAAATATGAAAAGATTTCAAATACCAACAACCATGATAATTAAATCCTAATTGTAACAACTGATAGAAATAGACCTAAAATAAGCAAAGAAGTTGCAATTAGAGGATTTTCGAAATCATATTAGTTTTGTAAAGTACCCACATAATCAGCCGTATCTCACTCAAATGGCATAAGAGTTGCATGATATTAGAATCTTTAGAAAGCTAACTCAATAAGCTTTCAGATGGAACCAATTTCATATTTTTTTGACATATTTCATATCCCAAAAGTAGTCTACTAGTTATTGAAAGGGTTTTGGACATCTAGTTGGACCATAGCACCATTTTCTGATGTCTGGCCTGGTGGGGCTGAAATTTGATTACAACACATGTGGGATCATTGTCCACCTCATGAGTTTTTTTTTTTTTTTTTTTAACAGAGACAAATTTCATTGAAGGTATGAACAGAGAAGAACAGATCAACATTTCAGGTGGGCACCACAAAAAGGTCGGGCCCTACCTATCATATAGCCTAAATATGAAGCAAAAAAGAGCGGAGAGAAAAACTGCAGCCATCCTGTAGTGAACAGGGCATAATTGAACCCCAACAATGATGAAAAAGGAAAGCTCAGCCAGACTGGAAGCTGGGCTAAACGAAAGAGGCAGAAGCTCAACAAAAAAACTGAGGGGAGCAAGGGACAAAAGCTGGCAAAAAAAAAAAACCACTGATAGAGCTCGGGGCAAACTGCAAAGCACACAGATCTAACCACTGAGAGGACCAATCCGAACTGCCCCTAGGCCTAGCCTGTCAAGGAAAAGGCAACCTCTAACATGCCTCGGGAGGAGCGATGAGCGACGAAAGAGCGAAGAAACCTGGGACTCACTGCCCATACGAGCCATACCATCTGCAAGACCATTACCTTCTCGATAAATATGATAGAAAAGAATTTGAGCAGAAGATCTCCATCTTAGAATTCTGTCTATCCAATAAACCCATTTCCATGAGGGGCACACGGTACCGTTGAGGAAATCAACCACCAGTTTAGAGTCAGACTCTACCATAATTTGGGAGAAGCCTAATCTAAAACAATGGGCAATCCCATCATGGACCGCACGGAGTTCCGCATATGTGTTGGAAGCTAGCCCATAGCCAGCTGAAAAGGCAAAAATAAAGTCACCATTATCACCCCTACAAACACCACCACCCCCATCCGGCCCTGGGTTACCCCTTGCTGAGCCATCAGTGTTGAGCTTGGTCCATCCCCTGCGAGGTTTCTCCCACCTGGCGATTGTAGGGAGAGAGCGAGGGCGGGGAGAGACAGAAATCCCCAGAAAAGAGCAAGAAAAGCTAGAAGGAGGCGGGTACAATAGGTCAGGGGCGCGCTTAACTAGCGAGGAAATCTCACACCTCACCTTGAACACAATCTCAGCCACCTTCATAGGCTTGCCATCATATTTAGCTGAGTTCCTAGACTTCCAGATCTCTCACAAAATTAAAGAGGGGGAAATCCTAAGAAGCGGGGAAAGATGCCATTGCAGTCTTACTGGGTTCCACCATAGATCGAGGGTGTCTAGGATAGACAAATTGGCGACAAAAGGAATGCCGAAAGCCTGCCCAAAAATTTTCCAATATGTCTGAAGCTGTCTCACTGCTAAAGAAAAGATGATGCAAGGATTCAGATTTGTGGCCACTAGATGCAATGTCATCGTAGCAAATGCACTTAGAGGCCAAAGATACACCTCGCCCCTGAACGTCTACATCAGTTGGAATCGCCCTATGCAAGATTCTCCAGACGAATAGAGAGACTTTGGGAGGCATTTTCTCATGCCAGACCCATCTTGACCAGGCCCTACGCGGGAGGGCTGCCCTACTGAGCTGCCACGCTAACTTAACCGAGAACACACCTGACGCAGTGAAAGGCCAGATACAGCAATCTGCTCTTTCCGATAGGCAGAAGCCTCCCTGAAAGATAAAGTCTATAACATGCCAAGGGAGAAAGGAGAAGAGAGACGTAGGCGGGAGAGGCCCGTTCCGCCCAAGCACCTGGTTAACTGGGGTGGCAAGCAGAGATGCAGGGATATGAGATGTGGAATGATTGATAAGTGGGCCCATACCTGTCCAATTGTCTGACAAGAAGCTGC
The DNA here is from genome assembly GCF_029962835.1 of Magnolia sinica. Lineage (NCBI taxonomy): Eukaryota > Viridiplantae > Streptophyta > Magnoliopsida > Magnoliales > Magnoliaceae > Magnolia > Magnolia sinica. The sequence continues at coordinate 14,585,319 of NC_080588.1, read as the reverse complement.
AGGATCCGCTACCGATTTGCCAACACACATTACCATCCAGAATAGGCAGCAATGCATGAATCTGCTTCCAAAGGGGAGAGGCGAACGAAGGCGGGCTGATAGAACCAGCCACAGACTGAAGCAACTTGTATTTCGCCTCAATGTAATTTGTCCACAGGCTATTACCTTCCTTGTACTTGGCAGCCCAGCCCAGCTTCAGCCAGAGAGCCTTCATGAATTCCGACAATTTCCTAACACTCAATCCGCCTTCAGCTTTAGGCAAACCTACCGACTGCCAACCCTTCCAATGGAGCTTCTTCTTACCCTCATACCAACCCCAAAGAAAGTTAGCAAAATGGCGCTCCAACGACTTTAAGACACTCGAAGGGACAAGAGTTGCAGTTATGGAGTGAACTGGAATACCCCCGAGAACATGCTTGACCAGCACTAGCCTACCAGCCTGAGAAAGGAAACGCACTTGCCAACCACCAATCCGGCTCTCAATCTTGTGGATAAGAGGGAGAAATGCACTCAATTTCAATCTACCTAAAGCCAACAGCACGCCCAAATAAGAGAGACTTGAAGAGCACTGCGAGATGCCAAGCAATCGTTCGATTCTTCTGGCCCTGATTGGAGGAAGTTTGGCCGAGCAGATAAGCATGCTTTTGTGAAAATTTATTTTTTGACCTAAAGCTCTTTGATAAGATTCCATGAAAAGCTTAATCGCGCGAAGAGAAGCAATGCTTCCGTTGATGAAAATGAGGGTGTCATCCGCATATAAGAGATGAGAGATGATCGGATACCCCCTTCTAAGCTTGAACGGAGCACATTTACCTTGATCGATCAGGCCTTTAATCCCTCTACTAAGAACCTCAGCTACTAGAATAAACAGACTTGGAGAAAGAGGGTCACCCTACCGAATACCTCTTAAAGATTTGAAAAAATCAGTGGCTTCACCGTTGATGAGAATCAAAAACCAAGCATTACTCCAACAATTTTCAGCCATCTTGACCCAGGAATCGCTAAAACCAAACTTCAAAAGCACTAGCTTCAAGAAATTCCAATCTAGCCTATCATATGCTTTCTCCATGTCGAGCTTTATCACTACATTCCCTCCATGAACTTTCCTGTTTAGCTCTCTAACCACTTCCTGGGTCAGTGCGATGCTCTTAGCCATCGATCTGCCCTTAACAAAGGCTCCTTGCTCCAGGGAGATAATCAAAGGAAGCACGGAATTCAGCCTCGCCGCGATGATGGAGGATATGATTTTGTATATGCAGTTACATAGGCTAATAGGCTTAAAATCTGAAAAGGATGATGGGGTAGATTTTTTTGGAATAAGACAGATAAAGGATGCTGACATGGCCCTGGGAAAAATGCCACCCTAAAAAATGTGCGTGGCCGCTTTGTGAAGGTCGCTTCCAACTATCTCCCAATAGGAGGAGAAAAAACTATCTACATAGCCATCAGGCCCAGGGGCAGCATCTTTGGGGATGTTCTTCACCGCCGAATGGACTTCGAGGAGCGAGGGGAGGGCCATCAGAGTAGCATTCATCTCCTGAGACACCAAGGAAGGAATTGGAGCCAAAATAGACTCGTCAATCTGCACGTTTTCAGCTGCTAACAGGTTCTCAAAATAGCTGCAAGCAGCCTCTTTTATATCAGCTTACTCTTCCAACCTGCGGCCTGAGTCGAGCTTGATAAGTCTGATTGCTGCCCTTCTCTGTTTCTCCTTGACTGAAGCATGGAAAAGCTTGTTGTTTCTATCACCCTCCTCTAGCCAATTGATTCTTACTTTCTACTTCCAAAAGATCTCCTCCAACATCTCTACCCTCTTGAGATTTTTAGTAGCCACCGCAAGTTAGAGCTGGGTTGTCCCGACAGAATTAGAGTCCGGCTGTAAATTTTGCAGCTGGTCCTCTAAGGCCGAAACATTGCGCTCAGCTTCTTAAAGTTGCTGGAAAATATTCCCAAAGCTTTCTTTATTCCAAGTCTTAAGGGCCCTCTTAACATTTTTCAGCTTCATAATTAGGTTGAACGTGGGGTGTGAGGAGGCAGGTAAATCCCACGCTTCTTTCACTACCCGCGAGAAATCTGCATGATGGGTCCACATCCACTGAAATCTAAAAGGCTTTGGGCCCAAAGGAACGCTACAGGGAAGGGCCAACAATAGAGGGGCATGATCAGAATTTAATCGGGGGAGGTGCTTCACATAAAAGGAAGGAAATGTTGATGGCCAAGAACCATTAATGAGGACCCTATCAAGCCTCGTCCATACTCTAGAGGATCCGACTTGATTGTTGCACCATGTGAATCTTGGACCCATAAAACCTGCATCCATCAGGCTGGCATCATTAATCGCATCAACAAACTCTTGGGAACTAGGGCTGGCTTGTTGTCTTCGACTCCTTCTCTCTGACATATCTGACACAGTATTGAAATCTCCACTCACTGCCCACAGACCCTGCAAAGACCTGGACAATACCGATATTTCCTACCATAAAATTCTTCTACAATTTCTGTCACAGCTAGCGTACACAAAGGTGAGATATATAGGGGATGGAAGATGCTGAGAAATAACTGCAACTGACAGGGACTGAGATGACATAAGAATTACATTAACAGAAATTTCATTATGACAGAACAACCAAATCTTACCACCTGATTCAACATTGGAGAAAGAGGAGTGAAAACCGAGTTTTAGACCAGTTCTGACTCTCTTGTCCTTGCCAAGCATAGGTTCCAAGAAGGCAACGATCTAAGGCTTGTAGGTTTTGATCAGTCTTTTTGCCGTTCTGATAGAATTTTGATTTCCAATACCCCGAATATTCCATACAAGAATGCTATCCATCAACAATTCTCCCCAGAAACTTTAGCCGTTGTTTCAGTGTTCTCAGCCTGGGTGTAGCTGTGTCCTTGGAGCCGCTGATTAATGGTTGTTGTTGTGATGGGCTGGCAACTGACACTGATGTTGCATCCTTTGCTGAGAAGATAGGCTGGGCAGGGGACTGACAAGGGGGAAATGGGATCACCGGCGAATCATCTCCCTGACGAGAATTGATATCCTCGACCGAGCTCACGAACCTGGCCCTATTGAAATATGGAGACAAATCCACCATTAATTCGGAGCTGCGATCGCACGAGTTCAACTCTCCCTGAGATGGAATGTGAACAGGCTGCTGAGGGAGGAGGTTGTTGCTCGAAGAAAGGAGGTTGAAGAGCTCCTTGGGGGGTCTTTGGAGTGTTGATGGTGAGAGATATGGAGAAATTTCCATTCCATGGAAAGTAGAAGAAGAGGGGAAGTCACCAGTGGATCTGGATTTGGAGAGCTTCTTGCCTGCTATGATAATGTTAGGCTGGTGCTCCGGGTGGTTGAGCTGCTTCCTACCAAAAATTGATGAATGGGGAGAGTGTGGTGGATGCTCCTGGTCGCTACTGTTGCTAACCGCACCTTCTGAAATTCTTGTGTGGGTCTGAAGAGGGCTGATGATCTTAGCCGAGCCTGTGAGTTTCTGGGCTGGGCTAGGTGACCGAGCTGCAATATCTACCCTGTCTGAATGTTTCAGCAACAAGGCGTTGTCTGGGACACTGATGTAAACGTCCTGTCTAGTGTTCTGAGGGCCAGCATCACTGTTTGGGATTGCTAGTGTCATCTCACAAACACCTGATGTGGAGCAATTTAGAAGCGTGTGCTCCAACTGAAAACAAGTTTCCACCCGTTCTCTAGTGGAACCAGGTTGATCAGATGGTTTGCCAGATGGAGATCTGGTAGTTGGGATAGTCCTGGAAGAAGAGGGCTTTTCCAACTCCGCCTGAACCGGGAACGATCTGTCACCGACTCTAAGCTCAATGATGCGTTGAAGATCTACATCCGAGTGTAGAATAACTTTGATCCTGGCGAAGGCTTGAAAAATACCATACCTACTAATAGTATCTAATTGAACAATTCTTCCAAAAGCTCGCCCAAGATCAAGTAGAACGGATTCAAACCAGGCATGGGAGGGAACGCCATAGAGCCTGATCCAAATCCCCACCTCCCCGCAGGCCGACTCCAGAGTCCAAGGTGTCACTGACGGAAGGCCATCTTGACGTGCAGCTATGTTTCTTCTATGAATTTTGAAATTTCTGATTTGGATTTGAAGGTGATGAGGAACGAATTAACAGATATCCTAGAGATGTCAATGGCAGAGGCATTAAATTTAGAGTCTCTTATAGCATCTAGCAGCCTGATAATGGACATATTTGGGTCTGCCGCTAGTCCAATCAAAGCTAACTTGAGTTCATTCAATTTGAAATTCACCGGATCCGGATCAGCAACTATCGAAATTGCAATCCTGGGGTGTGTCCGGTCAGTTGGGTCCTGCTTCCCGGCCAAGATAGCTGCAGCGAAGGATGTTGTTTCTGCAATAAGGGCCTCCTGTCTGCTAGGGCGAGGAACAAACACCTTGTGGGCGAAGTTGCTGGCCACGGATTTTTTCTGCTTTGCCTTCCTAACTGCAATGATTCTACCATCCACTCTATGGCCGTGCAGAGTATCCATGGCATTCTTCGCCTCTTGTTCATAGTAAAAACGGACAAACGCATAACCTTTTGGCCTGGAAGAATCTGGGAAAACTGGAGAGTAAACATCATACAGTTTTCTAAATCTGCAAAATATCTTCCACAGATCTTCAGATGAACAATCATAGGGAATGTTCCCCACAAACAAGCTGAAACCCTCTGATGGGTTGGCCTTCCTCGCCCATTTAGGGCTGCCTGATCTTCTAGCCGATCTTCCTTTCCGCTGTTTAGAGCTAGCTACCGAGCCCCTTCTAGATGGGGCCCTCTCCCTACGCCGTGGACTGTGCCCTACCATCTTTGGCAATGAATCTCCATCCCTGACCTCATGAGTAACTATGTTTTTGGATTTGATGAGTTCAACTAGTCCAGAAACCTATAATGATCCAGACCATTGAATATGCCGTTGGGTGTATTTGGGGTGGGACTCATGGGGCCCAAAACTAGCTAGTGATAGGTACGACGCTTGAAATCGTGGCAACAGCCCACTTTAAAAAAATTTAAATAAAAAAAAAAAAAAAGGGTACGACGCTTGAGGTCAAATGCGATGAAACTCATGTGAACCAAAACAAAATTGGCACTTGGACTGTTTGATCACAAATCACACTGAAACCAAGGATGGAGAAGATTTTGGCCCCAACATGCACTATATTAGTATCAAAGCATGAGTTCTTGCTGGCAAATGATACAATACCATCAGGAGCCAAGATGAGGTGATGCAGGTAGAGTATAGGAAGATCTAGTATAGAATTGATCCAGTAGACGAGGAGAACATATAGATGTTACGAAGGCAAGTAAAAGAATTAATTGGTGCTTGGGCAACTGGAGCCTCCACAGCATGATGATGAGACGAGATGTAAGTTTGAGGATGGACGACCTCAAAGACTGCATTTTCAACTTTAAGGAAGTGTCAAGCTTGTATCGCCCCCTGACTACCTCATTCCAAATGGACCAACAGACTTCTGAATTCAAGCCGAACCATTGGTCTTAACTATCAAAATGGTCAGTTTCCATGAGCTTTTGGTGCACTTTGTCCCATGGCAGGCAGGTGACGGATCATCCAAATGTATCCTTTTTTTGGTGGGCCTGCAATTGCAATGCTTGTTTTGTGCTCCTATAATATTTGTGCGGTATTATAGAAGAAATACACCTCAACCACATGGATCAAAGTGTGTTAAGTATCTCTAATTCTTCTTAGACGATGAGACTCTCCAATGAAAACCATTCCTAGGATAATCATCAGTTGAGGAACTTTATTATCAGGCATTTGGGAATGAAACTAGAGAAAACCTTGGTCCTATAACTCCAAAGACCCGTGAAGGCACTACAACAAATGAGACTTTTAGCAGCGCTCATAAGCGCCGCTATAAGTCCCTAAAAGCGTCGGTGATTCTATTATTGGCGCTAGTCAAGCGCCGATAAATGGGTATGTCGCTAAAAGTATTGGCGGCGCTAGGTAACTTCTAACGGCGCCTTTCTGAGCACCGATAATTGTCTGTTTTTCCGACACGAAAAAACGCCGGTAAAAATCACTTAGAGCGCCAGTAAAAATGGTTTGTGGACACTTTTTCTTGCTAAAAAGCACCGTAAGATTTCTACACAAGCGCCGGTAGAAGCCTTTGGATGGATTTGTGAGGCCCTAGCATGCCAGTAATTTTTTTTTATTATATATAATTCAATCAAAACTTGTATTTTTTAAATATTTGAAACATAAAAATGATGCAATACAAATAAAACTGAATATTAAACAAAATTTATATTACCACACAATAAAAAAAAAATATTACAATAAATGGTCTTGAATGTAAATAAATAAATAAAAACAAATCCTCTATATGGTCTTATTCCTAGCACGAGTGGCATCAAAAGGCTAAGTGATTTGAACTCTGGATTGCCCCACTTGTATGCAACGAGAAGAGTGAATCACCCACCATTAGCCCTTTGAAAATTGCTCCTATGATAGCCAGAACCAAGCTTGTCCTTAGCTGCTCCATGGAAGTTGGTTTTTCGGCGCTTTACGTGGCTTCCCATCAATGGCATAACCATGGTTACAATGTTACTCTACTTATAGTATGGGGTCTATAAAAGAAAAAAAAAATTCATTAAAAATTGTCTTGGGAAAAGAGAACAAGATAAATACAGATCTACATAATTTTCAAAAGACCCAAAAAGAAAAAATAAAAAAAAAAGAAAGATTACCTTGGATTGTGAAAAAGACCCACTTTGTTTGCATACAAAGGGCTTATACTTGTGATTTGATCCATCTGCTTCCACTTTTGTACCAGAAAAGATGAACAAAACCATCAAAGCAGCTCCCACCAATTTCACTAAAGGGCTAAAAGCTTTCCACCAAAGAACCAAATGGTTCTAAGTCATTCAAATAGTATTAGAATTACATGATGTTAGGCTGGTCGAAAAATAAATTTATTAGACTTTCAACTAGAGTCAATTTAATGATGTTCTTACATTGTTTTACACCCCCAAAAGCATAGGGCTGACACCATTTTCCCTCACAAAGATTTAATCTACCGAGCATGTATTGAAGTTAGGTTGACACTTCTCATTTACGAAAATAAAAACAGATGGAAGGAAAAGGAAACATATTCAACATCACTGCATCAATCAATACATGGTAAACAAGGATTTCAAGTGATTAATGTCAAACAGTAAGCATGCCATCAATAGAACCATACCTATTACTTCCATCTAGAGCAGAAGCCGCCATGGCATGCCTCATATCAGAACCAGTTTGCAATGATTGAGCTTTCAACATCTGCTGCTGTCGAGCCAATGATGCCTGGTAATATTTGTACAAAGAATTAGATAGATGGCTAAAAGTTTAACACTGACCATAATCAGATGCAAACTTAGGAGACTCTCCCAGAGTTGAACCATAATCAGAATGACCAATCTGTAGAAGCACACATGCTACTTAGAAACATCAAAATGCAGCATATATAGTCATACTACAAAAATAAATATAGTCAATCCTCCTGAAATAGAATCCTCACTTGCAAATGGTCTACATACTAAAAACAAATACCATTTTAACCAACAAGCTAGCTTAAATCCTACCATAGCATACCCATACAATAAAGGTGAAAGTGAAAAACCCTTTTCTCACATAACCAAGACCCAAACCAAAAGAGTTCTATTTTGATATCACAAAGACTTAGACCTTACTTCTGCTCAATAAAACCAATATTTTATATCTATTTAAGCTTTGTTTGGATGCACAACCGAATCAAATTGCAAAAGTTTTTTTTAAAAAAAAAAAAAAAAATAGTAACAAAAGTACATACAGGAGACTTTTGGTTATTGAAATGACACGTGTCATTGAAGCGGCTTGGTGGATCACAGTGGATCCTTGTGGGGCCCACCATGATGTATGTATATTATATCCATGCCCTCCATGTATTTCACCAGCTCATTTTAGGCCAGTCAGAAAATGCAGTAGATCCAAATCTAAGGTGAACTACACCGCAGGAAACAGTGGTGATTGAACGCCTACCATTAAAATTTTCTTAGGTCGACAAAAGTTTTGAATTAAGTTGATACTTGGGTGGTCCCTTCATCCATGTCTTTGTGACCTTATCAACAGCTTGGATGGCAAATAAATATCCTCGGTGGCTCCAAAGAAGTGTTTAATGGCATGCATTCAATCATCCCTATTTCCTATGGTGTAGTCCATATGAGATTTGAATCTGCTTCTATTTTGGACTATTGCACTGTAATGAACTATCAAAATAAATGGACCGCGTGGATATCAGGCACATGGATCACAATGGCCCCTTGGGAACCACCCATTTAATGAATAGTTTCACTAATAAGATTATTAGAAAAGAGGCTGAAATACTCGTCACTTGCAAAGTTTATTTCAATTCGTCTTTACTAATTCCTCCTGATAATTCCAGGTTATTAAAGATGAGACTCCAACCACCAACAAATTCGTAGCCAAACTAATGGACGTGTTAGGGGCAGCCTCTTCCACGATAAAGTGGGCCTTGGAGCTATTCAGTTGGGGTTTGCTTACCTGAAGCTTCCCAATTCCCTAAAGTGCACTTTTATAGGCAAGGAGGGAATGCCCTAATACCATGCCAATATTCCTCAAAACTGTTGAATCTGTGAGGTCTCGCTGGCAATAGCATACAAAATAATGAGAAAATTAAACATGACCACTGATATCCCTCTTGCCAAATGAGAAGACTCACTGCTATCGCTATTTCAATATAAACATGATGCCCTCCATTTATCACGGCTTTAAAGACCATTTGGAAGTTTGGTGAAATAAGGATTTGTTCTACTATTCCAACAGAACAAATCTGCCATCTGTTTTCCATGGAGAAGGAAATGGGAACAATGTTAGCCTCCCATTTACCAACCTTACCACTCCAGATTGTAAGTGCTAATAGTTGCTACAACTTGCAGCTAGGATGGAGCATATCCACCTCACCATAAATGGGGAACTTCCAGATGCACCTACCATTAGTTCAGATAGTAGGAACAGAAAACCCATTGCAAGGGTTGGGCTCAACAAGCCCAGATCAAGACTCTCTTCTTTATAAGAAGACCAACACCAAAGAGTGAAAGAACTACAAAAGAAAAGAAAAGAAACGAAATGCAAACGGAACTATATTACCTGCCAACGTGAAATGGGTAACTTCGTGCTCAGGTTGTTTAGAGTTCCATTAGCTACAATCAGGTTACCCTCACTGTTTTCAAAATCAATCGGATTGACTTTGTGGGGCATAGTGGAAGACCCAATCTCGCCAGCCTTGGTTATCTGTACAACAGATCCACCACAGGAACAACATACTCACATTTTAGACAAAATAAGACTTCAGAGAAAGCAAAGAAAAGGAGATCCAAGTGAGACTTTTGAAGAGGAGCTTTGCACAACACGTGGTGCAATGCACGAGATCCAGGCCCTTCATCAGGTAGGGCCTATCATGAACATGCAGTGGCCAACCAATAGGCTGGTCCACTCATCAAGTGGGCCACACATCATACTGAAGATAAACCTATACTATTCAAGAGGATCTTTGCAGAACACATTCCAAGATCTCGGTGCTTCATCAGGTAGGGCCCACCATGAACATTAGCTGGCCCACGAATAGGTTGGTCTACTCATCAGTCGAGCTACATGTATGCTAAACATAGACTCTTGATCTTTTTCTGTCCATTTTTCTTTCAAACACTGACACCCACCTGATGAGTGCACGAGCCTGGTTTCTGGCTCATGGCATGCTCACAGTGGGCCCCACTTGATGAATGGCCTGGATCTTGTTTGTGTATCTGCCTCAGAGATCCTCTTCAATCCTCTTTAGGTGATTCTCCCTTGCATTCATCATCAAGAGGAAGACTAGTATCAAAAGCAACAATTTCTTTCCCCTCAAGAACCAACCTGCTTAAAATAACCCAGAGATATGTAACTCCATAAGTCTTGTCAAAATCAATTGTCAATTGTCAGGCAACCCATGTATCTTGATCCCTTGGGCCAAAAATAAAGTGATTTTTCCATTCACATATTGCAACCAAGGCTCAAAATAGCGGAATTATTGATTTGAAGTGGGAGTAGCACATGTTTAGAAGGATAGTGCAACTAAGAGTCTCAGTATTACAGTTAACATCAGTTCACATATTGCAACCAAGGCTCAAAATAGCAGAATGTATTGTAAGAATGCATTGTGACACACCCATGGGGCAATATGATAAAATTGAATTGTGCTGGTATTGGTAATGTATTGCAAAAAAAAATTGTATGGCGTTCAAATGATAATTTGAACCCTGACTACAACTGACTATTTTCAATATCAACAATGCTTTCAGTACAAACTTCTTGTAATGAGAAAAGAAGTCCAAATCTGAGTATCTGCATCAGTGTAACATAAACTTAAGGAATAACCTAACACTTAAAATGATAGACAGTGTTGGCTTACCTGTGCAAAGTGCTCGAAAATTCTCTACAGCAATGACAAAAAACAAATAGAGATTAGGTGACATCCAAAAGCCATATGAGAAAGCACTGGAACAATCAACAAAATGGCAATGGGTTGCAACTTGTAAGGAAAACAAAATGACACTGATATTGCTAACCACAACAACAACAACAACAATAATAAAAGCCTAATTCTGTACATACGAAAGAAAATGCCACAAATCTTGCCTGATTCTGAAGTCAACTCAGTTCCTCGCTTAGTTCAGAAATCTCTACCTGTCAATTAATATAATTATCGATAAACAATTTAGCACCTTCAATCTCCACAACTAAATATGCATAGTCACTGGTGAATGCAGAACAAAAGTGTGGGCAATTAGTAATTGAAACAACCTGATTTTAAACTGAGGTGATCTGCATTACAGGATTCATCGTTTACATGGAAATGATTTCCTAAAATCATCGCATACTATCTGGAATAACGGTACGGTACAACAAGTTGCGGTACCTTTGCCTGTAGATGATCATTTCTCTACCACTCACACGTATGACCATGCGACTTGCGAGTCATGCAGTGTAAAATGTCAAAGTATAAAATGCCAAAAAATAGTGCGTATGAACTGATACGTGCACACTAAAATAGGATTTTTCACAATCTCTACCGTTGAATTAGCATATCCATCGATCTAGATGTCCCTATCACTAGATTGCAGCGTGGATATGTCATGGCCCAAAATTCACACCGATTGAATGATCCTAGCCATTCAATCAAAAAAATTTGGTGGGTTATAACTACCCTCCTTTTGAAAGCTACCCATTGACCGATCCATCTGGGACGTCGAATTCAATTGCAAGTCAGCGTAAAGGTCAAAAATTGTGGGCATGTTGGGGCTCCAAAATATCAAAGCATTACCTCATATATTGTTGGGGTAAATGAAAACCCATGCCTTTCTCTGCATAGATAAAGAAACAAGGTTCAAAAACTGAATCTCCAGACAAACCAATGAAAAAGTGAAAAATTGAGTTGATAAAAACTTGCCTATAATCAAAGGAAGACCCCCAAGCTCATGTTCCAACTGCTGCATGGCAGCAAAGTTCTGCCTGATCCTTGCATCAAGTCTACAAATCTGCAGGAATTTCAGTTTACTACAACTGAATATCAGAAAAATGAAATGAAGAATGTAGAGAAAGTTTCTTCTTCTTCTTCTTCTTCTTCTATTCTTTTGCATTGTCTTGAATACACTAAGTAATGTTGTCTTGGAGTAGCTAACTATTCTATTTGTTGTCGTTAAATACCTAAAATGGGGAATGAGTAAAACTCAATTGGGGCACATGTGACATATGTGGGAAACTTCAGCAAAGCTTGGAAATTTGTGCGCATTTACTGCTTTCACTAGTTAAGACCAATCATTGTTTCTGCTGAGACCTGTCCTCGTATAAAAGATCATTATACATTAGGCAATAAGAAATCCTGAAAAGCAAGAAAAATGTTTAAAAATTTGAATGAATTTACTATCTTGACATAGGGGAAGTCACTGTCAATACCAATTGTAGTTGCCAACACCACAAACTGTGTTTAGGTCATGGAAGAAGCCAGTTGCAGCTGCACAAAGTTACCGAGGACTAGACTAAAAGTAGCTCTGGTCTCGTGACTATTTGAAAAGCCAAAACCTGTGAAAGGCCTATACCTAAACAGAGGACAGATAGCTAAACTCACTTGGCCACTCGGAACAGTGGCAACCGCTGCACAAGAGCCAGAACTGCGACTAAAGATCTGCAGCAACTTCAGCAGTTACTCCCCTATACAGAGTAAAAACAGAGTAAAAACCTTGTGCAAAGGAATGGCAAAAACACCAAGTTCTTTGATCAGCAATTACTCCCCTATACAGAGTAAAAACAGAAAATATCAGATTCTCACCCTGCACAAAAAGAAAAGAAAATATCAGATTCTTGCCCTGCACAAAAAGATGAGACCTGGATATGTGGAGCCACAGGAAACTATGTAAAGAACAAAACAGTGAAATTCAAGTAAGCTAACATGTTCAAGGTCTGCAAGATCTGGAAATCTGTCTCACGAAAGTGGAAAAAAAGAAGAGGAGAAGCTAAAATATAGTGAGAATCAGCAAACAAAATGTAGAGGAGCTAAAAGACCCTGGTTACAAGTTCCAAAACCCAATTTCAGGTTCAAGATGATGAGACTGAACCATCCACCAAAAAAATCTTCATCTAAGAGATGATTGTCTATAAAGATGAATTGGATCCAGGGACTCTCACTTCTTGCCAAGGAACTGCCCCATACGAGCTTCCCATTGGCCGCATTTGTGCAGTTAAATAATGATGGAAATCTGGACAAAAAGAATATTCACTGGTATTTAAAAAAGCATCAAATAACATATTCACTGTAAGCAGAAAAATAATTACTAAAATATGCTCCACACATTGTAAACTTCAACTTTGCACATGAAGGTATAACATAATCAAGGGCAACTGATTGAAGTATAAGGAAACATAGTACGCATCCATCCAAGATAATGCAACATAAGCATTACCTGCATAATAACGACTCTTCAACACAAGGAATCAAAAAACATAATAAACTTCCAGTTCTTTGCTGGCACCAATGAAGTGTCTGCATTGAAACCAAAGGTACTTCATGGGATTTTAAAATTTTAAAGATGATATACAACAACCCATTTGGTGAAGCAAGGACTCATCTTCAAAGAAAATTCCCCATGAAAACATGCACATGAAACACAAAGCTTCTTTATTTTTTTCAAGTTAACAGCACATACGCACACAAACATGCAAGGCAACCATATCTCACCTGAACATGAGATTGTGAGTATCCACCATAGCTGCTGACTTTACTTTGCTAAACACTCCCTGCAACGAAAAAAAAATGTAATAAAATGACTTAGTGAAGAGAAAACGGATACAAACTATAGTAGGTCCACAAAAGATCATATTGGGGTGGTCTACCTGATGCACAGCCTAGATGTAGCACATGTATGCCACATTCTCATGTGTTGGAATGTCTGTTGTCTATTGAATTAGCAAACCTTTACAAGAAGGGTGTAGCCATGAAAGATGAAAGCTCACCTTTCCTCCAAAATGGAAGACGAGCAAAGAGAACAACAGTTGGAATTCCCACAATGTAGAAAGCTCCAAGGTTAATGAGAGCACTGGTCTTTTGCCACCCTCATCCTATAGCAGTTCCTAAATGATTGAAGAATTTATAACAGCATGTGACTGAGTCAAATTGAGAATCTTCACAAACATGAAAGTGAAAATGACTAAAATCTACTATAAACATGATTGTCATAAGCATAAATCTAGAACTCACTAAGTTGACACATTTGAATTCCCACATTGATGATCAAAGTTTGAAATTCCAATGGGAATACAGAAGCAGTTGGAAGCTGAAAACTTCAACAATGCTTCCAAAGCATCACCAAAAAACAGAGGCCAGAAAAGAACATTCAATTTTGGCCTCTATCATGTACTAAGACTCCAATCTAGTATTGTGCTAGGTTGCCTCATTGAGGAACCATCAAAGTTTAATTTCCACCACCCAATCAATGGGCAAAACCACTTGACAAAATTGCACAACAAAAAGCAAGAAGGCCCATCTCAAGCAAAATTAGAGAAATAAAATGAATATCACCTCCTTATGTTGCTTCCTATACATGGTCCAGGAAAGCTTTGACAGCTTCAGCTGGTTGTGGAAGTACCTCTTGCATTTTGAATTTGCAAACAACAGTTAAGGTAGATCCCAAATTAGAAAAGGTGACAGCAAAAGTGAGATACAGGCATTTGAATGAAATATATAGAACACAAGGTACCATATTGTGATATGCTACATTTTGAAAGGTACTGTTTGCAAGCAAGTACAATCCAATACAAAATACACATTAATATACTCATAATGTGTGCATCTTTTTTTTCTTTTTAATGGTACAAAAATCAGAAAATCCAAAGCCAATTTACCTTTGCCTAGTCCGAACAGAGAAACCAAACATGTCATTTGCCGCAAAGCTCTTCGTAGGATGATACTTGAAAAGAATCTATAATGACAAAAAAAAAAAACATACATCATCCACATGTTTTATTAGCCAGGCATGCCTGCTCCACAAATGCATCAACATATTTTCATGGCGACAGTTCACATACAAGATTAATGTAAAGAGGTCATATCTAGAGGTCGTATCCCCATTGAGAAGGATGAGTATTTCATGTTGTGACAAACAAAAAAGAATGCAGGTTAAACAAACCAAGAGCCAAATACATATTATCTAATCCCCTTAAAATCTTGAATAGTACAAGTATCTAAAGCAGATGGTTTCACACCCAAACTCACAAGTATCTGATGCAGATGGATTTGTAGCCACAGTGGCATGTTTGGATGCTCAATTATATTGTATTGAGATAAATAAAGAGTAAATTTCCAAATTGGCATGGTACCATTCTAATTCATAGTAATGGTGGAAGCCCAAGTTGCAATTCCATGCAATTCGAGTTGTGTACCAAATAATTTTACAGGTCATAGCAGCAGATATGGGGCCCAATTCCACATTGTTCAGTTCCTTCTTTATCAGCTTGATTTATTGCAATGCAGTTTTATATATATATATATATATATATATATATATATATAACTAGCCATTTCTCAGACGAACATCATACATATTCTACTATGAAATGGTTGGTTTTTCTGAGCAACAACATTATCTGGACAGTTAAGTTTACAATGTTATGATAGTAGGAAATGCACATCGTTATGTAAGGTTATATGATGATCAAACAATGGGTGGGCCATAACTATCAAATCGTATTGATGTTAAGTGAGACCATTAACAAAGTGGGATGTATTATCTGCGAACACGGGCTGCGGCAGATGCAATAAAATTCAATGTGGATAATTCTGTTCTCAAGGAAAAGGCTACGGCCATGGATGATGATCTTGAAGCCAAAAGGACCTTGGTGGTTTGCTCCTTGGAAAATCGAGAAGAATGTATGGTCTGTGGAAGTCAAATAATATTTCTCTGAGTAATATCTGTAATATTGTCCATTATGAATCAATCTTTATGCTGAGGCTGATGGCAGTAATTGTGAAAAGTCCGTTATGGTGGGAAGTGGGTTTGGTCGAATAGTTAATGCGAAAGATCTTGCAGAGGATTTGTACAAATGAGCCCTGTTTGCTGTGTGGGCAAATTTGGTTGATCAAATGTGAAGGCCAACCTGCCTCAATTTATCATAACTTTCTTGAAAATTTATTTCAATATTATAGCACTATAACAAGTATTGCCCTTTTATGCACAAAAAAATAAAAATAAAAATAAAAATAAAAATAAAAATAAAAACAAACAAACAAACAAACACAATACAATCAAAGTAATAAAAAAGAGGGATGAAAAGGAAAAACAGAGACAATCATAGATCTAGAAAACATCAAGTACCCTGATTATATTTCCACACCTGAGGAGCAGAACAACCTAATTTTCAGGGTAATCGTGGGCCCTGGAATACGATCTAATCAGTGTGGTCCACTGGATGCAAAATCCAGACCTCTCATGCATGTGCCCACGTGCAAATGTGTAGGGCGCCGTGTGCGTATGGAGAATGCAAATTCAAATGAAAAAAAAAAAACCATTTTCTCATTCTAATCTTCCAAAATGCAGACCCTATCTCTAGATCTAGCAAATCTCCGTGAAAAGGGAAAAAATATCCATAGAAATGAATTGAAACACCTTAGGAACCACTGAAACAGATCTCAAGCCCTAAAACAGTACAAAATCAAGAAAACTGCAATGAATCGAAGCACAAAAGCAACATATCTCAAGCCCTAAAACAGTACAACTACCGAATGCTAAAATCTTCTGAGAAGTTGAAACTATAATACATGAATGCAAAGAAAAATGGAAAAAGAAAAAGCATCTTCTCACTTCAATCTTCTGAAATCCAAACCCTAGCTCTAGATCTAGTAAATCCCCACCATAACCAGTCAAAAAACCTTGCAAAGTGTAGAAAATAGATCCAAAACTGTAGGAAACAAAAGAGTAGCCGATCTAGATACCTGATGGGTTATCAGGTTGCTACGGCTGGAGAGATCCCAAAGCAGTCATGAGAGAGAAAGAGGGGAGAGAGAGAGTCATCGGCAAAATAAAATAAAAAAAGGGTCATCAGCGGGGAGAGGGAAAGGCCCAATGACATAAGATATGTTTTTTTTTTTTTTTTTTCCTACCCTTTGTGTGTTGCTGGTTTTAGTTAGTGCCGGCAAAGGGTTCCCCCAATCGCCGACTGTGCCATACTTTCTTGTAGTGAGGAGACTTGCATCTCAATAGAGACCCAATCTTCAACATGGAATCCAAGGAAAGTAGCAAAACATTTGACTAACATGCTCACCAGAACATCAACGTTGACGAAGCTGACTTGGTTATCCAAGATGGAAAGGTCGTGCTAACACTCACCAAAGAAAATATATTCAGACAATCAATACAGGTGAAACTAGAATCATATATCACAGCAATTAGCATGAAGCTTGTTTGACAATGATGGCACCCACGAAAATGGACTTGAGGGCAAGTTTCCTCCAACGCGAGAAGTTTGATGTAATTAAGCTAATTTAGGAAAAATCAATCTCCATCATTGATATAATTTGTAAGGCCCACGATCCAACCACCCAAAGGGCCTTTTTTTTTTTTTTATGCATCGCATGACAGTCCACATTTTTTTACGCTGGAGAATTTTGATCACATGAAGAGCGGGCCCTCATTGTGGGCCTCACATGGAGAGTCCTCTAACTGAGTTACTCCAAATTCATTGTAATTTCCTTAAAGAGATTCTCTTAATTTTTAATTATCTAGATAGAATCCAAGTCTAGCTTGCTATCATCGTCATTTATATATTGCGGATCACTTTTAGAGTATTAAATGGTTTGAGAACAATGTGAAATTAGTTATTTTTGAAAAAAAAAAATTAGTTCACTTACAAAGAGCCCAAGGTCGCATTGTTTGAGTGAACAATGTCAATTGCTACACTGTGGGCCATGCGGACACAAGTGCCAAAATAGAGAGGCAAGGATGTTAGATTTGTTTGGTGGATCTCACCTAGACAAATTCCACGTGACTCCCAATTCAATGTATTTTAGATTCTCCCAACTTCTTTTAGCGCACCACCTAGAGAAATGCCAGGTCCTGTGCTCCCACTTATCTCAAAAAAAAAAAAAAAAAAAAAAAGAGCATAGAATTAAAAAAGTAATCTAGACATAATCAAAGTTTTAACTTATTATCTCCATCACTTATCTTGAGCATACTTTTAAAGTATCAAACAGTTATAGACAATATAAAATTAGTTTGATTTGAAAGCTTTTTAAGTTGCCTTTCCAACAAGCTAAAAACGAAAAACCAAAAAAACCATTTGAGCTAGGGCTGTTTTTACAGACACCTAGCATTGCACTGATGCAATTTTAGTAGGAAGCCAGGCTTCGAAGGTATGAGTGCTGCATTATGCCGCCAGGATGTGCTAATGTAGAGAGGCAAGAGAGGCAAGAGAGGCAAGGATGTTGAATATGTTTGGGTGGACCCTACCTAGAGACATGGCATGTGAGAGAGGAAGTGGGCATCAAAATGGTTCACTAGGTTAAGCTAGAGTCCTACCATAACTAGCATTTTGTTAAGATAAAATCCCTTTATTTGCTTTCTTGTTTATTGTTATTTCTTGATTTACACATACATGTGGTGCTTTTTCATTGGCGTTGAACTGGGAGCATCCAGCACCAGCTGGATGCAATCTGCATCTGGTTTTTATTGGATGTTGGCAAAAGTGTTGCAAGCTCAATTGATTAAGGGTTCTTAGCTTAGGAATTGAGAGTTTTGTCATAATACTCCCTTAAGAAATCTGTGCCGACGGTGTCGTTATCCTGCACGTGCTTCTCCCTACTGAGCTACTCACAGAAAGTGCGCCTTCGCTGATTGATTTTTCTGTGGCGTGCATTTTTTCTTCATTTCTACAATTTTGAACGGCTATCCAATCAGTCTATTAGGAAAATAAATCATTTTTTAACATGATGATCTTCACAATGGCCACCTTATGAACCTCAAGATGTTCCACACACATGTAAGCCTGTAAAGCGAGCGTGTATGGACTAGCGACCTCTTGCACATACTATGGTAAATGCAAGCATTAATGATACTGTACCATGAAAACGGCAGTGACTCTTGAACCTTTGTGGGCAGCAGTCTCGAAATCTCTGACTTAATTGTGGATGGATCATAACAAAATAATTGCACTAAGAAGAACATATATAGCAAGCATCTGATCTTGCCCTTGGAGCATATCTATCTGAGTAGGTCCCCCATGCATCTACTCACTTTCACCAATCTAGCGAAGCCATTCCAAAGGCATGATTTCATCTCTAGGCCCTATTCCTTGGAAGAAAATTGGAAAAATCAAAGCTCCACATTGCTGGAATTTGTTGAAATTTAGAAAGAGAGAGTAGTGGGTGGGAGGTATGTTGTTGGAGTCGAGTACGACAGAGGAGAGATTGTGGGAATGTCATTGTCTCACAAGATCCAAGAAAAGAAAAGAAGGAAAAGCAAGTTGGAGGTAGGGTTTAATGACCTATGGAAAAAAGTGGCATAAAATTAAAGGATTTTTAAGTGGTCCATGGAAGAAAGGTGTGGAATGGAAGGGGTTGTGGTCCCCTTTCTCTCCCCATTGGAAGGGACCACACATGGTCCCCACTGCCCATTCTTATCAATCCATCCATTCCATTAAAGCAATAACAATATTTTATTTTCTGTTTCTTTTATGTTTATTAGATAGTTCGGAAATTCAGTCTATTTTATGCTGATCCGGCACGATCGATGTGGACGGGTTCATGCGGCTGACCTAATTTTAAGTCTAGAGCAGTTTGCCATGGTCGGCGCAGAAAAACTTGAATAGGGATTGAAGGGTTGAATTGGTGAATCAACAAATTCCAGTCACGTTTTAAATATAAATTTGATGACTCAAATCAAAACTTGTGGTCACAGGGAAACTGGCTCCATGTGTGACAGTGTCAGGAGTCTACATGACTCATTGAATTGGCCCAATTACTTGTACCAGCTGAGTCACTCACGTGGGGAGCTGTTGTGTGTGAGAGAGAGAGATGTGAACATCAGGCCGCAGGTTGGACTGCTAGTTTATTGTCTAATCAGTGGATAATTTTTGTCCTATCAATTGTGTGTGTGACATCAAACCTATCCAAAATATTGGACCCACTCCTTCAAAAATTAGTTCAATCCACTTATCAAGTAGGCCATGCCTACATATATTTATTATATTAGTGTGGCTACCTTCTTTTTTTTTTTGTATAAATTGGACCACCTAATGAGTGAATCATTTTGACTTTTATATAAGGTGAGCCCAACCTATTAGACAGGTTGGATTTCATGCACACATTACACATTGAAACTTCTCTGCTAGATGGACGGTTACTAATATATATATATATATATATATATATATATATATATATATATATATATATATATATATATATATATATATATATATATATAAAAAAAATAAATAAATAAATAAATAATTAATTAATTAAATAAATAAATAAAAAGATGGACGGTTACTTAACATCCAACTGGATGGATGTTACCCTCTCTCTCTCTCTCTCTCTCTCTCTCATGCGTGTGCGCAACCCATCCAACAAGGACCCATTGTACAACAAGAATTTTTCAAAAATTAAGGCTATCCAAACATGAGAAGGGCCATCATAAAATAATAAACAAAACTATAGACAACCACCCAAAATGTCCACATTCTCATGGAGCCTACTTAATGGTTGGATTGACCTAAATTTGAGACGTCCCATTTCATGGTTCTTTTCACCCTGGACTATACTCTAAGCAGCGGTCCACTAGTCATGCTCCCTAACAGGGTGTTGAAATTTAGGATTTATAAAAGTGGTGTCATTGGCACCCTTAAAAACTTATATTTAAATTCAATGGTGGTTCAATATTTAGGGTTTCATGTTCAATTCCAAGGGAGAACCCTAGCTTGCAAAATAAAGGATTTGGGAGTCATCTCAAACTATCATAGCTACCATCCCCTCCTCTCTTATGTTCTTCACATTTATTCACATTGTTATTTTTACTTGCATTCTCATCATAATAGTTGATGATAAAAAAAAAAAAAAATCAAGCTTATGCAATTATTATATAAATTACATTATATAAACAAAAATGTTAGCAATCATCTAAAAAGAAATGTAAGATATTGTTTTAATTATAAAATTAGTTAACCCTTTTTGTAAGTCACAAAAAGTTTAGAATTGCCTTAATTTTTATCAAGATTGCCTTACAATGGGATCAGTGTAATGATGATTTCATGTTGCACATATATGTTATGTTTAAAATATTTGAGACCATTTATTCATTGCATTCATTATTCTATAAATATGTCATAAAATAATTTTAGGAATTTAAGGGTCAAAATTCAGGCTCCCAAACACATCTTGGAATCTAGGATTTTGAAAGTCAATGCTGCCAAAAAGAACTATCCTGGGTTTCTAGGATAACAAATCCAGGATTTCAATTCCTAGCTCTTAAATGAGCCCTAATTAAGCAGCTTGCTAGCTCCATAGATGGTACATTGACCTCAACCTACGTTGGTGAGGCCTCACCCTACGTTGCTCTCACCAACGTTGTACGTGTGGGGACCTCAACAATGTGTTTTACCCTGAGATACCTTAGCATTAGACCCGAGCAGGTTGCCCTTCCACCCTATGTATCACGTGATCAGTGCTAGCACTATGCTAGCCTTTCTACCCTCTGATCCCACAGACGTCTTCTTACCTTCTAACATGGGATCCATCCCAGAATCATTCATTGCAATGTCCCACTAGCTAGGTTGTACACGCGCCTTAGCTAATAAGATTCCCTCTACAGCTCACAAATGACAGCTAGAGATACTTGGATGCTTGGCAACTAAGGGACGTCAAACGCTTTGTGGTTGCACGTATGGTTCAGAGATTAGTGCTAAAGAACTATCCTGATGCCTAATAGCTATCACTCATGACTGGCGTCCAACAGCTAATCAAGTCTCATTGATACTTAATAGTTATCAAGACTCTCCTCGAGCATTGGCCGACTACAGTAAGGACATCTTTGAAAAGTGGATTCATTTGATCTAATGTAAATTTCATCTGACATTGGAAAAACATGGAAAGGATTGGATTAATTGAGGTATCATATTATCCAGTTCCAATAGAAGATACAGCGGGATTTATGATGAATTTTGAGATCCACTACGTCATTTGTCTCCAGGTTGATGCATGTGATTTATCCATTCGGTCCATCTATATGCACCCTACACGTGATAATTGAGTTGCATATACATATACGTGATTGGCATTAGTTATGAAATATAGTCCTTTGTTTACAATTTCATAGTCCACCAAACATAGTTTTCAATTAATATATGTTTTTTCTAAAAGAAAGAATTTGATCTCAAACGTAGGATTGGATGATCAAAATAACTAGTACTTCTAGACATATAATTATTGTACAATAATATTGTTAATTCCACCTGTTGCAATTCAATACTATTTAATTCTATGTTCCAAACCGGCCTTTAAGAATTCATTATCAAAGATCTTCAAGATGCAAAACTAAAAAAGAGTAGGCTAAGACCACCTAGTTACACCCCATACGGGGGCACACATTGTAATATCATATTTACAAGAACACTCATGGTGCTAGTTATTTATTTTTCCTTTTAATTAAGGGATTTTCTCTGAGAGATAAATAATTAAAGGCGTGTGGTATATCGCAACTTAAAATGTACAATATTCGTACAAAATAATAAAACCCTATATTAGGCTTTAAATTTTGGCCGAAAGCCCACGTTTAAGGCCCAATCATGGGTTTTAGCCTAGCAAGACTCCGATGGGCTTGGACCCTAACTCAATCAGACACAACTTAAAATGTACAATATTCCTACAAAATAATAAAACCTTATATTAGGCTTTAAATTTTGGCCAAAGCCCACGTTTAAGGCCCAATCATGGGTTTTAGCCTAGCAAGACTCCGATGGCCTTGGACCCTGACTCAATCAGACTGTCAGTGGAACATGAGGTTAAGTTCAAAGTTCTAAAATTTGGTGACTCGACTCAAAACTTGGCTACTTGACTCAACAAGATTTTGAGCCGAGTCACCAAATAACTCACTGGGGTGGTCTAGAATTCGGACTTGAACTTTAGGCCTAGCCCTGGCCCATGGGCGTGAGCGTAGGCTCAAGACCACGGAAAATATGAAAAATGTTTAAAATCTATGCCTGTGCTATTCAGGTCCAGAAAATATTCAGCCCAAGAACAACCCATGGACATCGGAAGAACAACCAGTATGGACTCTCATGGGCTTGGCCTAGCAGTCCAATGGTCAGCCAGCCCATGGACTTAAGACATGGGTCACTTGAGCCAGCTTGTCCTTGTGCTCCCATTTCGCTGAATGCCTTGCTGCGATGGGAAGCTAGGTGGGGTCCATGGGTGATGACTGAGAGGAATCAAGACTGTCCATCAGCTTGGCCACATCGTGTTAGGGCATGAGCTAAAAAATGGAGCAATTCTGGAGATCAGGTGGGTCGCATGGCAGGAAGTTCAGATCAGTGAGTCAGATCCTACTGGTATGATCGAAAGAAGAGAAAAGTGAAGGGAGGAAGTTAAACGGAAGACGGGATTTAGGGTTCCTGATATCACAGGACATGCGCTGATTAGGCAGCACATCTAAATTCTCTTCTTTTTTTTAAGGTGGAGATTTATGGGCCCTCAGAGATGTTTGTGTGAAATCTGCTCCATCCATTTGCTGTATCAGGTCATTTTAGGGTATGGGGTCAAAAATGAGGTAGATTCAAGGCTTAAGTGGTCCACATATCTTGAAAGGAAGGCAGGATGCAGAACTCCGATTCTTTTGAGTATTTTCCCATCACATGTACGGACCGTACGACGCATGATAGATTTAAAAGATGATAACCATAAGTGCAGGGGTGTGATGATGTTTTAATTCCGTGAGACTGAGATCAAATCCTCAGGAAAAAAACTTTAGAAATAGAACTAAATGTAAAACTAACTATGAAATTGTATTAGAAGAAGTAATGATGGAAACTAGGTGATTTAAATAAGAAAATTAATAAAGTAAAACACTATAGTATTAAGGATTCACTTCTAACCATTTTCAATACCTAATTTACTTTATTCAATTATCTAGCTCAACTGGAATCGAAATCCTATCTTATTCAGCTGGATAATTGAGCGGTTAATTCATAATTCACAAACCAAAATAGATTTGAACTTCAATTGATTCAATTCCCGCATGAAACACTAAAGTATTGATTACAGAGAATTCAAAATATCTATCATGCCCATAATTCATGATAGATCAATCCCTTGTAAAAGAGATAAGCTAATAATTTTAGCATTCCTAAGCATCGAAAGTGCCAAGAGTCGACAATGAATCGAAGTAAACTAAAAATAACATTTTATTCAAATCAAATCAAATGAACTATTCAACATTTAAACCAAATATCTTAAATCAAAGTAAACTAGAACATGGGAGGCAGGTGACTAACCATTTTGAGGAACAGAAACAGGGACAACAGACAGAACTGGGGGATGACTTGGAGTGGGATATCCGAAATCAGGAAATGGCTGGCCATTGGATACAGGAGGGACAGGAGGAGTTTGATGTGGATAAACCCCCGAGGAAGATAAGATGACACAAAATTCTTTATGCTAAAGGAAACTGGGAATCAAGACTGCGCCGGTTAAAGAGAAGGGCCGTGAATATTGGATGTGTCTCTGATGGATAAAATCATAGTATGGAATATGCAGGGTATCGGTAATAAAAGATCGTTGTAGATTGCGAAAAGGATTTTCAAATTCCATGATCCTTGGATTGTGGCGCTCCTGGAACCAATGCTTGGTGACAATAAACGAGTTCGAACAGGACTAGCTTTGGGTTTTCACTCATTCTCTAACTGTGAAGAGGGTGGCAAGATTTGGTTGTACTATAAGTCCCAAATTTCTTGCTCGATAGTATTCAAATTTGATCAATGTATGTCGATAGTGGCGTCCGTTCAAAGCTATGATTCTCAGTTATATATAACTTTTATTTATGCCAAGTGTGCTCAGATTTTGAGGAGAGCTCTCTGGTTGGACCTAGCTCTCCTGTCGTCCTCTCTTTAGGGCCCGTGGGCTGTTTGTGGAGATTTTAATGTCATTCTAATTGATTCAGAAAGAAGAAGTAGAAGGGTTGCGGATTTTGCCTCTTCTTTAGAATTTGCTGATGCTATTAACTCCACAGGTCTTCTTGACGCGGGTTTTTCAGGTAATCGGTTCACCAGGAGTAATAATCAGTCTGGAAATGCTCGCGTTTGGGCAAGGCCAGACCGGGTTCTTCTCAACTCAAGCTGGTGCAGTTTATTCCCCCAATTACATGTCTCCCATTTGTCTCGCATTCATTCGGACCATGCTCTGTTTCTCCTCACTTTCCCTCGACTGCTGAATGGTGGGCCTAAACCGTTCCGTTTTCAACGAATGTGGACCCAACATGCTGATTTTCTAAACATGGTCAGGACTGCATGGAACAAGGTCTATTCTTCTCACCCTGTATACAATGTGCTATCTAAGCTCAAACAAGTGAAACAAGATCTGAAAATCTGGAACAAAGAGGTATTTTGAAATATTTTTGAGCAGATAAAGCTAGTAAAGAACGTTGCGGTCGAGCTGGAGGAGCATATCCAAGCTTCATCAGGATCTAACGATGAAACTGTCAGCTTGCAGCAACAAATCAATTCAAATTCAGCTAGGTTAGTGTCCTTGGAGATCATGCAGGAAATCTTTTAGAAGCAGAAATCAAGGGTGGATTGGCTAATAGAAGGGGACAAGAATATGAGGTCTTTTCATGCTTCAGTTATGGAAAGGCATAGGAGAGCAACTATTAGTCGGGTGGAGCTGGGTTCTGTGCAAATCGTGGAAGGCCAGGCAGAGTTAAAGGCAGCAGCGGTGGACCATTTCCAGCAAATTTTCAGCGCCAATCCTTCTCAGATTGATCAGGAACTCCTGCATTGTATTCCACAGTTGGTCGATCAAGCCCACAATGACCGTTTGTTGGAGATCCCTTCGTTGTTAGAGGTCCGCTCGACAATTCACTCCATCCCTAAAGACAGTGCGGCTGGGCTGATGGCTTCTCAGCCAGTTTTTTTCAATCTTGCTAGGAAGTGGTGGGTCAGGACATTCATCGGCTGATCTCCTTTCTCTTCCAAGGAGGAAATATTCCCAGGTCTATTTCAGCTTCTATTATCTGCTTAATTCCGAAATCAGCTTCTCCTAAGTGGTTTTCTGATTATCGTCATATCAGTTTGTGCAACTGTTTGTACAAAGTTTTCTCCAAGATAGTAGCCTCCAGGCTTAGTCAGATTCTGCCTTTGTTGATATTGCTAGAACAGGGGGCATTTGTTTAAGGTTGTTCGATAGCGAAAAATATCGCTTTATCTCAAGAGTTGTTCAAGGAATTAAATAGACCGGTTTGTGGGAGCAACATTGTCTTGAAGCTAGACATGGACAAAGAAAATGACAGGGTAAGCTGGGACTTCCTGAAGCAGGTTTTGAATCGGTTTGGATTCAGCAGGTGTTGGATTGAGATGGTAGAAAAATGTTGGGTGAATAGTTGGTTTTCTGTTCTTGTAAATGGAGAGATGGCGGGTTTCTTTAAATCTTCAAGAGGTCTGAGGCAGGGAGACCTGATTTCTACAAGCTTATTCATTCTTTCAACTGAGGCTCTTAGCAGAGGTCTCAAAAGTCTATTTAATCGTCAAATTTTGCCGTGTGCAGAGGGTGCCCAACGATCTCGCATTTGCTTTATGCTGACGATACGTTAATTTTCTCAAATGGGAGTAAATCCACGCTGCTTCATATTAAGAAATTCCTTGACTCCTTCCAAGCGTCTTCGGGCCAAAGTATTAATTTGAGGAAAAGTTCCTTTTTCTATTCAAAAAAGTTGTCTCGTGCAAAAATTAGAACAATTGAGGCTATTCTTAGTTCTTGGTTTCGGCATTTCGTCTTCTTCTTTCACTTATCTGGGAGTCCCAATGGCAGACGGAAGGCTCAAAGCAAGCGCTTTTAAGACGTTGGTTGATAGAGTTGTGGGTCACATTGATGGGTGGAAGGCCCGTATTTTATCCCAGGCCGGGAGAGCGGTCCTGGTAAAGAGTGTCCTTTTAGGTATTCCGGTCCACTCTATAGCGGCAGTCCATGTTCCTTCTCAGGTGCTGAAATTAATTGAGAGGCACATGGCGAATTTTTTCTGGGGCTGGTCTGAAGGAAAGCAGAAGTGTCATTGGAAGAATTGGCACTCGCTGGCAACGCCAAAAAAGGAGGGGGGCATCGGTTTTAGAAAACTTGCGTATATTATGAGAGCTTTTCGATGGAAAATGGCTTGGTCAATTAATTTTGGGCAGGAAGACAATGTTTGAAAATCTTTCATGGCGACTAAGAATCATCATGACTTGTCTCCGGAGGCTTCTAATCGATCAAGGCGGGTATCTTCTCCCCTGTGGAAGAGAATCAAGGAGCTCATTCGGATGGTGGAATCCCGAGTTCAATGGCAAATAGGTGCTGGTAATTGTAATTTCTGGAAGACGAATTGGACCGGTCTAGGTCCTCTTACGCAACTGGCTGAAGCAGAGGTGCCAGCAAGCTTGCAGGATTTACAGGTGCGTCAAGTGCACGGTCCGAGTGGTCCTCTCCCCCCACCCGCAGCTTTCCTCCTCCTTCCTCAGAGAGTTATTGATCATGTGTTTCAGGCAAGATTCAGCATCTTTGAAGACACTGATGTTCCTTTTTGGCCGTTCACAACTTCAGGTGAATTCTCAATCAAATCAGCGTGGTCTTTGAGCAGGGATCCGGGTCCAGGTCGGAGCTGGTCAAGATGGGTGTGGCATGCCAATCTGCCACCTAAAATCTCACTTCTTGTCTGGAAGGTGCTTTAAAATGCGGTCCCGGTTGACAGTACAGTTCAATCCAGAGGCATACAAATTGCCTCCAACTATGTTTGCTGTTCCATTCATGGATCCCAGCCCCATCATATTGAGACTTTGCTTCATCTGTTCGTCAACAGCAGCTTTACTCAGACTGTTTGGCAAACTGTGGGCAGATAATTTGGTATTAACATTATGGTAGCATTATCGGTTGAAACTTGGCTATTTCAGTGGTGGGCGGCTGTCTCTTCCATGCGGACCATCTCAATGAGTCGAATACTTCTTTCTTGCATAGTTATATGGGAGATCTGGAAAGCACGTAATGGTGCGGTTTTTGACGGAGTGCCGGTATCGTCAGATCGTGTTCTTACCAAAATCAGGTGGTGGGATGATCTTCTCAACAATTCTAACGCTGATAGATGTGCGCCTGGTTCAGGGAGGAATGATCATACAAGAGTAAGTGTTGTCTCGCCTTTTCTTCCATAGTTATATGGGAGATCTGGAAAGCACGTAATGGTGCGGTTTTTAACGGAGTGCCGGTATCGTCAGATTATGTTCTTACCAAAATCAGGTGGTGGGACGATCTTCTCAACAATTCTAACGCTGATAGATGTGCGCCTAGTTCAGGGAGGAACGATCATACAAGAGTAAGTGTTGTCTCGCCTTTTGCCTCTAGAACTTGTGGCCGAGCAGTTCTGATTAGATGGGAGCGGCCATCGTCTGGATGGGTTAAAATTAATATTAATGGGTCGTCCAGAGGCAATCCGAGTAGTTCGGGAGGAGGTGGAATCGGCAGAGGGGAGATGGGCAATTTCCTTTTCGCTTGTTCTGTAGGTTATGGGGTTGGTTCCAACACGGTTGTAGAATTGCGTGCGATGTATGACGGCCTCGCTCTCAGAATTCAAAGGGGTTATAGCCAAATCATTCTAAAATCGGATTCAAAAGTGGTTGTTGATGTGCTCAATGGAGTGGCTAAGCCGGGTTAGAAATGGAAGACTTGGTTATATAGGATTAATCAGTTGCAACGTAGAGGTCAAATCAGATTTGTACATGTTCTGAGGGAAGGGAACTCACCTACGGATTTTATGGCCCGATTAGGAAGTGCTTCTCAATCTAATGCTTGGTTCGATCATCTATCGGAGCTTCCTCCACAGGTTAGAGGCTCTATCTTCCTTGATAAGGTTGGATTAGGATCTATTAAGATGATTTGGTCAGTTTTCTGAAACCTTTTTGTAATTATTATGTGCTTCTCTTAGATGGCCCCCTGTTTTATGTAAAGGGGTGCCTCAAATGTACAGGTGGGGATTTTTTGAAATAAACAAAGCAAATTTCATTTTTTTTTTAAAGTAAACTAGAACATTAAAAACTACTACAAGCTTCACCTCTTAACCCTAACTAAGAGATTTAGCCAACTATTGTCATAGTTAAACTAAACTCTAAAAAAACATGAAAAAGAACTTAGAACTAAAAATATTGGAGAAGTACAGCTTCATAGAAGCTTCGCAACTCGTTGCTCTCTGTCCCAAACCTTAAATTGCACTTAGAAGAGCTTAAATCACCCCCTTTTAATAAGAAAATTCCACACTGAACTGACTTCGGATTTTCGCACTTTTATTATGCTTCGATCACATCAACTGTATCGTTCAGTCACACTAAACATCACTTCAATTGCACCAAATTAGTCTCTCGGTTGCAGATGAATTTCTTCAAAATTCTTTTGAAGTCTTTATCTTCTTCAAGTCGGACCAAACCCTCCTATGGTCGTACCGAATAGTCGAACCAAATTATGTTCCGTTGCAATCGAATTATGACTAAAAATCATAGTTTCTTATTAGACTGTTTTGTACACCTTCGGTCGGACTGAACCAATTTTAGGTGGGACTAAATTGTCTATTATTTCTGTTAATAGACTGTGTAATTTTTCAGTCTTTTCTCTCTCCTTTAGATTTGATTTTCTTGGATCTTTGGTACTTGAATTCTCAATATTAACCTCCATAGATCCAATCCTTCACTTGGTCATTCTTTGAGCATTAAATCATCTCTTTAATCATCATTTTCATCTTAGCTCTCCAAATCACCTCGCATAGCAAAACACATGTAATTAAATCAAATTAGCACACATATGGATATAAAACCAATACACAAGAAAGGAAAAATATACAATATTTCACATTTAATAACCCGACCAGTGAACCATAGACCCGATCGCACAGTACAAGCTTTCGGACGGCCAGAGCCCATTAAACCCAAAACCCCCATCATGACGACCACGCCTTCTCCCTGGACATGGTGGTGTCATCCATGCATCAATGCTATGCACTAATAGCATGTTATGGAGTGAAGAATCTTAGACACACTTTACTTGTAGAAGTAATTCTTAGTGGGCTTAAGCCCAAGCCCATGTGTTAAGATCCATGTTGAATAACAAGGTGCCATCCACTAAAAGATAAAATATCCCTCTACCACATGTGGGGACAAAACCACTCCCTTATGCCTTTCACAACCCATCATTGCCCATAGCCATGTTTCTTACACCAAATCATAACCCATCGCATGCCTCTTGCCATCTCAACAAGCAATGCAACGAATGCATGCTCCCTTGTGTTGTCATATCATCACATATAACCAATCACCACATATTCTTCCTCCACCTCACATCCACTACCTACACCACCTCCACAACCACCAATGTATGCCTAGGAACCAACCTACTTGGCCATTGCATGTGCAAGATCATTCCATCTCACCCATCCATCACCTTTTCCATGTAACAACACCTAGCACCAATGTGAACATTCCACTAATTAGTCACCTCATCATTTTGCTTTTCTAGCACCATAATATTACCACAAAGTGCCACATAAGTTCCACATTAGCCCCTCTTTTCTATAAAAGAAAAGGAGCTCTCTCACACTCGTCTCTTATAACATTTAGCCAAAAAAAAAAACCATTTTCTTTTAAGAGAGAGGGAGGGAGAGAGAGAGGAGGAGGAGGAGTGAGGCCAAGGTGTGGCCCACCATCTAGTTTGGAAGAAGTAGATAGTTCCATCAAGCCAAGAAAGGAGTGGACCACCCCCAAATCGTCCAAGCAAACCCAAAAACCATGGGTGGGTCACACTTCCCTCCATCCCTCTTTATTTACTATTATTTGAAAAAAAAAATCTAAGTACTAGGACTACTTACTTTTAATCCTATTTGGCACCTTATGATGAACCCCATGCTCTGTAGCCAAGGGTCCCACTGTGGAAAATATTTAGCACTCATATCAGAGGGTTAGGTGTCCCACCACCTTGATGGAAATGGCCCCAAGTGCTTAGAAAATGGGCTCTAACTTGGAAAAATCTCAGTTTGGAAATGTCTGATTTTTCTAATTTTCGACTTACTTCGAGCATCCGTGGTGGGCTCCACATACAAGTTATGTGAGAGCCACCATATAGACTTTTGAACATATATAAGGCTAGAAAAATGATCTTTTACATCGACCTAAATGGGTCCCATGTGATCGATAATCAGATCCCAAAATGGGACCAACTAAAGTTGTGCAGAAAATTGTTGTGCAAAAATTTAAAGTACTCATGTTTGACCGTACACTAAAAATTACACGTGCACATTAAGCAGGTCCCACCTTGGGGGTTTTGAAGCCCATATATAATGCTATCCAAGGGATTATTTTTCTTAGCTAAATCGAGGCCACATGCGATCGCAAATTAGTTGTGCATTCATACACACAGTTGTGCATAAAAAAGTGGTGCTACCATAATATGCACACACTTCTTCAGAGGGCCCCACCTTAAGGGATTTTAAGACTACATGGTGCTACCTGGGAGTCATGACCCCTTACCAAATGCGGGCCCTACATGGTTAAAAATCAAAGCCCCAAATGTCACGCCCTAGACTCAGTAACCGGACTCACAAGGAACCTGATAGTCAATTCTGGCCACAACAGCCTCCGTAGTACCCCATTCTCGGCTCCTGAAGCAGATTCCGATCCTCGGATCCTACAAGGAGGATTTCTATAACAGTATAACCATTTCCAATACGAGCATACCCAAGATCACAGTAAGTACATCTGAGAATAACAAAGGCTCATATCACAAAATCCACTATGAATTTGAACTTTTACAAGTTTCTATAAGGTCCAAAAGGACATACATAAGATAATAGAAGAAGGAAAGAAAAGTCTACAACACTGAGGTCCTCAAGCTTAACTCTAATCCAAGCTCTGCCGCTACGACGCCTGCGTAGGATCACCTGCACGCATCAATCGTTCATAAGCTTATAGAAGCTTAGAGGGTGATGAAAGTGTGTGATAATAGTGCGCAGAAGAATAATAAGAGGTACAGGAAGAGAAACATACTTAATGACAATATCACTAGCCTTACCAAGGCTTATCATGAATACAATGCAATGAGTACTGGGCATCATATCAAGGTAATGCATGAAGAGGCTTATAAGTCGATGCGAATGCGATGCAGAGTAATTCCAGTGCTCATAACCAATCCACATATCAACTACATTTCCAATCATAAGAAAATTATCGAGGTCCATTACACTGCTGAATGACTGCCGCTCTACAGACCCCACATAGTCAAACGAGCGTGAGAGACCTCACTACCTGCATGTGGACATCCAATCACCAGCCAGGCCTGACGGTAGCGAACCCATTTATGAGCTGGTCAGACTCAGCCTAGCAATGCCTCCTTACATCAGGTGAGTAAGGCCATACCCTTACCCAATCGACTACACGATAATGGGAGTCGCGACCTAACGGTATAACGCCCTCGTGCGCTCATAGTTTCCACTCGGTCACGGCGTTGGGGCAGATCCTTGGTACCATGGAAGTTTTGAGAATTTCACCCATGGGTATCCTATGCACCTAGTATGCTCAAGTAATATTTCTAGTGTCCACACATACGGCCATCCACGAATGTCCCTGTGGAGGCAAGGCCCTGGTGAAGCAAGGGCGGTATCATCATGAAATGTGATGCCAATGCATGAGTCACACATATAGATCATGCACAAGCTTCAGGCACTCAATGTACACAAGGGGAGAAACTTCATCCCTCTATGACCACCCCATAATGCAATCAATTCACACAAATGATGCATATGAATCACAATGAAGTAAGTGCACTACCTGTAGAATATGTTCTTCCTTCCCAAGGAGGGACAAGGTCTAGATAAATAGACAGGTACTCTAAGGAGAAGTGAAGTCCTCTAGTGGGGGCCCAATACTTTGGGATGACCCACAAGCTAAGAGAGTCATAAAGTCTCAAGGAGGAAACGGTCCTAACAAGGTCCAAGGTGGGCCTTCAACCACCTATGAGGACCTTATGGGCCTACCCTAGGGCCACCAAGGAGGACATCCAACCTCAACTGGGTCCCAAAAGGTAGCCCGCTACGCCTATAAAGTAAAGTCCAAGGCCCAAGCAATCCACGGCCTAGTGGGCCATACACTAAGCCCAATACATAGGCAACATGGTGGACCCTCAAACAAGGTTTGGGCCCAACCATAAGGGTCATGAGTCCACTCATTGTGGTGGGCCTAATGGGCAACCCATTATTCTAACATATGGGTGATCCTTATATTTAAAACAAGTAAGTTGGGCCTCACATCTCGGCCCAAGTATGGGTTTATTTTAATGGACAAGCAAGGGCCCAACTACTTGAGTATTTGGTACATAAAACCCATCACAATAGTGTGCTATTTATAAGCCCAAGGGCCAAGGGTCCATCAAGAAAATTCTAGGTTAATGGGCCTAGGAACTCAACATGCAAATATGAATATTATTCCAATAAAATTCCAATAGAAGTGGGCCTTAAGTATGTACTAATTAAGCATAAAATCTAATTAAAAATAGGGCAAGATATATGTAACAATATCCCCAAATTTGGTGGACCATGCTGCCCCAAAACATCCATTTATGGGCAGCAACCATGGGCCTATTGCTGAAATCCTAACCCACCCACAATCTGGCATTGCTAGAAATTTAAAAATTAATTAAATTATATGTTTATTTTAGTTCCTGGTGACCCATACATGTCATAGGGGGTTCCACCAGATGAAGGGAGTGGATTTAACACATGAATCAGATGGGTCATGCTGCTAGACTGGACGTCCAGCAGCAGCCCAATGGGCTGGGCGTCCCATGGTGGGCAGCCTTATGGGCCTGGTTAATTGGCCCAAAACTCACCCAAATGGACCCCGAAAATGAAAACTACTGAAGGAGGTGGCTATGTCCCACATGGACTAAGATTGGATGGAAGGCGGGACAACAAAACTCATCAAGGTGGGCCCACAAGGTGGCCTGGACAGCCAGCCAAGGCTGGACGACCCAGCCTGGTGGGCCACTCTAGGCTACACCACGGTCGGTACAGGGGCCCGATGGCCCTGAAATTTTGTAGGGTGGTCCTTACATGGGTGGGCCACACCTCCACAATATTTTGAGATTTTTGAATAACTACAAGTATTTTAATTAATTTAAAGAAGACAGTCTGTCCAAAAAATCTGTCTGACCTGGACATCCCAACGTGATGGGCTGGTCCAGCCCTTGCCACAGTGTGCACAAGGGTCCATTGGCCCCAAAACTTGGTAGGTGGGTCCTACCATGGGCGTACCACACTTCCAAAAAATTTTGTAATTTTTAGAATAGTAGAAGTATTTTATTCAATTTTAAGAACACTTGTTATCCAGAAAATCTGTTTAGTGCAGATTTTTTACAGGCCTTGATCTGAGCTTCCAATGGGGTGGATTAAAGGCCTCCAAAAATTAGGAAAAAATAGTTTTTATGTCCCCTCATATGTGTACCACAGGGTGGGGTCCACACAAGTAGATCACCAATGCAAAAATTATTTTATAATCTAGGATTTTCAAACTGTCATGTTGCTAGAACAGTGCAGAAAATCCAGACTGTCCACCTCACTTGGGCCACACCTTTGGGACCTCAATCAAGGTCAGATGAGACTGAAATTTGGAGGACATCAAGATGAGATCCTCACCTTTCAGAAAATTATATTTGATGGGTATGAATAGTCCCCCAAACAGTCCCAAAATTTGGTCCAAAATCAACCCGAAACTGTCCAGAAAATTCTGGACGGCAACATGTACTTAGATAAAAATAATTATATAAGTTAAATAAAAAGGGAAATACATTAATAGAGGATGGTGTGGCCTTCCTTGGTGGGCCCCACAAATGTCCAGGTCATAATCTAAAGCCAACACACCTTGCATGCAACATTAAGACAGCAACACCCAAAATCAAACAATGGGCAGTTTGGGCGTCCCACCTTGCTGAAATTTCTAGACGTCCCAGGCCCACCAAATGGGCCACACACATTAGGAAATAAAATGAGGGAAAAGAGACATAGAAGGATAATCTAACCATAGGGAAAGGGCTCTGCCACTATTGAGCCCTCCCAAGATCAATCACACCCACACATCATACATAGATTTACATTTACAACATGGATCTTGCACATGCATGGCATATAATCAAAATATAAGGTGGGGATGCCATCCCCACCATGGTTATAAGGTCTAGATGACCTAAACATGATATGATAAGGAAGGAAACTACCATGATGGGGCCCATAGAGAAAGGCCCTATGCATGGATCATACATGCATAAGGTGGGCCATTAGGCCACAACCATGGGATTGTATGGGATCTCCACCATTGATTGGTGGGTCCTACACTTTTCTCATGAAAGAAAGAAAATATCTAAGTTATAAAAATTAGATTTTTACATCTAGAGGAGCACCCACCTCAAAGATCTCCACCAAAAATCTAACTCTAGGCTTCTAAGGCTCCAAGCAAGCAAGATTGAAGGGGTGAGATGTGATTTTGATGGATGGTTGGGGAGAGAAATGGGAAATGAGAGGCTGGAATGTTGGAAGCTTGCAAGAGGGAGAGGAGAGGGAAAGATAGAGAGAATGAGAAGAAAGAGAGAGGGAGAGAGCATTATAGGAGAGTCATCATTGCTCTCTCTCCACCTAGGTTAGAGAAAACCATCATACCCTATGGTGATACAAACAGTGCTACTAGGATAGGGTAGATTTGAGTGGTGTGGGTGGTGTTGGCAGTGTTAGATATGGAGGTTTAGGTGGTGTGTGTAGTGTGTGTTGGAACTTGTGTAAAAAGGGAGTAGAAGTCACATGCACTACTCCTAGGTGGGCCACATGATCATGATCAAGGGCTATAAAATGAGATGTACATAACTTATGATCTATACATTGGATAGACGCACAAGACGTGTCATCGGAACCGCGGCGACGATGCAAACAAGATGGCATAAGTCTCGGGTTGATCCGAGTCGGATCTATGTGACTGGACTTAAGGATGATCGCAAACATAATTCGAGGGTCGCGGGTCACTGGAATTCGACCGGTAGGACTGCGGGACCACAAGAAATGAAATGCATACCTACACACACATGCACACACAAGAACTCAAGTCGGGTCTTACACCAAATGGAGAAAATTCTAAAACTTCATGTCTATATTATTATTTTTCTAATATTTTAGCCGACTTTAGGCACCTATAATGGGCCCCACATATGTTTGCTGCACATTCCATCATTTAGGTGTTGTATACCCCCACATAGGTGATTGAACCTAAGGGTTGACAGCCTCAAGTGCAAGGTTGCGATGCAATAATAACTCGATAAAAATGAGATCGAATCCTCAGGGAATAGGGAACACAGCTTAGAACTAATCTAAAGTTAATAGTTGGTCTGGATTTTTAATCAAGCAAGGTAAAAATAGTTTAAAAATAATAATAAAAGACTAAGGATTCGGGAATCCACTCATAGCTACAACAATATCCCATTCACTGATTCAAGGTATAAATTAATTGGAATTAAAGTCTCATCTAATCCAATCGAAAGATAATTCTATTAAATCAATCATCAACACTAATAAGAATATCAATTCGATTGAACAATTCTCTCATGAAGCACTCAGATCTCAATCGCAAGGAATTAAAAGCATCTAAAGCACCCTTAGGCAATAATAGATCAATCAATTATACATGTTGAATCATTCTCTAATTCAAGCAAAATGATTATTAAATCAAAGCATTCATTATACCCATAGTGCACAATAAATCCAAAAATAAACAACTCAAAGACTTTAAAGTAAAATCAAAATCTATTTCAATATACTGTCATCATTTAAACCAATGTTATTGAATCAAATAAACTAAATATTGTAATTAACTAAAGGCTTCATCCCTTAGCCTTAGCCAAGAGAATAACCTAGCATGGCTAACATCTTAGAAAAAATTAGAACTAAAGGATTGAGAAAGAAGGACGGCTCCATGGAAGCTCCTCCACCCCTAGGTCTCTCGCTCATGCCCTAATTTATATTTAGAATAGCTTAGAACACCATTTAAATAGGAAAATTTTGCACTAACTTTTTTTAAAATCCACACCAACTTGAAACCAACTTTAAATTTATGCATTTTTATTATGCTTTGGTCTCATCAATTTTAGCCTTCAGTCGCACCAAATTAGTTTCTCAGTTGTGGCTGAATTTTCTCTAATTTCTTCTTAAGTCTCTATCTCTCTCAGGTCGGACCGAACCTCCCTTTGGTGGTACCGAACCTAACTTCAGTCAGACTTGACTATTGAACCAAATTAACTTTGAAAATCACAATTTATTTGTGGACTATTCAGTGCACTTTCAGTCGGACTGAACCAATCTCAGGTGGGACAGAGCAGTCTGTTATTTCTGTGAATGGACTACGTGATTTTTTTATATTTTCTTCATCATTTTTTCTTAGTTTTCTTATATCTTTAGCATATAAATTCTTCATTAATGACCTCCAAATCTCCAATTCTTCATTTAAGATCTTTAAGCTATCCTTTTAAGCACGTATTCTTCTTTAGATCCAAATTCTCCTCACATGTAGAAAACATATATTAATGAATCAATTTAGCACTTAAATATAAGGAAAGCTAATGTAATTGAGAGAATAAATATGCATATTTAACTGTTATCATACCCCCCAACTAATATTTTGTTAGCCCCAAGCAAAACATGCGATAGATTTTTCGAAACCAAATGAAAAAATCTGTTAAACTCAAGCAATTTTAGAAACAATCTAAATTATAGAAATTTAAAATACATTAATGGAAAGTACTACTTCCACCTAAACTCTAATACTTGTCAAATATCCTAATCAAGTTCAAAGTATTAATCCTACAATTAGAAATTTCCTAAACATTGAGTTCCAAGGGTATATAGTGAAATGTAGACTTAACAAAGTCAAAGGGTCAGCTATCTACTTTCATTATAACATTGATAATCAAAAGAGTATTCAAGATAACCAAAACCTAAACCAAAATTTACCTTACAATTCAACCTTGTACTTTTTAAGCTTTTGATTTTTTCATCAATGGCTTTCACACTATTTTCAATCTTTTTTCTTTCTTCTTTTTTTTTTCTTTTTATTGAACATCAATAAGTAGCCCTTTTTTATGGTAACTATTTTTTAAAGCTGGGTATTACTTTTTCTCTGTATTTTTTTCACTTGAACATGATAAACAAATTCCCCATATTTGGTTCATGTCGATGCTGAAATCTGGTCGATCCTACCTTACCTCCTAATAGCCAAAGTACTTACGATTTAATGGAAAATAAGAAAAGACATTGGGGGTACCGGTTAAGGCCGAGGACCCCCCCAATGCCTACGTCAAGCGTATGGACTCAAAGTAAGTGTAGTAGAAATGAGATCTTTGTGTGTACCTCTACCTATGGCAGTGGGTGTATTTATAAGCTTTCTAGGCAGTCTACATATCTGAGTTGATTTGAGGGGCCCGTATTGGAGTCAGACTCTAACTTCCAGAATATCCTCAATCAGCATGATCATCGGCGAAGATCTCGGAGGGTAATCTTATTTTTATATATTGTATGGTTATTTCTATTCCAAGCTGGTGATCGATATCCGGGGTCGAGGTTGATATCCGAGGTCGAGATTGTACCTAAGGTCGAGGTCATCTCTTGAGGTTGGCGAACAAGACCGACCTCCAAACTCCTTAGTCAACACAAAAAGTTAAGGTGATTTTTTAGCCCTCAAGCAATCCATAGTCATCGAGTCTAGCTACTCGGCTCATCTATCTCATACGTTTGATTTAGCCTCATTTTACCCATAAGAGTTCTTATCATTCTCAATAATCATCGAGTTAACAATTCAATGTCTAACTTAGACTTTTCAATGTGTAAGCTAAATATGACATATGAATTCATGACTCAATAATATTTAAATTTTCAATTAAAACGATTGATGACTGGCAGCAGCCATTTATGGATTACCTAAAGTACAGAATCTTTCTAGAAGAACCATCACTGAACCATCACTAAAGGCTGCCCCGATAGGATATTTACGCACTCCTCCAACCTTCCTAAGCCTACCAGAGGGATCATAGTTCTAGACAACTCAAGCCTAGGCTCCATGAGAAGGCCTTAATCTGGTTGTATATGGGTTGTAATTAGCTGCTTTGAGGCCGCCTGATGCTTCCTTTTGTATTTTGCCTTTTGTAGGGTGACATGATAGGAGTGGTTTGTAATCTTTTTGTTCAGACCCTCCCGAAAGCTTGTATATGCTTCAGATCAATGAAATTCTAGTGGCATCGCCTAACTTTCCTTTTTAAAAATTTATTTTAAAAAAAAAAAAAAGTAAAGGTTGAAAAAAATTTTGATACACGATGAAGTGTTATACAAAAAATCTTATAACAAGATGATGTTGCGGTGCCTAGATATAAAAGAGGCTAGTTATGTATTACAAGAAGTCCGTTAAAGGGAAATTTCACCGTATACACTATATGGGATATTATTGGCCTTCTATGTTTAAAGATATGATAACTTGAACCAAACGATGTCATGAATGTCAAATACACAATGACATTATACATGTACCACCTGAAGACTTGCATCAATCAGTAGTGTCGTGGCCCTTTATGGCTTGGGAATTGGATATCATTAGCCCTATTAATTCGTCATCTTCACAAGGGTGCCTGTATATCCTAGCAAAAATTTATTATTGATAATGGTACTCTATTAAAAAATAAGAACATGTAAAGGCTATATCAAAAATTTGGGATTAAGCATTCCTTCTCAATGCCTTATTACCTGTCAACGAATGGGTTGGCATAAGTTTTTAACAAGATGATAGTTAGGATTTTGAATAAGATTATCACAAAAAATCAGTGGGATTGGAATGAGAAGTTGTCAGAAGCCTTATGGGCCTATCAAACGAGTTATCGTACGGCAGCGAAAGCCATCCCTTACTCATTAGTTTTGGGGTTGAAGTTGTTTTACCGATCGAAATGCAAGTCGTGTCACTAAGGGTAGCAGTGCATGAGTCAATCACAAAAGATGAAAATGCTAGTATAAGGCTAACGGAATTAAATACTCTTGATGAAAAATGGCTAGCATCGCAACAACATTTAGAGTTATATCAAGCATAAATAGCCATCACCATTGACAAGAAGGTTAAACACTACTCATTTAAGAAAGAAGACATGGTGCTAATGTTAAAAAGGCTCATTATGGTTACTCACATAACTGAGGGCAAATTTGATCCCAAATGGGATGGCTTTACATTATATCAAAAGTTAACTCTAACGGGGCTTATCGGGTCATGATCTAGAACGGACAGGGAGTAGGAATACCTGTCAACGCTCGTTTCATAAAAAGGTACTATCCTAGAAAGGGGTAAAATTTTCATTATGAAGATTATTCATGAAAAATTCACCCAATCAAAAGGGAGCAGAAAGGGTACACCGTACACCCTGAAAAAGAATAAGAACATTATATAACATAAAGCCATGTATTACTACTCTCTTATGAAAGAATAAAGAATGATTAATAATTTTTTTTAAAAAAAGTTAAAGAAAGATGCGATCTCCAAATACTCCTTCAGAAAGATATCATCTTTAATTTTTCAATTCTGAAGATGGCAATCGCCGATATTGTGAGACAGTATTTGTTGATAATCCTTCAAAATAATGACCAGCCAAAATTATTAATGCAATTCTTCAAAAATATTTTGAGGCGATGAATTACGTGTAAGTTGTACATGACTCCAAGGTTATCACCAATTATCACTAATTATCTCCAATCATACAAAAAATTATCACAAATTATCTCTGATCATTCTCACAGCAAGGCCGTGATGTTTGCTATAAGCCAATCACATGTAATACCTACATGATAATGTGGGATGGGTGAAAGAAAATGTCCCCTATGAATGACAAAAGACATCATTGATTCTTCAAATGTTATACGGGCAATGGTGATAAAAGATGTCGTCGATTATCCAAATATTATATAGGTAACGGTGAAAGCCAACGACGTAAAGTCCAAGAAAGCCAACCACGAATAAGACATACCATTTTTATGAATCTGGGTAGCGTTATGAGGAAGAGTGAAAGAAAATGTCACCTTATGAATAGACCCGGATCATAGAGGCGAAGAGAAAGAGAGTTGCAGTATTAGCCATGTAGCAGTCTTGGACTTGGTAGCCCTATAGGTAGACTTGTGAGTCCCACAAACTCTAGAGAGTTATTAAGGCCAACCCTATACATAAATCCTATCAAGTTCACCGCCCGATAACTTGAATGGGTCCTTCTAAGGGACCGTGATGAGTGGACTACCCAGGCAGTCGTGGCTCCATAAACTCAAGAGATTTACTGAGGCCAACTAGCATAAGTCCTACATACTCCAAATACTCAAGAGACTAAATTGTAGTTGGCGCCCTAGTCCTACTAACAGAACTTTAAGGGTAATTCCACCGATTAAAGAGAATATAGCACAAAATATGTCGATGAGTAAGAGTCAAACTGATCAAATTATCGTCATAATATATGCTTCTAGCTATAAAGAGGTGCATATGCAACCGCAACATGATTCATATAGTTGGGAATAATTCATAATCATATGCCAAGAAATATAATATCAATAGAATGAATTTGTTTATATCATTTGAACTATAAAACTATTCTGAATCACATGATACAAAATCCTTATATATATCGTTGAATTACAAATGAATTACATGTTCATAATCATTCCCAAATTCGTAAAGATGACATATATCTTTGCATATCTTGAGTGAATTGAACTTGAGCCGTAGCGATGTTAAGTTCAACTTAAATAATAAGCTTTGTTTGATTCAGAATACCTACAAGCTTATTCTCTAAAGAAACAACATCAGTCTTTTTCTTCGAAAGCTCAGATCCCTCAAGCTCGGTTATGCTTATATTCTCAATGTCTGTCTTAATTTTGCTTAGCTTAAACTCTTCAGTTTACTTTTGGTCTTCAAGACTAGTGATCTGCTCGTTATTAGAAACCAAAGCTTGTTCGAAAGCCCTTACTTGGCCTTCAAGAGAATTGCATTCTCTCCTGTATCCAAAAATAATGGTGGAGCTCCTAGATATATTATCATTAAGAAGTGACAATTTTTTCTATCAGTGTAATATTTCCAGTGTGATATCTATATTGCGAGCAAATTCCAACTGCTAGAAAGAAGCAAATAACTAGGCCAGGGAGTCATGAAGCCCTGAGACATTGATTTTGGCAAGCTTCACAGCATTGTCCAAGATTACCAAAGCATCGCTAAGAAGGGAACACCGTTCGAGGACCTTGAACATGCAAGTAATTATTGAAAGAGCGTTATTGATTAGAATAAGCTTGTATGGGGGAACCTTTTTCAAAGAAAAAATGTTTGATACTGTTGTCATCGAATTTTAGCCTTTAAAGAAACTTGGAATTGGTGCGGCTATAATAAAAGCAAAAAATACAATATAAGATAAGTGAAGACAAGATAATCCTACTGAAAGAAGAAATTTTGAAAATTCAAAATCATACCTATTGCCAGAGCTGCGAATAAAGGAGTAGATGAAAAGTTTAATGGTTGTTTCTAAAACTTTAGGTTGACGATTTGTGCTAGAAAAATGGATAAAGTCCTCATTTGTAAACATGTACTCATCAAAGAAACGTCGCGTGATAGGAAGATTGGTCATTCTATATAAATCCTACATTATGATGTTGATCTCGTAGATGGGGAGGTGAAATGAGTTGGTTCTAGGGCACCAATAATTTAAAAAGCCCATTAATACGATCACATCTCTACAAAAATAACCAAACGTGACTTCGATTGCGTTAAGAAGATAGATCTTGATCAGGATATCTGAATGCTTCTGGATTATCACTCTGGCCCTAGCATTGTAGTAGTTGTGTGAGGACAAAAAGCCATGAGTGCGAAACTCTTCTATGTCCCACAAGGAGTCTCGGGTGCGAAAGCGTCATTGTGTGGCTTTAAAGAAGTGAGTGGTAAAGAGGTTGTGTGAGTTGTAGTACGGCATTAAGAACCGCATAGAAGAGATCTTACCAGTCCTTTGCCTTGAACCCCCCTTTATCAAGGAACCCTCTAGGATCTAGGGCTCTTTTATGACCAAGTGGGCTGTATAAAGGTTATGTTGTGAGTCATCCTTCCCGTAAGTTCGCTGTGAAGTATTGAGAGATGGCAATAAAGATTCATAAGAATAATGATTATCTTGCCCCTGAAATGGCTGTTAAACTTGATTATCTCCTGATGTACCTTTACACTATCATAAGCATTTTGGAGGT
This sequence comes from Magnolia sinica, assembly GCF_029962835.1. Classification (NCBI taxonomy): domain Eukaryota; kingdom Viridiplantae; phylum Streptophyta; class Magnoliopsida; order Magnoliales; family Magnoliaceae; genus Magnolia; species Magnolia sinica. The sequence goes on along the minus strand of NC_080588.1, from coordinate 14,542,188 downwards.
GCTTTTTGTTAAATTCCTTAATTTTTTTTCCTAAAGCTATTGTTCCTTGCCCTTCTCCTATTTCTTCTTCGAAAAGGACGAAGGAGGGTTGGATTTTGTTTCAAAGGTTTGTGGTGACTTTTAGCCAATTATCCCACTCTAGTTCGTAGCCTCTTCAGGGGGTTTTTCTATTTTCTCCATAATTATAACTTGATGAGTGGGGCCGACGACGTATTTTATTCTCTCAAAAAAAAATCTGTTACTTGTAGAGTCGGCTCCTTAAACAAAGTGGGACGACTAGCAATGGTCTTGTCCCTCTTTGTAGGGCGCTCATCTGCTTGCAGTGATTGAAGATTCCAATGCAATCTCGTCGCCTGACTCTTAGAAGTCTGATGTGTAAGGGTAGATGGTTCTGCTGTAGTTCCAAGATTTTTCATACTTTTCATCATTTGCTGCAAAGGAAGAAGATAATAAGACTTAGAAAATTTAAAGGAAGAAAGGTTGGTTTAAAGAAATGTCAGGATAATTGTGAGAAATATGTATGAAATAGAGAATATGCTGAAGAAATAAAGTTAAAAATTGATCAGTGTTTTAATACTTGAAAGATTTTTGCCAAAGCAAGGATATGTTATGTGGTCACGTAAGAAAAATGGAAGAGAATATATTGCATGGTCGTGCAAAGTGATGCTTGGAAGCTTATTATGCAGTCGTGAAATACGATATATCAAGAAGGGAATTATAGGGTCATACAAACGTTTGGCGCAGTGTGGGAATAAAGGCAGAATGAAATGATTACAGCTAAGTACAATGGGTTTATATAGACCAAGGGACCCAATTAGGTTTTGTGCATGCCCAATCGTGCAACCAGTATGCATTGGCTGATCCCGTAATGGATGAAAATTTTGCAAAATTAAGAAGTTCACGAGAAGAAAAGTTCGATTCCCCATTATCATTCTCTGAACAGAATTCAAAGGAGGATAGAGGGAGCATCTGTTAAGGCACAAAATTAGTTACGCCCCTACACAAAAAGTATATGTTGAGCTACCACACAATTCGGTTGTGTTGCATGACTGTGCAACTAAAGAAAGAAAGTAGAAAAAGGGTTATGTAGCTGTGGGGAAAGGAAGCAGGATGAGATTGGGAGATCAGTAGCATGATCACGCATTATGCAACTCGCGCAATATGTATGTGTTGCATGTCTGCGTAATGAGGTGTTTAGTGTCCATGTAAAAATGTTATATTACACATATTTGGGGTTTCACATGTGTAAATGCCTATAAATACCTCCCTAATACTTCTAATTTGGATATTTAGAACATTTAAGAGCTCTTGAGTAGAAGAATCTTGGAACTCGGGTATCACGAAGCCCCCGAGTGGAAGAAGAAGGAGAAAGGAGGAGTATCTGGCATTGATCCTGTTGCGCGACCACACAACAAGGTTGTGTTGCACAATTGCGCAATAGTAGTCCCACGTAAATGGTTAGTAAAGTGATTGCTACCTGCATAATCAAGTTTATTGATGATAAATTGAAGTATTTTGGCTTGCATATCAATATGAATCAAGGGTTTCAAACCTGTATAACTCTTCTATCATTTCGATGGACACTCTAAAGAGCCAAAATACTATCGGAATTACTATTTTCAACTATTACTTAACACTACACAAATAGTCATACTTTTCTTTAGAATCAATGGCAATGAAAGGGACTGCAATAAGAATCTGAATTAATGCAATAACTGATTATGAGTGTTCTTTCATTCCAGCCACTTTATTATTTTTAGAACACAGATATTACAATCCCTAAAACATATTTTTGATCGAAGCACACGAACTCACATGAATGACAAATAATATGAACAAATTCATGCACTAACAATCTTCACTTTTGTCAATTACGTGACAAAAATCTAAGCTAGACAATGTCATATTGCATACCAAATAAATACCAAAACAACACAAAATATTACATGTCCAATATTACAATGATATACAAATTTAAGTACATAACTCAAGACATGTAACACTAGCAATGCTCCCCCATAATTAATCCCCCTATCTTCATCATCCCTAATAGAACAAATAAATCATGTAAAACAGAATTTATTGTTTGGTGGGACTTGATCTTTCTTCCCATCTTTATCAATATTTGACAAAGTGTTAGTTCCGTAGATATACCAACAAAAAAACATAATATGAAAAACTCTCTAAGTCATAGATTTAATTATAAGGCACATACTAACAGGGGATTAAAGAGTACATATAAATATTAAAACAAAGAACATGCTAATTATGGTCATTCAAATGATATATCAATTGAAATGCGAATGATCAATGATAATCTAGGCTATAAACATATGATATCAAAATTCAACAACTTTAAAACTTAAACTTTAAACAAAAAAATAAGGCTATAATCCTTGAATTTACTAATTAAGCACAAGATGATGCTAAAATCCTCAGATTTCCTATGGTGCTCACAATGAGGCTGAAACCATCAAATTTAACTATAAGCTCAAAGATTATATTAAAATCCTCAAATTTAGTTATAAGCTCACATAAGAGGCTTAATGCTCTGATTAAGCTATTCAGCCCTCATATCCCTTCAGAAGTAGATATTATTCCAAAGCTCATTCAAATCTCACTCCATACGATTAAGCCTTTTAGGAGGAACCCTCTCTGATACCAATTGAAATTGTGCAAGGTGGTGGGCCACACGAGTTATATGTATGGAAGCTTGGTAGAGGTATGAAATGAAGGCTACGTCTTAGAGGTGTGTAATTCGGTCGACCAAATAAAATTTATGCATATTTAAACATAATTACTTAATTAAAACTAATGTACAAATTAAACTAAGTAAAGTAATTTAATATTGTATAAGCTATTAATGGGTCCAAGCACATAGACTATAAATGATATACTAATGAAGCAACTAGTGTATATATGATAGTATACATGTGTGTGGGGGATGTGCTAACTATCTAATCCTTACATTCATCTAATCATGCATATATATAATTCATCAATTAATCACGTTAACATAATTAAATAAGTACTCAAATAACAATCCCAAACACAAACATATATAGTGGTTTTATTTCCTTACTCTACTCTTGGAGGACGCACTCAACCCATGAGTGTATCAAATTTCACCATCGGAGGTCTTAAATCAAGTTCACCTCTAACCTTTACAAACATATACAAAGACCGCAGTCCTACACAAGGACCTACTTAATATACACTCCCACTAGAGTCTCCCGTAAAAGACTTAAGCTGGTTTTCTATTAGCTAACCAACAATCTTAGTCCTACACAAGAACATACACATATACACCCATGTTAGTGGCCTACATAAGGACTTAATTTAGGTCGTACGCAAGAACTTAGTTGATTTTAGCAATTAAACGTTTATACTCAAATCAAACACAAGAAAGGATTGTATATTGACTCTACAAATGACAGCATTGCTTATTGGATTGAGCCACGTTGATGCGCTGATCTTGAGTTTTTTCTTCAAAGCACTCCTATGCTTAAATCCACTCCCCAAATGCTCCCCTAATCATGATATCAATGTGTTGTCAATGCTTCATCTCCAAGATCAAACACCTTACATATGTTACTCCTTTGAGGTGACCAAGGTGATAGGAGGTTGGGTGAATCTCTTACAACTTAGAACTAGTTGTAATTCCTATGGGATTCACCTATATGAGTCTTCTAGAGGATTTAGACAAAGGGTATACTAATACGATTGGGTTTAATCTCTAGAAAATGGTGAAATTCATGCTTGTATTCAAGGTGGAGGTTGGAATCCTCATTTGAGTGTTACTCTTAAGGAATATGACTTAGAACTCATTGGTTTAAAGGCTTAGGATGAGAGATATGAACATGTAATAATCTAGGCTTCAATTGCACCAAAAATCATTTAAATGTCTAAGAATCGAATGCCTTTTTATAAGAAATTAATTAACAACAGGTATAAAACGGCGACTTAACGACTTTAGTAGGATCGAGCTCTTTGTCGATCCCATCAAGAAATTTTAAAAATATATATGCTGGTTGTTGGACTCATTCTTCAATCTCATCAAGTGGACCTTCAATTGGATTGAGTCTCATCAATAACCTATTGATGGGATCGAAGACAACTCGAAAATAGTTATTTCGGGCATATGATTTTATAGCAGTTATATACCTCTTCTAGTCGTACTTATTATGTTTCAATTAAGCTTTTAAGGTGAAGGGATGATCATTAAAATTTTCCTATTAATCCAAAACCGTCTATAGGTTAATGGTTGTTTTAGGTCAAGGTTTAGGGTTACCAAGGTACTCCATTTACCTGTTCTCTGGCCTTTAATGCCCATGTCCATTTATGTCTTCGGTCTTCAGCTTCCGAGGGCTCAACTGACTACATGACACATAAACTCATGTGATTAATAAAGAAGGTGCACAAACAAGTGCACTAACAATCTCTCCCTTTGTTAATTACGTGACAAAAACTTAACCTAAAAAATGACGTGGTTCATACCAATGACAAACCAAAACAACACAAAATATTACCTATTCAAGATTATAATAATATATAAATTTAAATACAGGACTCGAGACATGTAACACTAGCAATGCTCCCCCACAATTGCTCTCACTATCTTCATCAATCCCCGCATAGGACAAACAAATATTGTGAAACAGAATTTATTGTTTTGATGGAAATTGATCTCTCTTCATTTTTGTCAATATTTGACAAAGAGTTAGTTTTATAGATATACCATTAAAAACATAATATGAAAAATTCTATAAGTCATGATTTAATTATAAGGCAGATACTAATAGATGATTAAATGATATATATAAATATTAAAATAAGGAGCATGCTAATTATGGTCATTCAAATGATATATCAACCGAAATACAAATGACCAATGATTATCTAAGCTATAAACATATGATATCAAAATTTAACAACTTTAAAGCTTAAACTTTCAAAACAAATGAGGTTATAATCCTTGAATTTACCAATTAAGCACAAGATAAGGCTAAAATCCTCATATTTTTCTATGCTACTCAGAATGAGGCTGAAATTCTCAAATTTAACTATAAGCTAAAAGATTATACTAAAATCCTCAAATTTAACTACAAGCTCACATATGAGGCTTAATCCTCTGATTTAATCATTCATCCCTCATATCCCCTCATAGGTAGAAATCATTCCAATGCTCTTTTGGATCTCATTCCGTGCGGTTAAGCATTTTAGGATGAGCCGTCTCTGATACCAATTGAAATTGTGCAAGCTAGCGGGCCACATGAGCTGTATGTGTAGAAGCTTAACTGAGTTATGGAATGAAGGTTATATCCTAAAGAGTGAGTGATTGAGACTAAATAAAATTTATATCTATTTAAATATAATTGCTTAACTAAAACTAATGTGCAAATTAAATTAAGTAAAGTAATTTAATACTAACTTTTCCAAGCCATTAGTAGGTCCAATCATATAGACTATAAATGATATATTAATGAAGCAACTAGTGTATATATGATAGTGTATATGTGTGCATGGGATGTGTTAACTATCTAATCTTAACATTCATCTAATCATACATATGTATATAATTCATCAATTAATCACATTATCATAATTAAATGAGTACTCAAATAACAATCCAAAAATAAGCATGTATAGTGGTTCAGTTTCCCTACTCCACTCTTGGTAGATGCACTTAACCCATGAGTGTACCAGATTTCATTATCAAAGGTTTTAAATCAGGTTTACCTTTAACATTTACAACCCTACACAAAGACCTATCTAGCATACACTTCTACTGGAGGCTCCCACAATAGACTTGAGTTACTTTTCTATTGACTAACCAACAACCTCGATCCTATAAAAGAACCTATATGTATACACCCGTGTTGGTAGCCTATGCAAGGCCTTGATTTACGTCATACATAAGAACCTAGTCAAGTTTGGCAAAGAAATGAGTATACATAGACTCTACAAATGATAACCTTGTCGGATTAAGCTTTATTGATATGTCAATCTTGAGTTGTATCTCCAAAGTTATCACGTACTTATATCTGCTCCTCAAATTCTTCCCCGTTCATGATAGTGAAGCGTTACCAATGCTTCAAGTCTATGATCAAATACCTTGTATGTGATACTCCTTTCAGGTGACCAAGGTGATGGGAGGTTGGGTGAATCTCCTAAAAATAATAGAAGGTTGTATTTTCTAAAGGATTCACCTAGATTGGTCATCTAAAAGATTTAGACAAAGAGTATACCAATATGATTGGGTCTAATCTATAAAAAATATTGGAGTTCAAGTTCATCTTAAAGATGGAGCTTAAAATCTTCATTAAAGTGTTAATTTGAAGAAAGATAACTTAAAACTCATTGGTTTAGAGGCTTAAGATAAAAGATATGAACATGAAATCGTATAGGCTTCTATTGTACCAAAAACTCATCCAAATGCCCAAGAACTGAATACGTTTTTATAATAAACCAATTTTCAACGGCTATAAAATGGTTAGTTAATGGCTATGTCGATAGGATCAATAAGGCAATAGATGGGATCAAAGGTTCTTTGATAGGATCGAATCCTTTATTGATCTCATCGAGAAAATTCAAAAATATCTTTGTTGGTTGTTTCACTCATTTTTCGATCTAATCAAGTGGACTTTTGATTGAATCGAGTCACATTGACAACCTGTGGATGGGATCAAAGACCACTAGAAAACTATTGTTTTGGGCATACAATTTCACAGCAATTATGCACCTCTTCTAACCTTATCATGTTCCAATTAAGCTTTTAAAACTAAAGGATGATTAACAAGGTTTACCTATTAAGCCAGGATTATCTAAATGTTAAAGGATTATTTTGGGTTAAGGTTCGGGGTCACCAAGGCATCTCATTTACCTATTTTTTTTCCTTGATGCTCATATCCACTTGTGCCTGTGATCTTCAACTTCTAAGGGCTCAATTGATACATGACATACGAACTCACATGATTGACAAATAAGGTGCACAAATCAATATACTAATAGTTATTACAGGATTTTGGGCACGCTATGTGCAAGTGCCTATTGTGCCCCGAAATTCAAGTACAGAGTGTGCACCCTCAGACTCGAATTTTGAGTCGTAACTCATACACAAAGTGTACTAACTTCATTCCATTATATGATTATTAAGAGGAAAAAGTAATATTTATTTTTATATTCCAACTAGGTCTATTCACAATCATTCACACAAATGATTTAAGCACTAACATTCGTCCATTCTTATCATACATAAACGTTTAATTAACAAAAATTAGACATCATTCACCAATCAATACAGCTTATCAATGAATACTTGCTACATACTTAGAACAATTTAATTAAATAAAACTAATCAAATACTTAAAAATCCTACAACTAATGCCATCATTCATTATATATAAATCAGATCATCATAACAAAGGAAATTCTAATTAATTAATTATGAACTTCATTAAATTTACCTAGATGTCACGCCCCAGACTCAGTAACTGGACTCACAAGGAAGCCGATAGCCGGTTCCGGCTGCAATAGCCTTCGTAGTACCCCATTCTCAGCTCATGAGGCAGGTTCCAATCTTGGGATCCCACAAGGAGGATTTCCATAACCGTATAACTATTTCCAATACAAGCATACCCAAGATCATAACAAGTAAATCTCAAAAATAACAAAGGACACATTACAAAATTCACTATGAATTTGAACTTTTACAAGTACATAACAGAAAGGGAAATACATCAGATAGCAAAAGAAGAAGGGAGATAAATCTACAACACTGGGGGTCCTCGGCTCAACTCTAATCTAAGCTCTGCCGCTATGACACCGACCTAGGATCTCCTGCACGCATCAATCATGCATAAGCTTATAGAAAGCTTAGAAGGCGGTGAAAGTGTGTGACAATGGTACGTAGAAGGATACTAGGGGATACAGAAAAGAAACATAATCAAAGCTAACACCACCAGCCTTACCAAGGCTGTTATGGATGCAAGAAATTATAGCAAGGCAGTACAATAATATAGGAAGCCATACCAAGGCTAAATAATGCAATGAGTACTGGGCGTCATACCATAGCGATGTAATGTAAGCTTATACAGTCGATACAAATGCAATGCGAAGTGATGCCTATCCTCATATCTAATCCACGAATCACGTACATTTCCATTATAAAGAAATCACCAGGGTCTAGTACACTGCAGGATGACTACCACTCTACAGATCCGCATAATCAAACGAGCGTAAGAGACCTCACTACCAGCCTGTGGACAGTCAATCACCAGCAAGGCCTGACGGTAGCAGACTCATTCACGAGCTAGTCAAACTCAGCTAGTTATTGCTCTCTTTCCCTCAGACAGGTAAGGCCACACCCCAATCCAAGCCTAAAGGTGTAAGGCCCTTATGTGCTCATGTTTCCACTCGGTCAAGGTGCCGGAGCAGATCCTTGGTACCATGGAAGTTTTGAGAATTTCACCCATGTGCATCCTATGCACCCTATATGCTCAGGTAGCATTTCCAGTGTCCAATCATGGCCATCCATGTTGTATCTGTGGAGGCTACAGTCCTGATGAAGTAAGGGCGATAATGTCCATATGTTATGCAATGACAAATGCATGAATCACACAATCAACCATGCATCAATTCCAAGTACCCAACGTGCTCAAGAGGGGATACTACGTCCCTTGGGAAGGTATCATGTAATGCTCAATGACACAATCATAACCACACACACATACAATGTCATCCAAGCATACAATAATGCACATGGGCCATGAAGATGGATCTAGACGCACTATGTGGCGATATACAAAATAGTACACTCCTATCCAAGAAGGAACCAAGACTAGGTACTTAGACAATATCTTTAAGGAATCCAACTTCTAATGGGGGCCCATTTACTTGGGGTAGCCCACGAGACTAAGCATACAAGTTACGGATCTAAATAATACAGAAATGAGCGTAGTAAGAGTCTAAGATGAGCATTCAATCAACTTAGATACAACCGGGCCTAGAGGGATCCACAATTGGGATATTTAACCATCATTCCCTAAAAGGTATAAGAACCATGAACTATATGGATATAAGGGCTACATATATATGTAGAATTTAGAGATTTTGGGATGTGTGCCTTTATTATTTTTAGATATACTTGTTGTAATCTTGGCTATGCTCAAATTGAAAATGATTATATGGTTATGAAAATCCTCCTTATGAGATCCCAAGATCGGAACCTGCCTAAGGAGCCAAGAATGGGGTACTACGAAGGCTGTTGTAGCCAGAACCGGCTATCAGGTTCTTTGTAAATCCGATTACCGAGTCTGGGGCGTGACAAGAGTGATTGTAAGACCTAACCCGAGTTCTTGTGTGCGCATATATGTGTATAAGTATGCATTTCATTTCTCTTGGTCCCGTAGTCTTACCGGTCGAATCCCGGCTACCTGCGACCCTCAGATAGTGTTTGCGGTCATCCTTGAGTCCAATCACATTGACCCAACTCAGATTGGCCCAAGACCTATGCCATCCCGATCGCATCGTCGTTGCGGTTCCAACGACATGTCATGTGCTTCCATCCGATATATAGATCAAAAGTTATGTACATTTCATTAAATGACTATTAATCATGTGACACACTTATGTGGAATGCATGTGGATCACCACCCTTGGCACAAGTTCCAAGGTACACTACCCATACCACACAAAAGCTCCATAAATAATACTACCTATCTCATACACCACCAAGAAACCTATCTGAGCCTACAACATTGTAATCTCCTCCCCTAGGCAATCATGGCCTTTCTTACAAAGCAATCATGATCTCTCTCTCTCTCTCTCTCTCTCTCTCTCTCTCTCTCTCTCCCTCCTCATTTTTCCATCCATAGCTAGCAACCCTTCTCTCCCAACGTCACTTTCTTTCCAAATTCTCCAACCCTCTAAACCCAAAAACCCTTCAAATCCCACCACTAAAAATACATCTCAACCATCAAAATCTCTTCCTTGCTCCAAGACCTTCATGGTATAGGAGTTTGAGAGTTGGATTCCAAATGGGTGACTATTTTTTTTGCTGATTTCTTTTCATCCTTTAATCTCTTTATTTTTTTCATGAATGGATCATATGGGGCCCACCAATCTATGGTGGGGATCCCATTTGGTCCCATGGATGTGGCCCTTTGGCCCATCCTACATGCATGTCATGTTCCATGATGGGGCCAACCTCCATGGACCCCATCATGATGTATCTTATGATCTACTACAACCTAAGGTCATCTAGACCTTAACATCATTTTGGGATGGCATCCCAACCATCCATTTCAATTATAAAATATGCATGTGTTAGATGTATATTGTGAGTACAAATTTATGTAGATCTATAGTGTGATTAATGAAGGGGAGGGCCTCAATGTGGGGGAGCCCCTCCTCTTGTGGCTGATCCTTTTTTTTTTTTTTCAGATGTTAGCATTCTGATCATGCATGTGTGGCCCACCATGTGGACCAACAAAAATCTAGACCATCCATGGAGGTTGGACGCCCATGGCGGTCCATCCTTAGACATGTGGCCCCAAAATCCACCTAAATGGGGCATATGCAAGGGATTTTTGATGATGAGGAAGGTCTGGATATTTGTGGAGCCTACTGGGGTGGTCCACAACTTAATTTTTGAAGGTTAAATCCCATCTTAAGTGATGTCTATATTTAATTTCTTTCAATTACAGGTTGTTGTCCAAATCTGTCTAGACAGATTTTTAGGCCAACTTGAGGCCAGGATTTGGGGCTTTTGGTGGAAAATTTTATACCAAGTAAAATATAATTTTTAAAGATGTATATTCCACCTATAAACATGCCAAATTCTAGACCCAATTGACCTCATTTGCATCCCCAAAAGGGTGGGCCAACATGGGTACCTTGCTGAATTTTCTGCTGTAATTCCAGCAAGGTTGCAATTTGGAAACTCAAAATTTTAAAATAGTTTCTGATCAGATGGGCCACTTTGGTGGACCCTACCTTTTACTAAATATATGTGGGAAGGTTTAAATTCAATTTCTTCAATTTTTAGACATCCAGGGCCCACCCTATTGGGTGCTCAATCATGGCCTATACAGAATTCTACACTTAGCAGAATTTCTGGACAGATTGTATTCCTTAATTTAATAAAAATACTTCTGTTAATCCAAAAATCATGAAAATTTATAGAGAGGTGGCCCACCCATGGGAGGACCCACCTACCAATTTTGGGGCCAACAGACCCCTCTGCGCACCATGGCAAGGGCTAGACCGGCCCACTAGGCTGGGACGCCCAGGTCAAACAGATTTTCTCAATAATCTGTTTTCTTTAAATTAATTAAAATACTTATACTATTTCAAAAATTCTGAAAATTTACAGAGAGGTGGATCACCCATAATAGTACCCACCTACCAAGTTTCAAGGTCAACGGACCCCTGTACAATTTGTGGCACTAGTTGGACCGGCCCACTAGGCTGGGACGCCCAGGCTTAGACGTCCAGCCATGGTTGGCTGTCCATCCTCCTTGTGGGCCCACCTTGATGTGTTATGTATCCTTACCTTATGATTTTTGTGTAATTCCTTTTTGGGTAAGACCCTTTATATCATTTATGGGTCACCTTAAGATATTTAATTTATCCAGTAAGCCCATTTGCTGGATCCCAGAAGGCCCAGGAAGTTGGGTGGGCTGAAATTCCAGCAAGGCCCAGTCTTCGCTATACATTGTTAGGTGGTCTTGAATTGTAATTTTCCACCAGATTGGGGGTGCTATGTATACACCCTATGCATGAAGTTTCCTGAGATATTGGGCCCCCATTTATGCATTTAGTCCCTTTAAAAATTTGGGCTTAATAAATGCACTTATGAGGCCCGCCACAGTGAGAATTGTATTGGGTTCATGAACATGGTTAATTGTTGGATTCTCTAGGCTCAGTTGGGCTGGAACTTTTAGAAAGGCTCATTGGACCTTTGAGCCTATATTTATCATGCTATTGTGATGGGTTTTATGGGCCAAAATACTTAAGTAGTTGGGCCTTTGGCTACCCACTAAATTAACCCCATACTTGGGCCAAGAAGTGAGGCCCAACTCACTTGTTTCAAAGATAAGAATTTGCCCATATGATTGGAATATTGAGCTGCTCATTAGGCCCACCATAATGTATGGGTTTATAATCTTTATGGTTGGGCCCAAACCTTACTTGAGGACCCACCATATTGCCTATGTGTTGGGCTTTGAGTATAACTCATTAGGCCATGGATTGTTTTAGGCCTTGGGCCTTATTTCACACTTGTGTCGTAGCGGGCTACCTCTTGGGAACCAGTTGAGGTTGAATGTCCTCCGGGGTGATCTAAGGTAGGCCCACGGGTTTTTTTATGGATGGTTAAAGGCCCACCATAAGCCCCAAACCGTTTATTTGAGGCTCAATATGGATGTATGCGGAGCCTACCTCAAAGTATGTTGGTCCAGGCCGTTCAAGCCTTGGATCGCCCGATCATAGAAGCACTCTCTGCCTTGGGTTGCTGCTAGACTCACAATCCAGTAGCAGACCCACTTGATCTTTTCATGATGTATACACACCCTCCATTTGGTGGGGCCCCCTGTAAATATTGCTGGCCTTTATGAGATTGTTTCCACATAGTTGATTAATTTCTGGACTTTAGTAGGTCCAGGAAGTCAAACGGGCCAAAATTTTATCAAAGGGCCTTAAACGTACATTTTTATGGTTAAAACTTTATTTGGTTGTAGGGCCCACCATATTGAGAACTTGTGTACGTGTTGCATACTTATATTGTCTTATAATCTTTGGGCTTAATCGGTGCATTCTTTTGGGTCACCTCTAGTGATCACATGAGGACCCCATCTTAGATCAGACTTTTGGGGCATCCCGTGGGCCTAGAGTAGGTTGGGACGTCCCAGCTTGGCCTAGCCATATATTGGGCTAACTTCCACCATTTTAATGGACTTGTGGGCTGAGATAAGGATGGTATTGGGCCCTTGGTTGCCCACTTAAATTGCTAGTGTTGGGCTGATATAGTGGGGCCCATTTCATCCAAACTTAAACTTGTTTTTGGGCCGTATATTGTGTATGCGAGCTGCCCACTAAGTCAAACTTAATGCATGGAATTCTATGGCCATTGGGAATTGGGCCTTAGGCCTTAATTCCCCTCTTAGAGCCCGTGTTGTTGAATGTGGCATTAGACCTTTTTTATTGTGGCCCTTTATGAGGGATATATATATATATATTAGGCCTTCTATCCATATAGTTCATGTTTCTTATGCCTTTTGGGGAATGATGGTTAAATATCCCTATTGTGGATCCCTCTATGCCCGATTGTATCTTAGTGTGATTGAATGCTCATCTTATACTCCTACTAGGCTCATTTCTGTATTATTTAGATCCGTAGCTTGTATGCTTAGTCTTGTAGGCTACCTCAGGTAAATGGGCCCCCACTAGAAGTTGGATTCCTTAAGGATATTATCTAAGTACTTAGTCTTAGTTCCTTCTTGGATAGGAGGAGTGTACTATTTTGTATATCGCTACATAGTGCGTCTATATCCATCTACATGGCCCATGTGCATCATTGTATACTTGGATGACACTCTGTGTGTGTGGTTATGATTGTGTCATTGGGCATTGCCTGATACCTTCCTAACGAACGTAGTATCCCCTCTTGAGCACGTTGGGTGCTTGGAATTAATTCATGGTTGATTGTGTGATTCATGCATCTGGCATTGCATAACATATAGACATTATCACCCTTGCTTCATTAGGATTGTAGCCTCCATAGATACATCGTGGATGGCCATGATTGGATATCGAAAATGTTACCTGAGCATATAGAGTGTATAAGATGCCCATGGGTGAAATTCTCAAAACTTTCATAGTACTAAGAATTTGCTCCAGCGCCGTGACCAGGTGAAAACATAAGCTCACGAGGGCCTTACACCTTTAGGCCGTGACTCCCACTATCGTGTAGTCGGTTGGATTGGGGTGTGGCCTTACCTATCTAAGGGAAAGAGAGCAATAACTAGGCTGAGTCTGACCAGCTCACGAATAGGTCTGCTACCGTCAGGCCTTGCTAGTGATTGGCTATCCACGGGCGGGTAGTGAGGTCTCCTATGCTCGTATGACTGTGCGGATCTGTAGAGCGGTAGTCATCCTACAGTGTACCAGACCCCGGTGATTTCCTTATGATGGAAATCTATGTGATTCATGGATTAGATATGAGGATAGGCATCACTTCGCATTGCATTTGCATCGGCTGTTTAAGCTTACATTACATCGCCATGGTATGGCGCCCAATACTCATTGCATTATTTAGCCTTGGTATGGCTTCCTGCATTATTGTACTGCTTTGGTATAGTTTCTTGCATCCATGGCAGCCTTGGTAAGGTTAGTGGTGTTGGCTTTGATCATGTTTCCTTTATGTCTCTCTTATTATTCTTATGCGCACCATTGCCACACACTTTCACCACCCTCTAAGCTTTCTATAAGCTTATGCACGATTGATGCGTGCAGGAGTCCTAGGTCGAGGTCGTAGCGACAGAGCTTGGATTAAAGTTGAGCCGAGGACCCCCAGTGTTGCAAATCTATCTCCCTTCTTCTTTTGCAATCTGATGTATTTCTCTTTCTGTTATATACTTATAAAAGTTCAAATTCATAGTGGATTTTGTGATGTCCTTTTTTATTTTTAAGATTTACTTGTTGTGATCTTGGGTATGCTCATATTGGAAATGGTTATATGATTATGGAAATTCTCCTTGTGGGATCCTAGGATCAGAACCTGCCAGTGTGAGGTGTTCACTCCCAAGTATAGGGTTGTGATGTAGTAATAAACTCGGTAAGACCGAGGTCGAATCCACAGGACTGAAACTTCGTTATCTGAAACCAAGTAGAACTAGAACTAGACTAAGATGTGATCTAAACCAAATAGAATTTAAGAAATAATTGTGGAAGAATTATCTAAGACTTTAAGGAATTCAGAGGAAAGGAACTAGGGATTCAGAGGATCCACTTGTAGAGATCAGGGAGATCTTATGCCTGCATCAAGGATTATGGAATTCAACTGAACTTACTTGATTTGATTTTCAAGAGATGAAAGGTATATGAATTAGAATGGATTCCATCACCAAACCATGCCCAGGAGACAAAGTAAACAATAGAATTAAATTAATTACCAACCAATCAACAATGTATGAAGATCAGGAAAGGTACTGTCATCCTACCATGCCCATGGAACAATGATGAACAACAAGGCTTCCTGACTTCATAAACATAAAAAGGGGAAAGAAATATTCAAAGCCATTGCAAATCCATTGTAATTTCAGTTACAACAGACCATTAAAGACTAAGAAAAATATTCCTTGAATAATCAACTAGAATCACATTTAGTTTATGAATTTACTCTACTTGCATAGAATAGACTCTCCCTTCTCACTACAGTCTTCACCTCTTAGCCCTAGCTAAAAGGATTAGCCACACATAGATGCGCTGATTATACATCAAAATAAAAATAAAAAGGAAAAGAAAAGAACACGAAAGAGAGAGAGAAAAAAACAGTAAAACCGGCCTCTGCTCCAGCGCTCCCTCTCCTGAATTTCTTTCTCCCTTACTGACGTGCAGCAGCAGCCCTGATCTCCTCTCTCTTTCCCTTTCAACCAAACCGTAGCTGCTCTTCTCGAAAAAAATCCAAGCCCTCCTGTACACACTCCAACCGTTCCAGCCTTTCTTCCTCCCAGTCTTCTCTGTTTCTCCTCCTCCTTTCCAGCAGAAAACCCACCTTCCTTTATAGGTAGGGAAGTCATTCTGCGGCATCAGGTGGTCCGGAAATCTGCTGCGGAACTTTTACGCAGCCAAGAACGCAGTTTCCAGAACTTTGCTGTGGCTGGCATTCCTGCGCACCAGAATAGCAACTGCCCCTGATTCGTTCACCCACCCTGCAACGTATAGATGTTCCATCCATACTGATGTGTATCTGCATCCCTGACACACAAAACGGACCGTTCAGATCCTTATATGTGGCCCATCAAGAAAGAATGGATCACTAATTCAATCTAAAAAAATGATATAGTGGATCATGGCAGAATTTCGGGCACAAGGTTTCTCCTCGTTCTGATGCTTAGGAACGGCTTGGATGGGTCACGGAGAGCTTGTGGGCCACCGAAATCAGATGCTCGGATGGTGGGCAGAAACGCAACTTGCTTACCCGTTCGGAAATCCCGAGACTTTCGGCGCAAGGAAGTCTCCTCTCCGCTTTTCCTTCTCCTTTCGCATCACGAGGTCGGTCGGATGCGTCATATCCTCTCAATAGATGGATCTGTTCATCATATTTGATCAGCACGTAGTGGTGGTGGCCCCACTACCGTCTGAAATCTATTTCTTGTTTTGAAGGGTAACAGCAGAGGATGCGGACAGCGATTCTTGGCTTCATTTGCAGCGCTCTGATCTTTGGGGTGACCGAAACTTTCCTGTGGACATGATGAATAGATCCGATCGTCATGAATGATGATGGAAGTGGGCCTGATCATGTCCCAACGGACGGTCCTGCGTTCAAAAACGCCAGCGGCAGAAAAAACAGGGGGCCCGTGGCTCTGTTTCTTTTTCTTCTTTTGGAAAGCACGGTCAAAAGTCGGTTTGACCGTGCGTACATTCCTGGTGCAATGCTGATTGCGCATGATGCTGTGCTCATTCATCATAGGTGGGGCCCCACAGAGATGTTCGTGAGAAATCTGCTCCGTCCATCCGTATTGTCAGCTCATTTAACGCTGTCTAGAACAATTTTGAAGCATATCCAGATATCAGGCGGGCCCCACATAATGATTAAAGGGGATGATCTGTCCGTTGGGCCACTTTCACAGTGATTCAGGAGCTGAATTTTTATGTGTACGGTTCATTTATGGTCCTCAGGCCACGTATGAAGTTTCGAACTGATCAGATGGTGGGAACCCTATGATCTTGCATTCTGGACACTTTTCAGGCCACTTGAACTTCAATTCCTCGATTTTCTTGGATCCCTGGTGTATAATTCCGTCGCTCTTGGTCTTCTAGAGTCTGTTCCTTGCCTTGGTGTCATTAGAGCGTTAAGTCCATGCTTTAAGCACCCATTTCGGTCCAGGCTCGTACATACACTCTGCATCATATACACAGTTAAACCAAGCCGTTAAACAGAGTCATGCTCATAAATCCAGGTAATAAATGGGGTCCGATATGCAATATCGTGGGAGGGAGATTGCTTGAACCGGCTATCGAGTTCCTTGTGAGTCCGGTTACCGAGTCTGGGGCATGACATTTAGGTAAATTTAATGAAGTTCTTGGTCAATTTCATTGAGTTCTCAATCAAATTCAGTGAGTTCTCTGTCAATTTCATGAAGTTTTCAGTCAATTTATCGAGTTCTCAGTCAATTTCACAAAGTTCTCTCGGTCAATTTCACCAAGTTCTCGATCAATTTTACTACTGCTATTAACTCTCTCAAATTCTCACCAAATTGCCATGGTACAACACCATCGAGATTTTTCTGAAAAGTACTCTAAGGTTGCTGAACAGTTTGGGTTAATTTACGATGATATTGAAGAGCTTTTGATGTTATCGAAGTGCTCCTTCGATGTCATTGAAGGATGTATCGATGCCATCGAACCAGCCAGCATATATAACAATAACTTGCTGGACAAAATGGAGTCATTTATGATGTTATCAAAGCCTGTTTTGATGCCATTGATGTTTGAACTTCAATATCATTGAAGATTATATGATATCCTTTAAAAACTCTTTAGACTAATTTGTCCATTTACAATGATATCGAGACTACTTCGATGTCATCGATAACTTTCAATGTCATTGAGCATGGTTCAATGTCATTGAAAATTATGATTTTCCTTGAAAGCCTGCCGGAGTGTTTTGAGCCATTTTTCGATGTCATTGAAGTTGGTTAAATGTCATTAAAACTATTTTGATGTCATCGAGAATTTCCAGTCAATTTCAGTATGGTTGTTGGACAGTCAAGGCTTAATTTCGATGTCATCGAGCTGTCTTCAATGACATTGAAAACAACTTTATGTCACTTTAATGACATCGATAGTAGCATGATTTTAGATGAACTTTTAACTCCAAAAGTCACAACGTTAGGCTTTTAACATACTTACCAAGGGGTATTCCTATATGACTTTGGGCAAGTATGGACCATGATTAATGGGTTTATTAATGGAGGAGGTTTGGTTAGGATCGTGAGGCTTAGATTACCTTTAATCCCTGTAGAGACTTCGATGTCGGGAGAAGGGAAAACTCTTCCAACCGATCTCTCTCACCCTTTCTCCTTGATTGAGAACTTAATGAAATTGACCAAGAATTTCTTGAAATTGACTGAGAACTTCTTGAAATTGATAGACAACTTTTGACAGAGAACTTCATGAAATTGACTGAGAACTTAGTGAAATTGATCGAGAACTTCGTGAAATTGAACGAGAACTTAATGAATTTAACCGAGAACTTCTTGAAATTGACCAAGAACTTGCTAAAATTAACTGAGAAACTTGCTGAAATTGACTGAGAACTAGCAGAAATTGATTGTCAACTCGATTAAATTGATTGAGAACTTCGTAAAATTTACCAAAAACTCACTAAAATTATAGATGAGGATGATGTAAAGATAAAGGAACTAAAGAATAAGTGGGGCGTTAAAGTTTTCAAGTCTGCAACTAAAGCTTTGATGGATATCTGAAAAGGCCGAGCTAAGAGTCCTAGAGGGGGGGTGGGGGGTGAATAGGACTATGCCAAATTAAAAACTTAAATGCAGAATTAAACAAATATAAATAAAGATAGCACTTAAACAATCTCACAATACAAAAATGAATAACAACCTCAAACGTACAAGTATTGAGAGGTTGATACAGATGTTGTTCTAAGGACAATCTTACACCAAAAACCAATGTCTTATGGTAGGACAACATGATTCCTAGAATGGTCTGTGTATCAAAATCTCAAACCGATACAGAAGAATAGAAAATAAAATAGCAAAGAAAATAACTAAGCTATTACAGCATTCCCATACTTGCATAAAAGATTACAACATTCTCCAAAAATATTTAAAAAGGAAATTACAATATCCACACAATGCCACAATCAATCATTCACCACAAGTCCAGAAATTATAGTGGTTCGCTTGTGTGTACGACAACTATTTAGAAAAACAGTCACACAACTACTCCACTCCTAATATCCTCACACAGTGGATATTGGCATTCACTATGAAATAGGTTTTTCAAGGTTCACCTAAAACTTTCATAATTGTGTCTTTCAAGTGGGCTTACACAATTCAAGAACCCCACACTCTGAGCTTTCTGTATCACCTCAGACAAACTAAAAGAAAAAGATTTTTCTAGCACAACTTCAAAAACCAAAAGAAGATTTATAAGAAATGTAAAATACTTATCTAGATATTTTCCTTTGATGCAGCCTGGTAGAACCAATTTAGAGTATAAGTTCAACGTAGATGTTCAATGTCCACACCCACTTATGAAAAGGTTCTAAGTTCTAAGTGATTTTTAGATTAAATCATTTTGGGCTAGCATGATTTGATTTTGATTCCAAGAAATGGGAAAACTTCAATCCCTTCTTCAAATAAGATTAGAATGTAGAATATAAAATCAAATACAAAAAAGCTAATTAAAGAGAATATTAAATGAGCACTAAATAGCTTAAGAATATCACTAACTTATCTCTCAGAGTGGTGTCTTGATTTTACTTGAATTCAATGAAAAATTCTGAAAATCGTGCTTTATTTATAAGTGCAGAAACTACTCACTCGACTGGCCCAAAGGTTGAAATGTCCAAGCTATATGTCTTAGAGGGGAGGTAAATAGGACAATGCCAAATTTAAACAATAACAGCGGAATATAAATGAATAAAAGATAGCACTATTAATAAATTACTATATTGGAATGTAAAACAACCTCAAAAGGAGAGATTGATATCAATGTTGTTCTAAGGACAACCTTACTCCATAAAAACCAAAGGTTTATGGTAGGACAACTTTATATCTAGAACAAATTAAATATCAAAAACTCAAACAGAAAGGAAACAAATGAAATAGCAAGAAATAAATTCTAAACTATTACAACATTCCCCACAATGCTTGAAATGTAAATATTACAACATTCATATTCACATATACATCCCACAAATCTGAATGATCAAAGATAGAAAATACAAATCATATATCCACAAAACACAAAGAGTTATAGTGGTTGGCCTGTGTGTACACCAACTGTTAAAAAACAGCCACACAGATTGCTACTCCACTTCTAATATTCTCACACAGGGGATATTAGCATTCACTACCAAAATAGGTTTTCACAGGTTCACCCAAAACCTTCACAATTGTGTCTTTTTAGAAAAGGGCTTACACAATTCAAAAACCCTCACTTCTGTGTTTTCTGGCTCTGGCTCTCCTCAGATAACTAACACAATGAGATTTTTCTGGCTTAATCTCAAATAAAACTAAAATGAAAATTTACATAAATGTAAAATACCTAGATTTCTCCTTTTATTACAGCCCGGAAGAACCAATCGGAGTAGAAGATTGAATGTAGAAGTTCAAAGTCCAATACTCACTTTAAAATGGTTCTAGGTTCTTATTGATTTTAAATTAAACTAGTTGGGCTAGCTATATTTGATTTTGATTCCAAGAGGAAGGAATATCACAATTCCTCTTTTCAATTAAGATTGGAATGTAGAAACAAAATCAAATTAATAAAGCTGACAAAAGAAAATATAAATTATGCACAAAATAGCTTAACATGAATACAAACTTATCTCAGAGTGATCCCTTGATTTTATATGAATTGAGTAATCAATCTCTGAAATTCGTGCTCTATTTATAGTTGTAGAAACTCGGTTACGACTAGTCCTGAGGACACTACGACTGGTCGTAGGAGAAACGGATTTTTGAATTTTTAAGTGCGATCGAATAAAACAGTTCCACGACTGGTCGTAGGGTGTCTACAACTGGTCGTAGGCCCTCTATGACTAGTCGTAGCATACCCACGACTGGTCATAGGACTCAAAGATTAGTTGCTATAGTTTAAGTCGTAGAACTAGGATTGGTTGTAGGATGAGTCGACACTATTCACACGACCGGTCGAACAGAGTCCAGGACTGGTTGTGGACGAACAGAAAATTCTGAAAAATTGCAACCAACTTAGGACTGATCTTGGAATTTCTTGGACTGGTCGAGGCAGTACTAGGACTAGTTGAACAAGATTCAGGACTAGTCTTAGAACAATCCAATTCCATGTAAAATGATTCAATTGAATTATGTATTTAAAATGACCTACCCTAAGGACAATCTAAGGTCAATCATACCTTGAAAGTGAGGTATGAACATCGAGACTTCATATCTTCAAATGATAGTTGACCTTTAAAGATTGTGAAACTTGAGATCTTTGAACTTGATGTAGCACTAAACATGAGATCTTCTATAGCTTGAATAATGAATCATCTTGTGTTGTACACTAACTTGAATCTTGAACATGATCACTTCTACTGTTGTAGCTTGTACTTGCATTCTACTGTAGTAGCTTATACTTACATTTCTTGAAGTAGTTTGAAGTAGTTCTTCGTTCTTGACTTGAAGTAAAGTGCTTAGAGCGGTGATGCAATGTCTTGGACATTTATAATAATGAACTACGCAAGACATAGATGAAATTTGACAACCAAAAGAGCATAAAACCATAGCACTTACAGAGGTCAACTCGACTGGTCGAAGGACCAACAAACTTTTGAAAATTCAAGCGTGATAAGGTAAAGTCGTTCCACGAATGGTCAAAGGGCTTACACGACCAGTCTAGTGGCCTCCACGACCGGTCGAGCCATGCCCACTACTGGTCGCGTGGGACGCAATTTAGTTCCTGGACTTTGAGTCAAGCCTGCTCCACTGGTCGAGCATTGTTCACTCGACTAGTCGAGCAGTCTCCAGGACTGGTCGATGCTATAATAGAAAATCTCAAAAATTAGTAACAAACCTTGGACTGGTCGAACCAGTACTAGGACTAGTCGAACATAGGCTAAGACTAGTCGAGAAAACAGTCTATACACTTATGTAGTGACCCAATTAAAGTATGCAATCAAAATGACCTAACCTATGGTCAATCTAAGGTCATTCATACCTTACAAGTGATATTGAAACATCTTTTGTTTCGGTTGATGTTTGATCTTGAAGTTCACGAAGCTTGATATCTTGACGTATGTTGAAGCTTGAACTTATAACACTTTGAAGCTTGAATTGAAATTCACCTTGAGCTTTGAATACCAAAGTAAAGCATTTTATCTTGACATAGATCGAAGCTTGAAAGCTTGATCTATCAGTTAATGTAATTCTTGAACTTGTATATCTCTTATACTTGTGATGCTTGAATCATGAAGTGGAACATCTTGAACTTGTACAAGAATTGTGTGATCTTGAACATAAAGATGAGCTACATAAGATATAGATTCCAAGAGGTTTTGGCATTACAAAATTTGACAATCATAGGAGCTAGAAAACGTAGCACTTACAATCTCCCCTTTTGTCAAATTTGTGACAAAACACACTTCATTAAAATAAGATAAGCATAACACGCACAATAAAGAATCATGCACCATATATGCAGAATAAAGTATCATGCACCGATTACAACAACCTAGTTAAAGAATCATGCACCAGTTATAAACAGGTCAAATCAATACACATCAATACTCTCATCAAAACTCCCCCTTACTAAAAAAAAAGGCTACCTATCCACAATTCCACATATCACAAGCATAATAAAATTCTCCTCCTTTTTGTCACAATATGACAAAAGATAGAACCAATAAAAGATAATGGAAGTAGATAAATAAGGAAGTAAATAGAAGAGTAATGAGGAATAAGAGAATATAAGAACAAGATTACTAAGTTAACCAAGTCCATGAGCAAGCATGTCCAAGCACATAAAACAAGAGAAGTTCAAGTAGTTTAAAAGTTATTACATAATACATATTCAAATACTAATATGAACCCGATGAAGGAGCAGGTATGGAAGGATCAATTTGATGAAGTCCCTTGTTAATGCGCTTTAGATACTTGTGCATATGTTTAAATTGCATTTCATGGGACACATTCATACTTTCAACCTTCTCCTCAAGTGAGCGCAAACGCACATCAAAGTCAAATGGCTGATAATCAGGATCAGCAGCAGAATTGAATTCAATTTCATCAAAGAGGTCATTCATATTGACATCATCTGGAGGCAAATCACCTTCCTCTGCATTTGTGGCACAACTCCACCAACACCTACATCAACTTGGCCCTGGGCCAACTTCAAATTCATCTTATTAATGTTAGAGTTGTTGAAGGGTAAAAGATGAATGAGAGCTTCTCCAACAGGCATGGCCACTAAACTATGGGTGGATAACACAGTCATAAGATAAGCAAAGGGTATATCACTGTGACTTAGGTGGAGACGGAACTGAATTATGCTATGACAAATCAAAGAAGGAAGATATACAGAGACTCCAGAAATGATAGAATGAAGAATATGAGCCATGAATGTCATAAGTTCTATTTTGTTACTAGATCGAGGATAGACATTTGAAATGAAAATCCTATGAAGGATTCTGTATCTGGGTAACAGAAACTAGGAGGCGGCCGCATTACTAGTACTCTATTTCGCATCTATATTACATAAATCTCTAGTGAGCATTCACTTCTCAGTTTCAGATGGTTTTGCCACTAGAGTACTAATGGGAATACCTTCGTCATTAACAAAGATATCCATTAATCTAGAAATAACATGATGGTTCACATCATTCGGACCTTCTCTAGTCGTAATAGTAAATGTCAAATTTTCAGTAGGAAAATCAGTAATACAAGCATACATAGCCTGCGCAATGGAGCGGTATACCGGCCCACCCCAATAAAGTATGTTATCCCATCCTACAAACTGAAGGAGAGGAAGGATATCAAACGGAGCCAAATGATCAATGTTAACCGGTCGTTCTACTATCACATTGAGCAAAGGAATATCCTGCACATAAGTGGGATCATCCTTAGGCGACCAAAGGTGACGCACCATGATAAGAGTCGAACGAGATGAAGAGGGACCACGAGATCCTTTTTTCTTGGTTCTACCCTCCATTTGCAATAAAGAAATCAAGAAATAAAGAGATTGTAAAAGAGGTAAATTGGTTTCTACTAGATCAGATTTTTTGATAGAAAATCTCAAAAACCAACACAAAACATGAAATAAACCACACAAATGAAGAAAAGGAAGTGCAAAGAACTTGAATCTATAAGAAAATCGAAAATAACGCACTAACCATGGAGGAATCGAAGATGGGTTTGACCGGTCGACGTAGGGCTCGTTGGAAAAGAAGACCCAAATGAAGAAAAAGTGATTTTTTCCTAAATAAAAGGTCAAAACCATATTTCACAACTGGTCGAGTACATGCTCAACCGATCGTGCCCAACACAAAATGTGCAATTTTTCATAAATTTTGAATTTTAAAAATTCAAAATAACTAATATATACATTATGATACAGACATCAATTCATATTGCACATACCAAGATCAAATTTCAATTTTGCAAACCTGCTTTTGTCGAGCGATTTTGTGAATATCTCTGCAAGTTGAGTCTTGTTCGGAATATAATCCA
Source organism: Magnolia sinica (assembly GCF_029962835.1). Taxonomy (NCBI): domain Eukaryota; kingdom Viridiplantae; phylum Streptophyta; class Magnoliopsida; order Magnoliales; family Magnoliaceae; genus Magnolia; species Magnolia sinica. The sequence continues at coordinate 14,517,526 of NC_080588.1, read as the reverse complement.
AAGAAACTGTCTTGTCTTCCACTAATTCACAAATGTAGTAATATCTAATGTCAATATGCTTGGTTCGTGAATGCTGGATTGGATTTTTGGAGATATTAATTATGCTTGAATTATCACAATATAAAACCATAGTATCTTACGCAATTCCGTAATCGCTTAACATTCTTTTCATCCATACAAGCTGAGTACATGCATTACCCGCAGCAATGTATTCAGCCTCAGCAGTTGAGAGCGATACGGGACTTTGTTTCTTACTTAGCCAAGAAACTAAATAGTTCCCTACATAGCAACAACTACCACTGGTTGATTTTCGATCATCAATGTTACCAGCCCAATCAGTATTCGTGTAACCAGCTAATTGCACACTAGTATCATATGGATACCAGAGACCAAGATTAGTTGAACTAGCGACATATCGCAAAATGCGCTTAACAGCTATCAAATGTGACTCTTTAGGGTTAGATTGATATCTAACACAAATTCCAACGCTAAATGCAATATCAGGTCAGCTCGCAGTTAAATAAAGCAAACTACTTATCATACTACAATACAATTTAAGATCCATACTCTTACCTGTAGAGTCCTTTGAGAGTTTTAAAGTAGTACTCATTAGAGTATCAAAATTTTTCTCACTCTCAAATTTGAACTTTTTAACTAAATTCAGAGCATATTTAGTTTGAGAGATGAAGAAACCATCAGATATCTGTTTAACTTGCAACCCAAGGAAATAATTCAATTCTCCAACCATGCTCATTTCAAATTTAGACTTCATGAGATCTGCAAACTCAACAGTCATGTTAGCATATGTAGATCCATATATAATATCATCAACATAAATTTGCATTATTAGTATGTGATCATTATGTTTCTTTACAAACAATGTCTTATCACCACTTCCCATTATAAAGTTATGACTTAGTAGAAACTTAATCAACTTTTCGTACAATGCCTTGGGAGCTTGTTTTAAACTGTAGAGTGCCTTTTTTAGGTGGTAGACATGATTAGTATGTTTAGGGTCCTCAAAACCCATTGGTTGTTCAACATAGACTTCTTCATGTAAATCGCGATTCAAAAATGTACTCTTTACATCCATTTGGTATATTTTGAACTTTCTAAAGCATGTAATGGATATAAATAGTCTAATTGATTCAAGACGAGCTACTGGGGTAAAGGTTTCATCATAATCGATGCCTTCAATTTGAGTGTAATCTTGTACAACTAGCCTAGCCTTATTTCTAATAATATTACCAAGTTCATCAGACTTATTTTTGAAAATCCATTTTGTTCTGATAATGTGTTCATCTTTTGGTCTTAGAACTAAATACCAAACATCATTTCTTACAAATTGATTGAGCTCTTCTTGCATCGCAACAATCCTGTTTTCGTAAGTAAGAGCATCTTTTACGTTAGCCGGTTCTATCTGAGATGTAAAGCACATGTAGTTACACATATCTTCTAGTTGTTTACAAGTGCGCACACTAGTGAGAGGGTTTCCAAGGATTTGATTAGAAGGATGGTCTTTAACTGTCCTCAGTTCAATGTTATTTTGACTTGATGAAGAGTCTGGTTTATTAATTAAAAGAACTTCATTATTTTCTGAACTTGAGACAGGTGAATTCAAGTGATCGTCTATAACCACATTAATGGACTCTTAAATTACACCAATCTTTTTGTTAAGAACCCGATACGCTCGACTATTCAGAGCATACCCTAAAAATATCCATTCATCACTTTTGGTGTCAAATTTACCCAGATTTTCTCGATCACGTAAAATGTAGCACTTGCTGCCAAAAACTTAAAAGTATTTGACAATCGGCTTCTTATCAAACCACATTTCATAAGTCGTTTTATCATTTGATTTTCTAGTATAAATGCAGTTAAGTATATAACAAGTTGTATTTATGGTTTCGGCCCAAAGATTTTTAAGAAGCTTCATACTATTCAGCATTACATTCGCCATTTCTTGAAGCACTCTATTTTTTCTTTCTACTAGACCATTTTGTTGTGGTGTTTTGGGCGCAGAAAATTCATGTGATATTCCCTGATCACTGCAAAATTTCTCAAAACCATTATTTTCAAATTTTGAACCATGATCACTATGGATCTTAGAGACTTATGATTCTTTTTCCATTTGGATACGTTTAAGTACCCTTTTTTACTTCATTGAGAGTTTTTGATTTGTCTCTTAAGAAGACTACCTAAGTGTACCTGGTAAAGTCATCAATAATTACCAGAATGTACTTCTTGCCATCTCGACTCTCTGTTCTAGTTGGTCCAATGAGATCCATGTGGAGAAGTTCGAGTGGTTTAGATGTGGCATTGAAGTTCACCTTTTTATGAGTACTCCTGGTTTGTTTACCAATCTAGCATTCGCCACATATTTTGTCTACTTTCTGTATTTTAGGTAGACCTCTTACCAACTCTCTTTTGCTCAATCTATACAAGTTGCGGTAGTGTACATGTCCGAGGCATTTATACCATAATTCGGTTTCATCAATATGGACCATGTAACACGATAGATTAGATGAGCTTGAATCACTTACAATGTAGCAGTTTTCAGAAGTTCTGTGACCAGTTAATATAACAGAACCATTTTTATTTAGAATTTCGCACCCTTAGTGAATTTTACACTATGATTATTATTGCATATTTGAGAAATGCTTAATAAATTATGTTTTAACCCTTCCACATATAAAACATTCTCAAATAGAGGGAGGTTAAAGAGTTGAACCGTACCTTGGCCAATAATTCTATAGTTGCTACCATCACTGAATGTGACTAAACCATCAGTCATGTCTTTAAGATTGGTGAACAGACCCTTATCACCTGTCATGTGTCTGGAGCATCCACTGTCTAGGTACCACTTTGAATGACTTGAAGCTTTGAAAGCGGTGTGGGCAACCAAACACGTAACCTTAGGGACCCATTTCATTACAGTTTTGGGTTTAGGAGTATAGTTGGTCTTCTTATGTTTGTAGTTGTTATAAGACCAACCCACTGAGTTAGATTTTAAGAGCTCCTTAAGTAAATCAACAATTTTCTTAGTTAAAATATTACGATTCTAATTTTTATAGTTGGTATGGTTGGTATTAGGTTTTAAGTTTTGAAAAGTCTTAGCATTTTTAGAATAATTTTGATTCAGACTTTTCCCTTTTGAATTAGAAGACTCCCCTTTCACAAATTTAGGTGAAGTATTCTTTTGTTTGGGAGGAATGTTTTTGTCGTAGCCCAATTCAGATCGATCGCCACATTTTCTGGATCCAGATAAGAGTTTTTCTAACTTAGAATCATCTTGGGCATACCTCCAAGTGTCTTTTAAACTCAAAAGTGAAGATACTTGTAGTTTTGGCTTTTCATTTTCTGATTTTAGGTTTTCAACTAGGGAGGTTTTGAAATCTAAGTTGCACCTAGTTTTTTCAAAGCAATCTAAAATGTGTGATTTTTCTAAAACTAGATTATCAAAATTTTCCTTTAGTTTTGAAAACTTTTCTTTCTGAAGTTTTAGTTTCATAGAAATTTTGCAACTTTCCTTTGTATAGGGCATTATAAGCATCTTGAAGATCTTCTTCATTTTCATGGTCACTATTCAGATTTTCTTCACTAGTTAAATCATCATTATCTGAAAAAGTGAACTTGGCTAGAGTCATAAGGGCTTTAACTTCATTACTCGACTCGGTTTCAGAATCTTCTGACTCAGAAGAGGCTTCAGAGCAAGAAGATTCATCCCATGTAGCCAATATACCTTTCTTTTTAGGTTTGTCCTTTTTAGGACATTTATTCGCTAGATGGCCATATTCATGGCAGTTATAACATTGGCTATCTTTTAAAGTTTTAAATCTAGATTTTTTTTTCTTTTCATTAAGTTTTTGCAAATCAACCCTCTTTTTACTTTTGAAAATCTTATAAAACTTTTTAGCTAAAGGTCATATCATCTTTAGAATTTTCTAAATCAGAATTGTTATTTTCTTGAGAAATATTTTTAGAAGACTTAAGGGCGATGGATTTACCTTTAGGAGTTTTAAAGTTTAACTCATAGGTCTTTAAAGAACCAACCAATTCTTTTACCCTCATATTATCTGTATCATGAAATTCTTGAATCGCGGTCACCTTTAAATTGAACCGTTCAGGCAATGAGCATTGTATCTTTGCACAGACTTTACTTGCTGGGATTCTATCACCAAGACCCCACATAAAGTTGATAATGTCATTCAATCTTGTATGGAAGTCTATGAAAGTTTCACTTTCTTTCATACGTATTTTCTCAAATTTGGTTGTGAGGATTTGGACTTTAGATTTCTTGACAATTGTTGTTCCCTCGTGTGTCATTTTCAAAACATCCTAGGATTGCTTTGCAGTAGCACAGGATATAATTCTTTTGAATTCATCTGGTGATAGTGTGTAAGTAATAGCATTTAGAGCCTTTGCATTGGCACTACTCTTACTTTTTTGAAGATTGGTCCAAGTAAAATAAGGTGTTACTTTTACAGTTACAGATCCATCGGTACTAACCACTTCAGTGGTAAGAGGGGTCCAATTGGTCACTGTGGCTTGCCACACGCTCTCGTCCATGCATTTTTAGAAAATCTTCATTCTAGTTTTCCAATAACCATAATTGGAGGCATCAAATGGTGAAGGCTTAGTGACTGAAAGGCTATCAAAATTTGACATCTTAAAAAGCTCAGATCGATTAGCTCAGGAAATAAATCCAAAATAAAGCGAGCTATTAGGCTTTGATACCACTTGAAAAGGTTGAGCTAAAAGTCCTAGAGAGGGGGGAGGGGGGTGAATAGGACTATGCCAAATTAAAAACTTAAATGCGGAATTAAACAAATATAAATAAAGATAGCACTTAAACAATCTCATAATACAGAAATGAATAATAACCTCAAACATACAAGTATTGAGAGGTTGATATAGATGTTGTTTTAAGGACAACCTTACACCAAAAACCAATGTCTTATGGTAGGACAACCTGATTCCTAGAATAGTCTGTGTATTAAAATCTTAAATCAATACAGAAGAATAAATAATAAAATAGCAAAGAAAATAACTAAGCTATTATAGCATTCCCACACTTGCATAAAAGATTACAACATTCTCCACAAATGCTTAAAAAGGAAATTACAATATCCATACAATGCCACAATCAATCATTCACCACAAGGCCATAAATTGTAGTGGTTCGCTTGTGTGTACAGCAACCGTTTAGAAAAACAACTACACAACTACTCCACTCCCAATATCCTCACACAGTGGATATTGGCGTTCACTATGAAATAGGTTTTTCAAGATTCACCTGAAACTTTCACAATTGTGTCTTTCAAGTGCGCCTATACAATTCAAAAACCCTATACTCTGAGTTTTCTAGATTACCTCAAACAAACCAAAAGAAAGAGATTTTTCTAGCACAACCTCAAAAACCAAAAGAAGATTTACAAGAAATGTAAAATACTTATCTAGATATCCTTCTTTGATAGAGCCTGGTTGAACCAATTCGGGATAGAAGTTCAACGTAGATGTTCAATGTCTACACTCACTTATGAAAAGGTTCTAAGTTTTAAATGATTTTTAGATTAAATCACTTTGGGCTAGCTTAATTTGATTTTGATTCCAAGAAATGGGAAAACTTCAAGCCCTTCTTCAAATAAGATTGGAATGTAGAATACAAAATCAAATGTAAAAAAGCTAATTAAAGAGAATATTAAATGAGCACTAAATAGTTTAAGAATATTACTAACTTATCTCTCAGAGTGGTGTCTTGATTTTGCTTGAATTTAATGAAAAATTCTGAAAATTGTGCTCTATTTATAAGTGCAGAAACTGCTCACTCAACTGCCCCAGAGGTCAGCTCGACTAGTCGAAGGACCAACAAACTTTTGAAAATTCGGGCACGATAAGATAAAGCCGTTCCACGATTAGTCGAAGGGCCTGCACGACCGGTCGAATGGCCTCTACGACCGATCGAGTCATGCCCACGACTGGTCGTGTGGGACCCAATTTAGTTGCTGGACTTTGAGTCGAGCCTGCTCGACTGGTCGAGCACTGTTCACTCAATTGGTCGAGCAGTCTCCAGGACTGGTCGAGACTATAACAGAAAATTCCAAAAATTAGTAACAAATCTTGGACTGGTCGAGGAATTTCTTAGATTGGTCGAGCCAGTACTAGGACTAGTCAAACATAGGCTAAGACTAGTCGAGAAAACAGTCTATATACTTATGTAGTGACCCAATTAAAGTATGCAATCAAAATGACCTAACCTATGGTCAATCTAGGGTCATTCATACCTTACAAGTGATATTGAAACATCTTTTGTTTTGGTTGATGGTTGATCTTGAAGTTCACAAAGCTTGATATCTTGAAGTATGTTGAAGCTTGAACTTGTAACACTTTGAAGCTTGAATTTGAAACACTTTGAAGCTTGAATTGAAATTCACCTTGAGCTTTGAGTACCAAAGTAAAGTATTTTGTCTTGACATAGGTCGAAGCTTAAAAGCTTGATCTATCAGTTGATATAGTTCTTGAACTTGTATATCTCTTATACTTGTGATGCTTGAATCTTGAAGTGGAACATCTTGAACTTGTACAAGAATTGCATGATCTTGAATATAAAGATGAGCTACACAAGATATAGATTTCAAGAGGTTTTGGCACTACAAAATTTAACAATCATGGGAGCTAGAAAACATAGCACTTATAATATGAGTAAATACAATCTCAGTGGACGATATGTCGTACCAAAGCTATAAAATTTCAAAGAAGGAAGGAAGACGACCTTGAAAGAGGGAATCTGATGTATACCAAGGCAATTGAATAATACTCATAAATGTAAGAGATGCCAAAGAGAAGGTAAGTAGACCCATGTTGTATTTAGGTTCGATGTCTTGGAAAATTGATCAAGAATTTCGTGAAATTGATCGAAAACTTGCTAAAATTGACCAAGTACTCGTTGAAATTGGCCGAGAACTTGCTAAAATTCCCCAAGAACTTCGTGAAATTGACTAAGAACTTGGGAAAATTGACAGAGAACTTCATGAAATTGACTGAGAACTTTGTGAAATTGAACAAGAACTTGCGGAAACTGACTAAGAACTTCATGAAATTGACTAAGAACTTCATGAAATTGACCAAGAACTTGCGGAAATTGACTAAGATCTTGATGGAATTGATCGAGATATCAATGGAATTGATTGAGATCTTAATTGAGTTGACCGAGAACTCGCTAAAATTGATTGATAACTTGCGGAAATTGAGAGAGAACTCTATGAAATTGATCAAGAACTTTGTAAAATTTACTAAGAATTCACAGAAATAATAGATGAGGATAATTTAAAGCTAAAGGAACTAAAGAATAAGTGAGGCGTTAAAGTTTTCAAGTCTGTAACTAGAGCTTTGATGGAGATGAATGAATACTCCCAGTGGACGATGTCCTACCATAATTATGGAATATCAAAGAGGGAATAAAGGTGACCTTGAAAGAGGGGATCCAATGTATACCAAAGCAATTGAATAATACTCGAAAATGCAAGAGATGCCAAAGAGAATGTAAGTAGTCCCATGTTGCATTTTAGGTTCGATGTCATGAAAAATTGATCGAGAACTTCATGAAATTGACCAAGAATTTCATTAATTTTGATAGAGAACTTCATGAAATTGACCGAGAACTTTGTAAAATTGACCAAGAACTCACTGAAATTAACCGAGAACTTCGTGAAATTGACCAAGAACTTCTTGAAGTTAATCAAGAACTTCATTAAATTTAATAGAGAACTTCATGAAATTGACTGGGAACTTCGTAAAATAGACCAAAAACTCTTGAAATTAATCGAGAACTTCGTGAAATTGACCAAGAACTTCTTGAAATTGACCGAGAACTTTATGAAATTGACCAAAAACTTCATGAAATTAACTGAGCACTTGCGAAAATTGACCGATAACTTCATAAAATTGACTGAGAACTTGTGAAATTGACCGAGAACTTCATAAAATTAATCGAGAACTTCACAAAATTGACTGAGAACTTCATAAAATTGACTAAGAACTCGGAAAAATTGGGGTGAAATTGACAGAGAACTCGGTGAAATTAACTGAGAACTCGCTGAAATTTAACGATGACTCGGTGAAATTAACAGAAAAGTCATTGGAATTGACCGAGAACTCGGTGAAATTGACCGATAACTTGAGAAAATTGACTGAGAACTCAGTGAAATTGACCGAGAACTCAAGAAATTTGACCGAGAACTCTTGCAAGTGTAAATTTTTTTGGTTTAGGTTTTAAGGAAAATTGTTTAAATATACCTTTAATTCGTTGTTCTTCGATGGAGGCACCATTTTCGCCTTTATTGACAAAAGAAAATGAAAAAAATGAAGTAATAGTTTGTGGTAACAATTGTATTCTTGTTCGAAAGAACAGCTAAACTTTAGAAATGAAAACGATAAAATTTCTGGAAGAAATAGTAAGAGAGAATAAGATTTCAAAAATATGAGTTTTTAGTAGAAGAGTATTTTCGTAAGAAGAAATGAGAAAATTTCAGGAAATAGATTTTTAATAGTAGGATATTCTCGTATGAAGAGAAGAGAAGATTTTAGAAAATGAGTTTGTATTACAGGAGTATTTTTGTCCTAGAAAAAGGGAGTGATTTAATATTAGAAAATAAAGTTTGGGACGTTCAAAAAAGCTAATGGGTAAAAGGTGAGGTTTACAATGAGAAAAATCCCATTTAATTATTCAAAAAGATTAAAAAAAAAAAAACTTTGATACCTTGCAAGTTTAATGAATGATACACGCGCACTAGAGAATTAATTACAGTTGCACATGAGGAATACAACTAGTCAAATTAAACTGTCCATATTATTTTATGCAGCGGAGATGTACCATGCACAAACAACTTAAGGTGACCCAGTTAACTGACGACCGAATTTCTGTACATTTATGGGACGGTTAAATTTCTTTTTTTTAAAAAAATCCAACAATCCTATTCCTACAAACAAGTGTCCACGAATCAGAGGCTGCAAGCTTTCAAAAACTCAGATATTTGGATTGTGACTTTTCCACAACATCCTTCCGAATATAATCGGTTTAATTTGAATATATATATATATATATATATATATATATATATATATATATATATATATATATATATATATATATATATATATATAGGGAAAAGGTACTATATGGTCGACCGTATTATACCTTCCATAAGGTCGAGTGTTGGCGGCACGGATGGTAAAATTTTTATCTCTAGCATATTTTCTACAAAAGTCTAGCATCCGCCGTTGAAACCTAATGCCCACTATGATGTTTATCTGAGATCCAACCTATTCATAAGTTAAGACATACATGAAAGAAGGGAAAACACAAATTTTAGCTTGATCGAAAACTTTTGTGGCCCTTAGAAAGTTTAAATGGTGGGCGTCACTCTATCCCCTATTTTCTATGGTGTGTACATTCCAGCTTTGGATTTAGCTCATTCTTTGTCTCATGTCTTAAATTGATATCTCCAATTGAATGGACAATATGGATATAACACATAAATTTATGGTGAGTCTCAGATAACTTGGTGACGTAACCTGTCCATAGAATCCGCGTCTAGCGAGTCCATTACGACTTTTAATAATACGCGTATTGTGTCATACCCCCGCACATACAGTAATCTATTCGGGTAAGGTTTTGTGGGGCCCACTGTGATGTAAGTGTTTTATCTACGCTGTTAAAAGATTTTCTCAGACCGTTTTAAGTTATTATATTAAAAATGAGGCAAGTCCACAACTCTAATGGACCGCGACTTAGGAGGCTACATTGATAATGACACTCACCATTGAAACCTTTCTAAGTGCCAGCATTATGTTTCTTTACCATCAAACATGTTCATAAGGTCACATAAATGTGAGTGAAGTGAAAACACAAATATCAACTTGATCTGAAACTTCTCCAGCTCACAAGAAGTTTTTAATGGTAGATGTTCAATCCTCACCTTATGGTCCACTTAAGCCTTGGACCTGCCTCATTTTTTGGTTCATATATTAAAATGATCTGAGAAAATCGTTGAACAGCGTGGATAAAACACTTACATCATGTTGGCCCCACAGAGCCAAGCCCGGACTGATTAACATTCGAGTGGGGTAAGACGCAATCCGCGTTTAAGTGGATGTACGCGGCAGATTAGACATTGACAGATTGAGTAGCAAGTCGGCTACTGAAGTTACGTCATCAAGTTTTGTGGGCTCCACTATGATGTATGTGTTGTATCCACACCATCCATCCGTTTTGAGATATTATTTTAAGGCATGAGTCAAAGAATGGGGCAGATAAAAATTTGTAGTGGACCCCACTACAGAAAATAGTGGGGAGAGTGATTCCCACCGTTGAAACTATCCCAACGCCCACTATAATGTTTATTTGAAATCCAACCTTTTCAAAAGTTAAAAAAGACATGAAATAAGAGAAAATACAAATATCAGTTTGATCTAAAACTTTTGTGGCCTTTAGAAGTTTTTAATGGTGGGTGTCACTATCGTCGCTGTTTTCTGTGTTGGGCTCGTTGGATCTTTGGATTTAACTCATTCTTTGCATGTTGCCCTAAAATGATATCTCCAAATGCATGGAAGGTGTGGATATAAAACATACATCATGGTGGGGCCCACAGAACTTGGTGACGTAACTTCGGTAGCAAGTATAGCTACCCAACTTCTCGGTATCTAATCCGCGCACGAAGTTGATGGAAACCATGAATAGAACTTCTATCATTAAGAAATTCTCGAGGTGGCACAATGTTTGGTAAGGGCCAACCTTAGTGTTTGTGAGAAATCTACCCCATCCATCAGTTTTTAGAGATCATTTTAAGACATAGGGCCAAAAATGAGTTAGATTCAAGACTTAAGTGGGCCGCACTAAAGGAAAAAGTGGGTAGGAAAATTTCTACCATTGAAACCTCTCTGGGTTGAAAGTGATGTTTCAATTGCATCCATACCGTTCATAGCAATATTCCTACTGAGATGAACTTAAAACACAAACATTATCCGAATTTAAAACTTCTATTGCCCCACGAATATTTCAATTGTGGACGTTCAATCCCTCATATTTTTGGCCCATTTGAATCTTGGATCTGGCTCATTTTCGGCATCTTGTCCTAAAATGATATGAAAAAATAGATGGATGGGTGGATTTCACAGGAAAAAAAAAATCACGGTAGGCCTTGCCTAAGTTTCTAGCACTAGGCTTTTTGCATAAAATAAGTGTTAGAGAGATAGAGGTAGAGGGGTATTTTAATAACATGTTGCTTCTTCGGTTTCCCTATACAATCTCCCATCCGATCAATAATGTGCCGCCAGTACTGAACCTCATGGAAGGTATAATACAATCGAGCGTATAGTACCTTTTCCCATGCGCGCACACACACCGCGTGTACAATTTCTGAGTGCGTGCGTATTAAGATTCGTATGCAGCCGGAGTATCATATAACTCCACTCACCCTAAAACCCTAACAAAAGGGGGAAGAAAAAGGCGCACGAAAAATAGAAAAAAAGGAAGAAAAATCAAGATGTGTGGAATTGCTTTGATCATCTCAGGTGTTCGCATTGATTCTTCGTCATTCTGCTCCGATGCCTGTTTGGATGCTGAATCTCACCCATCTTCAATCTCTGAGGCAAAACAGGTGCAAAATAAAAAAAAGAACAAATCTTTTCTGCGTTTGGATTTATCATTTTATAGTGAATCCCCATTATAGTGTTGTGTTTCTGGCTCTATTTGTCTTGCGTTTGGATGGACTATCGTATCAAATTGCAATTATTAGTGTTTGGGCAAGTTAATTGTAGCTTCATTGCTTTTGAGTAGGAATCGAGAGAAACCCGCTGTAATTGAGGGCTGCTTCCTTCTTATGAACATCACCAAACACCGTTATTTTTTTTTTTAAAGTTAGGACTGTTTGGATGCTCGGTTGAAGTTAAAACTCAACGCACTAACTTGAGTAGAGTGGGAATGAACTAAGTGGGGGGTGATGACTAGTAAAACTGTTGGGTGCAAGGCACATGGAGTGAGAGGAAGTTGTTTGCAAGTGGTGGGTGAGAGGAAAGTGCGAGAGAGGGAAGGAGTGGGTGTGAAAAAGTAGGTCTCTTTTGGTGGAGAGAGGACCACGATGCAGCATCTTGTCATGACCAAAGTGACCTTCACCTTGTAACTCTTGTAGGATTTTCTCTCGAAGGGAACAAATCGGAACACACAAGCACATCCCATTGAAAAGAAAGCTATCATGCATACTATAATCATCATGTTGTTCACTATCGAGTTCATGCAACCAAAATTTGGATCATTTGTGTATGTCTCCTTGAATTCTTTAAAATTTGAAATACTTGCCCATAATGTGGTCTGACGACTTAAAGCATCGATAACTCAATTCAAAAGTGAAAACATAGCTTTGTGCATGATGGAGAATGTGTACTCTTGTAAGAAAGATATCCACTTGGCATTATTACTATTAAGCTTGTGTTGTCCATCGATGTATTTCAACTCGCGGTCTGAAAAGAGAACAAATTCTTGTTGGATGAGATAGTGCCACCAACGATGAAGGGCTTGCACTATCATATAAAACTCATTAAAGTATGCAGAATTCGACAATTTCGGTCCATTCAATTTCTTATTATAATATGCAACCTATCTACCTTCTTGACCGAGCATTGCTTCAATGCCAATTCACGACAGACTAAAATGCACCTAGAACACCTTCTTGAGATTAGGTGTGACACAATTCGAGGCTGTGGAGAGCTTCTCTTTAATGTGATTAAAGCTCTCGTGGGCCTTGGGAGTATCGAGTACACTAAAACTTGCCCCTTTTCAAGAAATTGGCAAGTGGAGCGACAATCATACCTAAGTTCTTGTTGATGTGGTGGTATAAGGTAGTAAGCTCATGAAAACTCCGGACATCATTGACATTCTTTGGAGTGGGCCAATATCTATTTGGTTTGCCACTAGCCCCCAATGCTGCCATGACAGGTGGCTTGCCGTGAGAAGGGGGTGGGTCAGTGAGGAGTTGGTTTGTTGACAATTGAAGGGGTAATGGGAGACACAGAACAGGGATGAGGGGCAAAAGTAAGACCAGTTGGAGTCGGACAGGAGGAGCTCAATGGTCGGCTCTGGGGAGGGGGAGTTCAGAGAGAGGTAGCGAGGAGGACGAAGAGATTTAGTATTTGGGGAAATATAAAGGGAAGGGGATTGAGGGGAGTGGGTTCAATGTTACAGGGGAGAAGAAGAGTGAATCTAAGGAAGGAAATGGTTGGGTTAAGGTTGGCTGAAAAAGGGGGTTTGGAGTTGGTCTACAGGGGAAGGTGGAGTACTCAAGAGGAAATCCCGATGTCGTTCGTTAAGATTACCTAGAAGGATGGTTGTTGATTAATTTTTCTTGGGTTTTTTGGGAGGGCAGGCGAAGTCATGGAGGTGGTGATTCCTTGTTTCTTTGGGTTTGGGGCCCCTCGAGGGTTTGCTTTTGTTTGTATGAGAATGGAGGAGTTGGAGGAAGCAATATGGCTGCTGAATGGTGAGAGCTTTGCAAGGAGTAAGATGTTGGTGTAGCGGGATAGGTTTGACCCAAAAGATGTTAATAAGGAAGAGAAATTGAAGGTCGGTAGAGAGGGGGGTCAGAAAGTTATGGAAGATAGAGTTTGAGAGACTGGGTAAGGGGTAGAGGGGATTAGAGAGGGTGGAGGAGCCCGTCGGCAAAGTAAAATGAGTGGATCTAGCAGGGGAGAAACCCATATCCTTCAAGGAGGCCGATGAGGATGTCCGAGCACCATACCAGAGGAGGAGGGCTGAGCCAGTCTCTTTATGGCTAGATGTAACGCCCCAGGTTTTCAGAACCGGAGTATATGACTCGTTCTCCAAAAACCCGAGTGTTAACATTTAAAGATAGTCAAATTCAGGTTTTTTTTTTTCCCTTTCAGAGTAAGCAATTTAGCGGAAGGGAAACAAATCAAGCATAAAGGAAATTTTGCATTTACATTCAGAGTATACGAGCGGCTGCCCAAATGACTTATACAAACCAATGTCTCTATGTTAACAGTTACAAGAAATACACAATTTAATAACAAAATGCATATAAACTTGAGCCGTAAGATCACATAGCTTCACTTGGCAGATACAACCATGTATCCCCGATAATTGTTCCTTGCTCTTCATCAATCTGGACATTGATATTATTTAAACTACCTGCGCTACCTGTGCGGTTATATATTCGATGAACGAGTGGCTCGCTCGATGTGAATTCCCCTCAAGATTACACACCGCCGCATTAGTTAAGCATAGTTTTAAACAATAAGAATACAAAACATTTCATGATGTGATCTTGTTTAAGTGCATAGATGCGTGGATTCACATCAACTGGGGATGCATATCCAGTTGACCAATTGAATGGACCTTTCAAACAGTCAGTCCATTCATGCAAGAGAATGGGCCTTTCAAACAGTCTACTCATTCAACTTGTAAGGTAGTAGGCCTTTCAAACAGTCAGCTCACTTAGACATGAATGGGCCTTTCAAATAGTCAACTCATTCATGCCTGGGGATGGGCCTTTCAAACGGTAAACTCATCCTTAATAGGGAAATGGACCTTTCAAACAGGTCCATTTAGGCAAGAAAATGGGTCTTTCAAACAGTTGACTCATTCAACTTGCAAAGGAACGGGTCTTTCAAACAATCGACCGGCTCAAGTAAGATAGGTGGCATTTCAAACAGTCGGCTTACTTAAGCAAAGAATGGGCTTTTCAAACAGTCGGCTCATTCAAGCAATAGGATGGGTCTTTCAAACAGTTAACTCCCTTTTTAATAAGAGAATGGACCTTTCAAACAGTCGGTCCATTAAGTAAGAGAATAAGCCTTTCAAATAGTTGGCTTATTCAACTTGCAAGGGAACGGGTCTTTCAAACAGTCGACTCGCTCAAGTGAGATAGTAGGCCTTTCAAACAGTCGGCTCACTTAAGCAAGAATGACCTTTTCAAACAGTCAGCTAATTCAGGCATGGGGATGGGCCTTTCAAATAGTTGGCTCATCCCTAGTAAGAGAATGAACCTTTCAAACAGTCAGCCTATTTACAATGCAATTGCCACGAATGCATGATTAATCCCATCCATTATTATTCCAATTTGCAAGCAGCCAATTTAGGAAAGCTCAAATGTGACTATGGGGGGCTTGTTACCCAGCATAGGCCGACAGCTCGGTCATAGTGTCCCATTCCACCATTCTCGGCTCATGAGACTCCATCATTAGGATGTTTAATGGCATCGTCCTCAACCAGTGGCCAATCACAGTCTATCAAGTGGGACTTGCCATCGCATGGTCACACAAAATAATCCATCAAGCCGCCTAATGCAAGTATGCAATAATGAAAAAGCCACATAGGCATGACAATCAATGGATGGTAAGCCCACATCAATGTTTCATTTAATCCAGCAATCAAAGTAGCCACTAGGCGAGGGTCCATTATAATCACAATCAGTCAAGTTGCATCCCAAGTTTGGGTGTACATATATAAGTGGGGTTTTCTACTAATAGATGTAGCAGTTTAAGTTCCTCAAGCAATCCGTAAACAATCCATAAACATGAAAGATACACAAGTACAAGATATGGATATTCATACGAGGTAAGTGTTGAGCATATGATTGATAATCAGATCCAATATCTAATACCAGTTATCATGAATTAGAGATATCAATTATCAGTTGAAATAAAATGAACCATTACTTAAACTAACAAGGAATAGGAAAGCTCAAGGGGAAAGATTCATCACCTTATGTTTTAAACCGCCTATTGGGGTTACCAGGAAATACATGCGCCCTTAGAGTTGAATCCTACCACGAATTATAAAATTGTGCAGTTAGATCGAATTTTTACAAATCACCTGTGGTTAAGATTACAACCTAGGGTTTGGATCACTTGGGTTTAGGCTTCATTCTAGAGTTTAATTCTAGGCTTAAATTTTTGGGATTTGAATGCTAATTAATGTATAATTGATCATAATGTTAATCATGAAATTGCCATTAACATTAACGATGCAGTTAGCATTAGTTATCATGATAATAATGATGGTAATAAGTAGTGTGATCTATTATCAATGATAATATTTAGGAATGATAATTAGTGTGAACCCAACGAGGTTTGGGCGAATGGTCTTCACCGTAGGTTTGCTCCCTATAGGTGAGGGTTCGATTCCCCTCCTTGGCTTTACCCGATACACGTGGTTGTGGGTGATTGCGTGTATCCGCAGGGATTAGTCTCACTTCAAAAAAGAGGTGGGGACACCCTGTGTCTTCAAAAATATATATTTAGAAATGATAATTAAACACTAATATCTAATATCTATAATAACTAATACTAGCATAATTAACCTGCTAATTGTTAACCACATTTAATAATTGCAATAATTATAGCAACACTAATGATGATAATAAATCAGACAATTTACTTTGGGAGAAAACCGACTCACATTAGTCGACTCGACAACGAGTTGGGCTTCCAAACCCGATCTATCTCCATCAGCCCCATGTGGCCACCACTCCTCTCGTGCTCCATCTTCTTTCTTCTCTACCTCCTCCTTCACACCCAACAAATCTGGACCCAACCCATTTTAATCTCAGCAATGGGCCAAGCTCAACCAACTCAGTGAGTTGTTGAGTCAACCCGGCAGCCCGAAGCTAGAAGGGACCCCTTAACTCTTCTCTTCTTCGCTCTCTTTCCTGCTGGAACTCCAACCATGCCTGGACCAGGCCCAACCTTGACTCAATCCAGCTGGGCTCGGTTCCAGCCGAGTTAACTCGGCTACAAACTAAGATTCAAACTCCCTCTCTCTCTCTCTCTCTCGTTTCTCTCTTCCCTCTTCTTTCTTTCTCTTTTCTTTCTTCCCCTCTTTTTGCTGGAAAACTCCAGTAAGAAGATTGACCAGACCATACTTGAGACCACCTGACTCGGTTGGTTCGACTTAGGGGCAAGCAACAACACCCTACTACTCTCTCTCTCATTTCCTCCTCTCTTCTTCTTACATGCTCCTCTTCTCTCCCTGGCTTTTCACAAGGTTTGGAACAAACCAAACCCGCACCCAGCTCAAGCTAACCCCGACTTAATCACCCAGCTCAACCCAGCGACTCAAGCAGTCGCACCAGCGACTTGGTTCGAGCTGGTGCTGTAATGCTCCCACTTCCTCATTGCCTTCTCTTCCTTCATCCCTTCCTTCCTTTTCTTTTGCTAGAACCCCAGCATGGCCCTGTTCTAGACCCAACTCGGACTGCTACTGGATCGAGTCAAGTCGGTGCGCACAACAACGCCCTCTCACGAACTCTCTCCATCTTCTTTCTTTGCTTCTTACTATCCTTCTTCTTTTCTTCTTGCTTCTCCTTTCTCTCTCTTTGGACTTTCACGAGGTCTAGACTCAAACAAACATCACCCCAAACTCGCGACGACTTGGTGCAGCTCCAAACGAGGAAGATGAGCTGCTGCTAATGGTGGATTTCCATCGGGCGGGTTTTTCTCCAGAACGAGGCTTAGGAATGGTTGGGATCCATGCATAGGAGCTTGGGGATGCTTCAAGTTGAAGCTCCGAGAAGGTTTGGCTGGTGGGTTCGAAGGAAGGAGAAAACGACTGTTTTCGAGTTGTGGCAAGGGAGTGGGAGAGAGACTCGTTGCTACTCAATGTTCTGATCTTAAATCGAGCCCTAAACTCTCTCAGAGCCGTCGGATGAGACTAGAAGGCTAGGATTGCGTTGCTTTGTAACGTCCTTTGCCTGCAGTCGGTAATGCAAAACCAGACGCGGTTTTGGTTCTATTACGAGTGGAAGCCCTAAACTACGGATTTGGGTGGCTGAGATCTCGTCGAATGGACGGCCGAGATTGAATATAAGCTAGGGTTTCCATTTATAGCAGCTACTAGAGAAAGAACGGAAAAACCTTTCTGTTTATATGCGTGCATCTTTGATCTGTGTAAGCGTCAACAACGGTTGGGATTTTACCCTTTAAATGCTTGTAGAGGAGTCCATGGACGGCTATGATGAAAAGGGAATGGGGGCATGCGGATTGCCAATGTGGCAACAAAAACAGTTTTCGTTTTCGGAACGTGTCACCCGTGTGGGCTGTCTTTGAGCCGAATTTCAGTGCATGCACGTATGGATGCATTTATGTGGGGTCCACCATCCTGGACAGATTTGAGAGGCCTACAATCTGAATGATTTGGATCAGCTCAAGGTGGCCCGCATGAATCACAGTAGGTTGGTTTTGAAGGGGTTGGAAACACTATTCTGGCTACACGCCAGCATAATTCAACTGGAAACTGTGTGTAGGCTTGTAGGTTTCAACATGCAAAAGTGTTAGGTTTTGGTTGAGCTTGAGAGCCACACCTGATGGATGGTTCAGATCATCCAAACGGGTCCGGATGGTGGGCCACCAACCAACACATGGACGGTGTCTGTTTTAAATCCGACCGAGCGGAAAGAAGGAAGGAATCCTTCCCTTTTTGGAAATTGTTGGGTCAAACCCGATTAACCAACTCTTTTGGCTCGGTGCAGCGTTGGTGCTCCTATTCTTTATACACGCTCACTCAAACGTGGGGTCCACAATGAGGCTGGACAAAATCTACTCCATTCATTTGCTTTGGAGGTCCCAGCCAGGGCCTCTGACAAAAAATTAGGCAGATCCAAAACCCCGATGGCCATACTAAAATTTTTATTTATTTTTAGTTATAATTGTAGATTTTTGTTAGTCTGATGGCCGAATCGTCCCGAAATTGAACGTTAGCGGTTAAAAGGGATCCAAGGGACCATTAAGCTAGAAATCAATGGCTAGATTATGGATTATATGACCTAATATGCTTTTATAACATTAAATATCATATTGCAATACTTTTAATGACATTATTTATTATTATTATTATCATTATTATTGTTCTTGTACAATTTATTATACTTTTCTCTAAGTTGTTTATGTGAATCTTAATACATGGGTCTCAAAGTACGGCTATCATTTTTTTATTTTTATTTTTATTTTTACAGTTGGATCCAATAAAATATTCAACATTCTAACTTTTGAAACTAACTGGTGGGTGGCCCTATGGAAAATTCGGGGACTTGTTGGAGGATTTGATTTATCTACTAATGTGGTTGAAGTCATAAAAGAAAGTTAGGTTTATTTGATGACGGGATGGATGACCCTCTTAACTAATAGTTGAAATGGGTGGATTGTGACTGACCAGTCAATGGCGTATAGTGTAGGTTATGTATATCATCACGCAAATATGCTATTCTATATCTTCATGGTAACACTAGACGACCATTACGTGGGGCCTACTTGGCCCAATTCACATTCCTAGCCACGTTGAAGACCCCATGTGCATGTTCGTATATCTTTGAAGACCCCACATTGGGAAGATGCACGTGGGTTGCATATATGAGCTTGATGGACACGGCGAACCATTTGATTGGGTTGACATGATGATCGGACCATTGGATCATTATTATCGGACATCTTGATCGTGGACCCCCATGGGCCACGAAATAGTTTAGTTGTTTAGATTGTTTACGTGCTTTGTTATTTTTGGTATACCTTATATTTGTATTGAGATTAGGGAGTTGGGATCAACTTGTAATTTATTAAGTGTCTTTATGTTGAGAATCTTTTCTGAGAGTGTCTTTTTGTAAAATGCCTTTTTTGAGACTATAAAGGAGAAAGATGGGTGTGAGAAGCCCTAATGTCTTTTTAAAAAAAAAAAAAAATTATTTTAAAGTTGTGTTTTCTATTCTTCATGTGATTTGAAGAATACTCCATGAGATTTGGAGCTTGGGTGTGGTGTGATTGCATTCCCCATTCAACGGAGGTGCGAGGCCTCCATCTATTTTCTTCCTCCTCTCTTCCTTTCTATCCAATATAGGTATTTTTCCAAAAAAACTTCATCTCTCTTCTTCTCTTCCTATCCAAGACCATCCAAATCATCTTTTTCTTTAATTTTTCATCATTCAACTTCAACCCCAACCAAAATCAACCATTGAGGACCCAAAAACCCTAGCCAACGACCCACACGTGCGAGTTCCTAGATTGACCATATGGACAACCTCTTAATTCTTTGATTTCCCCTTGCTTCCCCTCATCAAAAGTCCTTGATTCCCCATCTATAACCCTATCTTAAACCCTAAATCCACACTTTCTTATTTTTCTCAATTTCTAAAAATCCTAATTTCAAAATCTCCACTTGCCATGAACCCTAATTTTTCAAATATTAGGTTTTCCCCTTCCTATCCCTAATGATAAAACATACAAATCTGTCCATTGAGTGTGGAACGTGCCTATGCTAAATCGGAAGTTCTATCCTTCCATCGGGCCTAATTTTAATTGATTCATGTGATTTCTTATCATGCGAGTATGTAATTTAGGTTAAATCAGATTTTATTTCCTATTGTTTACTCATAATTACTTGTCGGGTTCGCATCTTTCGTTAATTGAATTACTTAATGGACTCTTTCATAATCTTCACGTTGCATGCTAGCATTAAATCACGTGTCCTGCATCAAATTTAGTATCAAAGCCATAGGTTTAGCCAATGATTTAAATATCGACTATATTGATTGATATATCTCACGATATACCTTGTATCCCACCTATGCGAGATCCGAAACACAAGTAATGCCGATATATCCCAGATGTTTGATCCGGTGAACATTTTCAATTTCCGATCCGTTTTTTTTTTTTTGTTGAAATTATGTTAAATTAGTGTCAAATGGTTATAAATCCATCGGTTCTTCATGTTTTGCATAAAAAATCATGGACTTGGAGCTTTGATTTTGATATCCATTGGTTCTTCATGTTCTACATGTTTTTTTTCGAAAATTTCCTTCAACCAACTATCAATTAAGACAAATTTCGAAGTATTTACGAGTATTTGATGAAATGATCATCACATACACTCTAATTTCGAAATTTGAATATAGGTGGTATGATTTGGTGAAAATTAGGAAAAGTTCAAAATTTCCCAAATTTCTCTCAAATTGCTTGCAATGTTGCACTCCAAACATGCAATGAAGCATGTATGAGGGTTGATCTACTGATTTGTTAAGTCCTTGTCAATTTTCAGAAAATAAAATTAATTTTTAATTAAATAGTAACATTTTTTTTTTTTCGAAATTTCCTTTCAACTAGCTATCAATTGAGACTAATTTCGAAGTATTTAGGAGTGTTTGATAGAATGATCATCACATACACTCTAAATGTTATGCATTCAATTTGAATATAGTGCATTGGTTCAGATAGACAATGCATAACTTAGGGCCCTATACATAGGAAACCTATTGTGTGCACTTCTTTTTTGAGATGTTATGATTTAGAAGTGTGTAGTAAGATCTTTTTCAACAATCCCTGAAGTTTCAATGAAAAATTCAAGCATTTTCCCAGTGTTTCCCCATGTTTCCCAAAAAGTGCGATAAATTATCCGATACAAACGATATATCCCGTGCGATAACCGATATGTATTTGTATACCAAGGATGCTATACGTAACGCGATACCGATATTTTAAACACTGGGTTTAGCATAGGATTTTTGTGTTGCACTTAGGTTAAGAGTCACATCTAGGGTAGAACTTACATATAGGGTTGTTAGAGCATACATTGCAGATAGAATATAGGATCATATTGCGGATTTTTGTTTCTAGTTTGGTGTGTCCCATTGCTGAATTTTCAGCTAACATTTTTCACTTATACCATTGCTGAATATTCAACGTAGTAATCTTAGGTTGTCACCTTGCTGAATTTTCAGTTTGTAATTTTCAGATCAAACTCTTGCTGAATTTTCAGCTAACATTTTCCACTTATACCATTGCTGAATTTTCAGCGTAGTAATCTCAGGTTCTCACCTTGCTGAATTTTCAGTTCGTAATTTTCAGATTACACTCTTGCTGAATTTTCAGCTTGGTACTCTCAGATTGCCAGTCTGCTGAATTTTCAGGGTAGTATTTCAGGTTAACAACTTACTGAATTTTCAGATTAGTGTCTCTAGTGTGTCCAATTTGATCTCTAGGTTGGTTTTGTCCTTGTCATAACGTTACCCTAAGATATATGGTTTCCCCTAATAGTTACCTTATGTATACCCACTCGTTTTGGACGTGGCTTTGGTTTACATCTTACTATGAATCTAGAGTAGATTGCCAAGGCCCTTAATGCTATCAACCACTGTCTGACGGCCATCGAAACCCACAATAGGACCACCGCCACTCAATTGATTATGACCAATGCGCGTGTCGATCAGCTTGAAGCCTCCTTTTAGGCGAACCCCAATACTGGGGAAGATGTCCAATCACAAGCCGGGGATCAAATTGAAGGAGTTGAGACTGTGCCACTTGCAATTGTTAGTTGCGCCTTGAGCCATATTATATTGTAAAAAGTGATGATTGATGGGTGAATCAATTTTCCACACTTATGCCAAGTGTGGTGACAAAGTCTGCAAGGTGATCATTGATAGTGGCATTGCATCAATGTGGTCTCCGCTAGCACCGTTGACTGCTTAGGTATGGTAGTTGTTCCTCACCCTCAGCCCTATCGAGTTCATGGGTTGATGCATCTTCGATTCCGGTTTCTCAGCGTTGTCCCATCTTCATCCAGTTTGGTTCCTATACGGACACGTTGTGGTGTGATGTTTTTTCTATGGATATAGGCCACATCATTTTGGGCATGCCTTGGTCGTATTACAGGGACGCAAAACTATTTGGTCGCTTGAATACTTGTTTGTTTTTATATGAAGGTGTAAGGATTGTCTTGAAGCCTCTCTTGCTCAAAAGCACGTCAGAAGAGGAGGACGTCAAGAAATGTGGTCTTGAAGATGTGATGAAACTCTAGCTTGAGTATCTTCATATAGTTAATGCCAAAGAGTCTGAAATAGAGACACTGATTTGATGTTGTATGCCCATGTGGCAAGTGAGGTCACACCTAAGGTTATTATGGATATGCTACTTGAGGTTACACCCGAGGATAGTGTAGAGTTACCATATGAGGTGAGTCTGGTATTTGAGTAAGTTCAGTGTTGTTATTCCAGATGACATACTGGATGAGCTTACACCCGTGCGGGACTTCACACATTGACTCTACCAAACCTTCATCATGATCAAATGAGTCCCGGGCAGGAAGTGGATATGGAAAGACAAGTAGATGAGCCTAAGACCCCTATATATTGCATACCCATGTCAGTGTTCTATAGGCCTTCGGAGTCTGCACATGCATCTACGCGTCATATGCATGACTTGCATGTGGAGATTAGAAAAAGAATCAATATAAGTATTGAAACATACAAAATGATTGCTGACTCACACCATAGGTTTAAAGAGTTTGTTATGGGTGATGAAGTCATGATTAGAATACGTTCAAAAAGGTTTCCACATGAAACCATAAAAAAATAACAAGCTCGTAGCACTGGACCGTATAAAATCTTGAAAGACTAGGTTCAAATACTTGATAGATCTTCCACCTAACATGGGTATCGATTCCACATTTAATGTGGAAGATCTTGTATCGTTTCATGGACCGTCCCCTAACCCTCATACGAACTTTGATGATGATGCCCCTGACCTGTCTCATAACCCATGGCCATTACTTGATCCCTCTTTTCAACCTTTACTATCCATACCATCCATACCTACGAGAAGAGAGGAGATAAATGATATTTTAGATGAAGAAGCGGTTTGCACATGACATGGCGGTTACCATGAGTACCTTGTCAAGTGGAAGGGCGGATCAAAGTCAGATAGTACGTGGATCACAGAGACAAAGCTTCAGTGACAAGACCTCGATTTCTTCGGGCATCACTGCTGCTTTATTTCACCAGAGGTTAAATCTCTTCAGTTGACGGGAATTGATGAGGACATTCGAGCACCATACTAGAGGAGGGCTGAGCCAGTCTCCTTATGGCTAGGCGACCATTACGTGGGGCCCACTTGGCCCAATTTACATTCCTAGCCATGTTGAAGACCTCACATGCATGTTCGTGCATCTTTGAAGACCTCACATTGGGAAGATGCACATGAGCTGCATATAGGAGCTTGATGGATACATCGAACCGTTGGATTGGGTGTGCATAATGATCGGACCGTTGGATCATAATCGGACATCTTGATCGTGGACCTTCATGGGCCACAAAATAGTTTAGTTGTTTAGATTGTTTTCATGCTTTGTTATTTTTGGTATACTTTATATTGTGTTGAGATTAGGGAGTTAGGAATACTTTTAATTTATTAAGCGTCTTTATGTTGAGAATCGTATCTGAAAACGTCTTTTTGTAAAAAGTCTTTTCTGAGACTATAAAAGAGAAAGATGGGTGTGAGAAGCCCTAATGCCATTATTAAAAAAAAAAAAGCTGTGTTTTCCATTCTTCATGTGATTTGAAGAATACTTCATGTGATTTGGAGCTTGGGTGTGGTGTGATTCCATTCCCCATTCAACAGAGGCGCGATGGTTCCATTTATCATCTTCCTTCTCTCTTCCTTTCTATCTAAAAGAGGTATTTTTCCAAAAAAAAACTTCATCTGTCTTATTCCCTTATTATCCAAGACCATCCAAATCATCTTTTTCTTCAACTTTTCATCATCTAACTTTAGCCCCAACTGAAATTAACCTTGAGGACCCCAAAACCCTAGCCAACGAACCACATGTGTGAGTCTTTAGGCTGACTGTTTAGACAACCGCTCAATCCTTTGATTTCCCTTTGCTTCCCCTATTAAAACCCCTTGTTTCCCCATTCATAACCTTACTCTAAATCCTAGATTCCCAATTTCCTATTTTCCCCAATTTCTAAAAACCCTAATTCCAAAATCTTCAATTCCCATGAACCCTAATTCCCACGAATTCTAATTTTTCAAATTTCAGATTTTCCGTTTCCTAACTTTAAGAACTTTAATCATAAAACCTATAAAACTGTCCCTTGAGTGTGGAACATGCTTATGCTAAATTGGAAGTTCTATCATTCCATTAGGCCTAGTTTTAATTGATTTATGTGATTTCTTAGCATGTGGGTATGTGATTTAGGTTAAATCAAAATTTATTTCCTATTATTTACTGTTAATTACTTAGTGGGTTATCATCTTTTGTTAATTGAATTACTTTATGGACTCTTTCATAATTTTCACATTGCATGCTAGCATTAAATCATGTGCCCTGCATTAGAGGCCTTAGCAGGGAGCAGTGTTTTAAATAGCGGTAGCGTGATGCGTAGCGCTCAACCCTCTATAGTGTGTAGCGTAAATACGTAGCGTGTAGCGTAAGCTACACGATGTTTCTATTTTTTAATTTAAAAATGGGACAAATATAATAAATAGTGAAAAAAAAGGGAAAAAAAAATATAAAAATGCCTAAAAGATGATTCATTTTATCAATTATAAGCATGTTCAAAAAAGTTATTAGTTATCATTTATCAAAAGCCAATCCACATACATAAGCCAAATCAAATAATTATCACATCAACAACTTCCTAAGCAAACCACTTTAATTAATAATGTCTAATTGAAACCACAAGTCACAACTATGAAAATAAATAAAAATCCCATAGGTTAAAAGTATCAAGTACAATACAAGTGTCACATTCCTCAACATTAGAAACAAAGAAAACGTGAAAAAATAATGAAAAAACTAAAATAGTAAAAAAATACATTGTAGCTTACGCTACGAACGCTACGTGCTACGTAGCTGTAACGTACGCTACGACCCCTGTAGCGTGCGCTACAGGGGATTTACGCTATTTGGGACGCTACGTAGCACTACGACCATGCTATGATACGTAGCGTACGCTACCGCTACACTATGGGCGCTATTTGAAACACTGGCAGGGAGCAAGTCTCTCCACAATATTCGGAGAGGAGAAGCGAGGAGGGGAGATGCAACTATCCCTAATTAGGGGAGATGTGTATGGAGGAAGGAAACAACTTCTAGGCAGAGGTTTATGTCTATTCGGCAGACGTGGATAATGTGAAATGGCTTCAATTATTTTTATTTTATTTTTATTTTTATCTTTTTGGAAAAAAAGGGTCCAGTGGTTAGATTTCTGACCTTTGGAGCATGTGTAATGCATATGCGATTATGCAATCACATATGCATCACATTATGCCATATGCGATCGCATATGGGCCACATGGCATGGTTATGCGATTGTGCGCTCACATAATCGCTTATGCAATCGCACATGACAACACTGACTGTGACTGCAAAATCAAACCCCTCAAAGCCAATGAAATCTAGATTTTGGTAAAGCCAGGTACGAACATTGACTAGATGGTGATGTCCGGAGTGATGTTTAGTGATGTTTGATTCTCTCCTCTTGTAAATGGGAGGATGGTTCCACTGGGAGCAAGATCGTTTGTTATTTAATTTGGAGTATTCCTCTAGAGTTGTGGAATAAGGACGTTTTCATAGCAGTCAGAGAGTGCATTAGGGAGCTTTTAGCCATTAAAGCAACCTTTGAAGTAGGAGAAGATATTAGTGCACTTGCCTCTATATCAGAAGGAGGAGCTTGGCCGACAATGGATGTTGTTACTCTCAGGGTGGAAGAGATCTATCTTCAGCTGAAGATGAGAAAGAGGAATTTTTTTTTTTTTTTTTGGGGGGGGGGGGGGGGGGAGCGGTGTGCCACTCGCACACAATGTGGCCTTTGGTGATGCTTCACATGTGGTGGATATTTCCACACGTGCCCTAGAGATTTTTCTCCTTAAGGTGTTGGGCATGGTTAGGAGTGAGGCCCTCTAAAGCAAGGGCTAAACCACTTTGTCTCAGGAGATCATGGTCAGTTCGGAGGTGGGGTTGGCTTTGGTTTGTGATCGAACCTCTTGTGGGAACCTTAATATCGCGACGTGTGGCTGCCTCGAGACACAAAATGCCCCTTTGTGGCTGACATTGGAGCCATGTGCCCTCGCGAAGATGCCATTTGGTTCGAACGAGGGGTGCCCTATGGTCTATAGGGTGACGACTTTCGATATGTTCTTGTCTAGCCTGAGAAAGAAGATGAATGGCCTCTTCTAGTGATGACTGGCCCCACAAGTTGTAATTCAAGTCTCTCTAACCCCCCTGTATTCGTTCTAGCATTTGTGACATATTTTACATGTAAGTTAGCTATGGTAGGTGAGACCAATGTTGTCAAATTGCATAAGCCATCATCCTAGGCCAATTGCTTAGGTTGATGGCTTTTTTTAATTTTTAATTTTTTTATTTTAATAATTAAAAAAATTGAAAAAATGGGAAAAACTATGAAAGATTCTAAAAAAATTAAGAAAACTATGTCTAATTACTACAAGTGATTGGGTTGGGTATTTTTTACCCATTTCATTGTAGTTTGACTATTAGACCATTTATAAGTTTAAGTTGTTTAAGTTATATTATATATGACAAAACAAATTTAAACAAACAACAAGTTACTCTAAGAATTAATTATTAAAAACTACAAACATGGAAATTTATTGATAACTTGAATCTTGATGAGTTAATGCATATAATACAAGTTACAAGTACAACTCTGCAAGTTACAAGTTATAACGTATTACAATCTACACAAAATATGCAAGACGAATGGTCTAGACTAAATATGATGCAAAGAAATGATAAACGGATTAAAGAGCAATTTAAAGCATAAAATATACTAACCTACCACAAATCTAATAAATCAAATAAACAATAAAATTCAGATTTCAACCTAAATCACAATCCCACAATAAACTAGAACTATATAAAACATGAATTTCAAAGGATCAATGGAAGCTAGAACTTCCACTTTAGCATAGGCTTAGTCCTAATTCAAAGGGGCTGATTGGGTCTCTCTAGGGTTAAGGATGTGAGAATCAAGGGTTAGGGTTTGAGTATGTAAGGTTGGGAATTTGAAAGGAATTAGGGCTTTAGAAGGATTTGGGAATTTAGGATCCTATAGGAAATAGGGGATTAGGGTTTCATAGGGAATTGGGAATTAGGGCTTGGAAAAAAAACTAGGGTTTATAGGTGAATGAGAACTAGGGTTTTAGGCTACAGTTTAAGGGATAGGAAGAAGAATCAAAGAGAGGGAAGAAATGAAGTTAGGTGCTGGACGTATGCTTGTACGGGCTTGTCCGTACAGCTGTGCAGATTGACTTGTATGGACAAGCTGTCCGTATGTGTGGGGCTCGATAGAGATGGGATGGGTTGGGTTTTGGTGGAGGGAGGGATAAGAGAAAATGGGTTTGAGTTTTGGTGGAGAGAAGAGTAAAGGGGATTTAGGTTTGGAGAAGAAAAGTAAAAGAAAAAAGGGTTTTGAGAAGAAGATGAGAAAGACAAGAGAGAAATACTTTTTAAAAGAGAGATAAGAGAGGAAAGATCAAGCTTCACACCTTGACATCACACTACCAATCTCTGTTCACAAAAGAATCCCTTCACAGGAAGAGAGAGATTCATTTAAAAAACATCATCCCTAGTGCTGCCCCCCCTATTTATAGTCTCAGAAAAGACTTTCTACAAAAAGATGTTCTCAGATAAAATTTTCACAGAAAGACTCTCAGTAAAATAAAATTTGTTCCCAACTCCCTAATCTTAACTAAAGATCTAAATAAATCCAACATGAATAATTAACTAAATAAAAGAAATAAATCTAAACATCCTAAAGTCTATGATCAACGTGTCCTCGCAATCCAACAGTCTAAACTCTTCAATAAGTAACCCATATGCATCTTCTTAGTGTAGGGTCTTCAAAGACGCACGATCATGCATGTGGGGTCTTCAATGTGGCCTACCTAGGCCCATGTAGTGGTCACCATGCCAAAGTGCAATTGGAGCTGATCTCCTCCTCCTCTGGTATTACTTTGAAAGGCGTTTGGATGTCCTCATCACCTATTTTAGTTCGTCTAATAGAAAGGAAGTTCGACAATTAAGCAAATGACAAGACACACTCCAAGAAGGCAGAGGGAAATATTGAGACTAGAAAGTTGAATTAATTATGAGAATGGCAACAAGGTAAGTGGGCTAGTCAAGGGCAGAAGGCGAGGTCTATTTCCCAATGAATGTTCTCAAATGGAATGTTAGGGGGTTGGGGCGTAGGGGTAATTGTCTCTAGATTAAGGCATTGTGCAAGAAGACAAAAACTCAGATAATCACCCTTAAAGAAACCAAATTGTCCTCTTTCGACAAAAGGGTTTGGACTCAGCTTGGTGTCTGAAGTCGAAGGAGTTTGTTTGTCTAGATGTGGTGGCATCATCGACGAGGATTTTGGTGGCCTGGAACTCAAGCATTTGGAGGAAGGATGACAGATGGTGCAGTGAGTTCTTTGTTTCGATGGTTCTGGTCAAAATTTCTTCTGGGTTCAAATGGCTTTTCACGACAGTTTATGACTCCTGCAAAGCTGAACAGAGGTTCAGATTTTTGGAGCTGAGGGCCATTCCAGCGAGGTGAGCGATTCCTCCATGCATTGATGAGAAACCCCTTTTGGAGGACTGCAAATTTGGTTGAGGAAGCCTGCAATATCATTGTTCCACATCAGATCTCTTTTGCTCACGTCCTTAGAGAAGCGAATGGTGAAGTGACATCTTGGCCAAGCAGGAAGCAGCCGTGATATTCTCATAGAAGATTTGAGATGAGTTTTTTTTTTTTTTTTTTTTTTTTAAATTTTAAATTTTTAAATTTTTAAAATTTAAAATTTTTATTTTTTATAACCTTTGTACTGTTTTGTAGTTTTTGTTGGTCCTCAATTCCTCATCCTGTTGTTTTTCATGGTTTTAGGGATCTAGTTTTGTGTATTCTTCGACAATGGGTCTGTTGCCTTTGTGGGTTGTTGCTTCATAACTCTTTGTGGTGTTCTCATTCTCTGTGTTGTATCATTTTTCTTTGCAATTAAATTTCATATTATCCATAATAAAAGAGAGAAAAAAAGGAGCCAAAATTGTCCTCCTTTAGAACCATTAAGGTGTAGTGTTTGAGTAAGGCATTATTAATTGTTTTACATAGATTTAGTTTTTCTTTGTATAGAAGCCTATAAAAAGGCGTCTTTGGACGTGTGAATGCTTATGGTTGACATGTTTTAGAGAAAAAGAAGTTTTTTTTTTATTTTTATTAAGAGCTTTGTGCTTGTGTGTGGTGTATTTTACTTGGTAAATCTTAACATGTGTTGCTAAGCATTTCTCCTTCCCCTTTTATTCTTTTCCACAATACTATCTTTCTTAACCTTTGATCCACTTCGCCTAGGTGAATCTTAACATGTAATTGCTGAGCATTTTTAGGGCCATGGGAGCTTCATTCACAGCCCTCATACCAAAGGTTGATGGTGCTGCTGACCTCAAGGATTTTCACCCTATTAGTCTCTTAGGTGCTCCTTATAATTTATTGGCAAAAATCTTAGCTTCCAGACTTAGACTAGTGTTATCTAATGTTATTTCAGAAGTGCAAGGAGCATTCCTGGCTAATAGGCAGATCTTGGACTGTGCTCTGTTAGCCCACGAATGTATTGATTCCTGTCATAGAGAAGGTTTGGGGGTTTTAAGTATGTAAACTAGATATTGAGAAAGCTTTGGACCATGTTGATTGGGGATATTTAGATTACTTATTGGACAGATTTGGCTTCGGCTAGAAATGGCAAATGTGGATTAGTTCTTGCCTATCCTGATCTACCTTTTCGATTCTAGTTAATGGATCCCCCAAAGGTTTCTTTGGTTCCACTAGGGGGCTTAGGCAAGTAGATCCTCTAGCCCCAATTCTTTTTGTGATTGCTTCTGATGGCTTGAGCCGTATGCTTAGGAAAGGGGAATTGGTTGGGTTATTCATTGGTTTCAAAGACTTCGCTTCAAGCCCGTATGTCACTCACATTCAATTTGTAGATGACATGCTTCTTTTCTGTGAAGCTTCTGTTTCCGCAGTAGTTAATTTGAGAAAAGTGATTTGTTATTTTAAAGCTATATCAGGCCTAAATATTATTCTTTTCAAAAGCGAATTGCTGGGTTTTAACATTTTTGGTTCTTTTCTCTCCAGTTTAGCATATGCCTTTGGTTGTGAGGCTGGTTCTTTTTCCTCTTCTTATTTGGGGCTTCCTCTTTGCAGTGGCAAGCTGACCAACCATCTTCGGGATGTCATAATTAAAAGAATTGGGCAAAAGCTGTTGCCCTGGAAAAGTTGTTATCTGTCCTTGGGAGGGCGGTTAACCCTTATCAAAGTGGCATTGTCTAATTGTCCCTCCTAATTTTCATCTTTATTTCGCTGCCCTAAATCTATTCTTGATAACATAGATAAACTTAGTAGAGATTTCCTTTGGAATGACAACTCTGAAGATAAAAAATTCCATCTCCTGAGCTGGTCTGAAGTCCATAGGCCTTATACGGAAGGAGGAGCCGATATTAGGGTCTTGGCCAATGCAAATAAGGCCCCTCTTGGGAAGTGGCTTTGGCGTTTTGAAATGAGGTAGGAAATTGGTGAAGAGACATTGTTGCCTGTAAATATGGTTTAGAGGAGGGAGGTTGGTTCTCTAAACTTTCCTCCTTAAATAGAGCTTCCTTGGTTTGGATGGCCATAGCCAGTTCTTGGTCTCTTTTCCGAGAATGCATCTCTTTCTCTCTCGACAATGGTACTAGGATCAGATTCTTGTTGGATCGGTGGATTTCTGATAGACCTCTAGTTTTTGTCTTCCACTCTTTAGGTAGAGTGTATTCCAACACATCTATATCAATAGCTAATTGCTTCTCTAATATTGGTTCAGGAATCTGGTGTACTTCGTGTAGGAGAGCTCTCTTGGAGAATGAAGTTAATGAACTCTTGGAGCTCATAAAGCTCTTGTAAGGAATTCAGGCCGACTCAGAGTTGGGGGACTCTCTCTCTTGGACACTTTCATCTTCTGGCTCCTCCAAATCCTCTTGGAATCTCATTTGGGATCGAAGTTCCTCTTTATCTTCGGACTTCCTTTCTTCTGGTTGTTTGGAGCTTCCCCAAAGGTGTCGGCTTTCGTCTAGCTCCTTGCTAGAGGAATTACTCTTACTGTGGACAATCTTCAGCATCTCGGAATGATCCTTCCCAATGTTTGCCTCCTTCGCCTTGGGTGCAGAAACTATACTTCATCTATTCTTGCATTGTCCTTTTGCGGTTGAAGTTAGGTCTTCCATTTTGACTAGGTTTCACTCCCCTTGGATGATTACCTGGGACGATTACCGATTTGCTATTCGCTTGGCAAGGAGGCGGCATAGGAAGAGATTTTAAAGCTATTTGGCTCTTGGCATTGATGGCCACTCTTTGGGCCATTTGGAAGGAGAGAGATCATTGATGCTTTTAGAATGTCTCCTCTACTCCCTCAAAGATTTCAACTCATATTTGCAGACGTCTGAAGAATTGTTCTTCTAATCTTAATCTGGACGATAGATCACTCATTATGTCCCTCTTGGGTTAGCAAAGCATTCGCAACCTGTTTCCTCTGTTCCTGGGCTTTGGCTTTCGTCCCTCTTTGTTCAATTGGTTGTTGTGCAGGTTCTGGGTATATCTTTGTATAGTAGGTTGTGGAGGTGTTTCTTTGGGTCCTTTGAGTTGGATAGTTGTTTTCTAGGTTTTTGTTCTTATTGTTTGTTTTCGGTCTTTTGTTCTTATCTTTTTTTTTTTAAAAAATTTATTTATTTATTATTATTATTATTTTTTTGGGTTGCTTTGGCTTCGTTTTATATAATATATTCAATCTTAAAAAATAAATAAATAAAAGTAAATGCTAAGCATTTGTCCTTCCCCATTTGTTATTCTCACGATGCTTTCTTTCTTAATCATTGATCTACTTTGCCTCTCAGGCTCTGCTAGGATTTCATCCTCTTTAAACTACTCATTGAACTAGTTTGACCTTCTTTGGTCTTTGGAATGAAGTGACTATTGGTGTCAATATGCTTGGAGTTACGTGAAAGACTCGATTAGCTATGAGAAAGATGCACTTCTTTGATCATGAAACATATCAACCCACACTGAGATTTAGAACTCCAGTCTATTGGGGACTTAACTATCAATATAATTTCACTAGGGTGTGTTTGGATCAGAGGAATCCTTGGTGTGGGATTGGAATCTCAATCATTATGTAATGATTATTTCCCAAGGCATTATGTAGATGCGGATTCCATTTTCAGGGGTCTTGTTTGGATAACAAGTGGAAATTTCGTATTCCTCTCACAATGGTCACCTGGTATCCAATGTTTTAAATATCGTTATCGCGTAATTTATCACACCCGTGGGATACATATACATATCGGTTATCGCATGGGATATATCGGTTGTATCGCGTTATGTATCGCTGTTGTTGGGAACATGGGAACATTTGGAAATTGGTCGAATTTTTCAACGAAACTTCAAGGATTGTTGAAAAAGACATTAATACACACTTAGAAATCAAAACATTAAAAAAAGTGCACATAAATAGGGGTTTCCTTTGTATGGGGTCCTAATATATGTGTTGTCCAACTAACTTAATGCAAATATATTCGAAGTCTTTCATATAATTTATAAACGTAAGAAGATATGTATGGAAACACAAGAAATACATTCAAACACAAGAAGACATGTTTGATTTTGTGTTTGGATACAAAGATTACAACTGATTTGAGAGAAATTGGGAAATTTCAATTTTTCCCAATTTTCTACAACTTAGCCCATCTCCGCCGAATCTCGAAATCAAAGCTTCAAATCCATAATTTTTCATAGAAAACATAAAGAATCATAGATTTGTAACCATTTGACATTGGTTTAATGTGATTTACAACCACGGTGTCTTAAAGGTCGTTACGTAAAGGAAACGGTGGCAATCGTTACACGTCGTGGGGTCGTAAAGGTTTTAATGGCCATTACTGAAAAAATGACCCGTAAAGGCCGTTACAATCCACGTAACGACCCATTATGCCACCCGTAAAGGTTGTAACAGCCCGTAACAGTCATTACTGGGCCGATACAGGTTTTTTCGGATTTTTTTTGTTTTAAATTAAAGAAAAAGGAAAAAAAGAGAGGCCGTAACGGCTGTTACATCCCCCATCGTAAAGGTAATGGTGGTGGCCGTTATAGCCACATTACCATTACGGAATACCTTGTTAAAAAAAAATTGGATAAAAAATCCACATTACCATTATGGAATACCTTGTTAAAAAAAAAATTGGATCAAAAATCGGAAATGCTCACTGGATCGAATAGGTGGGATATATCAGCACTACCTATGCATTTCATATCGCACAGGTGGGATTAAGATATATCGCGGGATATATCGGTCGATATTGTCGATATTTAAAACACTGCTTGTATCTTGTGCTCAAGAATCCAACTATAAAAAATGCTAATAGTTACTTGGAGGAACTATTATTTTGTACGCTATACAAAAAGCTCAAAAAGACACATCCATGGAAAATCTTTCCATTTCCTTGTATGCCCATGGTTCTCCTCATATCCAAACATGCCCTAGTTATGAGTTCAAGGAAACAGAAATGTAAAAACAAAAATCATCTAATGATGATTTTTGTGAGAACTATAAAAACATGGATTCCAATTAAGAGTTCTTGTTTGGCTAGCAAGTGGAAATCTCATATTCCTCTCACAATACTCGCCTAGTTCTTATGCTAAGCATTCAAATTATGGAAAAAGTGTAATGATTGCTGTATGGTATCCACCTTTTCTCTACCATCCAAACAACACAAATTGTCATATCATGGGAAAACCCTTTTCTTTATCCATTGTTTGTAATGGAATCCATGGTTTCCAAGTTGCTATTATGGCTATGCAACCTTACACAACATATTTTATTCTATTTATTTTGTTGAAGATTTTTGAGATACATATGCTTACGAAGTGTGCATCTTCCTATATTCTGCTTTAAAACTATGTGGCAAATTTAAATTCTTTTCTGCTCTTCTATGCAACTGTTTTTCCCTTTCATTATAATTTGCGATTCTGTATCATGTTTCTGTAAAGGAGATGGCAGGGATGGCACGAAGTGTTTGTGCTGTTTGGTAGTTGAATGTTCAGCATTTTTCTGATTGATTGGTGTGTCATAATCTGTTGTATCATATTCCTCTTTTCTACCATTGGGCATATCTAATATAGTAAAACCTGAAGGCTCTCTTGTATGGGGCACACTCCAGTGGTCCTGGTGCCACCATAAGCTATGGTGGTACTGGGTAGATGTCGGGCCATGTGATGCAGGCATGAAATCAAACCAGTCCAGCAGATGCTGCAGCATTTGTTACCCCTAGAGCCCACATTTCAGGCTGATCCGTGAATAAGGTAGGCCACACCACAGGAACAAGTAGGTAGTGAACGTCCACCCTTGATTCGAATGGAGGCCGAACATGTTGTTTATATGGAATTCAGGCCGTTCAGACCCTTCATCTGGTCTGGATGAAGGATTATGACGAAACAGGTTTTGCAAATCAATTAGGCCCCTGTGTAAATCAAGGGTGGGCATCCCTTCTCACATTTTCCCCTTTGTTGCGGCCAACCTGAGTGTTGGATCGGGCTGATTTTTGACATATAAGGGTAATATGAAGGGACATATCTGATATACGGTTTGGATTTCCTGCATATATCATGTGGGTCCCATATCTGCCTGGTACCACTGGAGAGCACCTTATCTTATATTGGATGAATAAGTTTTCTTTTCTTCTTCTTCTTCTTTTTTAACTAGATTAAAAACAAATCTGAAATGGGCAGGGGGGTGGTGCAGTACATGTGAAAGTTGGCTGTGGAATCTTGGAATTTATTATACTTTTATGCTTTGGAGATGATGTAGCTGCATTTAGAAAACATTTATAATCTACAAACTACTGGAACTAACAACTTGTGGCTGCAGGTGGATGAACATGTTTTATTAATAGACGATCTTAAAGGTGCTCTACTTAGACGGGGTCCTGATCACCTGGGGAGCAAGAGGGTTTTACTGAAATTAAAGAGTTCAAAATTTATGGATAAAGATGATAATGTATCTGCCTTGAATGTGGAATCGGTTGAGTGTACTGTTCCCATTAATTGCGACCCACTGTCCCATTGTTTATCAGATGAACTTCGAATTGAAGGCCCATTATTGGACTCTTTGGTTGACAATGAGGAGGATACTGGAGAGGGGATTTCGTGTTTATGCTTTCCCATGAAAGAGAAAGATGGCATCACTCACGCATCTGAAGTGGTTTGTACACAAGATGTAGGTGCCGTATTGACTAAATCTGTGGCAGAACTTCATTTCCTTGGTGCCATGCTACAACTTCGGGGAACAAGTCCCGTTCTTCAGCCACTGGTGGATACTTCCGGAAATCTCCTTGTTTATAATGGTACATGATTTATATAAGAATTTGTATGTTTGTGGAATCTATATAATATAATTTTCTGATTCATATAGGAATACATATGTTTGTGCAATCCACATAACATGAGGTTTTCTACTCCATGCATGTATAGCCCTGCCTCATGCACGTCTCCACTTGTGACAGTGGCACACACACATGAGAGTCATGCTGTCCAGTAGGTGGTGCCCTAGCCAAAGAATTAGACCAGTCTGCTCATCAGGTAGACCACTATGTTGGAAACAAATGGATGGTAAAGAAAAAGTTTGCCAGCGGTCCACAATATGTACATCTCTGCCCCACTTGATTAGTGGACTAGCCCCTTTCTTTGGCAAGGGCATCAGTACACCGCGGCCCACCTAATGGATGGCATGGACGTGTAACATGTACCATGTTGGCATATGTGGAGGCTCATAGGTGGGTTGTGCTAAATGGCCGTGTGGGATTATCAAACCTTATATAACATTTGTGTGCTAGACATGGTTTATTTTATGGTCATACTTGATATCATTTTGCCTGCGATGCATCATCCTCGGATCTGTTGATGATTCATAGCTCGTTTACATTGCATTTAAATTCATGGGGAACAGTTTACTGTCATTGTGCTTAACTACGAACCGAAACAATTCTAAATGAAAATGAGTGATTCAGTTGTATAGGCTACTCATTTCTGATTACTATGTTCTCCACAGTCTTTGTCATCTTACTTGTCTTAGACACACACACACACAAACACAAACACATACACACACACACACACACCAACCATACCATACCATAACCTCGACCACCAAGTGTCTCACTCCATGTTAGGCTTAGGACTCAAAAACCAGCCTCATCTGTGATTGAGGTGGACCACACAATTAGAAATAGTGTATAGGTCAAAGCTCAACCTTCAAATTGTTTCCCTTGGTGTGGCCCACCTAAATCACCAATGAGCTTGATTTTTGGGCCCCAACACTGTTTTGGTGTGACATCCAATAGTTGGAGTGGATTGAATATAATAATCATGCAGTGCCCTGTAAAATTCAAGGGTGGACGTCACTCTCCCAACTGTTTCCATTGTTATGGCCCACTTGAATCACAGGTCAGCGTGATTTTTTTATTTTTTATTTTTTATTTTGGATCTATGAGATCACACATCTAATAGTCGGTATGGATCTCACATACACATCACAGTGGACCCCATGACCCAGTCAAAAATTAAGGTTTGTGCGTCGGTCTCCCAATAGGTTCCCAAGGAACAAATATTATTTATTACTCAACTAGTTCTTTCGTCCAACATGTTGGACTACAAGCCATGTACACTTATATGATAACATCTAAAGTATTACGTGCATGTGACATCCAGCCCTTCCAGCAAGTTGGCACCACCATGAGGATCGCCTAGTGCAATGTTCAGTCCTATTTACACATCAACTGGGCGACACCATATAAGACAATGTCCAGACATTGGTAAATAGTGAAACACAAGTGTGGTCCACTCATTGAGTTTTTCAAAGGGTGATGATCATGATTGGGTCAACCTATTACATAGGTTGGATGTTGCTTATATGTGAAAGGCTGGAAGTTATCTCTAGTTGGACTTTAACCTATACTCCAACCAGTTGGACCTTACACCTTCTCATTTTTTCTAGGGTGAGTTTGTTGGATACCCTCCTTTGATTTTTTAACGGGGTCCACCTTGATGTGTATGTGAGATCCATACCAACTATTAGATGTGTAATCTCACTTTAGGCCTAGATCCAAAAAATCAGGTTGACCTGTGATTCAAGTGGGCCACAACAGTGGAAATGGTTGGGAGAGTGATGTCCACCCTTGATTTTGACAGGGCACACCATGATTATTATATTCAATCCACTCTAACTATTGGATGTCACACTAAAACATGGTGTTAGGGCCCCATAATCAGGCTCATTTGTGATTCAGGTGGGCTGCACCAAGAGAAACAGTTTGAGGGCGAGCTTTGACCTGTACACTATTTTTAATTGTGTGGTCCACCTCAATAATATATGAGGCTGATTTTTGGGTCCTGGGCCTAACATGGAGTAATGCACATGGTGGTCGAGGTGGATTGCACATAAATATCATGGCGAGGTCCACCCAAGCTGGGGACTTGAGAGTGCATTTATCAACCGTAGTAATTGACGTCAGTTTCTATGCTGGTTGGACCTGAGGTATGATCCAACCAGGTGGACTTGAGAGTGCCTCTCTCTCTCTCTCTCTCTATATATATATATATATATATATATATATGTTTATATGTATATAATTGTTGCTGAACCTTATTTCTATCGTCAATTTCATTTCTCATCTAAAGGGTGTCTTATAAAGGTGAAATATTCGGGGGAATCAATGTTGGAAGTGATAGCAACGATGGTGAAACTCTAATGCATGAGTTAGAAGGTTGCTGTCACTGTGATTGTCATAGGCATGGAAAATCATTTTGTTGCATTGAAAAAGGACAAACTTCTGTTCCCATGCTGCTTTCAACGATTAAAGGGCCATGGGCTTTGATCTACTGGCAGGTATCTCCGTTTGGGTAAGTTTCTTTTTGAACTATCAAATGATGTTATACATGCAAGATACTTGGAGTTCTCCCTTAATCCTCTTTCTCCAATATTTCTTAATTTTCTTTTCAGGCTAGGTCAAAAATAATATGGTTTGGTCGTGATGCATTTGGAAGACGAAGCCTCCTTGTTCACTGGCCAACTTTGGATGACCCGCAATTTCTGCTATCTTCTGTATCACCACCTTCGTCTGTTGAGAACTCTGGTACATATTTCAGATTGAACCTTTCATCTATTTCTAATTTCGAGTCCTATTTATTTGTGATGGAAAACAGCTAAATACTTGCATTATGTATAGAAGCAATCATGTTGTTTATTAGTGTCTCTGTACATGATTCGTCGGTAAACATTCTGAGCTAATAGATGGCAAAGAAACAGTTCTATTAACTGTTTTACTACAATCATTCAGCTTTTTTAAGAAAAAGGGTTTAGAAATGCATTTTTTGGATTTTGGTTTCCAATTGAATTCTTCTTTCACGACTTCACATTAGGTTTTGTTTCTGAAATAATCTCTAGGCCTCTTATCCATGTAAGCACAAATTCTATTTGCCTGATTGAAATTGTGTGGCCCAAACACTTAAAACTTCAGCCATTGACAACTTTGAAATTCGTGCAGATTTTGAAGTTGCAGATGAAATTGGTGCTCTTGATTACTGGGAGGAGCTTCCTTGCGGGATATACAGCATATGTTTTGATGCTTCAATAGCCAATTCTCACCGTATATTGGTTGGTCAAGTCAGGAAGCATGAATGGACTGATCCCCTTCTAAAGGACCTGATCAAATGGGAAAGAATTTCTGTTGAACCCAAGCCTGAGGAATTTTATTTGCAATGCCTTCCAGTTCTAAAACCGCAACATGTCTTGTGTTCAGCAAATGCAGATGGAATGCCTTCAAATCTATGTGCTCCTGGAGACCATGTTACAAATCATAAAGGACTGCATGAAGACATTCATGATACGTTAGCTAATTGTGTAATTCAATCAGAATCAATCTTCAATGATAAAGGTGCAGTTCCTAGTTTACAAAGTTCTCAAACCTTAGAGATCAAGCCAGCATAACAGAAATGTTCAAGACATAGTTTATGGTTTAATGCAGGGGCTATTCAATATTCGGTTTCACTACCAGCACACAAGGTTCTAATTGCCTTGAGAGAATCCACGATGCGGCGCACTACCCTGACCAAAATCTGTCAGGTCTACACTTTTGTTTGTGCTTTCTCATTTATCAGAAGCTGCATCATCTTTGTTATCATACTCCAGTACAACACTTTGTTTATTTTGGCAGAAGTAATGTGAAGACATTATTCGTTCTCCATGCATACACTACTTCAAATTTCAATAGTTTTCCCTAAAGGAGATTTAAGCTCCCTGGGGCAGATGTTCAGTTGATTGTTTCATTGGCATGCAAACCCTACTTATATATGTTTATTGAAAATGTAAAATTGAAAAAATTCTGCGAAATTGATAGTTTTCTAGGTGCATGATATTATCATAAATGTAACAGAGTGCATTGAGAGGAACAGAAATTAATGATTAGATCAAGGAAGAAGCTTGGCAATGAAATTCCTGTCTCAATAGTTGTGAAGTGCATTACTCATGACATTTGAAAGTTTAAAGGCCTATTTGTTTTCCAAAGAAACACTTCCTGGCTAAGTAAGGATTTTTAAGAATGATGGGCAGTACAAGGTACGACCATCCCAATGATCATAGCTCTAGTATAATCAATATGGATGGTTCATTTTCATAGACATTATTTGGTGAGTTATGATCATCCAATCAAGTTGTATTATGAAAGGATTGGGCAATCATAGGTGGGCATCACATGATGGATAGCCCAGATCAAATGATTGGACCACCTGTAAAATAATCACTATGGATGTCCATTTACCTAGCCATTGATTTGATGGTTAGAATCATCCCATCAAAGTGTTTCTGAGAGATGGGGGCCATAGAAGGTGGGATTCATGACGAAGGGTGCAGACCAGTATTGAATATTTTCCAATATGATCAAGCAAGAAAGACCTTTTTTGTCACTGACCAATGGTTATGATTGTCCAACCAGAGTGATCATTGAGAGACTTGGTAAGTTAAAGGCAGGGCTTGACATGATGGAGATGGTGTGACGGATTGAGGGGATGCGCTGAATGCCTCCCTATTAATTAGCACAGGAGGTAATGATCTGGACTCTGAGTGGCTTGCTCATGTGTGGGATCCTCATTCAACTACATGAACCATGAATTGAAGGATGTCTTAGATGCATCCCCATTCATGTGTTCATCTTGTTGATTGAGTGGACTCCAAATGGGATTGGAAACAGTGTACGAAGGTAGACTGCTGATGAGAGTACGGTTCAAAGGATGTACAATGCCTGATGGCTGCATTTCAATGAAGAAGGAATCAACTACCAGAGGGAAAGGCCCTTAGTTCTTTTGCTGGTTTTGACTCTCTATGGTTTGCAAACAATATGGTCCATCTGTTCCGAGGATTTGGAAAAAGTCATGGACACTGTCATCGCTAAATATATTGATTCAGCATACTTTACAGGTTTGCATTTGTTGGGTAGTTGTATCTCAACAAAGTGGAGAAGATGCTGCTATGAAAGTTCTATCTGAAAGGGGATGGGGGTTGGTGCCCTCACAGTTTGCCTAAAACAGAAGATACAAAAGAATGAGATTGCTGAATCATGTGGGTGCCTGAAAATGGTCACAGGAAAGTTTGACTGAAATTGATAACATGGAACAGAAGAAAAATGAAATGGAAGACGAGGCCCTACAAAGAAGCTTGTGGAGGGGAGACTGGTAAATCTAGAGATAAAAACAAGAGTTGCAGTGAGCTATTAGCCTTAGTTAGAAACTACCTGATGAAGGCATGCTTGGTGAGGAAGGTGGATTTCAGTAAAGTGCAGCTGGAAGGTCTTAGGAAATGGGCATCTAAATGCTGAAAGATGATTATTCTGGTGGAGGTTAAGAAACTGGACCTGTGATCAATACTCTTCATATTGCCATCAGAGGGAGAAGCAGAAAGAGTACTAAAGGAATGGTGGGAGAAACCGGATGAGCTGGTGAGAAGCTTATTATAATGGAGTGAGAATATGGACTTGTTGGGGAGAGCTGCCTGTTTCCAAATTTGGAGAGTACCTCTACATGCATGGGATGTGGAGACGTTCTCAGCTTTGGGGGTCATGCATAGGATCTATCTTGGAGGTCAACCCAAGATACATTGAGAACTAGAAAGTGGAAGGACGTGGATGCTCTTTGACGGAGTAGCAAATGCAGAGATGGTGGGCCTGCCATGGAGGGAAAGCCGTGTGCTGTGGAGAGTAGAGAAGATGGTGAAGGTTTTGGTCGTGAATTGTCTCCATGCAACCATCAAAAGCTGGAAATGGCTACGTTGCTGGAATTCATGGCAAATATTGGAAGGATTTTGTAGTCTGCTGTATAGGAGAGGCAGTGAAGAACCAGGGTGACATGGAAGAGAGAGCATGTGCTTGTGGGTGATTAGTGTCCTAGTATGGGCGATATTACTGATATTAATGCCGATATTACCCACATCATTGGGTTAGCAATACATAAACACCGGGCAAAATTACCTATATCGGCAATATATATATATATAAAGATAACTGAAATTTTATTAAAGGCAATGGCTCACATTATCCAAGAAAACCCAAATTACACTCCTTCAGCTTAGGGTCACAAGAGGCCCATTCAATGAGCAAGTTCCTCGCCCTAAGGGAAATGTTCATACACGGCTTGCTCACATTGGAGAAGCACCGCACATTCCTTTCTTCCCAAACTGCCCACCAAATAGCAAAGAGTGCCATTATCTAAGGGCTTGATCTTCCTTACATGTTAACATGGATTGAAATGCTATTTTTAATACATGTTAACATGGATTGAAATAGAAATCCATGCATCAGCATGGTTTTGTGGTGAAAAAATCAACTTGTCTAGTTAAAAAATGAAGGAAATTAGGGAAATCCTTATTTCCTCCATTTTACCCTGAAATGAGATATAAATTACAATACTTATAACTAATTCCTTGTTTCCACTCCTATAGTTATTAAAATTGCGTTCGATATGCTTTAGTTTGACTAACTTTAAAACCTTTAAATTTTAAAGCATCACCCGATAGTTTTAGCTTTGCGCTTACTCTCTCCCTCATCTCATCAATCAAAACTGTCATCTTCAAACAATAAAAACCACGGGACCTACTCTTTTAAATACTTTGTTAACTTGTCCATAACCAATTGAAAAAGATACGAATCCAATGCTGACCCCTAGTGCAAACCTACAGTAATTGGACACTCACTTGTATCTTAGGTAGTGATCCTCACATTTGTGACCACTTCCTCATACATATCCCTAATCATATCAGTTTATCTTGTTGAAAGTCATTGCTTTTCCAACACCCACTACATTAACTCTCTAGGGACCGTATGAAATGCTTTCTTTAAGTCAATAAAAACCATATGGAGATCCT
Source organism: Magnolia sinica (assembly GCF_029962835.1). Classification (NCBI taxonomy): domain Eukaryota; kingdom Viridiplantae; phylum Streptophyta; class Magnoliopsida; order Magnoliales; family Magnoliaceae; genus Magnolia; species Magnolia sinica. The sequence continues at coordinate 14,474,210 of NC_080588.1, read as the reverse complement.
ATATTTTTCTCTAGTTATTTACTGATAAAAAAGATATATTAGTTATTATTATTATTATTATTATTTTAATGTCAAGATCAGCTTGTTTGGAACTGAATATTTGGGCAAACTTGCATGTAAGAAGCAAAGAGAAATTTGTTCCCTGTTGGAATAGTTTCTGATGTCTATTTTATCAAATTGTATGAAAATCAATATGCAGGCAAACTTGCATGAAACAAGAGAAGGGAAACTTGTTCCTGTGGCAGTTCTTTTTTCTGGTGGATTGGATTCGATGATACTTGCAGCGTTGTTGGATCAGTGCCTAAATTCCACTTGTAAGTTGACGAACTAATGAGTATTGTACTGTTGTTCCATGAGAAGGTTTATTCATCTTTTCTCTTTCTAGAATGTGTTTGATGTTTTCATGGACATTTCACTTCTTACAGAGCATTATTTGTCATTACAAATCAGTATTGTAATTTAGAATACAGCTGTTTGACCAGCTATGCTATATGGAGCTGTGTTGGACAATTAGGAGGCAACAAGAGTTGGTGCTCTTAAGTCATCTCGTCATCTTCCGTTGTGGGATGATGATAGGAGTCTGGACAATATGATGTTTTTTCTCCTGCTTGTAGCTTTCTCTTTTGAAATAAATTTTAGTTATCATGAAAAAAGGAGTTGTTCTTACCAAGCTTTCTTCAACATCTTTACTGGTGCACTTAAATTTAACAAGAAGGAAAAACAAAGGTAGAGGATAAGTGTTATAGCGAGATGTGAAGATGGATATGTGGATAGACTAGGAACTAGGAAGGACAAAATCAATAATGAGGATACCTTAAGCAGCCTGAGAATGGCCCCAACAGGAGATAAAATGAAGATCAGACAATTGAGATTGTTTGGCCACGTGCTAAAAAGTCCAAAGATGGACTTGATAAGGATAGAAACTTGATTAGGATTGAGGGAGCTGAAAGGATTAAGACGGGAAAGCCTCGTCTCGAGCTGGTGAGAAGAGATATGAAGGCTTGTTTACTTGCTGACGATTGGGCTTTGGGATTAGTTTGCCAAATAAGTTTCATAATGCAAACTTGTAAAAGTTGGGTTCAAAGTATCCGCCAAGACATAGCATATTGGCTGATAAGTAGGTCAATGCTACAACGATGACAATGATGATGTTGTTGTACTAATGTTTCTAAAAAACGATAAGTATCGGCTGTATCATGACCGTATCTTCTGTTGGAATATTTGGTTGAATTAAATAGACTATTAAAATCGAGAGCCCCCCCCCCAAAAAAAAAAAAAAGTTTTTGAGAAAAAGGACTTATTGAATTGAGTCGAAGCGTGACTGAGTCACTCAACTTGAAATTGAATTTGCTCCCCTTGAACAGCGTCCCAAGTGCAACAGGTTTCCAGAGCAATCGACCTCCAGGATACAATGACTATGACCCGGTCCCAGCGGTGCACTCACTGTACACGGGCTCGAACCACTTGCAGTTTAATCCGAAAGTGCTGAGTTGACTCAGCGATGAACTCAGTAAAATTATTAAACCAGAATAGTAGAGAGAGTTTTATAAAAGAGAAGGATTTTCGTATTTTTGAAATTGGAACGGAAGTCCTTATATAGACTCCGAAGTGGTGCATAAGCACCTTTTACAAAGGGTTAGGTACATTGGGTTTAAACCCAACAGATGCGACCAACCGGAACGGACACACCTCTTTAGTTTAAAATGAAATGGCGCAAGTGTGAGTACACTCTCGCAAATAAAGTCCCGCTAGTACCCATACACACACACACACCCACGCGAGTACACTCACACCGCACCCACGCCCACGCCCAGCCCGTCACGCACGTGCACGCGCACATGCACACAGACATGGACTCGGACTCGAACTCGGCTCGGCTTGGCACGGCTCGGCGCGCGCGTGCGTGTGGTTAATTGCATAGATTAGAGCTATTGGCATAGCCCCCCTCACAGGACCAAATTCACATGCGCCCTGAATGGGGCTCAAGCCCAAGGCAAAAAGCCTATCTTATAAACAAGAGAATTTTCTTTGTCAAATCCAATGTGGGACAAAACCCACACATCAAAAACACCAAAATTTAAATGTGGAAGGAAGCCACTAAAAATTTGAAAAATCAAAATTTAATATTATTTTAAAACAAAATACAACATCCTCTCCCTCCTTTTATGCAACTTGGGTGTGAACTGACAGGCCGAAGAAAATGATCTAATGCGAGGGCATTTTCACATTGGGCTTGTGTGGGGTGGCTTGTGGGATGCAGGGGCACACTTGGGGTGGGTGGCCCGCAAAACCCATGGATTTGGGGCCCACGAGGAGGGTTCGGCCGAGGATCTAACCTATGGATTTGGGGCTTGTGCTATGAGATAAATGGATTAATTCGCCATGTTTTATCAGTTTGAGCTTTTAGAGCAGGTGGTTAATTGTCCTTCATCAAATTGGTATTAGATTGGGAGGTCTCGTATTCGAGACTCCTCACTGAGGGTGATTAATGTAGGGACATTTTCATATTGGGCTCAAGTGGGGTGGCCTGTGGGATGCAGGGGTACACTCGGGGTGGGTGGCCTGTGGAACCCATGGATTTGGGGCCTATGTGAGGCGGAACCCATGGATTTGGGGGGCCCACGAGGGGGCAGAACCTATAGATTTGAGGCCCGGGTTATGAGATAAAGGGGTTAATTCACCTTACTCTATCAGTTCGAGATTTTAGAGCAATTGGTTAATTGTCCTGCATCATGAGCCCTATAGGCTGATATGATAATGAATGCCAATAGATAGCATATTGGCTAATAAGCAGGTGAAGGCAACGATGACGACAATGAGGATGTTTTTGTACCAATGTTTCTAAAAAACGATGAGTATCGGCTGTATCATGACTATATCCTCTCCCTTCGTCTCCTGTTATGCAACTTGGGTGTGAAACAACGAAAATGGACCATATAGGCTGATATGATAATGAATGCCCACTATTGATTTTTGTCTTCTCGTTTTTCCACTTTTTTCTTTATTTCAACCCTAGCGGAAGCTTAGAACTCATTTTAGACTAGATCTAGGTTTGTTTTGAGGATCAAAACACAAGCTTTGAGTGGTAATCGATGAATCAAAGCGGAATGGACCATTTTGTAGTAAATCAGGATAAGGGGGTAAATGATCCTTTTTTCCCCTCTTCATCTTTTCATCTTCCTTTTGTGGTATTTCAATGTAATGCATCATGAATGATCTACCAAATCATGCTTGATTTGTGTTTAAATAGAAATTAATCGGCTGACTTTCAGCAGGTCAGGCTGACCATTAACATTCTTATCAAGGCATAGTTTGATACACCATTGAGTTACGAGTTAAAACATAATAAAAGGGATAAATGCTAGTGTTTTGCATTTTTCCCATTTTTTGATAAATTTTCAAATTTGTTTTGCCCAAATATACCGACACAGCCATGTATTTTCTAATACAAGTCCGATATGGTCTGATACAACTTGCATCATATTGCTTTTGGGCCAGCCGATACATCCCTGGACACCGATATTTAAAACCTTGGTTGTAGTGTATCATCTAATGCACACCATGGTGTGCCGAAATGGCCGTTACGGGACCATAACGGCCGTTATGGAAAAAAATGACCTGTAACGGTCTGTTGTAGGGCTGATACATGTTTTCTTCAGAAAAAGGCCGCAATGGCCATTACGGGGGCCGTAACGGCTGTTATGGCCTGTAACATAAAGGTAACGGAAGTGGCCATTGTGGCCGTTATGGGAAAAAAAGGCCGCAATGGTCCCGTTACTGTTATGGGACCATAATGGGTGTTATCGAAAAAATGACCTGTAACGGTCTGTTATAGGGCTGATGCAGGTTTTCTTCAGAAAAAAAGGCTGCAATGGCCATTACAGGGGTTGTAACGGCTGTTATGGCCTGTGTAATAACGGTAACTATGGTGGCTGTAAAAGCCAGCGTTACTATTACAAAATACCTTGATACATACGTGCCAATATCAATGGTGGTATCAATATCATGTTTTCATGAGGTCACGCCTAAAATTCACTCTGAATCAGCCCATTTGGCCGATAGGTATTGGTTGTTATGGACTAAGATGAGCTGATACACAATGGTCAATATTCGTCAGAATATTGTTTCCTCTTTTATTTGTTGGTTTTGGCTTCTTTTTTTCTCCTCTTGACAAAACGGTAGAAGGGTTCTCTTCCTTTATGGAGTTGTGAACTTCTAGTTTATGTTATATGCATTTGCACAATGTTTTTAATTTTTCATTAATTGATGTACAAACTACTAGAAAATGTTTAGGCCATTGAAAAGTTGAAACTAAACATTCAATATTGGAGAAGCAGACACCAAAGCACATGGATGGATTTATAGAAGTACACTGAATACAAAAGATATCAAATAGTTATTTTACATTACTTCTTATTTATTTAATATTTCCCTTGTTTTTTAATGTAAAAATTCACATTGATATGGCTGATATTCAGTGACCTGTATTACTGGATGATTTAGGCATGAATATCGATATATAGAAGCTTGGTTATGATGATGATGATGATCGTTGTTTTAAATATAGATGATTTTGGCCAACATATTGGCCAATTTATGATTTTCCCATAGGTGCAAATTATATATGACTGCAGTACATATGTTAAAATGTATCAACGCTAACATCGATTATTGCTGATATTTTCTGATATATCACAATATTGATAATATTATATGTTTTCACATCTCTAGTAACAAGATTCCATTGTTTTGATTGAAACTTAATATTTTGCCCGTTCCAATAGAAATATCGTAAATCAATGTAATTTCGACAAAAATCCAAAAAGAAAGACTTTTTTTTTTTTGCCCAGATTTTTTGGGCACTTTCTTTTTAGCTGTGTTTTAACAACTCCACTTGAGTTGTTTCGTATTAAAACGTGGATTTAGTGGGGAAATCATGGTCAGAGAAGAATTTCACGTCAGAACCCCAAAGGTGAGAAAATGCGTTCTTTTTAATTCTTTATTTTCAAGACATTAGCCAAGAAATTTCTTGAAATCTATATACATTCATAATTTTGATGCTTTGAAATGGGTCTCAAGCAAGAAATTTGGATTTCCAAGGTGAAAAATGGAAGAAATTGGGGACATGAATTTCTTTGGTTTTATCCTCTAAAAATGTTATACAAGGGTTGAAAAATATATGTTTGTGAGCATTGGCCGGTCTATAGATTTGCCAAAGTTTTTCATTTTTTTTTTGGAAAAAGAAGTTTTCTTTAAATATTTAAAAATACATTTTTATATAGAAAGTATTATAATAGAGACAAGGCTCTGAAGGGGGAAGGGAAAAGCCCAAAAGGATGTGGGTGGAGGTAGTAAGAAAAGACACAAGGACTAATGGTTTAACTATGGATATGGTCTGTGATAGAGTGGAATGGTGAAACAAAATTTGTGTAGCTAACCCCCTTTAGTTAGGATAAGGCTTAGATGATGAATAGAGACAAGGGTATGGCTGTATTCATGAGTTAGCCTATAGATAGGAACACGGTATGGCTATGCATAACGTATCTAGGAGATGGATATGGGCATGGAGGTATCCAACCATGACTAGAGTTCACGCCATGTGGAGTGACTTTAACAATTATGATAATTGCTCAATATCCATTGATGGGCACACTCTGGTGCACATTGTTGAGGATGACTGGATGAGTACTAAGAATATGTTCAAGGGTACATGGTCTGGTACAATCGGCTCTTGAGTTGGGCATAATATTGTAGTTATGTGGCGTAACAACATTATGACCACCCTAGTAGGCATATAGACGATGACTTCGAGCCACCTTGGGAAAGAGGTTGAATTTTTCAATGAAACTTCAAGGGATGTTAAACAACACATGCTTACACGGCGGAATCAAAATATTGCAAAAAAAAAAACTATGCATGATAAGTTTTTCACTTTATATGGGCCTAACCATGTGTTGTTGAAAAAATCAGCATAAAATAAATATATAAAATTTGTAGCCAATCAATAGATCAGCCAACACTCAACAATACATACAATTTCCACAGTAATTAATCGTGAATAACACATTTCCCAATCTAAAAATGAAAAAAAAGAAGGATTTAACCAATTTCCCATTTCTCACTAAAATGATAATTGTTTCACCACCAATCCATGTTAATGCATGAGAATCATGCATAGACATAGATTTTCACTGCAATCCATGCTAACATTTGAAATTTGAAAAAAAAAAATGAAGTTTCTGTGGACTTCTTGTCGCCTTTTAAGTTATGGCCCGTCTTCTTTTCGAGTCGAAATTTATCTCCAAATCAAAACTTTGATTCAATAAAAACCAAGAATGATTGAAATCACCGAAGGAACAAAATTCTTTTTTAAAAAAATCCAAAAAATGGAGTTTTTTTTTTGGAAAATTTCCTAAATTTCTATCAATTTTGACCTATTTATGGATGTTTCCCTAGTATCAGGGATATTATTGCTGGTATTGGGGATATCACGATGGCATCATTAATAAAAGGGAACTTTTATAAGGGATTCTTATTAAAATTTTGCTGATATTGATAATGTCGCAAAATATTGCCGATATTATCGAAAATATTGGTGATATACCCTTAACCTAGTGATACCAATAATTTTGCCAATATTATTGATAATATATTTGGAACACTTATTATATGGGATTTGAATTATATGATTTTTTTTTTATATATATTTGCATCATTTGCGGCCGACAGCAATTAATTGGGAATAATGCCTGGATGATGATGATTTATGCTGACAACATTGTTTTGTCACCCAAATAATGAAAAACTATTATGTATAGTCTTTTTTGTAATGCTTTGAGTTCTAGGTGATCGAACCTAAGGGTTGACAGCCCCTAGTGCATGTTTGCGATGTAGTTTCAATTTGGTGAGACCGAGATTGAATCCTCAAGGGCTTATATTTGTGCGTTCTCAAAACACTTTATAACTAGAACTAAACCTAGGATTAACTATGAAATTAAATTAGAAGAAGTAATGATATAAGTTGGAGTAATGTAGAGAAAATCAATAAAATACAACACTGGAGCGCCAAGGATCCACTTCTAGCCATTCTTAATGCCTAATTCACTTGATTCAATCAGATAACCGGAATCGAAGTCCTATCCTATCTAGCCGGATAATAGAGTAGTTAATTCATAATTCACAAACCAAAATAGATCTGAACTTCATTTGATTCAGTTCCCACGTATAGCACCAAATTACTGATCGTAGGGAATTCAAAGTATCTATCGTGCCTGTAATCTACGATAGATCAATGAATTTTACAGACCAATCCCTTGCAAAAGAGATAAGCAAACAATCTTAGCCTTCCTAAGCACCCAAAGCGCCCGGAGTCGACAATGGGTCAAGGTAAACTAAAACTAAAGCTTTATTCAAACCAAAATCAATGAATTGTTCATCATTCAAAGCAAATAACTTGAATCAAAGTAAGCTAGAACATTAAAAATAATTACAAGCTTCATCTCTTAGCCTTAACTAAGAGATTTAGCCAACAATTGTCATAGTTGAACTAAACTCAAACGTAAATATGAAAAAGAATTTAGAACCGAAATATTAGAGAGGAAGAACGGCTCCGTAGAAACTCTGCAACCTCTTGCTCTCTCCCCCAAACCCTAATTTGTATCTAGATGGGCATAAATCATCCTTTTAAATAGGAAAATCTCATACCGACTTTGCATCGACTTGAATTTTCGCACCTTTGTTACGCTTCGGTCGCATCGACTATAGCCTTCGGTTGCACTGAATTTGTCTCTTGGCTGTAGCTGAATTTCCTCAAAATTCTTATGTACTCTGTCTCCCTTAGGTCGCAACGTACCATCCTTCTGTGGGACCAAACAACACTTCGGACACACCTATGTGTTGAGCCGAATTTATTCTGACAATCACTGTTTCTTGTTAGACTATTTTGGGCACTTTCGGTTAGATCAAACCAACATCAGGTGGGACCGAACAACTTCTTATTTCTATTATTGGACTTTATGATTTTTTAGACCTTTTCTCCATCTTTAGCGCTTGGTTTTCTTGGATCTTTGGCACTTAAATTCTTCATTATTGTCCTCTATAGATCCAAACCTCTACTTGGTCATTCTTCGAGCTTTAAATCTTTGCTTTAATCGCCCTTTTCATCTTAGCTCTCCAAATCACCTCGCATAGCAAAACACCCATAATTAGATCAATTAAGCATACTTATGCTTATAAAACCAATGCACAATTGGGGGGAAATATGCAATATTTAACACTCAACACTAGGTGTGTAATCATGTCTTTTGACATCTCCAAAAGCTTCACTTGAAAAAATACCACCATTTTCTAGAAATTTCCCCGAAGTTTGTCAAAATGTGAAATTTCACACGATATCTATGATATTTTCCTATATATTCCGCAATATTTCCAAATTTTTAAGGTGAGATATCATGTGCAGTAACCAGTGTTTGAAATATTGGTATTGCACCATGTATCGCACCCCTGGGATATAGATATTTATCGGTTATCGCATGGGATATATCGTTTGTATCGCATAATTTATCGCACTTTTTGGGAAACATGGGGAAACATTCGGAAAATGGTTGAATTTTTTAATGAAACTTTGGGGTTTGTTAAAAAAGCCCTTAATACACACTTTTAAATCATAATAATATCTCAAAAAAAAGATACACATAATAAATTTCCTTTATTTAGGGTCCTAAGCTATGCGATGTTTAACTGAACTAATGCAACTATAATTTTGAATGCATGATATTTATAAATATATCAAAGTCATATATGAAAACACAACTAATTCATTGAAAAGTAAAATAAGTAAAAATTGAGAAATATACATATCAATGATTGAGACTGGTTGTGGCCTAGACCCATATAGAGTTGCGTGGTGGCTCGTAATCATCGTCTGCATCTCGATGGGGCTGAGAATAGCACTGCTGCTCCACAAATCGACAATATTGTGCCCAGGTCATAGTAGAGTGGTAGTAGTTAAGATACTCCCTGACATAACGCTGGTACTCATCATCTTTGAACTGAATCAATACGCCCATCCGTGGGTACTACGTAATTGTCATAGTCTGTAAGTGATATGGATCTGGGAAGGGCACATATGAAGCTCCCTGGTATCCATATAGTTGGCCATATCCATATTGTTGCTTATATCCCTGCCCATACAGAAGTGAACTCCTGACCATGTTTAAAAAATGATGTGCCGTAACCGCTGGAGTCACTCGCCGCATATCCACTAGGTCCATATCCATGCCCATACTGTGGCACAGAACTTGAGCTACTCTCCTGTGTTTGTGATCCAGATTCATGTTGTGGCATGTAACTCGAGCTCCCCTCCCTCGTCCGTGATCCAAATCTAGAGCCACCTCGCCTGTCACGAACGCTTGTGTCCATCATGCATTTTACCTGCAGCTCCTCAAAATCTGAAAGTTTCTGAGTTTGCTTTTTCTGCAGTAGCTTTTGACTCGTGTATGTCTTATTGTAAATAAGACGGGGTCGTAGTTCTCTTGGACGAGAACCATAGTCAGGGTCCTGCGTGGAATGATCGAAATTCTCCTCCCCAGTGAAAGGGCTAAGAGGCCTCTTATCCTGACTCCCACCCTCACCGCCATCATCCCCGTCGCCATCATCATCATCTTTACTGTCATCAGAGTCGTTGTCACCCTTATCGCCGCTATCACCATCACCGGACCTATTCCCCGCATCACCCTCTTGACTCAGCCTCGGTGTCAGACAATGTCTCTCCGCCACATCCCGCGTGATAGTGACTACTGCGGGCTAGCCACCAGACTCCTCGTCAATGGGTTGAATGCCTCATCAGGAAATCTCTGCTGCTCCACATGTGCATCAACATCAATCTTTTGTGTCTTTGCATCCGCCGCAACACGTGGCTCTGGTCGCCTATCCGAGGTATCCAAGTCATCTGACCTAACCCACTGGTAAATTAGGTCATTGTCTTCAGCATATGCATGCTATCCGACCGTCATTATGTCCAGTGGGTCTTCTTGCGCTTTTCTCCTTCCTTCCGTGCGGAGCAGCCTCTCTCGTAACTTCATATTGTGGTGACAATACACTAGCTTCTGAAGCCTCTCATACCCTTTCTATTACGTTTACTTGTGTGGATGAGGGAGAATGTACTCCATTTCCTTTCACAGGGTGACAAGGACACGTCTGTGCAAGCACATGGATAGCCAGTCGCTGTAAAACCTCGCAGTCAGTCCCATACATGGACCACCATTCGCCTGCATATCATAAAATTCTTTCATTAATTTAAAATTTTCAAAATAATATGAAATTTATGTTTATCGTATTAACTCACATGCCACCATGGTGTTCTTTGAATTCACCGTAGGGTGGCACCCAAACATTCCGACCGCATCGCGGAATCTAACAATCTATTGATGACATATAACAACTAGGATAAGTATGAAATGGTCGAGATGAAGATAAGTAGAATGTAAGTGCGGAACATATTTACCTCACTACCAAAGGTGACTTTCCCCGTACAGTCGGGGAATAAGTGATTGTACATCAGGGTGTCCCAAAACGGTTACGTATCGGCCGTAACGGTGGTACCCATTACGCGATACGGGGCTGTATCGGCCGAGTCATTTTTTTGTACACGTTACGGGCGTAACGGCCGTTACTGACCCGTAATGGCTGTTACGGGCCTTGAAAAAAAAAATAATAAGAAAAAAAAAAAAAACCCTAACCTTTTCCTTTCTTTTCCTCTTCTTCTTCTTCTTCTTCTTCTTCTTCTTCCTCTTCTCGGCCTGCTACGACGCTGCGACTGCGGCTGCGGCTGCGGCTGCGGTCCTGCTGCGACTGCGGCTGCGGCCTCCTCCTCCTCCTCCTTCTTCTTCTCTCTCTCTCTCTCCCTCTCTGTTCTTTCCCTCTTTCCCTCTTTTTTCTTCTCTTCTTTCCCTCTTTTTTCTTTTCGGTTTCCCTCTCCTTCCCTCATTTTTTTTTTTTTTTTTCAGGTGCAAGCTGCTCTAGGTACGTGTCACGCTGAGACGAGCGCTGACACTCCTCGAGCTCCGAGTTGTACGAACGGTTCAAAGGAGATCAAAGTTTTATAGGCTCCACAGTGATGTATTTATTATATCCACACCGTTCATCTATTTTTAAATATTATTTTATAGCATTACCTAAAAAATGAATCGTATCCAAAGATCGTCCGGACCACACCAAAAATAGCAGCGGAGGTGATGATTTTCACCGTTAAACAATTCGTAGGCCCACCGTAACATTTATTTTCCATCCAATCTGTTCATACGGTCAAAAAGACCCGAATGAAAAGGAAAAACAAATTTTATATTGATCTAAAAGTCATGTGAGCCCAAAAAAGTTTTCAATGGTAGACGTTCAATCCCCCATTGCTTTTTGCAGTGTGGTCCACTTGATAATTAGATCTGTATTATTTTTCGTGTCAAGTCTTAAGACAATCTCGTCAAATGAATGGACGGTTTAGATATAACACATTCATCATGCGTGGGGCCCAAAAAAATTTGACATGTGTGCTACACTTCACAATCCAAGTCTCACCTAATTTGAGGCCATAAAAAATTGTACCAAAGACATTAATTTAAAATTTACTAATTAAATTATAAACTGCAATTGCTAACTCACAATGCCAAAATCAAATTATTTGAATAGTTTTTAATTGTTATTCGGTGTACTCTTATTTTTTAAAATAGGGCCTTTTGGTTTTTTTCATGATTCACTATCCAATAAATGTCCACTAATACATAAGTGGGATAATGACAATAAATTGCATGAATTTGAGGCTAATTTGGGGCATTGATTGGTCCTCCAAGTCAGACCGAAATTGGCAACGCCATCTACCTAAATTTAATTTCATTTTTTTAAAGAACTACTAGGAGAAAGATATTAAATTGTTAAGTATATAAATTAGATATTTAGAAAATTAAATATATACATTTTGTAGTCAAAATTCAGGTTACTTGGTTTAAAAATTAATCGGACAGTCCGATACAGCTTCTCACCAAAGAGTGGATCGTTACACCACCATAAACATGTTCCAATTTATAAATGAATGCATATTTGGAATGCTTAGAATATTCCGGATTTAATACATATTTTTTTATATTTTTTTGGCAAAAAAAATTTTTTACGCCGTTACGGGCCGTTACGCCCCCGTATCGCCGTTACGACCCCGTATCCGTATCGGTTTTGGAGGTCACCGTTACGCCAACCGATACCGATACGGGACACCTTGTTGTACACTTCATGTACAACCCTCTTTAATGAATTATCTTCGTAGAGTTTTCGACTGTAATGATATTTGGGATTCAGGAAATACGTTGAAACCCAACATCAGTACAACCCTCGTTTATTACTGCATATAGAAAAAAATGTAAAATAAGTGCTTACTAGCCTGATGTAGTGGGTGAGAAAGCGTCCTTTCCCAACGGTCGTCTATTGTTGCATGCACCCACTTATATGCGTTGGGAGCTTTAGCCACGATGGCCTTTTTCATCAGCAGTATGGACGGATACAGCAACCCCATCAACAGATTTGTCTCATTGTCCACCATCCTCAACACCATATAAATGGGCTTTCGAATACCCAGTACACTTGCACGCGATCCCAGAATGTATTTCTTAGCACCAGCTCTTCGATTCTCTAGGTTACTTTTGTCAACCTCCTTTTCCATTTTTCGTAATCATGAGAGGGGAAAAGCTCTCATAACCCCTGTCTATGTTTGAGGAGGCTACGTAAGGCGATATAATTTGTGACGAATCGTGTCAACTCGGGGCGCACTATATCCCCACCACACCTCTCGTACATCGCGGCTAATAACCAAGTGTGATTGTATATGAAGTTTGTGATGAGCCGTGCATTAGTAATTACGGTCTTCACCGACGGCCTATCCCCGATTGCCTCCAGCATGAGATCAATGCAATGGGCTGCGTAGGGGGGTCCAATACATATGATACTTCTTCTGAATATCCTTCCCCGCCTTGACAAATGCACTCCCATTCAAGGTGTCCCGAATCGGATACGATACGCCCGTATCGGCCGTTACGTATTGGTAACGGCGGATGCCGTTACGCGATACGGGGCTGTATCGGTGACCCCTCTGATATTGTATACGTATCGGCCGTTACGGGCGTAACGGCTGTTACTGCCCAGTAACGGTCGAAAAACGGTAACCTGTTTTTGGCCTTTTTAAGTTCCGTTTTTTCACTTTTTTTTCAAATTTCTTTCTTCCAAATACTTCTTCAATCAATCTTTTACTATTTTCGACCAATCTTAGCTTCATATTTCAGAAAAAAAAAACAACTTATATTAAAGATTTTCTTAATTCGAAGCTCCGTGGGCCATTTTCTAGAAATTTCTCAAAAATAGGTATTTGTACTTTTTATTGAATGTTTTACTATTTTAATGGTAGAATATGATGTGTTAATTATAGTAAAACATGTTAATGTGCATTTTACAGATTCTTGATGTCATTTTCTATTTTATTTTTTATTTTTTTCTATTTATGCACTATTTTTGGCCTTTTTTTAAAAAAAATTCGAAAAATCATTTTTTATTGAATGTTTTGCTGTTTTAATGATGGAATATGATGTGTTAATCATAGTAGAACATGTTAACGTGCATTTTACAGATTTTTGATATCATTTTTTATTTATTTTTTTATTTTCTCTATTTACGCACTATTTTCGGCCCTTTTTTGAAAATTCGAAAAATCATTTTTTATTGAATGTTTTGCTATTTTAATGATAGAATATGATGTGTTAATCATAGTAGAACATGTTAATATGCATTTTACAGATTTTTGATGTCATTTTCTATTTAAAATTTTTTTCTCTATTTACGCACTCTTTTCGGCCCGTTTTTTGAAAATTCGAAAAAAATCATTTTTTATTGAATGTTTTGCTGTTTTAATGGTAGAATATGATGTGTTAATCATAGTAGAACATGTTAACGTGCATTTTACAGATTCTTGATGTCATTTTCTATTTTTTAAAATTTTTTTCTATTTACGCACTATTTTTGGCCATTTTTTTGAAAATTCGAAAAATCATTTTTTATTGAATGTTTTGCTGTTTTAATGATAGAATATGATGTGTTAATCATAGTGGAATATGTTAATGTGCATTTTACAGATTCTTGATGTCATTTTCTATTTTTTAAAAATTTTTTTTCTATTTATGCTCTATTTTCGGCCCTATTTTTGAAAATTCGAAAAATCATTTTTTATTGAATGTTTTGTTGTTTTAATGATAGAATATGATGTGTTAATCATAGTAGAACATATTTTATAGATTCTTGATGTCATTTTCTATTTTTTAAATTTTTTTCTATTTACGCACTATTTTCGGCGCTTTTTTTTGAAAATTCGAAAAATCATTTCTTAGTGAATGTTTTGCTGTTTTAATGATAGAATATGATGTGTTAATCATAGTAGAACATGTTAATGTGCATTTTACAGATTCTTGATGTCATTTTCTATTTTTTTGTATATTTTTTTATTTATGCACTATTTTTGGCCTTTTTTAAAAAATTTGAAAAGTCATTTTTTATTGAATGTTTTGCTGTTTTAATGATAGAATATGATGTGTTAATCATAGTAGAACATGCTAATGTGCATTTTACAGATTCTTGATGTCATTTTCTATTTTTTTTTTAAATTTTTTTCTATTTACGCACTATTTTCGGCGCTTTTTTTGAAAATTTGAAAAATCATTTTTTATTGAATGGTTTGCTGTTTTAATGGTAGAATATGATGTGTTAATCATAGTAAAACATTTTAATGTGCATTTTACAGATTGTTGTTTTAATTTTATATATATATTTTTTTAATTTTTTTCTATTTTCGAATTAGTGACTTTATGTTTTTATTTTCTTATATTGGACAGGCTCTGGAACTTCTTAGGGTTGAGAACATAAAATTATCTTTATTGATTAGATTTTGAAACTGTATATAATATTATAAATTTAGAATAGCGAGAGTGTCGAGTATACTGGACTCACAATCTCACATAGACATAGGTCATACACTCATACTCATATCTAATTATCTAGTTTCTACTTAAATCTAAAGAAATGTCTGGGTCTGGCCAACCAGTGAGGATATTGGATAGCAACATTGTCAGAGGGTTGGTGGTACTAGGCACCAAATGAAGTGCAATTATTGTGATAGACTAGTGACTGGTGGAATTATCCGTCTTAAACAAGATTTGACATATTGAAAGGGTTAAGTTGCGGGATGCACTAGAGTACCGAAAAAGATAATGATTTTAATGCAAGCTAGTCTGAATGAGTCGAAGGGTAAACGTGCTGTTGTACAAAAGAAGAAAGATGATATTTTGGATGTAGCTTGACAGGAGGTGTTTGGTTCTGAATATATGGGTGTTCGTGATGAAGATATTATTGATTCTGACGAAGATTCAGATCGAGAATTAACTACAGCTAGGAGAGAGCTTGCGTCTAGCTCGTGAAGAGGAAGAACGTCGCCGCATGACAACAGGGGGCAGTGGGAGTGGGAGTGCAATTGCTTCTGTAGGTGGGGGGTGGGAGGGTAGGTTTGGTGGGTTAAGACGTGTGTTTGAGAGCCGACGATAGACATCTTCACATGATGCCCCTATACGTTTGGATGAAGAGGTAAATGAGCCCAGGAGACCTATTGATCCAATCCTGTTTAGGAAAGAATCAACTAAACAAAATAATATAAAACAAATGTGGAGTAGAACTTCCATTGAGAAGCTAGGTAGAGCAGCAACAAAGTTATTTATACATGCCAACATATCTCCTAACGCGTCCAATTCTCCATATTGGCAGGTGGTAATTGATGCGGCAGCAGAAGCAGGTGAATGAATAAAAGCTCCCACAGTTAAGGAGATTAGGGGGAAATGGACAGATGCAGAGTATGCGGATGTGAAAGCATACGTGACTACCTTTAAACCTACATGGCAAGCCAGAGGATGCACAATCATGTGTGATGGTTGGACTAGTCCAACCAGACGCATCATGATCAACTTTATGGTGTACTACCACTTAGGAACTATATACCACAAGTCAATTGATGCCTCAGAGGTAATGAAAAATTCTACTTATATTACTGGACTAATGGATAAAGTTGTGGAAGAGATTGAAGAGGAGAATGTAGTGCAGATTGTGACAGATAATGAAGTATCATATAAGCTTGCAGGACATATGTTGATGAATAAGAGAAAACATATTTTTTGGTCACCATGTGCTGCCCTTTTTATTGATCTTATATTGGAAGATATTGGATCTTATATTGGAAGATATTGGGAAGAAGAAGAATGTTAAGGAAATGGTCAAAAGGGCAAGAGAAGTGACGACGTTTATTTACAACCATAATCAAGTAGTCGTAATAATGAGAAAGTTCACGATAGGACGAGAGTTGTTGAGGCCTGCGGTGACTAGATTCGCAACAAACTTTATATCATTAGAGAGTTTATTCCAGCATAGGGGAGAGTTGAGTGAGATGTTCGCTTCCCGAGAATGGCTCAACACAAAACATGGGAAGAAGACATCTGGGACACCAGTTGAAGTTGCGAACACCATACGGGACAACAAATATTGGAAGAGGCTCAAGTCGATCCTAAAGGTGATGGAGCCACTAATAAGGGTACTCTATCTTGTTGAAACCGACGAAGCACCTACCATGGGCTTCCTATACGATGTCATGGATAAGGCAAAGTTAGCAATTCAACGTGATTGTAGAAGATGGGAGTCTTAGTGGAGGATGATAGACAGGAGATGGACAAGACAACTCCATCACGATCTTCATGCAGCAGGTTTCTACCTAAATCTTAGGTACAGATATGCCCAATCATTTGTTGCGGATGATGAAGTTCGTGTTGGGCTAAAGAATGTGATAAAGAGATTAGAGCCTAACTTAGATATGCAAATAAAGGCATTGAATGAATTAGATACATTTGGAAACCGCCTGGGTAGCTTTGGAGATGCTCTTGCACAACATGCAGTATCTAGGTTGCAACCGGCTGAATGGTGGATTAATTTCGAAGAGAGTACGAAGGCTCTCTTAAAAATTGCAGTAAAAGTTTTAAGCCAGACAACATCTTCCTCTAGCTGCGAAAGGAATTGGAGTTGTTTTGCGCTTATTCATTCAAAAAATAGGAATAAATTGCAGACTAAGACATTAGATAGACCTGTCTTCATGCACTGCAATATTAAACTAAGAATGTGACGATATCATAGGAGCATTACAGCCGCCAATGACGCACACTACTGTCCAATAAATGTGGACAATATTTATGATGAGGATGACCCGCTTCTACCTTGGTTGAAAATAAGGGAAAAGAAAATTGAAGAGGATAGTGAAGAATTGAAAATTGATGACCCAGAAATACGCAGAGGGCAAAAGAGAATCGTGCAGATGTGTTGGACCCAGTAAGAGGGGCAGCGTTTATGCCAAGTACGGGTACGGCTCAAGATTAACAAAAGAGTACGAGTAGTGGTAGCGTGACCGTGTCGGATGATGGTGATGATGACCCCCCTGCCCCTGGTGCTGACACATCTGGTGTTGCTCAACACCCTATACAACCGTTTACAGATCGTGATGCCGATGAACATCAACGAGGTAGTATACGAGGTCGGACTTATGAGTGTACCGAGTCACGATACAACCAGCAGGAGGAGGGTACGTCTAGTGGTGCACCGGGTCCGGGAGGTCCGAAACATCAGCAAGCTCATGGTCTTGGTTATTATGATGGATATTCTTATGCTTAATTGGATTATAATTATGGTGGTTATATTGAGCCTGTTTCATCACATTTATGTTGGAGTAGTCCTCCCAATCAATATCCATATGATTATAGATATCCAGATCCAAATTCAAGTTACTCATCACAGCAGACGCACTCTCAATCTCGAGATTCTCAACAACCTGAGTACGGGCACCAGTATGACTATTCGACGGGCACTGGTGGATATCCTTACTCGAGGTTGGAGTCGTTGCCTAGTCAGGATATGTTTCGTTGATCTAGTATTTCCTTCTAGCACAGGATATTATGAATATGCAACACCTACACCTATTGGACTGCCTCAACCTGATGATGACGATGACGATGATGTGGAGGTCGAGCAACCATAAAAAAACAGATTTTCATTTTGGTGGTGACTTGTGATTGTAAGTATATATTTGTATTAAGGTAAGTATTTACAACAGACAGCTCACTACAGTATTATTGCAAGAAGCCAAGCACGCACTTGACACTGGCACACTGCCGAACTTGTATTTAAAATAGCTCCCCTGACAACCGATCAAGTAACCCTTAATCAAGTTGCAGGGGAGTATATCAGACACTACTATTTTTTATTTATATTCTTGACTTGAGGATGACTGGTCATAGACATGAATCACAGTCACATCCACAGGTATGTTCGAGAAATTCCTTAAAAATAATTACAAACACCTAATGTAAGATATTTTCATATTACATTCATTCTAATATATCTATCATTGATAGTAGATAGTTAGAAAATTAAATATATGAATTTTGTAGTCAAATTCAGGTTATCTGGTTCATAAATTCATCAGACAGTCCGATACAACTTCTCACCAAAGAGTGGACCGTTAGACCACCATAAACATGTTCCAATTTATAAATGAATGCATATTTGGAATTCTTAGAATATTCCGGATTTAATCCATATTTTTTCGTATTTTTTTGGCAAAAAAAAATAAAATTGTAACATTATGGGCCGTTACGCCCCCGTATCCGTATCGGTATTGGAGGGCACCGTTACGCCAACCGATTCCGATACGGGATACCTTGCTCCCATTGTCTGTAACAAACTGCACAATGTTTCTCCTCCCAACATCTTGCATGACGTTGTGCATTAGTTTATAGATGTAGTCACCATCTTTAATCTTATTACTCATATCTATAGACTTTAGGAACACTGCTCGTCCCCTGCAATAGACCATAAAATTTATAACCAATATCTTCGTTGGTTCGGTCCAATCGTCACACGGTGCAACCGTACATCTCTCATGACTGCTTATACGAATCGACATATGTCTTCATCTCTGCATGTTCATCATCCAAATACTTCCCATGATCTCAAAGGGCGTGGGCGGCTGCACATCCTCACCCCCACGCTGCACTTCACTTATCATATTTTTGAAGTGCAAGCTTGCGACGACATTCGCAAGGATTTGATCGTATATAAAAAACTTTGCTATAAATTTTTTAACTTTATTCCTCACATCCCCTTCACTAAATATGTCATTTATTTTCTTTTGTGTCCCTCCTGCCTCGTTGTACATCCTCGGATCTGAAGGTAGATCCGACACCTGCACCCTACTACTCCTGCCCATGTCCCATAATCCTCCCCACCTACTACCCTCTCCTGGTCCAACCCTAACACTCTTACCTGCTCCACTACCCCTTACTACACTCTCCCTGCTCCACTCCCCTCACCACGCTCATGGATAGACCCCTCAAATCTAGGCCTACTCATGTCACACCTCCTATCCCGATCCCTCTCCCATTAATCCCGTATGGACTCTTGAACTGCGCGTCTATATTCGGGATCATCATCGCCATCGAGATCCACTACATCCTCCTCACCTACATATGGTGGTCACCCCAACTCCTCCCAAATCTCCCTGTCCCATGCGGTCGTGCATGTCATTCATCTTTTGTCTTCACAAATTTTTTTTTCAATATGGCCCCCATCTCTTCTCGCCCATCCTGTGGGCACTTAGGGCAACCCACAACATTGCGATACCCTCCCGCTAAATGCTTCTTCGAGCGGGTTAACCCCTCCCCCCCCCCTTGATACATGGCCACATAAATTACATATACTTCCAAATCGATTATTGGGAGTGGGCCGGTCATATTGCCACCCTTTATCAAGTTGTCTCTCTCCTCTTCCTCCCAACATTTTATCTGTAAAAGAATATTATATTAAAACTTGTTAGGGCCCACCTTGGTGCATGTGCTGTATATCCATGCCGCCCATCCATTTTACCATATTATTTTAAGGAATGATCCTAAAAATGAGAATTATCCAAATCTCAGATGGATGGCGTAGATAAAACACATACATCATGGTGGGGCAATAGAGCACAATCCAATAGGTAGTAAGCAACTCAAGTAAAAAATACATGCAATATATAGGTCTTCTTTACATTACCAAAAGGTTGGATGGCAATTAAACATTAAAGTGTTTTCGGCTGTAATGGTATTTGGACAGTCCACATGGACAATTCCTGAGTGCCTGTGTATTACCGTCCCACTCTGCCGGAGTACACGCAACTCCCATTGTACAATCTGAGGGAGCGAAATCCTCAACAACAATTGTTTTAAGCATTGTGTACAACAATCAGGCTGTGTTGGCCCACCATGTTGTCCATTTAAAATCCACTCCGTCCATCAAGTTCTATCCTAGATGATAGGCAGTGGGGACCTTTGGTTGCAAGACTGGGACATTGTCATCATCATAGCTCATTTTCTCTTTATGCACATGGAAGCCAACAAGCATTTGTGGAATCTGCTGATAGAAAGAATGGAGTGGAAGCTATCAGCTTGGAAGAGTAGGTATCTCTCTTTTGGGATTGGATTACCCTCATTAAAATTTGTCTTCTTCAATTTGTTGATCCACTTTTGACTCTTTTCAAATGCCCAGTGTAAGTCGTCAACCACATTGAGAAGCGTCAATGCGATTTTCTTTGGCAAGGTAAAGAAGAAAAGACCAGAAAAATCCATCCAGTGGGATGGTAAGCGGGTTTTTAGCCCCAATGGGAAGGGGCCTTGAGTATCAAGAATCTCAAGGTCATGAATCTAACGTTGCTTGGGAAATGGTTAGGGAGGTTTGGTTGGAAAATGCTAGTCACTGCCTTACTGGAAGCAAATCATTTCATGTAAATATGGGGTTTCCCATTTGGGGTGTTTCACTCCTTTTTTTGCGGTACAGGGCTTTTGGTGTTGGAAAGCTATGGTCAATGGTTGGGAGGACTACTTTAATGGGATAGTTTCCGCAGTGGGAGATGGAGCCAGAATCATATTTTGGGTAGATGTTTGGCTTGGAAGCTCTTTGCTGTCACATGATTTCCCTAAGACTATCTGGTCTCTTTCTGACCGGGGAGCTATGGTTGGCCAATGCTTTAGTTCAACGGCAGGAGGAATGTTTTTTGGTCTTTGAGTTTCTGCAGAAACTTGAGAGAAGAGGATATATTGGTTTTGTATGCTTTAGCATACCAGTAGGAGCTTCCGCCTTCTCCCTCTAGTCTTGGTAGATGGCATTAGAGGTCTTCTCCTTCATGGAACTCCGGGTCAAATCATTTTTCAGCTTGATAATCAGTGAAGCGGACCTAGCCTGGCCCCCTTTCTCTGGAGAGCTCAATTTGGAACTATTCTGGCTCCTTTGGAGTGATAGCCTTTTCTTGGCGTGTGTTGAAAATCAAAATCTTGACTATAGACATCTGAGAAAAAGAAGAATGGTTATTACAAATGCTTGCCTCATGTCTAGAAACTGCGAAATTGATTATTTATCTTTTCATTCATTGTGTGATGGCCTTGGGAATTTGGAGGGAGTTCCTCAATCTCTTCAGTAGACAATGAGTAATGCCTGCCTTGATTGGAAACTTTTTATCATGCTTGTAAGGGAAAATAGTGATAGAAAGAAAAGGCTCTCTGGCATCTCTCTTTCTTTGTGGGCTTACAGGTCTGTTTGGACAGAACAGAATCACCACACCAACAATAGTTCCGAGTCTAGTGGTGCGGTTTTCGCGAGGGCAAGAGGAAAAACTCTATCTTGGGCATTGGGGCTCAGTAAATGTAAGAGGGAATGCCTCATGGGAAATAGGCTTCGTTGATGTAATGGTTTTTTTTTTCTTTTTTGGGTGGGCTCCATCCTTTTTTGGCCGTTTCTCTGTTTGGTTAATAAAGTTTCCCCCATTTTCCGTTCAATATACATACATGCATTCAGATAGCATTTCGACCCTGTCCTATATCCTTATATACATACATACATAACAATTCTGCCTTGGTCGAATGTACTTCTTTTTAATGATAGTGAAAATTTTATGGCAAAAAGAAAAGACAGGCACGACCCACTCTAAAAGCATAAATTGAAATTTTCTTTTAAGAACCTCAACTGGAACGCCCTCATCTTCACAAGTTCTGCTATTCCTTTCTTTCGAGATTTCCCATATGAATGTGTATGGAACCATATTCTAGACGATCTCCCCATGTGGAGAGAAAGGACATTTACCCCAACCACTTAGGGCATTCATAATGGTCTGATGAAGAGCCCAAGATACTACCAAAAGATGGAAGAATTGATTCCATAGTCCCTGTGACACTGCAATGAAGGAACATAAGTGGATCAACACGAGAGTGAACACCTGAGCATGATAGTTTGGCATTAAATGATTTCCAAGCTTTCCTGATTGTCCCCATGGATGTGAGCTGTTTACAATCATGCTAAAAACAATGCTCTGCAACTAAACTCAAGTGACATCTGATGAGGTTGGAGGTGATTGTTGACCAAGAGGTCGCTGAGTGCAGATAGGCTTGGTGGATGGGAGGGATCTTTTATTATTTTTGTTATTCTGAGTTTTTCGTCTTTTGCCCATTGCCTAGAACTTGACCTCTTCAAGATCCTCCACCATACAAACTAGCCTTCATCCAAACTCTTCTAATCATTCTTTGATAAAATAAAAATCTGGAATTATTCACTATTTAAATTTCTTGTTCCAGTGATGCCTTCTGTGAACATGTCTGCTCAGATCTACTCTCTGTTGACAGATGAGATCGATCTGCTAAATGTGAGCTTTGACGGCCAGCTTGCTCCAGATAGAATTACTGCACAGTCAGGGGTAAGGGAACTTCAAAGAATTGCTCCATCTAGAAGGTAATCCCAGTGATCTTTTGTGTGCTACCCTAATTTACACATACTGTATGCACTGACTGCATATATGGTGATTTGTGCAGCTTTGAACTTTGTGCATACCTTGCACCAGTTTTCTGTATCAAACCAAACTTCTCTTTTCTTCTTGCTGGACTTTCATTTCAATTACTGAATTGCATCCTATATCAAAGTTCAAACTAATTGTCGCATCTGAATAAAAGAAAATAATGGGAATTGGGTGCAACATTAACAGCCAGAGTCAAGAAATTCAAGAAATTGAGATTATATTTTCTTCTATCTATAGTTCAAGATCTTTGATCATGCTAAGTAGCTTAAATACATATAAAGAAATATTTAGTTGGCATGAAATCCAGAAGCAATATTCTAAAGATGGAGTCTTCCTTCTATTAGAACTCCATTACAGTAACAAGCAAACAACCATACTAGAAACTATGAGTGCATTGTTTTCATTTTTCTTTTTTCCTTTAATCTCAGAGGGGTATTTTTGGCATCTTCAAGACCCCATAAATTTTATTTTATTTTATTTTTATCATCTAGGGGTTTTGGCTCTGTAATAGATGGATATTGTTTAGAAAATTCCCATTTTCTGTTTAGGTTATAACACTGGTTTTGAGGAACGAAATTGAGTTCTTTGAATTGAATTAGGAAACGTCCAAGTTCGCAGTTGGGTTTGACCAATTTTTCGGCTGGTCTGCTAGAAACCTTTTGTTTGAAAGTGCTGGGCCTTTTTCGGAGTAAGAGTGTTGGTCAGGAAATTACTAAAGAATGGTGGGCTAAAATCACAGTAACTCAAATGCAGAGACATTGTGTGAAACTCTTGGTTATGAAGGCTGATTCTTGAGGTTGACTGTTGGTGGAAATTTACCGGTTCTAGTATTGACTTGCAATTGGAACTTAGTAGAGCTGTTTTTGTTCTAGTTTGGTGGTTGATTTGATTGTTTAGAATTATTGTTACTGCATCTCAATTAATATTTTATTTTATTTTATTTTTTTATTTTTTTTTATTTTTTATTTTTATGTTTCTACCCCAATTTCATGTTGAATCCCATTGGGTTAAACTTCAAATTTGTGACATATTCGTAATGAAGGAAGATCCTTCTGTGGGAGGATTTTGAATTCAGCAATTCTAGTGGGCTAGAAAAGAACGTGCTTGATGCAAGGATCGAGGTGCTGAGAAGTCAATTGGATTTAGCTTTTTTATTGTAAGAAGATAGCCAAGCATAAGAAGAATACAATTACAGAGATTGAAGCACTTGACAAGCAATGTCTGCTTGAGTTGTACATAAAGGAGCATCACAGATGCAAGAATGGATGAGGAAGATCCATCTAGCTGTGATCAGTGTCCTCCTAACAAAGATGGAATTGCACCCATCTTTTTTGAGTTCCCTCGCAAGAATGAACCATTGATAGAGGATACATCATAGAAATTTGAGGTACTTATGCCTGAGAGCTCTGGAACGAAGTAAGTAGATTTGACAGAGATAAAACAGGGACTTGCAGTGGAAGAGAAAAGGCCTCAAGATCTAACAGGCTTGTCCAGCAAGCAAGGGAGCAAAATACTGCACAGTGGCTCTGATATGCACGATAGGTCTTTTGTGGAATGCCTGAGAAAGTGGCTCTGATTTTCTTTTTTCGATATCGTTTAAGTGAGATGGGCATGGCTGTTATGTCCAAGTATTTTGTTTGGTGGAAAAGATGGTGGTAATTCCTAAAATATTTGAACTCGAGGTTGAATCCCTCCAAGCCTCCAACTAGGGGAGAATAGTGCAAATCAATTCTTGATTGGAGGACAACTAGAAGCAAAAGCCCAAATGGAAATTTAAGGTTTCCTAGTTTGAATTCTGGAGAGGAATTTTGGGCACTTTAAAAATCTTATAACACTTGAAAATTTCGTCAGTTGGGGACTTTTAAGCTCTTCTAAATTGGGGATTGTTGAGGAAACTTTTAGTTGTTATTTTGGTTTACTTAGGACATACTTTTCAAGAAAGATTCAGGGGGTCTTTAATTTCAATTAGTGTGGTAGTTCCAAAACCTGGTATTTTATGACATTGCGGGGATTAGTTAGAAGCTAGAAGGTTAGTTGAAAATTACTAAGAATGAAGTTTGGGATCTTTTGGTATCATTGGCTGAGATCTGTAGGAAATTTGAGAATATAGGGATGTATTGAAGGTTGACTTTTTCTGGGATTTTACACTTTTTGCTGTTTAATCAGGATTAGAACTTTGTAGGAGCTGTTTTTTGGTTCTAGCTTTTTGTGCTCTGACTGGGTGGGTGATCTGCTGCTTTCAATTTCTTGTTTCTTCTCCTTTTATCTTAGGTGTTTCAGTACCAAAATTCAGTTGGCTTTCTATACAAGAGACAACTGACTTCTCCTGAGGCCTGACAAACTCAAGTGGAAGATGAAGAAGCAGAATCTTAACTAAGTACTTATTTAGAACTCCACTATTGTTACAAGTGGTTGCATCCTATTCCTCAGAATTTTAGAAAGAAACAAAACAACGTATAGAATTTGCATCTCATGTATGGTTTATGAACTTTCAACATGCCTGGTTTCTTTTGAACATTAGTTTTCATAGCAATTTGACTGGGGCTTTGATTACCATTAACTACATAAACTAGAATGTCTCGAGTAAGTCAATTTCATTATATGCTCTGAGCTTGTCTCTAAGTCTTAAGTCAAGGAATGCGACAGTTGTCTAGCTATGTGTAAAAGCTAATAATAGACATCACCTTTCATCTAGACTTTAGGTAACATGCTTGGTCAGAATCATCTTGGGACTGGAGATCACATAAGCAACTAATGAGCAGGAACCATGAGGTTAGTTTGATGGCCAACGTAACATGGGTTCCTGATAGATTCCATAAACTGACTGATGTTATGAACCACATTCATTGCATGTTTATATTAAGGCAGGTTAAACTGCCTATTGAAAATAGGATCATCAATTTTCTTGCTTGATGGTTTCGTACATACATCAAGATCTAGCTGGGTATTAACATTTGTTGCGTGTGATATCAATTTAGAAAGGCAGTCAGTTATATCTCCTATCTTGGAGAAGATATCCTTGTAAATGCATTGAAATTATTTATGAAGAAAATGTTTGAACTTTGTAATTATTTAAAATCTAGTTTCTTCCATAATGGTAGTTTTAAGATTTCCTTAAAGGCATGTGATGTTTTATGTATCAATATTGCACCATGTATCACACCCTTGGGACATGAAACATTGTGTTAAATTTCAGGAAATATTGCATGTATTGTGTAATGTATCATGGTATGAGAAACATTGGAGAGACACATAAACACGCATGCATGCACCCACTTCCACAACCCTCCCATACACCCTCTACACCCACAAAAAACACACCCTAACACCCACCAACATGCACACACCCCCCACCTCCCTCCCACGCACGCCACTGCCGCCCCACCACATCCCCACCCACCCACACGTGAACACTAAATTGGAGGCTTGGAATAAGGCTCTAAAATATGCCCACACGCTCTAAATTGGAGGTTTGATGTAAAGCTCTAGAATCTAGAGGCTTAAAAATTAGTAGCACCAAGATGGCAAGAACACACACACATGCTCAGTTGGAGGTTTAGAGTAAGGCTTTAGAGGTTTAAAAACTAGTAGAACCCAGTGTTATTAGTACCAATGTTTTCAGTATCACCGAATTGAAGATACAGATAATATTGAGGATACTCCGAACAATGGGCATGCCCAAACCCGACCCATTGCCACCCTTTGTTAACTTAAGACTTATGATGGCCTTGTGACTTGCCACCGCTGCAGCCTAGCTTGGGCATGGGCTTTTCCATTACAGCTCGGGTCATCACAGACTTTAAAAAGTTTGCCTGATTAATAATAGGGCCATGCTCAGGCATACTCAAAATGGGCCTGCAGCTACCTCTTACAAGGTATTCCATAATGGTAATGGTGGCCTTAATGGCCACTACCGTTACCATTACAAAACGGACCGTTACAACTTTTTCTTTTTCTTTTTTGGTTTTACCTATTTCGGCCCCGTAATGGACCGTTACAGGCTGTTTTAGGTTAAGTTTTTCCGTAGTGGCCATTACGACCCTGTAACATGTTACCATTACGTTATGGCCGTTACGTAACCATTTTGGAATACCTTGACCCTTTGTTAACTTGATTTGTTACTCACCAATATGACAATGGGCATATTTTATCACTGACTTCTTTTCAACTAGTTCCTCAATCATGTAATTTCCCTTTTCTCTGGATATAGAGCAACTGAAGCACAATAATTAGTTACTGGCTTTTGTACATGTTTTCTCACATTTAAATTATAATTTCATTAATTCATTGCTGGAAAATATATGTGGTCTACGGTCCAATCTATAATTTTTTCCATTTTTGGTAACCCAATTCATAACTTCTTAAGAATCTGAATGCAGATGGCGCCTTGTGGAGATCGATGCTGATTTATCAAGTTTAACCTCAGAAACCAAGCATGTAACATCACTCATAAATCCTGCTAAAACCTACATGGTACCCAATCTTATTCTTATGGGAACAAATGTTTCATTTTACCGTTTGTTTCATAGTTGCTTGTTGAGTTTGAAGCAAAACAGGAATTGAGGATTTCCAATGATGAACAGTTCATTTTCTAGTAAATTAACAGGCTTGCTGGTGAAACTAAGAGACAAATGTAAATACCATCATGTTTGCAACTCAGAATGTTGTTCTTTCTTCACTATGATTATCTTACTCGAAACCTCAGGACCACATAGCAGCATAAATCTTCTCCTTTGACCAAGATCACCATACAAGAAATCAAGCTGCATTCGAAGTGTTCCGAATTCACTCCATCTGCCAGTGAACAAAACCTATGATTTGGTATCAGAAAATTACCTTTTTATTTTTTCACCAATCACACGTTAAAAACCTCATTATAGAATCCAGATAGTTTTCTGCTTTGTTGCAATTCTGTTTTTCCTTTGCTGTCATGCACACTAATGAAATTGTGAGGTGGCCCTGTATGTTATTTATATTTTGTATAATGACATTCAGTGCAGCATAAATAGACAATTACACT
Source organism: Magnolia sinica (assembly GCF_029962835.1). NCBI lineage: Eukaryota > Viridiplantae > Streptophyta > Magnoliopsida > Magnoliales > Magnoliaceae > Magnolia > Magnolia sinica. The sequence goes on along the minus strand of NC_080588.1, from coordinate 14,446,212 downwards.
TAAAGTGCATTATTGTACTTCAACATTTTCACCAACTGGATTCTTAATGAATTTAATCCAATAGATTATGCATGTGAATGTGATTGTAACATGGCTCTACAAATGTTGTACTATGCCACATATCATGGTAAATGACACTCCTACAATTGTCAACAATTAATGACACCTTTTGGAGGCTTGAAGAATGGTGCCAATGGAACAGTATCCAGAAATTTAGATTGATCAAACATCACACAAAGAAATTTGTCTAGTGTGAAAAAAGTGAACTAGTTATTGCATTATAAATGGTAAATTGACTGCATACTAGGTACATTTTGTAGGATACAATTCGTACATGATTATGGAAGAGTTAAACGATGGACATGTCTCATGCCCCATGGGGTTGGGTACCCTATGTTAACTTGTGCAATTATGTGTATTTCAACATCCGATATGAACAGTTGATGTAACTGACGGACTCCTGAGGGACTTGATACATGCACATGTCCAATCAGTAGTATTAAAATATTTGGAAATTTCAAGGGAGGTCTGCTGGGAACTTTACTCGTCTTATGAGGTTCCCAAAATCAATGCATGGCAAACTTCTGTTCTTCCTTGTAAGCATTGAAACAACACTATCCATATTTCCGTACACACACACACACACACACACACACACACACACACTCCCAAACAATTCACAAATTATTCAGTAGTTAAAATTAAAGGAAATAAACGAAGAAAATCATGTAAGTGTTGTCTTTTTACTCTCCTTTTCTAGATTTTAAAATAAACTCTTAAGGATTTAGGACTTATTTGGCCCACAACTAAGGAAGACAGAAAGAAAATAAACAAAGGATTTATACATTTATGTTTCCTGAGTAGTTTTGCATCTCTTCCCAAAATCTTCTCATTCCATGAATAGTTTTTCAAATTGCAAAATCTTTTCTGAGTCCCATATCTGTGACAATGCCTATAAGTGATTCTAATACTATAGTAACCATAAATTTGTTACCAGTGTCCGGGATCCAGGCTATTCTTTTGGTGTGTCCCGTGTGGAATGAGCCATGGCCCAGAAATCACACAATCAAACCATCTTAAGATTCTTATCATCTAGTGGGAGGCCTCCTTTTTTCCATGTTGATTGTTGACTGTTTGTCATTTTTGCTTTTAATCATCGACATGCAAGCCACCCATCAGATGATTCTAACACCATACATGTGCCTCCAATGTATGAGAACCAGACTATTTGGCATGATGCAGCCCGTTTGGGTCATTGTGGCGACTTGGACTGATGGCTGTGAAAAATAAGTAAATGCCAAGGGATTCAGCGTGATAGTCGTTCTTCAAATATCCCATGATTGCCTCAAGCAATGGAAATTGGAGAGACCATGAACATGATGATCCATGGATAACTCACTTTGTAAGGGGTATGATGGGGCCTTTTGTATTGTAGTTCTCTTTGCTTGCGCCTGCATGTTACTGAGTCATTGGCCCTTTGTTTTATGTTCTCCTTTTGTTTGTTCCCTTTCTTCTGCAATAATATATATATATATATATATATCGACGACATCGACCTATATATCCCGCCTATGCGATACGAAATGCCCAAGTAGTGTGATATATCCCACATGTTTGATCCGGTGAGCATTTTCGATTTTCAATCCTTTTTTTTTTTCTTCTGTAAATCATGTTAAATCAATGTCAAATTGTTATAAATCGATGATTTTTTCATATTTTGTATGAAAAATCATAGATTTGGAGCTTCAATTTCGAGATTTGGAGGAGATGGGCCAAGTTGCTGAAAATTGAAAAAAAAAAAAAAAAATCAAAATTTCTCAATTTTTCGCAAATCAGTTGCAATCTTTGTGTCCAATCATAAATACAAACATGTATGCAACCTAATCTAGTGATTCTTTTTTTCGTTTTTGAATGTATTGCCTGTGTTTCCACACGTTTTCTTACATTTATCAATTATATAAATAGACTTTGAATATACTTGCATCAATTCAATTAGACAATGCATAGATTAGGACTCCATATAAAGAAAACCTATTATGTCCTTTTTTTAAAAAAAATATTTTGATTTATAAGTGTGTATTAATGTCTCTCTCTCTCTCTCTCTCTCTCTCTCTCTCTCTCTCTCTTTAACAATCACTGAAGTTTCATTGAAAAATTCAACTAATTTCCCAATGTTTCCAACAACATCGGTACATTATGCGATACAACCGATGTATCCCATGTGATAACCAATATGTATCCGTATCCCAAGAGTGCGATACGTAGCACGATACTGATATTTCAAACACTGATATACATATTGTTCCCAAGTTAATCATCAATGTCATAGTGGTACACTTCTTTATTAAATTTTTTATTTTTATTTTCACTAACAACCTTTTATCCAAAAAATTATGAACAATGTTGCCAAGACCCTTTACTTTGTGTTTCAAATCTTAGATGTTAATCCAAACAAATCATGGTTAAGTTTGATAGCTATTTGAAAAAAAAATTGTACATGACTCATAAAATTCAGTTTGATATCAAATGTGAGCAGTTTCATGATGGTTGAGAGTTTTTAGGTTAGTTGCCTTATGGATTGAATGCCCCAGTAATCATCCTTAGATCTTAACATGCATATGAGGTTAGATTTATCTAATAGTCTGTGGGCTATGAGAAGAACTATTTTGCGACTTACGCTTGCCATCCTGCTTCCTATTTAAGGCCACCTGTTTCTGAAAAATTCAAGAATTGTTTGCTTCTCATAGCAAGGCACACTGTGTTTGCTAACACACATGTTTGTGTCAAACAGTTACCAGGAAACCTTCATTTACTCATCTCCTCTTATTTTCCAGGACCTGAACATTGGGATAGCATTATGGTTGGCAGCTCGAGGAGATGGTTGGGTGAATGAAGGGGTCCAGTGTCACAAATACAGATCGAAGTCCAAAATTCTTCTAGTTGGTTCTGGTGCTGATGAACAATGCGCTGGCTACAGCAGGCATAGGACAAAATACAGATTGGGAGGGTATGCTTTAATTTTGATTTGACATAGTTATACTCAGTGTTTTAAATATCGACGATATCGGCCGATATATCCCACGATATTTTTTGTATCCCACCTGTGCAATACAAAACACACAAGTAATGGGATACATCCCATATGTTTGATCTGGTGAGCATTTTTTATTTTCGATTTTTTTTTTCTCTTGTAAATCATATTAAATCAATGTCAAATTGTTACAAATCCATGTTTTTTCATGTTTAGCATGAAAAATCATGGTTTGGGAGCTTCAATTTTGAGATGTGGAGGAGAAAGACCGAGTTGTAGAAAATTGAAAAAAAATTAAAATTTTCCCAATTTCTGGAAAATCGGTTGCAATTTGTGTCCAAACATAAAATCGAACATGTATGTAACCTGATTTAGTGATTCTTCTTTTGCTTTTGAATGTATTGCTTGTGTTTCCACTCGTCTTCTTACATTTATAAATTATATGAATAAACTTTGGATATGCTTGCACTAATTCAGTTAGACAACTCATGTATTAGGACCCCATACAAAGAAAACCTATTATGTGCACTTGTTTTTTGTAATGTCTTGATTTGTAAGTGTGTATTGATATCTTTTTTAACAATCACTGAAATTTCATTGAAAAATTTGACCAATTTCTAATGTTTCCCCATGTTTCCAACAACAACGATACATTACGCGATACAACCAATATATCCTATGCGATAACCGATACATATCCGTATCCCAAGGGTGCGATACATAACGCGAGACCAATATTTCAAACACTAGTTATACTTTCTGGTTTTTTTGTCAGTTTTGTTATTTCCTTGTAGATACAAGTCATATAGTGGTTCTGCTGCCCACTTATGTTCTGCAGTTGCTGTGCTGTATATATCTTGGTCAGTATCCATCGCAGACTAATCCTTGTCTTTTTATGTGAACCATTGTAAACATACATGTGTGTGTCTATGTCTATGTCTATGTTACCTATTTGCAGAATGAAAGTCACTTGTGTGCATGCTTTTGGCATCTTTGCCTGCAATACCTTTATTATGGCATGTGCCCTTATTTTGGGGGCAGAGCTTATTTACTTTAGTTTTATAGCTATTCTCGTTATCATCATCATTATCTAAGCCTTTTTCCAAACTAATTGAGGTTATCTTAGGATTCATGTTGGAAGTTAAGGCATAAGTTTGATGCCGGCCCAACCTGACGCAACCCTCCTTTATCCAGGCTAGGGACTGGCAATGAGAGCATAGAACTTCCACAGGCACAATGTAATAGACTATCACATAGGTTGATTACAATCAAGCACTATCTCATAGTCTATTACATAGGCTGATTACCATTGACAAGTTAGTTTTAGCTATTCTAGTAAGAGTTGCATTTGAATTCCCTTGGGATGTGGAGCCAGTGGGGCCAGTGGGATGCTTTTCCATTTAAAAAAATGTGATGCAGGATGAATATTTTCTAGGCTAATATGCTAGATGAGACCAAATTTCAGATTACTACAATTAAATCAAGCATTCTACGACAAAACAGAAAATTCAGATTCAAGTAGCTTGGTTCCAATCAAAATTATCATCCCACAATGCTCAATCAAAATAAAATTAGGAAAGATAGGTCCCAATGAGATGTGGGAATCCTGTTCTAGCATATGAGTTTCAGCATTCAAATAGATTCGTGATTTTGAGTTTTGGAATCAATTTGGGGATTAGGGGACAAAAATAGGAAAATTAGGGTTATGATTTGGGGAGAAACTAGGGTTAGGGTTTAGAGAGAAAGAAAAGAGGGATTATAGCTAGAGTTTTGTATAGGGAACAAAGGAGAAAAATGAAGCAAAGGGAGGAGCAATGGGTGTCCATGTGGGTACGACCATGTGGAGGGCCCATACAACTAGTGGTTGGATGGGTTTGGGTGGATTTCAAATAAGGAAAGAAGAAAAGGAAGAAGGAAATAGAAGAAAAGAATGGGGATTCAAGGTTTGGATTGGAAGAAGTAGAAATTATGGAAACGTACCTCGAAAGAAAGAAGATGACAATAGTTGAGAATCACCATTTGGGCTTCACACCCTCTTTTCAATCCCTGAAAAGATATAGAACTTCACTTACAAGCCCCATGTAAGGAGGAAGAAGAAAGAAATCTCTCTCTCTCTCTCTTTTTTTTTTCCTTCTTAAAATTGTGGGCTAGGGTTGGACGTCCAATAATACCCTTAAGGGTTTTTTTTTTTTTGTGCATGATCCAAATAAGCAATAAAAACATCAAATCCTAATCTAAACCAATGTTTTAAATATCAATGATATCGGCTAATATATCCCACGATATATCTTGTATCCCACCTATGCAATACGAAATGTACACGTAGTACTGATATTTCCCACATGTTCAATTCGCTGAGCATTTGTAATTTCCAATCTTTTTATTTCATTGCAATTATGTTAAATCAGTGTCAAATGGATATAAATCCATTGGTTCTTCATGTTTTGCATGAAAAATCATGGAGTTGGAGCTTTGATTTTGATATCCATTGGTTCTTCATATTCTCCATGTTTTTTTTAAAAAATTAATTAATTAATTAATTTATTTATTTATAATTTCCTTCAACTAGCTGTCAATTTAGACTAATTTCGAGGTATTTAGGAGTGTTTGATGAAACGATCATCACATACACTCTAATTTTGAAATTTGAGTGTAGGTGGTCCAATTTGTGTAAAATTGGGGAAAATTCAAAAAATTTCCAATGTCTCCCAAATTGCTTGCAATGTTGTTGTAGTCCAAACATGAAATCAAGCATGTATGAGGGCGGATCTATTGATTTGTTAAGTCTTTGTCAATTTTCGGAAAATAAAAATAACTTTTAATTAAAAATTAATAACAATTTTTTTAAAAATATTAATTTCTTTCAAAATTTCCCTTCAACCAGATGTCAATTAAGATTAATTTCGAAGTAATTAAGTGTGTTTGATGAAATGAATATCACATACACTCTAAATGTTATGTATTCGATTTGAATATAGCTACATTAGTTCAGTTAGACAGTGCATAGCTTAGGACCCTATACAAAGGAAAGCTATTATGTGCATTTCTTTTTTGAAAACTTATGATTTAAAAGTGTGTATTAAAGTCTTTTTTAACAATCCCCGAAGTTTCATTGAAAAATTCATTCATTTCCCCAATGTTTCCCCATATTTCCCAAAAAGTCTGATAAATTACCCAATACAAATGATATATCCCGTGCGATAACTGATACGTATCTGTATCCCAAGGATGCGATACATAACGTGATACCGATATTTTGAATATTGATCTAAACCATCAATAATGTCCAAAATATAAATAAAACTAAAATGCGTACACTATGGACCTATGTGGTCCAAGATCTAGGTGGGCCAATAGTTTGATGACCCACAGATGATGATCTAACTGTCGGATGGGCCAACAGCCGCAATCCAATGGTCAAAAACTCTGATCGCAACTCACCTGCATCTTCCTAGTATGTGGTCTTCCAGATGCACAGACTACGCATGTGGGGTCTTTAAAGTGGCCTCAAAGTGACCCGTTGGGGCCCATGTAGATGTTGTCCATCCAACATAAAGCTGGGGATGCAGTGAGGGTCCTCTGGTAGACCCTATATGATGGCTCAATGTCTTCATCAAAATGTTTTGTTCGTTTTCAGGTACTACAAATGAATAGAATATTATTTCATGGGTTATGGGGAAAGCAATAACATTCCTTCTCAGGTTGGGTGTTTTTTTTTTTTTTTTTTTTTAACTGCTGATCCAGAACACATGGGTTTGTACATAATGAAGTCAGCCCACTAACATACTCAACTATGAGTTCCGGGGTTACTTCTAAATACTGCTTTAATGTAATCGAAGGCACTAAAGATGTTCTTGCAGTGCGGATTCTCTCTTTGGGTTGAATCATTATATGAAAACCTGATACTGGCTCTGTTCTTATCTAGAAAAGGTCAAGTCTTAGCAGTTCCTGTACCCTTTTAACCTTGATCTAGCAAGTTCAAAGGATGAATAGGAAAAATGGTTCTTCGTTTGTCCTCTTTAATCTTTTTGGACATATTAGGTTGGGAATCTAATATGACATGTTTTCCCTTCTGTCTGTAGTAACCCATTCTCCCAATTTTTATATTTATCCATTTATGTTGCTTGACTGGGTTGCATGTCAGGAATGAGAAACATGGAATATATACATCTTGTTGAATTATTCTTTCCATTTTGTAGCTTTCTTTCATGGTATTACTAACGCATCACTTTTTAGGTAACTAACTTTCACTCCTGAGTTCTTTAATTTGTGTAAGGAATCAAATCAGGGTGTCCCGTATCCGTTACGATACGGCTGTATCGGCCGATACGTAACGGTAACGGCCGATGCCATTACGCGATACGGGGTCGAAACGGCCGTTAGGAAAAAAAAAATAGGGAAAAAAAAACATAACTTTTTTTTCTTTCTTTTCTTCTTCTTTTTCTCCTCCTTCTTCTCCTTCTTCTTCTTCTTCTTCCTCTTCTTCTTCTTCTCGGACTGATGTGGCTGCCGCTGCGGCCCTGCCACCGCAGCAACGGATTCTTCTTCTTCTTCTTCTTCTCTCTCTCTCTCTCTCTCTCTCTCTCTCTCTCTCTCTCTCTCTCTTCTTTCCCTCTTTTCTTTTCGGTTTCCCTCTCTTCTTTTTCATTTCCGGCAACAAAAACGGAATGGACTGTAGCCACGCACTTAATTTTTTTATTTTTTTGTGTTTTGCGGTGCATGCTGAATAGTGCACATGCACTGTTTTGTTACACGGGTCCGTTGTAATGTTTATTTTCCATCTAACTTGTTAATTGGGTCACACTGACGTGGATGAAGAGAAAACACACATGTCAGCTTCATCTAAAACTTTTGTAGCCCCCAATGAATTTTTAATGGTGGACGTTTAATTATTGTTGTTTCTTATGGTGCGGTCCACCTGAGCTTTGGATCTGCCTCATTTTTGGGCTCATGCCCTAAAGTTATTTGGCAAAATGGATGGACGGTGTGGATATAACACATTCATCATGGTGGGGCCCAAAAAACTTTGACACTCGTGTGCTACACTTCACAATCCGAGTCCCGCCTAATTCGGGCCCTTAAAAAATTGTACATGAGACATGTATTAACTTAAAATTTACCAATTAAATTATGAACTGTAGTTGCTAACTCACAATGCCAAAATCAAATTGTTTGAATAGTTTTAATTGTTAATTTGTGGACGCTTATTTTTTAAAATAGGGCCTTTTGATTTTTTTTCATGATTCACTATCCAATAAATGTCCACCAATTCATAAGTGGGATAATGCCAATAAATTGCATGAATTTGAGGCTGATTTGGGGCATGGATTGGTCCTCCAAGTCAGCCCCAAATTGGCAATGCCATTTACCTAAATTTAATTTCATTTTTTTAAAAGAACTACTGGGAGAAATGATAGCAAATTGTTAAGTATATAAATTATATATTTAGAAAATTAAATATATGAATTTTGTAGTCAAATTCAGGTTATTTGGTTCATAAATTCATTAGATAGTCCGATACAACTTCTCACCAAAGAGTAGACTATTACACCACCATAAACATGTTCCCATTTATAAATGAATGCATATTTGGAATGCTTAAAATATTCCGGATTTAATCCATATTTTTTAATATTTTTTTGGCAAAAAATAAAATAAAATTGCACCGTTACGGTTCGTTACGCCCCCATATCGCCGTTACACCCTCGTATCTGTATGGGTATCAGAGGGCACTGTTACGCCAACCGATACCGATACGGGATACCTTGAATCAAATAGAAGTGTAAATATATACACGTTGTGTGGGTTTGAGAATCTCATGTTTAGTCTGATCGTGAATTTTATTCTGCCATGGGTTTAGCAGTTGATCCCTAGAAGATTTGTCATCATTATTAAAGACATATATAAGCATTTTTTCAAGATTGACAATGGCAGGTAGTAAAATAGATGAGTTCAATGGAGTAGTGGTTCTTCATTAAGGGTATTCACTAAACGCTTGCCTTTTTGTGCTTGACTGATGCAGGTCCACGACCCACTGTAGTTCCCAACCCACTTAAGCTTATCTAGGCCCACTATATGGCCCGACAAGAAATATTTCCATAGCCCACCGTAGAGCCTAACATATGCTGATTTTTGGGGTGATTATTTATAGATTTGGGGAATGTAATTTACTATTTTCGGGAGATATATGGCCTGATTTAAAAATGTGATGAGGGTATAATTGATATGATTGAAGATATGGGCTTGGATGTGGAGATTTAATTTCTTTCCATGTTTGCTTTTCATTAGGCTTATGCCATATGAAGAAAGATTAGATTAGTTTTTAATAAATTGTGATTGATTCTCTTGGTTGTAGAGATTTCAATTAAGGATTCCCTTAGGGTATATATAAAAGGGGGGTGGTGGTGTCGAAGTTAGTCATTCGAATTATTTTCCAGTGTGATTCTTCTTTAAGTTTTGTAAGAGAAAAATGTTGACATCAATAAAAGTTCTCTCACTTTCTACTCTATTGTTCTTGTGAGTATTCTTTAATTTCTTTGCAATTTTGGTATCGAGATCTCACTGACTTGATAACTAGGTTGCACCATTGACATGGATGAATTAACCATTAGTATTTGGGATGACATCCCTTAGCGTTGCAGATCAAAGCAACTAGAGAGGGCCAACGTTAAATGGGAGGTTTAGAGGAACAATTTAGTAGTAGTCGTAGATATGAGGTTTTAGTTAAAATTGATGGATAGGAGATACCTCAAATTGATACTTGGTTTTCTCTGCTCTATCATTCAAAAGGAAATAGAGATCCAGTGGGGTTGTTTCTAGGAGAAGTAGAGCTAGATGGATGAAATGGAGATGTGCCTTCAGAGTGTTGTGTGACCACCGCATATGCTCAATGAAAATTAAGGAAAGATTTTATAAGATCAACATCAACCAGTTATGGGGCAACATGACCAGAGGATGAGCACTGGTATTGAGATGAATGTGTGGAAAGACTGAAGGATGGAATCAATAATGAGGTCATTCAAAGCAATTAAAGAGTAGACCTAGTATGATACAAGATGACGGAGAGCTGATTGCGATGGTTTGGCGATGTGCTAAGAAAACCAGTTGGTGATGGAAAGTCCAAAAGGATCTTGGATTAAGGTGGTGACAAAGGATATGAAGGTCTTTTGTGAAATAGGACTCCCAAACAATGTTGTCATATCCAATCTTTAAAAAAAAAAAATTGTTGTCAAATCGCATATAATCGTGTAAGCCATCAGCCTTGGCCGATGCTTATGTGATCGCATAATTGTATAAGCAATCGCTCAGGATGATGGCTTAAAAAATTTTGAAAAAAGGGAAAATCGTTAAAAAAAATCTTTAAAAAATTCAAAAAAACTGTCTAATTACTACAAGTGATTGGAATGGGTATTTTTTTTTACCTATTTCATTGTAGTTTGACTATTAGACCATTTATAAGTTAAGTTATATCATATATAACAAAACAAATTTAAACAATCAACAAGATACACCAAGAGAGAATTGATTATTGAAAACTACAAAAATAGAAATTTATTGCTAATTGGAATCTTGATGAATTGATGAAAACAATACAAGGTACAACTTACAAGTATACAAGTTACAAAGTACAACTTGTTACACTTTACAAGAATATGGCCATTGGCCATTATGCCATTCTATGCTAGAGTATGCCATGTCATACGTCCTACATGGCATCTCTGATCTGAGCCTATGTATGCGATTGTGCGATTGTATAATTGCTTATGCGATAGCACATGAAAACACTACTCACAAAACCAACTCCAAAATGCTAAGAGGAAGACAACACAATGAATTTCAAAGTTCTAGTTTCTTAGCACTAAAACATTCTCAGTCCATAATTTTGTGAATGAATCAAACTCATTTCCAGCTGACAGTGGCTACTATAGCTTCCAGCCCTGTGGGAAGAAACATAAATAGTGAGGATTATCTGTATTGTGTCCCACAAATATTGAGGATAGGAGTAATTTATGGGCCATGGTACTTCCACTTAACAGCACAATGTGTGGATGTTTTGATTCTTGCACTGAGAGCACATTTAGCACATGCAAACAAGGCAGGAAAACGATGCCTCCCGAACTCATTTCCATGGAAAACATGTCAGAGGTCCTCTTCAAAAGTGATAGTGTTAGCACAAGTTCATGTTAAATTGTAATTCAATGTCACCCAAGCACACCCTTAGCTTTATCATCTAATAAAATCTTAGCAAATTGTTGTTCTTTTATCCCTTATTCTGTGTTATTTTATTGATTGATTTGCCATCAGAAACTGTGGTGCTTTTATGACGTACACAGATTCTTAATCATCTCCATTAATTAAAAAATAATTCTTCATATTTGACATGTTTGCATATCATTAAATTCGCTCATTTTATCCTACTAATGTCTGTCATCAGCTGGCTTGCACTGGAAGAGGAGATGAAATTGGACATGCAGAGAATTTGGAAACGGAACCTAGGGAGAGATGACAGGTGCATCTCTGATAATGGAAAGGAGGTATATATCATATAATTATTTGATCTTTCTTAACTTTTGCATGTTTTTAACTGTGCATGTACCTTTTGTATTGTCAGGCTAGATTTCCATTCTTGGATGAGGATGTTATCAGAACTTTACTTGAAATTCCTCTAAGAGATGTTGCAGATCTTGATCAACCAGTTGGAAGAGGCGATAAGAAAATTTTGAGAGAAGTAAGAATCTGTTCACTCTAAGGGGCCAATTGATCAAACTTATTTTCAGCACTTATCACTGAAATTTGATATTTTCAGTGATTTTATATGATTCAGATAGTTTGTCAAATCCAAATTATTAAATGCTTAAATTAATTTTCACTGAAAATATAGGTATTTTTTTTTCAACTCCCCTCCCTTCACTTAATGCTGAGTGCTGAAAGTGGGTGGTGCATTAAACTTTCTTTTCACTTTTGACTAAAATATCCCTAAAATTATTTCAAATTACAATTCACCACTTAATTTTCAGTGCTTATTTTTCAGTTTATCAAAAGGCACCTAAGCCCTAAACCTTAGGTGTGTCAATCTTTTTTGTTTACTTTTGCTTGATTTTGAACATTTTACAAACTTCTCATAAAACAATAAACCATTGTACGTGAGTGATCTAGGGTTCAACAAATTGATCCCGTCTCCTGCTCATGAGATGAGCTGGTAGAGTGTACTGTATGTGAGTGATCTAGGGTTCAATCCCTGGTAGTGTTACCTTTCAAATAAATAAATAAATAATCAACAAATTGATCCCACTTCTTAAAAGTAAATAAATAAATCAACAAATTGATCCCACTTCTTAAGAGTAAATAAATAAATCAACAAATTGATCCATCTATTTGTTAGGGCCCATCATGAGTTCCTTATGATTCTAAAGACTTACTTTTGTTAGGCAATCATTACCATCCCATCCATGACTTGGAAAAGGGATAGTTATAATAAATATGGCGCAATTTTTTTAATGATAGTCTATAGAATGTGTTCTGGACTTAATAGACAGTTCAGATGAGTTGATAGGACTGTCCATGTGGACCGATCCAACTAGGGCCACTGCTCTGAGATCACTGGAGTATTTCTCACTAAAGAAAACATCATATTTATGAAATACTGGTTAAATCGCAATTTTCACATTGCACAAACGCACCCTAACATTCTTCTTCAATATATAAATATCACAATGCCTAGTTTGGATGTACAAATATCTTTATTCAGGTGATTTCCTATTTAGAATATCATTACAGAGTAGCACTTTATTTGTATCTTAATCTATCACTTGTTTGGACATTACATTATTTATGTTTTATATAATTTGTTGTTTGGATCTGATGTTAGTAGGAAAATGGTCAAAATCTCCCTCTATGTTGTCCATAAAGCAATCCCTCGCCTTGGATCATCCATCTCTAATGTAGGGGCATTTTCACACTGGGCTCGAGTGGGGTAGCCTGTGGGATGCAGGGACACGCTCGGGGTGGGCGGCTCGTGTGAGGCGGTACCCATGTGGTTTGGGGCCCACGAGGAGGGTTCGACCGAGGTCCTAACACATGAGATGTGGGGCCTGGGCTATGAGATAAACGGATTAATTCGCCATACTCTAACAGTTCGAGCTTTTAGAGCAAGTGGTTAACTGTCCTGCATCAATCTCTCTCATCGTCTTCTGGGACAATCCTAACCAACCCATGCATTGCAAGGAAAAAATGGATGGTCCAGAACATTACAGAAAAGGTCCAACCATTGATTTTGATTGGGAATCATATGTGCCCCACTTGAATTAACCAAGTTTCTCAAGAACATTTTTGTTGGAAGATCCAAACCATCAATTCAGTGGAAAGCAAAATGGGTGATCGGAATGATAAAAACAAAAAGGACCAATCATCATTCTAAGCCAGTCATCAAGTGCTCCCTCCAATTGTCTGTGCTTATCATGAATCACCTTGATTTGATCTTCTTAACCATCAGTAGATTACAATTTTTTTTTTTAATAGTCCATTTTGTTGATTTGAAGCATTAAGCATTTGTATCCATGGATGACCCATCCATCTCAAGAATAAATTTGATCAGACAATGTTAACCAACCTTTACAGCTTTACCTAGGTTGGCAACTAGTCGACATGTCACTACCATTTTCGTGTATTTAAGAATATAGACTTCTAGAAATATATAAAAAAAATAATGAAAATGTCACAAAAACTTTGGTATTAAGTATCTTGTCATGGTACCGTGTCTTGATATTTTAGGGTCAGGTGATTCCAGCAGCTGAATCCATATTCCATACCCACACACAACACCTGTTCCCAGGTAACGTTGGTTAGCAGGATAAGAAATATTTTATTTTTCCTGTACTTGTATTGCATACCACTGGTCCATAGAATTTTCAAATTCTTTTCTGCAGTTGATGTTCCTTTTTGCCAAGGAAAGATTGGGGCAGATTCTCTAATTGACCACCTCTCAAATTTATAGCTCAAAATCAGTGTAAAGATGCCCTAATTTTCTCATAATTCTCAGAGATTGACGACATCGTTGAGTAGTTTCTTAAAAATTGTCTAAGAGCCTTTCTAAAAAGAGCTACTCATATAGCTTGGCATGAGGACTTGCTTCCAATGTGCCAATGTCACATATATGGAGATGCAGGTTGTTCATTCCCAAAAGTCAGGTCAGTCCGCTCACATGAAAAAAATGGATAGTCAACAAATAAAATGGTTGCTGGTCCACATTTAACCTACGACTGTGACCACACAATGTGCAGACCAATGTTTTGAATAATGGTACTGGTGGGTGTATCATCCAGGCCCAAAAATGATACGATACAGCCCCTTTTTTCTTAACATGCGAGTTCGCCCCCATAACGCATAATGGGGGTGACCAGTACTGCTATATAATGGTTAATGCAGTCATAACGTAATAGATATTCAAAACCACAGTGCAGACTAGCACACCAGCCTGACTTTTGGGCTAGAGTATATATACTTGGCATCTGCCCACAAACCTACATTCAGGAGTAGTGATTGCATTTCTTGATGTCTAAATATGAGTTTGGTTCTTCTTTTGGATGCTAAGCATAAACTGAAGTGTGCATGCTGAATTTCTTAAAGGTAGCCTGGTTATTGGGCTTGGGTGAAGCTGCAGTTCTGCCTAAGAGAGCCATCCAGGTTTGTTTTTCTCTTCTGAATACCAGACAAAAGCACATTGAAGTTTGATAATTTTAATTTACATTTCTATTTCAGTTTAGATTGCTGTCTATTTTCCAACAATTCTTCTCCTCTGAATAACAGACAAAGGCACATTGAAGTGGTTATTTTTATTTACATTTCTTTTCCAGGCTTGATTGCTGTCTATTTCCCACCATTTCTTAGATGGCGGTTACTCATCAACCATACATTTATGTTTGTCTAGATTATCAAATCTGCAGGTCCACTAGGATAGAGCATAGCTCAAGAAGTCACTGGTCCGACTATTTTAACATTTGATATCATCCATTGAATTTGGAGCTCTAATTATTTTCTTTTAATAAAATTAAGTTCTCTAATGCAGGACAATTAACCACTTGCTCTAAAAGCTCGAACTGTTAGAGCATGGTGAATTAATCCCTTTATCTCATAGCTCAGGCCCTACATCTCATGGGTTAGGACCTCGGCTGAACCCCCCTCGTGGGCCCCAAATCACGAGCCGCCCACCCCGAGTGTGCCCCTGCATCCAACAGGCGACCCCACTCGAGCCCAGTGTGAAAATGGCCCTGCATTATTTTCTCTAATGAAAAAAGCATCAAAGACCATGATAATTCAACCATGTGTCAGGTAATCATGAAAATACCTGACATGCTGCATGGAGTCAAGTTTGCAGGCCGCCCAATGGTAATCATGATAATTCAACCATATGTCAGGTAATCATGTCCTCCTAGACGGAGTTAGCCAGAGCAATGGACATGCTGCATGGAGTCAAGTTTGCAGGTCGCCCGATGCTGGTTCAAAGGGTGCGATTCAGGCCCCCGTTCGCCCTTGCTCAGAAGCCCCGATCTGCTGCCCCGAAGGTTTACCGGCCGAAATTGTCCAATCTCCCACCTCCGCCCCCTCCCCCAACCTCGCATTCCCCCCCAACTCTAATCTCGCTGGACGCCCCCTCCTTTAAGGAGGCCCTCCTCCACCAACACCATATTCTGCCCTCACTCAATCGTCCAACCTCCCCCGTCAACTCCGCCAATCCGTCACCGCAACCTCTTCATTCTGACCCCTTCTTCTCTAAAATCGATGTCCCCATTGCTTTCAACATGGAGAAGCTTCTCAAAGCCAGTGACAATCTCAAGGACTCCATCGTAATTTTGTGTAAGGAAGGGGCCCCTATTTCTTAGGTGTGGGACTGGATAGCAGAAACAACGGGATTCCAACCGGGTAATTACACTATTAAACCTCTGGGTTTCAACGAGCTATGGGTGAAGGTATGCCCTGGCATCAACCCGGATATGCTGCTAATGGCTGGACATCTCCATTCTGGAGGCCCGGCGGCGCGAGTTATGAAATGGGGCGATTTCTCTACCTTCGGCATGGAAAGCGTTTGGTTTCAAGTTTGGGGTATACCATTAGAGCTCTGGTTCGATGAGTTCTTTATTTCAGTGGCGGCCTATCTCGGTTCTTATCTCGAATTGGACATGAAGACGAAGTTGGGGGAGGAGATCGGCGTTATCAGAGTCAGAGTTAGAAGGAAGAAAGGGGATACGCCGCCCTCCTCTGTCAAGGTTCTTGTTGAAGACCAGACCTTTGACTTCCCGGTGATCAAAGAATCGGAAGATGAGCAGTTTTCGAGGTGGGGTGATCTTTGGCGAGTTAGAGAGGGCCCTCCGCCGGCGCCGGTGACGGTTCGCCCGACCGTCTTCCATGACCTACCACAACCACCATACTCCAGCGGTGTACCACATCGTGACATTAACAGACTTGCAGGCGAAAGTCCGCGTCAGGCCGCCAGCCATGATGACCAGGTAACACGTGGAGTAACGGAGCCATCACGGCCGCCTTCTCCTACAAAGAAATCGCCTCGAGAGCAGTTCCGCCAACGTCTGACAAACAGTAGACGCGTGGAGTGATGAGTGTCCTCGGGGTCGAGGTACTATCATGCAGCGGATTACCCAGGGGATATGTCGTCGAGCCCATCGGTTCGCGCGGACTCTAACTGTAAAATGTCAGAGGCCCTTTCGTGTCAACCGAACTCTCCCTCTCCCTCATGAAAAGCTGGACCCGTGTCGTCCCCTACCGATCGCCACGCTCCCGTCGAACGGCATGTGGTAACACCTCACTTCTCATCAACCCCGACTCCTCATACGTGCAAAGCTTTCTACCCGGGTTTGGACCCGACTCATGTAGCCATTTCTGTCTCGTCCTGCACTCACCCGCAGCCCATCTCATCCTATCATCCCTGCTCCTTCTTCCTACCCTTACCCTTTCTCCGACCCGGACGATGCATTCAGAGGGCGAGATTCGTCTATTTGCAGCCTATCGGATTATCAATCTCGCTTCTGAGGCTAGGGAGTTGGGCCCGATCACGCTTTTTGATGAAAATTTCTCATCTGAAGTCCTAAATGCGGAACCCTTACAGATGATAGCCGACCCCCACCTCGAACCCATGCCTTCAAAGAGAGACCGAGCGGACCTAATATCTAAGATGCAGAACAAGCGCTAGATTAGAGAAGCCATTGGGAAGGTCGGGAGGTCCCTAGGACTGTCCTTTGGAGATTGGATGGAAGACTATGTTGCTTTATTCTAGTGCATAGAAAACAGAGGCAGACCCATCGAAAGGCGCAGTTTGCCAGTTAAAACATTTATCCAGAATTACCAGCGACCGCGAGCTTCAACGGCTCGAAGCTAGTCCGAGGTTCGGTTCAGCTTCTAAAACCTCATCAAGGAGACAGGGCAACTGGGGCAGTTTGGTCATCCAATGAAGATGGTCTCTTGGAACGTGAGGGGGGTCGGCTCCAAGCACAAAAGGAGCCTGATTAAAGCAACTATTGCGAGAAAAAATCCTAATGTCGTTTGCTTCCAGGAGACTAAGGTCTCTTGTTTTAAAGATAGCTTGCTGATGACTTTGTGGGGTGCGATCGATGCTAAATGGATCTCTTTAGATGTTGTTGGGTCCTCGGGTGGGATCCTGGTCGCGTGGAAATCGTCCTTCTGGGATCTCCTGTCCTCATCCAGAGGGACTCATTCGGTGACTGTGAAACTCCAAGATAAGTCCTCTCCCTTCCAATGTCTTCTCACAGTTGTTTACAGGCCTAACATTGATTCTGCTAGACCTCAGTTCTGGGAGGAGTTAACCCAGGCTAAGGTTTACTTTTCAGGACCTTCATGCGTAGTGGGGGACTTCAATGTTACTTGCAATGCAGAAGACCACTCCAGAATCAGAAGGCCGTCTGCCGCAATGTTGCAGTTCTCAGAGTGGATTCAGCATTAGCAACTCGTTGACCTATCGCTCTTGGGAACCAGGTTCACCTGGACCAACGGTCGTGCGTCTCCAATTCAATCTTGTTTGGATAGATTTCTTGTTTCCCCCGAGTGGATCGAGGTCTTCCCGTCCGCTCTGCAAGCCGCTTTACCAAGAACCACCTTTGATCATTGTCTGATCTCCCTCTCGGTGGACGATGACAATTGGGGCCCCAAACCTTTCAGGATCAATTCTTCGTGGTTCCAATCAGATGCTCTTCGACAAAAGATAACAGAATGGTGGTCAGGGTTCCAGGTGGAGGGTTTTCATGGTCACAAATTTATGTGCAAGCTCAGACTCTTAAAATCCAAAATTAAGGAGTGGCACCAGCAGGAGGATAGGCAGAGGGAGATTGAAAATGATGCGTTGCTGTCAGAGCTCCAGAAGATTGATTCTAAGGTAGAAGTCAATCCTCTATCGTTGGAGTCTATGAACAGGCAAATTGCCATAATTCAGATCCTTTCGATCAAAGCCCAAGAAGAAGAAGCCTCATGGAGGATCAAATCCATAGTGAGATGGATAGCCGAGGATGACAAAAACACTAAGTTATTCCATAATATGGCCAATATGCATGCTTGATCAAAAGCCATTCTAAGCATCTTTGATAGCGGAACCAGAATTGAAGACAAAAAGGAGATCGAAGCCCTCGCCATTGCTCACTTCAAACGTCTACTATCGGCCGAGAACTGGTTGAGACCGCGTCTGGATAACTTGCTCTTCACATCTCTAAAGCCCAAAGAAGCTGAGCATCTGGAAGCCGAACTTTCTGAGGAGGAGGTCAAAGCTGCAGTTGATGCTCTGGGAGGGGATAAATCGCCAAGGCTTGACGGTTTTCCGATTAGTTTCTTCCAGACTTTCTAGGACATGCTCCGTCAGGACCTGCTTCTTTTCGTCCATGAATTCCACAGCCGAGCTAGACTATCGAAGGGCGTCAAAGCTTCGTTTATCTCCCTCATCCCAAAGGTGGCAAGTGCCAGCTCTTTTTCCGAGTTCAGACCTATAAGTCTGATAGGGAGTCCCCACAAAATCCTTGCAAAAATTTTATCTACTCGTTTATCGAAAGTTATAGGCAATCTCATCTCCTGCAATCAGAATGCTTTTATAAAGGGTAGACAGATTACATACGCTGCTCTCATCGCAAACGAAGTTCTCCATTCTTGCCACAGGTCTCACTTGAAAGGCATTTTTTGTAAGCTGGACATCGCTAAGGCTTACGATCATTTTGACTGACTCTTCCTGGTCCATATGCTTTACCGGAGGGGTTTTGGGATCAAATGGAGATGGATGGCTGCCTGCATCGGCTCGGCTCACTTTTCAATATTGCTCAATGGATCTCCTAAAGGATTCTTTAAAAGCTCGCGTGGCCTGCGTGGGGGGGATCCCCTTTCCCCCCCTTCTTTTCCTATTTGTCGTCGACGTGCTATCTTCCATGCTGTCCAGAGGGCAGGAGGAAAGTCTCCTGCGTGGAATCCCTATGCCCAGCCTCTCCAACCCCTTAACCCACATTTTGTTCGCGGATGACACCCTCATCTTCTCGAAAGCATTAGCTGATTATATTGATAATCTCCATATTTCCCTGCGATGTTTTGAAGCAGCCTTTGGCCTGTGGATAAACATGTCTAAATCCAAGTTGCTGGGGACCAACGTTCCCTCTCCCACGCTTCAGGCCTTTGCAGACTCTTTGGGTTGCAAGGTAGCTTCCTTCCCAACTCTATTTGTTGGTCTTCCTCTTTCTGTGGGCTGGCCGCTGAAATTCATGTGGGATAGGATCATCAATAAGTTTCATAGGTTTTTGGCCTCCTGGAAATGCCATAACTTGTCAATGGGGGATCGTTTGACTCTCATTAAAGCAACTCTGTCTAGCCTCCCCCTCTACTTCATGTCTCTGTTTAGGTGCCCTGGCCAGGTGCTCACAACTATAGATAAAATCAGAAGGGATTTTTTGTGGTTTGGCAAAGAAAACCAGCGAAAGTTTCACCTTCTTGATTGGAGAGAAGTCTGCAAGGTCTTCAGGGGGGTGGGGCTAACGTGAAGAACCTGAAAACGATGAACTCCGCGTTGTTAGGGAAATGGGTCTGGAGATTTGCTTCTGAGAAGGAGGCTCAATGGGTGAGGATAGTTAAAGGAAAGTATGGTTCATCTCCAGGGGATCGGTGGCCTAAAGGCTCGTCGTCCTATAAGGTTTCCCATATCTGGAAAGGAATCCTTAAAGTGAAAAATCCAGTTATCCAGCACAGCAATTTCGAGCTGGGCGATGGCTCTTCAATTCAGTTTTGGGAAGACCCTTGGCTTGGGGAGATGCCACTCAAACTCCAATTTCCACAGCTCTATTGTCTGTCCCCGGAGAGAGACACCCGCATCATCAACTGCTACTCCTGCACGGGTGGCCACATAGTTTGGGACATCAG
Organism: Magnolia sinica; assembly: GCF_029962835.1. Classification (NCBI taxonomy): domain Eukaryota; kingdom Viridiplantae; phylum Streptophyta; class Magnoliopsida; order Magnoliales; family Magnoliaceae; genus Magnolia; species Magnolia sinica. The sequence goes on along the minus strand of NC_080588.1, from coordinate 14,425,775 downwards.
AAGCTCCAGAAACCTCAATGATACCGAAGCTATGGAGTTTGAGACTCTTCTATAGTGCCTCCTCAGGGCTACCCCTAACAGAAATAAGCCGGATAGCCTGCTCTGGCAGTTAGAGAAATCAGGGTGATTTTCCATCAAGTCCCTTTATGCCGCTTCCTGCCTTGCGTCTCTCCATGTGCATGATGCCTCCCCATTCATCTAGAAGTACCCGGTCCCCCTTATGTTTATTTGTTTTGCTTGGTTGGCCGGTCGCAACAGAATTCTCACGGTGAACAATCTTATCAAGAGAGGCATGCACATTGTGAATGTTTGCCTATGCTGCATGTGTGCAGTTGAATCAGTCAACCACCTGCTTATTCATTGTTCGTTCATGTCTAAAATTTGGGCTGAGTTCTCTCAGATTTTTTCAACAAATTAGTGTGTTCCTGAATCGGCAGCTAGCCTCCTCTCTTCTTGGAATGGGTTCAAATTGGGGAAGATTAAGTCAATCATTTGGCGCATGGCCATTATCGCTATTTGGTGGACCGTCTGGTAAGAAAGAAATAACCGTTGTTTTGAGGACGTTTCCTCGTCTACCTCGGGGGTGGGATCTAGGGCCAAAAAATTGGTGATTGAATGGGCTTCTAATGTTAAGGATTTAAGGTCCTTTGATTTTAGCTTTCTAGGTTGCTAGGGGGTTGTCTGCTATCTCCGCAGCATTGCCCTTTTCTTCTTCTTTCCTTTTCTCTGTTCTTTTCCTGTGTTTCTTGTTTCTTTAGTTTTCCTCTCTTTAATGCAGTTCTAGTTATCTTTAAAAATAAAAATTTTTAAAAATAAAAATAAAAAAATCATGAAAATACCTGGTTTGTGTGTAGGATTTTTCTGTGCTAAAGCAGTGCTGTCCTCTGGAAAAATGCTATAATGGCATTTTTGTTTTGTTTTGTTTTGTTTTTGTTTTTGTTTTTGTTTTTTTTTTTAGAGCTTCCTTAATTTTGTTTATGTCAAGTAAAACCTCGTTTTAATGCCGTGAATCCTACATGGAGATCATGGGGCCACCAAAATCAGGATTAGAATTAATCCCAATTTTTGCTGGATCCCCTACCCAAACAAGCCCTAAGAATCTTTCAAATAAACCAAGAATAACTGGTTAGAGTACAACCAAATCCACATTGTAAAGTTCTAATACAAACCAAACTCTGCACTCTATGAACTAATAAAGTTATTTGCAATCGAGACCATCCACTGATCCCATTCTTCCCAGTGAGATTTTGCTGCTAACGCTTTGGGTGTGACCATGCTTGGCTGCTTAGGCTCTGTGATTGTTGTGTCATCCACATCATCTAGATCCAACTCTACAACATTATTGTCCACAAACACAAATGTGATTGTATGATACAACAGACCAAGTATCTTTTATTTTTATTTTATTTTTTTATTTTTTTATTTTTTATAACAAAAAGAGGATTCATTCATATATTCAATGGGAACATATACAACTCATTCGAGCCTAAGCCTGGCAGACAAAAAGATACCCCGACGAAGGCCTATCGTAAAACATAAAACAAAAGAACTATCAACAAGGGGCTATATCCAGAGCCAGGGGGTTACCTCAACCGAAGATTTCCCAAACCAACTTTATCAAGAAAAATGAAACCTCTCACCTGATGAGGCAGCTCTGAAGGCTGATCGAACCAAGCACCAGATTGAGAAGCGCTACCTAGCCGAGCCAAAAAATCCGCTGGCGAGTTCCCTTCCCTTAGAACATGCACAAACCTGATTCGGCCATTACGCTGCAACTAATAAATCCTATGCAACCACATCCTCCATTTCCATCCCGGCGTTGCCACTCCGTTGAGCAAATCGACTACCAGATTAGAGTCTGATTCTAAGATGATTTGGCTATAACCCCTTTGAATACCCAAAGCAAGACCTTCATGCACCGCTCTCAATTCTGTAACGGTATCAGTGCCAACTCTATAGCCACCTGAAAAACCAAAGAGAAAATTGCCCATCTCCCCTCTGCAAATTCCACCCCCTCCCGATCTGCTCGGATTGCCTCTAGCTGACCCATCAACATTAATTTTGACCCATCCAGGCAATGGCCTCTCCCATCTAATCAAACCTGCACGACCACGCTTTCTAGTGGCACTAGACAAGATAGCACCTACCGTTGTAGAATCTGACCAACCTGACCCCAACTTGCAGCCCTGGTCAGATGAATTGCAAAGAAGAGTGTCCCACCATCTGATTTTCGAGAGAACACGATCACAAGTTACCGGTACATCATCAAAAACTGCCGCATTACGAGCTTTCCATATCTCCCAATAACAATGCATGGAATAATCATATGGTTCACCGATTTATCCTGCCTAGAACGGACCGCCGCCCACCACTGAGAAAGCCTTGCTTCAACCGAGGAAGCAGCCATGACACTAATTCCAAACCATCCACCTACAGCTTGCCATACCACCTGAGCGATACTGCTGTTGACGAAGAGATGTAACAGAGTCTCAATGCCATGAGGTTGGGATCCAGGAAAAGAACAACAGACACATCTGGAAGCTAAATGGACACCCCGAGATTGGACCGCATTATCCACCAGGACCGCATTTTGCAGCACCTTCCAGAGAAGAAGGGAGATTTTGGGTGGCAGTTTGGCGTGCCAAACCTATCTTGACCAGCTCCGACCCGGCCTAGGAGCTCTGGTCAAAGACCACGCCGATTTAACTGAAAAAACCCCTGAAACCGTGAGCGGCCAAAACGGCACGTCAACACCTTCTATGGTGCAATACCCTGCCTGAAAGACGTGGTCAATGACTCTCTGAGGGAGAAGAAGGAAAGCCGCAAAGGGAGGACCAATCACCTGACGCACTTGATCATCGAGCAATCCAACTGGCACCTCGACTTCAGCCAGCTGCTCAAGCGGCCCTAGCCCAGTCCAATTCGATTTCCAAAAATTGCAGAGGCCAGCACCTATTTGCCATTGAACCCAGGATTCCACCATAGGAATGAATTCCTTGATTCTCTTCCACAGGGGGGATGATAACCGCCTTGAACGAGCCAAAAGCCCTGAAGACGAGTCGTGGCGATACTTAGCTATCATGAATGAATTCCACACATTGTCCTTCTGACCAAATTTAATCGACCAAGCCATTTTAATACGAAAAGCTTTCATAATGTCCGCAAGTTTCCTAAAGCCAATGCCTCCCTCATCCTTTGGCGTGGCTAGCAAATTCCAATTCTTCCAATGACACTTTTGTTTCCCTTCTGACCAGCCCTAGAAAAAATTCGCCATATGTCTCTCAATTGATTTTAGCACCTGAGAAGGAATATGTACAGCCGCCATTGAGTGAATCGGAATACCAGCTAAGACATTCTTCACCATAACTGCTCTTCCAGCCTGGGATAAAATGCGGGCCTTCCACCCATTAATGCGCCCCACAATTCTGTCGACCATTGGATTGAAAGCTGAAGCTTGGAGCCTACCGTCTGCCATAGGAACACCTAGATAAGAGAAAGAAGCTGACGATTTTCCAAAGCCGAGGATAGACTCAATCATGCTAACTCGAGCACTTGACAATTTTGATGTGCAATAAAAGGAACATTTCCTCAGATTTATGCTTTGGCCAGAGGATGCTTGGAAGGAATCCAGGAATTTCTTCATCACTAGCAGCGAGGATTTGCTCCTATTAGTGAAAATTAAGGTATCGTCTGCATATGGCAGGTGTGTGATCAGAGGGCATCCTCTACACAAAGCAAATGGCCGGCTATCCCGAAGATATAACAAGCTTTTGAGCCCTTTGCTCAGGACCTCAGCTGAAAGAATAAACAAGCTTGGAGAGATGGGATCCCCTTGCCTAAGACCCCTAGAGGATTTAAAGAAGCCCGCCATCTCACCATTTAAAAGAACCGAAAACCAACTATTCGCCCAACACTTTTCTAACATCTCAATCCAAGGCATGCTAAAACCAAACTGCTTCATAACCTGCTTCAAAAAATCCCAATTAACCCTGTCATATGCTTTGTCCATGTCAAGCTTCAAGATAATGTTTCCCCCCCGAACCAGCCTGTTCAGTTCCCTGAACAGCTCTTGAGCTAAGGCAACATTTTTGGCTATAGAGCGGCCTTGAACAAACGCCCCCTGTTCTGGCGATATCATCAATGGGAGAAGTTGGCTAAGCCTGAAAGCAACAATCTTAGAGAATTTTATAAAGGCAGTTACACAGACTAATAGGACGATAATCGGAGAACTGCTTAGGAGAAGGAGATTTCGGGATTAAGCAAATAATCGTAGCCGATACTGACCTGGGAATATTACCTCCTTGAAAGATATTAGAGATTGCCTTATGAATATCCTGACCCACCACCTCCCAGCTAGATGCGTAAAAGCTGGCTGAGAAACCATCATGCCCAGCCGCGCTATCTTTTGGTATGGAAAGAACCGCCGAGTGAACTTCCAACAATGACGGGATCTTCAACAACATGTCGTTGTGGGCCTGCGAGACCGTCTGCGGAATACACCGAAGAAGGTCTTGATCTATCTGACAAGAATCTGCACAAAATATCTGCTGGAAATGGGCGACCGCTGCTGCCTTTAAATCTGCATGACCTTCCGCAATATGTCCAGCGTCCAGTTCTACCCGACTGATATTTACTCTCCTCTGTTTTTCCTTAGCCATTGCATGAAAAAACCGCGTATTTCTGTCCCCCTCCGACAGCCAGTCCACCCTTGATTTCTGCTTCTAGAAGATTTCCTGCATAAGTTCTAAGGAGGCTAACCTGGCTGCATTGGAATTAATTTGATGCTGCAAGCTGATTGATTGGTCTAGCAAACCTGAAGAGGCTTGGATTTGGGCCTCCAACTCGACGGCGCGATGCTCCATTAGCTTTATCTGCTCGAAAATATTTCCAACACCTCTTTGTTCCAAATTTTTAGATCCTGTTTCACTTGCTTAAGTTTGGAGAGCACATTATAGACTAGATGAGAGGACTCCACCTTGTTCCAAGCTGACTTGACCACATTGAGAAACTCCTCATGCTGGGTCCACATACGTTGAAAACGGAACGGTTTAGGCCCCCCAGACAACAAACGAGGCAAGGAGAGGAGCAGCGGAGCATGGTCGGAATGAATACGAGGCAAACGGGAAACTTTGAAATGAGGGAATGACATGGACCAGCTTGCGTTGATGAGAACCCGGTCTAAACCTTGCCCAAACGCGAGCATTCCCAGATTGGTTATTACTCCAGGTGAACCGACTCCCAGAAAAACCCGAGTCTAACAAGCCCGCGGAATTGATCGCATCAACAAATTCAATAGAAGAGGCTCTGTTCGCAGCCCTTCGGCTTCTTCTTTCTGAGTCGGCCACTACTGCATTAAAGTCACCACATACTACCCAAGGGCCCTGTACCGAGGAGGAGAGAAGAGCCAAATCTGTCCAGAGAGCTCTCCTCAAAACCCGAGCAGACTTGGCATAAACAGAAGTTAGAAATAGATGGGAGTCACTATTCTGAACAGAAGCCACTATCGTCAAGCATTGATCCGATTTGCCGACTATCGAGCAGGAGAGAAGAGACTTGTAGAACAGCCAAATCTTGCCACCCTTATCACGGTTGGAAAATGAAGAGTGAAAACCCATTGCTAGGCCAGTACGCACCCGCTTCTCATCACCAAGCATCGGTTCTAACATTGCCACTATCCAAGGGTCATGGGTTTTGAGAAACCTTTTAGCAGTCCACAATGTTCGATTGTTGCCAATTCCACGCACATTCCACACAATGATCTTATCCATCAGTCACACAACCCGTATTAACGGCCCCTCTCTTCAACCGGCGAAGCCTTGATTCCCAGTTCCCTTTAGCATATAAAATTCTGTGTCGTCTTATCTTCTTCGGGGGTTTATCGACTTCGAACTCTGCCTGTCCTACCTGCATCCCCCGTTCAGCGGAGTACCGATTCCGGATATCGTACTCCCCGACTCCCCCCAGGTCAGTATCCTGCCCTTGTTCTGACTCCTCATACAGATTGGCATCCGGGCTTCTGTAATCATCTACTTGATATCTGTTTGTGCAACTGATTGAATTGGTGACTGGCGAAAAATATGGAGATAGATCAACCTCCAGAGCAGGTCTGTCCTTCACCTTATTTCGCCTTCGATAGACTTCCTTCGGGGCTGAATTTGAACACCATCTGGGTTCAGATATGCATTCTACTGCATCTACCTTTGCACTATTAGCCCCAGTCACAGTTTCCTCGACCCTGATTCTCGCCAAACCATATCTGAGGCCTGGTGGGTGGTTGTCCTTTCCACCAGCACACCTCTGTGAAAGACCCTGAACCTGGTTATGAAGGTGATTTCCAACTATCACAGATTCCACAACCTTCCCAGCATTCACATTCACTCCCAGCTCAGTTCTTCTTTCAACTACTGCATCAGCCTCTCCATTGATATCTCCTATTCCAAACTCCTCCCTATGGCTCGGCAGGCCATGACTGAGATCTGGATGGTGGATCCCCTCACCACCAGCAGACCTCCCCCCAAAATGTTGCTCCTGGTATTGCAGTGGCGATCCTATATTCATTGGAATTATAGCCTCAGTTTCTGATCCCGCCTCCCTATTCTGGGGTCTCACTGTGGGTAGAGCGAAAGGGTGGAACATCTCCAGGTGACTAACCGTCTGATTAGTGTTTTGTTGGGGTTGAGAATATGGCTGCAGTCCACCCACTAAATCCACCTCACCTTGCTGAACTAGTAACTGGCTTTTACCCTGCTCTACTTGATTGTTTTCCATCTCATCCTGGGTTCTATCCTTCTGATACTCCACTGACTGGTTTCCAACGCAAACAGCAAGCATTTTTCTAGAGTCGAAGAGTGAAGCTGGCTGTCTGGGCAGCAGCACCTGCCTAGAAATTGCACAGCCAGTACCACCTAACTGAGACTGACCGTGGTGCCTTCTGCTATCTGTTCCAACCTCAGTAGCTGGTTGACAAACAAGTGAATAACCTGGTTCACCATCTACAACCGTTTCACCTTGGATTGCTATTGCGCAGACTGCTTCAGAGGAGCTAAGATCTTCTCCCATGGAAGCAATTGGATTTTCGCCCAAATTCGTAGCAGCATTGTCCCCCTGATTGGCATTTTTACGATCATCTGATTGATTTCCAAAGATATCAAGCTGAGGAGTTTCAACCACTGTTGAGACCTTTTCACAAACAGGTGCTGGGGGCCTCAACTGACCATGAAATCTTCTGAGCACCCACTCCTTGGTGCTTTCGTTGGTAGTGAGCTTGATGGACAGAGAGTTAAACAATGGTTCCATCTGCACTATAATGGGATAGGCCTTCCCCAAAACCAACAATTCCAAGACAATGTTAAAATTTACACCCGGATGAGGAATCACCTTAATACGAGCAAATGCCTGGAAATAGCTGAATATGGAGTTTGAATCTATTTGAATGATCTTGCCGAAGAAACTTGCCAGATCCAGAATGACGGACTCAATCCAGGCGTGGGCTAGGATGCCAAATAGTCGAATCCAAATGCCATCACCACCGGTTACCTCTGCCGGAGTCCACCGTTCAGCCGTCTGTAGCCCCATTTCGTTGATCAAAACAGAGTTTCTCCAGAACGCTTCAAGCTCTTCCTTGGATTTAAATGTCAGAAGGAATTTCTGGCCTGAAATCCTAACTACCTCCACATTCTTCTCTTTTAGACTGGACTCCTTCATAGCTCCTATCAGTCTATCAATTCGGACATCCGGATCCGACGCAGTCCCCACCAGAGCAAGATTTAATGCCTGCATCCGGTCCTCCACTGCTCGCGAATCAGCAATGGTTGTAATCCCTAAGCTCTCCGTCATCTGATTGGAAGCTCCCTTTTTAGGCACTCTGACTGTTGCCGCAAAAGAACGATCTGGAGGTGGGCCCTCCGCCAGGGTTTGGGGTCGAAGAGGGAACGACATTGATGCCCTAGGGCGAGAATGCCCATTCGCCCAATCGATGTGAGCAACCCTACCATCGATTCTCCTTCCGTTCAGACATTGAATCGCGTTGTAAGCATCCTGCTCATGACAGAATCGGATGAAAGCGAAACCCCGGGGACGATTTTGTTGTTGATTCCATGGAATTAAAACCTCCTGCAGTTTCCCAAATCGGCTGAAGATGCGATGAAGATCTTCATCCGAAGTATCGTAGGTAAGATTCGCAGCAAAGATGGAGAAAGAAGATGGAGACGATCGAGATTTCCTGGGCAGAACCGTCTCCCACGGGGCATCCCACACCCGCTCTTGCTCTTCCATTGTTCCCCTCATGCTTCTAGGTTTTAGTTTCCCAATCACACCTCGCTGTTTGGGTCTGGTACGGGTGTGAAAATTCAATTTTTGCTGTCATTGGTTTAATGCACGCAACAACTGAGGAAGGCCTAAAGGTTCAAGCTTATGTAGCCACCGGCAAGAATCTAATTTTCCCGGGCAAAAATCAAATTTAACTGACCAAGAATCTTCACTACTGTTGTGCATCCATCTTTGCAGAAGGGCATTAATGGGTGTTTTATAATGCAAACATACATGCTCACATTCTGTGCCTTGTAATATGTCATTGTGTACATGAAAATTTCTGGATCAAATTGATTTGCATACCCTTCTTATATGCATCCAATGCTGGGACAAGGCTGTGATGACAATGATTTAGACTTTTTTGTTTTCTCACAAATGTACATGCATAAATACATGATTATGCAGTCCACGCAGTGTGTATAGCGTCATCTCGATCTATAACTCAGATACCTCCATCTCCCATTGCTTATGTTGGCATGCTTACATAAGCCAACAGTCCCACGCATATACCTAAGATGTATGTGCATTCATACATTCTGTATAAATGCAGTAGCCATGTTCATTGATACAGTTTTCTTTGAGACATTCTGGATATCATGTAATTTATTTCACAGGAGCCAACCCTTTTTTATTTTTATTTTTTCCAGTTTGGATCGAGAATCGCCAGAGAATCAAATAGGAAGAACTTTGGTAGCAACCGTGCAGCAAACCAGGCATCTGCTGGGAGTGTAGTAATCCATGAGCCAAGAAGTTAATTTCATTCTGCATCCACAACTCATTTCATGCACGAATAGTCATCCATCGGGGCCCCAATGGAGTGTGCTAAGGCTTTTATATGGATGAAAAGATGCAGGTTCAGCTAGCCACTTGTCTCCCATAGTCAATATATGGGTTTTTTTTTTTTTTTTTTAAATTATTGTAATTTATTTCTATTTAATTTTCTAGCAGTGCCTGTAGTGAAAATCTATAGACAAGTTACTGCCAGTATGTTGAACCGTTTCGTGGACCACCATGGAAAGGGCACAGGGGCCTAGAGGTGGACAGCTATTTCTGTTGTATATGATTCTACACCTGTTTCTTGTTTATATATATATATATATATATATATATATATATATATATATATATATATATATATATATATCCCATCCAATATGTTTCTTGGATATTTGGAGCAATGTAAACGGTATCGTTATTCCTGTAAACAGGCGTATGGAGTTGATTTTGGTTATAGAGGAGACCGATTTCATCTCTATATTCCATTTGATTGAAATGTGAATCTGGACCGTGCCTGTTGTAGGTCCGATTGTGGATGGAACATTGCCTAATTCGCACACATACCCTAACCATTCAATCAGTGGTTTGTGATTAAAATAAAATGGTCCATGGTCCAAATTCAATGGCCATTGTTAGATGGTTAAGATCGCCAGATCTTTGAGTGACTCAGTTGAGTTCTTCTGACTCTTGATCGCCAAGACTTTGTAATATTTAATAGTCCAGAAGTGCTCCAGTGCTTTCAGAGCACTGTAAGATATGTTCTCCTAGTTGCATTGGAATACTCAAGTACGATACATTGATCTAGACTGTTAATGAGGTCCAACAAATTTTATGGACTGCCACCTAAGCATCCCACTGATTCAACAGATATTAACCATTTGATCAGTGACCTTTTATACGGACAGCCAATATCGTTTACACAGGAACGTGTCCAGTCAGCTATTTGATCCATCTATAGGGGGAAAAGGCCAAATTAAAGGACGGATTAGATCATTTGATCCATGCAATTTTTGCAGGAGATGCATGGAATGTGTCCTGAGTTTAATGAACACAGTGGACAATGGTTGGTTGGACCATCCAAGTGAACTAATTTTACAGGAGCACTGCTAGGACTCGTTTGGCATCTCTACTCTAATCTAACAATAGCTTTTCAAAGAAGAGCTACTCTAATAAGCTCTTTTAATTTTAGGTCTTGTTTTAAATAAGTTAGTTTGGTAAAATCAAGTTTTTAAAACGAAAAGAAGCTCTTATAAAATAAGCACGTTTGGTAAAACATTCAAATAGAGTAATTGATGTTATTTTTGAAGATTATAACAACTCTATTATAAGAGCAATTTGAACCCTTCTGGTTGCTCTCATCATAGATTGACCATGCTCCGAATGGCAAAAGAATTGATGGCTAAAGCATGTTTTAAGATACTTGGACTGTCTACTATGTTAAATGTTGGTTGTGGATATTCCACATGGAGCCCACTCGTCCATCATGTGAGCTAAACTTTCATCCATCATGTGAAGTTTGTCTTGGATGTGGACAATTCATTGTTAGGTGCAGATCATTTCCCAGTGCAATTTCAAAAGGATGTGGGAGGGTTGAAAATTAATTAAATACCTTTACTGTCGGTTTAGAAAAAACTACATTGTAAACGAGTTTAGCGCTCCCAATTGGGTGGGCCCTACAGTGATGTTTCAGACATCCCAGCCAACCATCCGTCCCATCAACTTAGGCCGGTGGCCCAAAAATCAAGCCAATCCTTAATTCAAGTCTGCCACACCAACGGAAACAGCTAGCTGAGGATTAAAAATAATCTTGATGGCTCATAATTTATATTGTAGTGGATATGGCTCATTACAATACACTTAGAAACAGCAGGGAAAAAAGAGATGGAGAGAGAGCATGCCGCACATGCGCACAGAGAGATAGAGAGAGAGAGAGAGAGTGTTGATTTCAATGACTAGCCACTTATTTCCACTTTTTCTGTTGGTGTGGCTCACGTGAGCTTTAAATTCTAGTGTAATGAGCAACAAGCCACCGAAACAGATGTATGATGTGGGTATCACATACTCATCATGATGGCCTCACCAAGTCTTTGTTGTACTATCTCCCTGTAATTACTATATGTCATTTAAAAATCTAAAATACCCTCAATATATATAATAGGGATAAACTATCATCTCTAAGTCGTTATATTATACGTTTTAGATATGGGGATAGTTATATATCTATTTTAGATTTAAATAAAATAAAATAACGAAAGTATACACTTACGGAAGCAGAGTTCCATACCTTCACCCTTACTTTTTTACATCAAAGTTCAACTTTGACCGGGCTTGACTTGCTGAGTGAGTCGGTTTGAGTTACTGCGAGTTGCACCGGATCAAACACGGTTGCCAAATCAACAAGTCTCTCTAGAACTCATCTCCGGGTCAAGTTCAAAAGCAAGTTTCTCACTGTCTTGGCTCAAAATTTCCCAAGTCGAGTTGACTTGGCTGAGTTTGGAGACATACCCGCGAGTTCTAGAACCATGTAAGAAACACCTAAATTGCAAATAGAAAAAAGAAACATTCCAGCGAGTTCTAGAACCATGTAAAAAAACACCCAAATTGCAAATAGAAAAAAGAAACATTCCAGCGAGTTCTAGAAACACGTAAGAAACACCCAAATTTCAAATAGAGGTATGTCATATACAAGTAGCTTCTCTCTCTCTCTCTCTCTCTCTCTCTCTCTCTCTCTCTCTCTCTCCATTTTAGGTGGATGGGAAGTGAAAATGATAGGCAAGGCCACATGGGCATTTGGCAGAAATTCTCAACATAACTTCCTCCTCTCCCTCTACCAAAATGATCTTCTCTGCATTGTAGGGTGGAAAATGGCCGGATTGGGCTGGCCTTGGACTTAGTCTCCCCCACTATGGGTTGAGCCCGAAAATAACTAGGATCATGGTTTTGAGTCAAGACCAGATGAGTCACCGAATCATGGATTCTTGAAAGATTCATCTAATGTTTTTTGGACAGTGCAATGGCCGTTCAAGTGCTGTTTTTGTTGGCTTTACAAAGCCCAGATGGTAACAAGTGCAGCTCACGTACAAGGGAGAGAGAAGATATACTATATTATTTTTTTTTTAAACAAAGAGTGCTGCTGTAATGAGAAAGACTTGCTGTAGACTGCTACTGCTGTAATGAGAAGCACTTGCTGTATTCCTGACGCAGCTACACGATCACAACACTTCTATTTGTAGGTTTAACTAGAGATTACGGAAGACAATATTGTCCCTGTCTAATACATTCGCCAGGGATAGAGACTGTATAGATTTCAAAAAATAATAGAAGGCATTGGGCAGCCAAATAGTTATATAGAAACTAAATTTGCATTTGGAAAGATGAAACGGTTTGCTATTTTCAACACTCCCCTTCAAACTGAAAACATCTTTATTGCAAGCTTTGTTCTTAGTCTTTTGAAAGCATCAGTTGGTAAAGCCTTCGTAAAAATGTCCGCCACTTGTTCTGCAGTATTACAATATTCCTGTTTTACTATTTTTTGTTTCACATAATCTCTTATGAAATAGAACCTGGTGTCGATGTGCTTGTTTATGAAATGGTACCTGATGTCGATGTGCTTGCTTCTTTCATACTGTACTGGATTCTTTTGCGAACTCAATTGTAAACTTGTTATCCACATATATGATTATGGATTCTTCTTGCGGATGCTCCAGGTCCTTTAGCAAGTTCCTTCAACCAAATTGCTTCACAGACCGTGGACGATGCTATCACATACTCTGCTTCACAACTGTATAAAGCGACCACGTTTTGTTTTTTTGAATTCCATTTGAAAGCCGTCAACCCGAGATAGAAAACATATCCTGTGGCGCTTTTCTTTTTATCTTGATCACCTCCCCAATCATTGTCTGAGTATCCATATAGCTTCATTTTATTGTTATATTTATAGAATAGACCGAATTCCATAGTTCCTTTCACGTACTTGAGGATTCCCTTAGCAGCGAGCCAACGTGATTCTTTTGGTGCTTCCATGTACCTGCTTAGAAGCCCAATACTATAACACTCCAAATTTTTGTTATTTTGGATTGCCAGAAATTCTTAAATTATTTATTTATTTATATAACTAACCACATTGTTACTTACTGACCCTTGACGCTCGAGATAAGCCTATACGTGCCTGGTACCGATAAAGAACCGTATAAATAAGATTGATCAACCGTAGAAAACCAATGAATCCAACCGATCACTTAAATATTAAGTTTAGCCCCATGATTTATTCACATAGGGCTCAAATCTAACCCGACCTACCACCGACTAATCAAATAACCGTAACTAAATTAGAGATCTATCCAAACCCGAGCCAGCTATGGGTCGGACCTTAATTAATAAACCAAATCAACCTGGTTACTTTTTTAGCCTAAAACCGATGGTTTAGAGTGATCATGACCGAATCACCATTTTCGCTAATTTCGAATAGGCCATACTGTGAACTTAGTTAATCCATACCTCAACAACTGCGCCCAAAAAATCTCCCTACCCAATTTACTCTAGAAATGCACTGATTACCCAAACAAGCTCTAAACCGCTCGTCAATGGGCCACTAGTTCCAAAATTATAAAGTAATGTCCATCTCATTGGGCTTGTGATCCATCGCGAGCAATGGACTCAAACAACGCCTGAAAATGGACGATTTGCACTGTCCAACCGGCGCTTGTAAAATGCAACTCTCCCAAGTAATAACTTGAAATTTGAATTTTTAAAACATTAGTCCCACTACTTAGGATAATGAATTAGGACACTTCAGCAGTCGGATTTCACCCAAACTTGCACCACATGTCGAGAATATTTCCCTGCACTTATCCACCGAATTTGACCCTTGATCGTAAGATGGTGACCGTTGATCGTAAAACAAACCCTTGTGATCAATCCTCGCATCCGTTTGTCACCAAACCTTGGATAGCCCCTCATCAGACCATAGGGCACCCATCCCATAACTCAGATGGGCCAGGGGGCCACCAGGGCAGCCCCGAAAGCCACAAGTGGGCCCCGAAGGGGTCACTTGAGAAAGTAATTGGCACCTAGGGCCAATTGGACAAAATCCAAGCTATAAAAACCTTCAAACCCTTCTCTCCCTCACTCCCACAACAATTTCCAACAAAGAGAGAGAGAGAGAGAGAGAGAGAGAGAGAGAGAGAGAGCAAGGGGAGCTGGGAATTTGAAAGTTTCACTCTCCTACCTCCGTCATTCACCGAAAACCGCAGCCCTACCTCCGTAGAGGTGAAGTGTAACTGACCAAAGGTAACCATTCTATCTCTCCTCCATTTTCCTTAGCTTAGGCCACTTGCATGTGTCCTGACATACAATTCCTTTGGCACAGGGCCCCGGCACATCAAATTTACGGATTCGGTGCCACTAGAGCAACTCCAAGGACCTCCAATCTATGATAGGTGCGGACCATTACGTTTAGGTAGCTTGCTATCATGCCTAGAGCGAACCCTAGTGATTATGTGTGGAGATTTTGCTTTGCATGTTGCTACTATAGTATGACATTGCTGAATTTGAACTTGTGCATGAAATTTTCCTAAATCAGGAAAAAAATTCCAATTTTAACTTTCTTGATGCATGTGTTATTTGAATTTTTTGGAAATTGTGCAATTGCATGTATGTTATCCCTAATGTTGCTGATTTCACAAGTCGAATTCGGTTCGCATGTCCCATGTATGTGTAGATTAGGTAAAAATTGTTGGTTGTATTGTTGATTTGTTGACCATTGTGGAATTCCTAGTTAGGTTCTCCCCAAAATTTCACTAAGTTAGCAAGATGAAATCATGCACATGCCTCTCACATGTGTGGAGTGGGTGAATTAATCGCCTACATTTTGCCATGTAGGCCCAATTTTTCATATAGTTGGCTATAGTGCCCATTCCCATTTTATGTTTTCTCGAAACCTAGACCCACGTGCATGTCGAACTAGGAATGCCCTGAATTACACCAAATGATAACTTGTGTATTGATAGTGAGTGCGGATTATTATTATACATACTTGATTTTCCTCACAATTACAAGTAGATCAACTTCTACTTATTTATATTGCTTTTATACACTGCACCCTCTTTGGATCGGCCAACAATTTGGAATCTTCTTGGGTAGCCCTTTCGATTAGGTCCGCCCACGAGTAAATCTGGCCCGACTAGTCAAATTGCAAGTTGTCGGCTGTAGTTGGACTACGCGAGACGTCGCTCTCAAGCCGAACAGCCCGTTGTTCGTCTCGTTGAGACAATTTGGCCCACCGGTTGGCCATCCTTGTACGTTAACCATATTTGTACATGCCTGCTTGAACCTGAGGCACCCTTTACCTATTTACACACACTGACAACCATTAATTGCGGCCCACAAGACTCATGAACTGGGGATGGTGGTATGGAACACTATGCCCGAGTTGTCAGCCTACGCTGGGGTGACGAGCTTCCCCGTAGTAACCAATGAGCAAATAAACTCGTGAGCCAGGGATGGTGGTATGGGACACTCTGCCCGAGATGTCGACCTACGCTGGGGTGACGAGCCTCCTCGTAGTGACTGCAAGCAAGACTTTAATTGTCTTAAACGCTTTCGTATGATTTTAATTATGGGAATAACGAACCTAAACAGGCCAATGATCGTGAGAGCCATACGGCCACGGACGCCAGAACCGCGCGATTGGATTAGGGCATTGATTTATCAGGATATCTCGGTTTCCCCAAACTGCTAGATGAATGAATATAATTAATCAACTTAGCTAACATTCACAGTACATTGCATTGGTTACTTTGGCGATTCGGCAGTCGAGGTCGCACTAAGGGAGTGTTGGTCATTCGTAATCATTAGATGTTGTCACTCGAGGGAATGTTGTGGTGAGGACATGCATCATATCATTGAATCATGCATTTACATTAACCAGAGTATTTAGGATTCTTTGAATGTATATCTTTCAATAAATTCATTCCTGTGTATGATAACCTATATAACTTATTGTTAATGGTACCACTAAGTTGGCTACTCACTCCCACTCTGGGATGATGTTTTAAAACACCAAATAGAACCTATCATAGATGCAGGGATGATGGAGCTAGATGTGTTGGAGGGTGCCAGCATAGACGACGAGGAGGATCTGACATACTACCAGACCTTCGGCGGCTCCTTTTAGCTTATGTATGGATGATCGCAAGGTATGGGCTAGGGCCCTAGTCGTTTGAGATATTTGTATGGGTGGGACTAGATCCTTGTTCTTGATTTACTTGTGATTGGATTTTAGATATTCTATGTGTTTAGCAGCACTTATTTCTGTTTGCGATTAACTTGTGCTTCATGGTTGCTAAACTCTCCATTGCTTATGAAATAATCCAAATGTAAGTGAAATTTGAAGCCCATTAGGGCACACGTGGCACCCAGGAATTTGGGAGCCGAGTTCCTACTCGGTCCCTGAAATTCGGGGCTTTACACACTGTATACAATATCTGACCTTGTGATTGGGAGGTACCTGAGGCTTCCAATCAGACTCTTAAAAATGGTCGAGTTCACATTTCTTCCTTCACATTCTCTTGTCAATTTCAAGCCCATGCTACAAGTGTATTTACAACATTGTAGTTGGTCATCTTAAACTTTTCAAGAAGTTCTTTTACATATCTTTTTTGTGATATAAAGATGTTGTCAAGTTGTTGTTTCACCTCGATGCCCAAGAAGAAGGTAATAAGTCCGCCATCAGTCATCTCGAATTCCATGAACATAGCCTTCTTGAATTCATGGAACATTTTTTTTATTGTTCCCTGTGAACAATAAGTTATCAATATATAAGCAGGTCATGAGCATATTTCCATGAGCATTCTTCATGATGTGGACCGCATACTCATATAGATATTTGGCGAAGCCATTTCTTTGAAGATAGCTATCAATACATGCATTCCAAGCACGTGGGCTTGCTTTAACCCATACAAGGCTTTCTTCAGACAATATACCTTGTGTTCTTCTCCTTTTATAATAAAGTCATCAAGTTGGTCAACATAGAACTCTTCTTCAAGTATTTCATTCAGGAATACAAAATTCACATCCAGTTGGTAGATTTTCCAACTGTGATGAGCAACAAGAGAGATTATCATCCTTATGGTGTCAAGTCGAGCAACTGGAGTAAAAACTTTTTCATAGTCCATGCCATACTTTTGTTTATAGCTTTTAGCCATGAGCCTTGCTTTATAGTGATCGATCTTTCCATTGACTGTACACTTGATCTTGTACACCCATTTGACACCAATAGTTCTTTGGCCTTGAGGAAGCGAAGTCAGCTCCCAAGTGTCATTTTTCTCAATGGCATGAATTTCCTCTTTCATGGAAATTCTCCAGCATTGTTCTTTTACAGCTTCATGGAATGTAAGGGGCTCATGATCTGCATTCAGGCAAAAAAGATTGACTTCTTCTGTTTGTTCATAGATTTCTTCTAAACTCCTCATTTTGATAGGAGTCATGGATGAGGAGAAGCTGATAAAACTTCTGGCTGATGAGGTATTTCTAGGAGAGATGAGTTATTCTTCTGTCTCGAACCGGTTTTCTTTAAAAGTTCCTTCTTCATTCCTTCTCCATTCACCTTCCTCACTAAAGACTACATCTCTACTTACTACTACTTTAACATCTCGGGAAAATCCGTATAAGGACCCGAGTACCACCTCAGGCAGAAATCACCCAGGACCAAAACCTTTGGAAATTAGGTTAATATTAGCAAGTGCTAAACTAGAGTACTTGTGAAATTAGCACTAATCATTTTAAATATGATCTGCAAGACCCAAATCGTGCAGTATCATTGATGCTATATTACCCTGAAATCTAGAATCCATTTCTAAACGCAGTTGCTCTCGGGAGCACACCAAAACTCCGTATTGGACCTGGACCGCACGTCGAGAGTCCGATGACCGCAAAACTATACAGTTATGACCGCATTACTGGACTTGACAACCCCTTCGGAAATTAAGTCTTAATTGTGTCTAAAAATGCACAACTTGAGCCCAGAGCAAAGTGTGTGAGAAATGCGAATATCTTTAGAAATGAAATCCGAATTTAAGTAATCTGAGTCGTGTCGCTTGCGGGCCAAATATAAGGATTTAGACCATCAGAATCTGACCCAAATACACCCTCGGATTAGGGAAAATGTCCCACACATGTCGATGTACTTGTGGCCCTGATCGAGTGACCGTGACCATTAAACTGAAACTAGTCCGCCACGGCTGATCTACAAACCCGATCAGAACGAAAACTAGCCTGACCTAGATCCAGGGTCAGGGAGCTTAAGTCCAACCGCACGTGGAAAAGGGGCCACCAGAAGTGCTCCATTGGACTGAAACAGATGCCCTTTGGATATAACCTAAGTATAACTTGGCCCTGAGGCCATTTCCATCAGTCCTGGGCCTATTTAAGGACCTTAAACCCTCTCTCTCTCACCTCATACGAATTTGATAAACCCTAGGCGAGAAAGGAGAGAAAAAAGAAGGGAAAAGAAAGAAAGTGAGAGTGAGAGTTGGAGATTATTCCTGGGATTCGATCCCGCTATTCCACGTACTCAACCACCATTCCTGTATCGCAATACAAGCGATTCCGATTCTGTCCATAGATAAGAAAACCCAACCCTAACCTGTTTTAGGGTTTCAGATAATGTGAGTTATGAAATAGCTAACCTAATTCATGCTATAGGTTGCCAATCCGCCGTTGACAAAGACCGAGTGTTTAAAACGAATCTGTTACTTGTTTACCAGCATAAGGTGTAGACTATAAACGTATAGGTTATGGTTTTCAAGGCTTTCAATGTCAGTTAATGATTTATGACTGACTTGAATTACTATCACATGCTTGGACACGATATTTCCCGTACTTTACACATATGTATGAACTATGTTGAATATAGTGTATTCATGTGTTTGTTGAAATATTTGTATGAGTATGGATTCTAGATATGGGTTTGCCATGATTAACTCTTGTAGACATATGGTTGAGGTATACGTGAAAACTCCTTAGTGAAAGGATTTGCCCTAAAATGTGCTATAACCAAAATACATCATGTATGTTGGAATGTGTAGTCTAAGTGTTTGTAGAAATGTCTGAATGAACAAGTATGTAGTAAATTGTACTTTATATGGGCGTTGAGATGAGATTCTCAACTATCTTAACGATGTGTATAATTTCCTCCATGTTTCTTTGTCTGTTTTACTTAGGGACTGCATATGTGTGAATTCATGTTTAAGTTGAAATCCATCAAATGCTCACATGCTTATATGATTGAAATTATTGATCCATTACTGCTCTGATTATCTTATAAGATCATCTATTGTAATTGAATGTGCTTGGGACTACGGTATAGTCCAGGCAATTGGTAACAGGCACTGAATGGGTGGCTAAGGTTATTTTGCCACATAGGACGTGATCGATGAATCCTAGCCGTACTTGGGATGTCGGCAGTGGTTAGGCCACACGGAGTGCTTACGCATTTCATGTCGATCAACTCAACGTGCGCTCGTACTAGTCGAGCTCGTTAAGTAACCCGATTGACCCGATGTATGTTCACCATGTATGGATGCTACTGCTTGAATCTAAGGTACCAAACTCACCAGTGAAAATCCCTTTAACCTTGGTACTTTGATTTGCTAAGACTCATGAGCCGGGCATGGTGGTATGGGACATCGTGGTCAAACTGTGGGCCTACGCTGGGGTGACGAGCCTCCTCGTAGTGTCCAGTGAGCAACACAGCCTCGTGAGCCGAATACGGTGGTATGGGACACTGTATTTGAGCTGTCGGCCTATACTGATAAGGTGACAAGCCCTTTGTAGTGACCTCGAGCATACGCTAAGACTGCGTAGAGGCGACGAGCCCTTACGTAGCAACAAGAGTACATACTAGGCCTGCACTGATAAGGTGACGAGCCCTTTGCAGTGACCTAGAACCGCAACATCGTATGAGAATTGTTAGGACTGACGACCCTAGAATGGATCATTGTTTGGGAATTGATATAAGGGAGGTACCTTGACTTCCCAATTCTGCTGTATGAAAAGGACTAATAAGAACTTGGTAATCACGTTCATGCACCGCACTGCATGTGTCGTTTGGCTTTGAGTAGAGAGCACGAGGAAGTGACTGACATGCGCGACCATTAGATGAAGATCGCAGAGGGAGTGCAGGTGAGGGCATGCATCATTTATACGTACCATTCTTGCATTAATCAGAGTACTTAGGGATGTTTGATTGTATTGTTTTATCATTACTGCTTGACTGAATTGAGAACATGTTAACATTTGCTTTATTGTTCCATTGAGTTGATCACTCACTCCCGCATTACGGGACGGTGTTTTAAACATCAAGCAGACTTTATCTTAGTTGCAAATGGAGACCCGACTGATGAGGCAGAGGCAGATTTCGCAATCGATGAGGATGTTTTCTCATATATGCAGTATTCAGGCGGGTTCATATAGACCGTTCTGATCGACGGGGCTTCAGGGTTATACTTGTAGTGGACTATTACATTTTGACATTTTGTATTTTGAAACAATACATGTAATTATTGACCTGGCAATGCATACATACTTTGGGGACTTAAACTGGTTTATAAAGTTATACATATTCATTTCAGTCTTCCGCTTGCATATTACAATTGTCCCTGGATTATGTTTTGCTGTTTTGGCTTAATCTCATTCATGTTTTATGCACTAATACAGACAACATACAACCATCATTAAATATGTTGCATAAGTGATGTGTTGGAACTCGGGAGTTGGGTTTCTACTCGACCTCCGATTTTCAGGGCGTTACAATTACTTTGTTGGTTAGTGGATTGTAAACCTTGGCTACATCACTATATTCAATGAAGATGCATTTCTTACCACGATCATCGAGCTTCTTTCTTCTCGCCTCTGGAACTTGAGCGTACGTAATACACCCAACGATTCTTAGGTACACCATGGTTAATTTGTAACCATACCATGCCTACTGTGGTGTCATGTTCCTGATACTTTTCGTAGGGCACCAATTGAGCAGATAAGCAATACAAGCAACTGCCTCTGCCTGGAAATTTTTTGGCAGTCCTTTTTCTTTCAGCATGATCCTCATCATGTCGAGTATGGTATAGTTATTCCGTTCTGCTATGCCATTCTGTTGTAGACTGTAGGCTGCTATGAACTACTACTTAATGCCTTGTTTTCTACAATAGTCTCCAAAAGCTTTTAAGGTGTACTCCCCACCTCTGTCAGATCTAATAACTTTGATTTTGAAGCCACTTTCAGTTTCAACATGAGCTTTGAAATTCTTAAAGATAGTGTAAGCAACAGATTTTTCTTTGATACAATATACCCATAGCTTTCTGATAGAATCATCAATGAATGTAATAAAGTATTTATTACCTCTAAGAGAGGTTATTTCAAATAGTCCACAGATGTCTGTGTGAACCAACTACAATAGCTCTTTTGCTCTTTGTGATATTGGGAATGAGTTTCTTTGTTGCTTGTTAAGTGTGCATGCCTCACACACATGTTCTGGATCTTTAATGGACAGCAAGCCATGTACCATGCTTGATGATGACAAAAGCTTCAGGCTATTGAAATGGAGATGCCCAAAGCAAAGATGCCATCTCCATGATTCATTCATTATAAGACCATAGAGACACTTCTTAAGTCTTGTATTGATATCAAGCAAGAACATGTGATTCTTTGCCATTTAGATTTGAGTAATAAGTTTCCCATGCGCATCTCTCAAGGAAAGAGAGAAGTTCTCCATGTGTATGATATACCATTTTTCAAGGAGATGGCTGATACTGAGTATGTTACTTTTCATGTTTGGTACGTAATATATATTAGAGATGTAATTTGGCACACCATTATTTTGATAAATTTTGATTTTTCATTTTCCTTTCATGGGTACCTTTGATGAATCACCGAAACTCACATTGCCACAAACATCTTTTGTGAGTTCCACAAAGAGTTCTTAATTATTGTCACTCATATAATTGCTCGCACCAGTATCAAGATACCACACGTCCAACAGGTCACACGCCTTTTTCTTGTGCAAGAAGAAGTCTAAAGTTTTCATTTTCATGATGAGATGCTAGGTATAGTTGAATCATTCATCGTGATCCACTTTACTCCAATAGTCAGAGGTATAGTGGTCAATCTTGACGCAATTATGGCATTGTACATTTCTTATGTTTCCACGACCATGGATGGATCTTCCTCTACCAATTCCTCTTTCATGGACATTGGTAAATTTTTGTTGATTTTGAGCATGGCTTTAATGATATTCATGCCCTCTACCTCTTGTACGATTGTTATTGGTGTGACCACCTCAAAAATGGAAGTTTCCATGACCAGGACCGGTCTTTTGTTCATTTAGAGTTAATCTTGAATCCAATGCTTGCTCCAAATTTGTAGAACTAGCATTCTTTAGTATTATTTATTCATGAACTTGCAACGATCCCATTAATTTCTCAATGAAGAGCTTTTCAAGATCTTTTAATTCTTCAATGGCCATAACCAAATGTTCAAATTCGGTTGTGAGGGATCGAAGCACCTTTTCAACTACACGAATGTCTTTGATTTTTTCACCATTTCTTTTTAAGTTATTAATAATAACAAGTAGTCGTGAAAAATAATATGAGATGCTCTTGCCTTCCTTCATGTGAGCGGCTTCGAATTCAGCTCTAATAGTTTGTAGCCGGACTCTCTTTACCCGATCCACAACCTTAAAGATGGTACTTAGTGTCTCTCATGCTTGCTTGATGTCGCTTCGGCGATCCTTTCAAATGTGAATTCATCCAACCCTTGATAGACAATAAACAATGCCTTCTTATCCTTCTTCCTTTGGTCTTTGAGGGCGGCCTTTTGTCCAGCGAAGTAAGTGGCTTCTTGCTCCATAATAGACTCTACATACCTGTCGGTGATGATCTCCCATAGATCTTGTGATCCGAACAGAGCCTTCATCTAGATGCACTAATTTTCGTAATTTTCATTACACAACTTTGGAATCAGTAAGTGAATACTGGTGGCCATCTTTACACAAACAAACTCTTTATGGGTCAGACGAATTGGCTTTACTAAGCCTCAAGACAATTTATGTTTTTTAAGAGAAGGAAAGGAGAGGGATGAATAGAATTCTGGTTTTTTTTTTTTTTTTTAAAGAAAAAAAAAAAAACTGCTGCCGACTCTAATAGGGAACCTTAAGAAAAAAAACCAGTTTGTTGGCTTTAGAAGGTCCTGATGGTAACAAGTGCAGCTCACTCACGTGCAAGGGAGAGAAAAAAAAAATATACTATATTATTTTAAAAAAAAACAAAGACTGCTGCTATAATGTGAAAGACTTGCTGTAGCCTGCTACTATTGTAATGAGAAGCACTCGCTGTATCTTTCATGCAGCTACACGACAGATATTGCAAAAGACAATATTGCACCTGTCTAATACATTCACCGATGGTAGAGACTCTACAGGTTTCAAAAAATAATAGAACACATTGGACAGCCAAACAGCTCTCTGGAGAAACTAAATTTGCGTTTGGGAAGATGAAACGGTTTGCCATTTCCAACATGCTTTTTCCAAATAAGGCCCATCCACAGTAGGTGCCACCGGATGAACGGTCCTGATCAACTACACGCGACTGTCAGATCTTTCCCGCCAACATGCCACCTGTTTACGAGATCAGTACCATGCAAATGGTAGGGCCCACAATGAACATATCCTTTCTGGAAAATCAGGCTGATCCGTTCACTAGGTGGGCCAAGCCAATATGTAGAGTCAACCGCCGATTGTTGCTTGATTTCAAAAGTAATGCCTAGATACCTAACGAACGGACGGATATTATTTTTGTGCAGGCAATCTTCATGATGGGGCCTAACGTTTTAATGGTCATGATGTCCTGCACAAGTGAAAGATGGTACGGTTGCAGGATTTTGTCTCTGGATGGGCCACACATGCAGCGTACGTCTATCCAGTAATCGGGTGACGGTCCATCTATTGACACTGATATGTATATATTCTCGAATGTCAAGTGATCACTGAAGATGATCTTGACCATTGACTGGTGGGGCTTGATCGTGGACCGATGGATGCTTTCATTTCTCAACGGTCAGTTTGCTTACTCCTCGTAGATGGTCGAGTTCATCTGCTCAGTCTATTCACTATTTTCAGAAATTGACCATCAGACGACCATGCAGGTCTAAGATGCACAAAGATAAGAATGCCACTATATTTATAAAATAAAAACATAATCATACGTGTTATGAACAAGTCTAGGGGTATTATCAGTCATTTAGATTCAGGCGAAAAGAAAAGAAAAACGACCCAAGAAGAAGGAGAGGGAGGAATAAGTGTGCGTTTGGTTGCACCAAATATTATAAAATT
This sequence comes from Magnolia sinica, assembly GCF_029962835.1. Taxonomy (NCBI): domain Eukaryota; kingdom Viridiplantae; phylum Streptophyta; class Magnoliopsida; order Magnoliales; family Magnoliaceae; genus Magnolia; species Magnolia sinica. Next base: position 14,401,306 of record NC_080588.1, on the reverse strand, counting down.
GCATTACATTCATCCAACTTCATGATATTTGGTGCAACCAAACACCCTCTTAAAGAAAAAAAAAAAAATTATATAAAAAAAAGCAAACAAACAAACAGAATCCGGTTCAAATGAATGGAAGGAAGAAAGAAAGAAAGGAAATAAATAAATAAATATATATATATATATATATATATATAGAGAGAGAGAGAGAGAGAGAGAGAGAGAGAGAGAGAGAGAGAAATGAAATGAGAAAAAGATGGATAGTGTTGGAGACGGTGGTGGATTTATGCAAATCCAAAACAGCTGTTGGATTTATTTTTTCTAAGTTTAGAGTATTAGCTGGGTGAAGATAATGGTAGATATTTTCTGAATTTTCTCTTTTGATTTTTTCTTTCTTTAGCTGCCCATAGGATAAATCTAGACAGGGATAAATTAGTCATTTCACAGAATAAGAAAGCCTATAAAAGGCAGCAGTGTTATAAGTTTTTATTCATTCCAATATATAACAGCAGTTCTCTCTTCCTCTTTTAAAAGTTTCAGTTTTTTTCTTTGTGGCTGCAGCCACACGTCAGCAAGAAGCTGAGTTTTAGACCCAACAAACTGGTATCAAAGCCATCAGTTGTGGTGGGCCCATAACCCACAGGTCCCAGTTTTTTCTAGAAAAGTTTCCAGCAATTTTTAGCCAAAAACAGAATTTTTCAGAAAAATCTGTCCAAGAAAAAAAATCAGATTTCAAGGTTAAAAAAATCGGTTTTAAAAAATTAGTTTTCAGCCAAGGATCTACCATTTCAACCAAAAAATATAATAAGATTTTAGCAAAAAAAATAAATCTATTTTTTTAAAAAAATATATTCAGATTTCTATTTCATCCATCTCCCTTCATTTTCAAAAAAAAATAATAATAATAAATAAAAAATCAGCCATTCCTTAAAAAAAATAGAAGAGATGGCCAGCACAATCCAACCGTAGGTTCTTAAGTTGTCAAAGGACAACTATGAAAAATGGTGCATCCAAATGAAGGCATTGTTCGGGTCACAAGAACTATGGGAGATCGTTACCGATGGGTATGAAGAACCCACTATGAAAGAAGAAGCTACCTTCACCAACGAAGAAAAGACCGCTCTCAAAAATCAAAGGAAGAGAGACAACAAGGCTTTGTTTCTCCTCTATTAAGGGTTGGATGAATCCACCTTCGAAAAGATTACCGAAGCAATATCAAGTAAGTAAGCATGGGATACCCTTGGCACCATCTTCAAGAGTGTAGATCGAGTGAAGCGGGTTCGCCTTCAAACATTAAGAGTCGAGTTCGAAGCGACTCACATGAAGGAAGGTGAGAATATTACTGATTATTTTTCGTGTTTGCTTGTAACTGTCAATAATTTAAAAAGAAATGGTGAGAAGATTGAAGATGTCCGAGTTATTAAAAAGATACTTCGATCCCTCACAACCAAGTTTCAGCATGTGGTTGTAGCGATTGAAGAATCAAAAGATATCGAGAAACTCTCCATTGAGGAGTTGATGGGATCGTTGCAAGTTCATGAGCAATGAATGCAGAAGAATGTCAGTTCCATGCCGATGGAACAAGCTTTGGAGTCAAGATTGACTCTGAATGATAACAATGGTGGACATGGAAGTTCACAACGTGGTGGACGTTTTGCTAACAATCGCGCAAGAGGCAGAGGGCATGGATACCAATAAAGCCATGGTCAAAACCAGTAGAAAAATACCACTTTCTGTGAAAGAGGAAATGGTAGAGGTAGATTTATGCGTGGACGAGGAAGTACAAAGAACATCCAATGCTATAATTGCAAAAAGTTTGGCCACTATGCATCTGATTGCTAGAGCAAGCCGGTGACTCAAGACGAGTTATCCAACTATGCCAAAGCATCAGGCCATAAACAAGAAAGCTCCACACTTCTCCTTGCACAAGAGAAAGATAGTGATCAGCAGGATGTATGTTATCTCGACACGGGTGCAAGTAATCACATGTGCAGCGATAAGAAACTCTTTATGGAACTCACAGAAGGAGTTCATGATGATGTAACGTTTAGAGACTCATCAAAAACGCTAGTGAAAGGTAAAGGTAAAATCAAAATCTTTCAGAAGAATGGTGTTCCAAACTATATCTCCAATGTGTACTATGTGCCCAACATGAAAAGTAACATACTGAGTCTCGGACAACTCCTCGAAAAAGGGTATGTCATACATATGGAGAACTCTTCTCTTTTCATAAGAAATATGCATGGACGTTTGATTGTAAAAGTCCAAATGGTGAAGAATCGTATGTTTCCTCTCCATATAAACACAATGATTGAGAAGTGTTTTTATGGAAAAGCAAAGAATGATTCCTAGATGTGGCATCTTCGCTTTGGCCATCTAAATTTCAGTGGCCTGAAACTTCTGTCTTCATTAAGCATGGTGCATGGCTTACCTGATATTGAAGCTCCAGAACATGTGTGTGAGGCGTGCACACTTGGGAAACAACAAAGGAACTCCTTTTTGAGTAAAGTATCCCGAAGTGTAAGAGAACCATTGCAGTTGGTTCACACTGACATCTGTGGACCATTAGAGCCAATCTCTCTTAGAGGTAATAAATACTTTATTACTTTCATTGACAATTTCAGTAGAAAATTGTGGGTGTATGTAATCAAAGAGAAGTCTACTACTTTTACTATTTTTAAAAATTTTAAGGCCCTTGTTGAAAAAGAAAGTGGTCTTAAAATCAAAACCCTCCGATCTGACAAAGGTAGGGAGTACACCTCAAATGTTTTTTGAGAATATTACAGGGAACATGGCATTAAGCAACAACACACTGCAGCGTACACACCACAATAAAATGAAATTGCGGAACGGAAGAACCACATCATCCTCGATATGATGAGGACTATGCTGAAGGAGAAAATTCTGTCAAAGAATTTCTGGGCAAAGGCAGTTGCATGTACTACTTATCTACTCAATAGGTGTCCGACCAAGAGTGTCAGATTCCAGACACCACAGGAAGCATGGAGTGGATAGAAGTCGAGCGTGGTGCACCTTAAGATCTTTGGGTGTGTCGCCTACGCTCAAGTTCCAGAAGCGAGAAGGAAAAAGCTTAATGATTATGGCGAGAAGTACATCTTCATCGGCTATAGCGAAGAGTCAAAGGCATACAAGCTCTACAACCCACTAACCAATCAGCTGGTGGTGAGTAAAGATGTAGTATTTTGTGAGGAAGAACATGGAAATGAAACGAGGAAAACTTGACCAAAGAAAAGCAAGACGAGGTCGAAGAATACGAAGAAGAGAGACATGAGAAGCAAGAACAGACACCCACATCACCCTCTTCAAATCACAAAAGTCCAAGAGTATGCTCCATCTCTCTTGGAAGTACTTCATCAAATCAGAATTCATCTAACACATCTTCATCCAATTCTCCTTCACCCTTGGCTCCTATTAAAATGAGAAGCCTCAACGACATCTATGCAGAAACTGAGGAAGTGAATTTTCTCTGCCTATATGCAGACCACGAGCCTCTCACATTCGAGGAGGCTATGAATAAAGAATGTTAGAGAAAAGCTATGGAAGAAGAGATTCATGCCATCGAGAAGAATCGAACATGAGAGTTGACCTCACTCCCCAAAAGTCAGAAGACCATTGGTCTCAAATGGGTGTACAAAATCAAGCGGAATACCGACGGTAAGATCAAACAATATAAAGCATGGCTCATAGCAAAAGGTTACAAACAGAAATATGGGGTAGACTATGAAGAAGTTTTCGCCCCAGTTGCTTACCTTGACACTGTAAGAATGATTATCTCCCTTGCAGCTCATCACAGTTGGATGATTTACCAACTAGATGTGAAATCTCCATTCCTAAATGGGGTACTCGAAGAAGAAGTCTACGTTGACCAGCCTGAAGGCTTTGTCATGCAAGGGGAAGAACACAAAGTGTATCGGTTGAAGAAAGCCCTGTATGGGTTGAAGCAAGCTCCTCGTGCTTGGAATGCACAGATCGACGGTTATCTTCAAGAGAATGGTTTCATCAAATGTCCATATGAGCATGTCGTCTACACAAAGAAGAATACCCCTGGTGATATGCTTATTGCTTGTTTATATGTTGATGATCCGCTATTCATGATGTTTGAAGAATTCAAGTAGGCTATGTTTAAAGAATTCGAGATGACTGATGGTGGATTGATGTCCTTTTTCTTAGGCATTGAAGTGAAGCAACAAGTCGACGGCATTTATAAATCCCAGAAGAAGTATACAAAGGAACTTCTTGAGAAGTTTCAGATGGTCGACTGTAAAGCTATAATTATATACACCTGTTACAACAGGCTTAAAGCTCACAAAAGATGGAGAAGGAAGAAATGTCGACTCAACCCTATTCAAGAGCATAATTGGAAGCTTAAGGTACCTCACAATCACTAGGCCAGATATAGTCTATAGTGTTGGGCTTTTAAGCTGGTATATGGAAGCCCCAAAAGAGTCACACTGGCTAGCTGCAAAACTAGATTGAGGTATATCAAATGGACTATTGAATTCAGTCTCTTTTATCCATACGATGATGAAGCAATGCTGTATGAATACTCAGACAGTGATTGGGGAGGTGACCAAGATGAGAGAAAGAGCACCATTGGCAATGTATTTTATCTCGGAACGACTGCTTTCACATGGAATTCGAAGAAGCAGAGTGTGATCACCTTGTCCACATGGGAAGCAGAGTACATGGCAGCATCGTTCACCATCTGTGAGGGAATTTGGTTGAGAAACTTGCTAAAGGAGCTGAAGCATCCGCAGGAAGAATCCACAGTCATATATGTAGATAACAAGTCGGCAATCGAGCTAGCCAAAAATACGGTGCAACATGGAAGAAGCAAACACATTGATACCCGATACCAGTTTTGAGAGATCATGTGAAGCAAAAAATGATGAAATTAGAGTATTGTCATACTACGGAACAGGTGGCAGATATTTTCACAAAGGCATTGCCGACAGATTCATTCAAACGACTAAGAACGATGCTCGGAATGAAGCCGGTTTTGGTTTGAAGGGGAGTGTTGGACACGGTGGTGGATTTGTACAAATCCAAAACCGTGATCTTATGAGCCAGCTGTGCATAACGTGTGAGAACCGTGTATGCTAGCTGTGCTATTGGATTTTTTTCTTAAGTTTAAAGTATTAGCTGGGTGAAGATAATGGTAGATATTTTCTGAATTTTCACTTTGGATTTTTTCTTTCTTTAATTGCCCCTAGGATGAATCTAGACAAGGATAAATTAGTCATTTCACATAATAAGAAAACCTATAAAAGGCAGCAGTGTTATACATTTTTATTCATTCCAATATACAGCAACAGTTCTCTCTACCTCTTTTAAAAGTTTCAGTTTTTTTTTTATGGTAGCTGCAGCCACACGTCAGCAAGAAGCCAGGTTTTAGACCCAACAGATAGATTGATTAACAGAGGCAAAACTTGTTTTCCATCCCTCACTCCAAAATCTTTCTCCAAACTACACCCAATCCCAAGCATCACCGTCGACGAGGTGGGGCCATCAATCTTGTGGTTGCAGATTGCACCCAAGTTGAAATCTTTAGATGCGGGGCTCCATGGGATTGGTGCGATTGCAAGCGGGACGTGATACTTCTCACATGGCCACTGTCATCAAAGTGAAAGAAGCGAAAATACACCGTCGTGATGAAACCAAAAAATGGAAGATCGGAGCCGAGTTGGAATGGCGGCAAGAAACCGTGATTGAGAGAGGGGTCTTTTTGGGTGATGGTATGGGATCGAATGGCCGGAAAGCATCCTGCAGTGTCGGTGGCATTGTGAGATGAGATGGGTAGTTGTGGATGGAGTGATTGAGCAAGATCTTCTTTCTTGGCCCATTGTCCGGTTGTTCGCATGCATGCTTTCAGTTGCTGCAGTGGAGGCATGGGTCAGAGAAGTAAAAGATGTCAGTTTGAAATTCTGGTTTTAAAAAGTTAAAATATTTAAAAATTTCATTTTTTCACCAAAATGATGTTGAAAATTTTCAAACGAAAAAGTGTGGTTTTCTTTAGTCCCACATCAGAAAGGATGAAAAAGTTTTATAATTTATAAGTTAATGTATGTGTAGTATTCTTACTTGAAGTATTGGATGTTAAGATGCTCGGATTGCATATAATGCCCTAAAAATCGGTAGCTGAATATATAAACTCCAATCCCGAATTCACAGGTGTTAACTTAATGAAATGCACATGTGACCTTGTTTAAATTCACATTCATTTCACACATAAGCAATCATAGTAGCGCAATTCAAATCAACATATCAAAAGGGAGGTAGAGATAATAAAAATCAATAAAAATAGCGTTAACAATCTAAGTATAGTTAAGATTTGGTGTCAGCCCAAATGTGAATTATACAAGCCACAATATACATACCCAAAATGATTAACATATAAGGTTTTTGATTTTCACCCAATCCTCCAAAACATAATGGCGATAGCACAAGTCGATCTAAGTCTACCCGTCTGAGGTCTCGCTAGTACTTGCATCAATAAAATTACTTGATTGGTATTTTAAAACATCATTCCAGGAAAGAATGAGTAGCTAAATCAATGGTTCCATTAGTTCTAAGTTACATAGGTTATCGACTCAATTGGCGCAGTTAATGATAAATATTGACTCAATTAATCATTTCTTAAATATTCTTATTAAATGTACAAATGAGATTTTGAAATGATGCATACGCCTTACAATCCAACACTCCCTCACAAGCGACTTCGACGCCTATTTCACAAATACCAACACTTCCTCACAAGCAACTTCAATGCCAAATCGCAACCTATCGTAGGGTATGTATGATTAGCAAAGTGATTATTAAGTCCAATTCATCCAATAGATTGACAAAGCTAGGATACTAACATTATATCACAAGTCCTTATCTGAATCATGTGACTCGTTGCGGCACATTGCAGCTCCTCTTTAGTATCCCTTGATCTAAATTTAAGTATCACCTATTTATCTCACAAATCAATGATTCCAAAGGTACATCAAATACCCAAAGGTATGAGAATCAACTTGGTATGGGTCGACACCCAAACACCGAGTATGATCACTCAGTTCCAAGGTGTGAGCTTATCACATAAAACCAGATCACTACAAAAGAATTGGCTCATCATCCAATTCCATTCACATCTGGGTCGTTCAATGGTACTCTAGCACGAAAACATTAGCTAGGTAATTTGACGAGGGTCATTCAAACAATAATTTATCACCTCCATTAGTGCGCACTGGTCACTACAGGAAGACTTGTCACCCTAGCATAGGACGACAGCTCAGACACGATATCTTATACCACCATGCCCGACCCATGAGTCTTAGTGGGATCATATCACACTAATGGTTATAAGTGGACTCATCCATTGGGAACAAGGTATCTTAAATTATATTTGGTCGTGTCACACATTGTGAACATACATGATCAGTCGGATAGTGGACTAGTTTAATTGACCTTTTGATATTACCTCGACACAACCGACATTAGGTGAAAGTATCCTGCGTAGTCCAACTACTATCGGTTGTCCATGTTCGACCTAGGTCAATCGAACAAGCCTAAGGTGGTTGACCTAACTCATGCCACCACATGGCTTGAAGAGCAAAAAGGGTGGGTGTGTTGGGTGTGGCATGTGAAAATGCCTCCCAGAATTTTAATTTTTCTTTGGAAGGCACTGAACAGAGCAATACCAGTGGATGAGACGGTCCGACACCGTGGTGTTCATCTTGCTTTGAAGTGCGAAGGTTGTAGATCCAGCGGTTTTGACATTCCTACGGCTGAATCTGTTCATCACCTTCTATTGGACAGTGGTGTGGCGAAATAGACTTGGAGATGGCTAGGAGAGCAATTCAGCATTAATATCTACTCAGCTTCCTGATCTGTTGAAGCTAGGTTACTGCAATGGTGGGGAGCTTGGCATGGGAGCCGAAAATTCAACCAGGACTGTAATCTTGCTCCGGGCTTCCTGCTTTGGGAACTTTGGAAGTCAAGGAATGCTACTCGTTTCGAAGGTAAAGCTCCTAATGCAGGTGCGATTATCTGGCGAGTCCAATGGTGGATGTCCATCAGCACTGATCCTCCTGGATCCATCCCCTATCGGCTGGCGAATGTCCAAGTCTCTGGACAGCTGGGGAGACCATCAGCCAGCGACTGGGGAGGTCCTCTGTTCTGTCAAAGCAGGCCATCTCCTGCTGATTGTATTGAGGTAGTGAAGTGGATCAGACCTTGCTTCAGCTAGGTTAAGATTAATGTTGATGGGTCCTCCAGATCAAACCCGGGTGCAGCGGGTGGCGGGGGTATATGTAGAGGTGATATGGGTCAATTCCTCTTCGCCTTCTCCTTGGGGTACGGTGTTGGCACAAACACCTATTCTAAGTGGCGAGTGGTGTATGATGGGCTAAATTTTGGGCTAGCCAGAGGTTATAATCAGATCATCATCGAATCCAACTTCCAGCACATAGTGAAATAGGATATCTCAGGTGGTCTGGAAATGGAGCTACTGGTTAAATCGTATAAATAGGTTGGTGAGTAGAGGCTGGATTGAGTTTGCTCACACCTTTAGGGAAGGCAATGCCCCAGCAGATGCTTTGGCCTGGCAAGGGAGTGATTCCCAGTCCTCCTCTGTTATTGAGCATTTGGCGAACCTCTCGCCCAGGATCCGAGGGCTCTTGTTTCTGGACAAGATAGGGCTAGGAGCGATTAGAGAGCGTCAGCGAGTGTAGTTAGCTCTCTGTAGATCGTTGGGCTTTTCTTTGTATTGTTTGATATGATAGGTTTCCTCGGGTTCTTTTTCTCCCGCAGATCCCCGAATCAGTTTTGTACCTACCTTTCTATCAATGAAATCAATACTTCCTCTTTAAAATTAAAAAAAAAAAACATTAATAACATAACACCATCACTTAGGCATTTCATCGAACATGTGAGCATTAATAAAACCAGACATTCACCTAGGCATTCCATCAAACATGTGAGCATCAATAGAATAACACATTCAATCACTTAGGCATTTATCAAACATGTGAGCATTTATAAACAAGAAATAACACATGCTGCAATCAAATTGAAATGTTAACAGGTTAGCATACACCAACTTATCTATGAACAACAAAATCATTAACTGAGACCCTCAAGAGTTGATAAATGATAACCTAGGAATAATGGTTTGCACCTTTATAATGATTCATTCGACTCGAAGCGCTCCTAAGATTGGGTTATAGGGAAAATCCACCAAAGCCTAAACAATTATATAAACTATTGTAAGGACCAAAACTTAACCCAAAAGACTAAATTAAAGAGTAAAATCTATTCCTTGCCTCCAATCGTGGCTGAGAGATCTCCACAAAGGATCTGTGAGCAATAAGTTGGCTATAGACAAAGATAAGAGGGTGAAGGTGCACAAACCCTCACACTTCCAAGCTCTCTCTCTCTCCTCATTTCTCCTCTTTCTCTTCTCTCCTATAAGGCAAGGCATGAAATTCATATGGGGAGAGGGGGTGTGAAATGAATGGGTATTTATAATGCCAGAAAGTATACAAATGACCCTTTGTTCATTATTCTAATCCTAATGGAGGTTATTTTCCATTAATGGGGGACCCAACGGAAGGCATATGGGTCAATCTAAGCCATGGAATAGGTGTCTCGTAATGCGATCTTTGTTTGAACACAAATATACAATGATCGGGCATGCCGATCAACTAGTAAGGTCCTAACTTAGATCGACAATCACCGATAATCAATCGGGGTCGTGGCTATATGAATATGTGTGGATAAATATCTTTAGTTGGTACCCTGGCCTTGGCCATGAATTGACAGTCCGAAAGTTACAACTTCATAAAAGAGGGAGGAGCCAATTTCACTTAAATTTCAGGTTTTCACCTAAGGCATTTGCACATCCCATACACTTGGCTTACAGGCCTAAGTTGAGCAATCCCAGACACTATCCCATCTCAATATCCGCAATATACGTCAAACCCAGCAAGACAAGCATATTTTTATAGTCTCGGGTTTAATGGCCCACTAACAAGCAATCTAAAGCTTATTCGGATAATCAAGGTATTTCTAAAATGAATTGGGTAGTGAGATTTCTTGTGCGTAATAATTAGAGTTTGGATTATATAACTTTATAGTGTGGCCTATTCGCAACTAGTGAAAATGGCGAACCCTAAACCATTAGTTCTTATGCTAAAAGGATAACTACATCAGTTTGATTTGTTAATTAAGATCTGACCCCTAATTGCCTTAGCTTTAGATAGGTCTTTATTTAGTTACAATTGTCTCGATTAGTCAGTGATAGGTCGACTAGATTTGGGCACTAGAAGAAGAAATCATGCGGCTAGACTCGATGTTTAAGTGATTGGACGGATTCGTTGGCTTTTCACAGTTGATTAATTGAATTTGTGCAATTATTTATTGGTACCACCCACGTATAGACTTACCTTAAGCATTAAGGATCAGTTAGTGATAATGTGAGATAATTATAGCGAAATTTTTTTAAGGGTTTTTGGAAATCCAAAATACTGAAAATGCAGGACATTATAACTTATCCCCCTTAAAAACAATTTCCTCCCTAAAATTGCCTAATGTCAATAACTAAAGATATTTTAATTTCGCGTGCCTAAGTTTCTTTGATTTCATGTTCATACGTGTGTTAGGGTGTATACTAACTACACTAGCATGGCTTATTTTAGTCTACCCCCTTTAAAAGTTTCCACTATCGAGATTTAAGAACATATGTCAAAATCATTACTATCGCACTAAGTGTTTGAAGACAATTTACCCAAGGGTGGTATATTCTGCTCTTCGCGATTGAGCTAATACGGAAAAACAATTGTGATAGGCTTTAATCCGATATGTCTATCCTCTATCTGGTCTTCTGCTCAGTCAAAGTAGTGAGTCTATTAGTAGTTGCCCATGATTGAAAATTGGGTTAAACCACGAATGCCTCACATGTATATAGTTCTGTAATTCCATAATCCGATCATCCTAAGCATTTAGGGAATATCGTAATTCATTGGGAAGTTTAAGCCTCATATTTATAAGATTGTCCTTTGGATCTTAGTTAAAGAGAGTTCTCATTTTAATTTGTGTCAAATTTAGTGATTGATAAATCTCTCATTGTGTCTATAGTCAAACGATTATCCTAGAAAGGTTTCCAAGGGCTTAAGGTTTTCTCTCAATGTTACCATTTCGATCCTATAGCCAGTAACTTATGAGCAAATCACGTTTCAATTTCATTAATTTCGAGAGGGAATGAAAATTGGAAGTTTTAAGGTATTTTGAAGGTTTGGAGGGCTAATAACGCTAATAAGGGCGCAGAAAAGGAAAGAGGAAGAGCAATGTCTCCTTAATTTAGTATGAACCTTAAATCTACAAGAGAATAAGGAACTCATAATATTTTACTATCAACTACATCGAATACGAACTTACAAAGTCTTAAATAATGAAACTCAACCCTACTCAGGAACCATAGTATAACCGTACTTTTAAAAGTTAATTTCAGTTCATATACCAAATATATATATATATATATATATATATATATATATATATATATATATATATAATATAATTTAATCATATGGGACAATCCCTAGAATTATTAGAAATTCATAAAAAGACACCAAATACTAAAACTCTAATATGAAAAAGAAACATTTGGTCCATTAGTAACTCGAAGTTACAAAAATTTTCGGTTTTAAGATGTCTATTGTTCGTAACACCTTTGCCACTTTTAGCTACTAAATTATTTTTATAATTTTTTTAGTAATTCATCACTAAGTTTAATTTTTTCCAACAAAATTTCATTATATTTCAAGCTTCAGAAAAATTATAAAAATTCTAGAAGTACCAGCCATCCAATACCAATGATTTTCTATATGATTCCAAAACATCTCTATTTTTTGTAATGCTTTTTGTAATTTTAGGTACTGAATTATTTTTATAATTTTTTTACTAATTTAAAATTAATATCAAGTTCATCTCATAAAATTTCATTTCATTTGAAGGTTTAAAAAAATCATAAAAATTCTAGAAGTACCAGTTGTCCAAAACTAACAATTTTCTAAATGATTCCAAAATGTCTCTATTTCCTATAAAAAAAATTATACTTTTAGTTATTAAATTATTTTTAAAATTTTTATTATAATTTATCTCATAAAATTTTATTTTATTTGGAATTGTAGAAATATTATTAGAATTCTAGGAGTAACAGCTGTGTGAAATTAATAATTTTGGTACAATTTTCAAAATGTCTTAAAATTAACTATATTTTAATTTTAATTTTATTTTTTTATTTATTTTTTAATAAAAATAAACTTATCAAGCTTCAATTTAGCTTTCAAATCACCTCAATTAGATTTATATTGAAGGACAAACAAATTTTTGAAGTCAGTTAAAAAAAGTTGAAAAATGTAGAAAATGGGTGGCGGTGGCACCGCCAATCCGACGGTGGAGCCGCCACTCTCCACCACTCTGGCAGTGGCACCGCAGCTCCGGTGGCGCCATCGCCGTTCCTTGCCACTCTGGCAGTGGAACTATGAAAAGGGCGAACTTAACAAATCTAGAGGGGGGTGAATATGACTATGCCAAATAAAAATTAAAGTGCCAAAATAATAAATAAATCTAGATGAGATGATTGAACTTCGTGGAACTTGTTCTTCTACTTGATTTTTCAATAGAGCTTGTAGTTGAAGATGAAGCTTGATCTACTAGTCGGAGTGTAGTAGAACTTGAGCTTGGTAAAGCTTGAACTTTCCATCTTAATCTACTTCATGACTTGAGCTTCAGTAAAGTCTTAAACTTAGTAAATTTCGAACTATCCTGACTTGAAGTAAGGTCTTGAACTTTCTATCTTGATCCACATAAGACGGACCACTTCTTAAGCTATCTTGTCTAAACGAAATTTGACAAACAAATGTATGCTTTATACAATCTAGTACTTACAATCTCCCCCTTTGTCAAATTCGTGACAAAACACTTAATATAACAACAACTAAAATAGTATCTTGAATTCCATGTTGTAGAAGGTGCAGCTTTAATGAATGTGCAAAGATTTTGCTACTCCCCCTCAATGTGAGCTTCTCCCTATATTATGACATACCTCTAATGCAAAACTCCAACAACTAGATATCAACATTTTCCATTCCAACCATATATATCATCATTTATATAATGCGCATCTTCATTCATTCATTCTACTTTCTACATATAAAATTAGCAATTCTCTCCTCCTTTTTGTCACAAAATGACAAAGGGAAGATCATTCATGTGATTATAATGAATAACCCAAAGCAAAATCAATAGAATAATAAGAAGACAATGCATAGAAACATGTTAATAAAAAAGAGTTATCACAATGTCATCAAGAAGTATTAAGAGAGTGGAGTTAGAGAGTTATCAGTAAGCGCACGCACAAATAAAGTTTATACAACTCAAAGATAAATGAAAATTAGTCTAATCAGATCCAGAGGAAGATGGAAGAGGTATGGAAGGATCAATTTGGTGAAGTCTTTTTGTAATGCGATGAAAATAATTTTGCATATATTTCATAGATGCTCTGTGACTTTCAACTAGAGTATCCTGATGAGATACCTTCAACTCAACAACTTTCTCTTCCAATGACTTGAGCCGTTCATCAACCTGGGAAGGTTGATAGTCAGTATCAGCTTCATCATCCGATTCATCCAGCTCTACAAAGATGTCATCCATAGATGTGTCCTCAAGTAAAGGTGCGTCTTCTTCCTCTTCTTCATCGTCATCTCTCTGGCTGGGAAGGAAAGCCAGGTTCATCTTATGGATATTTGTATTATCAAATGGGAGGGTTGACTCTGGTGCCTCGGTAGATGGAATGACAACATTGCAATAAATAGCAAGGCTTGTCATGGATAAGCAAAAGGGATTGACCCAAGGCCAGGATGGATATGAAATTGGATAATCAAATAACACATCAATGAGGGAAGACAGATAGGAATGCCAAACACAATAGCGCGAAGGACACGAGTCATGAAGGGTGTAAGTTCAGACTTATTCCCAAACCATAGATAGACATTTGATGTGAAAATGCGATGAAGGACTCTGTATTTAGGAATCATCTAGTTGGCACGGAAGGCATTTCTAGAATTCCATTCGGCATTAAATCTACATAATTTGCCAGTAATATTCATTCGCACAGATTCAGTCATTTTTCAGCAAGGGTGGCAATGGGTATGCCTTCATCATTAACAATAACATCAAGTAAACCTGAAATCAGGTGTCAATCAATGAGAACTGTCCCTTCTCTAAAATTAATAGAGAATGTCAGATTATCAAGGGACAATTCACCTATTGAAGCATACATGCCTTGTGTTATTGAGCGATATGCCGTTCCGCCCTAACCAAGAATGTTTTCCTAACCAATGACAGTAAGGATAGGCAAGAAATGGAAATGAGCAATGTGGTCTACATTCACAATCCTTTCAATCCTAAAGAGAAAATCCCTAACATGCTCTGAATCTTCTTCAGGAGATCTTAGGGTTCTCACCCTAATTGGAGTCGACCTGGAGGAGGAGCTGCTAGGGCCCTTGTGAGTAGCCTTCCTCTTAGTGTGATGCTCCATTTAGAGATTGTAATAGAGAGTATTAAAGAAGATAGATGGTTTGTCTTAGATCAGATTTTTGCATAAAACCCACTATGGAAAGGATATAAATCACAAAATAAATCACAAATGGAAGATTAACTAGTAAATAGGAACCCAAATCTAGAAGAAAATTTGAAATAAACCACTTACAATGAAGAAATGGAGATGGGTTCGATGAGTGAAGCCACGGCTAGTCGAGGAAGAAAGCAAAAAATGAAGAAAAAAAGTTTTTCCCTCTTTTAATGTGCATGCCCGCGCACCTCGACTAGTCGAGTATGGTCCTCTACCCGTTGAAGGTCGACTGGTCGAGGACGTGCTCGACCTGTTGAGCAGCTATAAAAAAAACTCATTTTAAAAAAAAAAAAATTAAAATATAAATGTTTTGCATTTTTTAAATTATAAATATATAATAATAATAATAAATGCATAAACAATATGAATTAATTAATTAAAAGTACACAAACCAATATTATGTTTTAATTTGGAATATCTATTCCTGTTAAGCGGTTTAGTCATAATGTCTACAAGTTGCTTTTCAGTCTGAATATATTTTAATGAAATGCTTATGTCCTCAACTAATTCCCAAATATAATGATATCGAATGTCGATATGTTTCGTACGAGAATGTTGAATAAGATTCTTTAAAATATTAATTACGCTTAAGTTATCACAATATAATATCATTGTATCTTGCGCAATCCCAAAAACAGCTAACATCCTTTTTCATCCAAATCAACTGGGTGCTAGCATTGCCAGTTACAATATATTCACCTTTAGCTGTTGAGAGAGATATAGAATTCTGTTTCTTGCTGAGCCAGGAAACTAAATAATTCCCTACGTAGAAACATCCACCACTGGTAGATTTTCTATCGTCGATGTTTCTTACCCAATCTGCAATAGTATGTCTGGCAAGTTGTATAGTTGTATCATGCGGATACCATAGACCGAAATTAGCAGTACTCATGACATATTTGATTATCCGTTTAACAGCGATTAAATGTGATTCTTTAGGATCAGATTGATATCTAGCATATGTTCCAACGCTAAAAGCAATATCAGGTATATTAGCAATCAAGTATAGAAGACTACCAATCATACTTCAATATAAACGGGAGTTTATACTTTTACCTGTTTCATCCTTAGAAAGTTTGAGAGTTGTACTCATATAAAAATCAAACTTTTTCCTATTCTCAAACCCAAATTTCTTTACCATATTCAAAGCATATTTGGTTTGAGAGATGAATATACCATCTTTCTGTTGTTTTACTTGTAATCCAAGAAAGTAATTTAATTCTTCAACCATACTTATTTCAAACTTAGATTTTATCAGATCTACAAACTCAATGGACAAGTTAGTGCTTGTAGATCCGTAAATAATATCATCAACGTAGATCTGTACAATCAATATATGTTCATTATATTTTTTTGACAAATAACGTTTTATCAACGCTTCTCATGATAAAGTTGTGACTAAGTAAAAATTTAGGCAACTTTTCGTACTATGCCCTGGGAGCTTATTGTAGACCATAAAGTGCCTTTTTAAGATGGTATACATAATCTGAAAGTTTAAGGTCCTCAAAACCCTTAAGTTGTTCAACATATACTTCCTCATATAAATCATCATTTAAAAATACACTTTTAACATCCATTTGATATATTTTGAATTTCTTATAGCAAGGAATTGAAATAAATAATCTAATGGATTCAAGGCGTGCAACTGGTACGAAGGTTTCATCATAGTTAATTCCTTCTATCTAAGTGTAACCTTGTACAACCAGTTGTGCCTTGTTTCTAATGATATTCCTCATTTCATCAGATTTGTTATTAAAAATCCATTTGGTTCCGATTATATGTTTATCAGAAGGTCTAGGAACCAAATACCAAACATCATTTCTAATGAATTGATTTAACTCTTCTTGCATAGCCAATATCCAACTTTCATCGGCAAGTGCTTCTTTTACATTAGCCGGTTCAATTTGAGAAGTGAAGTAAACATAATTACAGATATTTTCTAACTGTTTTCTTATCTGAACACCAATACGAAGGTTACCGAATATCTGATCAGTCAGATGGTCTTTAACTGATATTAATTCAGTATTATCTTATTTAGATGAAGAGTCATGTTTATCGATAATGCTGACTTCATCATCATTTTAACTTGGTGTGGGTGTGATCAGGTGATTGTCAATTACAACGCTAATAGATTCCTAAATCACTCCTGTTCTTTTGTTAAGAACAAGATATGCTCAACTATTTAGAGCATAACCTAAGAATATTCCTTCATCACTCTTAGCTTTGAACTTTCCCAAACTTTCCGGTCACGTAAAATATAACATTTACTTCTAAAAGTTTGAAAATATTTGACTGTTGGTTTCTTATTAAACCATAACTCATAGGTTGTTTTATCTTTGGCTTTTCTAACATCTACACGATTTATAATGTAGCAAACAGTATTAACAGCTTTAGCCCATAGTTTTTCGGTAAGTTCATGCTATTTAGCATTACATTGGTCATTTTCTGTAACACTCTGTTCTCTTTCAACAACCCCATTCTGTTGAGGTGTTTTAGGCGCAAAGAACTCATGTGATATACCATGGTCTGTACAATACTTCTTAAAATTGTTATTTACAAACTTAGTACCATGATCACTTCTGATTTTGATCACATGTATTTCTTTTTCAGTCTGAATTCATTTTAGAATTCTTCTGACTTCGTAGAGAGTCTTTGATTTCTCTCTTAAGAAAGCTATCCAAGTATATCTGGTAAAATCATCAACAATAATCAGAAAATACTTCTTTTCACCTCTACTCTCTGTTCTCGTTAGTCCTACCAAATCCATATAGAGTAGTTCAAGAAGTTTGGTTGTGGCTAAGGAGTTCACTCTCTTGTGACTACTCCTGATTTGCTTGCCAATCTGACATGCGCCACAAATCTTTTCTACCTTTTTTTAAGTTGGGTAAGCCACGAATAAGATCTCTTTTGCTCAATTTATAAAGATCTCTAAAGTTAACATGTCCAAGACGTTTATGTCATAGTTTTATTTCGTCTGTTTGGACTATTAAGAGCGTTGCATAAAACCTTAGGATCTCGCCTCCCAAAACATTAGAATTATGGGATATAATAAAGCAATGAAATAAATTAAAATATAAACCACATGACACAAGGGATTTTATGTGGAAAACCCTCAAAGAAGTAAAAACTGCGGGACCTCGTCCAAAGCAACAATTCACTATGAAGTAGAACGTTACAATTGATCATAAGCATACACCTCTTAAATCAAACCTTTTTCACTCACGCAGGAGTGGATGAACAATAAGAGAATAATGAAAAATTAAGAGATCTCATAGATCATGAGGATGTAAAAGTACTGAGATGTCAATTACGAAGTAAATCATCTCTATGAGCAGAATTCTCCCTTCCACAAGCTTCCTCTCTCTCTTTTCTCTCTCTCTCACCTTTTGATATCCCTAAAATCCTTTAGAAACCCTTTATATAGCTTTAGGAAACACCCTTGCATTACCCTAAAATAACCCTAGGACCCCTATGTATAGTTTAGGAAACTCCTTTCTGCACCTCTGTGAAAACCGCCTTAAATTTACGCAATTTGCACCAAATTCGGACTGAATCTGCGTAACCCTCGAGTAGTCGAGCTGGGCCCTCGACTAGTCGAGCCTGACCCTCGACTGGTCAAGCACCTTGAAATTCTAAAACAAATAGCTTACTGGACTTTGAGTCGAGCACCGCTCAACTGGTTGAGCGTCCCACTCGACCGGTCGAGCAATGCCCTCAACTGGTCGAGCAGCGCAGTAATGCCAAGATTTGTGGCATCTGATCCACACCACATCTCCTTTGAACAGAGGAGGAAAACCCCATCAAATCTTCCCCTTTCTGACTCAGGAGGGATTCGCCTTCTTCAAGCTAGCCAGGCTTCTACAAACCTCAAACTTGCCCTCGAGTAATGCCTTGGTTATCATGTCTGACCTATTATCGTTCGTGTGGACCTTCTCAAGCTGTAACACCTTATGTTCTAAAGTATCCCTGATCCAGTGATACCGAATTTCTATGTATTTCGACTTGGAGTGCTGACTTGGATTCTTGCTCAAGTGTATAGCACTTTGACTATTGCAATAGACTACGTGCTGTACCTACTTCAAGCTAAGTTCCTAAAGGAACCTCTTCATCCAAAGCATCTCTTTACGTGCTTCTTTAACCGTAATGTACTAGGCCTCTATCGTCGATAATGCTACGACCTTCTATAGCTTGCTCTGCCAAGAGACCGCTCTCCCTGCAAACGTGAACATGAAGCCCGATATACACTTCGTGGAGTCTATGTCACCTGCCATATCTGCATCGTCTATAAATTCTTTTGCTTAACCTTCTTTCTGAACACCCACTTGTTGCTCAAAGCTTTCTTTCCCTTAGGCAGTTTCACCATATCGTAGGTGTAGTTCTTATGCAAGGATTCCATCTCCTCTTATATAGCTTTCAACCACTCCCCCCTTATGCTCGTCGGCTAGGGCCTCAGAATAATCTTCTGACTCTCCCCCATCAGTGGGCATAATGTACTCATGCGGTGAGTACCTCTTGGATGGATGTCTATCCTTAAATGACCTACTCACCTGTGGCTCAACAGGTGGATCAAGTGGGGGCTGCTCCCCTGGTCCATCTTCTATAGGAACTCTCTCATCCTCTGCACCTTGTTGTACTCCCCCATCACTAGGCACCACAAGAGGAATAGCCAGATCCATGTCCTCTAGCTCACCTGAATTAGGCTGGGTCTTCTCTAGCTTACAAACATCTTATATACACTGATCTTCAAAGAAAACCACATCTCTACTCCTGAGGAGCTTCTTATTGGTCTGATCCTACAATTTGTAGCCGAACTTTTCATCACCGTACCCTAAGAGCACACATTGTCTGATCTTCATATTGAGCTTGGACTACTCATCCTTTGGTACGTGAACGGATGCCCTGCATTCAAACATTCTAAGATAACTGTACGATAAATCTTATCCAGTCCACACTTTCTCAGGTACTTCTCCATTCAACGGGACTGATGGAAACCTGTTTATAAAATACATTGCCGTGTGCATTACTTCTCCCCAGAACATTTTGGGCAACTTTGCATGGGATAACATGCATCTGATTCTCTCTACAATGGTGCGATTCATTCGCTCAACCACACCATTATGCTGGGGGGTCTTAGGAACCGTCTGTTCATGCCATATACCCAGGGACTTACAATACTCATGGAAGTCACCAATGTATTTACCACCATTGTCAGTGCGGATGCACTTTAATGATTTGTTGTCTCTCTTGACCATAGCATAAAACATTTTAAACACACCAAAGACCTCGTCCTTGAATTTCAAAGCATAAGCCCAAACCCTCCTAGATGCATCATCTATAAAAGTGACAAAATACAATGCCCCATCTATCACGCCTCAAACTTGAAATCGGGCTCACAAAATTCCCGATCAGCGAATCCAGCGCCGACAGCCTCCATAATACCCTATTCTTGGCTCCTTGCACCCATATACCAGGTTCCGATCCTAGGATCCTACAAGGAGGATTTCTATAACATAAGTCTATTTCATAATCAACATAATCAAGATCATAACCCACAAATAATAACCACGGGAACATTATCACAAAATCCACTAAGAATAAAAATAAAACTCTAAAAGCTCCGCGGCACGCTCCTGTTCTTGCTCAGCTACTGCCTAGCGTCACCTGCACGCATCAATCGTGCATAAGCTTAGAAAAAGCTTAGAGGGTGATGTAAGTTTGTGCAGGACAGGTGCAAAGTATGCAATATCAGAGTATGTGGAATATGCTGACAGCCATAACAAGGCTATGCAATACAAGGCAAGAATGCCATCAGCCATCCCAAGGCTATGATACACCAAGCATGAATGCTATTAACCATACCAGCGCTATGCGATGTGGGGCCTATATAGCCAAATGTTATATGCAATATGCAATGCGATCATGTCAGTCTTCATATTAAGTCCACATATCAGTATAGTTCCTTTCTGAAAAATCACCGAGGTCAAATACACTCCACACTGATTGCCTCCACCCTAGCCGCGCAACCCAGTGAGTGAAAGAAACCTCACTACCCGCCTAGCCAGTAGTCTGCCAGTCTACCAGGCTCATCGATAGGGGACCCATTTGCGAGCTGGTCAAACTCAGCCTAGCTTATAACCCCTTCACTCAGGTAGACAAGGCCACAACCCCTTTCAACCGACCACGACATAGTGGGAGACGCAGCCTAATGGTATTCAGTACCGATGCTCATGTTTCCACTCGGTCTAGATGTTGGAGTATCTCATGGTACCAAAAAGGTTCTTGGACTTTTACTGAAGGACATCCTACGTGCCCACAGTGCTAGAACCAAACATTTTCGGTATCCAAATCTGATCATCCACGATGAGTATGTGGAGGCTACAGCCCTCATGACACTAGGGCAAATAATAATAGTACCATGCAAATGTGAGATGCATGAATCATACCAATCAACCATGCATTAGTCCTGTGCATACAACGCGCTCATGTGGGGCAACTCCATCAGTCAAGGAGTCTCATAAACAACCTACCCAATGCACATACCATAATCAATCACTCCTTAACCAAGCATACATATGATGCACATGGGAATGAATCATGAAGATAACTAAGCATAACATGCAGTGATGATGTACTCTCCTCTTAGCAAGGCTGGGTCCAGGTACTTAGACGATTTTATATGGTATGGAAGAAGCATAACTAATAATGGGGGCCCAACGGTTTGGGGTAGCCCGCAAAGTCTAGGTAAGCAATACTATGGGCCCAATAGATGAGAATGGGCCTATCAAAGGGCCTAGAGAAGTTCACAATGTGGACATTTAACCACCATTATTCCCTAGAAGGTAGCCCAACAAGGAATCTAGCTAAAACAAGGCCCATGGCCTAGATACAACTATGAAAAGAAAATGGGCAGCAATCCATAAAATCTCATACCACATGATGGGCCTCAAGAAATGACCTAGAGCCTACATACATCAACGTGGGCTCAAGGGGGCAAACCATGGCCCAAGTACCATGGCCAACGAATGCATGCATTATGATGGGCCTCATGGGCTCCCCATATGCCCAAATACATAGGTAAGGCATTTCCAAGATTCGCCAAGATGGGCCTTACAATTTAGCTTAAGACTGGGCAAGATAGATGGATAACAAGGATCCAATTACATACAACATATCAGCCCACAAGTTCCAGCACAATAGGTAAGTAGCCCATACACAAAACTGGGCTCAAGGCTGGACATCTAAAAATCTAGACTGATGGTCCCCAATCAATCAGATAAATGGTGGGCCTCACAAGGCACTGATGGGGCCCAATATTCCTAAAAAATACAAGCATGGTGTGTGTGTACACAACACTCTCAATCTGGTGGGCCTCACATCTTCACAACATCCAACTACATGCAGAAATTTCTTTAAGGCCTTGCTGGACATTCAGCCCGCCCAACTTCCTGGGCCTGCTGGGGTCCAGTAGATGGTAAATCTGACTAAAATAGATACTCCATGGTGACCTATACATGTCACAGTGGGCCCCACCAGATGGAAGGCATACTTACAACACAAGAACCAAGGTGGGCCTGCTGCAGGACTGTAAGTTTAGCAGCACCCAACTACCTGGGGCGTCCCAAGGGGCCTGGACGGCTGGCCTATTGAGCTCAAGGTGGGCCCCACTTATGGACGTCCCACCAGGGGGTGGGCCATTTCCAAGTGGGCCACACAAATGGAGGACGGTGTGGGTCATAAACAGCATTAAGGTGGGCCTCAAAAGGGGTGGACGGTCAACCCCTGCTGGATGTTGGCCCAGCTAGGACATCCAGTAGGTGGGCTGCTGGCCCAGCTAATGGCGTCCCATAGATGGACAGCCTGGATTTCTCACATGCATCTAAGGTGGGTCTCGGCTAAGTGGGCCATAATAGAGATGCAATGAGAAGCTAAGAACACATACAACATCAAATAAAAATTCTCGACAGCAAGGCATAGAAAATAAAATGTTGGTAGAATTGTTGTTATCCCTGTTTTGTACATCGAATGGAGTGAGCCCAGACCTGCCTAAACAAGAGGAAAATGGGTGGTTAGCATGCACCCATGAATGTGCAGCAAGGTGGGGTCCACAAAAGTGGCCCACCATTCTAAAAATTAAGCTGATATATATGTTTTCCCCCCATGCAGGACTGTTGGACGGTCCAGAAACTTGGACCATCTAGCCCTCTTGGGCCTGCCCCATGGGCGTCTCATCAGGGATGGATGGAGTGGGTTTCATCATACATCAAGGTGGGGTCCACACCTCAGAGAAACACCCCACATTAAGAAGAAAATGAGGCTACAAACAACGCTAAGTCCATACAACAATCAGCAACAAGGGCCTAAAAAAATCTGGACAACAATATGTTGCTGGACATTCCAGCCCATAAGTTGCTGGATAGGAAGAAATACTTCAAATAAAACATGGTGTGGCCTACCTTAGTGTGCCTCACAAACCCCAAACCAGGACTCCAGTATCAAATCTCTTTGCATGCCAAAATGGACAGCAAGTGGGACAGCCAATGTCCAGAAAATGGACAGCAATGACGTCCTACCTTGCTAGATGGTCTGGGCATCCTAGACAAACTAGGTGGGCCACACAGAATCAGGAAAAATAAGAGAGAGAGAGAGAGAGAGAGAAGATCATGGCCATAGGAAGGGCTCCGCCACTATGAGCCATTCAAAACCAATCACAACCATACATCAAGATAATACATGGGTCCCATGCATGCATGGGCCTTACAACTAAAAATCTGAGGTGGGGATACCATCCCCACCATGGATCTAGGGTCTAGATGACCCATCAAGCTATGGATCAAAGGAAAACATCATGATGGGGTCCATGGAGAATGGCCCCATCATGGCTCATGCATGCACAAAGGTGGGCCATTGGCCACACCTATGGAGTCAAGTAGGATCTCCACCATTGATTAGTGGATCCTATATGCTCCCATGAAAGAAAAATAAGTTCCAATGGAAGAAAATAAGAAATCTAGTCCTAGGAGTGCACCCACCTCAAAGTTCTTCCTTCTTCTTCTATCCTTGGATTCTCTAGCTCCAATAGGGTAATTTCAATGGTGGAGATGGGTGTAGGAGGGTTAGATTGATGGGAATCAAGGGAGAAAGGGACTGGAGAAATGGGGGAGGGTTGGACGTTCCAACCTCTCTAGCAATGGAGGGAGAGGAGGAAATGAGGGAGAAAGAGAGGGAGGAGTGTTGTAGAAATGCCATCATAGCAATGTAAGGTGATAATGAGTTTTGGGAAGAAAAACACTCATTGCTTTTTGGGAAGAAAACTGATTATGACTTATAAGAGAGGGTAGGCTAGGCTAGGCTAGGACTATAGGTAATAGGCTATGTATCTATCATAAGTAGGCTAGGTAGCTATATGTAATGATGAAACTAGGGTGAGGTCACCCATCTAGGAAAACATGCACAAGCAACAAGGTGGGTCCCACATCATGATCAACGGTCCAAATATTATGCGAGGTACATCTTTTAATCTACACCTCGGATTGGCACACAAGACACAGTGACGATGCGGTCACAATGGCATAAGTTTTTGGTCAAATTGGTTCGAGTTTATAGGGCAGAACTTAGGGATGATCGCAAATGCTACCTACAGGTCGTGGGTCGCTGAAATTCGATCGGAAGGACCGCGGGACCTAACAGAATGGAATGGATACTTGGTTATGGGTCTAAAACTACCTAAGGTTTTTGTCTTCATAGGATCACAAACATCATAATAAACCAAATCTAATGCATGCAATTTATTAACATGGGAAGCAGATTTAAAAAAATGAAACACTATGCTGTTTCCTTTAAACAATCAATACATGTTTTGAGAGGGATACCTGTCACGTCTGGAAGAAGCCGGTTCTTTGCTAGTAGCTAAAGCCCTTTTTCACTCATATGGTGTAGACGCCTGCGCCACATGTTAATAGCTGAATCTTCCGCTGTATTCAACCCACCCTTGCACATGCTGGCACTTATCTTATAAAAGGTGCAACACTTCTTTCCTCTAGCTACAATCAATGAACCCTTGATGAGCTTTTAGTGCCCACCAACAAATCGGCTTTCATAGCCATCATCATCCAACCTTCCCGTTGACATCAAGTTGATGCGAAGGTCTGGAATGTGCCTCACATCCCTAAGAACCAATGTGTAGCCCACATCGGTCTACACACAAATATTACCGACCCCTACGATCTTCGATACACCAGAATTTTCCATCTTCACGGTCTCAAAGTCACCTGACTTATAGCTTGTGAAGAATTCCCTGCATAGAGTCGCATGAAATGAAACTCCCAAGTCTATCACCTAGTCAGTGTCCTAACTCATAGCCGTGAGACAAACATCATGATCTGCTGAAAGAATAATTACAACATCGCCATCTGAAGCGACCGCAACGGATTCTGATTCATCTTCCTTCACCTTTCCTTTTCCTTTCTTGTCATTCTTGTTCTTATGACATTCATGCTTATAGTGGCTCTTCTTACCACAATTCCAGCATTCAACATCCTTCCCGACACTTGACTTGCCTCTTGATTTATCTCGGGCTTTTCCGCCCTTTCTATTCTTTCCTCTCCCTCGATCTTGTATCACAAGGGCCTCTTGTTGAGTAGACCCCTAAGACTTCCTCCTTGTCTCCTCATTGAAGAGACAATTGGTTACATGTTCCATGGACACATTTTCGTCTGGCGCGGAGTTACTCAGAGACACCGCTAATGTCTCTTAACTGTCAGGCAATGAGCTAAGCAATATCAAAGCCTGTAATTCATCATCCAGGACCATCTTTATAGCAAAGAGCTGGTTCAATATATTTCTGACCTCATTCATGTGCTCAGCCAAAGAACCACCATCTTTGAACTTGAGATTCACAAGTCATCTTATCAAAAAAATCTTATTACCAGCTGTCTTCCTCTCATACAACCCTTACAATTTCAGTCATAGGCTAGTGGTTGAGGTCTCTGTAGACACATGGTGGAATACAGAATCGTTCAGCCATTGTCTAATAAACCCCACTGCCTTCCAGTCCAACTTCTTTCAATCATCATCTGACATATATTTAGACTTTGCTATATGCCTAGAATTGGAGCATACAAGTCCTTGCAATAAAGCAAGTCCTCCATCTGAGCCTTCCATATGGTCCAATTAGAACCATTAAGACTGATCATTCTTAATGAGCCACCTTCTATAATTCAGAACTGATCTCACTCCGTTCAACCAACCTGAATGCTCTGATACCACTTTGTTGGGAGCTTTGCACAAAACCTTAGGATCTCGCCTCCCAAAACACTAGAATTATGGGATATAATAAAGAAATAAAATAAATCAAAGCATAAACCACATAACACAGGGGATTTTATGTGGAAAATCCTCAAAGAGGTAAAAACCACGGGACCTCGTCCAGATCAACAATTCACTATGAAGTAGAACGTTACAACCGATCATAAGCACACACCACTTAAATCAAACCTTCTTCACCCTCACAGGAGTAGATAAACAATAAGAGAATAATGAAAAACTGAGAGATCTCACCGATCACAAGGACGTAGAAGCGATGAGACATCGACTACGAAGTAGATCACCTCTACGAGCAGAATTCTCCATTCCACAAGCTTCCTCTCTCTCTTTTCTCTTTCTCTCACCTTTTGATATCCCTAAAACCCTTTTGAAACCCTTTGTATAGCTTTAGAAAACACCCTTGCATTATCCTAGAATAACCCTAAGACCCCTATTTATAGTTTAGGAAACTCCTTTCTACACCTCTGCGAAAACCGCCTCAAATTTAAGCAGTCCGCACCAAATCCGGACTGAATTTGCGTAACCCTCGACTAGTTGAGCTAGGCCCTCGACTGGTCGAGCGGCCCACTCGACCGGTCAATCCTAACCCTCGACTGGTCGTGCACCTCAGAATTTCAAAACAAATACCTCGCTAGACTTTGAGTCGAGCACCGCTCAACTGGGCGAGCGGCCGACTCGACTTGGCAAGCGATGCCCTCGACTGGTCGAGCAGTGCGATAATGTCAAGATTTGTGACATCCGACCCGCACCACATCTCCTCTGAACTGAGGAGGAAAACCCCATCGTGGACCATGTAACATGAAAAGTTAAAAGAGCATGAGTCATTAATAATGTAGCAATTCTCAGAAGTCCTTCAACCATTTAATATCACACTTTCCTTCCCATTTAAAATCTCGCATCCATGATTTGTAAATTTTACACAGTGTTTGTTATCGCAGATTTGAGAAATACTTAGGAGGTTATGTTTTAGACCTTCAACATACAGTACATTCTCAAAGGGAGCAAGATTAGAGAGTTAAATAGTACCTTGGCCTATGATTCCACAGTTGCTTCCATCACCGAAAGTAACTGAACCGTCATTCACTTCTTTGAAGTTGGTGAATATCGCTTTGTCTCCTGTCATATGTCCTAAATATCCACTATCCAGGTACCATTTTGAATGGCTAGTGGCTTTGAAGGTTATGTGGGCAACGAGACATGTAACCTGTGAAACCCATTTCATTATGGTTCTGGGTTTAAGAGTTCCATTAGATTTTCTCTGTTTCTGGGAGTTGGGATTTCTCCCCTTTCTATTAGCTCTGATTCCATCTTAGTTGAATTTTAGAAGCTCTTTGAGTAAGTCCACTATTTTTTCAGCTAGAGGAGGTTTATTATATCTTTGATTTCTATAGCTGATGGCATTAGAATTAATCTCAGAAACTTGAAAGGGTTTTGGATTTTTGAAATCATTTCGACCATAATTTCTCAAATTGTTACCTTTTGAGTTTGAGGATTTCCTTTTACAAATATAGGAGATGAATTCTTATTTTTTAGAGAATTATCTTTGATATAGCCCAAACCTGATTTGTCACCACATTTTCTGGATGAGGTTAATAGTTTTTCTAGTTTTGGGTCTCCGTGGGCATATTTCAAGGTCTTGAACTTAAAGTAAGGTCTTCAACTTTGCATCTTGATCCACATAAGACGGACCACTTTATAAGTTGTTTTGTTTAAACGAAATTTGACAAACAAAGTGTGCTTTATACAATATAGCACTTACAAGCCACCATCGCTTGTTGGTTAGGTTGTAGAGCCGCCACTCTAGCAATGGCATCGCCGCCATTTGGCAGATTCCAACGGTGACGCCGCTGCTCCGGTGATTGTCACGCCTCAGACTCGGTGATCGGACTCACAAGGAACCCAATAGACGGTTCCGGAGGCAGCAGCCTCCGTGGAACCCCACTCTCGACTCCTAACACGAGGTTCTGATCCTGGGATTCTACAATGAGGATTTCCATATCATAAATCTAATCCAATAGAGCATACCCAAGATCATAACATAGTAACCACATAAAGTAACCATAGGAACGAATTACACAATCCACTAGGAATTTAAAACTTTATACAGGTACATAGGCTCAAAGGGAAATACATAAGTTGTAAAGAAGGAAAAACTGCAACAAGTCCTCAGCATGCTCCAATAAGCTCCTCAGCTACTGCGACGACCTAGGATCTCCTGCACGCATCAATCGTGCATAAGCTTATAGAAAGCTTAGATGGTGGTGTAGGTGTGTGATACCAGTGTAGAGAAAGAAATATAGAGAATGCGGTATGAACTGTCACGCCCTAAACCTGAAAATTGGATTCACAGGAATCCCGATCACCAATCCAGTGCCGACAACCTCCATAGTACCCCATTCTCGGCTCCCAGCCCCCATATGCCAGGTCCCGATCCTGGGATCCTACAAGGAGGATTTTTCAACGTACATTTATTTCGTAAGAAGCATAACCACAAGTTTACTTATAAGCCCCATATCCTAGACCGTACTATTCCGTCAACTTACGCGGTCTTCCTGGTCGAATTTCGGTAACCCTTAACCGGTATTTGCACGTGACCCTGATTCACACACCGTCAATCTGAGTCGACTCAACCCGAGACTGATACCTTAGCAACCGCGTCGTCGCCACGGTTCCAATGCCGTGACTCACGTGCTAAGGCGATACCGTGGTTAGGAGATGTGGGCCAATATTCGGTGCGAGAAAAACACCGCGCATGCGAATTTCGAGAGAATCTCTAAGAGATGTCACATCAATCAATCAACCCATCAATCCCATCATGTCAAATACATGTCAAGTACACATCACCTTTCACCCATTCCCAAGCAACCACAAAAGTCAAAAAGTTCTTACAAGCCCATACCTTTCTTACACCATTTGCCACAAAAGTCAAAGAAATCTCTTACACCCATCACTCACCCCATCCCTCACTCCATCACCCATCACTCTCTTTCTCCCTTTACAACTCTCTCTCTCATTCATTCTCAAACCACTCTCCCAAGCAAGAGAAAATCCACACGTCACAAGCCTCTCCAACTCTTCCAAGCAACAAGTGTGGCCCACCTTTCCCACCCTCTCATCTCCCATCTCAACCATCCAAACTCCATCTCCTCCGTTAAGATAGAAGCTAAGGAGCTAAGGAAGCCAAGGGAGCAAGAAGATCAAGCGGTGGGTGCTTTAATAGAGTAGTTTTAATGTTTTTAAGATGGGCCAAGTGAGGCCAACCGACCAATGGTTGGGATCTCACTTAGGACCCTAAGATGTGGCCGATGGCCCACTTTGATCATCATGATTATTCCATGATGGGGCCATTCTCCATGGACCCCATTATGATTTTTATTTTTCTTGTATACCTAGGGTCATCTAGACCGTCTATTTTAGTGAAGAAGGGATCTCCACCCTTGGATTTTGATTTATTGGGCCCAGGTGTAATGGGACCCACTTGATGTATGATTTAGTGCAAGAGAGGGCCCATAGTGTCGGGGTCCCTCCATCACGCATGTCCCACTCTCTATCCCTCTCTCCCTCTCTATTTCATTTTCTTTTATGAGATCATGATATGGTTGTGTGGCCCACCTAGATGGACCCCACCACGAGGTGTGTATTTTTTTATCCAAATATCTTGAAGTGGGGCCCACCTTATGTGTAGTACACACACCATCCATCATTTGGTGGCCCACCTAAGCAGGGCCCACCCCAGTGCATGTGGACTACCAAACCGTCCAGCGTCCCTGGACGCTGGACAAAAAGGGAAAACACAAATATTAGCTTGTTTCCAAGCTTATGGGGTGGCCCACTCTTATAGGCCCCACCTTGATGTATGTATTCAATCCACACCGTCCATTCTTTTCCCAAGCTCATTTTAGGCGTTGAGCTGAAAGATGGGACCAATCAGACTTACGGGTGGGCCATAGCATGGCAAACAGCAGGTTTACCGTTGAAATATTCCCTGTCGTTTCTATACCCCGAAACATATTGAATATTGGGCTTGTTTGGCTGGTCTTGAGATATGGGAAACAATGGCGAGGTTGGATTCATCCGATGCAGGCCCTACACGTGAAAAACTGTAAAAACATTGGTTTTCTTTTTTAAAAAAATAGAAAACAAGCAGCAGTCGCTGCTGCTGCCAGAGGCGAAGGTAGCGCCTGCGTGCGCTGTAGGCGGACGGGCGGATGGGCAGCAGCCCACGGGCCCAGCCGTGGGCCCCACCATGATGTATATTTTGCATCCACACCGTTCACGAGGTGGGCCACTCCCAGCAGTGGGCCCCCTCCAAATTTCAGCTCCATCCACAGATCAGGTGGCCCACACTGCAGGAAACA
Organism: Magnolia sinica; assembly: GCF_029962835.1. Taxonomy (NCBI): domain Eukaryota; kingdom Viridiplantae; phylum Streptophyta; class Magnoliopsida; order Magnoliales; family Magnoliaceae; genus Magnolia; species Magnolia sinica. The sequence continues at coordinate 14,370,946 of NC_080588.1, read as the reverse complement.
GTGGGATTGAACCTCTGCCATTGAAACCCCCTTTTTTTTGCCACAGAAGTTTGGATCAAGATGAAATCTGTATTTTTCCTTTCACTCAAGTCCAGGTGACCTCATGAACAGTTTGGATGGGAAATAAACATTACAGTGGGCCCCAGGCCCACCTCCAGGTCCACGTGACCTTATAAACAGGTTGAATGGTAAATAAATATTAGGTGGGTCCCCCACCCTGACCGTGTGACCTTATAAATAGGTTGGGTGGCAAATAAATATTACAGTGGGCCCCTAAGGTCCACGTGACCTTATGAATAGATTGGATTGCAAATAAATATTACAGTGGGCCCTAGGCCCATGTGACCCTATGAACAGTTTGGATGGAAAATAAACATTATGTTAGGCCTAAGTCGGGTGGAAAACAAACATTTTGGTGGGTCCTACTTAAGACCCACATATGTATGTATTGTGTCCACAACTTTCATCAGTATGGACCTCCACCATGGAGTATGTGATTAATCTATGCCTTCCATCCCTATGGGACCTGCCATGATGCATGAGTTTCATCTAAACCGTCCAACCATTTTTGAGATTTGTATAAGGCCATTAGTTGAGGCCATCTTAATGTATTTGTGGCCCGTGGTTGAGGCCCACTTCGATATATATATATATATATATATATATATATATATATATATATATATATATATAAGGCCCATGGGTTATGGCCCATTACAATGTACATAAGGCCCATTGGTGCGGCCCATTGATGTGGCCCACTTGATGAATATAAGGCCCATATGATATAGCCCATTTGATGTATTTTAGGCCCAATGGGATGTACCTAAGGTCCATTGCAATGTGTAATCTCTACATGGTTCATTAATGATGTTTACGATGGGCTATGCCTTGGGAGCAATGGTGGTTTGACATCCACATTGCAAGTATAGTGTTGGTTAAATGTCCACATTATGACTCTCCCTAGGGCCCATTGATAGGCCCGTACATATAATGTGTAGGCCGTCTAGGCCCATCTTTGTTGCAAACAGAATCCATTACCATATAACATGCTTAGTATAGTTCCATGATTCACGATTATACGCATCATATGTATGCTTGATATGAGAAGTGACTAATCATAGCATATGCCTTCGGGCAGATTGTTTATGGGCTCCCGGATAGGCGGTGCTACCCTACATGAGTGCAGGATACGCGCAGGACTGTTGCATGACTGGATAGTATGATTCATGCATTCACAGTGTGATATGGCACTGTATGCCCTAGCGACATCAGGGCCGTAGCCTCCATAGGCGTATCGTGGTTGGCAGGATTGGATACCGAAAATCTTGTTCTACATGGGGTGCTATAGATATCCCTAGGTGAAAGTCCTTAAACCTTTATGGTACCAAGAGGTTGCTCCAACGTCTAGACCGAGTGGGTGCATGAGCGTCGAGTGCCGATTACCAGACAGTTGTCTTTCCACTATGTCGTGGTCGGTTGGAAGGGGGTGCGGCCTTACCTGCTCGAGAGGAGGGGGCAAAACTAGGCTGAGTCTGACCAGCTCGAGGAATGGGTCCGCTATTGACGAGCCGAGCCCGATATTGGCAGGCGGATAGTGAGGTCTCTTCCACTCCCCTTATTGCGCGCGATGGGGTGGCAATCTGGTTGGAGTGTACTAGACCCCGGTGATATTCCAGAGTTGAACTGTATTGATGTATGGACTCAGATGAGGATTTGTATGCTTGAGTTGCATTTCGCATCGCATGGCCTTGGTATGGCCGACATCATTCATGTCTTACATTGCATAGCCTTGGTACAGCTAATGGTATTCATGGGTTCATCAGCATGTTCCGCATTACTCTGATACTGCATAGTTGTATTACTACCTTGAGCACACACTTTCACCGCCCTCTAAGCTTTCCATAAGCTTATGCACGACCGTTGCGTGCAGGTGACGTTGCAGCATAGCAGCGCCGAGGCAGGAGCGCTTTGTAGATCATCTTGGAGCTTTTTGTTTATTATCATTGTATTTCCCTTTATGCTCATTGTACTTTTAAAGTTTTTTATCATAGTGGAAATCTGATGGAGTTTTTGGTTGTTGTTTGTGTGTTATGCCTTTGGTTATGCTTATTACGAATCAAACTGATGTTGAAAATCCTCCTCGTATCATCCCAGGATCGGAACCTGGCAAATGGGCGCTGGGAGCCAAGAATAGGGTTCTACGGAGGCTATCGGCGTCGGATTCAGCTATCGGGAATTTTGTGAGCCCGGTTTCCGAGATTGGGGCGTGACATTACCCAAATCATAAAAGCAATATCATCATCACATATCTACTAATATAAACTTTGAATACAATGCTGAAAGGGAAATACATATGTCAAAATAAAATCAAAGCTCCGAATGATAGCTATATGCTCCAAGCTCAACGCCGCTGCGACCAACGTCACTTGCACGCATCTATCCTGCATAAGCTTATAGAAAGCTTAGAGACTGAGGAAAGTGTGTGCATAAGATAAGTGTCAAGTGCACAAATACAATGTCATAATCATACAATGTCGAAAATACCGGTAAGATCATGAATCATATGATATCAGAGTAAGCGAAAATACTGACAAGTCCATGAGTCAAACAATATCAGAGTACGCAATACAAATCAACTATACAAATGAGGAGTCATAAAGAGCCAAATATCAAATGCCGGGGATGCAATGTAATATACAATTCCTGATGAGTTCACGAATACCGTCAACCGTATCTAGACCATATAAATGCAGAAACACAGTAACCCAAAATGACATATGCCACAGATGTAATGCAATATGCGATGCGAATGGAATGACCATGCTGGAGTGTGAAGTCAAGATGATAGTACGTAGTATCGCAAGCTATGAGGTCTATCACATGGGACTTACATCCAAACCAGTCTCATACCTAATTTGGATTGTCAGACTCAATGTGGTAAACTCCTAATCTCAGGTTAGTCGTGCGCCCCAACCGAAATCCTAGCCATTACGAAGGTACACATAACAAATAGTTACACACCACCAGCCCGAGTGGATAGTGAATGAATGAGTATGTAACTCCTACCCAATAAGTCCACATATCAGTACTGTTAATCTCTAGGATCATCACCGGGGTCTAGTACACTCTACACCAGCTTGCCGCCCATCAAGCGCACAACTAGGTAAGTGAAAGAGACCTCACTATCCTCCTGGCCAGTAATCAGAAAATATCTACCTAGCACGTCGATAGCGGACCCATTCATGAGCTAGTCAAACTCAGCCTAGCTATGCCTACTCCCTTAAGCGGGTAAGGCCACGCCCCCTCCCAACGACCATGACACTGTGGGAGAGGCGGCTCGATAGAATATAGCCTTCATGTGCTCATATATATCCACTCGGTTTCGATGTTGGGGCGTCCTCTGGTACCAAGAGGGTTTAAGAATTTTCACTCATGGCCATCTATGGTAGCCCGATGCTAATAATAGATTTCTGGTGTCCCATCTGGCCATCCATGATATGCCTGTGGAGGATACGGCCCTGACATCGCTATGGTGTAAAGTAATCACAACACACAATGTAAGATGCATGGGTCATACAATCTAATCATGCATCAATCCTGCACATACCGTACGCTTATGTGAGATAAACCTCCTCCTATCAGGGAGTCTCATAACAACCGGCACTATGGCATATGCAATGGTCAATCATATCTCATAACAAATATGCAGTTGATGCGTATGGGCATGTATCATGACACTATGATATCACATACTCATAATCGGTATCAATAACAGGCATCGACAATCAACCTCAACAATGTGGACATTTAACCAACATTGCCCCCAAGGAATGGCCCACATAGAGCCTAACATATAATGGACCCATGGCCTCACACAAGGGTTAAATATACAACATCATTGGCCTCACTCAAGAGCTTAATACACATCACGATGGGCATAACATACATCACGATGGGCTCCATCGCCTGGCCTTCAAATGCATCACAATGGGCCTCATCACATAGGCCTCATATACATCTCATTGGGCCTCTACAATCGGTCTCGATATCCGGCCTCGACAATCGATCTCGATATCCGGCCTCGACAATCGGAATTAGCCTCGATAATTAACCTTGACAATTGGCCTATACAATCAGCCTAGACAATCGGAATCGGCATCGTCAATCGGCCCCGACAATCACAATCGGCCTCGACAATCGGAATCGACCTCAACAATCGGCCTTGACAATCAAAATCGAAATTGGCCTCAACAATCGGAATTGGCCTCAATAATCAAAATCAAAATCGGCCTCAACAATTACCTCGACAATCAGAATCAACCTCGATAATCGGCCTCGACAATCGAAATCGGCCTCGACAATCGGCCTCGATAATCGAAAGCGGCCTCGATAATCAAAATCAAAATCGGCCTCAACAATCGGCCTCGACAATCAAAATCGGAATCGGCCTCAACAATCAGAATCGACCTCAATAATCAGCCTCGACAATCGGAATCAGCCTTGATAATCAGCCTCAATAATCGGAATCGGAATCGGCGTCAACAATCAGCCTCGACAAACAGAATCGGAATCGACCTCGATAATCGAAATCAGTACTAACAATCAGAATCGACCTCGATAATCGGCCTCAACAATCGGAATCAGAATCGGCCTCAATAAAGGGTCTCGACAATTGGAATTGATGAGAATGGGCCTAAGAAGGCCTAAGGGAAGGTCACAATGTTGACATTTAACCATCATTGCCCATCAACGTGGACATTTAACTAACATTGCTCCCAATGAGTGGCCCACATAGAGCTAAACATATAGTGGGCCCATGGCCTCACACAATGGCCTAATATACATCACAATGGGCCACATCCATTAGCCTCTCATACATTACATCGGGCCTCATCACATAAGCCTTATATACATCTCATTGGACCTGATATCTAGGCCTCAAATACATCACAATGGGCCTCATACTTGGGTCACTCATACATCAAAAAGGGGCATCTCTACATGGGCCGCCAATATATCACAGTGGGCCTCATACACAGGCTGAATATGCAACACAATGGGCCCCATAACGGGCCGCACCATAAATAGCCGCGGACATAATGATCGAAAGATCATCGGGACCCTTCCACAAATAGCAGTGGTGACAATGATCTCCATCGTTAAAACTCCACAGGGTCCACCATACCGTGTATTTTCCATCCAATCTGTTCATACGGTCACAAAGACCTAGTTTAAGAGGAAAAATAAATATCATTTTAATCCAAAACTTTTGTGCTCCCAAGGACTTTTAATGGTGGATGATCAATCCCACACTGATTATAGCGGTGTGGTCCACCTGACAAATGGTTAGATGGAACATATACATCAAGGCGTGGCCCACCGTAATCTATACAACCCAGATTTCAGGCAGGTGCACCACGTGTGGGACCCATCTGAATTGCAGATCTATCTCACAATCTCAATAAGGATGGATGGTATGGATTACTGCACATGCATCAACGGTGGGTCCCACCATCCAACCATCTAGACTGTGTGGATTAGACCCATACATTACAGAATGGTCCACCGTCCAAACATTTGGACGGTTGGAATAAAACACAGATCATCGAGGCCCACCTGCTGCTACAACAAATACATCAAGTACCTCTCCATCCAGGTGTTGGACGGTGAGAATATATAACATATACATCAAGGTGGGTCCCATCCCACACGTGCCACTCGTGTGGGTGGGCTACGTCCAATGTAAATGGATGGCTGAAGGAAACACATTCATCATGGTGTGTCCCACCAACCGCCCGTCCATATGGGCGGTGGATATAGAACAGATACATCAAGGTGGGGTCCCACTGCCCACACGTGTCACACGTGTGGGTGGCCCCATGCATCCAAATGGACGGACAGTTTGAATATAACATGACCTCATGGTGGGACCTTAGAATTTGCTGTCATCAGTGCATCTGCCATGTAGTTGGGCAGATGGACAACTCAGATAAAACACATACTATTAGGAGGGTCTGCACGTGTGGGACCCACCAAAGGATAAAGCTGATTTTATATATATATATATATATACACAGTCCAGCAGCAGCTGCTGCTAGACGTCCTGCACCTTAGACTGTTAAGATTAGGTGGGCCCAAGATCTGGCCAGAATGGACAGGAAAATAAATAAATAAATAAAATAACGCAGGCCCCATGATCAGGGCCATGGATGGACGATGTAGATACAATACATACCTAATCAGACTCACAGACCCCTGCTGATTAGTACAGCAGCTATATAGCTGATGTACACCAATCCGTCCCCGCACAGATAACAAAAGGTGGGTCCCACATGGTGTGGCCCACCCACTACATACATGTGTGTGTGTATATTTATTTATTTATACACATCATGTCCTACTACAGCGTCCAGGTGCACTGGACAGACGGTTTGGATACTAGATTCATACATACATCATGTGGGCCCCTGGATGCACAGTGTGCATTTAATACATATCACTGATGGGTTCCCATGGACGGTGTGGACCCCACACACACATCAAGGTGGCCCCACTCCAAGTAATGAATGGTGTGGATGGAACATATACATCACGGTGGGGTCCATATGTCTTAAAAACAGACGGTATGGATATAATACACATATCATAGGTGAGCCACTCTCCATCACAAAAAGAGAGAGAGAGAGAGAGAGAGAGAGAGAGAGAGAGAGAGACATGTAGTTGAGGGACCCCGCCACTATGGGCCCCTCTAGTATCTACAACACATACATCAAAACGAGTCCCACCACAAGTGGGCCCTTAAAACAAAAATTAACTGTGGATCACCCACCTCAAGATCTCTTCTTCCTTCTTCCACCATCAGACTCTAGAGCTCCAAGGAATCAAGATTCAACGGTCGAGATGAAGCTTAGAGGGTGGGATTGGACGGTAGGAAGGTGGGCCACACTAGCTTCTCCATGAGAGGCTTGGAGAGCTTGGACGTTGGGTTCTCTCTTTGGGAGCTTAAGAGATTATTAGAGAATGAGAGAGAGAGAGAGAGAGGAGAGATGGAATGATAAGGGATGGGTGGAATATGGGTGGAATGGGTGTTGTAAGGAAGGGATGGAGAGGTATGGGTATGTTTGAATTTTGGGTAAAAGAGGGATAGGTGGGGAGAGAGAGAGTTGACTTGTGAGGGGTGAGGTGGCATGGGGCATGGGTGGTCTACTTGACTTGTGAAATGATGTGTACTTGATTGATTGATGTGACGGGTCGTAGAGATTCTCTCAGAATTCGCAACCCGCGGCATTTCTTTGATGTATTCGTGGGCTCACATCTCCTGGCTTGGGTATCGCCTCGGTGCGCGGGACGCGGCGTTGGAACCGCGACGACGGTGCGGTCATAAGGATACAAGTTTCGAATCAAGCCGACTCTGATATATGGGACACAACTTAGGATCACGCGGAAATGCCAATCGCGGGTCGCCGAAATTCTACCGCGAGGACCGCGGAGGCCTACAAAACGATATGGGCTAGGATATGAGCCTTACATGAACCATGAACGATACCAATGCCACTAGCCATAACAAGGCTAAGCTATGCGATCCATGAGTACTGGGTGCCATCCCAAGGCGATGCACAAAAGGCCTACATAGCCAATGCTGTATGCAAGGTGCAATGCAATCATGTCAGTCCTCATATCAAGTCCACACATCATATACAGTTCCACTATAGGGAAACCACTGGGGTCAAGTACACTACCGGTTGACTACCGCTCTCCAAGACCCGCAGAGTCAAATGAGCCTAAGAGACCACACTACCCACCTATGGACAGCCAATTACTAGTAAGGCTTGACGTTAGCAGACTCATTCACGTGCTGGTCAAACTCAACATAGCTATTGCCCCCTCACTCAGGCAGGTAAAACCACACCTCATCTCAATCGACCACACTACAGTGGGAGACGGGGCCTAATGGTATAAGGTACTTAGGTACTCATGATTTTCACTCGGTCTCGGTGTTGAGGCATCTTCTTGGTACCATGAAGGTTTAGGGGCTTTTACCGAGGGACATCCTATGCGCCCCAAATGCTCAAGCAACATTTTCGGTATCCACACACGGCCATCCACGATATACCTGTGGAGGCTACAGCCTTGATGAAGCAAGGGCGAATATCCACATGCTATGCAATGCCAGATGCATGAATCACACAATCAACCATGCATCAATCTCAAGCATCCAATGTGTTCAAGAGGGGAAAACTCCATCCCTCAGGGAAATACCAAATGTCCTGTCCAATGGCACAACCAAACCAATCACATCTCAACCAAGCATGCATATGATGCGTATGGGAGTGAGTCCTGAAGATGAACAAGGGTGCTAATGCAATGAGATGTACTCTTTACCTTCCCAAGTAGGGTCTAGGTACTTAGACAATCCCCATAAGGAATACAACTCAAGTGGGGGCCCAATAACTTGGGGTAACCCATAAGACTTAAGCATATAAAGCTATGGGCCTAAATGACATAGATGGGCCTAACAAGAGTCTAAGGTGGGCATTCAACCACACTTAAAAGGAAATGGGCCTAAAGGGGTCCATAATGGGGACATTCAACCACCATTTCCCCAAAAGGCATAAGCAACAACAAGCTATATAGATACAAAGCCCAAGGCCCACATCTAAGCCACATACATGAATCCCACATAAACGCATAAGAAAAAAAAATGGCCCAATCCACCTATAATAATATGGTCCAAAAGAATGGAATTCAAGGCCCAAGTCTCAATGGAATCCATGCATTAAGTTAGACTTGGTGGGCAACCCATGAGCACAAGTACATGGCCCAAAATCAAGTCTAAGCCAGGTAAAATGGGCCTCACAATATCAGCCCAATAACTAGTAATTTAAGTGGGCAATCAAGGGCCCAATTTCACCCTTACTACAGCCCACAAGTCCAAAAAAATGGTGGAAAATAGCCCATACACATGGTTGGGCCAAGCTGGGACGTCCTAGCCCAATCTGGGCCCGCTGGAAGTCCCAAAAATCTGATATATGTTTGGGTCCAAATATGATCACTAAAGGTGGCCCATAATGCATAAATTTAGCTCAAGAATTTTAAAATATAAGGGAGCAACAAATACCCAAAATTCTCAATATGGTGTGCCCCACATCCAATAAAATTTCAGCCATAACAATGTTCATTTGGGGCCCTTGCTGGACTTTCAGCCCGCCTAACTTCCTGTGCCTGCTAAGGTCTAGAAACTTGTCAAAATATGTGGAAATTTATCTCATGAAGGCCAGAAATAATCAAGGGGGGGCCCACCAGATGGAGAGTGGGTCAACACCATAGAAATCAAGTGGGTCTGCTGCAGTCCAGCAGCAGCCCAAGAATAGTTGGGCGTCCCATGGGTTGGGCGGTCTAAGGCCTGGACAGCCTGAACCAATACATACATCAAAGGGGGGCTCCACATGTCCTAAGGTGGGCTCCACAGGGGACGTCCACCAAGGGTGGACCCTCCCACGTGGGCCACCCAAATGGGGGAGCCGCAAGGATGAAACAAGCCATGATGGTGGGCCTGCATGCTGGGGATGGCCAGCCCATGCTAGACGTCAACCCAGCTGGACATCTAGCAGGGCTGTTGTCCCAGCCCTGTGGTCCTCAAAAATCATGGCCCTGTGGGCCCTAGAAACATCAGAGGTGGGCCTCAACAAAAAATCATCCACAAGGTGCAATGGGTTTGGACCCAAAAACTTCTACAATAACAAAGAGGACAACAAGGTTTGAAGAAAAAATCTGCTACTACATGTTGTTGTCCTCAACTTGAGCACTCCATTAGAGTGGGTCCAAGGCCTCTAAAAATTTTGAAAATAAGGGATTAAGATCCCCTAACATCTATACATCAAGATGGAGTTCAGAAGGTGGTCCACCTTTACTAGAAAAATTTATGAATTTCAGATTCCATCAGACTGTATTGTTGGACTATCAGACAGAAATTTAGCTGTCCAACCATCTTGGCCCACTCTTTTGGATGCCCAAATGAGGTCAGATGAAGGTGAAAATTGGCATGCATATAGGTGGGGTCCACACCTTCAAGAATAACATATCAAATGGGGCCAAACACCCCACCAAACATCCCAAAATCTGAGCTCAAGTCAGTCCAAAAATCTATCCAGAAAGTTTCTGGGCAGCAACATATTGCTGAAATAAAATAATTATAACCACCACTAATAGAGGAAATCATCCTGTAAAAATTATGGTATGGACCACCTCAATGGGCCCCATAAACATCCAGACCATTTCCACCATCAAAACCCCTTTGCATGTGCCCCTTTTTGGTGCATTTGGGGCCACAACGTCCATGGAGTGGACTGTCAAGGACGTCCACTCCCTTGGGACGGTCTGGATATTTCTAACCCACAAGGTGGACCACACACATCATGATTAGAGGTATATATAAGGAAAAAATAAAAGATCCGACCACAAGGGAAGGGGCTCCACCACATTGAGGCCCTTCCCTTCATCACAGAATCCCACACATCCACTTTTACATGATTTACAAGGATCTACAAGAGCATAATGCTTCCTACTCAAGATCTACAGCATCTCCACCGAGGATCCAGGGTCTAGGTGACCCAAGGAACCTTGAACATAAGAAAGAAAGCTATGTAGATGGATCATACATGCACAAAGGATGGGCTATGAGCCACATCCATGAAGACATGGGGGCCATCACCATCATTTGATGGGCCCCACATGCTCCAAGATAAAAGAAAAGAGGAAGAACAACTATGAAATAAAAGAAATCAGAAATCTATCTCTATCTAAAGAACACTCACCTCAAGATCTATCTTCAATCCTTAACCACTATGATCTTCTAGCTCCAAGGAAGGGATTTCTATGGTGGAGATGGGTTGGGAATGGTTAGATTGGAGGGAATTAGAGAGAAATGGGGCTGGAGAAATGGAGAAGGTGGGGACGTTGGAGGGGTTCTAGCAAGAGGGAATAGAGAAGAAATGAGAAGGGAAAGAGAGGCTTGGGAGATGTAGCTAGAAGGCAATGATTTGTCTCTCTAAAAGAGGCTAGTCATAATGGCCTAGATAAGAGAAATACAATGATGGGCATGGGAGAAGCAACCCATGCTTGCTAGGAGCTAGGCTATAGGATAGGCTTTCTAGAAAGTTATGAATAGGGATGACATCATCGTGCATGGAGAAACGTGCAAATGCTAGGGTGGGTCCCACTAAATCACAAATCAACGGTCCAAATAAAACACGGCCCATAACTTATGATGTACACATCAGATTCACGTACGAGACACGGCGTTGGAACCGCGGCACCGATGCGGTTGCAATGAGATAGGTTTCGAGTCGATCAGAGTCAGGTCTACATGACTGGACTTAAAGATGACCGCAAACACTATTCATAGGTCACGGGTTGCCAGGATTCGACCGGTAGGACAGTGAGACCTAAAGGAATGACATGCACACTCGAAGTAGGGTCTTACAGTGATGGTGCCGCCGAAATTTTTTAAAATTTTTTTTACAAAAAAAAAAAAATTAACTCTCTTTTTTTTCTCTAATATATATGTATGTGTGTGTGTGTGTAGTTTTTTCTTTCTTTCTTTGTTTATTTCATTCATTCACCATCTCTTTTTTTCATTCATTTCTTTTTATTATTTATTTTATTATTTATTTCCTCTTTTTTTCCTAATATATATGCATGTGTATATAAATAGTTTTTCTCTCTTTTTATTATTTCTTTCTTTATTCATTTCATTCATTCATTATCTCTTTTCTTTTCATTTATTATTATTTTTTTCTTCCATTCATTCCTCATTCTTCATTCATCTATTCATTAGTTTCATAATTAATTATTTATTTCATTCATTTTATTTATTCTTCATTCCTCATTCATCCATTCATTCTATTCAAAATTAATTAATTTATTTTTTCTCATTCACTTCATTTATTCCTAATTCATTTTTTTCTATTCATCTCATTTTGTCATTCATTCATTACACACACACACACACACACACACACACACACACACACACATTATGTATTCTTTCTTTCATTCATTTCAGAATCGTAGCATACCTAGTTATTGTGGTTTGTATAGTCCTCAATACCAGGGTCCTAGTTATCTCAATACTCTGCTCTGTTACCAACTTGTAACGCCCTGAAAATCGATACCTGAGTACATAAACTCTTATCCCGAGTATGGGGTATTAAATTAATGAAATGCACATGTGACCTCGTTCAAATTCATATTCATTTCATACACGAGCAATCAGAGTAGCGCAATTCAAATCAATAGATCCAAAGCGAGGTAGAGAACAAAAATCAATAAAATAGGCCTAACAGTCAAAGTACAATAAAAAAAAAAGTAGTGTCTGCCCAAATGTGGATTTTACAAGCCACAATATAAATTAGTGTATTCAATTAATTATTCTACAAATTGACGAGTGTGAAAGTAACGATCGGTGAGGAAGATCAAGCTCTAATTCTATTGAATTCCCTTTTGGAGTCTTACAAGAGTCTCGTAGACACTATGTGCCATGGTGGGGAGACCATAGACATTGAAACTGTCATCTCAGCCCTTCATTCGAAGCAGTTGAGTAAGAAGGACAGTGGTGGTGGTTCCTCTATAGATGTGTTGGTAGCTAGGGGAAGAAATTCTGAGCGGGAGAAAGGAAACTCGTGATCTTGGTCCAAGTCTAAGGGCAAGGGAAATATGAAGTACTATAACTGTGGGAGACATGGGCATATGAAGATGGATTGTCAAAATTCGAAAGCCTAAAAGGGAGAAAATTTGATAAAATGTCAAAGGAGGCTAACGTAGCGAAATCTAGTAAGGAGGTGGGTGGTGTGATGTTCTGACCGCATATAAATCTGGATATCTCAACAACAAGTGGATTTTGGGTTCGAGGGCTTCATACCACATGACATTTCAACAAGATTGGTTCATCAACTACAGTGAGTGTGATGGTGGACAAGTATTTATGGGCAATGATATTGGTTGTAAGGTTGTTAGAATTAGATCAGTGCACATTAAGACGTTTGATAGAATGAAGCGTATCTAGAGGGATGTAAGACACGTTCCTAAACTAAGGAAGAATCTAATTTCTCTATGGACTCTCGATGCACTTGGTTTCAAGTTCACCGATTATGGTCATGTCCTAAAGGTTTCATAAGGGGCACTCATTATGATAAAGGGATGATGAAGGCATAGCAGAGCGGTAACCTTTACAAGTTGATTAGGAATACCATATCAGGTGGAGCTGCAAGGTCTGTAACAGAGTCCACATTAGCACGTTTATGGTATGTGCATCTAGGCCACATGAGCGAGCGTAGTATGAAGGTACTTTATGATCGTTACTTTATTCTTATATTTAAAAGTGTTGATCTTAATATATACGAGTATTGTATATATGGTAAATAATCACAGTTATCGTTTAAATCTAAAAAGCATGTAAGTGTGTTCTGGATTATGTGTATTCAAATGTATGAGGGCCATCACCCATTGTTCTAGAGGGAGTCATTATTTTTTGTAGCATTCATAGATGACTACTCGAGAAATGTGTGAGTTTACTTTATAAAGTATAAATTCGATATTTTCGCTATCTTCAAGGTGTGGAAGGTAATGGTAGAAAAATAATCAATGCAAAATTTAAAAGTGTTAAGGAAAAATAATAGTCGAGAATTCACTTTGAATGAATTCAATTAGTTTTGTAATGATAAGGAGATTGTATGGCATAACACAGTCGGGCACATACTAGAGCAGAATGGTGTGGCAAAATGAATGAATCAGACTCTCTTGGAGAGAGCTCAAAGTATGTTAAGCAACGTTACGTTAGGTAAGTAGCTATGAACTGAGGCCATTAACACAACTTGTTACTTAGTGAATCGATCCCCATTTACACTGATAGATTGTAAAATTTCAGAAGAATTGTGGAGTGGGCATAATTTTGACTACTCAGGGTTGCAAGTATTTGGTTATGGCGCTTACTCTCATATACCGTCACTTGAGAAAGATAATCTAGACTAAAGGGCAAATAAGTGTACCTTTGTTGGACATGGTGATGATGTGAAGGGATATAGGTTGTATGACCGGGTCATATGGAAAATCACGATTAGCCGTGACATCAAATTTGATGAGGATTCCTTATTCCATAAGGATGAACACAAGAAAACGGGAAAGTCACTAGTAATTGATGTTGAATTTTTTATTTTTTATTTTTAAATGTGAGACAAAACTAGAAGTCAAGCAGTAGGAAGAGGTATAAGAGTAGGTGGATCAGCCCCCTATGAGGAAAAATCCACTGAGAGATCACAGATTACCGACTAGATACAGAGATGACTTGAAGCACTAGATGATTCAAATGCTGAGAAGTGGATGGTGACAATGTGAGACGAGATGGACTCATTGTATAAGAATGAGATGTAAGAGTTAGTATTGTTGGGGTGTAAAGCAGTTAGTTGTAAGTGGATCTACCGGAAGAAACATGATAGATATAAGGCGAGATTGGTTGTGAAGGGGTATGCTTAGAAAGAAGATGTCCACTTCAATGAGATCTTCACGCCTATTGTCAAGTAGGTATCTATTTGATTTGTTTTGGTGTTGGTTGCCCAATACAACCTGGGATTGGAACAAATGGATGTGAAAACTGATTTCTTACATGGGGAGTTAGAAGAGAAGATCTACATAAAGCAACCAGAGGAGTTCGAAGAATATGAGTCAGAAAATAAGGTTTGCATGTTGTGGAGGTCATTGTATGTTTGAAATAGTCACCTAGGCAGTGGTATAAGAAATTTGATACTTTCATGGTGAATCAGTGGTTTACCAGAAGTGAATATGATCATGTGTCTACTTTAAGATACTAAGTGATAGAGAATTCATCTTACTGGTATTATATGTTAATGACATACTTATCGACAGCCATAATATATCTAAGGTTAATATATTAAAGACTCAACTATTGGAGACATTCGAAATGAAATATCTGGGGACTACAAAGAGAATTCTTAGCATTAATATATACAAAGATAGAGAGAGGAGCAGGTTATTGTTGTCTCAGGCAGAATACCTTAAGAAGGTATTAATAAAGTCTGGGCTTGATAAGGTTAAGCCAGTTAGCACACCCCATGCTGCTCAATTTTGGCTTTTTTCATAGCAATGTCCCATTACAGATGAAGAAAAGTGATTTATGTCTTATGTTCCATATTCGAGTACAATTGCTAGTTTGATATATACTATGGTTCTACAAGACTGGATATTTCACATGCAATTGGTGTTGTGAGCATATAGATGTTAAATCCCAGCAAGCAACATTGGGTTACAGTCAAATGGCTACTTCATTGTTTATAAGTTACAACAGACTACGTATTAATATTTGAAAAATCAGAAAAAAAAGCTTGTAGGGTATGTTGATTCTAATTATGCAGAGAATGTAGACAGTAGAAGGTCGACTTCTGGTTGGTCGTTTATACTAGCGAGTGAAGCGATCAGTTGGATGTCGAAGCTTTAATCTTTGGTTGCTCTTTCCACGACCAAAGTTGAGTATATGGTAGTGACAAAGGTATTTAACGAAGATGTTTGGTTGCATGGAATGATGAATGAGTTAAGGCTTCAGTAGGAGGTCATGCTGGCTAATTGTAAGAGCAAAAGCATGATCAACTTGGCAAAGAATTCAATTTACCATCCTAAAACTAAACATATTAATGTTCGTCATCATTTTATTCGATGGGTGCTTGAGGAATGTGGTATTACTCTCAAGAAGATCCACACAAGCGTGAATCCGACGGATATACTTATGAAGGTGGTTCATATAGAGAAGTTTAAGTTTTGCTCTGCTTAGGTCTAGTAAAGGTTTAATGAAGATGGAGTGTGCATGAAAAGTAGCGGTGATGGAGAAGCTAAGATAGAGGTGATTAAATATGGAGCTTGGAGATGTGGTTCATGATGATTAAAGCCATGATGGAGATTGTTGTCTTATGCCTTCAATCTATACATGAAACAAGGATCTCAAGCGATTGACCTTACTGATTAATCGATTAAGTGAGCCCCGAATTATATATATTGATCTCTGGATAATTTTGGAAAGGTTCGGTCGATAGACCTAGGAGATTCAAGCAATCGACTATTTTTGAAAAATACTTGTAAACTCTCTGGACACTTTTGAACGTGTTCGAGCGATCAAACATGTGATTGTCAATCGATCAATGCTTAGATCGATGGCGCACGCAATTTTATGTAATTGCGCAAATTATTTCCTATGCTGAGTGTAACACTATAAATATGGGTGTAATGCGGGATTATGGTATGATTAAGAGAGCTTAAATGTTTCTATTGGAGTTTTGAAGGGAGACTAGGATTTTTTGAAGGGTTTCGCATATGTGAGTTCATCAATCTCTTATAATTTATTTACCATAGTGGATTTGCTTGTCGCTTTGTGTCATTGTTTTTTTCCAGGAGGGTTTTTCATTTAAAAATCATTTGTTCCTATGCATGGTTTGTTATATTTATATTTTGCTTGTTTAATTCGAATTTGGAGTTTGCTTCTGCGGCTTCCCAACAGTTTTCTTCCTTGAAATTTTGGGGTATTTTCTTTCTACCTATCATTGAATTGATGATTTCACTCCCTAATTTTCACTTTTCTTTTTCTTTTTTTCCTATAGCTCTGATGATCCTTTGGATACTGCCCTAGTGGCAAAGAACATATTAATGTATTTCATAGGTACGAGGCCACCATATGAACAATTCTCCACCACTATTTTTAATATAACGCTAACATGTGGGGTTGACCTCATAATTGCACAATATACACTAATAATATATCACAATAAAAGTTTTTTTTTTTAAAAAAAAAACATCGCTTGCATTTTTATCGACTATCAAACTAGATTTTAGGTTCAATACTACATGCTTAACTCAAGGTAAGCATCTCTTGGTTCATTTTTATTGTGATCATTTTTTTATCAATGATATATGCGTGCGCACGCGTGCATGCGCGTGTGTGTGTAATCTTATTCAGTATTATCATAATAAGTCTCTAATGGTGAAGATGAGCCCTCTAGTTATTGTTGTGAGACGTCGATGTTGGCATCTAAGATTGCATCTTTTTCATCTAGGGGCATCAACCCATTCAACCTTACAATTATTAAGGTATTTTCATCAAAATCACTAAGATGAAAGAGAAAATATACAAACAATCTTAAAACTACATCTGAATGAATAAATGGTTAAAACATTAAGAGGCCCATGTTTTAATTGTCCTTTGGCCTATGGAGTTTCCCCATTTGACGTGGGACACCAACCAACATTTCTTTCAAAAAATTAAAGGCTATTGATTAAATGGCTAGGATTTTCAAAGATGTGCCAATTTTATTTTTTTACCTTAAACCATCACCCAATGTGAATATTTGAATTAACAAAGTGTCCACAAGTGATTAAGATAGATAATAGATCAGCCTCCACCCACCTAAATTAATCATATAATCACATGGGATCATTTGTCACACTATTTTATTATCTAGACTATCCATTTATTAACCCTACTGGCATACAATACAAAAAATGTCACACTGGTTATAATAATTATAATGATTTTCATCCATTGATTTTTCTTTGTTTAATGTAAGATATCAACCATTAATTCTTTTTTAACATTGTAAATCAAACAAATAGAATTTTCCAAAATGTGCCCATTTTTTAGCCTAGCCACCCATCATAATATGACAAACATGTACACCCCACACACAAGCATTCCATATTTCAACATCTCACTTGCCTGTGAAAGAAAACATGAATATGCTTATGTTAACATCTTCAACAACTTGTTGTAGTTGCACCGGCATCAACATCTTAGCTACTATGAGTGACGACTACAAATTCAAATCAAGAACATTGATGTCCTGTTCACATGTTACAACAATTGCTGCTTTATTAAAATCTTTACATCCTTATTGGTCTCCTATGGCTATAAAATCTACAATTGTTATTACAATTATGTGTTCCATCCACCATATGGGCCAACTGATGAATTTGATCCATCCGGCCCAATCATTAATCCATCTTGTTCATTTATTTTGCCTTCTCATAACCTCTACTCACACATGATCTATTATATTTTCTCAAGCTTCCATCACTGATAATTATGTAGCTCTAATAACCGCCAAGGGCACTCCATGGAAGATAGTCGACTCGTTTGACTATGGTGGTGGCCATGTCAACACCAATAGATCATTAGATCTTGTCTTGATTTATGACATTGATGTGGTCAACTATGCCAAGGATACACATTAGAATTAAATATACCATCAATTTCAATCCTAAAGCTTATAATGATCATAACAATCTCAAGGACTATCATAAATGTGAGACCCATCAACATAACCTATAAAGTTAAGATTGAATATCCCTAGGAGTTAAGATGGAGGTCACATTCCATCCTTATCTTCAATAAGACTATCAGGAAGCATTCGTCAAAATCATATTCATAGCTTCTCATAGAGTGCATGAATATTTCACCTTTGTGTATTCTTTCTTATGTAAGTGGGATGCTGAAATATGGAATGCTTATGTGTGGGGTCTGTGCACGTGGGTGGGTGTATGTGCTTGTCATATTATGATGGGTAGTCAGGCTAAAAATGGGCACTGATTAGAAATTGTTGTTGTTTGATTTATATCCTTCAAACAACATTGATGGTTCATATCTCATGTTAAACAGAGAAAAGCCCATGGAAGAAAATGGTTATAATCATCACCTCTTCCCCTGTTCCCAACTACACATATGGAACAAGGACTGGACGCGGTTCGACTAGCAGAGAACACATAGTAAACGTGTCGGGTAAGGAACTACTAGTTGATAAAGACTGGCTGAGGAAGAGTTATGGGGATTAAAACACAGCAATCGATTGATTCTATCATGTCCATTCTTTGGTAATACATAGGCTCTAGCTTCTTTAGTCCTCTAGCCGAGCCACTACGTGCGTGTGTGTAATTCATGGCATTTTTTTTTATATTGTAGAGCTATACATGCGGAGTAGGCAAACGTACTCATGAAGGAAATGATCTTTATATGAAAATGAAAGAATCTGGAGTGATTAATGACATTTTTTGTATTATATGACATTCTTGGTAAGGTTAACATATAGATAGTCCAGAACATAATATAATGTGTGGCAAATAACCCTATGTGATTGCATTATTAATTTAGGTGGTTGGAGGCTGGTTTATTATTCATCCTAATCCTTTGTTCACAAGTTGTTAATTTAAATATTTACATTGGTTAATGGTATAAGGTATATAAAAAAAATTGCACTTGTTTAAAAATCTAGGCCGTTTAATCAATAGCCTTCAAAATTTTAAAAGAAAGGTTGGTTGGTGACTCACATTAAATAAGGAAACTCCATTAGTCAAATGACAATTGAAACATGGGCCTCTTAATGTTTTAATCATTTATTCATTCAAAGATATTTTTAAGATTGTTTGTATATTCTCTCTCATCTCAGTGAAATTTGGATGAAAATATCTTAAGAATTATATGGTTAAAAGGGTTGGGGCCCCTATGTGAAAAAATGCAATTTTAAATACCAACACCGACGATCCTATAATAATAATTGGTGGGCCCATCTTCACCATCGAAGCCCTATTATGATAAACATGAACAAGATTACCTATATATATATATATATATATATATATATATATATATATATATATATATATATATATATATATATATATATATATATATATATATATATATCACTGATAAAAAAATGATCACAGTGAAAGTGAACCAAGAGATGCTTACCTTGAGTTAAGCACAGTCTCAAATTTAAAATTCAGTCTAATAGTCGATAAAAATGCAAGAGATGTTTTTACTTGTTTATGATATATTATCAATGTATTGTACAAATATGAGGTTGACGCTGCCTACTTGTGTTAAATTAAAAACATCGGTGGAGATTTGTTTGGATTGTGACCTCATGCTTATGAAATAAAGTACTACGTTCCCTACCACTAAGGCAACATCTGAAGTACCATCACAACTGCAAGAAAAAACAAAAAGGAAAAGCAAAAGTTAGGGAGTGAAATCATCAATTCAATGATAGGTATAAAGAAAATAACTCGGATTTACAGAGAAGAAAACTAGCCGTTTTGAATTCGTTTTAATCTTCTAGCAAACTGGGAAATTGTTGACCCTACATGATCATTCGCTTTAATCCTTTAGTGTGTACTGAATTTTATTTCTCTAATGCATCAATCTCTTTTTTATCAATTTTAATGTAACATGTTTTGTTAATACTAAGTAAATATTGAGTAACAAATGAAAATGAAAAGAAATAATATTTTATGAAACATGTGTGAAGACAGATTAGTCATGTTAGCTCTAGAAATATTCGTAGTAATATGAGTATTTGTATCTTATAAGTTGTATCATTCTTTAGAGATGTGTGCGGTCCACCATAATGTGCAGGTGTCATCCAACCGGTCCATTAGAAGTACCCGAAATTTTAGGCACATGTCCCAAGTGCATGATTGCGATTTAACTTTACTCGGTGAGACCGACGTCGAACCCACATGGACTTATAATTGTGCGATTTCTGAAACACTTAATAACTAGAACTAGAACTAGAACCAATTTATAGAATTTGATTTTAGAAGTAATGATGTAATTGAGAAGGAAATCAATAAAGATAAAGCATTAGAGCGCCAATGATCCACTTATGGTCATTTTTAATGTTTAATTCACTTGCTTCAATCATATAACTCAACTAGAATCAAAGTCCTATTATATCCAGCCAGATGATATAGCAATTAAATCATCATTCACATACCAACATAAATTTGAACTTCAATTGAATTAGTTCCACATGGAGCATAAAAGTATTAACCGCAAGAAATTCAAAGCATCTATCGTACCCTTAGTCTATGATAAATCAATGAATTTTATAAATCAATCCCTTACAAAATAGATAAGCAATCATCCTTAGCTTTCCTAAGCATCTAATGTGCCTGAAGTCGACAATGGATCAATGTAAATTAAAAATATATCTTTATTTAAACCAATATCAATAATTATTCAATAATTAAACCAATAATATGAATTAAAGTAAACTAAGACATTAAAAACAACTACAAGCTTCACTTCCTATCCTAAGCTAAAAGATTTATCCAACCATATATATGATTAAACTAAATTCAAAAGAAAAACATAAAATCCAAAGAAGAACTGAAAGATTGGGGAAGGACTTCGTAGAAACTCCGTAACTCCTTGCTCTTTCTCTTCTACCCAAATTCATACTTAAGAAAGCTTAAACTACCCCTTTAAATAGGAAAATTTTACACCGACTTGAAATCGACTTTAATTTTATGCACTTTTGTTACTTTCGGTCAAACCAAACATCACTTCAGTCGCACCAAACTGGTCTCTCAGATGTAACCAAATTTTCTCAAATTTCTTCTAAAGTCTCTATCTTCCTCAAGTCACACCGAACTCTTCTTTGGTCAAGCTAAACATAGCTTCAGTCAGACCTAAGTATTGAGCTGAATTAACTCTAAAAACCACAATTTCTTGTTGGATTGTTCTATGTACCTTTGATCAGACCGAACGGTCTATTATTTTTATTAATATACTTTGTGATTTCTTCAGTCGTTTTCACTTTTGCACTTTTTTATATCTTTAGCACTTAAAATCTTCATTAATCAAATCCAAATCTCTAAGCATTTACTTAGTCATTCTTTTAGCATTAAATCTTCTCTTTAATTGTTCTTTTCATCTTGACTCTCCAAATCACCTCACATAGCAAAATATATGTAAATATATCAATTAAACACATCTGTGCATATAAAACAAATGCACAATAAAGGAAAAATATATAATGTTTCATGCTCAACACACACCCCAACTAACATTTTGCTAGTCCCGAGTAAAACATATGAAAAAATTAATCTTCAAAACCTATATTTCTAACCTCTCTCAGAAAAAACAATATTTTGTACAATCCTATACATATGTAAGTAAAATTCAAAGATACAAGGATGAAATATTATCAATCTAGAATCTAATATTACTAGTAAACCATTAAGCCAATGTAACGCCCTAAAAATTGGAGGTTAAGCAGGTACCCAACTCTCGAGTTCCAATGCATCACTTATGCAACATATATAATGATGATTTGATGTTGTCCATATTAGTGCATAAAACATGAATGAGATTAAGCTAAATCAGCGAATCATACTCCAGAGATAGTTGAATCTACGCAAGCGGAAGACTGTGATAAGTAGATACAATATATATACCATTGTAGGTCCCCAAAGTATGAACACATTGCCAGGTTAAATAGTTACAAGTATTGATTTAAAATACAAAATGTCAAAAGAGTGGTAGTCCTCTACAAGCATGAACCCTGAAGCCCCGTCGATTCAGAACGGTCTACGTAAACCCACCTGAATACTGCATGTATGAGAATGCCTCCTCATCATCCTCAAAGTCTGGCTCCACCTCACAGGCTACGCCATCATCTGAACCTACAATAGGGTCTGATTGGTGTGTACACCACTGTTCCGTAACGTGGGAGTGAGTGATCAACTCAGTGGAACAATAAAGCAAAGGTTAACATGTTATCAAACCAATCAAGCAGTAATGATAAAGTAGTACAATCAGACATTCCTAAATACTCTGATTAATGCAAGAATGATATAAAATAATGATGCATGCCCTCGCCTGCGCTCTCTCAGCGACTTCATCTCACGATCGCGCATGCAACACTTCCTCAGTGCTTGACCTGCTACGCCAAACGCACACGTAATGTGGTGCATGAGCGTAATTACCAAGTTCTTATTATTCCTTTTCATATAGTAGGATTAGAAAGCTAAGGTACTTCCCTTATATCATTTTCCAAACAGTGATACATTCTAGAGTTGCCAGTCCTAGTAAATCTCATACGATGTTACGGTTCTAGGTCACTACAAAGGGCTCATCACCTTATCAATGTAGGCCTAGTATGTACTCTGGTTACTATGTAAAGGCTCGTCGCCTCTACGCAGTCTTAGAGTATACTCGAAGTCACTACAAAGGGCTCGTTACCTTATCAGTGTAGGCCGACAGCTCGAATACAGTGTCCCATACCACCGTATTCAATTCACGAGTTTGGGTTGCTCACTGGTCACTACGGGGAGGCTCGTCACCCTAGCGTAGGCCGACAGCTCAACCACGGTATCCCATACCACCATGCCCGGCTCATGAGTCTTAGCAGATCGAGGTATCAAGGTTAAAGAGGTTTCCACTGGTGAGTTTGGTACCTTAGATTCAAGCAGTAGCGTCCATACATGGTGAACATACATTGGGTCAATCAGGTTACTTGACGAGCTAGACTAGTACAAGCGCATGTAGACTTAATCGACATGGAGTGCATAAGCATTCCGCATGGCCTAACCATTGTCGTCAAGTGACGTACAACTCGGATTCATCAAACGCATCTGTCGTGGCTAAAACAGTTCAGCCACCGATTGTAAATCATTACCGATTGCCTGGACTACAACGTAGCCCCAAACACACTCCAGATCAATAGCACTCAAATGTAATAGGCAAGACAGCATGTAACGACATAATTGAATATAGATCTCATATCAGCATTTCAACGAACACATAGAATACATACTAACATACATGAGCATTTAATTTACAAATCACATAGTAGTAAAATAGACTACATGAAGGAAACCATAACCCTAGGTAAGGGGATTGAGAATCCTATCTCAACACCCTCCTTAAGCACATTACATTAAGCATTTTCTCACTCAGGCATTTTATCAAACACTTAGACTACACATATTACATACATGTAATAAATTAATTAAAACGCTCATTGTAGCAAATCCTTCCACATAGGAGTTGCCACACGTACAACCATCATATATCCTCAAACATAAATCATGGCAAGCACAAATTATGAATCCATATTCATTCAGTCTTTTCAACAAACACTTAGAATGTATTAAAATCAACATAGTTTACATCTATGTGTAATATACGAGAAACATCATGTCTAAGCATATGAGATAGCGATCAAGTCAGTCATAAATCATTACTGACATTGAAAGCCTTGAAAACCATAACCTAAACATTTATAGTCCGCACCTTACGTCGGTAAACGCGTAACGAATTCATTTTAGACACTTAGCCTTTGTCAACGGTGGATTGGCAACCTACAGTATGAAATAGGTTAGCTATTCCATTACTTACAATGTTTGAAACCCTATAATAGGTTAGGGTTAGGTTTTATTACCTAAGAACGGAATTAGAATCGCCCGTATAGCAATACAGATAGAGTGGCTAAGTGTATGGAGCAACGGGATCAAATCCCAAGATGAATCTCCAACTCTCACTCTCACTTTCTCTCTCTTTCCTTTCCTTTTCCTTTTCTCTCTTCCTTAGGGTTTAAAAATTCGTATGGAATATTAGAGAGAGGGTTGAAGGCCCTTATATAGGCCCAGGTCTGATGGAAATGGCCCCAGGGCCAAGGTATACTTAGGTTATATCCAAAGGGCATCTATTTCAGCCCAACGGAGCACTTCTGGCAGCCCCTTTTCTGCATGTGGTCGGACTTAAGCTCCCTGACATTGGATCTAAGTCAGGCTAAGTTTTCGCTCCAATCGGGTTTGCAGATTGACCGTGGCAAACCAGTTTCAGTTCAACGGTCACGGTCACTCGATCAGGGCCACAAGAACATTGCCATGTATAGAACATTTTTCCTGATCCGAGGGTGTATTTAGGTCAGATTCTGACGGTCTAAATCCTTATATTTGGCCCACAAGCGACACAACTCAGATTACTTAAATTTAAATTTTATTTCTAAAGATATTCACGTTTCTCACACACTTTGCTCCAGGCTCAAGTTGTGTATTTCTAGACATAATTTAGACTTGATTTTCGAAGGGGTTGTCAAGTCCAGTAATGCGGTCATAACTGTATAGTTTTGTGGTTATCAGACTTTTGATGTGCGGTCCAGGTCCGATACGAAGTTTCAGTGTGCTCCCGAGAGCAACCAGGTTTAGGGATGGATTCTAGATTTCAGGGTAATGTAGCGTCAATGATACTGCACAGTTTGGGTCTTGCAGATCATATTTAAAGTGATTAGTGCTAATTTCATAAGTACTCTAGTTTAGCACTTGCTAATATTAACTTAATTTCTAAAGGTTTTGGTCCTGGGTGATTTCTGCCTGAGGTGGTACTCGGGTCCTTGTACGGATTTTTCTGAGAAGTTACAGCCAAATTCCCTTTCATCAATCAATTAATAGAATGCAATTAAATATCAAGTTCCTAATGTGCTCAGTGAATTCCAACTTATAATTTATAAGAGTCAGTCTCTCTACATAATGTTAACCATGATAATTACCTTAAAGTTGTCAGGTCAACACAAGTTACTAATTCTAAACACATCTCCTTTTTCTCTTATTGTTCCATCTTTTTTTATTTTTCTATCCTTTTTTCATCAACAGCTTTCACATTATCATCTCTTCTTTCTTTCTTTCTTTTTTCTTTATTATTTTCTTATTTGGGCACATGCAAATAGGTAGCCATCTTTTATTCTAACTGTTTTTTCTTCTTCTTTTCATACGAAGGTAGATAAGGATCTCCAGACTTGGTTCCTAACACTCTTGAGAAATCATCACACTAAAACTAAGAGTTCAAGTTAACTTTTAAATAATATGAGTCAGATGTGAATTGTGAACTAGTATTAATTGATGTTTAAATCTTCCTATCAATCAATTCATTAAAAGAACTTTATTAAAAAATCTACTAATCAAGTAAACTCTAAACTTTTAGAAATTACTTTATATCTTATCATTTTACACTCAAATATATTCAGATATATAGAGTATCAATCTTCAAAAAGAGTTTTGCAAAATGAAAATTGATTTTTTTTTCTTTTTTTTTGAAGTTTTGCTTAAAACAAAAAATAATGATTAATTTCATCTAATCTCACCCTCCAACCGAAAATCTACATAGTCCTTAATGTAAAAACATATGCAATGCATCATAACATATGTAATGTATCACAATATGAGATAATGAAAATAAAAGAGGAATGAGTAGGAGAGTACCTAAAGAAGATAAATGAGATGGCATGAAGTCTCCATCATCCGAAGGGGTTATCACTAAATAAAACAAACATAAACTATTCTAACATAATCCTAAAAAAGTAGTAAATTGATAGATGGACCTCCATCAGACTAGAAGATCAGTCTTGATGGACAGGATCAATTAGATTGTAGGACATATCCTCTGAATCAAATTTTTCAGCAAAATGGTTTAAGGCAATGATCATTTACTTTGAAAATTAAATGTTACAATTCGCCGAATTTTCTATATCGACGGCCTCATGAGGATAAACCATTTTGACTTTAAAGGGGCC
Source organism: Magnolia sinica (assembly GCF_029962835.1). Lineage (NCBI taxonomy): Eukaryota > Viridiplantae > Streptophyta > Magnoliopsida > Magnoliales > Magnoliaceae > Magnolia > Magnolia sinica. The sequence continues at coordinate 14,344,535 of NC_080588.1, read as the reverse complement.
AATCCAACAAGATCTTAGTTTACTGGGAAAAAATGAATTCTTGAATTATACAGAAGAACTTTTGATTTGGTTTAAAAGTTTTTCGAAGAATGTTCTTGTCATGGAACACTTTCATCATATCTTTGTATATCTGAGAGTTCTCGTAAGCCTTGTTCTGGATTTCTTCAAATTCATTAAGTTATAACTTGAACAATGAACCAGCTTTGTTGATATTGAAGTTGAAATTCTTTATAGCCTAATGTGCCTTATGTTCCAACTCTACAAACAAGTGGCAAGCCTTCCACTAGACAAGTCTATTGGGTGACATACCAATAAGAGTTTTATACGTCATACAGCAAGCCCACAACACGTTGGTTAGTGGAACTGACCAATCCTTGCGATCTGGGTTAACCATTTTCTCGAGAATTTATTTAATCTCATTATTTGATATTTCAACTTGGTCGCTTGTCTAAGGGTGATAGGGGGTGCAAACTTTATATGAAATATCATATTTCTTCATCAATGTTTCAAATGATCTATTGCAAAAGTGAGATCCTCCATCATTTATGATGGCTTAAGGTGTTCCGAATCTAGATAAAATATTTTCTTTCAAACACTTAATGACCGTGTGATGGTTATTATTCTAACACGGAATTACCTCAACCCATTTGGAGACAATTTATAACGAGAAGAATATAGAGATTTTCAAAAGATAGGGGAATGGTCCTATGAAATAGATGACCGAGCAATCGAATACTTCAATGATTAAAATAGGGTTCAGCGTCATCATATTTCGATGAGATAATCCTTCCAATTTTTGACATCGCTTGCATATTTTGCAAAGTTCATTTATACCTTTGAACATAGTGGGCAAATAAAAGCCACACTACAAAATTTTCACTGTGGTCTTTCTTGCCGAAAAGTGGCCGCCACACACATAAGAATGACAAAAGGAGATGACACTATTTTGTTCGTGGTTAGGCACACATATTCTAATGATTTAATCTGGGCAATATTTGAAAAGTTATTGTGAGACCTGTCCTGAGTTCGCATGTGTGCATTTGTGTGTGTGAGTATGCATCTCATGTATTTTGGTCCCGCGGTCCTACCGGTCAAATTTCAACGACCCGCAACCTTCGGATAGTGATTGCGGTCACCCTCGAGTTTGGTCATGTAGACCCAACTCGGATTGACCCAAGACCTATGCCATTGCGACCGCATCATCGCCGCGGTTCCAGCGTCGTGTCTCATGCGTAAATCCGGCATGTCCATCAAAAGTTATGGGCCGCACATTATTTGGACCGTTGATTGCATTTTTGGTGGGACCCACCTGATTGCACATTTCCCCATGTGCACTATTCCCAATGTAAGCCACCTTTAGGCTAGCAATAATGGCTTCTTTTCTCAAGAAAACCATGATGAGATTGGCTTCTCTAGGCAATGATGAGCCACCTTATCCCATGAGCAATGATTATTTCTCTTTTCAAAAATTCATCTTTTTCTAAGAAAGCAATCATTTCAACCTTAGAAACTCTCTCATCTCCCTCTCTCTTTCTTCATTTCTCTCTTCTCCTCTTTGCAAATGTCCTCCATTGCTGAATTTTTCCAGCCCTCTATCCTCTTCTTCTCCCCTAGATCTAACCATCAAAGATCCATCATCACCATTGAACCTCCTTCCTTGTAGCTTAAGGAGCATGGTGGTTGAAGAATCTTGAAGATCCAACAAGTGGGTGAGCATGTAGGATAGATTGCATGATTCTTATTGTCATAGATCTTTTGTTGCTTCATATGGAGAGTGTAGGACTCACCACATCAATGGTGAAGGTCCACCACTCCTTGGATAAGGTCTTTTTAGCCATCACTTGCATGCATGTGATCTTGATGGGGCCATTCTCCATGGACCCCATCTTGATGAGATTTCTTTGATTCCTCTCTTCTCCACTTTCTATGGTTTGGATGTAATGATTATGTGGCCCACCTGATGTGCCATGCAACCAGAATTTTTAAATTTTGGGACATCCAGGCCCAAGTTGTTGGACACCCAGGCCCAACTGTGCTGCCTAGTTTTGCTGCTTGATTTGGAAAGCCTTTGGGCCTGATTTTATGGATTTTCTTGGGGAGGTGCTGGGCCTAGGAGTTGTGTGACACATCAGGGTGGAACTCACCTTATGGAATCTATGATTTATTTCCCATTTATTAAATTTTGGGGCTGATCTAGACAGCAACATGTTGATGTCCAGATTGCTGGAATTTTTTTATGCTGTAATGTATGTGTTGTAGGCCTTGTTTGTGGTCTCATTTTTCCTGATTTCTTAGACTTCTCTTTGAGGTATGGACCCCACCTAAAAGTATGCTAAACCTCAGCTTCAAATGTCCCTATTTGATCACTCAAAAGGGTGGGCCAAGGAGGGTGGACGGTCCAGATTTTTCTGGACTGTCTAGCTACACTGTTTGCTGGAAACTCATAAATATCAGCCTGATTTTGAAATGCTGGGCCACCGTTGTGGACCCCACCTTAATGTATACTTGTATAGGAAGGTTGGCCTTGTATTTTTCCAAACTTACATAGACCTGGGCCCACTCAAATGGGGTGCTAAAGTCAGGGACAGCAGCATTGCTGCAGCAGGAAAATAAAAATCTGGACCTTGCTGTCCATAAATTCCATGAGTTAAATAAAATATTTTTACTATCCCAAAAATCCTAAATATTTGTATGGAGGTGTCCCACCCATAGTAGGACCTATCCACAAAATTTCAGGGCCAAGGAATCCTATTTGGGCATCCAAAAGGGTGGGCCAACATACTGGACTGCCAGAAATTTCTGCTGTGCAGTCCAGCAGCATAGTCCCATAAAAATAATATTAAAAAAATAATTTCTAAGAAGGTGGGCCATATTTCTGGATGCCAACTTGTTTTAGGCTTGATGAGGGACCTTGGGTCCAAATTTCAGGAATTTTGGAGGCCCAGAACCCACCCATTGGATGGCCCAAATTCAGGACAGTTATATTCCAGCAATATTTCACCCTGGATAGGTTGTATTCTTTAAATTAATTTAAATACTTCTGAGTATCCTAAAATCATGAAAATTTACAGAGAGGTGGTCCACCCATGGTGGGACTCACCTACAAATTTTTGGGGCCAATGGAGCCCTGTGTACACCGTGACAAGTGCTGGAATGGCTCACCACGTCCAGGTGTCCCGATTCACCAGATTTTCTTAATGGTCTGATTTATTTAAATTAATTAAAATACTTCTGATCGTCCAAAAATCACAAAATTTTGAGAATTCGTGGTCCACCTATGGGAGGACCATCTTGTAAATTTTCATGGCCATCGGGCCCCTGTACTGATCGTGGTGTGGCTGCAAACTTGGGTCAGTTTTGGGCCAGATACTCAGGCCCGTAGGACTACCCATCACGGGACGCCCCTACCTTGGGCTGTTGCTGGGCCTGTATTCCAGCGGCATGGCCCACTTCTAATGTGTGTTGTGTATTCCCCTCTCATCTGGTGGGACCCACTGTGATATGTGTGGGTCACCATGGGCCAGTAACCCATCTGAATTAAATAAATTTCTGGATTCCAGCAGGCCCAGGAAGTGGGTGGGCTGGAATTCCAACAAGGGGCCCAAATTTGCTCCATAGTGGATTGTTTTGGAGTTGTTGTGGCCCACCAGATTTAAGGGAGTATTGCACACACTCCTTGCCTTATTTCCTTAGATATTTTTGGCCGTAATTAGTGGCTCTTAAGGCTCACCTTTGTGGTGATGTTGGGGTTAGCCTTAACCAGATTTTTGGTAGTTTGTAGGCCCAATGGGCTGGAAACCTATTTCTTGAGCCCAAGATCGTGTAGGGCCTGACCTTATTGTTTCACGGGCCCAACGAGCCGTCTACAGGCTGACCGTGTGTATTTATTAGCCGTGATGCCCTCATGAAATGCTTAATTATGGGCTGACTTGCGGGGCCCACATAAATGTATAGTGTGGAGGGCCTTGCTAAGTCTTTGGGCTGATGTGGCAAGGCCCACACTGTCAATATAGGCCTTGCCTATGTGTATTCTTGGGTTTATGGGCTGCCCTCAAGCCCACCATAATGTATGAATTGGATGACTTTTGTTTTGGGCTATTTCTTTAGGGCCCATTATGTGATATAGTATATGCATGTTTGTGTTAGCAAGTAGGCCTTGTGGACTCGGTTCTTTTGGATAGGCCCATTGATCTTGAGCCTATACTCTCCTATCTATTGTGAGGGGCTTAGGGGCAATGATACACAAGAAGTCGGGCCCTTGGCTGCCCATTAAACTGACCCTGTACTTAGGCCAAAAGTGAGGCCCAACTCACTTGTGTTAAATGTGAAACTTGCCCATGTAAATGAATTATTGGGCTGCCCATGAAGCCCACCACAATATGTGGAATTATGACCTTTGTGGTTGGGCCCAAACCTTACTTGAGGGCCCACTATATGGCTTATGAGTTGGGCTTGGTGTATGGCCTACTAGTCCACACATTGCTTAGGCCTTAGATCTTTCATTATATGGGTAGTGGTGAGCTACCTCTTGGAAACCAGTTGAGGTTGGATGTCCTCCTGGGTGATCCTAAGGTAAGCTCATAGGTTTCTCTATGGGTGGTTAAAGGCCCACCATAGACCTTAGGCTATTTATTTAAGGCTCAATATGCATGTATGTAGAACCTACCTTAATGCATGTTTGGTCCAGGCCGTCCAAGCCTTGGATCGCCCGATTGTGGAAGCACTCTCTGCCTTGGGTTGCTGCTGGACTCACAATCCAGTAGTAGGCCTACTTGATCTTTTTATGATATATACACACTCTCCATCTGGTGGGGTCCCCCAGTGAGTATAGTTGGCCTTCATGAGATTATTTCCACATACTCAACTAATTTCTGGACCTTAGCAGGCCCAGGAAGTCAAACGGGCCAAAAGTTTATCAAAGGGCCTTCGATGTACAATTTTATGGTTATAACTTTATTTGGCTGTGGGGCTCACCATATTGAGAACTTGTGTACGTGTTACATGCTTATGCTTTCTTATAATCCTTGAGCTTAATCAGTGCATTCTTTTGGGTCACTTTTACTGATCTTATGAGGACCCCATCTTAAGATCAGAATTTTGGGACATCCAGTGAGCCCAGATTGGACAGGGACATCCCAGCTTGGCCCAACCATACATTGGGCCGACTTCCACCATTTTGATGGACTTGTGGGCTAAGGTAAGGATAGTATTGGGCCCTCGGTTGCCTACTTAAATTGCTAATTATTAGGCTGATGTAGTGGGGCCCATTTCATCCAAACTTAAACCTATTTTTGGGTCGTATATTGTGTACGCGGGCTACCCACCAAGTCCAACTTAATGCATGGATTCTATGGCCATTGGGAATTGGGCCTTGGGCCTTAATTCCCCTCTTAAAGCCCATGTTGTTAAAAGTGGTATTATATCTTTTTATGACCTATTATGAGGAATATATGTATGTGGTTACTTTTATTTTTTTATCTTAAATGTAGGCCTTGGGCCTTTTATCCATATAGTTTATGGTTGATATGCCTTTTTGGAGAATGGTGGTTAAATGTCCCCATTATGGACCCCTCAAGGTCTGATTGTATTTAAAAGTGATTGGATACTTATCTTAGACAGTTGCTAGGCTCATTTCTATATTACTTAGACCCGTAGTTGTATGCTTAGTCTTGTGGGCTACCCTAGGTAAATGGGCCCCCACTAGAGGTGGGATTCCTTATGGATATTGTCTAAGTACCTAGTCTTGGTTCCTTCTTGGATAGGAGGAATGTAATTTACTTTGTATATCACCGCATAATGCGCCTAGACCCATCTTCATGGCCCATGTGCATCATTGTATGCTTGGATGACACTGTGTGTGTGGTTATGATTGTGCCATTGGGCATTGCATGCTGTCTTCCCGAGGGACGTAATATTCCCTCTTGAGCATGTTGGATGCTTGGAATTGATGCATAGTTGATTGTGTGATTCATGCATCTGGCATTGCATAATATATGAGCATTATCACCCTTGCTTCATCAGGGTTGTAGCCTCCACAGATACATCGTGGATGGCCATGTTTGGACACCGGAAATGTTACTTGAGCATATCGGGTGCATAGGATGCCCATGGGTGAAATTCCCAAAACTTCCATGGTACCAAGGATCTGCTCCAACGCCGTGACCGAGTGGAATATATGAGCGCACGAGGGCCTTATACTATTAGGCCGCGACTCCCACCGTGTAGTCGGTTGGATAGGGGTGTGGCCTTACTAGCCTTGATGTAAGAGGGCATTGCTAGGCCGAGTCCGACCGGCTCGTGAATGGGTCCGCTACCGTCAGCCTTGGTGATTGGTTGTCCACAGCGGGTAGTGAGGTCTCTTACGCTCGTTTAACTGTGTGGGGTCTGTAGAGCGGCTGGTTTGGAGTGTAACGGACCCCGGTGATTTCCTTATGATTGGAAATATACTTGACATACGGTTTGGTTATGAGCACTGGCATTACTTGCATCGCATTTGTATTGGTTATGTAAGCCCCTTCATGCATTGCCTTGGTATGGCGTCCAGTACTCATTGCATCATATTCATGATAAGCCTTGGTAAGGCTAGTGATATTCTCATTGAGCATGTCTCCTTCCTGTATCTCCTATTATTCTTCTGTGCACTATTATCACACACTTACACCACCCTCTAAGCTTCTATAAGCTTATGCACGATTGATGCGTGCAGGAGACTCTAGGTAGGCGCCACAGTAGCAGAGTTTGGATTAGAGCTGAGCTTGAGGACCCAGTATTGCATCCTTCCTTTCTTTCTTCTATTATCTTATGTATGTCCTTTTGGACCTCATGTAAGCTTGTAAAAGTTCAAATTCTTAGTGGATTTTGTGATAAGTGCCTTTTTTATTCTCAGATTTACTTGTTGTGATCTTGGGTATGCTCGTATTGGAAATGGTTATATTGTTATGGAAATCCTCCTTGTAGGATCCCAGGATCGGAACCTGCTTCAGGAGCCGAGAATGGGGTACTACGGAGGCTGTTGCGGCCAGAACCGGCCATCTGGTTCCTTGTGAATCCGGTTACCGAGTCTGGGGCGTGACAGGAGTTGGTATCAGAGCATAGCAAGTAATTTTGGAATAACTAAGGATAACATCACATATCTGCTGCAATCTTAGGATAAGTAGTGTCCCGAGTGCATTTCCCTCATTCCGTTTGAGCCTTCAAGGATTCTAATTCCTAGGTTTCCATTACCTTTGTTCTTTCTGTAGACCATGTCGTCTAGTCGAGGTGCCCATGATTGTGACGCCCGTGGCCGTGGTGCCCATGGACATGGTTCTCTTTCTGATCCGGCGGTCCGAGTGACTTTTACTCCACCACCTGAGATTCCTGTTTCCCCTTTGGAGCCTATTGTACTTATTCCTGAGGCTCCCGCCATACCTGTGCCTTCGCCAGAGGCTAGTGCTACCCCTGCTTATTTGACGATTCCTGTAGGAGCTGAGCATCTCCAGCAGTTGATGCAAGTTGTCACTGATGTTCTTCAGACTCGTCAACCCGTTCCTGAGATGCCCGATCAGGCGGAACAGGAGCGTGCGAGTCCCCTTTTGCGAGATTCGACTCTGCAGCGAGCTCCGTTAGTGATATTTCTACTTCAGGGCGAGGCCAAGTGGACTAGTTCGCAGAGGGATCGTGATCAGAGGAGAGGCCGGAAGAGGCAGGCCCCCTCCGGTAGCTCCCGGCAGCGTCGACAGCAGCAGAGGTGCATAGCCTATCGAGCCGCCAGAGCATCAGCATCGCATGCAGCAGCTTCTTCTTCTAGGGCATTTACTGGCATTTGCTATGGATGTGGGCAGACAGGGCATCAGAGGCGCGAGTGCCCTCTTCCCTTGCGGCAGCGACAGTGGCTCCCGCCACCGAGACCCCGACAACAGCAGAGACCGCAGATGCAGAGGGGACAGACACCTCCCCAGCCACCTCAAGCTTGATTTTGCGCGACTTCGAAGGACCCTTAATTATTAGGGGAGTCGTTATGGGTATTTTTCTTGTCTCCGTATGTATGTCTTGTGTTTTGGTGCATCGTACCCCTTTTGTATCCAAGGGCTTTTGTTCGATCAGATTTCTATTAGAGTCTGCCGTAGAGGATTCTCAGTATCGACATTTTTGGAAAGATCGTTGTGTTAGGCCGATGATATTATCGTGTTCCATTTTGGTTAGTGAGATGTTCTTGCCCGCTGAATAGTTTTGTATTGCTGATGTTGAGCTTGTTGGCTTGTTTTGTTGTCAAGCCAGTATTTTTTTTTCCTAGTCGCTAGTTTTATGGCCGAGTGTGATGCTTGCCAGCGTGTTAAGGCCGATCATCTGAGACCCCTAGTCCCTTGCAGCTGTTGAGTGTTTCAGAATGGAAATGGGAGCACATATCGATGGATTTCATCACAGGTTTGCCGAGGACTCAGCACGGGCACGATACCATCTAGGTTATCGTTGATCGTCTGATGAAGTCGGCTCATTTCATTCCAGTGTGTGCTTCTTGGTCTATGGATCGGCTTGCAAGGTGTTTATTGAGGAGATAGTGAGACTGCATGGCTCCTTTTGAGGCACGTTATGGTAGACCGTGCAGATCTCCTAGTTGTTAGGCCGAGATTAAAGAGCGTTATCCCTATTTGCTTGATGATTGATTGCTTGTATTTATTGCATTTCCTTCTTTTGATTGACGATTGACATATATGAGGAGGCTTATGCATTTTGTTGTCTCAGTTTTATCAATTTCGAGGACGAAATTTCTTTGTTGGTGGGGAGGATTGTGAGACCTGACCCGAGTTCGCATGTGTGCATTTGTGTGTGTGAGTATGCATCTCATGTATTTTGGTCCCGCGGTCCTACCGGTCAAATTTCAACGACCCGCGACCTTCGGATAGTGATTGCGGTCACCCTCGAGTTTGGTCATGTAGACCCAACTCGGATTGACCCAAGACCTATGCCATTGCGACCGCATCATCGCCGCGGTTCCAGCGTCGTGTCTCATGCGTAAATCCGGCATGTCCATCAAAAGTTATGGGCCGCACATTATTTGGACCGTTGATTGCATTTTTGGTGGGACCCACCTGATTGCACATTTCCCCATGTGCACTATTCCCAATGTAAGCCACCTTTAGGCTAGCAATAATGGCTTCTTTTCTCAAGAAAACCATGATGAGATTGGCTTCTCTAGGCAATGATGAGCCACCTTATCCCATGAGCAATGATTATTTCTCTTTTCAAAAATTCATCTTTTTCTAAGAAAGCAATCATTTCAACCTTAGAAACTCTCTCATCTCCCTCTCTCTTTCTTCATTTCTCTCTTCTCCTCTTTGCAAATGTCCTCCATTGCTGAATTTTTCCAGCCCTCTATCCTCTTCTTCTCCCCTAGATCTAACCATCAAAGATCCATCATCACCATTGAACCTCCTTCCTTGTAGCTTAAGGAGCATGGTGGTTGAAGAATCTTGAAGATCCAACAAGTGGGTGAGCATGTAGGATAGATTGCATGATTCTTATTGTCATAGATCTTTTGTTGCTTCATATGGAGAGTGTAGGACTCACCACATCAATGGTGAAGGTCCACCACTCCTTGGATAAGGTCTTTTTAGCCATCACTTGCATGCATGTGATCTTGATGGGGCCATTCTCCATGGACCCCATCTTGATGAGATTTCCTTTATTCCTCTCTTCTCCACTTTCTATGGTTTGGATGTAATGATTATGTGGCCCACCTGATGTGCCATGCAACCAGAATTTTTAAATTTTGGGACATCCAGGCCCAAGTTGTTGGACACCCAGGCCCAACTGTGCTGCCTAGTTTTGCTGCTTGATTTGGAAAGCCTTTGGGCCTGATTTTATGGATTTTCTTGGGGAGGTGCTGGGCCTAGGAGTTGTGTGACACATCAGGGTGGACCCCACCTTATGGAATCTATGATTTATTTCCCATTTATTAAATTTTTGGGCTGATCTAGACAGCAACATGTTGCTGTCCAGATTGCTGGAATTTTTTTTATGCTGTAATGTATGTGTTGTAGGCCTTGTTTGTGGTCTCATTTTTCCTGATTTCTTAGACTTCTCTTTGAGGTATGGACCCCACCTAAAAGTATGCTAAACCTCAGCTTCAAATGTCCCTATTTGATCACCCAAAAGGGTGGGCCAAGGAGGGTGGACGGTCCAGATTTTTCTGGACTGTCCAGCTACACTGTTTGCTGGAAACTCATAAATATCAGCCTGATTTTGAAATGCTGGGCCACCTTTGTGGACCCCACCTTAATGTATACTTGTATAGGAAGGTTGGCCTTGTATTTTTCCAAACTTACATAGACCTGGGCCCACTCAAATGGGGTGCTAAAGTCAGGGACAGCAGCATTGCTGCAGCAGGAAAATAAAAATCTGGACCTTGCTGTCCATAAATTGCATGAGTTAAATAAAATATTTTTACTATCCCAAAAATCCTAAATTTTTGTAGGGAGGTGTCCCACCCATAGTAGGACCTATCCACAAAATTTCAGGGCCAAGGAATCCTATTTGGGCATCCAAAAGGGTGGGCCAACATACTGGACTGCCAGAAATTTCTGCTGTGCAGTCCAGCAGCATAGTCCCATAAAAATAATATTAAAAAAATAATTTCTAAGAAGGTGGGCCATATTTCTGGATGCCAACTTGTTTTAGGCTTGATGAGGGACCTTGGGTCCAAATTTCAGGAATTTTGGAGGCCCAGAACCCACCCATTGGATGGCCCAAATTCAGGACAGTTATATTCCAGCAATATTTCACCCTGGATAGATTGTATTCTTTAAATTAATTTAAATACTTCTGAGTATCCTAAAATCATGAAAATTTACAGAGAGGTGGTCCACCCATGGTGGGACTCACCTACAAATTTTGGGGCTAATGGAGCCCTGTGTACACCGTGACAAGTGCTGGAATGGCTCACCACGTCCAGGTGTCCCGATTCACCAGATTTTCTTAATGGTCTGATTTATTTAAATTAATTAAAATACTTCTGATCGTCCAAAAATCACAAAATTTTGAGGATTCGTGGTCCACCTATGGGAGGACCATCTTGTAAATTTTCATGGCCATCGGGCCCCTGTACTGATCGTGGTGTGGCTGCAAACTTGGGTCAGTTTTGGGCCAGATACTCAGGCCCGTAGGACTACCCATCACGGGACGCCCCTACCTTGGGCTGTTGCTGGGCCTGTATTCCAGCGGTATGGCCCACTTCTAATGTGTGTTGTGTATTCCCCTCTCATCTGGTGGGACCCACTGTGATATGTGTGGGTCACCATGGGCCAGTAACCCATCTGAATTAAATAAATTTCTGGATTCCAGCAGGCCCAGGAAGTGGGTGGGCTGGAATTCCAACAAGGGGCCCAAATTTGCTCCATAGTGGATTGTTTTGGAGTTGTTGTGGCCCACCAGATTTAAGGGAGTATTGCACACACTCCTTGCCTTATTTCCTTAGATATTTTTGGCCATAATTAGTGGCTCTTAAGGCTCACCTTTGTGGTGATGTTGGGGGTTTAGCCTTAACCAGATTTTTGGTAGTTTATAGGCCCAATGGGCTGGAAACCTATTTCTTGAGCCCAAGATCGTGTAGGGCCTGACCTTATTGTTTCACGGGCCCAACGAGCCGTCTACAGGCTGACCGTGTGTATTTATTAGCCGTGATGCCCTCATGAAATGCTTAATTATGGGGTGACTTGCGGGGCCCACATAAATGTATATTGTGGAGGGCCTTGCTAAGTCTTTGGGCTGATGTGGCAAGGCCCACATTAATATAGGCCTTGCCTATGTGTATTCTTGGGTTTATGGGCTGCCCTCAAGCCCACCATAATGTATGAATTGGATGACTTTTGTTTTGGGCTATTTCTTTAGGGCCCATTATGTGATATAGTATATGCATGTTTGTGTTAGCAAGTAGGCCTTGTGGACTCAGTTCTTTTGGATAGGCCCATTGATCTTGAGCCTATACTCTCCTATCTATTGTGATGGGCTTAGGGGCAATGATACACAAGAAGTCGGGCCCTTGGCTGCCCATTAAACTGACCCTGTACTTAGGCCAAAAGTGAGGCCCAACTCACTTGTGTTAAATGTGAAACTTGCCCATGTAAATGAATTACTGGGCTGCCCATGAAGCCCACCACAATATGTGGAATTATGACCTTTGTGGTTGGGCCCAAACCTTACTTGAGGGCCCACTATATGGCTTATGAGTTGGGCTTGGTGTATGGCCTACTAGTCCACACATTGCTTAGGCCTTAGATCTTTCATTATATGGGTAGTGGTGAGCTACCTCTTGGAAACCAGTTGAGGTTGGATGTCCTCCTGGGTGATCCTAAGGTAAGCTCATAGGTTTCTCTATGGGTGGTTAAAGGCCCACCATAGACCTTAGGCTATTTATTTAAGGCTCAATGTGCATGTATGTGGAACCTACCTTAATGCATGTTTGGTCCAGGCCGTCCAAGCCTTGGATCGCCCGATTGTGGAAGCACTCTCGGCCTGGGGGTGCTGCGGACTCACAATCCAGGAGTAGGCCTACTTGATCTTTTCATGATATATACACACTCTCCATTTGGTAGGGTTCCCCAGTGAGTATAGTTGGCCTTCATGAGATTATTTCCACATACTCAACTAATTTCTGGACCTTAGCAGGCCCAAGAAGTTAAATGGGCCAAAAGTTTATCAAAGGGCCTTCAATGTACAATTTTATGGTTACAACTTTATTTGGCTGTGGGGCTCACCATATTGAGAACTTGTGTACGTGTTACATGCTTATGCTTTCTTATAATCCTTGGGCTTAATCAGTGCATTCTTTTGGGTCACTTTTAGTGATCTTATGAGGACCCCATCTTAAGATCAGAATTTTGGGACATCCAGTGAGCCCAGATTGGGCAGGGACATCCTAGCTTGGCCCAACCATACATTGGGCCGACTTCCACCATTTTGATGGACTTGTGGGCTGAGGTAAGGATAGTATTGGGCCCTCGGTTGCCTACTTAAATTGCTAATTATTGGGCTGATGTAGTGGGGCCCATTTCATCCAAACTTAAACCTATTTTTGGGCCGTATATTGTGTACGCGGGCTGCCCACCAAGTCCAACTTAATGCATGGATTCTATGGCCATTGGGAATTGGGCCTTGGGCCTTAATTCCCCTCTTAGAGCCATGTTGTTAAAAGTGGTATTATATCTTTTTATGGCCTATTATGAGGAATATATGTATGTGGTTACTTTTATTTTTATCTTAAATGTAGGCCTTGGGCCTTTTATCCATATAGTTCATGGTAGATATGCCTTTTTGGGGAATGGTGGTTAAATGTCCCCATTATGGACCCCTCTAGGTCTGATTGTATTTAAAAGTGATTGGATACTTATCTTAGACAGTTGCTAGGCTCATTTCTATATTACTTAGACCCGTAGTTGTATGCTTAGTCTTGTGGGCTACCCCAGGTAAATGGGCCCCCACTAGAGGTGGGATTCCTTATGGATATTGTCTAAGTACCTAGTCTTGGTTCCTTCTTGGATAGGAGGAATGTAATTTACTTTGTATATCACCGCATAATGCGCCTAGACCCATCTTCATGGCCCATGTGCATCATTGTATGCTTGGATGACACTGTGTGTGGTTATGATTGTGCCATTGGGCATTGCATGCTGTCTTCCCGAGGGACGTAATATTCCCTCTTGAGCATGTTGGATGCTTGGAATTGATGCATAGTTGATTGTGTGATTCATGCATCTGGCATTGCATAATATATGAGCATTATCACCCTTGCTTCATCAGGGTTGTAGCCTCCACAGATACATCGTGGATGGCCATGTTTGGACACCGGAAATGTTACTTGAGCATATCGGGTGCATAGGATGCCCATGGGTGAAATTCCCAAAACTTCCATGGTACCAAGGATCTGCTCCAACGCCGTGACCGAGTGGAATATATGAGCGCACGAGGGCCTTATACTATTAGGCCGCGACTCCCACTGTCGTGTAGTCGGTTGGATAGGGGTGTGGCCTTACTCGCCTGATGTAAGAGGGCATTGCTAGGCTGAGTCTGACCAGCTCGTGAATGGGTCCGCTACCGTCAGGCCTTGCTGGTGATTGGTTGTCCACAGGCGGGTAGTGAGGTCTCTTACGCTCGTTTGACTGTGCGGGGTCTGTAGAGCGGCAGTCATCCAGTAGTGTAATGGACCCCGGTGATTTCCTTATGATTGGAAATATACTTGACATACGGTTTGGTTATGAGCACTGGCATTACTTGCATCGCATTTGTATTGGTTATGTAAGCCCCTTCATGCATTGCCTTGGTATGGCGTCCAGTACTCATTGCATCATATTCATGATAAGCCTTGGTAAGGCTAGTGATATTCTCATTGAGCATGTCTCCTTCCTGTATCTCCTATTATTCTTCTGTGCACTATTATCACACACTTACACCACCCTCTAAGCTTCTATAAGCTTATGCACGATTGATGCGTGCGGGAGACTCTAGGTAGGCGCCAAAGTAGCAGAGTTTGGATTAGAGCTGAGCTTGAGGACCCAGTATTGCATCCTTCCTTTCTTTCTTCTATTATCTTATGTATGTCCTTTTGGACCTCATGTAAACTTGTAAAAGTTCAAATTCTTAGTGGATTTTGTGATAAGTGCCTTTTTTATTCTCAGATTTACTTGTTGTGATCTTGGGTATGCTCGTGTTGAAATGATTATTCTATTATGGAAATCCTCCTTGTAGGATCCCAGGATCGGAACCTGTCTTAGGAGCCGAGAATGGGGTACTACGGAGGCTGTTACGGCTAGAACCGGCCATCGGGTTCCATGTGAGTCCGGTTGCCAAGTCTAGGTCATGACAGGAGTTGGTATCAGAGCATAGCAAGTAATTTTGGAATAACTAAGGATAACATCACATATCTGCTGCAATCTTAGGATAAGTAGTGTCCCGAGTGCATTTCCCTCATTCCGTTTGAGCCTTCAAGGATTCTAATTCCTAGGTTTCCATTACCTTTGTTCTTTCTGTAGACCATGTCGTCTAGTCGAGGTGCCCATGATTGTGACGCCCGTGGCCGTGGTGCCCATGGACATGGTTCTCTTTCTGCTCCGGCGGTCCGAGTGACTTTTACTCCACCACCTGAGATTCCTGTTTCCCCTCTGGAGCCCATTGTACTTATTCCTGAGGCTCCCGCCATACCTGTGCCTCCGCCAGAGGCTAGTGCTACCCCCGCTTATCTGACGATTCCTGTAGGAGCTGAGCATCTCCAGCAGTTGATGCAGGTCGTCACTGATGTTCTTCAGACTCGTCAACCCGTTCCTGAGATGCCCGGTCAGGCGGAACAGGAGCGTGTGAGTCCCCTTTTGCGAGATTCGACTCTGCAGCGAGCTCCGTTAGCGATATTTCTACTTCAGGGCGAGGCCAAGTGGACTAGTTCGCAGAGGGATCGTGATCAGAGGAGAGGCCGGAAGAGGCAGGCCCCCTCCGGTAGCTCCCGGCAGCGTCGACAGCAGCAGAGGTGCATAGCCTATCGAGCCGCCAGAGCATCAGCATCGCATGCAGCAGCTTCTTCTTCTAGGGCATTTACTGGCATTTGCTATGGATGTGGGCAGACAGGGCATCAGAGGCGCGAGTGCCCTCTTCCCTTGCGGCAGCGACAGTGGCTCCCGCCACCGAGACCCCGACAGCAGCCGAGACTGCAGTGTAGACCTCCACAACAGCAGAGACCGCAGATGCAGAGGGGACAGACACCTCCCCAGTCACCTCAAGCTTGATTTTGCGCGACTCCGAAGGACCCTTAGTTATTAGGGGAGTCATTATGGGTATTTTTCTTGTCTCCGTATGTATGTCTTGTGTTTTTGTGCATCGTACCCCTTTTGTATCCAAGGGCTTTTGTTTGATCAAATTGCTATTAGAGTCTGTTGTAGAGGATTCTCAGTATCGACTTTTTGGAAAGATCGCTGTGTTAGGCCGATGATATTATCGTGTTCCATTTTGGTTAGTGAGATGTTCTTGCCCGCTGAATAGTTTTGTATTGCTGATGTTGAGCTTGTTGGCTTGTTTTGTTGTCAAGCCAGTATTTTTTTTCCTAGTCGCTAGTTTTATGGCCGAGTGTGATGCTTGCCAGCGTGTTAAGGCCGATCATCTGAGACCCCTAGTCCCTTGCAGCTGTTGAGTGTTTCAGAATGGAAATGGGAGCACATATCGATGGATTTCATCGCAGGTTTGCCGAGGACTCAGCACGGGCACGATACCATCTAGGTTATCGTTGATCGTCTGATGAAGTCGGCTCATTTCATTCCAGTGTGTGCTTCTTGGTCTATGGATCGGCTTGCAAGGTGTTTATTGAGGAGATAGTGAGACTGCATGGCTCCTTTTGAGGCACGTTATGGTAGACCGTGCAGATCTCCTAGTTGTTGGGCCGAGATTAAAGAGCGTTATCCCTATTTGCTTGATGATTGATTGCTTGTATTTATTGCATTTCCTTCTTTTGATTGACGATTGATATATATGAGGAGGCTTATGCATTTTGTTGTCTCAGTTTTATCAATTTCGAGGACGAAATTTCTTTGTTGGTGGGGAGGATTGTGAGACCTGTCCTGAGTTCGCATGTGTGCATTTGTGTGTGTGAGTATGCATCTCATGTATTTTGGTCCCGCGGTCCTACCGGTCAAATTTCAACGACCCGCGACCTTCGGATAGTGATTGCGGTCACCCTCGAGTTTGGTCATGTAGACCCAACTCGGATTGACCCAAGACCTATGCCATTGCGACCGCATCATCGCCGCGGTTCCAGCGTCGTGTCTCATGCGTAAATCCGGCATGTCCATCAAAAGTTATGGGCCGCACATTATTTGGACCGTTGATTGCATTTTTGGTGGGACCCACCTGATTGCACATTTCCCCATGTGCACTATTCCCAATGTAAGCCACCTTTAGGCTAGCAATAATGGCTTCTTTTCTCAAGAAAACCATGATGAGATTGGCTTCTCTAGGCAATGATGAGCCACCTTATCCCATGAGCAATGATTATTTCTCTTTTCAAAAATTCATCTTTTTCTAAGAAAGCAATCATTTCAACCTTAGAAACTCTCTCATCTCCCTCTCTCTTTCTTCATTTCTCTCTTCTCCTCTTTGCAAATGTCCTCCATTGCTGAATTTTTCCAGCCCTCTATCCTCTTCTTCTCCCCTAGATCTAACCATCAAAGATCCATCATCACCATTGAACCTCCTTCCTTGTAGCTTAAGGAGCATGGTGGTTGAAGAATCTTGAAGATCCAACAAGTGGGTGAGCATGTAGGATAGATTGCATGATTCTTATTGTCATAGATCTTTTGTTGCTTCATATGGAGAGTGTAGGACTCACCACATCAATGGTGAAGGTCCACCACTCCTTGGATAAGGTCTTTTTAGCCATCACTTGCATGCATGTGATCTTGATGGGGCCATTCTCCATGGACCCCATCTTGATGAGATTTCCTTTATTCCTCTCTTCTCCACTTTCTATGGTTTGGATGTAATGATTATGTGGCCCACCTGATGTGCCATGCAACCAGAATTTTTAAATTTTGGGACATCCAGGCCCAAGTTGTTGGACACCCAGGCCCAACTGTGCTGCCTAGTTTTGCTGCTTGATTTGGAAAGCCTTTGGGCCTGATTTTATGGATTTTCTTGGGGAGGTGCTGGGCCTAGGAGTTGTGTGACACATCAGGGTGGACCCCACCTTATGGAATCTATGATTTATTTCCCATTTATTAAATTTTGGGCTGATCTAGACAGCAACATGTTGCTGTCCAGATTGCTGGAATTTTTTTATGCTGTAATGTATGTGTTGTAGGCCTTGTTTGTGGTCTCATTTTTCCTGATTTCTTAGACTTCTCTTTGAGGTATGGACCCCACCTAAAAGTATGCTAAACCTCAGCTTCAAATGTCCCTATTTGATCACCCAAAAGGGTGGGCCAAGGAGGGTGGACGGTCCAGATTTTTCTGGACTGTCCAGCTACACTGTTTGCTGGAAACTCATAAATATCAGCCTGATTTTGAAATGCTGGGCCACCTTTGTGGACCCCACCTTAATGTATACTTGTATAGGAAGGTTGGCCTTGTATTTTTCCAAACTTACATAGACCTGGGCCCACTCAAATGGGGTGCTAAAGTCAGGGACAGCAGCATTGCTGCAGCAGGAAAATAAAAATCTGGACCTTGCTGTCCATAAATTGCATGAGTTAAATAAAATATTTTTACTATCCCAAAAATCCTAAATTTTTGTAGGGAGGTGTCCCACCCATAGTAGGACCTATCCACAAAATTTCAGGGCCAAGGAATCCTATTTGGGCATCCAAAAGGGTGGGCCAACATACTGGACTGCCAGAAATTTCTGCTGTGCAGTCCAGCAGCATAGTCCCATAAAAATAATATTAAAAAAATAATTTCTAAGAAGGTGGGCCATATTTCTGGATGCCAACTTGTTTTAGGCTTGATGAGGGACCTTGGGTCCAAATTTCAGGAATTTTGGAGGCCCAGAACCCACCCATTGGATGGCCCAAATTCAGGACAGTTATATTCCAGCAATATTTCACCCTGGATAGATTGTATTCTTTAAATTAACTTAAATACTTCTGAGTATCCTAAAATCATGAAAATTTACAGAGAGGTGGTCCACCCATGGTGGGACTCACCTACAAATTTTTGGGGCCAATGGAGCCCTGTGTACACCGTGACAAGTGCTGGAATGGCTCACCACGTCCAGGTGTCCCGATTCACCAGATTTTCTTGATGGTCTGTTTTATTTAAATTAATTAAAATACTTCTGACCGTTCAAAAATCACAAAATTTTGAGGATTCGTGGTTCACCTATGGGAGGACCAATTTGTAAATTTTCATGGCCATCGGGCCCCTGTACTGACCGTGGTGTGGCCTGCAAACTTGGGTCAGTTTTGGGCCAGATACTCAGGCCCGTAGGACTACCCACTACGGGACGCCCCTACCTTGGGCTGTTGCTGGGCCTGTATTCCAGCGGCATAGCCCACTTCTAATATGTGTTGTGCATTCCCCTCTCATCCAGTGGGACCCACTGTAATATGTGTGGGTCACCATGGGCCAGTAACCCATCTGAATTACATAAATTTCTGGATTCCAGCAGGCCCAGGAAGTGGGTGGGCTGGAATTCTAACAAGGGGCCCAAATTTGCTCCATAGTTGATTGTTTTGGAGCTGTTGTGGCCCACCAGATTTAAGGGAGTATTGCACACACTCCTTACCTTATTTCCTTAGATATTTTTGGGTGTAATTAGTGGCTCTTAAGGCTCACCTTTGTGGTGATGTGAGGGGTTAGCCTTAACCAGATTTTTGGTAGTTTATAGGCCCAATGGGCTAGAAACCTATTTCTTGAGCCCAAGATCATATAGGGCCTGACCTTATTGTTTCACGGGCCCAACGAGCCGTCTACAGGCTGACCGTGTGTATTTATTAGCCGTGATGCCCTCATGAAATGCTTAATTATGGGCTGACTTGCGGGGCCCACATAAATGTATATTGTATAGGGCCTTACTAAGTCTTTGGGCTGATGTGGCAAGGCCCACATGGTCCGTATAGGCCTTGCCTATGTGTATTCTTGGGTTTATGGGCTGCCCTCAAGCCCACCATAATGTATGAATTGGATGACTTTTGTTTTGGGCTATTTCTTTAGGGCCCATTATGTGATATAGTATATGCATGTTTGTGTTAGCAAGTAGGCCTTGTGGACTCAGTTCTTTTGGATAGGCCCACTGATCTTGAGCCTATACTCTCCTATCTATTGTGATGGGCTTAGGGGCAATGATACACAAGAAGTCGGGCCCTTGGCTGCCCATTAAACTGACCCTGTACTTAGGCCAAAAGTGAGGCCCAACTCACTTGTGTTAAATGTGAAACTTGCCCATGTAAATGAATTACTGGGCTGCCCATGAAGCCCACCACAATATGTGGAATTATGACCTTTGTGGTTGGGCCCAAACATTACTTGAGGGCCCACTATATGGCTTATGAGTTGGGCTTGGTGTATGGCCTACTAGTCCACACATTACTTAGGCCTTAGATCTTTCATTATATGGGTAGTGGTGAGCTACCTCTTAGAAACCAGTTGAGGTTGGATGTCCTCTTGGGTGATCCTAAGGTAAGCTCATAGGTTTCTCTATGGGTGGTTAAAGGCCCACCATAGACCTTAGACTATTTATTTAAGGCTCAATATGCATGTATGTAGAACCTACCTTAATGCATGTTTGGTCCAGGCCGTCCAAGCCTTGGATCGCCCGATTGTGGAAGCACTCTCTGCCTTGGGTTGCTGCTGGACTCACAATCCAGTAGCAGGCCTACTTGATCTTTTCATGATATATACACACTCTCCATCTGGTGCGGTCCCCGGTGAGTATAGTTGGCCTTCATGAGATTATTTCCACATACTCAACTAATTTCTGGACCTTAAAGCCCAGGAAGTCAAACGGGCCAAAAGTTTATCAAAGGGCCTTCGATGTACAATTTTATGGTTACAACTTTATTTGGCTGTGGGGCTCACCATATTGAGAACTTGTGTACGTGTTACATGCTTATGCTTTCTTATAATCCTTGGGCTTAATCAGTGCATTCTTTTGGGTCACTTTTAGTGATCTTATGAGGACCCCATCTTAAGATCAGAATTTTGGGACATCCAGTGAGCCCAGATTGGGCAGGGACATCCCAGCTTGGCCCAACCATACATTGGGCCGACTTCCACCATTTTGATGGACTTGTAGGCTGAGGTAAGGATAGTATTGGGCCCTTGGTTGCCTACTTAAATTATTAGTTATTGGGCTGATGTAGTGGGGCCCATTTCATCCAAACTTAAACCTATTTTTTTGGGCCGTATATTGTGTACGCGGGCTGCCCACCAAGTCCAACTTAATGCATGGATTCTATGGCCATTGGGAATTGGGCCTTGGGCCTTAATTCCCCTCTTAGAGCCATGTTGTTAAAAGTGGTATTATATCTTTTTATGGCCTATTATGAGGAATATATGTATGTGGTTACTTTTATTTTTATCTTAAATGTAGGCCTTGGGCCTTTTATCCATATAGTTCATGGTAGATATGCCTTTTTGGGGAATGGTGGTTAAATGTCCCCATTATGGACCCCTCTAGGTCTGATTGTATTTAAAAGTGATTGGATACTTATCTTAGACAGTTGCTAGGCTCATTTCTATATTACTTAGACCCGTAGTTGTATGCTTAGTCTTGTGGGCTACCCCAGGTAAATGGGCCCCCACTAGAGGTGGGATTCCTTATGGATATTGTCTAAGTACCTAGTCTTGGTTCCTTCTTGGATAGGAGGAATGTAATTTACTTTGTATATCACCGCATAATGCGCCTAGACCCATCTTCATGGCCCATGTGCATCATTGTATGCTTGGATGACACTGTGTGTGGTTATGATTGTGCCATTGGGCATTGCATGCTGTCTTCCCGAGGGACGTAATATTCCCTCTTGAGCATGTTGGATGCTTGGAATTGATGCATAGTTGATTGTGTGATTCATGCATCTGGCATTGCATAATATATGAGCATTATCACCCTTGCTTCATCAGGGTTGTAGCCTCCACAGATACATCGTGGATGGCCATGTTTGGACACCGGAAATGTTACTTGAGCATATCGGGTGCATAGGATGCCCATGGGTGAAATTCCCAAAACTTCCATGGTACCAAGGATCTGCTCCAACGCCGTGACCGAGTGGAATATATGAGCGCACGAGGGCCTTATACTATTAGGCCGCGACTCCCACTGTCGTGTAGTCGGTTGGATAGGGGTGTGGCCTTACTCGCCTGATGTAAGGGGGCATTGCTAGGCTGAGTCTGACCAGCTCGTGAATGGGTCCGCTACCGTCAGGCCTTGCTGGTGATTGGTTGTCCACAGGCGGGTAGTGAGGTCTCTTACGCTCGTTTGACTGTGTGGGGTCTGTAGAGCGGCAGTCATCCAGCAGTGTAATGGACCCCGGTGATTTCCTTATGATTGGAAACATACTTGACATACAGTTTGGTTATGAGCACTGGCATTACTTGCATCGCATTTGTATTGGTTATGTAAGCCCCTTCATGCATTGCCTTGGTATGGCGTCCAGTACTCATTGCATCATATTCATGATAAGCCTTGGTAAGGCTAGTGATATTCTCATTGAGCATGTCTCCTTCCTGTATCTCCTATTATTCTTCTGTGCACTATTATCACACACTTACACCACCCTCTAAGCTTCTATAAGCTTATGCACGATTGATGCGTGCAGGAGATCCTAGGCAGGTGTCGCAGTGGCAGAGTTTGGATTAGAGCTGAGCTTGAGGACCCAGTATTGCATCCTTCCTTTCTTTCTTCTATTATCTTATGTATGTCCTTTTGGACCTCATGTAAGCTTGTAAAAGTTCAAATTCTTAGTGGATTTTGTGATAAGTGCCTTTTTTATTCTCAGATTTACTTGTTGTGATCTTGGGTATGCTCGTATTGGAAATGGTTATATTGTTATGGAAATCCTCCTTGTAGGATCCCAGGATCGGAACCTGCTTCAGGAGCCGAGAATGGGGTACTACGGAGGCTGTTGCGGCCAGAACCGGCCATCTGGTTCCTTGTGAATCCGGTTACCGAGTCTGGGGCGTGACAGGAGTTGGTATCAGAGCATAGCAAGTAATTTTGGAATAACTAAGGATAACATCACATATCTGCTGCAATCTTAGGATAAGTAGTGTCCCGAGCGCATTTCCCTCATTCCGTTTGAGCCTTCAAGGATTCTAATTCCTAGGTTTCCATTACCTTTGTTCTTTCTGTAGACCATGTCGTCTAGTCGAGGTGCCCATGATTGTGACGCCCGTGGCCGTGGTGCCCATGGACATGATTCTCATTCCACTCCAGCGGTCCGAGTGACTTTTGCTCCACCACCTGAGATTCCTG
This sequence comes from Magnolia sinica, assembly GCF_029962835.1. Classification (NCBI taxonomy): domain Eukaryota; kingdom Viridiplantae; phylum Streptophyta; class Magnoliopsida; order Magnoliales; family Magnoliaceae; genus Magnolia; species Magnolia sinica. Next base: position 14,321,614 of record NC_080588.1, on the reverse strand, counting down.
TTTCCCCTCTGGAGCCTACCGTACTTATTCCTGAGGCTCCCGCCGTACCTGTGCCTCCGCCAGAGGCCAGTGCTACCCTCGCTTATCTGACAATTCCTGTAGGAGCTGAGCATCTCCAGCAGTTGATGCAGGTCGTCACTGAGGTTCTTCAGACCCGTCAACCCGTTCCTGATATGCCCGGTCAGGCGGAACAGGAGCGTGCGAGTCCCCTTTTGCGAGATTCAACTCTGCAGCGAGCTCCGTTAGTGATATTTCTACTTCAGGGTGAGGCCGAGTGGACTGGTTCGCAGAAGGATCGTGATCAGAGGAGAGGCTGGAAGAGGCAGCCCCCTCCGGTAGCTCCCGGTAGCGTCGACAGCGGTAGAGGTGCATAGCCTATCGAGCAACTAGAGCATCAGCATCACATGCAGTAGCTTCTTCTTCTAGGGCATTTACTGGCATTTGCTATGGATGTGGGCAGACAGGGCATCAGAGGCGCGAGTGCCCTCTTCCCTTGCGGCAGCGACAGTGGCTCCCGCCACCGAGACCCCGACAGCAGCCGAGACTGCAGTGTAGACCTCCACAACAGCAGAGACCGCAGATGCAGAGGGGACAGACACCTCCCCAGCCACCTCAAGCTTGATTTTGCGCGACTTCGAAGGACCCTTAATTATTAGGGGAGTCATTATGGGTATTTTTCTTGTCTCCGTATGTATGTCTTGTGTTTTGGTGCATCGTACCCCTTTTGTATCCAAGGGCTTTTGTTTGATCAGATTGCTATTAGAGTCTGCCGTAGAGGATTCTCAGTATCGACATTTTTGGAAAGATCGCTGTGTTAGGCCGATGATATTATCGTGTTCCATTTTGGTTAGTGAGATGTTCTTGCCCGCTGAATAGTTTTGTATTGCTGATGTTGAGCTTGTTGGCTTGTTTTGTTGTCAAGCCAGTATTTTTTTTTCCTAGTCGCTAGTTTTATGGCCGAGTGTGATGCTTGCCAGCGTGTTAAGGCCGATCATCTGAGACCCCTAGTCCCTTGCAGCTGTTGAGTGTTTCAGAATGGAAATGGGAGCACATATCGATGGATTTCATCACAGGTTTGCCGAGGACTCAGCACGGGCACGATACCATCTAGGTTATCGTTGATCGTCTGATGAAGTCGGCTCATTTCATTCCAGTGTGTGCTTCTTGGTCTATGGATCGGCTTGCAAGGTGTTTATTGAGGAGATAGTGAGACTGCATGGCTCCTTTTGAGGCACGTTATGGTAGACCGTGCAGATCTCCTAGTTGTTAGGCCGAGATTAAAGAGCGTTATCCCTATTTGCTTGATGATTGATTGCTTGTATTTATTGCATTTCCTTCTTTTGATTGACGATTGACATATATGAGGAGGCTTATGCATTTTGTTGTCTCAGTTTTATCAATTTCGAGGACGAAATTTCTTTGTTGGTGGGGAGGATTGTGAGACCTGACCCGAGTTCGCATGTGTGCATTTGTGTGTGTGAGTATGCATCTCATGTATTTTGGTCCCGCGGTCCTACCGGTCAAATTTCAACGACCCGCGACCTTCGGATAGTGATTGCGGTCACCCTCGAGTTTGGTCATGTAGACCCAACTCGGATTGACCCAAGACCTATGCCATTGCGACCGCATCATCGCCGCGGTTCCAGCGTCGTGTCTCATGCGTAAATCCGGCATGTCCATCAAAAGTTATGGGCCGCACATTATTTGGACCGTTGATTGCATTTTTGGTGGGACCCACCTGATTGCACATTTCCCCATGTGCACTATTCCCAATGTAAGCCACCTTTAGGCTAGCAATAATGGCTTCTTTTCTCAAGAAAACCATGATGAGATTGGCTTCTCTAGGCAATGATGAGCCACCTTATCCCATGAGCAATGATTATTTCTCTTTTCAAAAATTCATCTTTTTCTAAGAAAGCAATCATTTCAACCTTAGAAACTCTCTCATCTCCCTCTCTCTTTCTTCATTTCTCTCTTCTCCTCTTTGCAAATGTCCTCCATTGCTGAATTTTTCCAGCCCTCTATCCTCTTCTTCTCCCCTAGATCTAACCATCAAAGATCCATCATCACCATTGAACCTCCTTCCTTGTAGCTTAAGGAGCATGGTGGTTGAAGAATCTTGAAGATCCAACAAGTGGGTGAGCATGTAGGATAGATTGCATGATTCTTATTGTCATAGATCTTTTGTTGCTTCATATGGAGAGTGTAGGACTCACCACATCAATGGTGAAGGTCCACCACTCCTTGGATAAGGTCTTTTTAGCCATCACTTGCATGCATGTGATCTTGATGGGGCCATTCTCCATGGACCCCATCTTGATGAGATTTCCTTTATTCCTCTCTTCTCCACTTTCTATGGTTTGGATGTAATGATTATGTGGCCCACCTGATGTGCCATGCAACCAGAATTTTTAAATTTTGGGACATCCAGGCCCAAGTTGTTGGACACCCAGGCCCAACTGTGCTGCCTAGTTTTGCTGCTTGATTTGGAAAGCCTTTGGGCCTGATTTTATGGATTTTCTTGGGGAGGTGCTGGGCCTAGGAGTTGTGTGACACATCAGGGTGGAACTCACCTTATGGAATCTATGATTTATTTCCCATTTATTAAATGTTTGGGCTGATCTAGACAGCAACATGTTGCTGTCCAGATTGCTGGACTTTTTTATGCTGTAATGTATGTGTTGTAGGCCTTGTTTGTGGTCTCATTTTTCCTGATTTCTTAGACTTCTCTTTGAGGTATGGACCCCACCTAAAAGTATGCTAAACCTCAGCTTCAAATGTCCCTATTTGATCACCCAAAAGGGTGGGCCAAGGAGGGTGGACGGTCCAGATTTTTCTGGACTGTCTAGCTACACTGTTTGCTGGAAACTCATAAATATCAGCCTGATTTTGAAATGCTGGGCCACCGTTGTGGACCCCACCTTAATGTATACTTGTATAGGAAGGTTGGCCTTGTATTTTTCCAAACTTACATAGACCTGGGCCCACTCAAATGGGGTGCTAAAGTCAGGGACAGCAGCATTGCTGCAGCAGGAAAATAAAAATCTGGACCTTGCTGTCCATAAATTGCATGAGTTAAATAAAATATTTTTACTATCCCAAAAATCCTAAATTTTTGTAGGGAGGTGTCCCACCCATAGTAGGACCTATCCACAAAATTTCAGGGCCAAGGAATCCTATTTGGGCATCCAAAAGGGTGGGCCAACATACTGGACTGCCAGAAATTTCTGCTGTGCAGTCCAGCAGCATAGTCCCATAAAAATAATATTAAAAAAATAATTTCTAAGAAGGTGGGCCATATTTCTGGATGTCAACTTGTTTTAGGCTTGATGAGGGACCTTGGGTCCAAATTTCAGGAATTTTGGAGGCCCAGAACCCACCTATTGGATGGCCCAAATTCAGGACAGTTATATTCCAGCAATATTTCACCCTGGATAGATTGTATTCTTTAAATTAATTTAAATACTTCTGAGTATCCTAAAATCATGAAAATTTACAGAGAGGTGGTCCACCCATGGTGGGACTCCTACAAATTTTGGGGCTAATGGAGCACTGTGTACACCGTGACAAGTGCTGGAATGGCTCACCACGTCCAGGTGTCCCGATTCACCAGATTTTCTTAATGGTCTGATTTATTTAAATTAATTAAAATACTTCTGATCGTCCAAAAATCACAAAATTTTTAGAATTCGTGGTCCACCTATGGGAGAACCATCTTGTAAATTTTCATGGCCATCGGGCCCCTGTACTGATCGTGGTGTGGCTGCAAACTTGGGTCAGTTTTGGGCCAGATACTCAGGCCCGTAGGACTACCCATCACGGGACGCCCCTACCTTGGGCTGTTGCTGGGCCTGTATTCCAGCGGCATGGCCCACTTCTAATGTGTGTTGTGCATTCCCCTCTCATCTGGTGGGACCCACTGTGATATGTGTGGGTCACCATGGGCCAGTAACCCATCTGAATTAAATAAATTTCTGGATTCCAGCAGGCCCAGGAAGTGGGTGGGCTGGAATTCCAACAAGGGGCCCAAATTTGCTCCATAGTGGATTGTTTTGGAGTTGTTGTGGCCCACCAGATTTAAGGGAGTATTGCACACACTCCTTGCCTTATTTCCTTAGATATTTTTGGCCGTAATTAGTGGCTCTTAAGGCTCACCTTTGTGGTGATGTTGGGGTTTAGCCTTAACCAGATTTTTGGTAGTTTGTAGGCCCAATGGGCTGGAAACCTATTTCTTGAGCCCAAGATCGTGTAGGGCCTGACCTTATTGTTTCACGGGCCCAACGAGCCGTCTACAGGCTGACCGTGTGTATTTATTAGCCGTGATGCCCTCATGAAATGCTTAATTATGGGCTGACTTGCGGGGCCCACATAAATGTATAGTGTGGAGGGCCTTGCTAAGTCTTTGGGCTGATGTGGCAAGGCCCACACTGTCAGTATAGGCCTTGCCTATGTGTATTCTTGGGTTTATGGGCTGCCCTCAAGCCCACCATAATGTATGAATTGGATGACTTTTGTTTTGGGCTATTTCTTTAGGGCCCATTATGTGATATAGTATATGCATGTTTGTGTTAGCAAGTAGGCCTTGTGGACTCGGTTCTTTTGGATAGGCCCATTGATCTTGAGCCTATACTCTCCTATCTATTGTGAGGGGCTTAGGGGCAATGATACACAAGAAGTCGGGCCCTTGGCTGCCCATTAAACTGACCCTGTACTTAGGCCAAAAGTGAGGCCCAACTCACTTGTGTTAAATGTGAAACTTGCCCATGTAAATGAATTACTGGGCTGCCCATGAAGCCCACCACAATATGTGGAATTATGACCTTTGTGGTTGGGCCCAAACCTTACTTAAGGGCCCACTATATGGCTTATGATTTGGGCTTGGTGTATGGCCTACTAGTCCACACATTGCTTAGGCCTTAGATCTTTCATTATATGGGTAGTGGTGAGCTACCTCTTGGAAACCAGTTGAGGTTGGATGTCCTCCTGGGTGATCCTAAGGTAAGCTCATAGGTTTCTCTATGGGTGGTTAAAGGCCCGCCATAGACCTTAGGCTATTTATTTAAGGCTCAATATGCATGTATGTAGAACCTACCTTAATGCATGTTTGGTCCAGGCCGTCCAAGCCTTGGATCGCCCGATTGTGGAAGCACTCTCTGCCTTGGGTTGCTGCTGGACTCACAATCCAGTAGTAGGCCTACTTGATCTTTTCATGATATATACACACTCTCCATCTGGTGCGGTCCCCCAGTGAGTATAGTTGGCCTTCATGAGATTATTTCCACATACTCAACTAATTTCTGGACCTTAGCAGGCCCAAGAAGTTAAACGGGCCAAAAGTTTATCAAAGGGCCTTCGATGTACAATTTTATGGTTATAACTTTATTTGGCTGTGGGGCTCACCATATTGAGAACTTGTGTACGTGTTACATGCTTATGCTTTCTTATAATCCTTGGGCTTAATCAGTGCATTCTTTTGGGTCACTTTTAGTGATCTTATGAGGACCCCATCTTAAGATCAGAATTTTGGGACATCCAGTGAGCCCAGATTGGGCAGGGACATCCCAGCTTGGCCCAACCATACTTTGGGCCGACTTCCACCATTTTGATGGACTTGTGGGCTAAGGTAAGGATAGTATTGGGCCCTTGGTTGCCCACTTAAATTGTTAGTTATTGGGCTGATGTAGTGGGGCCCATTTCATCTAAACTTAAACCTATTTTTGGGCCGTATATTGTGTACGCGGGTTGCCCACCAAGTCCAACTTAATGCATGGATTCTATGGCCATTGGGAATTGGGCCTTGGGCCTTAATTCCCCTCTTAGAGCCATGTTGTTAAAAGTGGTATTATATCTTTTTATAGCCTATTATGAGGAATATATGTATGTGGTTACTTTTATTTTTATCTTAAATGTAGGCCTTGGGCCTTTTATCCATATAGTTCATGGTAGATATGCCTTTTTGGGGAATGGTGGTTAAATGTCCCCATTATGGACCCCTCTAGGTCTGATTGTATTTAAAAGTGATTGGATACTTATCTTAGACAGTTGCTAGGCTCATTTCTATATTACTTAGACCCGTAGTTGTATGCTTAGTCTTGTGGGCTACCCTAGGTAAATGGGCCCCCACTAGAGGTGGGATTCCTTATGGATATTGTCCAAGTACCTAGTCTTGGTTTCCTTCTTGGATAGGAGGAATGTAATTTACTTTGTATATCACCGCATAATGCGCCTAGACCCATCTTCATGGCCCATGTGCATCATTGTATGCTTGGATGATACTGTGTGTGTGGTTATGATTGTGCCATTGGGCATTGCATGCTGTCTTCCCGAGGGACGTAATATTCCCTCTTGAGCATGTTGGATGCTTGGAAATGATGCATAGTTGATTGTGTGATTCATGCATCTGGCATTGCATAATATGAGCATTATCACCCTTGCTTCATCAGGGTTGTAGCCTCCACAGATACATCGTGGATGGCCATGTTTGGACACCGGAAATGTTACTTGAGCATATCGGGTGCATAGGATGCCCATGGGTGAAATTCCCAAAACTTCCATGGTACCAAGGATCTGCTCCAACGCCGTGACCGAGTGGAATATATGAGCGCACGAGGGCCTTATACTATTAGGCCGCGACTCCCACTGTCGTGTAGTCGGTTGGATAGGGGTGTGGCCTTACTCGCCTGATGTAAGGGGGCATTGCTAGGCTGAGTCTGACCAGCTCGTGAATGGGTCCGCTACCGTCAGGCCTTGCTGGTGATTGGTTGTCCACAGGCGGGTAGTGAGGTCTCTTACGCTCGTTTGACTGTGTGGGGTCTGTAGAGCGGCAGTCATCCAGCAGTGTAATGGACCCCGGTGATTTCCTTATGATTGGAAACATACTTGACATACAGTTTGGTTATGAGCACTGGCATTACTTGCATCGCATTTGTATTGGTTATGTAAGCCCCTTCATACCTTGCCTTGGTATGGCACCCATTACTTATTGCATCGCATTCATGGAAAGCCTTGGTAAGGCTAGTGATATTCTCATTGAGCATGTCTCCTTCCTGTAGCTCCTATTATTCTTCTGTGCATTATTATCACACACTTACACCACCCTCTAAGCTTCTATAAGCTTATGCACGATTGATGTGTGCAGGAGATCCTAGGCAGGTGTCGCAGTGGCAGAGTTTGGATTAGAGCTGAGCTTGAGGACCCAGTATTGCATCCTTCCTTTCTTTCTTCTATTATCTTATGTATGTCCTTTTGGACCTCATGTAAGCTTGTAAAAGTTCAAATTCTTAGTGAATTTTGTGATAAGTGCCTTTTTTATTCTCAGATTTACTTGTTGTGATCTTGGGTATGCTCGTATTGGAAATGGTTATATTGTTATGGAAATCCTCCTTGTAGGATCCCAGGATCGGAACCTGCTTCAGGAGCCGAGAATGGGGTACTACGGAGGCTGTTGCGGCCAGAACCGGCCATCTGGTTCCTTGTGAATCCGGTTACCGAGTCTGGGGCGTGACAGTTATAGATCATCCTAGAAGAATTTGTGTACCTCAATAAAGAATTTCTTCTTATTTTGCGCAATTCAATGAGTATAAATTGTACCCGTGACAATATAATTAGCAATGTCAATGTACCAAGGTAATTAAAGACTTTAAAGAGTTATTTATCAGAGAACATGTCACTGATAGGTGTCATCTCCATGGAATTGGATAGGACAAGCCACGAGAGATGGTCAACCATTACGTTTTCTACTCCTTTCTTATCTCGGATTTCAAGGTCAAATTCTTAGAGTAGAAGGATCCATCTTAGCAAACGAGCTTGGTATCCTTCTTAGAAAGAAGATATTTCAGCATAGCATGGTCAGTCAGCATAGCACGGTCAGTAAAGATGATGATTTTGGATCTATCAAGTAGGACCTAAACTTGACCAAAGTGAACACTACGGATAGGAGTTCCTTTTCTATAGTGGAGCAGTTCACCTAGGCGAAGTTTAAAGTTCTACTCACATAGTATATAACATAAGGCTTCTTTTCTTTTCTTTGGCCTAACATTGCCCCAATTTTATAGTCACTTGCATCGCATATGATTTCAAAATATATACTCCAATCTGGTGGTTGCATGATGTGAGCACTTGTCAACATACCTTTGAGCTTGTCAAGAGCTTTTTGGCATTCATCGCTCCACTCAAAGTGATTTTTCTTTTGAAGAAGGTTGCATAAAGGACAAGAGATGAGACTAAAATCCTTTATGGACCTTCGATGGAATCCTGTGTGTCTTAAGAAGGATCGCATGTCACATATGCTCTTGGGTGGTGGTAGGTTAGAGATTAATTCGATTTTAGCTTTATCCACCTCAATTCCATTGGACGATATAATGTGTCTAAGGATTATCCCCTTCTAAACTATGAAATGACATTTTTTCTAATTTAGCACAAGGTTCCTTTGTTCACATCTCTTCAGTGCCAATTTCAAGTGCTCAAGGTAATCGCCGAAGGATAAACTAAAGACAAAGAAGTCGTCCATGAAGATCTCTAAAAATTGTCCCACCATGTCAGAGAAAATACTCAATATGCATTACTGAAATGTGGCGAGGGTATTACATAATCCGTATGGCATCCTTTGATAGACGAAAGTGTCAAAAGGACATGTGAATGTAGCCTTTTCCTAGTCCTCAAGGGCTATTGTTATCTAGTTGCAGCCCGAATACCTGTCAAGGAAGCAATAATGAGAATGACCTGCTAATCTTTCTAAAATTTAATCTACAAAATGCAAAGGAAAGTCGTCTTTCCTTGTGAGAATATTCAATTTTCAGTAATCAATACACATTCTCCAACCAATAGTGACTCTAGTTGGCATGAGTTCATTACCGCATTAGCTATGATGATAATCCCAGACTTCATGGGTACCACCTGAGTTGGGCTCACCCATTGGCTATCAGATATAGGGTATATGATACCCATATCCAATAACTTTAACACATCAACCTTAATGACTTCTTTCATGTTTGAATTTAGATGGCATTGTGGTTGTCTAGATGTTTTCATATTATCTTTGAGGTGAATATGGTGAGTACAAATAAGAGGGTCAATTCCCTTGAGGTTTGCAATTGCCCATCCAACGACTCTTTTATGTTCTTTGAGAGTAGAAATTAGCATACTCTCTTGTTCCTCGTCCAAGTGAGAAAATATCACCACTGGATATGTTTTATCTTGACCCAAAAAGGCATATTTAAGATCAACAACAAATGTTTTAGGTCAAGCTTCAGTGCCTTTATATTAGACGGTAAAGGCTTTGTGTCAGTTAGAGGTAATCTTTCAAATTCAAGCCTCCAACGGTTAGTTTCAAGAATCAGTGTAGCATCAAGCAAGAAATCCATCTTCCTAATCATGTCATCATTTAAATCAGTAGAGTGGGCCAACCACATCGCCAAAGTATTGGGAGTATAAAGTCAGAAGTGACTTATCTTACACAAATGAGTTTATCGAATTAATCTCATGGACATCATCACTATCCTCCTATTGTTAATTTGTACATGTTGAACACATTTATCTCAAGTGTTATATTTCTAAAGGATAGTTTCATAATTCCATTTTTGCAATTGATTGTGGCATTTGATGTGGCTAGGAATGGTCGGCCAAGGATGATAAGAATTTGAGTACTAGCATCAATGATGGGATGTGTGTTCAAAACAGTAAAATCTATTGGATAGTAGAAGTTATCGACTTGGACTAGCACATCCTCTATCATCCCTCTCAGTGTACAAATCGAATGGTCAACGAATTGGAGCATGTCTGGGTGGGTTTTAATTCATCTGAGTTAAGCTATTCATAAACCGAGCATGGGATCAAATTCACACTCGCTCTCAAATCAAGTAGTGCGTGCTCAATCCGGTGGTTTCCAATTACACATGAGATGGTTGGGCTACCAAATTTTTTGTATTTTTAGGGCACGTCTTATTTGATGATAACACTCACTTTTTTTGTCAAAAATATCCTTTTTCTGGACATTGTGTCGTCTCTTATCCATACAAAGATCCTTGAAGAATTTAACATATGACGAGATTTATTTTATGACATCCAACAAATGGATGTTAATTTTTACATGTTTTAAAACCTCTAAATATCCTGAGTATTAGGTAGAGGTTTTAGTGATATCAACCTTTGTGGAAATGGAGCAACCGGCTTGTATTCTTTTTTCGGTTCTTTCCCATGTGTAGTGTCACTAGGCCCATCATCTTTCTTAGATTCTTCCGACTCCTTAGGCTTCTCAACCCTCATTTGGTTGTTCTTGTCAATTATTTTTTCACTTATAAGAGTGGTGATGGACTTTACTTACTTAACATGTTGAGTCGAAGAGCTCGGGTCACTTATCTCGCATTTTGGTTTTGGGTTCGGTAGAGGTTAGCCTGGAAGAGTTGCATTCCCTCTGACAATAAGTTGTGACTCCAATCTTTGAATAAACGATGAAAACACTCCCAATGATATTTTAATATCTTGGAATGCTTACAAGGTATTCTAATTTGTAACAACCCGAAATTTTCACGGGTAGAGTTTATACTCGTATCCGAGGAAACCGGGTGTTAATAATGTATAAATTGGATGCTTTAAAAATCACACTTTTTTTTTCATTTAGATCACATCTAGATACATTCATGAAGGTAACATTCATGAGAATAAAATCAACTGTATTGATTATTTCATCAAAGTAAAAGAATTCAGTAAATAATCAAATGCCCTCTCAATGGGAGCTTATTACATTTATCGAGTTTGCAGCGAAAGTATAAAACTAATTCATAAAACTATCTTCTTATTCTTTCAGTATAATCTTCCATAGGGAGATGGTCCTCTAGGTCTTCAATCTTTACATCACTTGCATCATCTGTACAGTTGGAGAGGGTCAACGCCCTACTCATAGTGATGGTTATCCTTTAAGATTAATAATAATTCAAGAGATTTATAAAAGTAATGTAAGAGTTTTGATGCGTCTCGTACTCCACCACTATGAGAGGTATCAATACGCATAACTAATATGTATATGAATGCATGTCTAGCAAAGTGTGTGCGGCTCATCATATGTAGTGATCATCACAATGTGGAATATGATTTATAGAAAACCCCACTCAACCCGCATCCCATAACTACGGTTATTTACCGGTGTGTTCGACGTTAACGTAGATTTATGTGAATATCTCGAGACGACACAATAATGCGATTGGGGGATTTATGTAACGCGATGTGTTCATGGAGTGACTATTTGCGACATTCAATCCCGAGAAGTGATATCACACGCATGACGATTTACTTACATCGATCGTGCACCACGCCAACCAACCCAAGAAATTACGTGCCAACTAAGAGGGCTGCTACCCGTAACGCATTACGTCCACGATAAATATTGAGTCACTAGTTATGATATCTCTAACACATCACTTACATTGATAGAAAGATAATTCAAATTAAGAGGGTTTTGGAATTCCAAGGCACATACTCAAGCTATAAAGGTAAATAGCACAAGGCTAACAAAATAAAGAAGAAAGTAGCAATGGCCAACTCAACAAAGAGGGGAGTGGCAATGGCCAACTCAACAAAGAGAAAAGTGGTAATGGCCAACCCAAATAAGAGAAGAATATAGTAAGGGCTAACTCAGCAAAATTAGTAAAGGCAATGGCAAGACTTGTATCCATCACCCTATAAAAATAATGAAGATCACTCGTAATTAATATCATACCACAATTTTCAAGGATAAATAATTATTAGTAGTAAATTACCAATTGTAGGGAGAAAATCATAACATCATGAGAGCATGTAAAAGGCAAGATAATTCATATCAACTTAAATTAAGGTAAGCTTAAAGAAATCCCTCACATAAATTCAGAAAGGTCATGTATAATTAATATCACACATTAACCATTATTCCCAAAGGATAAATAATTAGTTGTGGTAAATTAAATATTTGTAGGGAGGATTCAGGGCATGTGAGGGAACAGAATAAATCATACCAACTCAAATTAATAGAAGCTTCAAAGAATCTCTCACCTTAGTTTGTTAAATCATCTTCTTTTCTAATTGACTTCGTTCAGATTATCTAAGTTAGATTTCAATCAGGTTTAGTAAATCTTGAGGAAACTTAATTCAGATTATATCCTAGATAAGTTAGGTATTGATCAGGCTTTGGTCCATCCTACTATGGAGTCGACTTGTTCTTGTGAGATGGAATTCTATCAATGGAATTTAGCAAGGAAAAGAAAGAAAGATCTAAACCCTAAGTAAGTTAGGGGAGGTCGGATCTGAACTGCATCAAACTGGTTAATTGAACTCTGACCCATGTCGTCAGCGACTTAGTGGATTCAGGCAGTCTTGCTGGCGTCGTTCTTCACTCTTTTTTCTTCTTTCTTTTCTTTCTTCTCCTCACCCTCTCCTTCTCTCTTGTTTTCCAACTCAACTAAGACTCAACCCAACTCGTCAGCGAGCTGAGAGGGAACGGAGCAGCACCTCAGTGAGTTGCAGCTGAGTTACTCCGTTGGACTTGATGTTGTGCAACATCACCACACAAATCCTCTCTCTCTTCTACCTTTCTTGTTTCTTTCTCTTTCTCTATCTTCCCCTGTTCCTCTCTTCCTTTCTCCTTAGGCTGGAACGTCCAGCAGTACCCAGACCATGCCCGACTCGGCCCAGGCTCGAAGGCCACAAGGACAGTGGGCTAACTCGCTTTCAACTTGCTCTCTCCTTCCCGTTTTCTTTTTCCTTCTTTCTTTCTCTTTTCCCGTTGTGCTTTCTCTCTCTCCTACTATCAGGAAATTTTTATAGCTGTAAGAGTCTTTAGACTCTTCTTACACAGTGTTTGTCGTGCAGCGTGAAGAACGAACGCAGCTCTGTTCTTTTCTGCGTAGTTAGAGCGTGAAACAACTTGATTGCTGTTTATGTCTGGTGGTGCCTTCTATTCCTTCCGTAGATCGGACCGGCTTGGGTTGTCACTGGATGGGCCCACGAATGGAAGGTATTGATCGCACCCTTGATTGTGGGATTGGTCAGCCGTTAGTAGGGTCTTTTACGCAGCCATCTGCGTGAAAGCAGGGAGGTGATTTCTTCCGCATTCATTCCTCCTTTTCTTCTCAATGTGGGTGTGGTCGGAATTGTTTCTACTCGGTTTTGGATGGCTCTAATCGGATTCAGATGACCCTCTTTGAATTTCTTACGCAGAAGAATTAGAAACCGTTTTGGTTTCTTGGCACAATTCGCGGAAGGGTTTATGGACGGAATTTGCTTGATTGCTCGAGTTGGTTTGGTGCGAAAAGGATTGGGTTTTTGGTCGGATTCGTTCCATGAATATAATGGGCGGTTCAGATCTTCGTGGGTCCTCACGATGGTGGCCCACTAGCGTCTCCAAACAGACGCTGTCTGTTAACGTCGTAGCGCAGAGATTCCTCCCTTGTTGTGAATCGAGAGCACGAACGTGTACAGTCTCACTTGAAACACCTAGGGTTTTGACGGAGGTGGCTCCCGAACGCGATGGACGGTTTCGATTGAGCAGATGGATGGTCCTGATGGGCCGCAACGCTCTTTAAACGGACGCCATCCGTTCGTCCGGTGGAAACGATGGAAGGTTCCCTCCCTATTTGAATTTTCGTTGGGTCAAACCTAGGTTTGACCCGATCTAGTGCGGTGCACGGCGGACGTGCATGAACCATGTGCACCTTCATTCTCAAGGTGGGGTCCAACGGGTTGCATGGTACAATCCACACCATCCATTCTATTTGAATAGTTCCCCCTTAGGACATTAGACAAAGAAATCGGGTAGATCCAAAGCTTAGGTGGGCCTTACAACTTGATTGGGTTCTAGTTGCGGGTTCCCATCAATTCAATGGTCAGATCATCTTTAGATCTGACCCTCAAGGTTCCTCAGAGTCCCTGGCCTAGTCTAGGTGAGAATCATCGGTATACTTAGTGATCTGATGGCCTAATCATGATGTTTGGGTGTTGCATCGTCTGATGGAGTTTCGAGAACTAGATGGGCGATGGATCTATTGATCTGGCCCTTAGAACATAGGATAGATGGTTCAATTGGCTTATCCTATTGACAAAGTCAACTCCTAATATGTGTATTAGCTCGTTGAACGGTTGGTTATGATGAACAAGCGAGATTACTTGGGTATATAATGATCATATCTCAAAATCAACGGTCAGATGGCATGATCTATGGATGAAAATCATTCCCAACGGTCAAATTCATGTTGAAGAATAGATGTACGGCTAGGATGGCGAGATTGATATCGTACACATGTGTATACTAAGTTAGATTTCGTGGTAACACTCGAGAACTTTCAATACTCGGGTATTGAAAAGTTCGAAGCGTTACATAATTAAACTGCTATTGATCATGCATGAATTTTTTAACTAGACCTTCCTGGATTCTTTTCTAAGTTAATAACGGAATGAGGATTAAAGGAAGAGACCCTTGAAGATTTTTTATTGCATTGGTTGTTGGTCCATTTCTCCAACTAAGGTTTGGGTGGTTCCGCCAACTAAAATTGTACGTGTTTAATATGGGAGCACTGATTGGCCTTTGATAATTATTTATAGCATTGGATTGCTTTTGTAACTACTCTTGGAATGCAAAAATTATAGGACACTCCCGCGTCAAGTATATATTACTTGCTCAAATACTGCAAACAATTTCAATGGTCTCCTCAGGTTTAATTGTTTCTATTTTCTTCAAATTCATGTCCTCGACCTTTCTTATAAAGTTAGTCACCCTAGCATTGACATCGTCTTTTTTCCTTAAAATGTATATTCTTCCATTTTCTTTAGACTAAGTTGACTTGTGAATGGTTAGCTTGGTTGAAGTATCCCATGATTACGGATTTTCTACTAGCACATCAAAATAGTCCCACGTGCCATCAAGATCTTTGTTCATGAATTTCCTATTACACATTATCTCTACATATTGGCGCATGGGCGAAGTTAGTCAATCATAGAAAAAACTGACACACCAAACTTCATAGTTATAATGTGGGCATGCACTTAAAAAGATCCTTAAACCCCTCATAACAGTGGAAGAAGGTTTCTTCCTCTTTTCGCGAGAAATTTGTGATGGCCCTTTTAAGGGTATTGGTCTTACAAACTATGAAGAACTTTTTAAGGAACTCTCTGGTCATCTTAGTCTATGTCCTAATCGATCTCGGTCTCAAGGAGTGAAGCCAAGACTTGGCCTTCTCCTTTAATGAGAATGAAAACAATTTTAGTCTAAAAGGTGTGATCAGACGCATTATTGAAGTGTAAGGTCGCCACAATCTCGTCAAATTATTCGAGATATAGGTATAGACTCTTAAAATCTAGTCTATGGAATTTTAGAAGTAGTTGGATCACTCCTGATTTGAAATCTACGTTTCCCGCATTATGTGGAAAAATCATGCAGGAAGGCGTGCTCATCCTAGCTAGTTGCAAATAATTATGTAGAGTTCTATTTGGTGGGACGTTTTGCACTTCATTTTCATCTTGTTGCTCGACAACATGATGTTGAGGTTGATTCTCACCCATATTCCTGACCAAGTCAAAAGATCTTAGGCGTTGTCTAATTCGATAATATATAGGCAAACCTTCACTTAAGAGACAGAGAGTTATCACAAACTCGCTTGGGCATGAACTACTCTCAACCCTAATTATAAACTTAAACCTACTTATAGTAGAATAAAAACTTTATGAAAATAAAATAAAATAACTAGAGCAATAGGGTTGGAAAGAAGTAACCCAATTAGTGCTTCTAAGTTAGATTCTACAAAAGAAACAAGAGAAATGTTATTATCTAAAAATTTCAAATAAAATAAAAATAAAAAAATTCTAGAAACACAACGAAAACTAATTCTAATCCTATATCAAGGTATTTCAGAAAGACATAACCAAAGTCTCCAACAAAGACACCAAAAACTTGATCGAGACAAACCCCAAGTGCAAGGTTGCAATGTACCTTTATTTGGTGAGACCATGGTCAAACCCACGACTTATAATTATTCAATTTCCAGAACACTTTAGAACTATAACTAGAACTAAAACTAATTTATGAAATTTGATTTTAAAAGTAATAATGTAATTGAGAAGGAAATCAATAAAGCGGTTAAATTATCATTCACATATCAACATATATTTGAACTTTAATTGAATTGGTTCCCACATAAAGTATCATATTATTAACCATAGGAAATTCAAAGCATATATCGCGCTGTTATTAGTCTACGATAAATCAATAAATTTTAAAGATCAATCCTTTACAAAATAAATAAGCAATCATCTATGACTCTCCTAAGTATCTAATATGCTTGGATTCGACGATGGATTAGAGTAAACTAAAAATATACATTCATTCAAATTAATATCAATAATTGTTCAATAAGTAAACAAATAATATAAATCAAAGTATACTGAGATATTAAAAACAACTACAAGCTTCACATCTTAGCCATAGCTAAGAAACTTAGCTAGTCATAAATATGATTGAAATAAACTCATAAGAAAAACATAAAAACTAAAGAAGAACAGAAGGATTGGATAATGACTCCTCATAAGCTCCATAACTCCTTGCTCTTTCTCTTCTACCATAATTCATACTTAGGAAAGCTTAAAACACCTATTTAAATAGGAAAAATTTACACCGACTTGGAACCGACTTCAATATCATGCACTTTTGTTACATTGCGGTCGTGCTAATGGTAGCCTTCGGTCACATCAATGGTAGTTTTCAGTCGCACTAAACATCACTTCGGTCGCACCTAAATGGTCTATCGGTTGCAGCCAAATTTCTTCTGAAATATCTACCTTAGGTTGTATTGAACTCTTCTTCAATTGAATTGACTATGGCTTCGGTCAAACCTAATTGTCGAGCCTAATTAACTCTGAAAATTATAATTTCTTACTGGACTGTTATGTGTGCTTTCGGTTGGACTGAATTTTCTATTATTTCTGTTAATGTACTTTGTGATTTTTTTTGTCTTTTTTATATCTTTTGTGCTATATTTTCTTGGATCTTTGAGACTTGAAATCTTCGTTAATCACATCCGAATTTCTAAATTTTTATTTGATCATTCTTTGAGCATTAAATCTTCTTTTTAATTGTTCTTTTCATCTTACCTCTTTAAATCACCTCGCATATTAAAATATTTGTAAATAAATCAATTAAATATACGTGTGCATATAAAACTAATGCACAATAAAAGAGAAATATATAATATTTTACATTCAACAATCATCCATACTTCCTTTCTTAATTTTGTTTTAGTTTTGAGGTCAGTAATCTCACCTAACCAATAAAAGAAAATTAAAAAGTAAAATGGCCTTACCCTTAATAAGAACATTTCCATTGGGATGAACTTAAGGAACAAAAACAATAGCTTTATCTAGAGCTTCTGTGACCTCACAAGTGTGTCAATGGTGGAAGTATAATCTCCACCGTTTTATGTCCTGTGGCCCACATGAGCATTGGATATGCCTCATTTTTTTGGGACATCCTCTAAAATGATTTAACAAAACGGATGAACGACCTGGATTTTTCACCGACACCATGGTTGCCCCACCTAGCTTCAAACCCAAGACACTCGCGGCCCATGTTATGTTTGTGAGAAATCCACCCCTTCCATCCGTTTAGGAGATGAGCTCTAAACCTAGGTAGATCCAAATCTCGAATGTACCACACCACAAGAAATAGTGCCAATCAAATGCCCACCGTCAAAAGCTCTTTGGGCCTACTGTGATGTTTATTTACTATCAAACTTGTTGATTAGGTCATACAGACAAGGACATCATGATGAAACGTTGATCAAGTCATATAGACATGGAAAAAGGGAAAACACAAACACCATCTTGGTCCAAAACTTCTGTGGCCTCCGTAAAGTTTTTTATGGTAGGCATTTAATCCCCACTATTTCCAGCAGTCCTCTTGATCTTATTATGTGCTTATTTTTGGGCTTATGCCATAAAACTAGTAAGAAAAATAGATGGCCAGCCTAGCTAAAACATATATATCACGGTGGACCGACAAAACACCGTCTATTCGATTATTCCGTATGTCCTCACCTCTTGTACTACTTGAAAGTGAAACTTACATTTTATAACAAAATACAGGCACTTAGATGGAAATAGCCCAAAGCAGGCACTTATTTGTTGATGGCCCAAACTGCCGTGGCCAAATGATAATAACTCTATTTTTACCCACCCAACAGCCATGGATGGATGGTTAGGATTGCTCGACCAGCATGATTTTACAGACATACTCCATCTACAATCCACAATATTTGGATGGTCCGGATCGCTGTACCCGAGTAACCAGACGGTGGGATATTAATCACAGGAGAATGCCCTTGAAATATCAAAGTCTGTGATTTTAGGAGGGTTTTGGGTGGAGGGCCATGGAGAGGAGAGCAGAAGAATCAGTTGCAGGCTACGCTAATGTGATAGAAGCCCTCAGAGAAATCATCATCTATCCTCTCATCCACTCTCGCCAATCTCAATCTCTCGGCCTCAAAGTACTCTCTCTCTCTCTCTCTCTCTCTCTCTGAGTACGCCTGGGAGCACCGGGAGTTGTGGCGCACTTTATCCTCCCACCATTTAAACGCAGTTGACGGGAATCCGTAAGCGTTTCAAAATTCATATCGTGGAAAGTCCATTTTGAGATGTCCTGTTAAGAATTCCCGCCCGACCTTGTTTGGATGGTGGGAGATATGAGCCACTGTGCTCGCACAGTATTTTATTCCTCTTTTGGGATTTTCAGTTCCTTCTCAAATGGGAATTACAGAGATGCGGCTATACTTTCTATTCTGACAATGGGCCCATGGTTTCCTGATCTGTTGCTTCCTGCAGTGGATGGACCATGTCCCAAAAATCAACTTGACATGACGATTGTAGCCTTTCACTAGTGACCTATAGATAGATGACGGTTCACATTCAACTGAAAGAAGTCCCGTGGCGATACATTTGACATGTGTACACGTGTAGGGGCGGTGTGTTTGAATAAGTCAAGAGAGTCTGTTGTTTGTTTTGGTTTGAAAGAGAGTCTTTAGGAGTTGGTTTCGTACCAGCAAGAGAGTTCCGTTGAAAGGTATTGTATTTAACTGGTATTTTTTTGATGAAATAAGGCATCAAAGAAAATCTCATTCATTAAAAATAATTCTATCTTCAGAATTAGTGGAGGCTTGGATTCTCCTCGAATTGAATCATGCTCTCATCTTCTTCTCCCTTAGCCAAGATAGCTCCCAAAAAGAGGCATATGGCTAGCGCTCACACGAGAGGACGTGGCAACTTGGTATCAGAGACATGATATCCCAATATAGAGGAGGTGATCAAGCAATTGCAAGACACTACTGAATAGCAGGGTTAGAAGCTGGATCAACAAGGCGAGAGACTGGAAACGATAGTCCAGATGCTGACCACTTTAGACCTAAAATACAATCAACTGACATCGGCAAGGGCTCATGAGTTAGAAGTGAACTTTGGCAGGCAAACCTCAGCCACCATGTTTCAATGTCGTAGGGAGGCTACCTCTACTGTAGAAGGGGGTGGTGCCATTCAAACCAAAACGCTAAAGTTAGATTTCCCAAAGTTTAAGACTTCACTCTGACCGTCTGATTGGGGATGGTACGTCGAGCTCATTTGAGCCGCGTCCCATGCAGCTAGCAGAGTTCCTACCAAAATTGACTAGTGAAGGTAGGGTCTTTGTCGCCGACTATCGAAGTGGGCATTCCATGAAGCTTGAATATATATATATATATATATATATATATATATATATATATATATATATATATATATATATATATATATCGACGAAGAGCCTTACCATAGAGGAAGCTGAATAAGGATGGCTGAGGGCAATAAAATGACTGTACTTGGAAAGTCTGTCCACCACAACTAGAATAACCGAGCGACCCTGAGAAATAAGCAGCCTTTCCACGAAGTCCATGGCGATATCTATCCAAATATGATCCAGAATGGGGAGAGGTTGAAGAAGACTTGGAGGTCCTACATTCTCATTTTTGTGGTACTGGCAGACATCACATTCCTTAATAAAGTTTAACACCTCCTTCTTGAGGCCCGACCAATAAACGATGTTTTGGACTCTCTTAAGACTCTTGTGGTGACCAGAATGACCTTGTCCTCAAGGTGAGCATCAAGATAACGTTCCCTGATGTCGTGAAATCATTCCCACGTTGCGTCTTCGATTGAAACTCCTTGTCATTGAATGATCACTTTCGTTACTGCTTGATTTCACCTCTTAACCATTTGACGGTCGAGGATGGCCACTAGTTCAGGCTGAGTTAACCCTTCATCTGTTAACGACGGCAGAGAGTCAATTGGCTGACTTTTTCTTAAGGCTCAAAACATGAAATACGGGATGTATCTTTGAGCCTAGTGGGAAGTCAAGCCGGTAGGCCACCTGTCCGATACGCTAGGTGATTTGGTATGGCCCATAGTATCATGCTAATAGCTTAAGCGATCTTCGAACTACTAGTCAAGTCTGACGATATGGCTGAAGCCTCAAATACACTCAATCTCCTACGACAAACTCCCTCTCAGTTCGACGTTAGTTGACAAACTTCTTCATTTTCTCTTGAGCTGCCTTCAAATTCTGCTTTAGGAGCTCCAAAATTTTATCTCTACTTCTCAGCTCTTCCTCAACTGCCTACACCTTGGTGGTTCTTGGAATGTAGGTCTTTAGTGTGGGTGGAGGAATTCCATAAACAACTTCTTATAGAGTTATTTTGGAAGAGGAATGGTAAGTGGTATTATACCACCATTCGGCTCATGGTAACTAACATAACCATTTTTTGGGTCGATTACTAGTGAAGCAGCGGAGGTAATTTTTTAAGCAGTGATGAGGGTGACGACATTCAAACCAGAATGCTAAAGATGGATTTCCCAAAGTTTGAAGTAGGAGACCCTGCTGGTTGGTTTTACTGTGCCGAACAATTTTTCCTCTTTCATAACACCACTGCCGAGCAATGCTTACCCCTTGCCTCCTTTCACTTGGAAGGGGAAGCTCTACAGTGGTACCGGTGGTACTAGCGAGTTCAGTCTGGGTTCATATGGGAGGAATTCGTAACGGCACTAACTGTAAGGTTTAGGCTAACAGAATATGAAGATTATGCTGGCACTTTGTTACTATTCGTGACTACCAGACACAGTTTGAGAAATTGGCAAACCGCAACCATGTTGATTGACAGTGGATCCATGTATAACTTTTTGGATCCAAAGGTGGCTCGTAAGGCTTGTTTGACAGTCCAACGTAGCCCCAACTTTGAAGTAATGGTTGCTAATGTGGATCGATTGATTAGAGATGGGCGGTGTTTTGCTCTCTCTCAACATCCAAGGTCATTTTATTAAGACTGATTTTTTCTTGTTATCTTTGGAAGGTTGTGATGTGGAACTAGGGGAACAATGGCTTCGAACCCTGGGACTAGTTCAAGACACCCCCAACACGCATGGTTTGGGGGTTGGTAGCCCTAGCTCTAGCGTGTAAGGAGATTTTAGGGAAATGATCTCTAGACTCGTCCAGCTCCATATCGATCTCTTGATGTTGTACTAAAGGCACCTCTTCCTCCGGGCAGCTTTCGATCACGAATAGCTTCGGTGTCTTGCACCTATGCCCGGGCTAAAACATGTCAGCACAATAGTACCACAACCCGTTGTCCAGTTGTCCCTTCTTTCTTTAGCCTCAACTGGCATCAAGCGTTTGATCGGGACTTGAGTAGATTTGGCCGATTCACCAGTGGTTGTGGACACGTTTGACATGTGTACACATGTAAGAGCGGTGTGTTTAAATAAGTCAAGAGAGTGTTGTTTTGAGTCGAGCTAGCTAGTCACCTAGTAATTCTGTCGGCTTTAATCCTTTGAGCTGCCGATCCATCTTTATATATCATGGTGAGTTGAGAGAAATCCCATATAACTGGTCCCAAGGTTTGAAGCCATTGCGCCCCTAATACCACATCACAACCTCCCAAAGATAACAAGAAAAAATCAGCCATAATAGAATGACCTTGGATGTTGAGAGAAAGAGCAGAACATCGCTCCTCTCTAATCAACCGAATCCCCATTAGTCACAATTATTGGGGTTACGTTGGACTGTCACACGAGCCTTATGAGCCACCTTTGGATAAAAAAGTTGTCACATCTCCTCATATGAGCACTAGCCGTATGCCTATTTCTGGGAGGTATCTTGTCTAAGGGAGAAGAAGACGTGAACACGATTCAATTCGAGGAGAATCCAAGCCTCCACTAATTCTAAAGGTTTTTAATGAATGATATTTTCTTTGATGCCTTATTTCACAATACCAGTTAAATACAATACCTTTCAACGAAACTCTCCTGCTATTATGGAACCAACTCCTAAAGACACTCACGAAACCAGCTCCTAATTTTCAAAGCAACGATTTAAGACTTCACTCTAACCGTCTGACTAGGGATGGTATGCTGAGCTCATTTTGAGTCGTGTCCCTTGCAACCTGAAGAGTTCCTGCCAAAATTGACTGGTGAAGGTAGGGTCTCTATTAGGTAGTCAAGGAAGAGCTGAGAAGCAGAGATAAAATTTTGGAGCTCCTAAAGCAGAATTTGCATGCATCTCAAAAGTGAATGAAGAAGTATAGTCGGTTGACTCTCTGCCGCCGTAAATAGATGAGGGGTTAATTCAGCTTAGCTAGTGGCTATCCCCAACCATCAGATGGTTAAAAGGCGAAATCAATTAGTAACGAGAGTGCTTATTCAGTGACAATGAGTTTCAATCGAAGACGGAACATGGGAACAGTTTCACAACATCAGGGAACGTTATCCTGATGCTCACCTTGAGGATAAGGTGAATCTTAGGAGGGAGGATTGATACGTTTGACACGTGCACACTTGTAGGGCCGGTGTGTTTGAATAAGTCAAGAGAGCCTATTGTTTGTTTTAAAAGAGAGTCTTTAGGAGTTGGTTTTGTAAGTTTGAAAGAGAGTCTCTAGGAGTTAGTTTTGTAACAATAAGAGAGTTCCGTTGAAAGTATTGTATTTAATCGGTATTGTTTTGGTGAAATAAAGCATAAGAGAAAATCTCATTCATTAAAAATAATTTTATTTATAAAATTAGTGGATGCGTGGATTCTCCTCGAATTGAAACCCACTCATGTCTTCTTCTCCCTTAGCTAAGATAGTTCCTAAAAAGAGGCATACGACTAGTGCTCACACGAGGGGATGTGACAACTTGCCGCGATCCTTTCTTCTTGCAACCTGGCAAGTCCAATGGCTGCATTCATGGTGGTGGGATGAAACATCTGAACTTCTAAACATATTTCCTCCTTTAGCCCACACACAAAGCAACTCACTAAGAAGGCTTCGGAAAGCCCTTCAGCGCAGTTTGCCAATTTCTCGAACTGCGTTTGGTAGTCACAAATGGTAGAAGTTTGACATAATATGGCCAAAGCGCTAGCATAATTTTCATAGTCGGTTGGCTTAAACCTTGCGGTTAGTATCATTACGAATTCCTCCCATGTGAAACCAAACTGAACTCGCTAGTACCACTGTAGTGCTTCCCCTTCCAAGTGAAAGGAGGCTAGGGGTAAGCGTTGCTCAGCAACGATGTTATGGAAGAGGAAAAATTACTTGGCATGATAGACCCAACTAGCGGGGTCTCCACCTTCAAACTTTGGGAAATCCAGCTTTAGTGTTCTGGTTTGAATGCTGCTGCCCATCTACAGTAGAGGTAGCCTCCCTACGATGTTGAAACATGGTGGCCGAGGTTTGCTCGTTGGAGATCACTTCTAACTCACGAGCCCTTACCGATGTCAGTTGATTGTATTTTAGGTCTAAAGCGGTCGGCATTTAGACTATCATTTTCAGTCTCTCCTTGTTGATCCAGCTTCTGACCCCGCTGTTCAGTAGTGTCTTGCAGTTGCTTAACCACCTCCTCCATGTCGGGATAGCCTATCTCTGATACCAAGTTGTCATGTCCCCTCGTGTGAGCACTAGCCGTATGTCTCTTTCTAGGAGCTATCTTGGCTAAGGGAGAAGAAGACGTGATGAAGATTCAATTCGAGGAGAATCCAAGCCTCCCTAAAGTGGCATTTTGGACCCATGAGGGACATTACGAATTCCTCGTAATGCCGTTTGGTCTCACAAATGCTCTGCTACATTCCAAGGATTGACGAGTGAAGTCTTCAAACTCTTCTTGCAATGATTCATTTTAAGTCTTTTTCGATGATATCTTAATATATATCAAGAGTCGAGAGGAGCATTTATCTCATCTATGTATGGTGTTGAACGTTTTGAGGCAACATCAATTGTATGCTAAGGAATCTAAATGTCGCTTTGGCTTCCGAGAGATAGATTACTTGGGCCACGTTATTTCCGCCAAAGGAGTTGTTGTAGATCCATCCAAGGTTGTGTGTTTAATAGAATGGTCGAAACCTACAACACTCCGAGCATTGCGTGGCTTCCTCGGTCTATTACAAAAAATTCGTAAGGGACTACGGGAAGGTTGCAACACCACTGATAGCTTCGCTTAAGAAAAATGCTTGGTCATGGAATGAAGATGCCGATCGGGCCTTCAATAACCTTAAACTTGCCATGACTCAAGCACTGGTTCTGGCTCTTCCCGACTTCACCAAGCAGTTCATCGTGGAGTGCGATGCCTCCGGGGCTGGAATTGGTGGTGTTTTGATGCAAGATGGACACCCTATCGCCTTTTTTAGCCATGCCTTGCATGGTAAAAATTTAACATTGTCAACTTACGAAAGGGAACTGATGGCTTTAGTTGTTGTTGTACAGAAATGGAGGCCTTATTTGCTTGGAAGGAAGTTTGTACTGCATACAGACCATCAAAGTAAAGTTCCTTCTTAAGCAGAAAATCTGTACTCTGGCTCAACATCGATGGATGTCCAAGTTGCTTGGGTTTTTACGATTGAATTTAAAAGGGGCAAGGAAAATGCAGCTACCGACGCTGTTTCTAGAAAAAACAAGGAGACACAATTTCGGCCTTATCAACCCCAATTGCTTCATGGGTTGATGCGGTGAAGTTGGAGGCAGCCACAGATCCTTATCTTTTGGATCATATAAGGAGGTACATGGAAGGGGAACTTGATTCTAGAAAATATTCCTTGCAAGGAGGTATTTTTTTAAGAAAGGAATGATCGTTTTGGGGCCCACCTTGCCAACCCGAAACCTTATCCTCATTGAATTACATTCTATGGAAGCTTCGGGTCATTTTGGTTACCATAAGACTCTTCAGAGAGTCACGTCCCCTCCTGTGAGCAATAGCCGTATGCCTCTTTCTGGGAGCTATCTTGGCTAAGGCCTAAGGGAGAAGAAGGCGTGAGCATGATTTAATTCGGTGAGAATCTAAGCCTCCACTAATTTTGAAGATAGAATTATTTTTAATGAATGAGATTTTTTCTAATGCCTTATTTCATCAAAATAATACCAGTTAAATACAATACCTTTTAACGGAACTCTCCTGCTGTTACGAAACCAACTCCTAAAGACTCTATTTCAAACTTACGAAACCAACTCTTAAAGACTCTCTTTTAAAACAAAACAAGCAACAAACTCTTTTGACTTATTTAAACATACCGCCCCTAAACGTGTATACGTGTCAAACATATCAATCTCTTCTTCTAAGATTTACCTTGTCTTTAAGGTGAGCTCAGCATCATGTTCCCTGATGTCGTGAAACCGTTCCCACGTTGCATCTTCAATTGGAACTACTAGCTATTGAATGAGCACGTCCGTTACTACTTGATTTTGCCTCTTAACCATCTGACGGTTGAGGATGGCCACTAGCTTGGGCTGAATTAACCCCTCACCTGTTAACACCGGCAGAGAGTCAACCGACAGGGAGTCTTCTTCTCCCTTAGCCATGATAGCTCCCAAAAAGAGGTATATGGCTAGTGCTTACAGGAGGGGATGTGACGTGTGGTTTGCGATTAAGATCTTCCTATGTGGGAGATATTTTGGGGCACAATCCATTCATGGTGAGGACCAGCAGGATAGTGGTCTAGATCCCCGAGCATGGATCACGCTTGTTAGAATTGGCATTCCGTGCAAAGCCTCGGATTGTGAATTCTATAAATTCTCCTCAAACTATAATATTCTAGAAACTGATATTATCAAGATTGATTTTGGGAGTTGCTGTTTATGCCTGCCCATATTGGTTTACATGGCCCTAGTTTCCATTTTGGGAATTGAAGTAGTACAATGTGGGTATAGATGTCATGTCATATCAATTTCCTAGATTTTGGTGGGGGTGATGAGATCGGATATTCCTTATGCGTGTTGAATTTCTTGTTCTTTCAGTGGCCCAGTGGATTGCTGCTCTATGGTCCTCCAGGCACTGGAAAGGTAATGATATCCCATTCTCCTGATACTATGTTCATCGTGCTCGTCATTGAGTTCCATGAAGAACTGATTGGTGTCATGATCATGACTGCCAATTTGGTGGCAGTCGGTTTATGACACCCATCTGATCATTTGTCTGTGAATGGACAGTTAATATGAGCCAGAAATAAAAGCTTGCATGGTTGGATGGTTAGGATTGCCATCTATGTTGGTTTTGGCTGTGAGCCATCGTCCACTTGCTGGCCCTCTAAATCAACTTCCCCAATCACCAGTACTAGTGTATAGGGGGAATGCTGGGGGTGGGACTGCACTTCATGGAACTCTGATTATGTGCACATTGGAATAGCATTTCCCCTTTTGACTTCTTCTTGAATTCACGTCTTGAGATTTTTTTTTTTTGGGAGATAGTGGCTGGTTGAGTCCATTAAGTTTCGTCATTCTTTATACTCTCTGGTTCTATTGTTTCTTTATTTGTGCTTAAGCCTTTTATCAGCTAAGATACTTTATTCTATCACTGAATCACATCAATCTTTACATCTCTACCATATTAAATGCCAGTTGTGGTGGACATTTTTTACCTACGCGATTTGTTATTGAGAGATTTTTAAAATAAATGAATATTTGATGTGTTTTGCCCTTCAACTAGAGATATTTCCATCATTTCCTTTTTAATGAGATTAGCCTGCACATTTTCTCTCCTCTTTGCGTGCAGCCTGCACACAATGCTGATCCCTAGGAAGCCCATCCTAAGTTGTGGGTTGTGGGGCCCACCTTGATGTTTGCTTAACATCACCCCCCCCCCCCCTCCCCCCCCAAACAAAAGAAGAAAAGAAAAAGAAAGAAAAAGAAAAGAAAAGAAAAGAAAAGTAGATCTAAATCTCAAGTGGGCCACAATACTGGAAAAAAGTGGGGAATGTGATGCCCATCATTGAACTGCCATTATCTCTTTCTCTCGCTTTGCTTGCGGTCCATACCTTCTCTCTTCACACGTAGCTGCCATGCCCTTAAGTGTTATTGATGTGGGTTTTGTCCCACTAAATGGTACTAGATCAGGCGGGCCAAGTTGTGAGTGTATAGAAATTATTGTGTCTGATTTTTCACACAGTTGTGGTTTAGTCAGTGTTTGGTTGTAAGTTGTAACAATATTTTCTGGACAGCAAAATGGCCACAACTGAAACAGCATTATGTTTAGGTCAGACCTGCATGTGGTGGCCATGATATGGTAGAGGCCGCATTTGACGTGAAAGTGAAAGTTGGCACACTCCACAAGGCACTGCATGTATGTGCCAAATCTCAGTGCCAATGCAGTGGTATTTGATTTGTGTCACTCATTAATCATCATTACATTGATGAAACTGGGCCTTAAATTCAGTTATCAGTACATTTTTTTTTTCCTTTTCTTTTTGAGAAATGATGTTTATCTTTAGTAAATACTTGAGTTTGTTTAGTTCGTTGAGTACTTTCTGTATTTAACTCAAGCAAGCTGACTGAGTCGAGAAAACAATGTTTTTCTGATGTCGGTCGAGTTTCTAATGTGGTGTGTCGGTTTGGAATTCACATGTCTGCTTGAGGCTATTATGTCCAAATCTAAATGCTGATTCTGTTTCAGACAAGCTTGGTCCATGCTGTTGTTCGAGAGTGCAATGCACATTTGACTTCAATCAGGTACCAAAAAATTCCGTAAAAGTTGATGATTATGGCAACTTTCATGATGATGTCAATGCCACTGTGTTTATGTAAATCTGCATACTTTTCCTTCAGGGCATGTTTGGATACATGGATAATGTAATGATTACCCAGTAATAATTCCCATGGTCACTGTAGAAAGTAAGATTAATTGGGTGCATGTTTAGATAGCAAATGGAATCCTCAAAATTCATTAGACAACAGTCACCTTGTTTCTTGTGCTAGAGAATTCCGAATGTGGAGAAGACTAATGATTATTGTGTGGAATCTACATATCCAAACAGCCCAATTGTCTTGTCGATGGAAAGCAATTTCCATTTCCGCATAGATTCCATATATCTAAACACATCATCAAGTATTTTTAGCGAAGGTTATTCTGATTTGTGGATACACACCACAGCCCGCATTCAATTCTTAGTCCATATGCTGGAGAAAGTGAAAGGTTATTGAGGGAGGCTTTTTCGGAAGCACTGGAACATGCATCATTGGGCAAGCCATCTGTCATTTTTATTGATGAAATCGATGTCCTTTGTCCGCCTCGTGATTCCAGGTATGGACAGGATTCACAAATTTTCATTTTACCACATAGTTCTCCAATATTTTGGGGAAGCCACTATTTACATCCACCCATTTTGAATTGCAATACATCCATTTCCCATTTTCAGAACCAAAATTGTACTAGTTTTAGTTCTAAAAGATTGGAAAGTGGGTTTATGTGAATCAAAAGGGATGGTTGTAAATATTGATCGCCTTTTATTTATGGGGCGTGCTCCTAAGGAGCTGGTACCACCATAAGCTTACAGGTCTAAAGATGTGTTCACAGAATCCAACCCATCCATAAGATGCATCACCTTAGAAAACCTCCATGGCCTAGAAATCAGACCGATCCAAACTGAGATTGGTAATAGCACAGGGAACATATTGATAGGTAATGCCCACCGTTGATTAGCATGGGTGACCCACCATGTTGTGTATGTATAATTAAGGCCGTTCAGACCCTTCCTCCAGTCTTGATGAAGGTCATGCCAACAACATTCAGGCTGTTGTGTGACTTAGGTGGGCCTCCGTGAAATTCAAGTTTGGGCATTCCCTCAAAACTTGTCACCTTTTTTGTGGCTCACACAAGTTTGTATCAGGCTGCTTTTTTAGGTGATAGGGAATTTCTGAGGTGATGCATTTGATAGATGGGTTGGATGGTCAAAATACATGATGAAGGCCCCACATCTGCCCGCTATCACCCCTCTATCACCGTAAACTTTCGGTGGAGTTCTGATAGTCCAATACCACTGGAATGCACCCTTTTATTAATACTTGTGGTATTAGTGTTTCTACATGTGGCGGTTTTCTAATCTTTTTAAATGTTTTTACAAAGTTTGTTTCTACATATGGTACTTTTCTGATCTGTTAATGCTTTTACATTCAGGAGAGAGCAAGAATCCCGAATAGTTGCTCAGCTACTTACTTTGGTCGGTGGCAGCAAGGCTTCTTCTAAGTCCCGTCCCCATGTCGCTGTTGTGGCATCAACTAACAGGTTAGTTAATTACTTAAAACTTTACAAAGAACTGCCATTCAATTGTCTGATATTTTGCTTTTTCTTCCCTTAGTTATGGGAACCTTCTTATACAGTTGCCACTCCCTCTCACTAGGCATTCACCCTTCCTGACGTTGAACAGTCATTTTCTTTTCCTTTTTTTTTGTCTCTCTCTCAAAATAAATAAATAAATAAAAAACAAACGAAGAAGAAGAAGAAAAACAGTCATCTCTTTTTGTTTTCTTTTTTTTGAAAATTCATTTGAGAACAGTCACTTCCATTTTTTCTTATAAGAAAAAGGGAAGCAACTGTTCCCTGTCCCTGCACTCAAATCTGCTCACGTTTTGTGCGGCCGTGTTCTTTATAGTGTGGCAGCATTTATTTTCTTTATATGGTCATGTTTATTGCGTTATGTGTACTATGAGTTTATTCACTTTTCTTTGGGGTAGATAGGATTGGGGTCTTACCTTGAGTCTATATCTCTGTATAGGCCATGTCCAGTGTGATCGCGCTATTTTCATATTGTGATATTGCTGATTTGGTCCTTTTGTTTTTTTTTTTTTCCTTTCAAAGATTGCTGTGTTTGGTCACATGTTTGCTTTGCTATATGTTGAATTGTCTCCCAACACGTACTAGTGTGAACATATCTGTTATTATCCCACTTAGTTGCCAGAGACTAGAGCTTCTTGTTGGATTTGCTAACATGCCTAGTAGACAGTCACAAGAAAATAAATTTGTGTGAGTGCCCACGAGTGTTGTTCTTGTGCACATACCTAGTCCACTTCCAAGACTTTTCCACCAAATCTCCATTCATGACCCTAAGCCAAATAGCTACTAATCATCTTACATGAACCTTTCTAAAACTTTTAACCTATCTAAGCTGTATTTTTTGAATGGTGACGAAACTTCTATTGAAACCGAACAAAAAGATGAGAAGGGGTTGGTGAGAGGCCAACACCCTATGTCCCCTCAGGCCCTCACCCCGGCGATCACAAGCTCACAACACCTTATACCAATCACCCATGAGGTCTTCCTCTACAATCCTCAAAAAACTTATGCCCCGTTGCCCATAAAATAACGTTGCCTTTGGGGGCTGTTTGGGAAGCTGAAATGGTTGGGAATGAAATCAATTTCCATATATATGGTGTTTTCTTCTGTTTGTATTATAAAAAGTTGTGGTGATTATTACACTTTTCCTCATAAAATGAGTGAATTGATTTCTCCCCTAAATGCTAATCCATGGGCATTTCCATGGTAATGAGAGATGCCTCATGCTGTTGACAATTTACCTTTCAACATTTCCATGGAAATCAACCATGCAAAACAAACAATGTATATTGGATTTATGTCTGGAGTTTTCCCTAACCATGGGTTTTCACCTAGCTTTTCCATATCCACATTTTCATTCTTCCTTTCCAAAGTGGCCCTTAGAGGTAAGAAATATAACCTTATAGGGGGCTAAGCTATTGTTGAAACAGTGGTTATTCTGTGCTTTTGAGGCTGTCCATATCACTGCTAACAATGAAAATGGCCGCTAGACTGTTCCCAGCAGCTCCTCAGCTTCCAGGCTAATAAAGATGAGCAATTGAATTAGGTAAAGCCCAACACAAACCCAAAAGGGCCAAAAACTTCGTCCACAACTCAAAGGCTACCTGACACTGTATGAAAAGGTGGTTTGCAGATTCCATGTCATTCACCTATTGAAGCTCCCATCACCATTCCTACAATGATGAGTGGATTATCCATGGTGGAACATGATTGAGATAAGGCTAAGACGAGGATGATTTGGAACCTTTGGACTTCCTTTTTCCTCATTTAGAAGACATTATACATGATCACATTCATTTGTACATAAGTACCTTGAAATGGCTGATGGTTTGTGACTTTTGGATCGTGATGGCAAGCAAATAAGCCAATTGCGAGTGTATTAGCGATCGTCTTAATTCATTATGAGAAGGTGGTCAGCAGATTCTGTTGGAACATTTATTTGTTATGTAGGGGTTTAGCTGTAAATATGCAAAGTGGAGTCTTATGTGTAATTTTATATTTATTAGGGGGTTATGATGTAATTTGTAAATAGGGGAAACCCTACATATAAACAGAATAAGAAAAAGAGGTAGTTCCCGTTTTGAGCTCTCTCAACTTTTCCTCCTCTCATCTCTCTCCCCACAACTTCTACAAAAACTACTTGGTATTAGAGCTTTGTTCGATTAGTTCTACGTGAGATTGATGATCTATACATGAGGAGGATCGAAGCCCGAAGGATTTGTAACGCAGGGGATTGCTGACGTCAGCCGTACGAACACTGACGTCAGCCGTACAGATCGATTTGGGTCGAGATCCACACCTCCAAGTGCGACTACACATGGGAGGAATTATGAGCATTTTTTCATAATTTTCTGGATTTGTTTGGTATATATATATTTTTAATGGATTTTACCATTTTTTTTAATTAAATTTTTTTTTTTCTGAAAACGGCCCCAAATCATCAATTTCTCAAATTTTTTCTGAATCGGTGGTTTTTAATCCCTGGGATCCACTCATTATGGACTGTTTTTTGATGATTGATCAAGGAATGCCGCCCTTGTGCAGATTCGAGAATGCATTTTTGAACAAAAAGGCGGGCTGGCTGAACATATTTTTTTGTTTTTGTTTTTAGAGGTCAAACGTATATACCGGATCTTGGTGTATCTCCCTGCTGCTGGTTTTGCTCATACTACAGTTTGTGATCTTTCTCCACCTCTTCTTCACGTATCCATAGATTCCAAGTCATTTGGACATAGCTCTGAGGGCCCCCTCTTAATTACCTCCACAAAATTTAATAGGAACAGTTTTCTTTTGTGGTCCCGGGTTGTCCACATGCAATGTTTTAAATATCGACGATATCAGCCAATTTCTCCCATGATATACCTTGTATCCCACTTGTGCGATACAAAACACAGGTAGTGTTGATATATCCCACATGTTAGATCTAGTGAGCATTTTCAATTTCCAATCCCTTTTTTATTTTATTGAAATTATGTTAAATAAGTGTCAAATGGTTGTAAATCCATTGGTTCTTCATGTTTTGCATGCAAAATCATGGAGTTGGAGCTTTGATTTCGATATCCATTTGTTCTTCATGTTCTTCGTGTTTTTTTCGAATTTTTCCTTCAACCAGCTATCAATTGAGACTAATTTCGAAGTATTTAGGAGAATTTTTTTTCGAATTTTTCCTTCAACTGAGTAGTTGCTCAGCTACTTGCTTTGGTCGGTGGCAGCAAGGCTTCTTCTAAGTCCCGTCCCCATGTCGCTGTTGTGGCATCAACTAACAGGTTAGTTAATTACTTAAAACTTTACAAAGAACTGGTCATTCAATTGTCTGATATTTTGCTTTTTCTTCCCTTAGTTCTGGGAGCCTTCTTATATAGTTGCCACTCCCTCTCACTAGGCATTCACCCTTCCTGACGTTGAACAGTCATTTTCTTTTCCTTTTTTTTTTCTCTCTCAAAAAAAAATAATAAATAAATAAATAAAAACAAACGAAGAAGAAGAAGAAAAACAGTCATCTCTTTTTCTTTTTTCTTTTTTGAAAATTCATTTGAGAACAGTCACTTCCATTTTTTCTTATAAGAAAAAGGGAAGCAACTGTTCCCTGTCCCTGCACTTGAATCTGCTCACGTTTTGTGCGGCCGTGTTCTTTATAGTGTGGCAGCATTTATTTTCTTTATATGGTCATGTTTATTGCGTTATGTGTACTATGAGTTTATTCACTTTTCTTTGGGGTAGATAGGATTGGGGTCTTACCTTGAATCTATATCTCTGTATAGACCATGTCCAGTGTGATTGCTCTATTTCATATTGTGATATTGCTGATTTGGTCCCTTCTTTTTTTTTTTTTTTTTTGTTTTTTCCTTTCAAAGATTGCTGTGTTTGGTCACATGTTTGCTTTGCTATATGTTGAATTGTCTCCCAGCACGTACTAGTGTGAACATATCTGTTATTATCCCACTTAGTTGCCAGAGACTAGAGCTTCTTGTTGGATTTGCTAACATGCCTAGTAAACAGTCACAAGAAAATAAATTTGTGTGAGTGCCCATGAGTGTTGTTCTTGTGCATATACCTAGTCCACTTCCAAGATGGGCATGTGAGTCAAAATGGTACCTTTTCCACCAAATCTCCATTCATGACCCTAAGCCAAATAGCTACTAATCATCTTACGTGAACCTTTCTAAAACTTTTAACCTATCTAAGCTGTATTTTTTGAATGGTGACGAAACTTCTATTAAAACCGAACAAAAAGGTGAGAAGGGGTTGGTGAGAGGCCAACACCCTATGTCCCCTCAGGCCCTCACCCCGGCGATCACAAGCTCACAACACCTTATACCAATCACCCATGAGGTCTTCCTCTACAATCCTCAAAAAACTTATGCCCCGTTGCCCATAAAATAACGTTGCCTTTGGGGGCTGTTTGGGAAGCTGAAATGGTACGGATTGAAATCAATTTCCATATATATGGTGTTTTCTTCTGTTTGTATTATAAAAAGTTGTGGTGATTATTACACTTTTCCTCATAAAATGAGTGAATTGATTTCTCCCCTAAATGCTAATCCATGGGCATTTCCATGGTAATGAGAGATGCCTCATGCTGTTGACAATTTACCTTTCAACATTTCCATGGAAATCAGCCATGCAAAACAAACAATGTATATTGGATTTATGTCTGGAGTTTTCCCTAACCATGGGTTTTCACCTAGCTTTTCCATATCCACATTTTCATTCTTCCTTTCCAAAGTGGCCCTTAGAGTTAAGAAATATAACCTTATAGGGGGCTAAGCTATTGTTGAAACAGTGGTTATTCTGTGCTTTTGAGGCTGTCCATATCACTGCTAACAATGAAAACGGCCGCTAGACTGTTCCCAGCAGCTCCTCAGCTTCCAGGCTAATAAAGATGAGCAATTGAATTAGGTAAAACCCAACACAAACCCAAAAGGGCCAAAAACTTTGTCCACAACTCAAAGGCTACCTGACACTGTATGAAAAGGTGGTTAGCAGATTCCATGTCATTCACCTATTGAAGCTCCCATCACCATTCCTACAATGATGGGTGGATTATCCATGGTGGAATATGATTGAGATAAGGCTAAGACGATGATGATTTGGAACCTTTGGACTTCCTTTTTCCTCATTTAGGAGACATTATACATGATCACATTCATTTGTACATAAGTATCTTGAAATGGCTGATGGTTTGTGACTTTTGGATCGTGATGGCAAGCAAATAAGCCAATTGCGAGTGTATTAGCGATCGTCTTAATTCATTATGAGAAGGTGGTCAGCAGATTCTGTTGGAACATTTATTTGTTATGTAGGGGTTTAGCTGTAAATATGCAAAGTAGAGTCTTATGTGTAATTTTATATTTATTAGGGGGTTATGATGTAATTTGTAAATAGGGGAAACCCTACATATAAACAGAATAAGAAAAAGAGGTAGTTCCCGTTTTGAGCTCTCTCAACTTTTCCTCCTCTCATCTCTCTCCCCACAACTTCTACAAAAACTACTTGGTATCAGAGCTTTGTTCGATTGGTTCTACGTGAGATTGATGATCTATACATAAGGAGGATCGAAGCCCGAAGGATTTGTAACACAGGGGATTGCTGACATCAGCTGTACGAACACTGACGTCAGCCATACAGATCGACTTGGGTCGAGATCCACACCACCAAGTGCGACTACACATGGGAGGAATTATGAGCATTTTTTCATAATTTTCTGGATTTTTTTGGTATATATATATATTTTTAATGGATTTTACCATTAAAATTTTTTTTTTTATTTTTTTCTTCTGAAAACAGCCCCAAATCATCAATTTCTCA
The DNA here is from genome assembly GCF_029962835.1 of Magnolia sinica. Lineage (NCBI taxonomy): Eukaryota > Viridiplantae > Streptophyta > Magnoliopsida > Magnoliales > Magnoliaceae > Magnolia > Magnolia sinica. The sequence continues at coordinate 14,286,214 of NC_080588.1, read as the reverse complement.
ATTTTTTTCTGAATCAGTGGTTTTTAATCCTTGGGATCCACTCATTATGGACTGTTTTTTGATGATCAATCAAGGAATGCCGCCCTTGTGCAGATTCGAGAATGCATTTTTGAACAAAAAGGCAGGCTGGCTGAACATATTTTTTTGTTTTTGTTTTTAGAGGTCAAACGTATATACCGGATCTTGGTGTATCTCCCTGCTGCTGGTTTTGCTCATACTACAGTTTGTGATCTTTCTCCACCTCTTCTTCATGTATCCATAGATTCCAAGTCATTTGGACATAGCTCCGAGGGCCCCCTCTCAATTACCTCCACAAAATTTAATAGGAACAATTTTCTTTTGTGGTCCCGGGTTGTCCACATGCCATGTTTTAAATATCGACGATATCAGCTGATATCTCCCATGATATATCTTGTATCCCACCTGTGCGATACAAAACACAGGTAGTGTTGATATATCCCACATGTTAGATCTAGTGAGCATTTTCAATTTCCAATCCCTTTTTTATTTTATTGAAATTATGTTAAATAAGTGTCAAATGGTTATAAATCCATTGGTTCTTCATGTTTTGCATGCAAAATCATGGAGTTGGAGCTTTGATTTCGATATCCATTTGTTCTTCATGTTCTCCGTGTTTTTTTTTTCGAATTTTTCCTTCAACCAGCTCTCAATTGTGACTAATTTCAAAGTATTTAGGAGTATTTGATGAAATGATCATCACATACACTTAGTGTTCGAATGATCTCTGATATTATCGAAATCTCTGATATTATCTTTATCTCCAACTTAGCGATACCGATAACACTGGTGGAGATACCGATGATGCTGGTAGTATCAAAAATTCCAGGTATCAACAAGGTATCGCTAAGTATTGCCAACGTTTCAATATCGCTAATGCAATTGTCAATATTTTCAACTATGTAAATTCTAGGTGTCGCTTGTATTGCCAATGCATCAATATCACCAATGTATCGCCAATATTTCCGACTATGTAAATTCTAGGTAATGCTTGTATCATAAGTGTATCACATATTGATATCATCAAATTTTTGTTTATTAGAAAAAAAATTATTTCAAATTTTTTTCACAGGCACATGGTTGTATGTAGTGTTCAATTTATCATTGATAATATTGATAATATCTCGATATTATCGATATCGCAACATGAGAGATATCGAGACTACAATCTTTTGTTTCCTTTCCAATTGTTGATGATTTTTTAGTGAAATATCATGTGTTGTTGATATTTTGCAATATCGATGGATGTTTGGATAGAAGGTTGGATGGTTAAATAGGCTGGAGGGGATGGTTTGACTGACTTCTTACAACATCACATGCTTTTAAGTCTCCATTAAATGTAAACTTGTTATGTATGCAGTCTTTTTGCAATTTTTTTATTTCTAAATATGCAAATATGTACATTTTAATATCTCTTGAAGTTTTGCTGGAAATTCCACCGTTTTTTACATGTTTCCCCGCATTTCTAGTTATCAGTGATAACGATATTATTTCCGCATCCCTGGCCAGCGAAACTTGTTATGATACCGATACTTCAAACACTGCATACACTCTAATTTTGAAATATGAGTGTAGGTGGTCTGATTTGGGAAAATTTGGGGAAATTCAAAATTTCCCCAATTTCTCCCAAATTGCTTGCAATGTTGCACTTCAAGCATGTATGAGGGTTGATCTACTGATTTGTTAGGTCTTTGTCAATTTTTGAAAAAAAAAACATTTTTAATTAAAATTTAATAAAAAATAAAAAAATATTACTCTTTTCTTTTTTTTTTTTTTTGAAAATTTCCTTAAACCAGCTATCAATTGAGACTAATTTCGATGTATTTAGGAGTGTCTGATGAAATAATCATCACATACACTCTAAATGTCATGCATTCAATTTGAATATAGTTGTATTAGTTCAGTTAGACAACGCATAACTTAGGGCCTTATGCAAAGGAAACCTATTTTGTGCACTCCTTTTTGAGATCTTATGATTTAAAAGTGTGTATTAAGGTCTTTTTTAACAATCCCTAAAGTTTCATTGAAAAATTCAGCCATTTCCTCGAAGTTTCCCCATGCTTCTCAAAAAGTGCGATAAATTACCTGATATAAACGATATATCCCATGCGATAACCGATACGTATCTGAATCCCAAGGCTGCGATATGTAATGCGATATTGATATTTCGAACACTGTCCGCTTGTATGTTATAGCAAGGAGAAACTTGGATTTCTTACTGGCACATCCAAGAGGCCGTCTACTTCTCAATCTGGTGATTCGTCACAATCGTCATAAATTGACGCATGGGATTCCTCAAATGCTATTGTTATGGGTTGGATCCTCAACTCTATGGAATCGGGTATTGCGACTTCCTATTTCTTTTATGATTCTGTTGCCGATTTGTGGAAATCCCTAGACAAGACATATGGGACCATATCTAAGAAGCCTTGTATCTTCCGGTTGACCACTGAACTATATTCTCTCACCCAAGAGAATTTGTCAATTATTGAATATTTTGGTGCACTAAAAGGTATTTTGTGTTCATGGATGTCACATTCTTTGAAGATCGTCCTTTTTTCTCCACATGTCTAATCCTCCAGATTTAGTTGCCCCATATGCTCCTTCACCTATGCCTGTGGTTAGTGACCAGTTTGTTCCTTCTCTTGCGGTGCCTAAAATGATTCTCACCTATGTTCGCAGAAAGTCGAGACAACCAACAATGCTCCCAGTAACTCCTCTTCTTACATCAGGTAATTCTCTCAGTCCCACTTCCATTACTCATCAATCCTCTCTCGTTGCGTCCCTTACTCGTAGCTATCATCCAACCTTGCATCCTATTTCTAACTTTGTTATGATTCTGTCTTTTCTACATATCGTGCTTGTCTTGCTACCATCTCTTGCTCCTCTATTCCCAAATCAGTTGTTGAGGCACTTGCAGTTCCTACGTGGAAGCAAGCGATGGAGGCAAAAATGGCTGCCCTTGATAAGAATGGCACGTGGGATCTTGTTTCCTTACCTGCGGGTAAGAATACTGTGGGGTGCAAGTGGGTGTATTCTATCAAGCATCAGGTTGATGGATCTATTGAGCGTTACAAGGCGCGCCTAATTGTTAAAGTGTACATGCAGAATTATAGTGTTGATTATAATGAGACCTTCTCTCCTATGGCCACAAATTGAACTCAGTTTGCCTGATCATCTCCTTAGCAGCCAATCTTTCCTGGCCATTATATCAACTGGATGTTAAGAATGCCTTCCTTCATGGGGATCTGACTGAAGAAGTTTATATGGATCTTCCCCTTGGGTTTCAACTTAAGGGGGAGACTAGGAAAGTGTGTAAGCTGAAAAAAGGATCTTTATGGCCTCAAATAGAGTTGTACACGAGTCGAACCGACTCAAGCTTGGCACAACTTGGCTCGGCTCGACCAGTAGCTAACCCTAACTCGAACTCGGCTCGGCTTGGTCCTCGAGCCTGTCTTGCTAGCTTGGCTCGGTTCGGTCAGCAGCTCGGCCTAGTTCGAGCCTGTTCGGCATTTTTCTTAAACAGGTAGAATGCATCTTCAAATTTTCACAGAATGTAAAACAGTAACAATATTTTATAGGTATTTCATCAAACACCTAGAAAGCAACATCAAAATCAAACACCCGGGTGAGCAACATCATAATCAAACAGCCGACGTATCCATTCCTTTCTCCCCAACCCTTCTTTGAGTCATTTCATCAAACACTTGGCGAGCTGCATTCATATTAAAATAACCGAGTCACCGAGCTGATTCGATCCAAGTCAGTTCGAGTCGAGTCGAGCCGGGCTCGGGCAAGCTTGAACTTGGCTTGAAATTTTTACGAGCTCCAAAAACCAGCTCAACTCGGTCCGAATCCAATTTTGAGCTGAGCCGAGCCGAGTCGAATTGAGCGAGCTGACCGAGCTAACTTGACTCGTGTATAGCTCTAGCCTCTCCAAGAGTGTGGTTTGCCCAGTTCAGTTCTGCAGGTCTCTCATTTGGCTTTAGGCAATGCTAGTCGGATTATACTGTGTTTGTTCACAATTGGATCGTGATAGCAAGAAATAAGCCAATTGTGAGTGTATTACCAATAGTCTTAATTCATTATGAGAAGGTGGTCAATAGATTCCATGTCATTCACCTATTGAAGTTCTCATCACCATTCCTACAATGATGGGTGGATTATCCATGGTGGAACAGGATTAGGATAAAGGCTAAAGATGATGTTGATATGGAACCTTTGGGCTTCCTTTTTCCTCATTAAGAAGACATTATACATGATCACGTTCATTTGTACATAAGTATCTTCAAATGGTTGATGGTTCATGACTTTTGGATCGTGATGGCAAGCAAATAAACCAATTGTGAGTGTATTACCGATAGTCTTAATTCATTATTGAACTGCAACCAGTGTTTGGATTGCACCAATCAACACAAACTCAGCCATTGTTTGATCTATGGTGAGATAACCTACAATGTCAATAATCACATGGTATGTCCAAAAGCTTTTTTTTTTTTTTCCGAAGATTGAAAAGAAAATATATTAAAAGGGAGTGGAGCAACCCCCAAAAAGACAAACAACGACAAAACGAAAAAAGAAATAAGAAAAAGAGAACCGACCTGCCAGCTATACAACAAAAGTTTTTGAAAGGGGAGCAAATTAAAGAATGAGCTAGATCCATAGATGTAATAAGACGTACCTTTTCTTTTAGACTAGCATCACACTAGCCTATTTAACCTTGCACCCAAAGTTTGAGAAATCACTAACCGACAAAGAGAATCACACTTTTTCTTATTATAAAGTTCTTCTCTATTCATTAAATGATCATAAAAATATAGTCCTCTGAAGCAAGCTCTAACCTACAATAAATCAAAACGGTTATGGAAAACTAATCATCATCCAAACCTTATACAAATTAATTGGGGTCAACTACATGAATCTTGTTTAGTCATTCCATTCTATCAAGGGCCATAACTTCAGTTAGACCATAGGTCACAACTCTAAAATTATTTAAAGTAATCCTACATGCACGGAAAACCCATGGTTTCCACTTTTATTACTTACCTAAACCTATCAAGAGTGACCTAATGATAAAGCTTTCCAAAAATGTTCCTACATACTAGCCCATAGCTCCATCCACTTCTTTCATGCATGAAAGCCTAGTGAGGCATTTGGATGATGCCATGGACTCATGGTTGTCTATATCAAATTTTCAAGGCAGTGTTAACATTATTTTTCTCTATGGATGGTTACCATCTCCAGTTTTCCATTTTGTGGATTTTTACAGAATATTCTTTTCTAATTCATACTCAGAATTAAATGAAAACTGAAATTGCTATTTGTTTTGCATATCAAGAGTGAATGCTATCGATCCAGCATTACGAAGATCAGGACGTTTTGATGCTGAAATTGAAGTTACAACACCTACTGAAGAGGAGCGCTTTCAAATCCTCAAGGTAGGATCAACTTTTTTTTCTTCTTCTAACATTCTTTATGCAAGATTGTCTAGTCACACGCTGTTGACAGAATCCTGTATCATTTATTATTATTATATATAATTTGTGTGAGGCAAAGGAGATTTTGTAGGATAGCTAAAAGGACCAGCCCTGCTTTATGGGACAGTATGTTGGGCAGTTAAGGAACTAGATGTTCATAGGATGTGTAGCTGAAAAAAGGATGTTGAGATGGATGAGTGGCAACACAAGGAAGGATATAATTAGAAACAAATGCATTTGGGGGAACATGGGAGTATACCAATAGATAATAAAATGAGGGAACATAGATTTTGGTGGTTTGGTCATGTGCAATGGAGACCAAGAATGGTGCCAATTTGAAGGAGTGAGTTGGTACATGTTAAAGGCCCTAAAAGGGCTAGGATAAGGCCCAAAAGGATGTGAATGGAGGCGGTAAGAAAAGATTTGATGACCTATGGTCTAATTGAAGGTATTACCCTTGATAGAGTGGAATGGCAAAACATGGATTCATGTAGCCAACCCCAATTTATTGGGAGAAGGCTTAGATGATGATGATATAATTTGTGTGGGGATTGTTTAATGGTAGTTTCTTCCTTTTTTATACTCAGCCCAAGATAATGTTTAGTATCTCAGGTTTTGAGTTTCCACAAACGGAACCCACTTGGTGTTCCAAACCATTGATTTGATGAATCCTACCATTTGAGGTCATGTCTAAGAAATCTTCTCACTAGGGCAATTTTAACCCTTGATTGGTGCAGTTAAGAAAATATACTTGTCGTCTGCCATCAACAAAGAAAGGCTAAAGATTGGGTAGCTAGCGTTCAACTATTGTTTTTCTCACATGGTGTGTGGGCATGCCAGAATTGGATTTGCGGCTCCAATTTGAACCAAACAACAATGACCCCGAGCTATGATCGAGATCCAGAGAGATCGGCCGCCTATTCAGCCACTCACTCAGTGTGTAAAAGGATTAAGCGATAGTTAGAGGTTGGGGTTCGTCCTCTGAAGATGGGATGCTCTTTTGCCTTCCGTACAAAAGGATTTTTCGATACAGATTGAATGAAATGGGAAAGAAATCCTTACAGTCGACCGCTGTAAACTGTTAAAGAACGTCTTTCCAATGTAGAACTGAATCTAGCGTATGAGCGTAGACCCAATATTACAGCTAAGTTATCAACTACTTGATTAACGCTACTGATTATACTGCGAAATGTAAATAGCAAGTTTTGAAAGTAAATGGTTACACCAAGGAATGTAATTTACTTGACAGGAAAAGTAAAAGATTACACTAAGAAATGTAAATTGACAAGATAACTGAGAAGATAAGTTTGGCTTGTTTGGTTTGGTATGAGATGACTTATTTTGCCACGATCTTCTTCTATTTATAACTCTAATTCAGTCATTCTGGATCTTTCTCACGTTCTGATGGTTATGGTAACCGTTCACCATTACTCTGCTTTTGGATACTTCTAACGTTCTATTTCCTTGGCCTCTCCTTCCACCATCTGTCAAATGATTATGCGAATTCGATCGCTCCTGCTCTAGCCATTTGTCATGTAGTCATCCGAGTTTGGTAATTGTTTTCTTGATCGCTTCTCTAGTGCTAGGCCGCAATTAATACGTTATGACTCCGCTTTCCAAGACATAACCGTACATATCTATAAGAAATCTTCAGATTATCACATGCTTATCTGTACAGATCACACGTGAATGATCCTGATTAGCCGAAACAGGGCTCGACCAGAACCGGTATAAACATTGCCCCCCTCGTCGTTGTCCTTTCGAAGAAAGTGACAACAAAATTTGATGCTTCATTAATGCTGTCATAAATGTCCACACGTGTTGCCTAATGCGAACCGTCTTCGGCCGTCATCCTTAGGAACGGCCGCACTGAATCGAGGCGTCAAGCGAATGTCATATCAACATGTGTCTTTAATAACCGTTCTGTCGTGATTATAATGATACCTTAATGAATGTTGCTTCTCCTTTGTCTATATAAGCACTACTTCGGATATTTTCTATTCACGCTTTCAAATTGCTCTCTCTGCAACTCCCTTCCCAAGATCCTCGCTCCTAAACACTTCTTCTGCAATGGTTGCCTCTTCATCTTCCACTCCCTCCTTCGACCAGAAAGATATTATGGCCATAATGGAAATCCTTGAGAAGAAAAGCATTGAAGAGACCATCTTCAAATCTTCCTTAGGCGATGAGGCCCTCTACCTCGGTCCATCATTCTCTCCAAAGATCTCGGCCGATGAGGTCCAACCTCTTAACCCCTTCTTCTTGATTTGTCCAGGAGAAGAGATACTGATCAGATCTGGGTCTGTTCCTGATGTGACGAATGCTTTAAAAACCCCTTGATCGTGGATGAAGCCTCCTCTAGATTGGGAAGAGTGGTTCCTTCGGGTGTCCTCCCAACGCGAAGCAACATGGAGAGATGTAGGCATTTACGAGTGCATAAGACTCTCCCTCGGAGAGTATCCAGCCAATCCAGCCTTAGGCCCCGTTTTTTAAATCTAAAGTCTAAAGCTTGAATATGAAATCTGAAGCCTGAACCTGAAATCTAAAGTCAAAAAACTTGTTTGGCAATTATGGCGGAAGTCTGAAAATTAAGTACCGAATTTGAGATAATATGTTTGTTAACAAACATCTAAAATGTTTGAAATACATTAATTTGACGCATTTGCCCCTATCTCCTGTTTGGAAATGTTTTACGTTATAAAGAAATTATTTTTTATTAAATAAAAATAAAATTATTCTATTTAATTCAAATAAACTATAGTAATTAAGAGGAAATTGAAATATCATTATTCATAAAAAAAACAGATAAATTCCTTATGAGGAGTATCCAAAACTCATATTAGGACATTCGACCAGAATGAGTATCCAAAACTCAAGTAGGCCATACAAGATGAAACAATGAGAAAGGAATGCCTACCGGTTAGAACCTTCTTAGAGGAGATGAAGTGAAAACATCGTGAACTTAAACCGATACAAAACTTTTGTGGCCATATAAATGTTTTAACGGTGGTCACAAAATCTCTATTATTTCCTATTGTGTGGCCCATTTAAGTTTTGGATACATCTTATTTTTTGTTGCATGCCCTAAAATAAGCTCTAAAAATGGGTGGATGGACTGATTTTCTCACAAACATCGCAGTAGGCCCCACACAGAATCTTTCGTAGGAAGTTCCTGCAGGAGTCTTTCACAGGAGGAGGCGGATTAGATACTGACAGGTTGACTAGGAGATTGGCTACTGAAGTGACATCACCAAGTTTTGTGGGACCCACCATGATGTATGTGTTGTATCCACACCATCCATCCATTTGGTGATATCATTTTAAGGCATGAGACAGTGGGAAGAGTGACGCCCACTATTGAAACCTTCCTAAGGTCTACTATGATGTTTATCTGAGATCTAACGTGTTCATAAGTTAAGATAGACATGAAAGAAGGCAAAAAAACAAGTTTCAGCTTGATCTAAAACTTTTGTGGCCCTTAGAAATTTTTAAGGGTGGATGGTACTCTCTCCATTGTTTTCTGTTGTGGGGTCCACTCGAGCTTTGGATCTGACTCGTTATTTGGCTCATACCCTAAATTTATATCACCAAATGGATGGACGGTGTATGCAACACATACATCATGGTTGGTCCCACATAACATAACATGGTGACGTCACTTCAGTAGCCATTCTCACTAATCAACCTGTTAGTAGCTAATCTGCGTCCTTCGCGGGAAATTCGGGAAACGGATTGGCTACTCCCCTGACACCTGCCAATGGCTTGTGGTCGGTGCTCTGTGGGGCCCACCATGATGTATGTGTTTCATCCATTCCGTCCATCTATTTTTACAGATCATTTTACTATATGAGACCAAAAATGAGGTATATCCCAATCTCAGTTGGACCATATTACAGGAAACAGTGGTGAATGAGCGTCGACCATTAAAAACATTTTAGGGGCCATAAAAGTTTTGGATCAAGCTGATTTTTGCTTTTTCCCTTCATTTCGGCCTATATGACCTAATCAACAGATTGGATGTCAAATAAATAGTACAGTGGGCCTTAGGAGGATTTTAATGGTGGATATCCAATCGCTATTGTTTTCATGTGGTGTGGTCCACCTGAGATCTATATACCTCTCATTTTTGGGATCAAGCCCTACAATGGTATTTAAAAATGGATGAACGGAATGGATGAAACACATACATCATTGTGGGGCCCACAGAGCACCGACCACCAGCCGGGGCTGGTGTCAGGGGGAGTAGCCAATCCGTTTCCGGAAATCAGCGTCCGATCTAGACGGAAGCGGATTGGCTGGTGTGCCACACACCTATGTGGGTGACGTAATGAAGTATGTGTTATATCCAAACCTTCCATCCATTTTTCGTGCTCGTCTTAAGGCTTGAGCAGAAAAATAGGACAGATCTAAAGATCAAGTGTACCACGCTGCAAAAAGTAGTGGGGGATTGAATGCCTACCATTGAAATCCTTTTTGGGGTCACGGAAGTTTAGTATCAATATGAAATTTGTTTTTCCTCTTCATCCAGGTATTTGTGACCTTATGAACAGATTGGATGAAAAATAAACATTATGGTGGGCCATATGAATTTTTTAACAGTGAAAATCATTATCCCGCTGCTATTTTTGGTGCAGTCCATTTGAGCTTTGGATATGATTCATTTTTTGGCTACTGCTGTAAAATGATCTCAAAAAATGGATGAACGGTGTGGATATAATAAATACATCATTGTGGGCCCATGTAACTTTGATCTCCATTGAACCGTTCGCACAACTCGGAGCGTAGGCTCTCGTCTTCCCACGACACGTATCTACTCCCCTGCAATCAACCCCGTGGCTTGTGGTCGGTGGTCTGTGGGTCCCATTATGATGTATGTTTTTCATCCATTCTGTTCATCCATTTTTACTAATCATTTTAGGGCTTCACAAAAAAAAATTGAGAGGGATATAAATCTCAGGTGGACCACACCACAGTAAAACAATGATGATTGGATATCCACCATTAAAATTCTCCTAAGGTTGACAGTACTGATTATTTGACATCCAATCTGTTGATTAGGTCATACAACCCAGATGAAGGCAAAAAAACCAAAGATCATCCTGATCCAAAACTTTTATGGCCCCCAAAAGGTTTTTAATGGTGGACTTGAGTTTTATTCAATTTCCATTGGTTTTTATAGTGTGGCCCACTTGAGTTTTACATATACCTTATTTTTGGGCACATGCTCAAGAATGATCTGAAAAAGTTGATGGACGGTGTGGATTAAACACATAAATTACGGTAGGGCATAAATAAATTTCACATGTTAAAAGATTGTTTTTGAAAAGAAAAAAATATCTGTAGTAGTAAGGGTAAATTTGGAATCAAAAATTTCTTTTAATAGAAAATTTTATGAAGTGCATTCAGCGTTCACCGTTAAGGCAGACTCCCATCGCCGAAAGAATTCAGCGAAATATTGCGGAAAATCACTTAGCGCTTTTCGATTTCAGTGTTAACAAACAACTCTTAATAGGATGCATTTTCTCAATTCCGTGTTAAGTGTTAATTTTAAGAGTTGACAAACAGGCCCTTACCCCTCGCTCTTTCAACATTTTGGAGCGCTTCGACCAACACTTTCATTTTTTGCTGTGGTCCGATGACTCCTACCATCAAGGACGTTTGTCACTTGACTGAGTTATTGCCCTTTGGCATGACGTATTATGCGGGTGCTGTTTCTAAGCAATGCAGAGATTACCCAAGTAAAGCAAACAAGGGCTACACCAACTTTCTGAAAGCCTACCATAAACGAGAAGGTCCGGTCGAAGAAGAAGAACATACGGCCTTTCTCCTTCTCTGGATCTGCCGACACCTTCTCTGTGTCAGTGCCCTCCAAGTTACCTCCAAGTATGTCACTCTAGCCGAACATCTGGCTCAAGGTCATAGAATTGCCTTGGCCCCTTATGTTCTTGGCCGCTTATATCGAAGTCTTTACAAGGCCACTCATAAAGGATTACATTCTACAGGAGGGCCGTTGTAGCTCCTGCAAATGTGTTTCTGTGCATACTTTCGGCCTTCCCTCTTCCATCATCCGACGCATGCGAGCAAACCATTTTCCTCTTTTGGTGACTGAATTCTCCACATCTTCTCGGAGAGTCACACGGTTGAAGATTACCTCATATAATTCCTCTCCCTCGACAAATCCAAAAAAGACCAATCTTTCAAGCCCTTCTCAGAAGAAATAGCTTACAGACCAAGATGGCTCATAGGGCAATTTGAGCCAACTGATGAGTATTCGGCTGGTTGGTTACATCATGCTTGGACCTGCTATATTATCGACTGCGATCTTTTTTACGGAGGCGTGATCGAGTCGGGCAAAAACTCAAAAGCTAGGATCGAGCAGTATTACCCATCAATATATCCCATGTCCTCTTACTCATAAGTCTAACAACCAACCTCCTTTCGATCGTCCGATAGTGACGGATGCGGAGCTGTATGTGACCCTTAGCAGGTCGTGCCTCAAGGAATCACTTGCTGTGATAATCCCCAGCTATCCTAATTCTCCTCTGGCGATGGAGAGCTTTGTTACTTAGTGGGATTATCATTATACCAAGTTCATAGGTGGCAAGAGCATGACAGAGCTTACAACTCGAATGTGCTCCGAGCTAGATGTAGTAAAGAGCATGAAAAGAAGTGCCACATCCCTAATTTCTCATCTTCCAAATTCATCACCCTTAGCTATCCAAAACCCAAATTCCTCCATCCTACATCAACACCCCTAAATTTTCCAATCCCAATTTCAAACCCTAACCCTAAAAGCCTCATTCCCCAATTCTATCCTCCCTAAACCTAGCCATTCACACTCTAATTCCCTCCAATCCAAACCCCATCCATACAAAACCACCCTACATTAACCGGACAACCCTATACCTTTAAATCTCTTATTTTGGTGCATGTCTTTTATATGAATGTGGGTAAATCCTATGCTAGATGTAGAGTTTTACCTCCCATAGGCCTTTCTTAACAATATTTTATAGCTACGTGCATCATGGGATGTTTGTGGTTTGAATTTATGCCTTAGTGTAAATTTGAAATATTTAATTTTTGATAGAGAAGCATGAATTTTGTATTTTAGTTACTTGAATTGATCTGTTTTATGATCTTGCTATTCATATTAGTTTAGGCCATTCGTCTTGCATCAATATCCCAAAAGATCTGGAAGAAGGCTAAAGGATAACCATTAGGACCCGGGGTTTGTTGCCACATAAGGAATTAATAGCTAACTTTACCTCTTCCACTGAGAGCTGGGATTCAAGAAAAGCATCTTCATCTATAGAAATCTTTTGGAACACAAAAGAGTTGAGTCTCGGTCTGTTCCACTGATCAACTGACAATAACTTAGAATAGAAATCGACTATGGAATCACAAATCTTCTCTTTGGCTGAAATTCTTTCTCCATTGATAACCACGCTTGAAATACAACCACATCTTGCCCTAGTGCTCAACAATGCTATGGAAGAAACGAGTGTTTTTGTCACCCTCCTTTAGGGGTGTACACGAACCAAGTTAGCTCGGTTAGCTTGCTCGACTCGACTCGAAAAAGATCGATTCGACTCGGTTTGAAGCTGAGTTTGAGCTGAGTCGAGCTGATTTTTTGAGCTAACAAAAATTTCAAATCGAGTTCGAGCTTGCCCGAGCTCGACTCGACTCGGATCGAAATAGTGTGGTGACTCAGTTACTTTGATATTGATGTTGCTCACCAAGTGTATGATGAAATGACTCAACGAAGTGTCGGCTAGTAGCAAGGAAGGTATGTATATGAAATAAATACTATTTTTCCTTGATTTTGATGTTGCCTATTAGGTGGTTGATGAAATACTTGTAAACAACTGCTGATATTTTATATATAGTGAGAAATTGAAAGTGCACTGCATGTGTTTGTGAAAATGCCGCAGAGGCTCGATTTTTGCTCGAACTGGCCCGAGCTGCTGACCAAACCGAGCCGAGTTGGCCAGTCAGGCTCGAGGACCGAGCCGAGTTTGAGCTGGGGGTCAACTAGTGGCCGAGCTGAGTCGAGGTGAGGCCAGCTCGACTCTGTGTAGACCCTTACCCTCCTTTAGTCCCACTACTTTGGATCATTGATTCCATTTGATCTCCTCTTCCTTCAATCAGTCCGCATAACTAACATATAAAGTATCCCGTCTCTTTCTTGCGTCATTCATTAATGCACCAACCTCTTCCTTCAAATCTAAATCGCGGATTTCCACAACCATTTCATCAAATTCTGCTTCTCACGAGGCCAGGACCTCCTTTTTCTAGATTTTGATCTTTTCCTTCAGCTATTTGTGCTTTCTGCACAACCGAAACCCTGCGAAGCCGTCTACATTTAGAGATTTCCACCAATTGACTATAAGATCCTTAAAGCCCTCTCTATTTATAACCAGGCCAGCTCGAACCTAAAAGATTTGCCGCCCCAATCATCAGCTGGGACTTCTAAGACAATAGGGAGATGATCAGAAATGGTTCTAGGCAGCCCTCTATGGCAAGAAAGAGGAAACTTCTCCAACCAGTCTGGCGACGCTAAGAATCTATCTAGGCGCGACATAATGGATTTATTTTGGCCATTAGACATGTATATCTAGCACCAAGTAGCATCAGATCCACCAATTCGTGACGTGCAACCATCTTAACAAACGTTTTCATAGTGCTACTAACCCGACCTCTGTTGGACTTCTCGTGAACAAAACGAACCACATTAAAATCCCCCAACACACCACAGTGCATTCCATTTTAGTCTAACATAATCCAACTTGTCCCAAAACTGACTCATACCGCTCGGACATGGGCCATAGACTACTGAGAAAATCCACTAGGTCCTTGAAGTAGACTATTGAGAAAATCCACTAGGTTCTGAAAATGGATGGAAACAAAAAAAACTCCCCACATAACTATTAGCCTTCTTCCATAGATTTGCACTCCATGCAACCAGAATACCCCCCGCCGAGCTAGTGGCATCAAGAGATTTCCAACCTTTGTTTTTTTATTTTCCGGATAAAGTCTTGCATAACTTTATCAATTGCCTAGGGATACGTCTCATGAAGGGTAATAATCTCTGCCTCAACCTTCTTGCAAATCTTCTTAACTTCGGCTCTTTTGAATCGGCATCCCAGACCTCGAACATTCCGTGAAAATAGCATCATTGATCACATACTGTGCCCAATTTTCTCCTCTTTTCAGCATTGGCTTTCACTGAAGAGTTGTAGTTGATCGTACATTGAAGGCTTGGGATCTCTCTCCAACCTCTCATGGATTTTTTTGTCCTTGTAAGCTACATCTCGAATTGTCTCTGAGTTGCCTTGCTTCTGATGAAATCATAGAAATCCAAAACATCCTCATCGCGGATTCAATAAGACAATCTAATCAGACATCCAACCCTTTGGAGGATGTCCCTCGTCCATCTATGTTGCTCCTCTGAGATGTCAGTGCATCACGGTGGGCTTTGGAGATTCATTTTTGTAGACGACAAGGCAGGTTGCACATTATGACCCCTGCCATTGTTGATGTTGGTAACTCAGAGCGACATTTCCACTACATCTTTGAGGGCGTCTCCTGGGACCATTTCCCCCAATTCACTCTCCTCTTGATGCACCATTGCCAGTTGCCTCTCCTTTATGGTTGACTTTTCGAGCTGATGCTCTCCAAGGAGGGGCCTTTCTTAGTCATAAACCTCCAATGAGAGATTGTCTTTGGTAGCAGGTGAAATTTACAGGCTGAGAATCTCCGGGCAAGGGAGAAGAGCGTCCACATTATTACCAGCGATGAGCCCATCACTATCGGTCCAGAAAAAATTAGGTTGGCCCCCTAACGAGAATATAAAGATATACTCTTGCACGAGGGGAAACTAAGGACTCGTGTAGGAGAAGACCCAAAATCCACACAAGTAGGCGAAATAATAATCACATTCCAGGCCCGTTCATCTGCTTCACCACGTGTCAACAACCGAGGCACCGACGAGCTTATTCCAAAACATGTGTCATCCTAGAATGTGCCACGGTAGCATCGCAAGAAACAATGGACTTGTCTTCCCCCCCTCTGAACATCTAGCTCCACGGACCTGACTCTGATTTTAACCACCAGTGGGTCAACAATGGCCTCCTTCTTCCTAATACAGATCCGTGCTACACCCATTTCTTCCCCCTTTTCCGCTTCCTTGTCGATTAAGACAACCTCCCCTAAACATGATCTGATAGCTATAAAAACATCCGTGTACCATAGTTCCAAAGGAACTCCCCAAAAGAGGAACCAAGCCTCCTTCCTCTCAAAGAAGAAATGGTCTGACCACTTTCTGAGGCACAAGACCGGACCGTCTTTATACAGAGCACTAGCGAAAAGAACTTGGTCGATGTTGACATCTTGCCTCAAACAAATCAACACCTCTTTCGAGCCAATGGGTTTGATGTAGGAATCTTGAGAGCTTAAATTATAGGATTCGCAGAGCCACTTACCTGTTTGGGGGATTGATTCTCCTTCCCTCGTCACCGCGACTAGGGGCCATTGCAGGTACTTCCACGCATTGTCCACGACCTGCCATTTTTTCCCCTTCCCCTTCCGTCCAGACCCATCTTCCCTCTCCCGTGCATGCTACCTCTGCATCCTTCTCCCGTGCTCCTCCTTGAGATACAATAGGCCCCTTCTTCTCTCACAGCAAGGCATCCCTAAAGGATTTCGGTTTGTTACCATTCTCTTCCGAAGGCCCCCTGACTCAATTTGATTTGCAACCTCTTCCTTGAGATGTCCTTGCCCTCAGTTACCTTCCCCATACGCAGCACCTTTTCGCCCCTTCTCCCCATTCTTCACAGCAGGCCCAAACCGAGCCTCTTGGACCTGCAGCTTCCTGCCTCCAAAGCTCTCCCTGCGCAGTTCTACCGCCCTCTTCAGCTCCTTGTCCTCACTCATTCAGACAACAGCGAAGCCCCAATACTCACCTGTAACATGGTCCCAGGGCATGAGTACCTCCATCACCATGCTTTCCCTGCCAAATAATCTGGAGAAGTTGACAGGTGCCCATTGAAGCAATCTTCCAAAATCATAGAATTTGCCAAGTTGACACAACTTACATAAAAAATTAGGGTTGGCACCATGGTTAGGGCTTCTGAGGGTTGAGTTCGGGTTGGATATTGCTGTACTAGACTGAGTGAATCAGAACCAGATCCTGTCAGGTTAACATAAGGGTACCATGCTACTGTATATGAGGTACTGGTGATCCAAATCTGTCCATGCTCAGGTATCCCATTGGGTCTTATCACGTCTAATTTCAAGAATGAATTAGGATATGAAATGGAGTTTGATCTGGGAATGGGTCTCAACTTCTGGACTTTGGACTTGGGTACTGGTTTGGATACAAATTCTGGTCCTTACTAGAAACATGCCTGTTGCATGCTTATTGAATAATAAAACGTGCCTGTTGTATGTTTATTGAATAATAAAATATAATTAAATAAACAATACACCTTAAGAAAAAAGCATATGTTCAGCTACGCTACCCAGCGCAATTTCTAAATCAGACTGTGAGCATAATTTTCAGTTCCCAAATGATGCAATTTTCTAGTTGTAGTTGGCATGCTCAATGAGGCACACTTTTCGGTTCCCAAGCTATTTGAATTATAGTGATCACTGCCAAAATGCCATTTAGCATCACATCCAAACTGGGTCTTAAGCATTGGTATACAATTCATAGCCAGGTGATGACCATGAGGTCGTGGGTTTATTTGTCTAGGAAATGGCCGCTTCCAAAATCACAGGCATCTTGAGGGTATTGGTGATACAGTGTACTGCCGGAGCTGTGTTATAAAATGCAGCTTGCACTTTTTATCACCTTCCACTCATTTTTGAATTCTTGTTTAGAGGAAAGGAGGAAATTGTTGTCTTCTACCACCCTACCTGAGCTGGCATCTAAAGCATGGTTCCAAGTATAGATCAATGTAGTTTTTGGCAGAGAGGAAACCACCAGTTTCTATTTTCATTTCCCCCTCCATTTTACTCTCTCTTTTTCACTGAAATAAGGCATGATTTAAGTCCATTTATTATCTCTTTATTTTTATTTTAGTTTTTATTTTCTATTCTTCTCTTTTCTTTTTCCACAGATGTCATGTATTTTTAACTCCATTGGGCTATTTTCCTGGATGTAGCACTGGATCCTTGTTTTCACTGTTCTGAGTCTCCCGACATATTAGTTTCCACAATGTTCACATCTTCAGTGTTTCATTGAGATCTGACATGGTAATCTTATATAGTCTGTAAGCTGTTGTTGTACTCCACTGTATTCTAGGATGCTTGCCTTGAATGGTAGACTGGATGGTTAGAAGTTTCATTCTTTCAACTATTACAGAAGTTTCATTCTTTTAACTTCTAACTACAACCCATTGCATAGCTTCTACTGACATGATTAAATCTCCCAAATAGAAGTCACATGGTGATGTGTTACATGATGAAATATTTATTTAAAATAGTATAAACAGATCAATTGGTTTTTATCATTTTTTCTTTTTTAGGTACCATTGTGTGTGTGTGTGTGTTTTTTTTTTTTTTAAATTTATCAAGAAGGAAATATTGTAAGTTTACTGCCAATGCACATCGCATACCAGCTGATATGCAACTTGTCATATATATTTTGGAGCTAGTTGATATGTGATCTGGTATCGAGATTTTAAACCAAGGTCAGTAAAAATGGTAGTTAGCCAATGCAATGTTCATATTTTCATTGTGGTATTGAGAGTTGATGTGGTGATCATATTCATGAGCTTTGCTAAGCCCACACACATGTACAAGTCAGCTAATGCACATGCCACCACATATGCTAGCGTGGAAGACAGGTACAAGTCAGATAATCCACATGCTACCACATATGCCAGCATGGCAGACAGATGAAATATCCAAGCCATCCATCAGGTAGACCTCGTGTAGATTTTACTTCCCAAACATAAAGGTGGGGCAGTGGATGTGCCATGATTTTGCCAAAACTGTATATTTCTTCAGTTATTGTGCCCATGTGACTAGTGGACCAAACTCATTCTTGGTATGGGGAATCTACACAGTGATACCCTTCTGAGGGATGCTTGGATATTGCACTTGTCTGCCAAGCTGGCAAGCTTGCATATCTAGTGGTCTGTGCGTTAGCTGACTTGTACATGCTTTTGGCTTAGCAATCTCCATATTCATAATCTCATGTAGGCTGGTTCATTACCTTTCCAAAATTGGAGTATACTTTGTGTTGTAGACATGATAATTAGAATTGTCAAAGTTCCAACCCCAACATATTATGTAGTTTGCACCATACCAGATAGGAGTAACAAACTCCTTCATAACCCAAGCCTTAGCTGGCTTGGAAAATTACCGTAGTCATATCACATGGTGGTCCATTACATTATTATATTATCTTGAAACTACTGCAAACACATTGAATTGGTTTTTTGTTTTTTAGTTTTTTTTTTCTCAAAAAAAAAAAAAAAAAAAAAACCATAATTCTACTACCAAACATACGGCATCTAGGACGATATGCACCATAACACCATATCATATTATCTTCAAGCTGGTTGATTTGTACTCTGGCATTGAGATATTAAACTGCGGCTGGTATGAATTGTACTTGGACAATGCTTGGCTGTTGTTGCTGAGACTAAGACAGTTGTGTGCAGTTTTCATATTTATTTAGAACTAACCAACACAGAAACTTGCCAATTCAACAAGTTGATTCCATGGTGGGCAACTTGAAATTGTGTCTTGAAAACCATAATGCATACTGATTAGCATGTTTTGTTACTTATTAAACAAGTTATTAATTCTAAATATAGTATGTCAATGTACTTCTCGATTTGAAAATGTTGCTTACACAGACCATCAATTTCCTTTAGTAGTGATAGGTTCCAAAATCAACTTCTCAATATTAGTTGTAGTCATTTTGTTCCGACTGGCTGTAAATCATTTCTTACAACAAAGAAGATCCTTATCAATGTCAATCTCCACAGAAGTTAAATGACTATTTCCAGTATTTGTTTTATGTGCTGGAGTGAGATAGAATCAGCACACTTGTTACTGATAGAAAAATAGTGGACCATTTGTTTATCCACTGTGAAGTAGCGTGAGTGATTTGTTCTTACTTGATTCGTTTAAAACTGAGTGGGTTCTTCTTACCCGGCTGGTCAACAGGCCACTTAAAGCCGCCAAATGCATGTGCACTTCTAACTTGCTTCCCGCTGTAATAGAAGGTGATTCCAGCAAAGCTGTCTCTTGGGCTGGGAAAGGCTCTTATACATGGAGGCTAGCTGCCATGGTGGAAGAAGTGAGAGTGTGCCATGCGAGGATAAGCCACTCATTTTTTCCTATGTTCCTTGAGATGCTAACTCTGTGGCGGATGAGCTTCCCAGGAGTGGAGCCTTGAGGAATGGTGGTATCTGATAAGAGTGTCCAGTCAATCTAAGTTGGACTGTTTCTATTGTTTTCACATTTCCAGTCTCTGTAGTGATGTAGTTTCAAGGTTTCATGTATCAACTAGTACATACTGGTTTCATCCATGAACCATATGGCCTGTATCAGCCTGGTACAGGCTTATGCAGGGCAATGTGGGTAGTATCAAAGTTTGAGCTTGTTACTTGTTAGAAACGGGGGTTTACTTATCCAAGATGGAAACAAGTGTAGGAAGAAGATTGGTGCTTGAAAACTGTTTCCTGATTTCCTCCTGGTTGGAAAATGAACATGGGTGCAAACTCATGGGAAACACAGGTGATTCTAGGATTGTGGAACCTAGGAGATGAGAAAGGTTCCAAACTTGTGTTCTCTGGTCCAGCATAAGGATGGTCAACTCCAACTGTGAGGACTGAGGAGTTTTTAGCTGTTAAATCTGGTGTTAGTCTATTCTTAGACTCTAATCATGAATTCATTTTAGATTGGATAAAAGATGCGGTGCAGTTGTTTCCAATTTCTTTTAGGCAAGTGTAGGAGGCCAATGTCTTATCAGATGTTAGGTTCTGGCTTCGGCCTTTTTATATTATATCATCATTGTTCAAAAAAGAAAAAGAAAAAGGCAGTCTGTGTGCGGACTCCATTACTTATTGCTTTAGATGGTTACCTTTGTGTTTTTCCTTTATTTTAATAAATTTTCGTTGTTGCCAATTGAAAATGGCACTGATTTGCACATTCAGTTACTTCTAAAATAATTTGTTAATTTTACAATGCACTTGTTGATTTAAAAAAGTTGCTTGTTAAGACCTTTCATTTTCTTTAGCAGTGATAGGTTTGGGTTACAGGGGTAGACTCTTTTGTGTATTGCCCCACCATGTAAAATGGGAGTGTTACATCCAAGGTACTTTTGGTCAGCCAATCCAAATCCTGCACCTGTTGGATGGTGCGTAGACCAAAAAATTATATTGATCGAACTCTCCTGGCCAATCCAATTGGTGGCTGTTGAATGGGCAATTTAAAAAGAAAATGGTTAATAATCCACATTCAATGGGCGAAATTAAAAGGTTAAATTTGTCCAATCACATGATTTGTTGGGCTATGCTCCATCCACAATTGAGTAGAGCTTACGTCTCAGATGATCTGGGACTTTGGTGCAACTACATGTTTGCTACGTGCACCAATGAGACATTACCATTTGACACAATGTGGCAAATGCATCCCGGGGTGTCGCTACTTCTTACAGACACTGTTGGCAATATTACTATTGAGTTTTTTTTTTTTTTTCTGGCTTTATATGGTCTGGAAGATCCTACATGCATGGTGAGTTTTTACTCCTTTGTTTATTTTTGGTTCAGCTCTATTCAAAGGAGTTCGTTTTGGATAACAATGTCGACCTAAAAGCTATAGCTGCATCCTGCAATGGATTTGTTGGGGCTGATTTAGAAGCTTTATGTCGGGAAGCATCCCTGTCTGCCCAGCGCAGGTTGTCATCTACAACCAAAAATGGTGGTATACCTGTAATAATGGATGACTGGAAGCATGCACGATCCAAGGTTGGTCCAAGCATCACGAGGGGGATTACTGTTGAAGTCCCAAAGGTGTCATGGCAAGATATTGGAGGACTGAAAGATCTAAAGGTCTGATATACTTGTGTGATTTTTCGAATACTGAAGTTCTCATTAGTCCCTTGTTTGCTAAAAATGCATTGATTTCCTAAACAGAATAAGCTCCAACAAGCTGTTGAGTGGCCCATTAAGCATGCTGAATCATTTGCAAGACTTGGAATATCGCCAATATGTGGGGTCCTTTTGCATGGACCACCAGGGTGCTCGAAGACTACCCTTGCCAAAGCTGCAGCACATGCTGCCGGCGCTGCTTTTTTCTCCTTGAGGTTATCCTGATTTCCCTTGCGAATATGGATATTTTTGTGCCACTCACAAATCTAGTAAAAACTGCATGTTCTACCTGATCATTCTTCAAAATGCAAAAGAAGCATGATTACCTTACCAAGGGATCTCAAAATATGCTTGCATTTTTTATATATATTGTCAAGGGGTCTCAAAATCTGCTCATGTAGAGGAAAAGAGAAAAATAATCATTATGATCAATCAACGGTTTGTTGTGGAACAGTCTCGAGGATAGTCTATTGAGGTTTGATGCCTTAAGGATAACAATCCAACATTTCGAATAGAAATTGGAGCAATCAGGCAATATAATTTGATTGAGCCCTTGCTAGGTTAGAGCTCATGGGTGTACAAGATGCTACATTGCTCACACATTCCACACTAGACTAGATGATTTGAGCTC
This sequence comes from Magnolia sinica, assembly GCF_029962835.1. Lineage (NCBI taxonomy): Eukaryota > Viridiplantae > Streptophyta > Magnoliopsida > Magnoliales > Magnoliaceae > Magnolia > Magnolia sinica. The sequence continues at coordinate 14,263,979 of NC_080588.1, read as the reverse complement.
CTTTGTATGGATAACAGTTACAACTCACTTTCTCACAAGTATTCAATGTGGGACTAAACTCATAAGGCAATAAGCATAGGGTCATGCCCCGCCCCCCCCCCCCCCCCCCCCCCACACACACAAAATAATAATAAAAATAAACCTCAACATGGCAGGCTTGAAGATCTCCAACTACAATAAAGATTGAGCCTTCAACATCCATTGAATTTTTCCTTGAAATACAACCAAACTCCATGACCATCGAGCCACCAAACTGTCATTCACATGCAAAATCCTCTTAAAGAAACAAGTGCAATGCTCTACACAATAGGTGAGTGAATACGTCCAACGACAGGGATTACACCCACAACGGTATGTGAAAACACAAGTGCAATATTGTACAACATGTGAATGAACTACACCAACAAAAGATAGCGAAGGCTTAATAAATGAAGTATTAATCGAAAATAAAAGCTCTAGTGCTGGTTGAAATCCTCTATGTCAGGTTAAGCGAACATTATGTTGAATAATTTGTATGTGTCAAGAAAAAAATATGATCAAGGCTTGATCAACTGCTCCACCTTAAACACCCGGTTCTTGGACCACATCTACATTGACCATCACAATTCCCAAAAAAATCCACTACGCTGACCACACCACCCAAAATTGGGCTTTTATGGGCGTATCAGCCCAATATCGATGCTAATAAGTCATGTATTGGCCAATATGCGTCAGTTTTTTCATATCAAGCCGATACAAACCTTGTATCGCGAATCGTCTCGTGTTGATATGAATACGATACGGCCGATACAATACTGATATTCATATCTATGGATGATGAAGAAGAAAACGATATAAATCAGTGGATCTATCCTACTTACCATGTTAACAAAACTAAAAATAAAAAAATATAAGACTAGATGACTTAAACGAGGCTCTAGATTGCTTACACACTCCACACTAGACTAGATAACTTAAGCCCGTTTATATAGATAGAAGTTTTTTTTTTTTTTTTTTTGAAAGGTGAGAATTTTATTGCTAAAAGAAAGCCTACAGAAAGCAGAAAAAGGAAAAACGAAGAAAAACCTTTTTTTTTTTTAAAAAGGAAGAAGGATACAATATCCAGTCCCATGACTGGATCAACCTACAAAAAGCTATGAAGCCCAACTATAAACAAGACCACCTTAGGAGGCACCCCATGAGACCACAACGGACCCATGTGGCAGGAAGGTGACCTTCCCTCAAGTATTTGATGAGGAGCTAACTCGTAAGATACTAAACATAAGATAACACAAAAAAAGGTTGAATTTGTATTAGCAACAAAAACAAAAGAAGTGAAGAGGTTGACCATGGAGGAGGGGAATCTTCATCGGGAGGGGAAGAGCAAGTGGGTCAGGGTCAAGAGCTCGTGGCCTTGACCACGGAGGAGGTTAATAGTCAAGCTGATGAGAGGGGCATTTTTTTAGAAGTTTCAAAAGAGTTACTGGAAGCTCAAATCATTGCTTTGTTGGCGTTTGACCGCCAAATGAGCAACGATGAAGAAGGGGAGTTAATTCCAATCTTTGAAAATGAGGTAAATGATGATTTTTTTCCTCAACAATTACATAATAGAAAAGTGTTTATGGCACAGGGGATGAAGCGTATCAGGGTTGTCACAATGGAGATTGCATGTCTAGTGGGTGTTACTTTTGGTGGCAAGCCAAAGGATTAGAATTTGGAAGTGGTTGTGAGGGGCAGACAACTAAATCATTAAGATTTGCAGGTACAGAACCACAACAGTACCAAAGAGTTGTCGCGATTAGAATCTGGAAGTTGTTGTGAGCTAAGGGGGAACAAGGGATCAGTAGATCTTTGATGAAGATAATCAGTTGGAACGTGAGGGGTTTGGGATGTTCGGAAAAAAGAGCTCAGGTCAAGGACATGTGTAAGAGACAAAGTTCAAATGGCAGCGTTTCATGAATGAAATTGCAAGGTATAGATCAAGGTACGATGAACTCATGGTGGGGGCAACCAAAGGAGTGGGAAGCGTTGCACGCGAATGGGTCAGCAAAAGGTATTCTGGTTATTTGGATTTCTAATTTATGGAGCAAGGAAGATTGTTGGAAGGGGCAATTTTATTTATTTATTTATTTATTTATTTATTTTTAAAATCTTTGTTGCTCAAGGAAATTTTGTTAGGATTTTAGTGGGTTTATTTGGCAGTCTACGGACCAACTAGGTCAAGTTTAAGGCAAGAGTTTTGGGCTGAGTTGGATATGTATTGGAGTAGGTGGTCTGTGCCGTGGTGTGTTGGAGGGGATTTCAATGTGGTCAGATTTTCGCATGAGAAATCGAATGGGGGAAGGGTATCCCGGATTATGAGAAATTTTTCGGATCGGATAATTAAAAATGAGATGATCGATTTACCAATGGGACAAGTACAATTTACATGATCTAATGGTTAGACCAAGGTGATTAAGTTGCCAATGGGTGAAGTACAGTTTACATATCTAATGGTTAGACTAAGGTGATTAAGTTTAGATCGTTTCCTTCTCTCACCAGAATGGGTAGAAAATTTTCCATTAGTGCATCAAAGAGGTTTAACGAGAGCAATATCTGATCATTGCCCAATTATGCTAGAGTCAAAGGAGGAGAATTGGGGTCTCCAGCCTTTTAGATTTGAGCTTGCCTGACTAGAAATAGAGGGCTTTTCAGAAAAAGGTGGTTTAGTGGTGGTCTTCCTTTTCGATTTAGGGGGATGCAAATTTTGTTTTATTTCTGAAATAAAAAATGTTGAAGGAAAAATGAATGTTTGGATGAAAAGACTTTGAGAAGACGGTAAAGTTATTACATGATATTCAGCTTCTAGACATCAAAGAAGAGGCAGGAGAGTTATCGGAAGATGAAAGAGCTTGGCGGGAAGCATATAGCGCAAAGTATAATGCTAGACTAAGAGAGGATGAAATCAAATGGAGACAGTGATCAAGGGCTCTTTGGTTAAAGGAAAGAGACAAAAATACGGATTTTTTTCATGCAATGGAGAGTGCTCAAGCGAGAGTTAACAAAATTAAGTCATTAATGGTGGAGGGGAAAAGAGTTGATGGAAAAGCAAAGGCATGCGATTCTATAGTTAAATTCTATAGGGATCTTTTGACAAGAGAGGAGTGGAAGTGCACTTGATTACCTTTTATTCAATTTTATCTCATTAGAAGCAGTGGAGTCGTTGTATAAAGCTATTTCAAAGGAAGAGATTGAGAAAGCCGTTTCAAAGTTGGGAAGTGACAAAGCCCTTGGGCCGGATGGTTTTCTGCAAGTTTTTTTAATCAAAAGTTCCGGGTATTAGTCAAGCAAGATGTGTTTGCTTTTATTAAAGAATTCTATGAGATGGGTCATGTAGCATCAGAGTTAGGGGCCACATTCATCGCTTCGAATCCAAAAAAAGGTGTTGAGCGACTTTAGACCCATCAATCTCTTGGGAGGCCTATATAAGATTTTGGCAGAAGTGTTAGCATCTAGATGATATATATATATATATATATTTCAATACTGTATGGTAGTGTATATATACAAATGAGATGGCCTCAAATATGAAAAAAATTCAAAATTTAAATCTCAACAAGCATGGAATGATAACACGACGATTTGGAGAATTCTCCTATGTTTTTATGTATATTGCATTGCCCCAAGTAGGGTTTATATAGAGGTACATAGTCCATATATAGAAAGAATAAAAGATTACACTTATCAATACATGGAATGGAATTTAAGATAACATATATCTACAACTATCAACCTCACAAACTAATATGGGGGATCAACCAGCAATAGTTTGCCTACTAGAAAAGAGTTATGGGCAGTTGTCATTGTCTTCGTAAGAATATCCACAATTTAATCCTGAGACGCCGCATTTGAATTGAGTTTGAACCATTGCACATAAGTTTTTGAAAATGGTTTTCTCCTTATCACCAGAGGCCTATATGGAAGGTAGACAGATTGTGGATACAACATTGGTGGCTCATGAATGTATCAATTCTTGTAATATGAAAGGATTGAAAGGGGTAATATGTAAGTTGGATACTACAAAAGCTTACTATGGATTACATATTGGGAAGGATAGCTTGGGTAGAGATAAAGCTCCTGGTCCCGACGGCTTCCCTATTGCATTCTTCCAAGGCTTTTGGAATGTGGTGAAGTATGACATCATAACTTTTGTCAAGGAGTTCTTCAAAGAAAGTTGCTTATCGCCAAAATTGGGTGCTTCTTTTATTATTTTAATTCCCAAGATTGAAGGGGTGGAATGGCTAAAAGATTTTAGACCTATTAGTTTGATAGGGGGCTCATATAAAATGTTGGCTAAGATCCTCGCGTCTAGATTTCAAGTGGTGCTGGGAAATATCATTTCCCCTAATCAGGGTGCATTTGTTGGCTGTTGGCAAATTTTAAACACTGCTCTCATAGCTCATGAGTGCATGGATTCTTGGTTCAAGGAAAAGAAACCTGGAATTATGTGCAAACTTGATGTTGAGAAGGCATACAACCATGTCAAATGAGAATTCCTCAATTATATGCCAGAAAGATTGGGTTGTGAGAATAAGTGGAGGAATTGGATTCAGACTTCCGTCAAGTCTCTATCCTTTTATGTGATTGTTAATGGCTCACTGAAAGGTTTCTTTAAACCATCTAGGGGATGAAGGCAGGGGGACCCTCTCTCTCCATATCTTTTACTTGTGATCGGGGAAGCTTTCAACAATATGTAATCTAAGGGCCAAGAGTTTGGGTTGACCAAGGATTTCAGTGTCTCAAATGGGGGATCCTATATCTCACCTTCAATTTGTCTCTAACACGATTATCTTTTTCAAGGTAGACTTGATTATAGTCGATGATTTGCAGAAAGTGGTTATGTAATTTGAAGCAGTCTTCGGATTGAAGAATAATATGGGGAAGCGAAATCTTGGGAATTCATCTCTCCAAAGTAGAAGTTTCGTATTTAACTTCCATTTCGGATGCAAAGAGGGTTCCTTTCCTTCCACATGGGACTTCCTTTATGCATAGATAAGCTGGCGAAGCACCTTTGGGATAAGGCAGTTGAGAGAATTGAAGGAAAACTATCTAGGTGGAAGAGCCGCTACCTCTCTCTAGGTGGTCATCTCACTCTCATTAAAGCAACCTTCTCCAATATGCCCGTATACTTCATGTCCTCATTTAAGTGCCCCCAAGCGGTATATAAAAGGCTAGACAAACTGAGAAGGGATTTTCTTTGTAAGGGAGCCAACGACGAAAAAACTTTCACTTGTTGGAATGGGAAGAGGTTTACAAACCTTTATCTCAAGGTGGGGCGGGTCTGCAGGTCTTGGCCGATATGCATTAAAGAAGTTTACCAAGACCAATATCACTCTTCGGTTTGATCAGCGCCCCGTCGTCTCTTCCTAACACTTCCTTTTTTGGTCCTATGGAGCTTCCCCTCGGGTAGCAACTTTTGTGTGGTTGTTGGACCCGAACAAGGTTCTGACCATCGACAATCTGCAAAGGAGATCCCTTGTGCTGCCTAATGTGTATGGCAGATGCTGAATCGATAGATCTTCTATTTTGGTGTTGCCTTTCGCTTCAAGAGTGTGGGACTACTTTCTAGGTTACTTTAAGACAGCATGGGTGATGCTGGAGTTAGTGGATAGTCTCCTTTGGGCTTGGCTTTTTTTTTTTTATTGTAATGAGACTCATGGGGTGGAAGATGTCATTAGAAAGGTTAAGTTCCTACTTCCTAGTTTCGGGATGGGCTGTGTATGTCGATGCAGCTTTGGCTACTAATTTATCTTTTCTTCTTGATTTGGTGCTCTGTATTCTTTCCTCGCTTTACGAGCTTCTAATAAATTTGCTCTTCTCTCTCAAAAAATGTTTACATGCAGTGAAGAAAACTCACAAACAGCATTTGTTAACAGCAAAAAACTCTAGTTTTATGTATTTAAACCCTTTCTCCCAACACATGCAAAGAAAAAAAAACACTAGTTGTATTAGATTAGCCCTCCTATTCAACATAGGTAATACCCTCCTTTTAAAAAAAAATAAAATTCAAAACAATAATTATGATAGCCCTATTAGGACTTGCTAAAATTACCATACATTTCCATATCTAAACAGTTCATAAATGTTTCAACCCAAAAGGGACCCATGGCCATATTGCTGATGCCAGCATGATATCATTAAGGCATCATGTTTGTGGTGTTGGATCTTGATTGATTCAAGCACTTTCACCTTAATATTGCATATTTAATTCTTGGGTGCCATATGGAATTTGGTTGGGTGGTTTCTGTTTGGAAACATCAAATTCTGTCCCTACAGTTCTTGCATGCTTTGCTTTCATGTAAATTTCTGACTCACAAATTCTTCCATAATTAAAGCTCGGAGTGTAGTTTATTCAACTTACCTTTTGTTTTTGTTTTTGTTTTTAATTTTTTGTTTTGTTTTGTTTTTTTTTTTTTTTAAATTTTTTGGTTTTTTTTTTTTGAAATGCTGAAATCTATGTTTCAGTGGTGCGGACCTATATTCTATGTATGTTGGAGAAGGAGAAGCTTTGTTACGCAGCATATTTCAAAGGGCACGCCTTGCTGCACCAAGTATTATATTCTTTGACGAGGCCGATGTAGTTGGTGCCAAACGGTATACATCGACATCCTATTTATTTCATAAGATCTGCTATATTTTTAAAGCTGGGAAAGAAGTGATTTTGGAATTACTAGCATGCTAGATTTATTTAAAAAATCATAAAAGAGGAACAAGATATGCATCTTGAATCCATCCCGGATCCCTACTTAGGGCCTGTTTGTTAACGCTGAATTTTTGTACTTCACGCGGAATTTGGAAAATGTTCCATGCTTAGTGGTGTTTGTTAACGCGGAAGAAGGAAAGCGCTCCACCATTTTATGTTGAAATTTTTCCATGATGGGAATCTAGCTTAATGGGGAATCAAGAATGCGCTCCGTGATTTATTTTTTTTAATAAAAAATTGTCCTTTGCAAGAGAGATTTTCTCCCTTGCGTTATACATATCCCAACTTTTAACATGGGGCACTTCTCTGAGCCCACCATGATTTATGTGCTAGATCCACACCGTCCATCAACTTTTTCAGATCATTCTAGAGCATGAGCCCAAAAATGAGGCAATGTAAAACTCAAGTGGACCACATCATAGAAACCAACAAAAATTGAATAACTATTGTTGAAACTTTCGTAGAATCCAATGTGACGTTTATTTCCCATGTAACCCCTTCATAAGGTCACATATACCTGGATGAAAAAGGAAAGAAAGATAAATATCAACTTGATCAGGGCTTCTATGGGCCTAAGAAATTTTCAACGATAGGCGCCAAATTTTCACTATTTCCTGCAGTGTGGCCCGCTTTAGCCTTATATCTACCTCTTTTTTAATTTTCTTATGCTCCTAAATGATATGAAAAAGTGGATGGACGGTGTGGATAAAACATATACATTACGGTAGACCCCATAGATCCACTAATAGGGCTGCCCTTCTCCGCCGGCATTGCCTGGATGGCATGCGGATAAAGCAGCTTTCCGTTAAAGCCTTTCCTAGGAGGTTCGGTGTTGTAATGTAAGGTGGGGTCAACCATGATGTTCATGAGAAATCCAATCCGTCCATCAATTTTTCGAGCTTATCGTAGGAGTTAGGACATGCTACCAAAAATGAGGAGGATCCAAAACTCAAGTGGGCCATACGAGATGAAAACGTGAGTTGTCAACCGTGATGTTCATGAGAAATCCAATCCGTCCATCAATTTTTCGAGCTTATCTTAGGAGTTAGGACATGCTACCAAAAATGAGGAGGATCCAAAACTCAAGTGGGCCATATGAGATGAAAACGTGAGTTCAATCCCCACTGCGTTCTCTCGCGTGGCCCACTTGAGTTTTTGATCCACCTAATTTTTGGTGGAAAGTCCTAAAATGAGCTCACAAAAAGGATGGACGGGGTGGATTTCCCACAAACATGACGATGGGCCCCACCTTGCATCCCAGCATGGGAACCTTTGGCGGAAATCTGCTTCTTGGTGGAGTAGTACCCAATCGGATGCGGATTTCTTATGAAAGCCTTTCGCAGGAAGTTCCTGTGCTAGGAACCATTGTGGGGCCCACCATGATGTTTTCGATAAATCCACAACGTCCATCCGTTTTTTAGCTCATTTTTGGATAAAAGTCCAAAAACATGCCGGATCCAAGACTCAAGTTATTGCATGTATAACACTATACAACTATATCTAAAAAGGGGCAAATGTACATAGGGGCAAATGTGTCAAATTAACATATTTCAGACATTTCAGATGTTTGTTATCAAACAAGTTTTTTGACTTCAGATTTTAGATTCAGGCTTTAGATTTCATATTCAAGCTTTAGATTTCAGATTCAGTCTTTAGACTTCAGATTTAACAAACAGGGCCTTAGTTTGCTTATATGAAAGAGGGGAAACACTTGGGACGATGTCATTTTTCCAAATTCTTTATGAAGCACCATCTTCATGCAATGACACAATTGCAAGATCTGGACCAATTGCTCCATAAGTTAGATAGGTCTGGTGATTCTCATAATTGATTGGAGAACTTTCAGGTCTTACAAATCAAAATTGAGGAAAAAAAAAAAAAGGTCCGAGAAATGGTCTTGTTGTTTGAAAGATGATTGGATTTTACTAAACCAAAAGAAAACCTGCACCCACCCAAAGCAAGAGAGGATGATGAGGAATCATCACCCTTCTGCACTTTGGAAAAGTTGCAGCTACCTCTTTTGCCTTGTTTCTGAAAGTCCTATTATTCCTCTCATTTCGTATTGACTAGAGGGCCTGCAAGTGAAGCTTAGATGTCAACACCCCACAGCCCCCCCCCCCCCCACAAAAAATAAAAAAAAAAAAAAAATCATTCCAATACTAAGTTTTTGAAACAGAAAAAAAAAAGCAGCTTGGAAAGTCCTTGCATCACTAAACAATTCCAAAATAAGGTGAAGAGTTTACTTGTAACTACCTCACATAACCGCAACACAAGAACAAAGCATCCACTATCGATTCATTTCGAAGGCAAACAATGCACACATTTATGATGGGCATATTCCTCCTCAAATGATTGATAGTGAGGATTTTATCATTCCTAACAAGCCAACCAAAAGCAACCACCTTAGGGGGATTGGTGTTTTGCAAAGTCTGAGCAATTGGGGCACTCACACCTTAGATGCACCCTTTGCAATTTCAGAATACAAGGACTTTTGTATGAACACCAAGATCTTTTCAAATCCTCACAAGAGTCACATTCTGTGACACCCCAAATTCGGAACCCAGCACTGCTTCTTCCCAAGTCCCAAACTCAGGTCGCAGCAACTTCCTCGCCACTTACCAAACTTGGCGAACGGGTTGGTGAACTTCCCGAACACCAAGTCCGGCTCATGGCAGAGGGATTTTTTTAAGGGTTAATCTAATTAGGCAGTTACACATCATATGCATGGTATCAATGCATACATCCAAGAAATGGACCTATCCTTCCAAGGACGGTCACCCAATATAACCACATACATCATCCCATATCATACATAAAGAAGTACAATCCTCTCAACAACAATGAAGGAAACAAGAGCAAAACTCCAACAACTCCTGCATACACCCTACTACCGAATGCATCCTGAAAAAGGTGTAAAATATCGTATGAGCAAACTACAACTTAATAAGTCTACGGCGTGCCGGGAGTAAAACACGGCTTATCAGGGTGCTCCCGTAAAGACCCCCAAAACAACCATAAGTGTATTATCAACTAAGCATGTTATCATAGGTGAGCATGTTGTTATAGCTAGACATATCATCATGGAAGCATGAGTTGCATGAATAAAAATATTACCATAAACGAGTACATTATCATTATCCAGTAGGTTTTCATGAGTGAGTATGCACAAATCACGCGTATTATCACAGCTGGTGTTTGAAATATCGGTATCATGTTACGTATCGCATCCTTGGGATACAGATACATATCGGTTATCACACAGGATATATTGTTTGTATTGGGTAATTTATCTCACTTTTTGGGAAACATTGAAAAATTGGTTGAATTTTTCAATGAAACTTGATGGATTGTGAAAAAAGACCTTAATACACTTTGAAATCATAACATCTAAAAAAAGAAGTGCACATAATAGGTTTTCTTTGTATAGGAACCTTAACTATACATTGTTTGACTGAACTAATGCAACTATATTCAAATTGAATGCATAACATTTGGTGTATGTGATGATCATTTCATCAAACACCTAAATACTTTGAAATTAGTCTCAGTTGACAGTTGGTTGAAGGGGAATTTGGAAAAAAAAAACTGTTTATTAATTTTTAATTAAAAATGATTTTTATTTTTTGAAAATTGACAAGGATTTAACTAATCAATAGATTAGTGCTCATACATGCTTGATTTCATGTTTGGAGTGCAACATTGCAAGCAATTTAGGAGAAATTGAGAAATTTTTGAAATTTTCGCCAAATCAAACCACCTATACTCAAATTTCGAAATTAGAGTGTATGTGATGATCATTTAATCAAATACTCCTAAATACTCCGAATTAGTCTCAATTGATTGCTGGTTGAAGGAAATTTTCGAAAAAAAAAACAGAGAGAACATGAAGAACCAATGGATTTATAACCATTTGACACTGATTTAACATAGTTTCAAAAAAAAAAAAGCAATCGGAAATTGAAGATGCTCACCGGCTCGAACATGTGGGATATATTGGTACTACCTAAGCATTTCATATCTCACAGGTGGGATACAAAATATGTCGTGGGATATATTGGCCGATATCTTTGATATTTAAAACATTGATCATAGGTGGATAGGTTATCATGAATACATCATTGTAGATGAACAGATTACTATAGATAGTTGGTTTACATATGAACATATTTCCACAAATAGGTGTACTACCATAGTTTATCAACCGAGCATATTATGAATGTTAAGCATACTACTCAAACGAGTAACCATGAGTCATGAGAGTAGCAGGTCATCATGTACAAAATAATTACATTCTATATTCTAGTATAAGGTATGTTATGGAAAAGAAATGACAAAGTTGGCTTATGGTGTAGTCGGGATGGTAGTACGCGGTTTCGCAAGCTGTGGGGTCCGTCACAAGGAACTTCAATCCAAATCAGTCTCATACCTAATTTGGATGGCTAGACTCAATGTGGTAGACTCTTGATCTCAGGTTAGTCCCATACCTAATCGAAATCTTAGTTGTACGAATGGGCACATGATGGTCTAGTTGTGTGCTCACCAGCCTGAGCGAAATTGCGTATGAATGGATGCATGATTCAATGCTGATTTCGCCATTCAACATATGACACACCTTCAAACTAACTACCATAATCTCACACAAATATCAATCACTCCACAGTGCAATCTAATATCTTCTACACATGTGTGGGACGCATTTCCGAAGAGTCAAGTCTTGGGTGTGTCAACACCCTCCCATCTTGCCATCGGCTTGATAATGAGGGACCCAAATTTGTTTTACTCAATCCGGCCTCAACAATCGGAATATGACGTCCTTGACCTATCACACGATGGTAGGTAGGCTCATCATAGTTCTTCCCTTCCCGATCCCGGTATTGGAAGGGACTCTTGCACTTATGCTAATGTGCTCACCCTCACCCGACCTACGACAGAAGAGGACCCAATTGGCCAACCTTAACGGGTTCATTGGAGGATAGACATCTCCAATCTCGACATCTAAGCCCAGGGTGATAATAGTGCACCCTTCTCAACCCTTCTCAACACATCACAGACTAGGCCATCCCATGCCTTAATACAAACCATCTCGCCCAACCAATCGTCACATGGTTGCCATACAAAACATCCACCCATGTAATACATCACCATGAAAGGCCATACAATCAAATTCAATACCCCTACTCTGGATTTGATCCAGGCCTACGGACCAACACGAGGACCCAAATATCATACATCTCTGAATCTTATGCATGTATGCCAGATGTGCTAATGAAATTCAAACATGTAACAGTTTGTAATGAATATGCTATGTTTGCTAGATGAATTAGATTGCCACATTAACATGCATTCCTACCATTTTCAACCAGAACCTTAAGGATGGACCCCTTACAGTCTAGCCTATTGTTCATGGAAAGACCATCCATGCCCCTTAGACTTCATTTGATATGGGCCAAATCATGGCCCTAGCGTCCATAAGCAATGGGCCGGCCTTACTTGGGTTCAACTAAGGTTCAACATCACCAAGTCATCATCACTATAAGATCTACATTGGTTACATGCTACTCATTACAAACCATTCCCATCACGTATGGGCTTCACCTTACATGCCATTGTCATCATGCATTTGCCACACACCTCACACCATCATACATCACATGCCATCATACTTTTACCACACGTCTCATACCATCATACATCTATCATATATCACATAACCTTATGGGCTTTAGTAAAACGCTGACAATGGGCCCAAGAGGCTAGCAAAACATCAATAACCACAATTTCCTTCCCTTGACCATGGAAAAATGACTTACTTAATCTCTCATCTTGCAATTCTTAGTAATCTATTTACATCACAAGTTCCATGGGCAAGTAGGCTTTACCAGCCTAGGGCACTAGGCCCAACTCAAGAATAGCCAATAAAACACAAGGCCCACTTTCAAGTGTTCCAAATGACAGACGAAGGCACCACAATCCTTGTGAATACTCAACAAGTGGGCCACCAAAGATCACATTGCATGCACATGTATAGAGTGCATAGGTTATGGTGGCATACAAGTGTTCATATGCATCATCGTACCATAGCCATCATTCAACTTCTAGTTTCATCATCATCCACTATACCATCACAAGCATATGTGTTTTCATGCATGTGCATGGAATGTATAACATACAATACAAGGATTCACACACATCGTCATTTTTGTGGCCATCATCAATACTATTATCATACATGTCCTTAGGTATTAGGCACATGGTCATCATCATGCATATGGTTTTCTTTGCATGCATCATCATCATTTATGTTATTATCATCCAATGAACCGACATCAAGTAATCATAGTTATCATATACATGTCATCATCATGACTATCAACACATGCATTAATATCTACGTGGATAGCAACATCAAGTAAAGCATGATGATCATATGCATGTCATCATCATGACCATCAACACGTGCATTCATTATCATATCACCTTTAATATGTATGCTATCATAACTAGTCTATCCACAATCACATCACGTTAAACATAAATAACCACCATTAATTAAATCATACTCATCATCATCATGCTACCACACATGTATCATCATCTCAACCATCAATAGGTGGGTCCCACCTAGGTGTGACCTGCCACATTGGCCCTAGACTACGTGCAAGGCAAGCATTCTTATAGGTCAAGCATTCAAGCGTGAGTCCCACTTGGCGAACCACTAGGCCCACTCCAAAGGATAAACGTCCAACCACAAGGCTTTCAATGGTGTGGATCCAATTCCACAACTAAGTGGGCCCCACTAGCCTAAGGCAGCATGTTCAACACAAGATTATGTCTCAAACATTGCACTGAGTATGGCTAATGGCTTTTCAATGATTTAGGGTTCTTATGTTACGACCCACTTAGATTTAGTTTGGTCAGATTAACCGTTCAAAAAAACAAAAAAATTTCCCTCTGCCATGAGCCGGACTTGGTGTTCAGGAAGTTTGCCAACCCATTAGCCAAGTCTAGTAAATTGGCGAGGAAGCTGCTGCAACCTGAGTTCGAGACTTGGGAAGTAGCAGTGTTGGGTTTCGAATTTAGGACGTGACATATTCTCATAGACAATTCCTTCATTTCCTCATCATTAAGGTTCCTTTGAAGTTGTGGCATCCATACCACCAGCTCCCCCACAAATTCATAACATTGGGACATCATCAATTCTTTATGCAACACCGTCTGAAATGAGTGAGGTTAAGCTTGTTCAAGAGCATTTTCTTTACACAACCCCTAGAATCTCGTTCCAGTTCCATTCCTGTCTTATTTGCTTTGGAGAAGGCTTCTTCAGCCCTTATCTCTACTACACAAACCTGATGCTCTGTACTAGGGCGAGCCTCTGGTGTACCTCCGCCAGGCGCCAATGCAGACCCCATGCTTGCTCTCACCAACCTACCTCGAAAGATTCCCATTTTCAATCCAAAATCTCCATAAACGTTTGTCAATTAATTTGGCATCCATTGTTATTAGGGATTTTATTTGGAGACCCTTTTATTGTTTTCCATATCTACCAAGTGTAACTTGTGCTTCTCTTCCCTACTTTGCGACAAAAGAATTCCACTTTTATCCCTCGGACTTTATCACCGTAACCAACTATTGATATTAACTGGTTTCCAAATATACACTCAGACAGGTGATTCGAGCATATAGATCTCCTCTCTTCATTGCGCCTCTAATGTTTGGAAAGCCATCATGTCTACCAAGTTCTCATTTCACAGAGGAATTTCTTTTTCTCTTTGTAAGGGGAATCATGTATGCTTCTGGGTAGATATTTGGTGTGGGGGGTAGGCCCTTGCAAGACCTCTTTCCAAGATTGGCTTCTCTGTAGTAGGTGAGACTGTTGTTTGGTCTCCTCCATGCCAATGTAATCTATTGGATGGTGATTTTGAAGAGTTCCTTTGTTTACTCATCCTCCTGAAGCCCTAAGCACCCTCATCTCATGACAAAGACTCAATGGTTTGGAGAGCTCATAGTTCCAGTTCTTTCTCAGTGCATTCATTCTACAGCTTGATCACTAAGCCGTCATCACCTTCTTCCTTTCCTTTCCTCTCCTTCGCTCTTTTGTGCAAATTATCCATCGTAAGAAGAGGAATTTCAATCTTCAAAAAGAAGAAGAAGAAGAAGCAGTAGAAGAAGAAGGAAAATGTTGGATAGCACCATCGCTCTTTTGCACAAATTATCCACCATAAGAATCTTGTTCATGCCTACGAGCCACACAAATGCGGCCACCTTCAGAGGGGCTCAGCTCGAATGACCACCTTGGGCTTCAGGCATGGGGGAGAGAGCACATGAAGAAAGGATTGAATTGAGAATCTACCCAATCCATCCGTCTGCCATATTATTGCATCCTTAACACTCATGATGGGGCAAAGGCAACTAAGCTGAGAAAGAAGCCTTAGCAGATCCTCTGTCCCAGTGTCCAATAGGTTGTGCCGGCAAGGAGGAAGCCACACGACACCTTTATTGAGACCTGAAAAGCATCTGCCAATCGATATATTCTGAACTGGGTAAAGGCGTGCAAGATGGGTGAATCAACAAGTACCGTGTTTCTCTTGAGTTTTCACTAGGACTCAGGAGACTTAGTGTGTCAAGTGAAAAACCTGATAGAGTTTAGTAACTCAACCAGTTGTTTAAAGGACATTAAAGGGGCATTCCTATCATTCTTTACTGAAAGCCCTATTCTAATCACACCTGAGCCTGGACAATCTCAACTGTAGGTTGTATTTTAACTCTTCCTATCTTTATGCATCTCTTTTTTTCTCCTCCTCTTGTACTTTTTTTTTCCTGCTCCTCTTGCACTGCTTTCTGTTTTTCTCCCCTTCTCATCTATTTCTGTTCCTCTTCTTTTTTTTTCCTTCTCTCTCCTTCTTCCTCTTCTTCAAAATGTAAATGAGAAAGACATCCCTGCTGCATGCTTGCAAAGATGGAACATGTGCGAGATCCATTCATATGGCGTGCACCACGACACAGGGCTTGACCTGAAAATCTGGGTGATTCCAGTTTTCCCAATTTTCATAGTTTCAAATTCATGTGAGTATTATATTTTTGTTATTTTATGTCTAAAATAACTTTAAAATCAACTCAAGCTTCTGGCCAATTCTCCACCTCACCTCAACCCTGTGGACATCTGACTCGAGCAATGTTGTCAAATAGCATATGCAATCCTGTGCGATTGCATATGCATGTGCGCATATGCGATCGCCCAATTGCATATGCGGTCGCATATTTTATTTTATTTTTTCCGCATTTTTTCAAAAAATTTAAAAAAAATCAGAAAAATCAGAAAAAATTCAAAAAAAATCAGAAAAATTAAAATAATTTATTATATGTCATTGGGACATGAAATACATTAAATTTAAGTAAAAAAATAAAAATAAAACCATACTCCATACATGATACATGCATCATACATTTACAATTTAGTAATTTACAAATTACAATAAAGTTAACTTCTTAAATGATCTTAACATTAACTATTAACATTTTAGTTAGTACTAGTAGTTACATACTTACATTTAACAAATAACAATAACAAATATCAAATATCAAATATCCATATTCAACATTCAACACTACACGTACATGATAGTGATACAAATACAATACATAATATATCAAGTTATCAATGATTCAATATCAAGTTATCAACAAACAATCGACAACATCAACACACTTAGACTTATGAGACAAGACAACCATTAAACAAAATTAAGAAGTTATGTATTTATTATTTATCTAATCATTAATCAATAATCATGATATACATTGATCTAGCATCCATTGTGACACATCACCACCAAGTCCACCACCACCACAACCACCATCATCATCATCATTCGAGTCATCTCCTTCTTCCACATACACTTCTTCTTCTTTCATTTCTTCGTCATCTGTACGTACTAATACTTTATCAACATCCAATGGTGGATGATCTTCAATTTGATCATCATTATCACCTTCTCCTTCTTCAATATCCTCAATCTTATCAACGGGTTGATGGTTACTACTCGCCCCCTGGCTTTCCCCCGTCCTTCGCCTTCGAGTGGTACTACTACCTTCACCAGGTGTCGATCCATATGCGGCATCTTCAACTTGTGCCCATGTCAGATCCTCTCCAACAAATACAGGGTCCTCTGTCTCTACGAGCCACTCGTTATCTGCATCCAACTCATCTAAGCAGATAGGGTCAAAGAAGCCGGACTTTTCTTTCCTTCTTTGGAATCGTTCTCGCAATTTTTTATTGTATTGAACGAAAACCAAGTCGTTGAGCTTTTTTTGGTCAAGGCGATTCCTTTTCTTGGTATGAATCTGCAAGAAAAAAAGCGCATTTGGCATTAGCTATTTAGGTAATTAATTTAGCTTAGGCCACTAAAAAATTAAAGTTTACAAAAAAATAAAACAATTACTAAACAGTCTAAACTTTTACTTACTGACTCGAACGTGCTCCAATTGCGCTCGCAACTACTGACAGAACACGTAAGTCCAAGAATCTTCATAGCCAGCTTCTTTAGAGCTGGATCCTTCCTGTTTGGGTTCACTCCATAGGCAGCCCACCAATCAGCTGAGAAAAACAGTTTAAGTATAGGTTAGAATCGTTAGATCTCTTAGAGACACTTTGTAGAAAAACTTTTTGTAAGAGCTCAGTACACAGTTGACATGCCTACACTAACATAGAAACATTCATTCATAGAACTATTTACTGGGTAATTTCATTGTCCGATGTCTTATTATGATATCCCTTGAGAATATCCCTTCACTTTTAATTTCATTATCCGATATCTTATTACGATATCCCTTGAGAATATCCATTCACTTTTTATGTAGAAGTCCAGTAAAGTTGAGATCTTGTCCTGTTCTCCTCTATCTGGAATCATTCTTTCCAAGACATCAATAAATCCAACCATATGCATAGTTAGTGCTTTTGCTGGATCAGTAGAAGCGAATAAACAGGCTGGGTTAAGGATGTAAGCAGCCGAATACAATGGAGATGACATTTGGCTGCCCCATTTTCTATCTATAATATCTAAAATTGGCCTGTAATCACGGTCTCTATAGTTAAAATGGTCTATGATCTTATTTTTCACCCTCTCCATCGCATCATATATGTAGCTCATTGCGGGCTTTCCATCCCCGTTCACCAATCGCAACACAGAGACTAAGGGCTCAGATGATTTTAGCGCCTTTACCACTTGAGTCCAAAAACTTTGAGAAAGAATTGTTTGTTGAACCCGTTTCCCCTCACCCTTCTTTAACCAAGGCCCACTTGTAAAATCGGCCGACACTACAAAGCTTCTAAGTTTTGATTTCTTTGCATGTAGCCTTTGTAGTGTTAAAAAGGCTGTAGCAAAACGGGTGACTGCTGGACGTAGCAAGTTACCCCTAATGTGTTTTCTCATTCGACTGAGAAGAAGGGCGTGTTTGTACATAAAGACTGTGATTCTTCTAGCCCTTGCAATCACGTTTATAAATAATCTACCTATATCTTCTAACATAAGATCAATACAATGGGCCGCACAGGGGATCCAAAATAAACGTCGTCTCTTCTCCATAAGAAGACGACCGGCCATTACATACGAGACTGCATTATCTGTAATTACTTATACAACGTAGTCCTCACCTATTTCTTCAACTACATTATCTGGTAAGTTAAACAAATATTCTCCCGTGTGTGAATGGCCCGACACATCCACTGACTTCAAGAACATTGTCCCAGCTGGACAATTTACCAAAAAGTTAATGAGAGACCGACCGGATCTATTGGTCCATCCATCGGCCATTAGTGAACAACCATATATTTTCCATGATTCCCTATATTCAGCTATGAAGGATTGTGTATATTCAACTTCAGTTTTTAGACATGTTTCCCTCATTTCATGATATGAAGGAGGTTTAAACCCAGGTCCAAATTGACCTATAGCCTCAATCATTACCTTGAAGCTTTTCGATTTAACGGCGTTAAAAGCAACGCCGATATGGTAAAACCACCTAGCAATATATTGAATTGTGGTTTTTCTATCTTTTTGTTTATACCGGTTCTCTAAAATTGTTTGAGCCAGCCCTTTCCCTCTACCCCTTTGGTCGACCACATCCTCGGGATGTGGTCTACACCATCTGTCTATGGGCCCATGCCCTTGGGCTCTTTTCGATGGTTATACTTGTGGTCTAGACCGGCCTGTTGAAGTAGGGGGGTTGGGACTAGCTTCATCTACATTAACTACATTTATATCTTCATATGCATTTTGTTTCATATATTCATCCTGACGTAGGGCACTATCGCATTTCTTTCTTGATTGTTTTTCCATATACTCCATGATCTCCCTTCGGATTTCTGGAGTAATTTGCATTTGACCTTGGTAAATGTGCAAGGTGTTGCTTGTGCCTTGCAATGCCACCGGAACTCACAAACCCACATAACTCACATACTATGTGAGTCTTTTCGGTAGCACTACGGTAGTGCCCATACTTCCAACCCGGGTCATACGACTTGGGCTTCAAAGAGGAAGATTGGGAAGAAGACATTATGATGGTGGATAGTGGTAGTGTGTGTGTGTATTATTAGCACTAAAAAGTAACTAGCTAGCTACTAACTAGAAACTAGAAAGTAAACTACAAATAAAAAAGAAAAGTAAAGTAAGAGACTAAGAAGTATAAGAAGAAGAACTAAGAAGTAAGAAAGAAGTAGATCTAAGAGACTAAGAGAGTAAGTAAGAGTAAAGACTAAAGAGCCTAAAGAGATGGGACTTGGGGGAGAGAAAGAGAGAGAGAGAGAGAGAGAGAGAGAGAGAGAGAGAGAGAGACACTTACACTTACACACACTTACACTTGTAGAAACTAGAAAGGGAGAAGAAGAGGGAGAGAGAGAGTTGAATTACACTTACACACTTACACTTGTAGAAAGGGAGAATAAGAGGGAAAAGAAAATGAGAAAAAGAGAGAGAGTTGAGTTACACACTTGCACTTGTAGAGAGAGAGAGAGAGAGAGAGAGAGAGAGAGAGAGAGATTTACACACAAATAAAAGTAAAATTATAAATGTAACAACAAACAAATCTAAAAGAGGTTCCCAACTTCAAATCTTGTTGTAACTTGTAGTCTTGTACTTGTAATCTTGAAATCTTGTTGTAACTTGTAAGTTGTAACTTGTAAGTTGTAAGTTGTAACTTGTAGTCTCGTAATGTGAGTTGTAACTTGTCACTTGTAAGTTGTAAGTTGTAACTTCAAACTTGTAAGTTATAACAAACTAACAATTAACAAAGTAAGTAACAACTAACAAATCAATTAACAAACAAAATATATTATAATAATAATAATAATAATAATAAATGATAGAAAGAAGTTGTTAGAAACTTAGAATTAGAAACTTAGAACTTAGAAGTTAGAACTTAGAAAACTTAGTGGATGGAGATTGGAGAGGACTAGAGGAGTGAGGAGTCTCTTGACTCTTGTCTTGACTCTTGATCTTGAATCTTGAATCTTGAATATGGATGGTATGAATGATGTATCATGTATCTTGGATTCTTGAATCTTGATTCTTGATTCTTGTTGTACCCTCTTGATTCTTGAAAGTTAAAAGAAAAGAAAAGAAATATGGAAATGGAATATGGATGGAGAGGAGTGGATGGAATGTAGATTGTAGATTGTAAAATGTAAAGTGCTTAGTAAGAGAGGATGTAGTAAGAGAAATAGAGAATAGAGAGAGAGTTTGAGCTTTTTTTGTAAGTAGGAATGCTTAGAATGCATATATATAGAGTAAAAATCCGGATTTTTAAAAAAAAAAGGTCAAAAAAGAGTCAGAAATCTTACCGTTGGCCAGTATGTGATCGCATATGCAGTATGCGATCGCTTACATCGCATATGCTGGCACATGTGGCATATGCGATCGCATATGTGCAGGGATCGCATATGCCACTGCCGCATATGCAATCGGGCCAAATATATGCGCATATGCGATCGCATGTTCGCATATGCGACCGCACATGACAACAGTGGACTCGAGTATTCTTCATGTATTCAACTATGCTTCAGTAAGCAGCTAGGATTATCCAGCCTCCCTGAGTTTTGGTTACACTGGGATTCAGCGTACAGAAATGTCTGGCCATCACTGGATGAAGGGCAGGAGTCCCATCATGCATTCCAAAATCGGATTTTTAAATCTCATTATGAATTGCAGTGTTGGATTCCTGCTCTGTCTTTGTGACAGGACATGGTATCCGCTGTCTCTTCAATCTACAATGTACCCAAAAGGTAGGTACTTTGTTATTATAAAAAACCTCACTTTGAAGTGCATTTAAAAAAAAAAAAAATTCTCTTGCCATCCACTAATGGTGAGATGTTGATGTTCACCAACTTCTTGGTGTACACTGCACGGTTGAGTCAGATCTTTCTTTTCTTTTTTTTTTTCCTTCACCAAGTTAAACTTTGTGAGCATTTTCTCAGGAGTGGAGGTGGTGGGAATCCACGTGGTAGCTCTACAGTTGGAGAGAGACTTCTATCTACTTTACTGACTGAAATGGATGGACTAGAACAAGCTAAGGTGAGGCATAACTCTCTTAACATGACTGCTCTTTAAAGACCATTTGCAAGGGAAAGGAAAGGTGACTATTTAAACTTCTGATATTTCATTTTGTAATACTTCCATTAATTTACAGGGTATTCTTGTTCTAGCTGCTACAAATCGACCTCATGCAATTGATGCTGCACTTATGCGTCCAGGGCGCTTTGATTTGGTAAGAATTATGTATTCATGGCCTGATGTTTTCCATCTGATCTCTGTAGATTTTTCATCGTTAACATTCAATCCAAAAACTGCAGTCCTAAATACTAACCTTTAGCCCTCAAGGCCTAATGATAATGGTACATCAAAACCGTACTGCATGCTCATAGCGCAATGCTAAAAGCACTTGACTTGTTTTCCCTAAGCAACGAAATTATTTTAGTGAGATGGTACAAAATCCACTATGCTAGTGGATAGGGAGAAATGTATAAGAGATTATTGGATTTCATACTTGAGGGGGGGTACCGACCTGACTTAAATTTGTCCTCAAACACAAACCAGAAATGCATCGAGTGAGGACACTTAAGGATCTTATGTCATTTACCATGATCATGATGTAGGACAAAGTCAAGGTCATTTTCATGGACGGCTAGGACAGGAAAAATAAATAAATGAAAAGGAGCTAAAGAGTTTGATCTAGGGTCCAGCATGGACTGTAGCTTTCAACAGCCATAACTTTGCAACTGGTTATCCATTTCATGCATATAACACGCCGTTGAAAAGCTATCGATGTGCTCTACATCCTGGCCAACGGTTTTGTAAGATGAGGTTGAACATTTTTTGGCTTATGCCCTAAAATGATCTCACAAAATGGATGGACTGTGTGGATATACACATACATCATGGGGCCCACAGAACTTTGCCATGTTAACACACCACTGAAGTCACCATGCAATCCATGTCCAGAATGACTTTTGGCCTGGGTATGTTCATATTGGGGCCCTCTGATGAGCTGCCCAACCTCACATCCCTGTGGCATGCTCTCACACATGCTGCAAAGTGGATTCTCAACCTCTTTTCGCAAATCTCCTTAGTGAGGCTCATTCAAATTGAAGCTTCACCCATGACTAGTGCTTTAGAGTACATTTGGGTGTAACATATATCATGGAATTTCATGACTAATCAGTCCAATTTTAGTAAATACCATCAAATGTTCATGATATTTGGTGCAACCAAATGCACCCTTATGAATGTCAATTGCTAACTCTGTAGTTTGGTGAATTTGTTAATTTTTCAGGTGCTTTATGTCCCTCCTCCTGATTTAGAAGGCCGGGAGGAGATATTGCGTGTGCACACACGTCGTATGAAGCTTGGTGAAGATGTCAATCTCAGACAGTTGGCAGAAGACACGGACCTCTTCACTGGGGCTGAGCTGGCAGGACTTTGTAATGAAGCTGGCATGTTGGCTCTTAGAGAAGACATCTCTGCCACTGCCATATTCAATCATCATTTCTGGACTGCAAGAAATTCGCTAAGACCTGCCTTGACGAAGTTACAAATTGATCAATATGCATCGTTTATGAAAAAGCCGTCATCAAAACCCTCAGATGCAGATATGCTTAAATTCATCAAAACCATCAATTCAATGTAGAACCGGTGAATTTGATGAAATGCCCATCTGGGTAATCTTCCTTATCCAATTTTGAACACACACACACACACACACACACACACACACACACACACACACACACACACACACACAGAGTTGCTTGCACATGTGAATAGAGAGAGAGAGAGAGAGAGAGAGAGAGAGAGAGAGAGAGAGAGAGAGTTGCTTTTTCATAAATTGATGTATTATGCTTGCTAGTTGTAGAATATATTTATCTTAAATTTGCCCTGCATGTGATCCCTAAAACAGCATTGAATCTGTTTGGATTCATTTTTCATCTTAAAATAGGTTTTAGGCACGTTTGGAAGACACATTCTCTCCAAACCATGTTCAGCAATCTGTGGTGTCTGCTTGTAAGATTTGGTTATAGCATGGTTTTTAGAGTTGGATGAGTCTGATGTGACTCTGTTGGACTCAGTAGGACCCAATCCGGTTCAATACCCTCAGTCACTCCTGGCAAGTCCCAACTCAACTCAGTACTGAATGAGTCGGTCCAAGTCGCCAAGTTTCAAACCATGGGTTATGGTCTAAGAATGGGAGATTTCACAATCTATGTGATGTTTGTAGCTCTAGCAGTTGCAGTGCTGCCCTAATGGGAATTTCTTCTTCTTTGAATGTGGGATTGACATGGATTGGAAGAATAGGTTGACTGTTCTGACTGTGCTTATTGCTTCTTGTTTTGTAATTGATGCTGTAAAGACCTCCCTTCCGGTTTTGAGTATTGCAAGTATCTCCCTTGTGTTTATAGATTCCTCATAGATTCCCCTGCACTATCTATTATCTTTGACTGGTTGAAGGTTTTTTACCCCCATCTCCTATGCAATTAGTTCCAGACACGTGGGTCCAACACACTGCATATATGTCATCCAACCCTTTCAGCATGGGCTCTGCACCATGAAAATGGACACCAAAAATCAGACTGATCCAACAATTAGGTGCCCCACCAAGTGAATTTAGAGGTTTTTGGATGTTCTCCATTGTTTTCTATGGTGTGGTCTACCTAACGATTGGATTAGCCTTATTTTTCGGGTGTCCACTATTTATAGAGGGATCCTAATAGGCAGATTGGATACCATTCAGACATAATGGTAGGTCCCACACAAGCAAATGAAATCCTCATGTGAGGATATTCTGTAATTTGATACAGATACTATTAGACCTAACAAGGAAGCCATTGGTGTTTGTATAAGGAAATGTCTCGATCTTCCGCACCATACAAACCTAAGGAAACCGTTTCAATGGGACTAGTGGTTTCGTATGTGTTGGTGAGGGGACCAAGACCGTAGTTATATAGATGAGGGTGGGAAGAAGTTTGAGCCCATCACAACTTCCTTCCTCGAGAGTCTCCACACTGCGAAAGAGTTCCATGCCTAATAGGAATGGAATTGAAGCAAAGGGGAGTTGTTTACAATATTCGTAAACCAGAGAGGAGGTGTTTAACATTATCTTTTATTCCTCTCTTTTTTCTTTTTTTTTTTCTTTTTTTTTTGAAATAAATCAATAACTTCTTTTCAAGGTTTTGATTTGTAGTTTTTTTCCATTGGAGAAACCAATTGGGCACGTGCAAGGGTGTATTTGCTTGGAGGTAAATATGGGAATGTGTGGTAAAAGCACACTGATAATTTTTGCCATCTCCTTGGAAGTGATGTAATTCCCCCTCCAAACTGTGCAAATTTCAAACTCCTTTCAAAACAAAACACTTTAGGCCCCATCATAATGTATGTGTTATATCTACACCGTTCATTTGTCTTTCAAATCAATTTAGGGCATGAGCTCAAAAATGAGGCAAATCCAAAGATCAAGTGGACCACACCATAGAAAACAGTGGGTTCAATTGTGGATACAATCATTCCCATTGTAGGTCACTTGGGCATTGGATCTGCCTCATTTTTGGGTTCATGCCCTAAATTAATAGCAAAATACATAGATCATGGTAGGGCCTATAAAAGTCTTGCCATGTAGCAAACGCCCCCTAAAGGAAATGTGGGGACTTCAGCCTTTTTATCTTGGGTCACTACCAATGATTATAGCCGTCCTAGTTTGTATGATGGCTATTTGATATAATCAAAGGGTGGAAATGCTCAATCTATGAGATCCTTTGGACATCTCCCATCTAAGCCATTGAAAAGAATCTAAATCCTAAGAATAAATTCCCAAACTTCAGGATGTATTATAGCAGCAGGGGATGACTGTTGAGCGTCTTTGCACATACAAACACACGTGCCAATGTGGAACACGTATGTTTATTATCTTCTAACTCAAAGATCAGATAGCTTTACTTCTTGGGTGGGCCCTTGTATGGAAATTAAACTTATGGTAAACAAAAAAAAATTTAGCTGCTTATTTGCTTTGGCGTATTGTGGCCCACCTGAGGTACGGAATGTTCTAACTTTTATTCCAGAAGATCTAAGCTGTGTATCCCAGCAAATGGAAAGTTCAAATCTAGTACACATGTGGAGGGTATGATTTTTGCTAAGCTCTTTGTAGGACAAATATTCATCAGATCCACCCCGTCCATCAGGTGCATTGTCACATTTTCACTATGAACTTCCTCATAATAAGTCCAATCCACGAATCAAGTGGGCCACGAAATCTAGGAAAGATGTAAAATCATGACTAAAACCTTTAAATTTACATGGTGTGGCACAGTTTAGTGTTGGAATATCCTAATTTTTGAATTATCCTTTCATCCTGGTGGATAATGTCAGACTAATAGATTGGATGGCATATATAAACCATGATGTCCCCACACACAATGCACGTTTTTTAACCGTGTAGGCATCCCCATCTCAATTGGTCCCCATGGTGTAGCCCACCTGAGTGTGGAATTGGCCTAATTTTTGGATCCTAATCCAAGCAAAGAGTGGTGCACCTGATGGACGGGTGGATCTCATCCACATGAAGTCATTCCATCCACATCAGCAAAAGTCATGCCTCCTAAAATTCGTTCTTTTTGTTAGTTGGGGCTAAAGAGATTTTTATTGAACAAGGGTGTGTCTTGTAATAAAAATAGAAAGACGGGTCAAAAGTCAAAGCTATAGGTGAGGCGTAGAGCTATACATGAGTCGAGTTAGCTCAGTTAAGTCGCTTGACTCAACTCGGAAAAACTCAACTTGACTCAGATCGAACCTCAACCTGAATCAACTGAGATTGAATCGGCTCGGTGACTCTGTTATTTTGATATTGATGCTGCTCGCCACGTGTTTGATGAAATGACTCAATGAAGTATTGTTTTGGGTGCATACATCCTCCGTAGGATCGGCCAGAGGTGAGGAAGGAATGAATATGAAACAAATTACTACAATAAATAAAAAGAAAAAAAAATCACCTTATAAAACTACCCTCAAATCATGATTTTGATGTTGTTTGCTGATTGTTTGATGAAATACTTGTAAACTGTTGCTACTGTTTTACATCATGTGAAAAATTTAAGATATTATACATTGTGTTTGAGAAAATGTCACACAGGCTCAACTTGGCTCGAACTGCCTGAGCTATTGACTAAATTGAGCAGAGCTGGCTAGTCAGGCTCGAAGACCAAGCTGAGCCAAGTTCAGGCTGGAGTTAGCAACAGGCCAAGCCAAGCCAAACTGTGCCAAGCTCTACTCAGTTCAGACTCATGTACAGCTCTAGTGAGACGGAGTTCAGTCGTTATACTCGGTGTGAGTCACTTGACTTTCCTCATGACTCGCTGAGTTGAGTGAGTCAGTGAGTTTTGAACTATGATGAAAGTGACGACCATCATGATAATCAACTCGCACCAAAATTGCGCTGGCTCGTTCACTAGCTGGCCACACCATTGAAGTCAATGTCAGACCAACAATCTGCCCCACGGTATAAGTGTGGCCCATCAATGAGTGGATCAGCCTGATTTTTATGTCAAGTCTCACTCCATTCGCGGTGGTCATTGACCGTTCATCTATTGGGGCTTACCTTGGATTTGGACGGCCCATATGCTCAAAACCAAACTGGTCGAATTATCCTATCCACGTATTGAAATTTCTCCCTAACTAATCAGTGGCTATGATCACCTCACCGTTGTAATTTATGGGTCTATCCCATCTATGGTAGTTTCAATAAAAGGTCATTTGGATGTCTGTAAATGGTTTAACTGATAAATGATTTACAAGTGTAAATCATTAACCGCCTATCTTATTTAGTTATAAATGATTTGCAGTAAATAATTAAGTAAATAATTATTTATGATTGTATAGCTTATAAATAGTTTGAGTCCTGAAGAGTAATCTTTGAAAGTACAGTTGTAAGGCGGTGAAGGGAGATCCTGTAAGTGAAATCATAGCTTTTTGTCTATAAATCAAATATGGTTGGAAGCTGTAAATAATTTCTAGGCATTTTTCAGTGTCCAAACACAATCAGCAAACCATTTACCTATAAATCATTTACAAAAGACCAATCTACAGGAATCCAAACACCCCTTAAATGATAAAATAGAAAATCAAATATAAGATAGAAACAAGTTTTTAAAAGCTAGTTCTTGGGGGACTATAAGTTATAGTGCTCCTAGTTGCATCGGTTCACTTGGATAGTCTAATAAATCAATCTGAACCACCTTCCATTAAGTTCGGAACATATTTCACAGGTTACTATTCACTAATTACTTGGATCAAGCGATCCAATCCATCCTTAATTCAGCCTTATATATATATATATATATATATATATATATATATATATATATATATATATATATATATATATATATATATATATATATATATATATATATATGTTTCATCTAAGCCGTTCATCCATTTCTACATATCATTTTAAGCCTTGAGCACAAAAATATAGTATATTGAAGACTGAAGTGGACCTTATGAACTAGTTCACGGGTGAGTATTCCACTATATATATATATATATATATATATATATATATATATATATATATATATATATATATATATATATAGCACTCCATTTTCCCGGCTATGGATGTGATGGTTATGAAGCCATGGATGTGATGGTTATGATTGTCTAGCAAAAGTGGTTGTTTAGAAACACAAGCAATCCATGATGGCCCTAATATATAGATGGATCAAACTGTTGACTGGACTATTTTTATGCAAACTATCTTGATTGTCCAAGCAAAAGGCCATTTGATCAAATGGTTAGTGTTTTGTTAGATTAGAGTGATGTCACATGGTAGCACATGAAATATGGTTGGACCTAATGAATGGTCTAGATCAATGGATTGGACTTCCTAAGTGTCCCATAGCAACTAGGAGGGCTGTAATTTATAGTGATCCAAGAGCACTTGAACATATTTGAAACTCAATGTATATGTTGATAGTGAACTTGCTTTATATCAGACCATAATGATGTAAACTCGAGCCAACAATAAACTCAAATCAAACTCTAAGTATTAGAAATTCGGATATAACACCATTTTCAATCCGTACATTTTGCGAAAGCACGATAAATGAAGACAAAACAATATAATAATGCAGGATAATCAAACCAAAAGCAAACAATTAAAAACACAATGATATTTTACATGAAAAATTCTTGTAGGAAAAACCACAGCATAAAGCGACAGAGATCTACTATAATAAATATCATAGAGTTGTGCAGACTCATCTTCTTTGATTACAGATGTACCCGATATCCCTTTATCATGCGCACGTCTAGAAAACCCTCTTTCTTGACAAACCCTAGCCCCTTAAGAGAAAACACTCGTATGGAATTAAACCCTAATGAAGAAATTGGACTTAAATACCTATTTTGTGCAGAATTGCGAAACTTGACGATTGCACCATGGTCAACCATGAACATCACAGTGAGTCACGGTTGACCGTGAACATCATAGTGAGTCATGGTCAACTGTAGATCCTCACTTCGACATGTATAGGTCTTTTAGCTTCTTCTACATCTTTAGGGGAGATTTCTTATTTTGTACGTTGTACATAATCTCATCTGATAGACACAAAACGGATAATGCTCATAACTTTATCTCTGAGATCACTCCAATCATCATCCAACGTCTTCTTCGGTTTTGTTTCTAATAATGCATTGCTCAACCATTGTGAAACTATAATGTCTTTGACCTTCCGCTGCCATAAAATGAAATTGTTCTTCCCATTAAACTTCTATATATCAAATTTTGATCATGACATTTTCGCTCAAACCCAAATGTCCAACCCGACACTTTGATACCACTTTTGTTGAGAGTGAACCCATTCTATATTACACCATAATAATGTAAACCTGAGCCAACAACAAACTCGGATCAAACCTTTGGTGTTAGAAATTCAAATCTAACACCACCATCAATCTATGCGCTTTGTTGAAGCACGATAAACGAAGGCAAAAAAATATAATAATGCAGGATAACCAGACCAAACATAAACAATTACAAACACAATGATATTTTACGTGGAAAACTCTTACCGGAAAAAATCACTGTACAAAGCAATATAGATCCACTATAATCAAAACTTTAGAATTGTACAGACTCATTTTCTTCGATTATGGATGTACTCGAACTTTCTCTGGAATGTGCAACTCTAGGAAACCCCTATATTCCTTGAGAAATCCTTCCCAAACCCTTTTACAGGTATAAAAAATCCACTCCATTGACAAACTAGTCCCTAGAGAGAAAACACTCATATGAAATTAAGCCCTAGTGAAAAAACCAGACTTAAATACCCTATTTTGCACAAAATCACAAAACCCAACGGTCAAACCATGGTCAATCGTGGACGTCACAACGAGTCATGATTGACCGTGGAATTCTATTATCGTCATACCCTGCCACGACCAATCAGGGGGAATTACATGTGATCTGTGCTGATACGCATGGGGTATTTAAAGATACGCAAATATGTACGGAAGAGATTTCTCGATAAGTGTAGCTATGACGTATTAGGTGATGCAATGTGCTGCTTGAGTGGCCAATGAAGAAATGATTGTGCTCGAATAGTTACATGATATGTGGCAAGAGGAGGAGCAAAAGAAGCAAATAATATGGGAAGCATCTAGAAAGTAGTAATGGAGAACAGTTATGATAACCGTCAAGATGTGAGAAGAATCCAGAATGACTGGATCACAACTATAAATAGAAGAAAAATACAAGAAGGAAGATCGTCTCATATCAAACCAAACTTATCTTTCAATTATCTTGCCGATTTACATTCCATAGTGTAATCTTTTACATGCTTTGTTGAGCAAATTACATTCCATAGTGTAATCTTTATTTTCCAAGCCTGCTGCTTCTACATCCCAATGTAATTTTTACTTTCCAAGCCTGCTGTTCTTGTATTCCATAGTGTAATCTATAGTGGTAACTGACTAGCTGGTAAGCTTTGGTTGCAATGTGAGTTTATACTAGCACGCTGGATTCAGTTCTTCAATCAAAAGGGTGTTTCGCAGCTGTTCTTCACGACCGATAGTAAGAATATCTTTCCTGTTCAAATTTGTCTGTATTGAAAAGTTCCTTCGTACGGAAGACAAAGGTGCAACCCATTATCAGAGGATGAACTCCACCCTCTAGATATCGCCTGATTTGATTTTACACATTGAGCAAGTGGCTGAATAGGCGACCGATATCTTTCAATCTCGGTCATACACTACATGTCTGCCTATCTTAACACTTGTTGTTCGGTTTGAATTGAAGCCGCAATTTCAATTTTGGTAGGCCTGCACACCCAGTGCAGAAAACAACAACAACAAAATGTAAAAATGAATTTTATAATATTAAGTTGATTAAATAAATCATTTTTAATACCTCAATACTGTACATGCGTATCACATTATAATTAATTTTTCTGGTAAGTCGATTGCAATACATATTACAGGTAAAAATGAAGTAACTTCAAATTTCAGTTGAGCCATAAATTCAAAATTGGTCTGGTTTGGAAGCTTGTAAATAAAGATAAATATGAAATGAAGTTGGAGATAAATGATTTGGGAGTACAGTCCTTGCTCATGACTTAGGGGTGGACTTATTGGAATTTCAACATGAATGTCATACATAAGTTTGAGTACTCATTGTGGTGTGTGTGAGTGTGAGGGTAAAAATTGGTTTAAGAGTAAATGTCTTATTTAATTATATGTAAATTGGAGTAAATGTAATGCATTTGAAATTCAAACATCCTGTATTGGAATTTGGTGAAAATTTTTAATATATTCACCAAAAATATATGTGATATACTAAATAAGCTTTAATATCTTAAATTATTGTAATATGTGATATTTAATAGGATGAATATAATAAATCTATTGAAATATATACTACAGTAATAAATATGAAAGTTTTGAGTATCAAGTGAGCCACAAACATAAGGATCACAAACAAGTAACTTATTAATATTTTGTAAGTGTTCATTTAAATGGCTAACTTTTGAATAGTTTAGATCATTTTATTGATATAATTTTAGTGAGGTAACTGATAATTGATTTATTTGGAATTATTATTAACGTGCCGCGACGCATGGTGGACATGAGACGTATTTACTTTCATTTAGAAAATAAAATAAAATTGACATGCACTTATTCCCATCCAAACGGACCTCCACTATCATTTCCTCCATTTCCTCCGTCTGCAGTGTCGTTTAACCGCGCAGAATCACCAACGGCTGTAAACCGCGCTGAAGTAATGTAGAATCCTGTAGCAGAGCAAGAAAAGAACATTCCTGCCTCTCTCTCTCTCTCTCTCTCTCTCTCTTATCCAATCGCCCAAAAGGGCAACTTGCTGTCATAATCAGGTCAGCTGCTCTCTCTCTCTCTCTCTCTCTCTCTCTCAGCCTCTCTTATCTGTCTCCGCAACTTCTCTCTATCCCTCGCTCTATATCTCTCTGTCTAACCGCTGCGAATCCCTCCTTTACAATAGAGAGGGGCAACGGTCGAAGAGGGGCTTGCATTCGAAATCTCAGCGGAATGCTGTGTTTTCAAAATCACGAGGATTCGGATTACATCCAAACCCAACCTCCCAAACGCACCCTAAAGCATCCTAATCCCTCCCAAACCTCACTGCCAAACGAAATCTAAAAGGTGATTCCAACCAGGATGAAGTTAAAAAACAAATATCAGACTGGTCCAAAACTTCTCTGGGTCCTGGTAATTTCAATGGTGGGCATTTACTCCTCGATTTTTCTAATGGTGTAGCCCACTTGGATGTTGAATCTGCCTAATTTTTTGGGCTCTTATCCTAACATGAGCTGAAGAAACTGATGGATAGAGTGGATTTTGCACTGACATTGCGGTGGGCCACATAGAGCTTTCTGTTACAGGAATTCCCTGAAACAGTTGTTGTCGGAAACTCACTCCCCAGCTAAGATTGGTTGAAAATCCTAATATCTGATTCCTGTATACTTCTTCATGAAATAAAATCCTCAGATATTACATTTTTAACCGTCCAATAAACGTCCATCAATTTGATAGTCAGATAATAAAAATACACAAAGTATGGTTCATGACAGATCTAAAACTAACACCCCTTATTTGGACAGTTTAGTTTGAATTAATTGTGTGCCATGTAAACATCAAAGTTTTTTTTTTCCACGTAGCAGCATAAATGTAAAAGGGATCATAGAAGAACAAACAAATAGCAGACAGAGGAACAAGATTGGGTGTGATGGCGTTCCGTGCCCCACCGCTCAATGGCTTCTACTGCCGGCGAAATCCGATGGTTTTCTTCCGCGCATTCGCGTCTGTAGTTTCTCCGCCATCCAAGGCTGTCGTCTATGAACGGCATGGCCCACCAGACGAAGTTACAAGGTTCCACTCTTCTCAATCAGCTCCCAAGTTTTTTTTATTTTTATTTTTATTTTTAATTCACACATGTAAGAATGGTAGATGTTCATATGTTGGATTTCAGCATGTTCGCAATGCAAGATTCTAAGAATGGTAGATGTTGAGCATATGTTTATCATTATGCTTCATTTTCTTGTATTTATTGACAGATCGAGATAGCAATTGTTTCAACACTTGAGGTCTTGGTATCGATCCCTAGTGGGGGTGGCTAACAGTGGAGTGTGTGTACTAACAAGCTAACCCAAAAAAAAGAAAAAAAGAGATAGCAATTGTTAGGTAACTGATCAATATGCTAAAAATCCCAAGGACTGATGGAACGCGTCAGCTTGTTAGAGAAATGACTTGCTTAATACAATCAACAATACTGGTTTACCTCAGAACTAAACAAATACTGGCAGAGACTGCATGTGTAAAGCAGAAAATGGAATGGCTGCAGCTGTAGAGTTACTGATTGATGGAGAACAGATATGATGCAGAATCTTGCCTTGCAGTGGGGTTGAAGTTTGAGCATAAGTAGGTTGCTGTCTTTAGGATGAGTTCTGCCCTCCAGAGGTTCACTAGTTACC
This sequence comes from Magnolia sinica, assembly GCF_029962835.1. NCBI lineage: Eukaryota > Viridiplantae > Streptophyta > Magnoliopsida > Magnoliales > Magnoliaceae > Magnolia > Magnolia sinica. The sequence goes on along the minus strand of NC_080588.1, from coordinate 14,230,722 downwards.
AACAGAATGTCCCCAGAATTCTAATGGTCCATCTACTGGTGATAATCGACTCTGGTTGGTTGCACTACCAGATTGAGCTGTTGGAAGAACCCAAGCCCGCACACACATGTGCATCGATGCCTGCCATGCCACTTAGCTGTGTGGTGTAAGCACATGATGTATGATCTAAAATACCGTTTTTAGATGAGCACAAGTTAAAAGACTGAGAGTACTCCTTAGCATTATTTGAACGAAGCACACCAACTTTGGAATTAAACTGATTTTGCACTTCCATATGAAAAACCTTAAAAACAGAAATAATTCAGATTTATCCTTTATTAAATAAAGCCAAGTCATTCTAGAGTAATTATCAACAAAAGTAATTGGAACTCTACCCTGACACACTTGAGACTTGAAAAAGACTTAAAAACATTTGAATGTACTAATGTAAATGGGACTAAACTGCGCTTTTCCACTTGAGTGTAACAGGGACTTCGGCTGATGTTTACTTAACTCACACACTTCACTCTAAGACTGACACAGAGGATAATGAAGGAATGGCATTCTTGAGAACTTTAAAGGATGGATGACCTAGACAACAATGTCATTGATAAGAAGATATGTTGGTTTGTGCGGACTGCGGACTCATATAACCCATCGGATCAATGGGTAGGGAAATGTGCAGTTCATGCTTATTATAATAGAGAAAATCTATTCATTGATTTGGACCATGCATCACGTGGAGCTCACCTATGTTTTTACCCATCCATCTCAAAAGTCACTTTGATTGGATTATTTTTCTTTGGAAGAGCATGATGCTTGATACGCTAGAACCTAGAAATTGTACGAGTATCATTCATTTCGAATTTACACAAAATTGTGAAACCCACAGTCTTAACTTAACCTCTTATTTTTGGGGCACTTGTTTGTTGAAATATGACCATTGGACATTTTTCATTTTTAACCATCCAATAAATATACACCTACGGATCTTCATGGCCTGTTAAAAAGAAGAAGAAGAAGAAGAAGAAGAAGAAGAAAAGACTATAATAGTCTCATAATGTCCATAATGGTCATTATGGGACCGTAAAAATCCATTATGGCCTAGCGTAACGCACAATAAATTAAAAAAGAAAAGTCCCTATTTTTTCTAGAGAAGAAAAAAAAGGCTAGCGTATTGGGGATGGGACTCTTCTTCTTCTTCAAGAAAAGAAAGCAACTTACCTCGGGCATGGGACTAAACTACGCTTTCCCACTTGGGTTTAATAGGGACTTCAGCTGATGTTTACTTAACTCACACACTTCACACTCTAAGACTGACACAGAGGATAATGAAGGAATGGCATTCTTGAGAACTTTAAAGGATGGATGACCCAGACAACAATGTCATTGATAAGAAGATATATTAGTTGGTGTGGACTCATATAACCCATCGGATCAATGGGTAGGGAAATGTGCAGTTCACGCTTATTATAATAGAGAAAATCTATTCATTGATTTGGACCATGCATCACGTGGAGCTCACCTATGTTTTTACCCATCCATCTCAAAAGTCACTTTGATTGGATTATTTTTCTTTGGCAGAGCATGATGCTTGATATGCAAGAACCTAGAAATTGTGTGAGTATCATTCATTTTGAATTCACACAAAATTGTGAAACCCACAGTCTTTAAGTCATGGTTTCAAACAAGGATTGTTTGAATAACTTAACCTCTTATTTGTGGGACACTTGTTTGTTGAAATATGACCATTGGATGTTTTTCATTTTTAACCATCCAATAAATATACACCTACGGGTCTTCACGGCCAGTTAAAAAAAAGGTCTGTAATAGTCTCATAATGTCCATAATGGTTGTCATGGGACCGAAAAAGTCCATTAGGGCCCAGTGTAACACACAATAAATTTTTTTTTAAACATTCCCTATTTTTTCTAAAGAAGAAAAAGAATCTAGCGTACTGGGGATGAGACTCTACTTCTTCTTCAAGAAAGGAAAAGCAACTTATCTAGGGCTAGGATGGGACTCTTCTTCTTCTTCAAGAAAAGAAAAGCAACTTACCTAGGGCTAGGATGGGACTTCGTCTTATTCTTCCTTTTCGTTCTTCTCCTTCTCTGCTTGCATTCTCTCTCTCTCTCTCTCTCTCTCTCTCTCTCTCTCTCTCTCTCTTGTCAATTCAAAAGAAAAACAATAGAGGGTGATGTGTCCTCATTATAGGCAAGCCTTTAAAATAGAGCAAGAGATATGTTACTCTATCCGCGTATGACACTTGATGCACTTGCACTGAAAAATTGTACGCATGAGACATTAAATAAAATTGAACCGATTAAAATGTGGGACCCATTGTTACTAAGCCACAATTCCAAAATCAGATTGTTTGAATGATCCTAATTGTTGATTTGGGGACACTGCCTTGTTGAAATAGGACTATTGGATATTTTTTCATTCTTCACTGTCCAATAAATGTTCATTGATATGATAATCAAGTGATGAAATGATCATACTTTTGGGCCAATTGCATTCTTGGGATAAGTGCCACAGGTTGCATGAATTTGGGTCCGATTTGGGAGCATTTGAATAGTCCCCCAAATCAGTGACACTATTCATCTGAATTTAATTTCAATTTTTTTAAAAAAATTACTTGAGGGGAATGATGTCAAATGTTAAGGATGTGCATTAGTAGGATGAGTGACATAGCTCACATGAATTTTGGGCCAATTAGGGATCAATCTAAGCTTGTTAGGTAGATCAAAATTATCAGATAGGTTGAGAAAGCATTCTTACCAAAGAGTGGACCCTTATACTATCATAAACATGTTCAAAACCACAAAAGAATACATATTTGGAATCCTCTCAATATTCCGGATTTTTTCGACATTTTTTAGGACCATTATGCATAACGGTAATAGTCCAGTCCTTTACTACCGCCATTACTGTTACTGTACACCTTGCTGCTATTGCTCTGTTTGATCGGTCCAATAATAAAGTCCACCATTTTCGTGACCTCCACCAATCTTCCTCATCATAAGATCTTGAAAGACAGAATGTGGGGTGTAAAAGGTCATTAGAACAATTGAATAATTTTGTAAGCTTACTAACTAACATAAGATTAAAAGGAAACTTGGCATAGAAAGAATAGAGGACAATAAGAGTGAAGGATTGGGAAAAACAATACCCATCCCACGCACTTTGGATTAGGCATCATCTGCTAAAGTGATAAATGAGCTTGATAATGGAGTATTAATTTAGGAGAAAACAGTGGACTCAGCTGTTATATAATCCGATACCTCAGAAATAATGGCCCACAAAGTAGAAGACGGAGAGACTGAACAAGTTCTATTATGTCTTGAATGTAGCGGTGGAGGAAGGAGTACTAGAGGGTAGGCAGATTCTTCAATTGCTTGGGAGTACTCATCCTTGTCGAGGGTAACCACATCTCCAGTTGTACTTCATGACCGTTGAGGTTTGGGATTAGAATCAATAGAATAAGACTCACTGCTTTCTTTAGAATGAGATATTTGATTTGCCTAAGCTGGCTTACACTTCTCAACAGTGTGATTTATGAGCCATGTACATTCTTGAGGGCCCCACGATCTCTACCACGACTTCCTAAATCATTATGATTACTTACCTCCTAATTACTTGAGTCACCAAGCTGCACTCCTTTTCCATTAGATAATACCAAATTAGATCTATCATTGACTTTATTAAAACTAATAGTGGGCCAAGAGACAAATGTTGAAGATGAGCATACCTTTCATTAAGCGACGGAACATCCTTTTTGCTGAGGATTTGAGTATGACTGGCTCATATTCAAGCTTAAATCTTAATAAGAATATAGCCACCCCAAAGTCGTCATGCTGCTGACATTTTCTTACCAAATCAGTCGTAAGCAGGTTTTGCTTTATTAGTTAAGCAACAGCTGTTACCTAATGGGAACGGCTTGACTTGTTACATGCTAAGGTGCAAAACAGGTGCCCTGAAAAAAAAAACCCATATTGTCCCGCTACAGGGCTGTAATGGTCCGTTGCAGTCTAGTGTAATGGCCTTGGGGCATTATGCAGAGCAATTTGAGAAGGAAAAAAAATGTACCTGGGATTTCTTCTTCTGTTGTTCTTGTTGTTGGTGCTTCTTCATTTTCTTCTCCTCCTGCTTCTCCTTCTCCTCCTCCTGCTTATTCTTTTGCTGCTACTATTGCTCCTCCTCCTCCTCTACAGGGCTGTTGCAATCTCTCTCTCTCTCTCCCCCCTTATGAGCCTAGTTTTAAAAGGGGGCTTTTTGATACTCCAGTTGTGTATGATGCTTGATACACTTGCATTCAGAAAATTTTACACGTGGCATATATTAACTCAAAAGTAAACCAGTTAAATTGTGGGACCTACTGTTACTAAGTCACAGTCCTAAAATTAAATTGCGTGAATGATCTTAACCACTGATTTGCAGATTCTTGTTTGTTGAAATAGGACCAATGGATATTTTTCATTCTTCATTGTCCAATAAATGTCCACTGATTTGATAGTCACAGTCCCAAAATCAAAATTGTTTGAATGATCCTAACTGCTAATTTGCAGATATTTATTTGTTGAAATAGGATCACTGGATATTTTTCATTCTTCATCGTCCAATAAATGTCCAATTATCTGATAGTTGAATGATGAAATATACAGTTGGGCAGAATCTGACCCGATCCAGCAGATCTGACCCAATCCGAACCGAACCGAAGGCCTGGATCTGTGCGGATCGAGTAGGACCACTCGGATCCGATTGTACATCGGATCAAGTTCGGATCAGTGGCCAATCCGGACCGATCCGATCCGATCCGAATGGATCCGATTCGATCTGATCCGACCCGATCCGCACAATGTTCATTCAACACTATTTACTAAAATGTTGTCCACTTGAGATTGGGATATACCTCATTTTTAGTTTAATATCATAAAATGATCTAGAAAAATAGATGAATGGCATGGATGAAATGAATACATCATGCTGGAGTCCACAAAGCACTGACTATCAGCCATTGGCTGGTGGAAGGAGTAGCCAATCCCTTTACTGTGCTCAAGGCTTGAGGTGCACGAGCACCAAGCCCTGACACATAGCTAGGGGAAAGCAAAAGGTTCTATGCCGTCCAGCTCATGGGAACTTCCCATGAGGTCGAGCTGTGTGGGCCCCACCGTGATGTGTGTCAAACATCAACACTGTGCATTTGATGGGTCCCCTTTAAATTATGGGATATCCTAAAAACCAGCCGTATACGGAACTCAGGTGGGCCATACCATCTAAAATCATGCGAAGAGTGAAGACATTCCTAAAACATATAAAAGCACTTGGTGGGGCCCACCTAAAATTTGGATGCATCTGAAACTTGGTCTGACCCCTCATCCAAGTGGGACACACATAATGGATGGTCTAGATTTGTGAACCACACCTCGGTGGGCCCAAAAAATATCATGATGTTTTAATGGGAGGGTAACCGTAACCCCTCTGGCAGGTGTACGTAAGCAGACTAGCAGGTGTACCATGCACCATGCCAGCTGCCAGCTGGTGTATTGACATAAGCAAGTTTTGTGGGTCCCATCATGAGGTATGTGTTATATCGAAATTGTTCATCCATTTGGCAGGCTTGTCTTAAGGCTTGAGCCAAAAAAAAGACAGATCTAAAGATCAAGTGGACCACATTGCAAAAAACAGTGGGGGTTGAACGTCTACCATTGAAACGGAGGATTCGATCCGAACCGTACCCAACCCGATCCGACTCGGTTTCCCTGACCGAGTCGGACTCGGTTCGGGTCAGGCCAGCAATGCGACGGATCGGATCGAGTCAAAGGACCCGGACTCGGTCCCGGATCGGATCGAGTTCGGTCAGGGCATTGAAAGTTTCGGACCGAGTCGAGTTGGACTCAATCCGGTCCGACTCGACTCGATGCCCACCTCTAATGAAATATGAATAATTTTGGGTCGATTGCATTAATGGGATGTGTGCCATAGATTGCATGAATTTGGGGCTGATTTGGGGCATTGAGTGGTCCCCTAAATCGGCGACACTATTCATCCTAATTTAATTTCAATTTTTCGTTAATTTTTTTTTTTTTTAAAACTCGGAATGATGTCAAATGCCTAGGGATCTGCATTAGTGTGTTGATGTTATAGATTGCATGAATTTAGGGCCAATTTGGGGGCATTTGAGTTATCCCCCAAATTAGTGACATCTTCATTTGATTTTGATCTTAATTTTTTCTTATAATTACTTGAGGTAAATGATATCAAATGCTTAAGAATATGCATTAGTGGGACAAGTGCCATGGATTGCATGAAATTCAGCCCAATTTAGAGGCATTCGAGTGATCCCTCAAATTGGTGATATTATTCATCTGAATTTAATTTCAATTTTTCTTAAAGCTTCCTTTTGGGGGGATGATGTCATATGCTTAGGGGTGTGCATTAGCGGGATGAGTGTCATAGCTTGCATAAATTTCGGGTCAATTTGGGTCAATCCAAGCCTGTCAAGTTAATAAAATCATCTGACAGGCCGAGACAACATTCTCACCAAAAAGTGGATTATTACACCATCATAAACATGTTAGAAACCACAATGAAATACATATTTGGAATCCTCTCAATATTATGGATTTCTTTTTTCTGTAAAAAATGATTGTTATTTTTGGAATCCTTGTTAGAATGCCGAGGTTTCTTCAAATAGTTGATATGTAATATAAATGTTTGTCTGACAAATACCTGTCCTACTGTATCTTACACTTCCTTTGCAGCATTAAGAAACATAGCACTCACACTAATGTATGATTATGTACTATTCAACAATAATGTCATGATTGCCACTCATCATATGTACTATCGTTCTCATCAGGCGCCATTGATGTCAAGTATTTTAACTTCCTTGGCCGTCAAGAAGGCATGCGCAAATTTTGACCATTGGAGATTTTTTTACCCATTCAAATTTATAGAGGTTATTCGAACCCTAAAAAGTCTATGGACTCAAAAAACCAGATTTGTTCTCAAATCTGTCTCCATGAAAACAAAATATAAAAGAGGAGCAAATACACAACTTATGGAAATAGCAGGGAAATGTTTGGAAACCTTAAAGCTTCAATCGCTCAAGCCAACACGAAATACAGACTGCACTGGATGCATCAATTAGCCCAACACATCACATTAGAAAAAACACACAGCTTCACATCTTTAAATGAGGAAGACCACATGCATCATTCACAGCTTCAACGCAGACTATCAGCGAGACTGACACATGGAAGAGGGAATACAACCTAGATTGCTTAAGAATCTCTCGGCACAAGAAGATTTAAAAAAGAGGAGAAATGAAAGGAATAATGAGGAAATATTTTTAAGAGGAGGAGAGAAAGGAAAACTTTTACAATGATGGATGACTCTTTGGTACCATGTCGTTTTTTTTTTTTTTTTTTTTTTTTTTTTGTGGGGGGGAGGCACCAAAGCAAAAAACCAAAGCTGCCCTCCACATTACAATTTAATATATGCACCATAGATCTCTCAAATATACATAGGGGCTACAATGATGAAGAAAAAAGAAAGGAGCTGAGCTGTAACAGATTTATGGCCCAAATTACATTCACTGCTCATAGCTATCAACTTTAATGGCTTGTAAAGTTTTTATTTGTCTTTTTAATTTTTTAACTTCTCATCAACAAATGTATATAAAAATAGAAACCTACCAAACAAATGAGTTGAGAAAAATCTTGCTCATGTATAATTTGGATCTTTGTTGCTTTACATGCAGGGTGATTGACCTTCCTCCAGTAGAACTGAAAGAGCATGATATCTGCGTCAAAATGCTTGCAGCTCCAATCAATCCTTCGGATATCAATAGAATAGAAGGTTAATACTTTTATGCTCTATTTTATGAGAAGTTGGTCTTTGTCGGTAGCTTTTTTCATGTTGTTTATTTTGTTAGATGCACAACAATGAGAGAGGAAAAAGGAAGTAATTTATGTTGTTATATTCTCAAATTTCAACCTTGACTTTAGATCTTCTAAAATTTTAGTATCTATGATTTAAAATATTTTCAAATGTATCTTTCGAAAAAGAAAAGAAAAAAAAAATTGATATGTATATTGTCATTCACTCGTTGAAATAAAATAGCTGGCAAAAGGCTATGATGGTTATGATGATTATTGTGGTGGTGGCAATGATGACAACATTGATGATGGTGATGCTGAGGATGAAGATGACTATGATGATGATGACAACGACGACGGGGGCAATGATGATGATAGTGAGGGTGATTGATGATCATTTTGATGACGAATGGTGATGATTATGATGAGGATGATGAGATGGTGAGGAAGAGGAGGATGATTGATGAAGGGGGGTGGGGTGGTGGTGGTGGTGATAATGATGATGATGACGCTTACCAGGAGGATGATGATACTATGATGACGATGTTGGGGAAGATGAAGATGAGGATGATGGGGGTGGCAGTGTCAATGTTGTCGAGAACAAGGATGACGATGAGATGGTGATGCGAGGATGATGATGACAACAATGATGTGGTTGTCCCATGATTGTTGCCTATAAAAAATCCTTTGATTGTTAAAATCATAAGAATTTCTTCATAATCATAGATACTAGCTTTACTAGTAAAAGAACTTGAATTTGAACTTTCAACAGGAATTATTATCATCTTGCATTGTTTTGGCATGTTCTTGATGTTTAGTGTCGTCTAAATACTCTGTTCTTGTGAAAAGATATGGATCGGAGGTAACTGTCTTAGGACTTGAAGTGTCTATATCACACTATGTTTTGCACCCTTCGGATATGGAAGTATCATGGGAAGCATAGGGAATATTGCATGTATCATGTAGTGTATAATTACATTACATGATACATGCAATATCATGGGAAGCATAGGTAACTGTCTTAGGGACTTGAAGTGTCCAACATTTTGACAGTGGGACCCATTTGTACGTGTGGTATCCACTCCGTCCATCCCTGGATGTGGGACCTACCTTAATGTATGTGCATTTATCCGCATCGTCCAGCTGTTCAGGACGGTGGGATCCACCGTGATGTATATGATCCACACCGTCCAGGGCATCGGCCCACCCTAATGTATTTTATCCACGCCGTTCAGGGCAGACAGCCCACTGAGATGTATGCGTTGTATATCCATGTTGTCCATCTGGTGGGACCCATCTGGCACGTGCAGGGCCCCCCACCTGCTGCATGTGCAAGGCCACCTTGTTGTAAATATATGCTGCCCATCCGTTTTGCTGGATCATGGGCTGCCCCAAAAGGCCCAATGTGATGTATGTGAGGCCCATTGTGATGTACATGAGGCCCTTGTGTGAGGCCCATTGTGATGTATATGAGGCCCTTGTGTGAGGCCCAATGTGATGTATGTGAGGCCCTTGTGTGAGACCCAATGTGATGTATGTATGCACTTGCAATAATGTTGGCGCGACTTAAGGAAAATGGTGGAATTTTCCAGTGAAGCTTGAGGCGATGTCGACAGATACATGATTTATGCACTTGCAATGAAACATTACAAAAGAAAAAAATATGCATACTAGTTTTTCATTGTTTGGGGGACAAACCTATGTGCTTTCAGGCACAACGATGCTCTGAAATCCCTCTCCAATTGTGAGTTTGTAACCAAATTCGTGTTTTGATGCGAAACAATTCTAGTGGTGTTGTTAAAAGTTAACTACAAAGAATATCCCCAAAACATTTGGGCAAAAAATAAATATCTATTTCTATGTCGTTTTTTTTTTCTTTTCTTTTTCTTTTTCTTTTTCTTTTTGGTTGGTTTTAGTCAAAATATCGTAACATCATAAATACACCCAAATATTGATGATATTTTGGCAAAATATCGCAAACACCACATGATATTTGCGAAATATTGCCAACTTCTCAATACATCAGCTTGTATTGACTATATGCAAGGGATTTTTTGCCTCTGTTTTATCTCTGACCTGCTACACTGATAGTATTGGCATCCATATGATGATACCATTGATACATCAAACACCAATGATATCAAGATATACATTCCATGTGTGTTTGGTTGTTAACAATAATACCTTCTTTTATTTTCTTTTTTGCTATAGCTAGTTTTGTCCACTTGCCAATTCTATTTGGATAAAATTGTATTCGATTCCATTCATTGCCAGAATTGGCAATTCTACAGCTGTGGTGTCACACCCGTGACTCCTACAGGCCCTTCTTGTCCTCGTTGGGTGGTTTTTGTGAAAGTGTTTGGTCATCGAAAAAGAAAAAAGGAGAAGGCCATCTCCTGCTGATTGGCCACTCAATTTTGTCCAGGAGTTCTCGAAGAGATCCTTTGAAGAATGCTTTTAATGCACTATCGATTGCTTTCAGCTCTGAAACTATGAATGTCATGGAATTACAAAATCTATTTCCCCATTCCAGGGATGCTTAGACTTACATCATGTGGAACCTTACGTCATGACATGATCCGACTCTGTTACTTTTAGGGTCCATTCATTATAATATGATAAAAAATCAATACAATCAAGTCACTTACAGACATGCATGATTAAGTTTTTGGAACTTTGATTGAATCAATTCATGTGAGGAAAAATCATACACAGTGCCAACCAAAGAAACCTATGTATACTGGCTGGAAAATTAAGTTCTTCCATTTTTATTTATTTATTTATTATTATTGATGTTTTTCTTCATTATCATATTAGCTGCACGGCATTTGCATGTTTTAGATTATATTTGTCTTCATAATTTCATTTTCATTGCAGAAGCTTAGACTTTGGATGACATACCAGGATGCTTTTAACATAACTCGGTAGTATATTTTGATCTTTGTTGCATTTAATTTGTTACAGGGAGACGCTTGATTAGTTAATTCAGTTGTCATGTATAACTGATGCTGGTTGGAGATTCTAGCTAATTTATTTCCGGGAGTATCATGCACTCTTTCTTGTGATAGCTAAATATCATTTTTCTTGACTGATTGCATGTAAAATTTTCACCTGTAGGTGTGTACCCAGTGAGGCCTCCAGTGCCTGCAATTGGAGGATACGAAGGTGTGGGCGAAATACAAGCTTTAGGGTCTGCAGTGAGGGGTCTCTCTCTTGGCGATTGGGTCATACCGTCTCCTCCATCCTTTGGTATCTGATATCGTGAATATTTTTGCAAGTTTTTCCAGTCACCTGCTTATGTTTATTTTGTGACGCAAGTGTTTCTATTGTTTTAGCATGCTTTTCATGTACAGTTTCTACTTTCAAATATCATCTGGTGGTGTTCGTGTTCTCTTCTTGATCTTTTCAACAATGATGAATAATGTGCTATTTAGGGACATGGCAGACTTACATTGTAAAAGAGGAGAGTGTCTGGCACAAAATCGACAAGGACGTTCCTATGGAGTTTTCTGCTACAGTGACTGTAAATCCCTTGACAGCTTTGCGGATGCTGGAAGATTTTGTTAAGCTGGTTCCTGGTACAGTGACGACTTTTCAAGTTTTTCATTTCTTTTTCTTTTGTTGGGGATTTGATAGCAACCTTTTCATATATTGTTGCCCTCTTGCCTGTTTTCATTTTGATAATTTCTTGGGAAATTACTAGGAGATGCTATCGTGCAAAATGGTGCTACGAGTATTGTTGGACAATGTATTATTCAGCTGGCACGAATTCGAGGCATCCGTAGCATAAATATCATCAGAGACAGGTGTTGAAAGTTTTAGAAATTTCAGAGTTTTCTTTTTAGTTATTCATTAAGAGACAAATTTGTGAATTTTTTACTTGCAATGGGAATTCTCATCTATTTTTTTTTTTTTCCTTTTATTACTGATTTGGTGCAGACATTTAATTCTTCATCATCACTGCCAACACCGCATCTAATTCACCATTGTCATCACTATCACCGTCACCACCACGATCATCATCAACACAACCATGACAACACCATCACCATCATCTTAGCCATGTCCACAGCTGTTTGGATTTGGCTCTATCAATCATGTTTTGCCAATCATTCCTATCAAAGGATTTTTCCTCGGTAAGTGAAAAAGCCTTCATATCCCTTTTAACCACCTCAATCCAAGTCCTTTTTCTTTATCTTACCCTCTTAAGCTCTTTTAACCATACTCAAAGTTCCCATCCTTGTAGTTTTGGTCTTTGTTGCACATGACCAAACCATCTCTGCTCTGCATCATTTTAACTCCTTTTGGGACTACCCTTTGGCTTCTTTGGATGACCTCATTCTTAATTCTATCCTTTCTAGTTTTCCCACACATCCACTCAACATTCTCAATTATGTAGCACCCAATCTTTGCTCATGTTGCCTTCTGTCTGTCCAATACTCTGCCCCATAGAGCACAGCGAGTCTAATAGCTGGCTTATAGATCTTTCTCTTAAGTTACATAGGCATATGCTGATGATCACACAAGAGTCTATAGGTACATCCAGTGTTTGTAGCATTGGTATCATTACATGTATAGCTGGCTGGATATGGAAGCATGTATTGATATCTCACCGGTACTAGGAAATGTATCACTGACTTAGGGAAACATTAGTGAAACATGGGGAAAATAGTGGAACTTCTCAATGGAACTTTAGGAGATGCTAAAATACACATACTTGCATATTCAGGAATCAAATAATTGAAAAAAAAAAACACATACATAATAAATTTCCCTTTAATGGGGCTAAACATCATGTAATGTTGTTTCATGAAAATATTGGGGAAACATGGGGAGAATGGTGGAATTTCTTAATGACACTTTAGGAGATGCTAAAATGCACATATTTGCATATTTAGAAATCAAATAATAGCAAAAAAGACACATACATAATAAGTTTCCCTTTAATGGGGGCCTAAAAGCATGTATTGCCGACTCTGGGAAACATTGGGGAAACATGGCGAAAATGGTGGATCCATCCATCTAGCCATCCATGCATGCATACATATGTACACACATACATGATCCATTCATCCATTCATCCATCCATGCATACACACATACATCCGTCCAGCCATATAACCATCCATCCATCCATCCATGCATGCATACACACATCCATCTGTGATCCATCCATCCATACACACACACACATACATACATGCATTTCATCATACAACCATGCACCATAAAAAATTGAATTGATTTTTTTTTTATTTATTAAATAAATAGATTTTGGCGATATTATCGATAATATTCCTATACATTGGCAATACAAGTGGCCGTTGGAATTTATACAGTCGAAAATATTGCAATACATTGGTGATATCGATACACTTGCGACATCGATACATTAATGGTACTTAGTGATACATTGGCAATGTATCACCGACACTTGGAATTTTTTATGCTACCAATGTTATCGGTATTGCCAAGCTAGTGATACCGATAAGATCATCAATATTATCGATAATATCACTGATACTCGGAATGCCGACTGTCTCAGATGTTGATAATGAAGTCGTATTTAATCCCAAACAATTTAAAAAGTACTAAATATCAAGACTCCCACACTATTCAATGTAAAAAAAAAAAAAAGAACAAAAAAGAAAAAAAAGACAAACAAACAAACTGCTATAATCAACTATGGCTTGCATCAATCTAAAAAAGACCCAAAAAATTAAAAAAGACATCCATCCTTGTAACTCTAAGTCAAACCAGCAAAGGCGACAATGAGATCTTTTGTCTAAAGTTAACAGATATCAACAAATCTTGATAATCTTAAAAAAGAAAAACAAATCTGAAATAACTAAGTGCTGGCCGCAAAAGAATCGCTATAAATCGGAACGAAAAGAACCTGTCCAAATGAAAATATCTAGCAAAGACTAGCTGCCACAAACCAGTTTACATCCCAAAAACATGATCAAAACTGAATGTCCTGTACTCCAATGAAAATCAGAAACTTCCACAAGATACCTCCATGTTAATCACTGTCAATTGCTGATTAGGCTGCAATGACTCTCGAACTGAGAGTAAAATCTGAGTAGGAAAGAAAAGAAGAGAAAAGAAGAAAAAGAGAGGGCAAGGAGAGAGAGATTAAGAAGGGAGGGTGAGGAGAAAATCCTAGGAGCTCTTTTTATTTGATACCACATCACAGAGAAAAAATGCCCTTGGGAGAAAAAAATCCAACTAGGGCTAGATGTCCAGCCCCCTTCTTATTTATATTATGTGATGTCTTGAATTGCATAAAATACCCTTGGAAGTAAGGGCAAAAGAAGAAAAACAAAAGAAAGAAAAATAATAACAGGAGAATAAGAGACGACTGATGGTCCAACGAGAGAAGGCCCCCGGTTTAGAGAGAGGGACCACGATCTAGAAATATCTATAATAAGTAATACCAGAAAACATGAAAGTCAAGTTATCATCACCACTACCACTACCACCATCATCATTGTTATTTTTGCCCTCGGTGCGTAGTAACCGTGCGTTTTTTTTCATGTTTGACACATCCATTTCCTTTTTGGATGTAGTACGTTGTTACCTCAAGCTGATTTTGTCTTTTGAGCTAAACCACATGTTTCAGCTCTTTTGATATCTGTATCATGCATCTGAAAGTGTGTACTTTTCTTCCACATGGTGCCATTACTGGATTTCTCCATATCAGTTTACATTTTACAGTCATGAATAACTTTTGCTTCTCTAATCGCCTTAACCACAGTGTATTGTGGACACTGTGGTGTGTCTGTGTTGAACATATATGTAAATATTTTGGATTGAATGTCCTTAAGGCTAATTACAAGGCTGAATTGCAGCCATTAACATCAATCTAGGCTAACAAATAAGGAAACAATGACTGTACAAGATATATACAATCATGCCATAAATAGATGACCTAATTATGGCTAAATATATGCTGTCCCGATTGACATAATCATGCCATAATTAGATGACCTAATTATGGCTAAGTATATGCTGTCCCGGTTGACATCCCATTGACATCCCCCCTCAAATTGATGCTAGTCGATCAAGAAGCATCAATTTGCCCACAAGAAACTGATGGCGCTATCGTGTCATGGCCTTGGTAAACACGTTAGCTATTTGAAGGTCAGTGGAAACATGAGGAAGAGAAATGATACGAGTGTCTAAGGCTTCCTAAATAGAATGACAGTCCACCTCAATGTGCTTCGTTCGTTCATGGAAAACGGGATTAGCAGCAATCTGAATGGCACTGGTATTATCAGCGTGGAGAGGTGTAGGATTAGACTGGGAAAAACCAAGCTCAGCCAGAAGCCCATGAAGCCAGACAATCTCAAAACAAGTAGCAGACATGGCACGGTATTCGGATTCAATAGAAGATTCAGAAACACGAGGTTGTTTCTTACTCTTCCAAGGGATCAAAGAATCACCAAGAAACATGCACCAGCCTGTGATAAACCGTCGAGTATCAGAACATTCGGCCCAATTCGCATCACTATATGCAACAAGGCGAAGAGGAGAGCTGGTTGAAAAGAACAACCCACGGCTAGGGGACCCTTGAAGGTATCGGATGATACGACGAACGGCAGCCAAATGTAGATGGTGTGAAGTTTGCATGAACTGGCTAACCTGCTGAACAGCGAAGGAAATATCAGGCCGCGTAATAGTCAAATAGTTCAAACTACCTACCAGTTGTCGAAACAGAGTAGGATCAGACAGGAGATCACCCTCACGACGATACTTCGTGTTTACTTCTAGCGGAGTATCCACAGAAGAAGTATCTTGAAGACCAGCTAAAACAATCAAATCCTATGTGTATTTATGTTGATTCAGAATGATACCAGAAGGATTCGTGTGAACTTCCAACCCTAAGAAGTATGTAAGAGGACCAAGATCCTTCATATGAAACGAGGCCTGAAGATGCTGCTGTAGACGAGTGATTAAGTCTGAATCCGTCCCGGTGATAACAATATCATCAACGTAAACAAGAAGAAGAACAATACCAGCAGAGGTCTTACGAAGAAACAAAGATGAGTCATATTGACTCTGCTCAAAGGAAAACTGAAGCAAAGTAGACCGGAACTTATCAAACCATGTCCGGGGAGCTTGTTACAACCCATACAGAGATCGCTTCAATTTACATACATCAGAAGAAGAGGAGGAGGTCAAGCCAGGCGGTAGGGCCATGTAAATTTTCTCTTTGAGATCACCATGAAAAAATGCGTTTTTAACGTCCATTTGATGAAGTGGCCAGCCTTGGGACGCTGCAATAGAAATAACCATCCACACTGTAGTCATCTTGGCGACTGGAGCAAAGGTCTCCTCATAGTCCACCTCATATTACTATCTGTTACCAAGTGCAACCAACCGGGCCTTATAGCGATCCAGAGTACCATCAGAACGTAGCTTAATCGAGTAAACCCATTTACAATCAATGGCTTTAACATTCGCCGGACAAGGAACAACATCCCATGTGTGATTGTCCTGAAGAGCTCGAAGTTCTTCGGTCATCGCCTCACGCCAACATTCATGCTTAACAGCCTCGGGATAACATGATGGAATTGAAATAGAGGATAAAGTAGCATGAAGAGATGTATGAGAAAAGCCATACCGATCAGGAGGACGAGAGACTCTAGTAGACCGGCCAGGAACAATGTCAGAACCCGGATCAGCCACAGAAGGAACAGTCTGAACAGGCTCAGATGTCGGGTTAGGCTCAGGAAGGGGCAAAGTTGGTTGTCGGCGTTCATACACAAATGGAGGTTTGAATCGCTCAAGAATAGGAGTCAAGTCATCAAAATGAGGAAGAACATTGATCTCAGGCAAGGATGCAACATGAGTAGAAAAGAAAGACTGATTTTCAAAGAAAACAACATGACGAGAAATATGAAATCTGTTAGAGCATGGATCATAGCAAACATAACCTTTGTGTGAATTACTATAACCCATAAAAGCGCATTTAACAGATTGGGTAGAAAGTTTGTGTCATTCATGTGATGGCAAATGAACAAAACAAACACAACCAAAGGTACGCATATCAAGATAGTTGGGATGCTGATGATGAAGACGATAATAGGGAGTTTCAAAATGCAAGACACTTGAAGGCAATCTATTAATTAAATAAACTGCCGTGGATAAGGCTTCCACCCAAAATTTAGAAGGAACTGAAGATTCAAGCAATAACGTTCGAACAACCTCCAACAGGTGGTGATTGTTATGTTCAACAACACCATTCTACTGAGGCATATAAGGACAAGAATGCTCAGAAACATTTCCTTTCTACTTGAGAAAGGCATGAAATTCGTGAGACATATATTCACCACCCGAATCAGACCTTAACACTTTAATACCTGAAGAGAATTGAGTTGCAATATAAGCCACAAATTGTTGAAACACAGAAAATACCTCAGATTTAGAACGAAGGAAATAAATCTAGGTATACCTACTATAATCATCAATGAACGTGACAAAATATTTATAATTTGCATGAGATATAATAGAAGTAATACCCCACACATCACTATGGATCAAATCAAAACAGCTTTAAGCATGACTACTATGAGCAGGGAAGGAAAGAGACTTACTCTTACCTAATTTACATGTCGAGCAATCAAAAGAGAGATGAGAGGAAAATTGATCTTTATTATCCATCAAACCAGAGTTTACCAAATGAGATAAAACAATAGAGTTAGGATGACTCAAACGTTTGTGCCATACTTCACCCTTATTGTTTACAGTAGTACAAGCCAAAGAAATGCAAGAAGGAATGGAAAAATGTAGAGGAAACAATCGTCCAACTTTAGGCCCCTTCGCGAGTATCTTCCTCGACACCCGATCCTGCACGATACAACCATCACAAGAAAACCCAACATTACAATTGTTAACAACCAATTGTCCGACGGAAATGAGACTGGTAGAAAGCTTAGGAGATACAAAAACTTCTTTAACTAATGAATTAATATCCCCAACAACATGACTAGATAACTGACTACCATCAGCAATCTGAATGTATGATGAGCCATGGTAATTCCGAACATTGGTAAGAGTGTTGGAGGAACTAGTCATATGATTAGACGCAGCAGAATTAACAAGCCAAGATAAAGATGGTAGTGTACTGTTACCTTGAAGCCCTAACCTTGAAAAGGCTGAAATAATCATCTACTGAACTGTTTTAGGAGTAAGAATAAAGGGATCACCAGTTGTAGAGGAATTAGCGGAAGCAGAAGTACCCACCGCAGTTTGATAGGCATTAGTTTGGCGATTCTGGGATGAGTCGGATGGTCTTTGATAATATGTCCTGGCTTCTTGCAATAATTGCAAGATTTCTTGGCACAGTGAGCAACAATATGCCTATATTCCTTGCAGCTGAAGCATTGGACCTTCCGCATATCCCTACCCTTGCCTTTCCCATGAACTGCATAAGCGACGTCATTAGAGGTCATCCGGTTCTGCTAAAAAGTAGCTTGTGTTGCAAGACGCTGCTCTTCACGAAGTAATTCCCCAAAGCACACATCCAAAGAGGGAGGAGGATCACGATTCATCAAATTGGAGCGAGTTGCCTCAAATTCCAGCCGTAACTTCATTAGAAACTGATATCTCTTGCTCTATTCATGTACCTCCTGAACAGCAGCGAGTGATGCAGCTGGTATCTTAGCATAAATAATGTCAGCAAATTCACCCCTCAAATTATGAAACCCAGAAAAATAATCTTGTATGGAGAGATTGCCCTGAGTGTAATTGGCGATCTCATATTCCAACTGAAAGCGTTTGGCTGTGTGGTCCTGATTGTAAACCTTCTTTAAATACTCCCACATATCTCTTGCAGTCTTGTACAGCCTCAGATTTAGGACAATCAGAGGATCAACAGATCCTAAAATCCATGTCATGACTCTAACATCTTTCACTTTCCACTGAGCCAATTTAGACAGTTCAGTAGGAGCTGGATCACTTCCATCTATGTGACCTCATAACTCTTTCCCCAGGACAAATAACTCTTTCCCCAGGACAAATAGGCGAAATTGAAATTCCCAGGCAGAATAATTCTTGCCTGTGAAGCGCACACTAAAAGAATCCGAGTTGCTAGTAGACATGGTGCCCCGAACACAGTAATAAAGATAGATAATACTAAATCCACCTCACCCCTAGTCCAAAAACAAGCCTACAACCAGCAAGCCCAAAACAAAAGGAGACCAAAATGAGAGTTTCCAGCAAGAACTGGACACGCCGACAGCCACTAATCACCACAAAATGAGAGTTTCTAGCAAGAAAGAAACTTCCTACCCTCAACAGAAACTGCCGAACAACAGTTTATAACCCACCAGAATTGTCTACACCTTCCTTTGAAGGTATCGACAGCCAAGGAGACCAACAGATTAGTCCCAACCCAACCCAGAAATCTCAGAACAGGTAATAGAAAGCTTTAATACCATGTAAATATCTTGGATTGAATGTCCTCGAGGCTAATTACAAGGCTGAATTGCAACCATTAACATCAATTTAGGCTAACAAACAAGGAAACAATAACTGTACAAGATATATACAATCATGCCATAAATAGATGATCTAATTATGGCTAAATATATGTTGTCCCGATTGACACAATCATGCCATAATTAGATGACCTAATTATGGCTAAATATATGCTGTCCCGATTGACATCCCATTGACAATATACACCCTATTTTAGGCATAAGGAGCATTCAAACCCCATCATTTTATATACGTACACATGTAGTCTCTAAATGTAGGTGTTAAATATGATCACATAGTGATACTTTATAATATATATTGAAATTGCACGTGATGGTGGTTCACGAGCTATGAGTGGAAGCTTGCCGGAGCTATATAATGAAGGCTATGTCCTACAGGAAGGGTGATTAGGACCAAATAAAATTTTTGTTAATTAAATCTAATTGCCTACTTAAACTAATACACCAATTAAACTAAATAAGGCAATGTAACTCTAAGGCTTCCAAGCCAATAGATGGTCCAATCACATAGACTATTATAAATGCGACATGTTAAGCAACCAGTCTATAAATGATAATGTACATGTGTGTATGGAATGTGCTAACTATTAAATCCTAATATTCATCTAATCATGCATACATATAATTTATCAATCAATCACACAAACATAATTAAATAAGTGCTCAAATAATAATCCCAAATACAACCATATATAGTGGTTCAGTTTCCCTGCTCCATTCCTAGCGGACGCACTCAATCCATGAGTGTACCGGATTTCACTATCGGAGGTTTTAAATAAGGTTCATCTCTAATCTTTACAACCCTACATAAGGACTTAGCGTACACTCTCATCGAAGGTTCCCGCAAGAGACTTTAGTTGATTTTCAATCGGCTAACTAACAACCTTGGTCCTAGTCGAAGGACTTATGTTTACACCCGCCGAAGGCTCCCATGGAGACTAACACGTACATACCCATGTCTAGTGAATTCGGCCCTACACAAGAGCCTAGGTCCTACACAAGAACTTATTGAGTTTGGGTTATAAACTCTTACCCTCAAATCCTATACAAGGAAAGAGAGTATGGACTAACTAAATGACACTTGTCGAATTGAGCCCCTTTGATGCGTCATCTTGGGTTGCTTGATCGATGCTCTCCTGTGCTTCAATCAACTCCCTTTTTGCTCCCCCGATCATTAATGCCGATGCGTTGCCAATGCCTCATCTCCAAGATCAAAGACCTTGCATGCGATGCTCCTTTGAGGTGACCAAGGTGATGGGAGGTTGGGTAGAATCTCCTACAACTAATGAAAAGTTGTAATGCCTAGGGGATACACCTAGGCGGGTGTTTTAGAGGGTTTAGAAAAGGATTTAACCCTTGGTTCAAGTCTAATATCTAGAACAAGGTGGAGACTAAGTTCATCTTTTTCATTGAGTTTGGAATCATCTGTTAAGTGATGAATCACAAAGAAGATAACTTAGATCTGGTGGTTGTAGAGGCTTGGAATATGGGATATGAGTGAGGAATATCCTAAACTTCTATTGCACAAAAAACCCATAAAAATGCCCAAGGTTTGTATGCCCTATATAAAGAAACCAAGTTTCAATGGAAAAAAAAAGGGGCAGAAAATGGCTGGTCAATCGATCGAACCGAGCCTTCGATTGATCGGGTGATCACCATAAATCCAGCATTTAGAGAATTTGTTGATAGACAATTTGGGCCATGTTCGATCGCTCAAGATCGATGAGCGATTGAACATGGATCGATCGACCAATTGATCGATGGAACCAATGAGTCTATTGTTTTTTGGGAAGTTTGGTTTAACAGTGGCTTGGGGACTTCTAAAGCTTATATAACAATGTTCAATAGGGGCTCCTAAGGCTAATGGATGATCAATCAAAGGTTTACGTATTAGGCCATAATTATCTAGAGGTTTAGGATTGTTTTAGGTCAAGGTCAGGGTCACCAAGGTACCTCATTTATCTGTTCTTTACTCCTTGATGCTCCACATCCTTTTGTGTCTTTGGTGTTTAGCGTCCAAGGGCTCAACCGACTACATGACACATGGACTCATATGATTGACAAAGAAGGTGCATAAATCACTGCACATTGACAAAGAAGGTGCACAAATCAGTGCACTAACATGTGTTAAAGATTTGTTAAATGATGCAGCCACGCAAGAATGACAGAACGCATAGTTATACGAAGAAGTATTGAAGCACGAAAAGTTAATTTGCTTCTCTTTAATTTCTCTATGGAAACAAACATCTAGTGTTGGTAGTGTCTTGGCTAAGCTATTTACAGTGTGCTTCAGCAAAAGAAATAGCTCGTATTTATGTAAGGACTTATACTGTTCAAAATCCATTTCCTGATTGCCAAGGGTTGGGTCAGAAGAAGCTAAAGAAAAACTCAAGGGACTTGGTGCAGATGAGGTATTTACGGAAAGCCAGTTAGAAGTGAAGAATGTCAAGGATCTTCTGGTAAAATTGTCAGATAACAATTCAAATAGTTCCATCTTTTGAAGTTTCTTTCTGCTGCTTTTTTAATTCACTGACATGCATAGGGTGTTCTACCTGAACCTGCACTGGGATTCAACTGCGTAGGGGGAAATCCTGCTTCCTTAGTCCTGAAATTTTTAAGGTGAAAAATACTAGCTGGAAGTTTTAAGGGAACTTTGTTATTTGTTCATAAACTAAGTTGTCTCTTTGAGGTGACAAATCTGTCCATTGCAGGCAAGGAGGGACTATGGTAACTTATGGTGGTATGGCAAAGAAACCCATCACTGTATCTACCTCATCTTTCATATTTAAGGTAAAGTTTTAAACATCAGTGCTTTGTGCAGCATCACCTTTGTGCCTTTATTTAAGCCATTATTAGCCTGACGTATGAAATCTTGACATCATTGTACTGTTAGATATAAATATCCTTCATTGTCAAGACCTTAGTTGTGGGAATGTCTGAAGTATCGATATGCCACCATGTACACCCTTGGGATATGTAAATATCATGGGAAACTGGCAAATATTGCATGCGTGGCCTAATATATCATCGTATGAGGGAGACATCGGGGACACTATAGGGAAACGATGGAATTTTTTAGTGAAACTTCAGGAGATGTTGAAAGATACATGATTACACACTTAAAACTCAACCATAAATATATATATATAGTAGTTTTCCATTATTTAGGGGACAAACAATGTGCTGTCAGCCATGAATGAGTTCATATCATTCAAATATCAAACAATTCAAGCCACGACTCACAAACAATACAACCAAATAATAAAAAAGAACAAAAATTTATACCTTGAGCGATTATAATACTGATGCTCCACATAATTAAAGTATTGTGCGTAGCTCATGAAGTTATGATTATAGTTGACAAAACATGAAGCACAACAAATTCGATTGTTCAGTGGGGAAGTGTCTGTTTCAATATGTTTTCAAGTATATATAGGTTGGAAGTAGGAGTGGGAACATTAACCCAAAGCACGATTTGAAGCGGGAGCGGCGCCTAGTTAAAAGGATAGGCAACTAAGATTATGATACTAGGCCATGTACTCTCTATGCATAGTACTCATCCTCCACTATTTGCATCAGTATGTTCATTGGTAGATACTGAGCAGTCGCCGTAATTGTCAGCATTGCTCGCAGTTGCATTGGCTGTGGTTGGATACCTCCATACCTAAATTCATATCCAGAATGCATCTGTCCATGGCCATACCCGTCTGTAATTGTAGGCATACTCATGACATAGCCAAAGTCGGATGACTGGGTATGGATGTCATAGCCTAGAGTCATTCATCCCATTGTTGCACGTATTGTTTTATGTATCATAACCATTATATGCATCGCGCCATTGGGATACAAAATCATCTATCAATATTGTTGATAATATCACACATATCGGAAAATGTATCATTATCTGAGTGAAACATTGTAGAACATTAGGAAAATGGTTGAATTTTTTAGTTAAACTTCAGGAGATGTTGAAAGACACATGATTACTCGCTTAGGACTCAAAAGGCTACAAATAAAAACTCCTATGCATGGTAGTTTTCCATTGTTCAGGGATTAAACCATGCACTGTTGGCCATCAGTTATACAATATATACAAAATGGGTTCATATCATTAAAATATCATGCAATACAAGTAATAAAACACAAACAATACAACCACATACTAAAGAGAACCAAAAATATACGTTGGCGACAAACTCACAATTCACAAGAAATTATAAGGCAGCTCAAAGTGTCATCCCTATCCCCACTGGGGCGGCCATGATACTGCTGCTCCACATATTGTCAGCATTGTGCCCAGCTCATTAGATGATGAAACCAGGCCCTGTACTCTCTAGAAAATGATCTTATTCATATCATCTTGTCATGGCTTTTCACATAAAAAAGAAAGGAAAATATTTTGATTTAGATAGATGGCTATGTATATAAATACATTGCATGCAAATATTTGATTACAACAAAATGCTAAGGCTTGGTTCTTGTTGCCTCATCTTTCTTTGCTAATTTATCTCAACCTAACCCATAAAAGCTTGTAATGAAAGAAGTAACAGATTAAGCGACTGAACACAAAAGAGTTCAAATGCCCTATCCAAAAGAGTCATAAAAATTCTCCCATTGCCCAAGCCTAACGCCTTTATTGGAGGCTTGCACAAAAATAGCCAAAATAATGCTCCATCTTGGATATAAATCCTAGGGGAGCTATACGGTTGGACTACCTGGGGAGGCAGTCTAATTGGTTGATAATCGAAGCCATCCGATTGGATTTTAGTTCACACAATCCAATCCAGCCATAGGTTTGGTCCCCATCTTTCTTCAGGACTATCTTGATCATATATCTTCAATTGGGCCAATTGGACCATTGATGTGGTTTAGACATTCAATATGGATGGTTGGATGGGCCTGATATCCAATTTGGATGGTTGATGTCATCCAGACCTTCTATATGGAACATTGGATGGGCCTGATCTTCAATATGGCCCTAGGAAGAGTCTGATGTGGGTCTGACATGCATTGTGAAGCTGTAAATGTGCTTGATCACTTGATTAACTGTCAATGGGAACTGTTCTACACATCGATCAGATGATTAGATCGCCTGGATGCATTTTTTTATTTCCCTCAGGCTTGAAGAGACATCTCCCTCTGTCCAGATTCGCCCTTATGTTACGCCTTCTTCCTCAGTGGTAGTTGACGATGCAATGCTACTCGTCAGATTGGCTTGGTTGTCATAAAGCTCCAAGTTGGCTCGATTGTTGATCAAGCTCCAAATTGGCATGCATTATTGCTTCTTTTGCCTCCACGAGCCAAGATCTTTGCTGTATCATCCATCTGGCAAGGATCCGTCCGTTCTTATTTCGTTCATACACTATTAACAGATTCATCTTCTGTGGGCTTTGCATGGGGCAGTTGCGGGCAAGTCTTGGAAAGCAGTTTGGTGGCTTGTCATAATGGGAATATTCCGGTTCATTTGGAAGGACCACAACATTCTATGTTTCCAGAACAAGAAATCTTCAGTTGATAGGGTCAATTATTCAGTGAAATGCGCTGTTTCGGAATGGGCCCCTTACGTTCAAGCAAATAAGACTGTTGATCTCTCTTTTTTGTTTTAGCCTATGTGTTGAGTTGTCTTCTTTTTTTGTCCTTTTGGCGGGTTTCTTAATAAAATTTCAGTTCTCTCTCTCTCTCCAAAAAAAAAAAAAAAACTAAACAGATTTATGTCAAGCTTGAACACAGTCCTTACCAAAATTTTCCAATCTAACAATCAAGTTTTTCATCACCTTTTCGTTCTTCTCG
This sequence comes from Magnolia sinica, assembly GCF_029962835.1. Lineage (NCBI taxonomy): Eukaryota > Viridiplantae > Streptophyta > Magnoliopsida > Magnoliales > Magnoliaceae > Magnolia > Magnolia sinica. Next base: position 14,205,566 of record NC_080588.1, on the reverse strand, counting down.
GTGTTTTATCCATCTGCTGTTTCAGAACAAGACTATTATTTTCTGTTCTTGTTTTTTTTCTAACCAATTCCAAAATTATTCCTATATCCAAACTACCACTTGGCGTTTTTATTTATTTTTTTTAAATAGTTTATTACCAACACATTTATTAAATAAAAATATTTTTTGAATAAAAAACTAAACAAGTTGTTAGCAATTACCATAAAGTAAATATTTAATGGGGAGTCTGTTACATATTTGTGTTGTTAAAATTATTAATTATTTGGATATAATTGCATCACTTATGACTAGTGTTTGAAATATTGGTATTGTGTTACGTATTGCATCCTTGGGATACAAATGTGTATCAGTTATTGCACTGGATATATCATTTGTATTGGGTAATATATCGCACTTTTTGGGAAACACAGGGAAACATTAGGAAAATTTTTGAATTTTTCAATGAAACTTCAGAGATTGTTAAAAAAGACCTTAATATACACTTTTAAATCATAACATCTCAAAAAAGAAGTGCACATAATAGGTTTCCTTTATATAAGGTCCTAAGCTACGCACTGTTTGGCTGAACTAATGCAGCTATATTCAAATTGAATGCATAACATTTAGAGTGTATGTGATGATCATTTCATCAAACGCTCCTAAATACTTCGAAATTAGTCTTAATGACAGCTGATTAAAGGGAAATCTTGAAAAAAATAAATATTTTAATTAAAAAATGAATTTTATTTTCCGAAAATTGACTAGGACTTAAACAAATCAGTAGATTAGCCCTCGTACATGCTTGATTTCATGTTTGGAGTGCAACGTTGCAAGCAATTTGGGAGAAACTGGGAAAATTTCGAAATTTACCCAATTTTCCCCAAATTGGGCCACCTACACTCAGATTTCAAAATTAGAGTGTATGTGATGATCCTTTCATCATATACTCCTAAATACTTTGAAATTAGTCTCAATTGATAGCTGGTTGAAGGAAAATTTTGAAAAAAAAATAAGATGGAGAACATGAAGAACCAATATTGAAATCAAAGATCTAACTCCATAATTTTTCATGCAAAGCATGAAGAACCAATGGATTTATAACCAATTGACCCTGATTTAAAATAATTTCGACAAAAAAAAAAAAAAGAAAAAAGAATCAGAAATTGAAAATGCTCACCGGATCGAACATGTGGGATATATTGGTACTACATGTGCGTTTTGTATCGCATAGGTGAGATACAATATATATCATGGGATATATCGGCCAACATCATAGGGCCTGTTTGATCTGGTGGATTTCCCCGTAAATGATGGTGAACTCACAGTGATTGCTTATAACAGGCGTTTGAAACGGCTATGTAATTTCAATGGCAGCTTGGGGAAATAAATGATCCTCAGTCAGAGGATACATATACTGTCCTTTTGTCCTTATTTTACTCTATTGGAACCTTGATTTACTGATCCGTACTGTTCACCTCAGGGCCACACCACATGTGAACCATAGGCCTAAATATTTTCTTGATGAAACATTTCATATGCTTCCGTTGTGACCTAAAAATAAATGGTTAATGAACGAATACAGTGATGGAAGAAATGCATATCAAACAGCCTGTTTGAATTCCGGTTGCAACTGGTGGTGTCTGACATACAGGTAAATTAGTGATAAGTACAAATTTACCCTTGTTTACTGGTAATTCCACCATATCAAACAGGCTTTTAATGTCTCCAATGTTTCCCTCATAGTGTGATACATATGATATTTCCTGATGTTTCTGCATCCCAAGGTTGTGATGCATTTGTGATATTGATAAATAAAACATTGTCGATGTATTGGTTGGACTGTCATAGTATGGAGTGGAATATGATTAGGACCTGTCATACTAATCATAGGCAGATGGATAGGGACTGACATGATAAGCGTAGGGAGATAAGAGGACCATTGTAAAAAAGGCCAAGAGTACAGATGGGAAGTGCTGTAAGGAGTGTACGAATGACCACTTCCTGTAGACATCTTGAAAATAAAGGAATAGACTGCTAAGGAACAGATTATTGCCTGGATGGTGTTGGTTGCAGGTATTTTAAGGACAAGTTGAAGGGACTGTCTGGTGACAGTCTATGAACATGTGAGGGCTGGGTATTAAGACTGAAAGCGGAAATTTTATGGAACAGTTTCTGGATTGGCTGACCGTGGATGGATTTTGGAACAATCTGGGATGGTTAGGCTAGTTTAGACTTTAGACATTGGTTTTAGGGTGGCTGTTCAAGTTTTAGAACATGGGCTGAGGTTAAGGGACCAGTTGCTTGACATGTTTTGGGTGTCGGGTATCGGATTAAAAGTTGATAGATTTGGAAAGAGAAATAGGTCAGATTATAGGCTGAAAATGGACAGATTGTGGGCACATTCTGGGAAGTGTTTGGTTTGTGCACAGGTTTTAAGATGGTTAAAGAGTGTTTGTGATGGGCTGAACTGTTTGGGGACAGTATGGGGACAGTTTGGATCATAATTGGGCTGTGTTTGGACTGTGCTCGAGGATTTGGGGTGGGTTTAGGGGCCACAGTTTCAATTTAGAGTAGAAAAGAGGTTTTTATTTTATTTTAAAGTTTAGGGTTAAAAAATGGGGTTACAGATTGGGATTTAGGGAAAATTAGGCTAGAATTTAATTAACTAGAGTCGGACTTTGTCTAAGAAATTAGGGATTTGCTATAAAATTAATAGCAAGGTAGGCGGATTATTGAGCTGAAATAAAAGGTTTCAGTTGGGGAATTATATGAAGAGCGGCTGCAGTTGAGGGTTTAGGAATATAGAGGTGATCTGATATAGGCTTAAGATTTGGTTTCAGAGTTCTGATTGGTAATTTGGGTAAAGGAGGATCGGATGGGAGTTAGTGTTAGATGTAAGGAAATTGGAAGAATAGGGTTTAGGATTAGGGGAGTTTGGGGATATTTTTGGGAAGGTGTGGTATTGGCTGACATCTGTGGTTATTGGGCATATTTGGGGACACGTTTCGGCCATCATTGCCTCACCTTATCTCCTGTCCATGGTTTTGGTGGTGTTACCTTTTGTTCTAGTATAAAAACCATCAGTTCCCTCCTAGCGGAAGGGTACATCAACTGAAGGGGTTCAATTTATTTATTTATTAATTATTATTGTTATGAGTTTTTTTATTAGGAAATATTGGATATTCCTACTTTTGTTACTTAAAGGACATTTGTCATATTGATTTATTATGTCATTAAAAGGGTAAGGGGGAGTCTGATGGGTGCATCATGTGCATGCCCCCCACCCTACGCACATATTCAAGGAGGGCCCCACTTTCGGTTCGAATCGACGATGACATCTTTGGAGGGCCTCACAGTTAGGGCTGTGCTATGGAGCATTGGAGTGAACCTGATCATCATATAGATTCTACCATCAGATCTCATGATCGTGGCCCACTACCTTAGATGATTTAGGATTTTGAGTTTTGACTATTATCGTTATTAGAAACATCATGAACGGCTTTGATTGCGTAGATTAGATATTATTTTATTTACTTCAGCTTTAAGTATTAGTGTGCGCGCATGGCGCAAGGGTAAAATTGTCTTTTGAGGTTTAGGGTTTTCTTATGAATAAGCAACCCCATGTAGGTATTTTCAATGAAGTTTATGAATAAAAATTATGCGTTTTTCTTCTTCTTTATCTCTTTGGGTTGAAGAATCGGATTGGGTGCAAAACCCTCCCTTCCTCAAAGGGCTAACTACTATGGTGCGAAGCAACAACCATCCCAAATCATCCCCACTTCTTTACACCCCACATCCATCATCTTCTACATCTCTCCCATCTTCAGATTCACCCTTTCTTGTACCCAAGTTCTCTTCTACAATAGATTTTCAGTTTCTGGCCCATTAGAGGGGCTGAAACTTCGGCAGAGCACCACGCACAAACTGTGCATCGGATTGACACGAAATTTGGCATGGAGGCAGTCCCACCCTGGCCGATCCTAGCCTAGGAGTCGCTTTTCGACTTTGTGGGCCCCACACACGTGCGGACGAGTGGTCCCGCACGTGCGTCCAGGGCCAGCTGCTGTCCACGCATGTGATTCATCTCAGGTTCTGTTTTCCTCTATTTTCCTTCTCTTTAGGCTTAAATCAAACCCCTTAATCCAAATCCCTAACCCTAAGAGTCCCAAATCCTAATTATTCTCAATTTTCAAACCTTAGATTTTCCCCCGAATTGAAACTTGGTGGATCTCTTGAATTAGAGAACAATCTTTTGCAAGAATGGATGACTCTAACAATCCTTTGGGTTTGTTTGGTTTATAATTTTAATTTGATCCAACCCTAAAATTGCATAGGCTTGGACCCCCATAGATTCCCCTTTTTGAATATTTGATCGTATGTAGGATGTAGAATTTTGTGATTATTTAAAACTGGTATAATCTCAGGCTTGATCTCTTGCATTCCATATTTAATTTTATGTCCTGCATCAGTGTCCTACCCTAATTTCGGCTCTCTTCTCTTCTCCTCTCTTTCTTCTCTTCTTTCTTTTGATCTACTACAATAGTCAATATATATACTATGATAGATTGAATTCATGCATTTTTTTTGGTCCCCATTTACCACTGTACTTTTCATGCAGGATCTTGCATTGCGAGGGTTCTGGTTACAGAAGTTGATGAGTACGGAAAATGCAAAAGATTGTAGAGTGATGATAGATTACCTTTTGAGTCTAGTTTGTGATGGGAGCTTCAAATATGAGTATGTTTTCTCCCCTATCACCTTTTAGTCTTGGAAGCATCATTCCAAAGCCTTGGTCAGCTCCACCAAACAGTTTCATCTTACTCTTATCTGGGCATTTTAGCTGGTTTGCACCATACTTAGGCTTTTGGTGGAACAGTTCAATCTGTGCTAAAGATCATTCAATGTGTGGCCCTTTGTCACACCGTATTGGGCCTGGTCCGCCAGCCTCATGTTCCTGGTTCATGACGGGTAGAAATGAGTTTGGGCCAGGCCCCAGGCTTGACTAGAATCAAGAATCTTGTCGAGCCTGCTCCTGGCCTGACACTTCTTCACTAGGCCCAGGTGCGAAGATGTCCAAACTGAGTATTGTTTTTTCCTTGAAAACCCTGACCATATTCTTTTACATTGCTGCACATCTAGACAGCATATGCTACCTATCATCTTGTGGTAGTTGCTATTGCTGTTCTTGTTATTGTTGTTATTAGGCATTTCTTTTAAACAAAGGAAAAGGAAACCCCCAAGGCTTCTCTCCTCACCTTGTGGTTGATTGTTAACTGAACTATACATCCTCTAATACATGCAGGTTGGAGATGGTTCCTTTCAAGGATTTCAATGTAGCACTGGATAGGGCGCTTGGAAAACTAGGTAGCCATCCAAAACAGGTTATTAAATTTTAACCTAATGAGCTATTTGCGTACATCTTCAAGAACATCTGCTTGGAACTCTGTTGAAGAAAGTGATGGATATGTTACTGTAAGTTGTTTGATGCTGTTTTGGCAATGGTTTTCTTGCAGTCTGCAGAGCTACCATGCTTCCACCATATACACCTGTTGCCCTTTGGTAATTCCAATAATTTGTTTGGTGGGCTCGACCTTGTATGGGCTGTTGCGGAAAAATCTTGTTGATTGGTCAATCCTAGTTGTTCATCCATTAGAATTTCACTTTGAATGTGCACACCTGTTGATGTTGGTTTGCTTGGATGTACCAGCACCATGAGGCAGACTGGACCATCCAGTTACTGGGATTTTTATTTATTTATTTATTTTTTTTAAAAAATAATTACAGCACGACTCATCGTCTGAATAGTTCCAATTAGTGATCCGGCTCTGCCCAATACATCGGCCTGCCATTCACATTTTCAGGAGGGCATTGTTTCCTGCCTTTTTTCTTTCTTTCTCCTCAGTGTGAGTCCCTCTGCTAAATAATATACTTAAACACAAAAGATGTAATTTCAATTAATAGGGAAACTAATCAAAGTCTAAGCTTGTTCTAACCTATATAACCGTGGGTTCTAGCCGTTGACTAGCTCTTACCAAGTTCAAAAACCCGAGAAATCAATTTGACTCAATGTTCAGTTGGGTTGGGTTGCCTTGAAGAGTCAAACTAGTCTTTATTGACACCGCTCATATCTAATAATTAATTTAATAATATAAACATTCTTTGTAGTTGAATAAAAATAAAATGTAAAAATTTAAAATTTAAAAAAAAATTGCAGAATATCAAACAGGAAATGTCTTACATTTTATAAAGACATTTTTTCAAGCGATTCGGTTGGATTTGTCGCAAGATACGTTGAGCTGATTGAGTCATCAACTCCTCTATAATCGAGTTTCGTGGCGACTTGGAGTTGACTAGGCCGAGGTTCAATTGGAATCACTGAGTTTTAGAACTACGGCCGTCGGTGTGTAACGCGCGCGCGCGCGCACACACACACACCCCCCTCTACATTCATTTATTTGAGGGACTAATTATATCAACTTCACATTTACATATTCATATATTGAATTTAACATTCAAATCCACCTCTACCTTTATGTCCACATTTTCATTCATTAAATTCAACATCTATAATTACATCCACTTTCACAATCACATTTTATTAATTCAATTCAACATCCACATCATCTTCATTCATTCAATTCGAACTCCACATTTACATCCACATCTTCATTCATTCAATTAAACATTCACATTCATAACCACATCTTCGTTCACATTTGCATTCATTCAATTCCATATCCACATTCATATTTTTATTTATTCAATTCATCATTCACGCACACGTTCACATGCACTTACACATTCATCATTCATCCATTTCATTATTCATATCAAATCCAACATCGACAGTCACATCCATATTTTTATTCATATAGTTTAACATTCACATTCACTTTTACATTTTTATTCATGCAATTCAACATTCATATCAATTCCACATTCACATCAACATCCATTCAATTCAAAATTCACTTTCACATCCATTCATATAGTTCTACACCTACATCCAGATGCATTCTATTTAACAAGCATAAAAAAAATGAGTACGTTCATTCCATTCAATATCCATTATAAAAAAAATTCACAATACTCGTATAAAAAATAGCCGCTCGAATGACATATACATTTAATTATGTATCTCGCGTGAAAACTGAAATTCCTATATTAGAATTTCTTTTTTTTTTTTTTTCAAATAAAATCTCTATCCTTAGTCTTTGTGTGGTTTATTTCGATACAAACTTCTTTGTCTTCATTGACATTGAGTCTCCCGATTTACTTGCCACCACCTATACATTATCTTCCACATTCATTCAATTTAACAATCATTAAAAAAAATGATGAGTATGTTCATTCAATTCATTATTCTTTCTAAAAAAAAATCACAATACTCTTAAAAATAATTAGTCCCTCGGGATGACTCATACAACTAATTATATGACTCATAAAAACAGAAAATTGAAATTGCCATATTGAGATGATTTTTTTCTCGTTTTCAAATAGAATTTTCCTTGTTGTCGGCCTCCTGATGGGTGGTTTTGAGATAACCTTCTTTGTTTTCTTTGAAGATGGGCCTCTTGGTCTGCTATCAATGACTAATGTTGTGCATGGACATTCATGGAGAAGTACACGTATAAAACAAATAAGAAATGCTAATGAAAACGTGAATGTAGATGGGGATTTTGAATTATATGAATAAAAATGTGAAAATGCATATGGAGTGCAATAGTGGATGTGAATATTGAATATGAATGAATGAAAATGTAAATGTGAATTTAGAATTAAATGAATAAAAATGTGAGTGTGGATATAGATGTGAATGTGAATGTTGAATTTAAGATGTGGATCTGGATGAATATGTGAATGTAAAAGTGGATTGAATGAAGATGTGAATGTGGGTGTGGATACCACTTGAGATATTTTAAAAATCACTTTGGAGGGGTGGGTCCCACTCGAGACATTTTGGATCTCATCTAGGAGGGGTGGATCCCACTTGAGCATTGTGGATTGCACCTGAGAGGGGTGGATCCACCACTCCCAGGTGTGATCCATAATGCTCGGGAGAGATCCACCCCCTCAGACACTCTGTAGTGCACATTCACTTCCACATGCACATGAACAAGCACTTACACATGCACAGTCACTCCCACATCCATATTCATGCAATTCAATATTTATGACCACATCCACATCCACATTTAGTTCCACATTTTCATTCATAGAATTCAACATTCACACACCCCAATCACTTCTACATCCACCTCCACAATTGCATTCATACAGTTCAACATTCTCATCCGCCACCACATTTTAATTCATGCAAATTGAAAAATTACATTAACTTCAACACGCACATACACTTTCACACTTGCACATGTACAATTCAAAATTCAAACCCATATTCACATGCACATGCATGCACATCCACAGAATGAGAGAAGATGTGAATGTTGAATATAATTGATGAGTATGTGTATGTGATTGCTAAATTGAATGAACCAAAGAGTGGATGTGGATGTGGAATACATGAAGTGGATGAGAATGTTGAATATGAATGGAAAAAATGTTGATGAAGGCTTAGAATTGACAAAATGCAAATGTGAGTGTGGATGTGAATTTGAACGTGCATGTAGTGGTGAATGTGAATGTTGAATTCAAGATGTAGATGTGGATGGAGATGTGAATATGTATGTGGATGTATATGAAGATGTGAGTTTGAATTTTATGAATCCTCCTGAGTAGTGTGGATCTCACCTAGGGGTGGATCCCCCCTTAGCATTGTGGATCTCACTTGGGAGGGATCCCCCTCTAGGTGAGATCCATACTACTAAGGAGATCCATACAATTCAAAATTCACACCCACATTCATATGCACTTTCACATGTGTATTTATATAATTCAACATCGATAATCACATCCACATGCACACCATAGAAAATGTTCACAATCCCAAGTGTAGGGTCGCAATATAGTAATAATCTCGATAAGAACGAGGTTGAATCCACAGAGACTGAAACTTGTACGTTTCTAAAATTAACTAGAAGTAATACTAGAAGAAGATGTAAAACTAATTCTGAAGTATTTGAGAGAGTAATTGCGAATAGAGTAATTAAAACTAAGAATTTAAAGGTGGGAACTAGGGTGTTAAGGATCCACTTGTAATGATCAGGGAGTCCTCTTGCTTGATTCAAGTAATCCAATTAGAATTGAAGTCCTATCCTATCCAATTGGAAAATATATCAATAAAACTAAATCTGAACTTTCATTGACCTAATTCTCAATGAAGGAGAAGTATAATAATTGACAGGGATTTCATCACCAAACCATGCTCGGGTGACAATGGCAAACAACAAAGTTTACCAATCCCATAATCTCAAAGCAGGAGAATTGTGAAGATTAAAAAGGATTCCATCACCCTACCATGCCCAAGGAACGATGGTGAATAACAAGACTTACTAATTTCACAATCTTAAATCAGGAAAAGAAGATACTCAAAGCTATTGCAGATGTACTATAATTTGAGTCACAATAAACCATTAAAAACTGAAAGTATTCCTTAAATATCAAATTAGAATCCATGGAGTTCAACATAAACATGAATCAAAGCAATAGAAACATCCCATCATGCTACAAGCTTCACCTCTTAGCCCTAGCTAAGAGGTTTAGCCAACCATAGACATGATTGGACCAAAGTCTCTTAAGAAAAACATGAAAACAACTAAGGAAGAAGAAGAAAAACTCTTGGCGATGGCTTCTCCACCATTTTGCTCCACTCCTTAAACCCTAGAAGATGCCTAGGAACATCTTAGAGAGTACTATTTATAGTTGTGGAACTCCAACTTTCGCACTTAGTTGGAAAACTCTAGAAACCGCCTCAAATTTATACAGTTTGCTAAAATAGACTTCACTCTGTGCAATTTTCCAAAATAGACTTCACTCTGCGCAATTTCACAAAATGACCCAGAGTTTCAGAATATGCTTTTTCAGAACGATTTCAGGATTCCTTTTCTTCACTTCAAATCTTTGATTCTTTTCATTTTTCACTTGGTTTTCTTAAATCTTTAGTATGTGAATTCTTCAATCTTGGTCTCCTAAGATCCATCCCTTGCCTTGGTGATTCTTGAGCATCGAATCCATGCTTTTAGCATCTTTTTCAATCCAAGCTCTTAAATTCACCTTGCAACTCAAACATGAGTAAAATAGAACATTAATCATTATCATGTTCATAAAACTAAGATATAAATAGAGGACAATATACAATATTTGACCCTCAACACAATCCCCAACCAGCATTTTACTAGTCTCGAGCAAAGTATCTGAAAAATATTTCGAGAACCAGAGGATAATTTCTATAAGGTCAAGTGGTTTTAAAAAAAAACAATCCAGATAATAGAATTCTAAAATAGATCATTGTTGTGCATTACATTCTCCTAAACTCTAGCACTCCGTAAGTTTCATAATCAAGTTCAAAGCATTAATCCTCCAATTAGAACAATTCTAAACATTGAATTGCATGTATGTATAATGAAGTCTAGACTTATTACAATCAAAGGTTCAATTCGTTACTTTCATGATAACATTGATAATTAAAAGAGCATTCGGGACAACCAAAACCTAAACTGAAACTTGCCTTACAATTCATCTTTTAGTTTCCTCTTTTATTCCTCTAGCTTTTGATTTTTCCATCGATGACTTTCATGTTATGTTAACCTTTTTAAAAATCTTTAATAGGTAGCCCTTTTCGACGACAACTATTTTTTTAGCTTGGTATTTTTTTTTTTTTCTTTTCAATTCTTCCCATTGAACATGAAGGACAAATTCCCCAGGTTGGTTCTTTCTATGCTTAATAATCATCAAGTTGACAATTCAATATCAAACTGACACTTTAATGTGTAAGCTCGATGTGACATGTGAAATCATGACTAATTAATGTTTAAAACTTCTAATCGAAGATTAATGAATTAGTTTTGAGATCTCTTAAATGACTAAACTCCAAGAGACATAAGGCATCAATATTAAACATTTTGCAATTCTAATTTTTTTAAAAAATTTCAAATTTCCACAATCTTTGCTTAAAGACTAAGAAAACACTGATTAGCTAGTCTAATCCACACTCCCAACCTAAAATCTACATTGTCCTTAATGTAAAAGAAATAAGCATGTAATGCAAAAGAGACAATAAAAAGAAAAGAGAAGTGATAGAAAGATAATACCTGAAGAAAGAATTTTTTAGGCTTTTCCAATGATCTCAGTGTGAAGATGGGTTAGCACAAAAGACTCAACAGATAATAAGCAAATTATCCTAAACAGCGGAAAACAAACTATCCTAGCACAAAAGACTCAACAGACAATAAGCAAACTATCCTAAATAGGGGAAAGCAAACTATCCTAAAACAGCGAAAAACAAACTATTCTAATCTTAAATTCTTTGAAAGCAATAAACCTAACTAGGAAAACAGGGGAAAACTACTCAGTCATGTTACAAGGTTCCTCCTCTAGCCAATATCTTGATAAATTTCTCAGTAGGTTTCTCAACAAGATCATCTAAAAGCCTTTTTTGCAATAGGCTTGGATGTCTTGGAGCATGAATTTCAGAGAAGTTTGCGGACCTCAGTATAAAGTTTCTTTTTAATTTCCTGAGGTGTCCAAAGTACAATTGATTCACCTGAGATAGAGAAAGTTTCAGAATTAGCGCAATATGGTGAATCAGGGACTACAAGTAGATAAAATTCAGAGAAATTCTCAGTAGGTGATGTAGTCTCAACATATTTCGAAGTTTCAGACTTCGGTTCAACTTTCAGCTCCTCCTCCCTTAATGGTAAACATTCAAGATCTGTGAAAGGAGGGGTTTCAGAATAAGGGTTCTCTCGGTCAGTAACAACCATTGAGGTATTGTTTTGTAAGGCATCCATTATTTCTTTTATCATGAGATCATTTGAATCTTCAAAATATGCCAAGTGATCTTTCAGAGAGTTGAGATAGTTAGTTGAGAGGCTTATTTTCCAAATTGAGGTTTGTGATGATATGACCAATGATTCCTTAGTCTTCTCTTAGAATAGAGGGAAACATGATCTCTTGCTCTTCACCTTGGTGACAACCAATTGTCATCGGATAGATCTCGCCTGCCCTGCATAGACAGATTGTGGATCAGTAGGCGCATTAACGTGAAGATTCTGCTCATTGCTACTACTCAGTAGAGGCACTATATCGTCAAGGGTTGACAGCTCAGATGATGGCCTTAACCGGGTGGTTTCAAATTCCAGAGTCATATCGAACGACTTGTCCATCTCCCTAGTCATATTATAATCTAAATCAGGGGAGTGGTCTACACACGCCTCAAAAGAGCTGAAAGGGTCGATTGGAAGAGGCTCATCCTCCACATTTAAATCAGGTGTGTTAGATGGGTGGAATAGATCATTATGGTCGACAACTTTCTATACCTTGTGATCACTTTCCTGAACCATAATTGAAATCGATTCCAGTGAATCTTGGGCTGTAAACTCATGATTCGTATCCTAATACTTATCATCTTCCAATTCAGTACAGTTCAAAAGTGGGATGAGATCACTTTTCTCACACTGTTTTTATAGGTTGATTTGAGGCTAGAATAAACTAGCCTCTTCTTCCTCATTGAAGTCAAGTGTGTCATATGATTGTAGCGTGTCAGTATCATTATATTTGAAAGACACCCATGTCTCTTTATCATTCCTTTGGACATTCATCGAGATCAACTCTTTGGAAAATCGAAACGTATGCTCATTAACACAATCCAACTCTTCATTCTCAATTTCAGTATTCTCCATAATCGCATCACGTGAACCTAATTGTTGTATATCTTTTATAAGTTCTTGAAATCTTTGGAGTGTGTTTTGTTGGATGAGCTCTAGAGTTTGTGTGGAATTCTGAAGTGAATTCTTTTGGATCGTTTCTTGTTGGATCTCAGAGGTATAAGACCTAAGAAAATTGTCACCATGATGCATTGTTGATTCAACTTCCCAATGTTGATGTTTCCACCGATTATAAGTAGGGAGTTGAGAATGAAGATTGGATTGGATTGAGGCTGGGGTGAACTAGCCTCCTTTAGGTTATCAAGGCACGATGCAAGCACTTCTATCGTTCTTCTAATGCTAGCAAAATTGACTGTGTAACCCTGAAGTGACTCCTCTTGGATCGTTTCTGGTTGGGTTTCAAAGGTAGAGGACCCAAGAGAATTGTCATTATGATGTATTACTGATTCATCTTCCCAACATTGATGTTTCTATTGATCATAGTCATACGGGTCATAGGTGGGAGAATCTGGTGGTTGTTGGTACATATTATCACCCATAATATAATCTCTAATTGTTTTCTTCTTATCTGATGGGTGATAATAGTTCTCACTCCAATGATAACCTCAACAATCACGTACTATTTTCTTAATCCATGGGGTGTAATTGTTCTCCCGCATATGATCGCGTAAGAACTTCTTAACCAGTGGAGTATTATATTCCGTTTAGCTCTCGATAATGTTTTCAGAAAAATTTTAAGATGTAGGTTGTTTTCTAACATAATCATCTGATAGCTCGCATTCTCTAAAATTAGCTCAGCATATTGACGTTCCCACTCTTGCATATACATTGTGAAACCCTAATTCTGAATCTAATCTAAAAATAGAATAAAAGAAAAATCCTACAGCAATATGAAAAGTAAGTAGATGAGAAGTTAGAAGGAGCTTACCGATTTGGAGAGTTCTATGTTAGGATCCTACAAAACAGAAAACAATGTTAGTTTCTAAAAACAAATCAGAAAAAACTATAACCTAAAAACAAAACAAAAATTTAGTCCTAAAAATAAATTAGTTTCTTAAAAAAAAAAAGTTTTTAAAAATAAATTGTGAAAGTTTCTAAATCTAGAAATAAAAAGAAAAGTTAGTTTTTAAAAGCAAATTAGGAAAGTTTCTGAATATAAAAATAGAAAGAAAAGTTAGTTTCTAAAAACAAATTAAGAAAGTTTCTAAATTTAGAAATAGAAAGAAAAGTTAGTTTTTTTAAAAAATTAAAAAAGTTTCTAAATCTAGAAATAGAAAGAAAAGTTAGTTTCTAAAAACAAATTAGGAAAGTTTCTAAATCTGGAAATAGAAAGAAAGAATTAAAAAGAAGTTACCAAATTAGAGGTTTCTATTTTGGGATCCTGTAGAAGAAGAAGGAAAGTGAATTAGTTTATAAAAAAGAACTAAGAAAGCAACCTAGTTTCTAAAAAAGAACTAAGAAAGCAACTTAGTTTCTAAAAAAAGGAAAAGGAAAGTTTCTAAAAATAGAAAGTTAGTTTCCAAAAACAAAAAAAGGAAAGAAAATTAGTTTCTAAAAACGGATTAGGAAAGTTTCTAAAAAATAAAAATTAATTTCTAAAAACAAATTAGGAAAGTTTCTATCCTAGAATTAAAAAGTAAATTAGTTTCTAAAAACAAAAAGTGAAAGTTTCTAAACCTAGAAACTGAAAGCTAAGTTAGTTTCTAAAATAATTCCAAAAAAACTCTAACCTAAAAATAGAAAGTAGAAAAATCTTAATCTTAACTTAATTTCAAAACTAATCAAATCAAGAAAATGCAACTGTCAATCCCCGGTAACGGCGCCAAAAACTTGTTCACAACCCCAAGTGTAGGGTTGCAATGTAGTAATAATCTCGGTAATACCGAAATCGAATCCACCGGGACTAAAACTTGTATGTTTCTAAAATTAACTAAAAATAGAACTAGAAGAAGATGTGAAACTAATTTTGAAGTATTTGAGAGAGTAATTGTGAATAGAGTAATAAAAACTAAGAATTTAAAGGTGGGAATTAGGGTGCCAAGGATCCACTTGTAGTGATCAGGAAGTCCTCTTGCTTGATTCAAGTAACACAATTAGAATTGAATTCATATCCTATTCAATTAGAAACTATATCAATAAAACCAAATCTGAACTTCCATTGACCTAATTCTTAATGAAGGAGAACTATGATAATTGACAGGGATTCCATCACCAAACCATGCCCAGGAGACAATGGCAAACAACAAGATTTAGTAATCCTATAATCTCAAAGCATGAGAATTGTGAAAATTAAGAGGGATTCCATCACCTTACCATGCCCAAGGGACGATGGTGAACAACAGGATTTACTAATTTCACAATCGTAAATCAGGAAAAGAAGATACTCAAAGCTATTGTAGATCTACTATAATTTGAGTCACAATAAACCATTAAAAACTGAAAGTATTTTTTAAATATCAAATTAAAATCCATGGAGTTCAACATAAACATGAATCAAAGTAATAGAAACATCTCACCATGCTACAAGCTTCACCTCTTAGCCATAGCTAAGAGGTTTAACCAACCATAGACATGATTGGACCAAAGTCTCTTAAGAAAAACATGAAGACAATTAGGACCTGTTTGGTTTTCCAATTACCACGGTAGTTGGTCGTAAAAACATCATAATTACTTTTTACATGTATTACCAATCATTGGAGCAATACCCGGATTCTGCTTTCCCACGCTTGTTTTTTGCAATTTTTTTGGGTGTAATAGACACTAACTCAGTAAATGCGTGTTTGGAAAAACAGTGTAGTAATCACGTCAGTCTGTTTTTGCGCTTATGCTGTCCACCATTTCAGTTATATAGCAACTCAAAACGGCTGTTTGAATATTTTCATTATATTGCTGAATATCCAACGTGCCCGGAACATGCACATCGGATGACTCTAGTCAATTATGACTGGGACCCATTTTTTCTACAGAAAATTCAAAGAAATCGTTGATCCAATCGTACCAAACAATTGGTATGATGTACTAATCAGGTAAAATGACTTCATTTTGTATCAATGTGGGATCATATTAGTATGATCTTCCAGGCACGTTTTTCGGGCCACCGCAATGGAATTGCTTCATTTCTTGAAGAACCCTTATGTGGTGGAACAGATGCTGATCTTTTTGGCATATTGTCTGGTCCACAGCACCAATTGAAATGCACCAAAACTGTAACGTCTCGGAAAAATTCGTACAAAGACCTGAGTACCACCTCAGGCAGAAATCGCATAGGACCAAATCCTTTAGAAATTAGGCGGGAATTAATTAGTGCTAAACTAGTTTATCTATGAAATTAGCACTAACCACTTTAAATATGATCTGCAAGACCCAAACCGTACAGTATCATTGACGCTACATTACCCTGAAATCTAGAATCCATCCTTAAACCCGGTTCCTCTCGGGAGCACATTGAAACTCCGTATCGGACCTAGACTACACGTCAAAAGTCCGTTAACTACAAAACTATAAAGTTATGACTGCATTACTGGACTTGACAACTCCCACGAAAATCAAGTCTTAATTGTGTCTACAAATGCACAACTTGAGTCCGGAGCAAAGTGTGTGAGAAACGTGAATATCTTTAGAAATAAAATCCGAATTTAAGTAATCTGAGTCGTGTTGCTTGCGCGCCAAATATAAGGATTCATACCATCAGAATCTGACCCAAATACACCCTCAGATTAGGGAAAATGTCCCATGCATGGCCATGTACTTGTGGCCCTGATCGAGCGACCGTGATCGTTGAATTGAAACTGGTCCGCCATGGCTGATCTGTAAACCTGATCGGAACAAAAACTCAGCCTAACTTAGATCCAATGTCAGGGAGCTCAAGTCCGACCGCGCATGGAAAAGAGGCCACCAGAAGTGCTCCGATGAGCTGAAACAGACGCCATTTGGATATAACCTAAGTATACCTTGGCCCTGGGGCCATTCCCATCAGTTCTGGGCCTATATAAGGGCCTTAAACTCTCTCTCATATTCCATATGAATTCTAAAACCCTAAGAAAGAGAGTAGAGGAAAAGGAAAGGAAAGAGAGAAAGTGAGAGTGAGAGTTGGAGATTTATCTTGGGATTCAATCCCATTGCTCCTCGGGTTTAACTACCGCTTCTACATCGCTATTCCAGTGATTCCGACTCCGTACTTAGGTAAGAAAATCTAACCCTAACCTGTTATAAGATTTCAAACGTTGTAAGTGCTGGAATAGCTAACCTATTTCATACTGTAGGTCGCCAATCCGCCGTTGACAAAGGCTAAGTGTCTAAAACGAATCCGTTACGCGTTTACCGGCATAAGGTGCGGACTATAAATATTTAGGTTATGGTTTTCAAGGCTTTCAATGTTAGTTAATGATTTATGACTGACTTGAATTGCTATCACATGCTTAGACACGTCGTTTCCCGCACTTTACACATATATATGAATTATGTTGAATATAGTATATTCTTGTGTTTGTTGATATGATTGCATGAGTATGGAATTTGGATTCGCGCTTACCATGATTATACGTCGTGGATATATGGTTGTTGTATATGTGATAACTCCGTGGTGAAAGGGTTTGCCCTAACACCTGTTATAACCAACATACGTTATGTATGTTGAAGTGTGTAGACTAAGTGTTTGTTGAAATGTCTGAATGAATATGGAATTATGATTAGTACTTGTTATGATGGATGTTGGTAATATATGATCGTTGTATGTGTTGCAACTCCTATGTGAAAGAATTTGCTATAATATACATCTAAGTAAATTAATCTATGTATATGGTATGTGTAGTGTAAGTGTTTGATAAAATGCCTGTAAGAGGAAATGCTTGTTTAAATGTTTGAAATGAGTGTTGAGATAGGATTCTCAATCCCATTCTCTATAACTATAGTTTCCTTTATGTAACCTATCTTCCTATTATGTGATTTATGGAAGTAATGCCTAGGTAAAATAACATGGGTAGTACGTGTTTCATGAAATGCTAAATGCTTGAAATAGTTGAACTATTGTGTAATGCTGCTATGCATATCATATGCGATATATAAACTGCAACTGAGTGTGATTGGGACTATGACTTAGTCCAGGCAATCGGTAACAGATCTCGATTAGGTGGCTGAGGTTGTTTTCACCATACAAGACACGTTCGATGAACCCAAGTCATACTTTGGTTGTCGGCAGTGGTTAGGCCACACGGAGTGCTTACGCCCTTCATGTCGATTAACTCGAGGAGCACTCGTACTAGTCAAGTTTGTCAAGTAACCTGATTGACCCGATGTATGTTTACCATGTATGGACGCTATTGCTTGAATCTAAGGTACCAAACTCACCAGTGAAAATCCCTTTAACTTTGGTACCTCGATCTACCAAGACTCATGAGCCAGGTATGGTGGTATGAGACATCGTAGTTGAGCTGTCAGCCTACGCTGGGGTGACAAGCCTCCTCGTAGTGTCCAGTGAGTAACACAACCTCGTGAGCCGAATACGGTGGTATGAAACACTGTATTCGAACTGTCAGCCTACACTGATAAGGTGACGAGCCCTTTGTAGTGACCTCGAGCGTACTCTAAGACTGCGTAGAGGCGACGAGCTTTTCCGTAGCAATAAGAGTACAAACTATGCCTATACTGATAAGGTGACGAGCCCTTTGTAGTGACCTCGAACCGTAACATCGTATGAGATTTACTAGGATTGACGACCCTAGAATGGATCATCGTTCGAGAATTGATATAAGAGAGGTACCTTAGCTTCCCAATCCTGCTGTATGAAACGGACTAATAAGAACTTGGTAATCACGTTTATGCACCGCACTGTATGTGCTGTTTGGCGTTGGGCAGGGCACTGAGGAAGTGACTGATATGCGTGACCGTTAGATGAAGATCGCAGAGGGAGTGCAGGCGAGGGCATGCATCATTTATACATACCATTCTTGCATTAATCAGAGTACTTAGGATTGTTTGATTGTATTGTTTTATCATTACTGGTTGACTGAAATGAGAATATGTTAACCTTTGCTTTATTGTTCCACTGAGTTGATCACTCACTCCCACGTTACAGGACGATATTTTAAACACCAACCAAACTCTATCTTAGTTATAGATGGAGACCTGACTGATGAGGCAGAGATGGATTTCGCAGATGATGATGATGCTTTCTCATATATGCAGTATTTAGGCAGGTTTACATAGACCGCTCTGATCGGCGGGGCTTCAGGGTTATACTTGTAGTGGACTATTACATTTTTGTCATTTTGTATTTTGAAACAATACATATATTTATTGACCTGGCAATGCATACATGCTTTGGGGACCTATACTGATTTATAAAGTTATACATCTTTGAGTCAGTCTTCCGCTTACGTATTACAACTGTCCCTGGATTATATTTTGCTGATTTTGCTTAATCTTATTCAAGTTTTATGCACTAATACACACAACATTTAATCATCATTAAATATGTTACATAAGTGATGCGTTGGAACTCGGGACTTAGACTTCTACTCGACCCCCGATTTTCAGGGCGTTACAAAAACATAATTCAGCTGTCTACCTGATGGACCTGTTTTAAACTAGAATGGGTAATGTTGACATATCAACATCTGAAGCTTGATGTCCCAAAGAGTCATAAATCAAGCTTACCGTCCATCTGGTGTTGCAAATGGACTCGTTTAACGTTAACTGTGGACAAAGCATAAACATAGAATCTTACATATCCTCCATAATAGTGCAATTTATCTACATATAGTCAACCTGTGATGTAAATGGATGAAGATAGAGACAGTACACTATCATGTAGACGTAAATGAAAGATCATATACCCCTTGTAGTAGATGTTGTAATATAGGTAAGATCCATATACTGACTTAATATGGTTTACCTGAAGGAGCCATACAAAAAGTATTCCAAAATCATTATAAATGTCCAAAACAGTCAATCCAAAGTATATGCGTCTCAACCAGACAATCCAAAGTCCAAAACATTGTCCAAAACAATCCTTCAAATATTTACATACATCAACCTACTTAAATGTCCACTATGTCCAGCCATCATTAATGCCAAGTCATGAGCTAAACGGTGAGGATTAGAACCAGGTAGACAAAGATAATCCTAATCAGGGCCGAAAGTGAATTCGTTGATTCTTCATCAACTTCCTCCTGCATGCAGTTCCCACTAGTAGATGGACAGTAGGATGGTGCAAGAGAAGTCGGTAGATGATTCATGGAATCGGTCACAGAACGCCGTCCAAGCGTCGACCCGCGGCTATCACGATCCTCTTACTTTTCCCGTATAGATGCATTTGTAAGCTCTAAACGCTCGCAAAATTTTGTCCATTGGAAAACTGCCTCTGATGTGGATTTGCAGCCACGGAAGCAGGCCATTGAATATCCCTCCACCTATTCTCGGCACTCCTCCCAGGTATAGTACATCCCAGGACGACGTGCATTGAATACAACATATATCTTTTTAGGCATCTGCACATATTAGTAAATATCTTTGTAGAACGTCTTAAATATGATAGGATATATGGAACATACCAATATAAAAACCACAACCCGTATGCATTTACTGTAGATAATACCTAAGATAACAATGAAGATTACATCATTCCTGATGTTGTGACTATATAAACCTGCATAGTTTGTACGTATCTTATGCAGATATAAGCAGCATAGTCAGAAGTAGTATGAAATTTACATCTAAATTAAGAACAGGCAATACGGTTTGAAAGGCAGTGAGGATTAAGCATTAAATATAGGCCCAAATCCAAAAAATTAAAGTTATCATCCAAAAATATCCACAGTAATCCAGCTACTATTCAACACAACTAGCAATATAGCAGAAGCAGTAAAAAGTAATGTCCAAAAAACCACAAGCAGACAGGCCAAGGCTAACACCCATCAACTAGGTGGAGAGTACTGTGATCAGTCAGATGACTGATCCGGGGAAAACAACATCAACACAAAGTCCAACCTCCTATGCTCTGGTAGGGAAAGGAATGAGGCAGATTGTTGTTCATCCTTGGATAATATCGTTGTTGTGCGCATGATCTCATGACCAATCAGCCCCTCAATTTGCTTCAGGGCTGATACAATCTACGACATACGTACATAGTCCTTTCCTTGCTGTATGGTTATAGCCAATGACTTGACAACTTTAGCAACTTCACTAATTCCTTTGCCTATGACGTCGCAAGGGCGATCCATTCTTGCTCTCTTCCTTAAATTGGATGTGCTGCCTGTGTTCACCAAGTTGTTCCCGTTTACGTTTGGACTACGGTTAGTATGACTACTGTCACCACTCTAAAACGACCACCTGATATTATGTGCACTGTCCCCTACATCGTCACTCGATAACACAAGGGTATCGTCATTCAGATCAACTGAGGCTGTCGGTGAAATGTTAGGATCCCTAAACCTTCTCGAAGGCACAAAAATCTGCATGTTTCCTGTTGCAGCACGCAATCCAGTAGCTCGGTCATTGCCAAATATATACGTAAGATCGTCGTGCTACGCACCGCCTTCCCCCAAACATGTTATGCGTATGGATGTGACTATTGACATATAAGCGAAGTAAAATCAGCATTAGTAAACAAACATAATATATGATAGGTACAAGTAATGTTTGGAAATATTTTGTTGATGAACCAAAAGAGTTAATGAGTCGATATTACTCTCACCCTTAAGTAATCTTCCCAGACATCGTCTGGAGTGACCACTAGCTTCTTGTCATCATCCCAACCAAACCCACTGGCGTTGAGGGTGTCCCGAACCTCGAAGTACAACCTCTTCAACATGCAGAGGCAATTCCCAACATGTTTCTCCTGAACTGATATCTCTAATGCATTCCCCATAGTCTCCACAACCGTTTTGTATGTTTCCTTCTTAAATCTATTAGTACTCTTACGACCATTTGCGACAACATCCATCAACGTATCTATAGGGCAGTCATCCATTTCATCGGTCCAACGCATTACACCACTAGAGAAGGAATTTTCATCAAGTGATTTTATTTTATATTTCTTAGGTGTGCTTCTTAGTGTAACACACGGCTCTTGACTGGTTTGTTTCATTGGGGTTTGTCACACCTCGAACTCGGAAACCGGGCTCACAAAATTTCCGATCGCTGAATCCGGCGTCGACAGCCTCCATAGAACTCCATTCTCGGCTCCTGGCACCCATTTACCAGGTTCCGATCCTGGGATCCTACAACGAGGATTTCCAATATCAATTTAATTCGTAATGAGTATAACCACAAGCATAACCCACGAACAACAACGATAAGAACACCATCACAAAATTCACTAATATAATCATTTGAGTACAATGCTGAAAGGGAAATACATAAATCGTAAATCAAGCTCCAAAAGATCGCTGCATGCTCCAAGCTCAACACTGCTGCACCCTAACATCACCTGCACGCATCTATTGTGAATAAACTTATAGAAAGCTTAGAGGGTGGTGTAAGTGTGTGCATAAGGTAAGTGCCAAGTATTCAATACAATGCCATCATCATACAAACCGGAAATACTAGTAATCTGTAAATCGTACAATATCGGAATAAGTAGAAATACTGATAAGATCATGAATTATCTAAGTAAGTAGAAATACTGACAAGAGCAGGAATTATCAGAGTAAACAGAAATACTAACAAGATCATAAATCATACGATAACAGAGTAAGCGAAAATACTGAATAGTCCATGAGTCAAACCATATCAATGTACACAACACAGGTCAGCTATACAAATAAGGAGCCAAATATCAGATGCCGATGATACAACGCAATCTACAGTTCTTGATGAGTTCACGTATAGCGTCAGCCGTACCTAGACCATATAAATGCAGAAACACAGTAATCCAAATACCATAAGCCATAGATGTAATGCAATATGCGGTGCGAATGGAATGACCATGCTGAAGTGTGAAGTCGGGATGATAGTACGTAGTATCGCAGGCTACGGGGTCCACCACAAGGGACTTCTATCCAAACCACTCCCATACCTAAATTTGGATAGTCAGACTTAATGTGGTAAACTCCTGATCTCAGGTTAGTTGCGCACCCCAACCGAAATCCTGGCCATTGCGAAGGCACACGTAACAAATAGTTACGCACCACTAACCCGAGTGGATAGTGAATGAATGAATGTATGAATGAGTATACAACTCCTGCTCACTAAATCCACATATCAATATGGTTCATCTCTGGGATCATCACCGGGGTTTAGTACACTCCAAATAGCACTGTCTCTCTCCTAGCAGCATAGTCCAAGTGAGCATAAGAAACTTCACTATCCGCCTGACCAATAGTCTGCCAATACCTATCCGGCACGTCGATAGTGGACCCATTTACGAGCTAGTCAAACTCAGCCTAGTATTGCCCCTACCCTCGGGCGGGTAAGGCCACACCCCCTCCTAACCGACCACGACACAGTGGGAGATGTGGCCTCCTGGTATTCGGAACTTGGGCGCTCATGTATCTACTCGGACTCGACGTTGGGGCGTCTCCTGGTCACGGAGGTTTAAGGATTTTAACCCAGGAACATCTATGGCGCCCGTATGCTAAAACCAAATATTTTCGGTGTCCCATTTGGCCATCCACGATATGCCTGTAGAGGCTACGGCCCTGATGTCGCTAGGGCGTACAGTAATCATAATGCGAGATGCATGAGTCATACAATCCAGTCATGCACCAATCCTGCGCATACCGCGTGCTCATGTGAGATAACCTCCGCCTATCAGGGAGTCTTATAACTACATGCTCAATGGCATATGCAATGATTAACCACATCTCATAACAAACATGCAGATGATGCGTATAGGCATGTATCATGATGCTATGCTGTCACATACTCATAACTGGTATCAACAACCGGCATCGACAATCGACCTCAATAATGTGGACATTTAACCAACATTACCCTCAACAAATGGCCCACATAGTGCCAAACATATAATGGGCCCATGGCCTCACACAAAGGCCTGATATAAAACACAATGGTTCTTACTCAAGGGACACATATGCACAACAGGCGAGCCCTGCTCATGGGCCTAACATACATCACAATGGGCTCCTTCGCCTGGCCCCCAAATGCATCACAATGGGCCTCATCACCTAAGCCTCAATATACATTACATTGGGCCTTAAATACGGGCTGGATACACATCACAATGGGCCTTAAATACGGGTCGGATACACATTACAATGGGCCTTAAATACGGGCCGGATACACATCACATTGGCCTCGATAATCGGAATCGGCAATCAGCCACGATAATCGAAATCGACAATCGGCCACGATAATTGGCCTCGATCAGTAATCAGCCTCGATAATCGGAATTGGCAATCAGCCATGACAATCGGGATCGGCAATCGGTTACGATAATCGAAATCGATCGATAATCAAAATCGACAAATCGGTCACGTCAATCGGGATCGATCGATAATCAGAATCGGCAAATCGGTCACGATAATCGAAATTGGTCGATAATCAAAATTGACAAATCGGTCACATCGATCGAAATCGGCAATCGGTTACGACAATCGGGATCAATCGATAATCAGAATCGGCAAGTCAGTCACGTCAATCGGGATCGATCGATAATCGGGATCGACAAATCGTCCACGACTATCGGAATTGGCCTCGATGATCGGTCGATCAAGACTTAAGGGGAGGTCACATTGTGAACATTAAACCATCATTGCTCATCAATGTGCTCATTTAACCAACATTACTCCCAAAGGGTAGCCCTCATAGGGCCAAACATATAGTGTGCCCACAGCCTCGCACCAGGGCCTAATATACATCATCATGGGTCTCAATTGCATCAAATAGGCCGATCAAATGGGTTGAATCAAATAGGCCGAATCAAATGGGCCGATTCAAATGGGCCGGTACAAATGGGTCGAATCAAATAGGCCGATCAAATGGGCCGAATCAATTGGGTCAGTTGAAGGGGCCGAGTCGAATACATCATGCATTCATTGCAAGGAATCATTATGGTGCATAAAAAAAATGAGTCATATCCAAAGGATCATATGGACCATGCCACAAATGACAATGGTGACAATGATTTCCATCTTTATATTTCTGGTGGGCCCACCATAGTATTTATTTTCCATCCATACTGTTCATAAGGTCACAAGGACCTAAACAGGGAAGAAAAATAAATATTATATTGAATCAAAACTTCTGTAACCCAAAGGGGTTTCAAGGGTGGGCATTCAACACCACTGTTTTCTGTAGGATTGTCCACTTGATATTAGATCTGTCTTATTTTAGTCTCAAGCCCAAGGATGAGTTCACCAATTGTATAGACGGTTTGGATAAAACACACGTGGCATGGTGGGCCTACGACCAATCTAATGGACGACTTGGATATCGACTACATACATAAAAAAGAAAGGGGGGTCCACCATCCCACCATATGAACGGTGTGGATAAGACCCATGCATCACGTGTGGCCCCTCAAAATTGGATGGACGGTAAGCATACAGCACACGCATCATGGTGGGGCCACATGCACGTCAAATGGATGGACGGCAAGGATACATCACGGTGGGCTCCGCCCGTAAGATGGACGGACGGCTTGGACGTCATGGCTGCTGCACCGTCCAGCAACTGGACGGTGCAGATGTAACATACATCATAATGTGGTCCACCTTAACATATATAATATAATATAATCATATCATATAATATATTATATTATATTACATTATATTATAATCTGACATAAAGAAAAACCACCGTCCAGAGAGTGATGATCTGGACGGTGCAGATCTGATGCTTATATCGTGGTGGGTCCACACGTGTGACCCACCTCTCATTCATATATGCTATATTATATATATATATATATATATATATACAATAATATAATATAATATACTACAATATCATGTAATATAATATAATATAATATGTACAGGAACCATGAAAAGCCACCATCCAGGCCCCTGTATGCTCTGGACGGTGTTGATCTTATGCATAAATCACGGTGGGTCCACACGTGGGAGTGGCCCACCATGCATTTATTATTAATATAAAATATTGTATTATATGATAATATATATCATATATATGTATGCATACGTGGAGTATCAACGTCCGACGGGCAGTCTGATGAATGGACGGTCTGGATGGGTGGTTAGATAAACCGTATACAGCAGATGGGGGTCCGCAGTCACCAAATGAGTGAACGGTTGGATGGCATATGTAAATTCATGAAAGGCCCATCTGGACGGTGGGATACAAAACATACATTAGGGTGGGTCTGGACGACCTGTTGACGTCCCCAGCAGTGGACCCACATATCTTGGCGGCGTCAATACACCAGCCATGTGCTAGTGTGCGGTACCCAGCAAAACTGCTGGATAGGTGGGTCCCACGTGGGGCCCACCATAATATTTATTTTCCATCCAATCAGTTGAGAAGGTCATACAGACCTGGATTGAAGAGGAAAAACAAATTTCATGATGATCCAAAACTTATGCCAACCCAAAAAGGGCTTCAATGGCAGACGTACAACCCTCACTGTTTCTTGTGATGTGGGTCACCTGAGCCCCTCATATAGCTGATTTTTGGGGGGCCCAGTGTCCCAAAAGGGGACCTACCAAATGCACGGCGATGATGATCAACACACATCATGGTGGGGCCCACGGTTGGGACCGTGGGTCCCTGCCCGCCGTCAACCGCAGCGTCCAGCTATTGCAACAGCAGCAGCAGCGCCAGCTACTTTGATTTTTTATTTTTTTTTGAAAATAGTAATTACATGGTTTTTCTGATGTGGGGTCTGCATCAGGAGAATCCGACCCGGTGGTTGGGTTCTATGGCTCAAGACAGCCCGAATGAGCCTAATATTCGATGTGTTTTGGTGTATAGAAATATCAAAGTGGGTTTTAACGGTAAAAACTACTGTTTTCCACGCTATGGCTTAACAGAAAATCGGATTGGCTTCATATATCGGCTTAATGCCTAAAATGAGCTTGGGAATGGAATGGACAGCGTGAATTTGATTCATATATTAAAGTGGGGCCTACATGAACAGCCCACCCAAGGCTTAGAATTAAGCTGATATTTTTGTTTTCATTGCTGTACAGTTTGTTTTCATTGCTGGACGGTATACACACCGTCAGTTCACACTTCACTAAGCAGCCACGTCCAGCGTCCTGGACGCTGGACGGTTTGGGTAACACACACACACACACACGTATATAGCCCCACCTATTAGCATGCTACAGGTAGGCCACCAAGTGTTTGGATGGCGTAGATAAGACACATCAAGGTGGGATCCATCATCACATAAAAATTAAAAAGAGAATGAGAGAAAGAAGCACCCACCTCTCATTCTTCTTCCTCCCTATCCTTCCAATGCTCCAAAAGTGTTCCTTTAACGGTGGAGATGATGATCCAAGGGTGGAGATGAGAGATAGGGTGATAGGGAGTGGGCCACACATGGCTCTTCTCATGGAGAGCTTGGACGTTTCCTCTCCTTGGGAGTTGCTTGGGAGGGTGAGAAATGAGAGAGAGAGAGAGAGAGAGAGAGAGAGAGAGAGAGAGAGAGGAGTGGTGATGGAGTGGAAAGGGATGGGGTATTTTGACTTTTGTAAAAAAAGAATGGGCTAAGCATGGGTTGCATTGACCCTGGGTAAGAAGAGGTAAGGGTGAGTGATGGCTTGTGATGGGATGTACTTGACTTATGATTGATGGATTGATGTGACATTTGATGTGATTGATGGGACTTTCTCTTGGGAATTGCAACGCGTGGCGTTTTCCTCGTACTGAACGCGAGCCTACATCTCCTGGCCCGGGTATCGCCTCGGCGCGTAATACATGGCGTCGGAACCGCGGCGACGGCGCGGTCGCAATGGTACAAGTTTCGAGTCGAGCCGACTCTATTATACAAGACATGACTCAGGATTGCGCGCAAATACCGGTAACAGATCGCAGGTCATCGTAATCCAATCGAGAAGGCCGCGGAAGCCTAGGGAACGGTACGATCTAAGATGCGGGCCTTACAGGGTTGATTGGTTGTCTCGCTTGTTTGGTGACATTTCTCTGTCGCCAACTTCAATTATCTACAAATAGTGAAAATGTTCATGTTTAATAAACAATACAACCGAACATACCAAGTCATCAATGATATTAACATCCATCATTTAATACATACATTTTAAACATGATAATAAAGATGATTTAAACACGAATAATCTTCTTTGTAACATTCAAAATGTAGGTACTCTACACATGCCATGTGAGGACCTGAAGTACAATCCCTTGATGGTATTACCTACTTAAAAAAAAACAGTAATAATGTGGATATTCAAACAGTACAACTCACATGATGAGATTCATTCCACATGCTCCTAGCATTATTGTCTTGATAAGTCGCCCATTCATTATTCTCATGTTGTGTGACATTCATCTCACATGGTGATAGCTCAATGCTCTCCGTTACATCCGATGATCCAACTTCATCTTTAATCACACCATCTCCTCCAGATAAACGGATAAAGTTGTGTAACACGCAACATGCGATCACTATCTTCACTTGTGTTGTGAGGTTGTATGGTGGGTAGATTTGATGATTGGAAAGTGAGTTTTCAATACTACAAAAATTCGCTCGCATGCTGATAGTTGAAAAGTTCTTTCTTGTTTGAAGGATTACGACCCATGCGGTATTCATTGAGGTGGTACTGTACACCTCGATAAGGAGCCATGAATCCAGGAGCATAAGCGTAACCAACGTCAACTACGTAGTACTTACATACAATTAATTACGAGTAATTATCAATCTCTCTTCATAACAAATCATATTGTCAATATGTTTGATTATATATATAGATTTATTTGAAGTACCCTCGGAGATGGTAAAGCGATCAGTAGAATGTGTCAATGCACTCTGTAAGACACGTGCGTCAGAGGCAGACCCCTCCCAATCGGCAAGCACATATACGAACTTCATATCAAATATACATGCACCCATTACGTTTTGAGAGAGGATTCCTTTCTTGTTACGGTAGGTTACACTTTCTAATGCAGGCACATAGGCCAGTACGTGCATCCCATCAATTACACCAATGCAGTCCTAAGTTCAACATGATTAATAAGAAAAATGATATATGATATTCGTATGACAAGACTGGATGTTGCATGATGTGCTTACCACAGAGCATACTTGAAAGTACGAGCTCCAATTGGGATTTGCTGGGATCTCGCGTGGTGTTTTTGTGCTTGGTAGTTTCACAAACTTCGGATATAGTCCGATAATAGCGTCCACAGCTTTAGTAAAATATCAGCTTATAGTTTCACTGGATTGTATAAACCGATGACTGATGACACGGTTTCTGTCACGCCCCGAAATCCGGCACCTGGGTATATTCGACCTCGATTCCGTACTCGCAGGCATGACTTATGTTTTGTATGTTTACACTTCATAATCCACACGTATATTGACAAAATGATCTCACTCATAAAATATAACAATCCAAAAATTTAATAATTAAACATTTATTTAAAGAAAAATGTCCATGTTTCGACTATTCAAGATTATCATCAAACACATATCATCGTAATGTTGTCATACTAAATGTTCATTACACTTATTTAGAAAAATGGTAAAGAAATAAAAATAAATAAAAGAAAATCTCTTTAAGCTCCTCCATGTGATCCTGATCCTGAAATTTTAAAATCCCAACAGGGTAAGCTGCGAAGCCTAGTGAGTAATCTCAACACAGGTTTCAAAATAACCTCATATAACGTGAATAAAAGTATTAAAAGATACAATACCTATTTAGGTAAAACAACAAATGAGGAGATTTAATAAACAAAATGTTTCACTGTAAATTCAAAGAACAATGGATGAATAAAATCAACATATGTTATACTTCATAATAAAGGTGTGGTTTATTCTTTTTAACACCAGGGCCAGTTTACACCGGTTGGCCAACACCCGCGCCAATACAACACCTAGCCTGGCAATGGGAACCTCTTGCATGACATGCTCACCCATCCAAAGGGCACTTGGTGAGGGACCCATTTGTATGTTAGCTGGTCAAACTACTACCCTACCGAACCTAGCAGTGGGAACCTTTTGCAATCCTGACATGCTCACCCACTCAAAGGGTATGGTAGAGGTTCCAAAAGGTACCAATTGGGTTTCTGGGACTTTCAACCTAAGGGTCTTAATCACCCCACCTATTTACGCTTTAGGGATTTTCAACCCAGAGGACTTGATCGCCCCAACTATTTTCTGGTGTTTCATAACTATTTTAATGATGCATGATTTTAATATTGCATTAATCAAGTATTTCAAAAATCTTCATTGGTTGCTATTCTTCGATCAATCCATAATACTTTGTGTATATAATTTATCAAACTAAAAATACAATTTTCAATCAATGTAAATTGTCCTTACATGATTAAAGTTCTACAAAAAAATAAACATGTAATGTAATATATTAGATCTTGATTAAAGTTCTACGTAAAGAAAAGAAATGATAATAATAAACACGCAACGTGCTTTATTACATCTAAGAATTTAGAAATTTATATATAAACTCAAGATTTTTGCAATAATTCTAACAACAAAGTTAAAATGTAAAAATAAAATTTTAATGTAAGATTAACAATAAGACAATATAAAACTCGAATTAAGGCATATTAAAATAATGACAACCGATGTAATAAAAAAGTTAAAAATTAAAGATCATTTTTTAGGAAGCATGGCAAGTAATTACATTAAAAAAATAATCTAAGATGACAAAGATTAATTATAAGCACAAAAGAACAAACAAATATATGTATATATATAATATATATAAGTTTTTTTTTTATATATATAATTATCAAGTGAGAGATACTCACTTTTTCTTAAAAGTATTTTTTTTTTCTTTTCTTTTCTTCCTCTCTCTTCCTTTTTTTCTTTCTTCCTTTTTCTCTTTCTTCTCCCTCTCCCTCTCTTTCCAACGTGAACATCCAGCAATACCTTTTTTCTTTCTTTCTCTCTCTCCTCTCTCTTCTCACGTCACACCACATCCCACTTCTCTTCCTTTGCTCCTTATTTATAAGGATAGCATCTCACGTGTGCTATTAATGTCTTTTAAAATTTCAGTTTTCTTTTATTTTTTTTTCTTTCTTTCTTTCTTTTGGTTTACACCACGTGCACAAATATAAATACTTCACATGCATTTATGCTTCCGTTTTGTAATTCTTTTCATAACGTTTTTTTTTTCTTTTTTTTTCTTTTGCAACGTGGGCTAGTTAAATGCACACATTCACCATGCATCTTATGTGCACCACATGCATGTGCCACATGTATGTGTAAGCTATGATGCATGCATGGCTACTTGTGTGTGCGTGAGAGGTATGTATGTGATGTGTTTGGTGTATTTGTGAAGTATTCAATGGTGCATAAGTGTATGATGTAGATGGATGAACAGATTAATGTATGCATAGATGGACGGATAGATATATGCAAATGAGTTATTGTACATTCGATGGCTAGAGTCCAAGGTATAGTTGTGGATGGACGGGTAGGATTGTGGGTGGCCATATGACCGATATTATGGGTGGTCAGTTCAGATGCAAAGGCAAGTGTTCCAATGATTTTCAACATATGGGTGGTTAGATGGTTGTATCGTTGGGTGGATGGTTTAAAGTACAAGAGTTTGTTGTGTGATGTACAGGGTGAAATGATATATATAAGTGTACACACATTCTTTTAAAATATAAAATCGGAACTAACTTTCTAAGCCTAGATCACCATTGATTTGTGGGTCTAATTGTCTCGTAAGAGATATTTTCTCAGAACCGACCGATAAGAGCGTTGGGCATAACAAGATCTTCATGATGAACCATTAATGTTAGTTTTTTTTTTAGATGGACCACTTGAGAGTTATGATCCATATTTGCAATGGATGGTGAGATAATGGATTTACGTGTAGAAATTAAGAGATTTTGGTTTAAATTAGGTGAATAGGTCTTGGTATAAGTTCGGATATAAATGGGCATGTGCAAATATGGTTTTTAGAATAGTCTATGTGCATGGGCATCTACACTCTTAGATGTTTTGGATCGATGATGGACTTTACATTTTGAAGATTTAACTTAAATGAACGAATTCCCAATTAAGGGTTTTTAAGTGATACGTAATGATGAATTCAATTTTGTAGTTGGGTCACTGAACATGGGTGATCTCTACCATCAGATTTTGATAAGTATCCACTGGATGAACATTTTTGAAAAACAAAACAGATGATTGGAATTCTCATATAGCTATTTACAAAATGTCTAGATGGTTTTTTTTTTTTTTTGACAAGGCCTCTAGAAAGTAGTTTTTGAGAAAGGTCTGTACATGTGGGTATTTATTCTGGGATTACTTGGAGCCCAAATTGATCAAGTTGTAGTTGTTAGAATCTTAATTCATTGGTATGGTTTCTATAGAAAAATATAAGAATCATGATAGTCATGTCGAACTATTTGTTCGGGTCTCAAAAATGGGTGGATTTGATCATATGACGTTTTGTTTAGTATGATAGAGATGTCCAAAAATCCTATAGATGGAATGTAATATATATCTAGTGATTTCAAGGTAAATGTACGGAGGGTTTTACGATCAGACAAAATATTTAAAAGATATATGTCGTTTTTAATATATACCATTTGAATCATAATTATGGTATTGGTCCTGTGGTATGTATGATCACGTTTAATGAAATCTAACCTGATAAGAATCTTAGTTATGAAAATTATATCATAATCTGAAAGTTAGGAATTTGGTTAAGTGGACTTATGCAATTGTGGCCCTTGATTTATATAAAAAATATTTAAAATTTAAGATTGAAAAAAATAACCAGGTGGTTAGGTTCCTTAAAATATGAATAAGTAAGTGTACAGATAGTTTATTAATTGAATGAGTGGTTAAAAAGTTATAAGGGATATATGACAATGTGATGTAGGGTTCACCCAAGGAAAGTGTTATCCTATCACAGTTACTAGTATCAAGTTTTAATATTTATAGGAGAATTCTTTTAAAAAATGAACAACCCAATAAATAAATAAATTATACTACCAAAATTTACTTGGGATATTACAGTTTCTAACATTATGCCCCACTGTATGAAGGAACATGACAAGTTGTTCCT
The DNA here is from genome assembly GCF_029962835.1 of Magnolia sinica. Lineage (NCBI taxonomy): Eukaryota > Viridiplantae > Streptophyta > Magnoliopsida > Magnoliales > Magnoliaceae > Magnolia > Magnolia sinica. The sequence continues at coordinate 14,172,643 of NC_080588.1, read as the reverse complement.
CCATACATATATGTTTTCCCTCTGGAAAGAGATTTCTAACCCTGAGAAATGAGCAGAGGTTGATGAAGGTGGCCTTGTTTATTCTGAGTTGCGCCACATACTCATTGTCACCCGCTCTAATTATCCCATTTATTATCTTCCTTCGTTCAATGTCCCCAAATCTTGAAGGTGTTTTAAATAAAAAATTACTGCAATATTCCCCAACTGCAATAGTTGTAGTTGCGTAGCAAGTGTTGTTGTAAAAGCAGTCATTTCCTCTTTTGTTCATCCTTGTCCCTCCATGTACAGAAATTTTCTTGTACAACACAGCGAACGAAAGTCAAAGTCAGCATCGACTATACCAATAACATACATCAGTTCCATAATTCTGGATGTATCATTTCAACTGTTCCTCAAAATATAAGGTACTTGGTCAAAATATGTTTCAATTTACAATGCCCCTTTGTAATAGTATGTCGTTGTGAAATAGTTAACAGTCAAACAGGAAGTCCCATAGGGTTATGGCTAATTTTTAAGTCCATTGTAATTTTCATAGTGAAAAGTCAACCATTACACATCATAGCTGCGTTTGTAATTTTAAATGCCCTACAATGGTTGAATTTGGAGAGTCAAATATGGGGCAGAATCTTTATGTGATTAGGTTGATATGATACATGGGTCCATTCTATTCAGAAACATAAATTAATTTGAAGAAGGCTATCATGTAAGCTGAAGAAGGCTATGATATGATACATGAAACTAATTCGTATGTTACATAGAGCGAATGGGGAAACCATTTATCATGTAAGTTGAAGAAGGCTATGATAATGATGATTCTTTTTAACGTGTTAAAAATTACAAAATACTGTACCTTTGAAAATCTCATATTTTTAGCAATGCATGTCAGTCCATTAATGTTTCTTCCAGATGTTATTAGTTGCCTTTTTTTTAAAAAAAAAAAAAAAAAAGAGAAGTTACCTCTTTCAGCATCTACTCAAATGGTGTATCTTTCAGCTTTTCTAATCTCCCTTTTGGTGATAAGAGAGTATATAATGGGTATTGAATTTTCAACTCTTTAACTAAAAGTTCTTATTTGGTGAAAGTATTACCCAGGATAGTCTGGAAAATGAATTTCCAAGAACTATTTTACAATTTAGGTAGAGAAACGCTACACTCCCAGCAAGTTGACTGTTCCAACAAGCAGATAACAAGAAGTAATGTAGATTGAAGTCTAGTAGAAAAACTAGAAGCAACTACTACATGTGCTCAAGAATGAGTTAGAATGTAACTGCAAACTGAAATTGAAACCAATTATCATATTCACCACTGCAACAGTCACACAGTGAGAATATGTTATATGAAGCTCGTCCTATTCAATTACACCTTCAGTTTCATGACAAGTATATATAAACACCCATCACCACATTATCATTCGTATCATTCACACAACCAAAGCACTCAAGCTATGTTTGAAAACACAAATGGCCTATGTAACGATATCCCTCCATTGTCAAGTAGTTGGTGTTGTAATAGGGAGTCCCTTATAGTCTATCAATTCAGGGTGTATGAATTGAAATTTTCATAGTCATAAGTCAACCATCAAACATCGTAGAAATGGAATGAAATGTCATACGATGGTTGAATGTGGAGACTCTAAAATGGGGCAGAAACTTTTTTCTCATTAAGATCATATGTAAAATGGGTCCCTTTCGTACAGAAAGTGTAATTAAAAATGATAAGAACATGATCTGCAAACGTCCACAACAGCAAATGCTACAAAAAATTGATACAAAAATTAAGGGCAGAAACTGGTTGTGATTAGGATCATATATAAAATAGGTCCATTTTTTTTTTTTCAATGCATTGAAAATTAAAAATGATCAGAACATTATCATCCAACATCCCACAGCAGCAAATGCTACAAGAAATTGTTACAAAAATTAATTTTAAACATGTTGTGATTAAGATCATATGTACAATAGGTCCATTTAATTTAGCAACTGTAAATTAAAAATGATCAAAGCATGATCTACCAACGGCCACAAAAGCAAATGCTATCAGCAATTGTAAAAAAAAAAAAAAAGTGCAGAAACTTTTTGTGAGTAGTATCATATGTCAAATGGGTCAATTTTATTCAGAATAAGTAAAATAAAAATGATCAGAACATCATCTTCAAATGGCCACAGCAGCGAATGCTACAAGAAAATGTAAAAAAAATAAAAATGGGGCAGACACGTTTTGTGATGTCGGATAATATGTAACATACATCCATTTTATTTGTAATATTAAAAAAAAATGATAAAAAACATATCTGCATACGGCCATAGCACCAATTGCTAGATCAAATGCTATAACAAAAAACAAAAAACAAAAAAATAAACATAGAGAAATATGGAAAAACAGAGAACCATCCAATAATGGGATTTTTACTACACCCAAACCATACAGGGATTGAAGAATGAATATCAATGAGATGGGCCACACGCTTCTCACTGAAGATGAGGGATATGAATGCCTACCTCTCGAGGAGTATGCACAGGAGATAGAGCAGAAGTCTGGATCTGTGGCTGAGCAGTCCGTTATAGGAAGGAAGAACTGGATATCAAAATCAGGGTTTGCATATTGTCAGTGCATGCAATATAAGGCTTTGCAACAAAATGCAAGGCCTGAATATTGCAAGACATGCAAGGAGATAAACATGAAGAAACATGCAAGCCCCCTGTAGGAGCAAAACTTCCCTTCCTACATACTGTCGCTGTTTGGATGTGCTGCGGCAGCGTCCGATGATCTTCGGCAAGATCTTTTCCGAAGCCGATACCAGTGAACCATGGAAAAATAGACGAAGATAGTGTGAATGAAGGGATGACCGGAAAACCATTCGTCTTTGAGAAAGAGGAGCATTAATGGGTGTCGTCTTCTCACCTTATTGGTGTGAAAATTCTGATAAGGCCAGATCGGTTCCTCCCTGCCAAGAATGACTGAGACGTCATGAGACGGATTTAAAGATTATACTGACTCGAATGATCACCCTACGATGCACCCGCAGACCACGGTATTTGCGAATGACACGTCTGCTGAGAGACAGATTTCCTCTCGATTACCTGCAGTGAATTTGAAAATCGGGTGGCCACTTTACATCCGTCTACCGCCAATTCCCAACGCATGTATTTACGTCTGAAACTAAATGGGTGTCGGAAGTCATTATGACTTCTTTACGCTTAAATGCTAGTATCTCGGAAAACCAAATAGGCCCTTAAGGAAGAAGAAAAAAAACTCTTGGTGACGGTTTCTCCACAATTTTGCTTCACTCCTTAAACCCTAGAAGATGCCTAGGAACATTATAGGGAGCCTTATTTATAGTTGTGGAACTCCAGCTTTCGCTCGTATTTGGAAAACTCTAGAAATCGCATCAAATTTACGCAGTTTGTTAAAATAGACTTCATTCTGCGTAATTTTTCAAAATAGACTTCACTCTGCGCAATTTCGCAAAATGACCCAGAGTTTCAGAATATGCTTTTTCAGGATGATTTTAGGATTCCTTTTCTTCACTTCAAATCTTTGATTCTCTTTATTCCTCACTTGATTTTTTGGATCTTTGGCATGTAAATTCTTCAATCTTGGTTTCCTAAGGTTCATCCATTGCCTTGGTGATTCTTGAGCATCAAATTCATGCTTTTAGTACCCTTTTCAATCCAAGCTCTTAAATTCACCTTGCAACACAAACATGAGTAAAATAGAATATTAAGCATTATCATATTCATAAAACCAAGATATAAATGGGAGATAATATGCAATATTTGACCCTCAATAGAAAACAACATTGACATCCACTTGCACGTATACATACATCTCCACATTTTTATACTATATGATCAACATCCACATTCATACAAATCCACTTCACTTTCACTTTCACTTCTACATTTTCATTCATACAACTTTACACTCACAGTTTTATAATATACAATTCAATATTCACAACCAATGCACTTCTACATACACATTTATACAAATTCACCTCCACAACTGCTTTCACTTCCATTTCCACATTTTTATTCATACATCTCAACATCCACATCTACATGCACTTTTGCATTCTTATTCATTCAATTTAAAATCTACATCCACCAACCACATCCTCACTTACATTCATACAATTCAACATTCACAAAAAGGGCACCTAAGTGGGATTCACAATCACCAAGTGGTATCTATAGTGGGCCAGGTGGAATTCACAGTGCCCAAGTAGGATTAATACTAGACGAGGGATCCACAATGCCTGTGTGCGATCTACACTAGCAAACCTTAAAAAATATTCACACTATGTACTCTTACATTTTCCTACCATATCAATTGCATTCCCTTGGAGGAAAACTTGAAATTGATCAGTGGTATGAATATTGTCGCTGGATTGAATGTACTATCACCTCAAAATGTCGCCAAAATGTCACCCAAATGAAAGTACTATCACCGTAAACACACCCGATGATTGTCGGAGTGGGTCCCACGGAGGTGGAAGCAACGGTCTTAACCACCTTATTTAATAGTGGTGATGGTCTCCTCTGTAAGACCCGTATCCTATCCCGTACCGTTCCGTAGGCCTCCTGGTCAAATTCTACGACCCGCGATCTGTTATCGGTGTTTGCGTGTGATCCTGAGTCGTGTCTTGTATATCAGAGTTGGCTTGACCCGAGAATTGTACCAGTGCGACTGCGCCGTCACTGCAGTTCCGATGCCGCGTCTTTCGTGCCGAGGCATACCCAGGCCAGGAGATGTAGGCCCTCGTTCAGTTCGAGGAAAAATGCCGCGCAATTGCAAACCCAAGAGAACATCACATCAATCCCATCAATCCCACCAATCAAGTGCACAATCAAGTCAAGTACACTTCCCATCAACCCACACCTCTCTCTTTCCCAAAGTCAACAATACCTATACCTTTCCATCCTATCTCTTACACACCCATCACTCCCCATCACCCCATCACCTCTCACCCATCCCGTATCAATCCATCACCCCTCTCTCTCATTTCTCTCTCATTCCAAGCAACCCAAGGAGAGATCCAACGACCAAGCCTTCCAAGAGAGGGCTAGGTGTGGCCCACTTCCTACCCCCTCAATCCTCGCCATCCAACCCTTAGATCATCATCTCCACCATTGAAGGAACTTCTTAGGAGCCTTGGAGCACTAGGGAGGAAGAAGAAGCGGTGGGTGATTTTTAGTATTTGATTTTGTGATTTGAGGGCCCACATATGTGGGACCCATCTTGATGTATGAATTATATAGGGAGGGCCCATAGTTGCGGGGTCCCTCCCCCTCCTCACCATCTCTTTCTCTCTCTCTCTCTCTCTCTGATAGGCGGGGCCCACTAGACCCACACATGTGGACCCACCAGATCAATGCGTTTCATCCATGCCATCCACTGTCCAGATACGGTGGAAACCCACCATGTTGTGTGTTAACTGTACACCGTGCACCCACAGGGAGCCCAACGTGATGTATATATTTTATTTATATTCACACCTTCCGCACACATGGACCCCACTTTGGTGTATGTATCTGATCCAAACCATCCATTTTTTTTCCAGCTCATTTTAAGCATTGAGCCGAAAAATAAAGCCAATCCGAATCTCTGGTGGGCCATAATGCAGAAAATAATGATTTTGGGTGATTTAAACTGTTAAGGCCCGCTGTGATGTTCCTATATACCAAAAAAATATTGTATATTGGGCTCATTAGTTCTGTTACGAGCCGGGGAGACCAATAGTCGGCATGGATCCCCTTGATATGGGCCCCACCTATGAAAAACCTTACAAATAAAAAATTAAAAAATATAAATATAAATTAAAAACATATACATATGGGACGTTGTTGCTGTCAGCGTCCTCTAGACGCTGTAGCAAGCAACGTCCTTACTGCTTCTTTAAGGGTGGGACAGTGGGCCCCATCACAGGCCCCACCACGATGTATGTTGTACATCTACACCGTGCATTTGATGAGTACCCTTTATGAACTAAGATTCCCCAAAAAAATCAGCCATACATGGGGCTCAGGTAGTTCACACCACCACAAATAGTTGTGAATTGAACGTCTACCATTGAAACCTTTCTAAATCACAGAAGTTTTGGATCGAAATGAAATTTGTTTTTCCTCTTTATTCAGGTCTATGTGAGCTTATGAACAAATGAGATGGAGAATAAACGTTATGGTGGGCCCCACGTGGGACCCACTTCACGCCCCAAACCCGGAAATCGGATTCACAGGAATCCCGATTGCTGAATCCGGTGCTGACAGCCTCCGTAGTACCCAATTCTCGGCTCCTAACGTCCATACGCCAGATTCCGATCCTGTGGTCCTACAAGGAGGGTTTTTTTTGTACATTTAATTCGTAATAAGCATAACCACAAGATTACCCAATTCACAAAGGCAACATCATCATCACATATCCACTAATATAATCATTTGAGTACAATGCTGAAAGGGAAATACATAAATAAAAAATCAAGCACCAGAAGACCGCTGCACGCTCCAAGCTCAACACTGCTGCAACCTAACATCACCTGCACGCATCTATCGTGCATAAGCTTATAGAAAGCTTAGAGGGTGGTGTAAGTGTGTGCACAAGGTAAGTACCAAGTATTCAATATCAGAGTAATCAAATTAAGCGGAAGTACTGACAAGTCCATGGATCATACAATATTAGGATACACAATACAAATTAACTATGCAAATGAGGAGTCAAAGCGAGCCAAATATTAGATGCCGAGGATACAATGCCATAAATCACACAATATCGAAAGTATTAGTAATCCATAAATTGTATAATGTCGAAATAAGCAGAAATACTGACAAGAGCATGAATTATCATAGTAAACAGAAAATTGACAAGATCATAAATCATACGATAACAGAGTAAGCGAAAATATGAACAAGTTCATAAGTCAATCAATGTCAGAACATGCAATGTAGAACAACTATGCAAATGAGGAATCATAGATAGCCAAATATAAGATGCAATACAACATACATTCCTGATGAGTAACACAAATAGCGTCAGCCGTACCTAGGCCATATAAATGCAGAGACTCAATAACCCAAAATGCCATATGTCGCGGATGTTATGCAATATGTGGTGCGAATGGAATGACCATACTGGATTGTGAAGTTAGGATGATAGTACGTAGTATCGTAGGCTATGAGGTCCATCACAAGGGACTTCTATCCAAACCAGTCCCATACCTAAATTTAGATAGTTAGACTCAATATGGTAAACTCCCGATCTCAGGTTAGTCGCGCGCCCCAACCGAAATCCTGGCTATTGCGAAGGCACACGTAACGAATAGTTGTACACCACCAACCCGAGTGGATAGTGAATGAATGAATGCATGAATGAGTATGCAATTCCTGCTCACTAAATCTACATATCAGTACAGTTCATCTCTGGGATCATCATCGGAGTTTATTACACTCCAAATGGCATTGTCGCTCTCCCAGCCATACAGTCCAAGTGAGCGTAAGAAATCTTACTATCCGCCTGGCCAATAGTCTGCCAATACCTATCTGTCACGTCGATAGCAGACCCATTCACGAGCTAGTCAAACTCAACCTAGTATTGCCCCCTACCCTTGGGCGGGTAAGGCCACATCCCCTCCCAACTGACCATAACACAGTGGGAGACGCGGCCTCCTGGTATTTAGCACTCGGGCGCTCATGTATCCAATCAGTCTCGATGTTAGGGCGTCTCCTGGCCAAGGAGGTTTAGCGATTTTCACCCAGGGACATCTATGACGCCCGTATACTAGAACCAAACATTTTCGGTGTCCCATTTGGCCATCCACGATATGCCTGTGGAGGCTACGGTCCTGGTGTTGCTAGGGCGTACAGTAATCATAATGCGAGATGCATGAGTCATATGATCCAGTCATGCATCAATCCTATGCATACCGCGTGCTCATGTGAGATAACCTCCGCCTATCAGGGAGTCTCATAATAACATGCTCAATGACATATGCAATGATCAACCACATCTCATAACAAACATGCAGATGATGCGTATGGGCATGTATCATGATGCTAAGTTGTCACATACTCATAATCAGTATCAACAGCCGGCATCAACAATCGACCTCAACACTGTGGACATTTAACCAACATTGCCCCTAAGGAATGACCCACATAGAGCCAAACATATAATGGGCTCACAGCCTCACATAAAGGCCTGATATACAACACAGTGGGTCTTACTCAAGGGCTACATATACACAACAGGCGGGCCCTGCTCATGGGCCTCAAATACACGACATGTGGGCCCTACACAAGGGTCTTGAATACATCAAATGGGCTATGCATCATGGGCCATGAATACATCACAATGAGCCTTTCTCATGGGCCTAATATACATCATAATGGGCTCTATAGCCTGGTCCTCAAATGCACCCCAATGGGCCTCATCATATAGGCCTCATATAGATCATATTAGGCCTTAAACACGGCCTGAATGCACATCACAACGGTCCTCAAATACGAGACACATATACATTGCATTGGGTCTCAACAATCGGCCTCGATATTCGGCCTCAATAATCGGTACCGATAATCAACATCTATAATTAATACTGACAATCAGCATCGATAATCGACACCGACAACCAGCATATATAAACAAGGCGGGGTCCATAGATAGACAACCAATCAACAATAATGTAAAGATTGACTCTCGGCTGTGGTTATATTAATCTGATAGCACGGAGCCATCTGTCTATGGCAAATGGGGCTCACTTATTTGGGTTAACCCACGAAGAGAATGGGCCTAACAAGGCCCAAAGGAAGGTTACAATGAGGACATCTAACCGTCATTGCCCATCAATGTGGATATTCAACCAACATTGCTCCCAAGCAGAGGCTTATGTAGAGTCAAACATAAGGTGGGCCCAAATATCCAACAGGTGGGCCTTACACATGCAGCACGTGCGCCTACACATCATGGTGGGTTGATACATTGGGCCGCTCCATTAGCCTAATATGCACATCACGATGGGTCGCATCATTGGGCCGCATCAATGGGCGTCAATCCAATAAGTGGGCCGCATCAATGAGCCGCACTAATAGGTCTTATACACATCAAGTCGGGCCTCGATAACTAGGCTGGAAACATGTCATAATGGGACACGACATATGAGCTGGAAATACGTCGCAATGGGCCTCGACCCATGGGCCGAAAATACATCTCTGTGGGCCCTACCAAATGGGCCATAAACATATCCTAATGGGCCTTAACCATGGGTCTCTAACATATCATAACGGGCCTTGCATCAATAGGCCACACTAATGGGGCTCATGCACATCAAGTGGGTTGCATCAATGAGCCGCACTAATGGGCCTCCTACACATTAAGTGAGTCGCACCAATGGGCCGCACTAATGGGCCTCACACACATCAGGTGGGTTACATCAATGGGCCACACAAATGCATAATAGGTAGGCCCTGCACATGCAACAGATGGGCCCCACCAGATGGTTAGTGTGGATATAGAAGGCATACATCTAGTGGGTCACACATCCCACGGATGTTGTGAATAAAACATACATCGAGGCTGGCCCTATATGACCTGGATGGTTAGGATGGAACATATGAGGTGGGCTCTGCTCATGGGTTCCAAATACATTACAATGGGCCTTAACTCACGGGCCCCAATACATCACAATGGGTCTCAACCCATAGGCCCTAATACATCACAATGGGCCTCAACCCATGGGCCCAAAATATACTACAATGGGCTTTACCAAATGGGCTGAAAATATATCACAATGAGCCTCAACCCATGGGCCCTAGTACATCACAATGGGCCTCATCACACGGGCCTCAAATACAAAACAGGTGGGCCCTGCACCTGGGCCTCAAAACACGCAATAGGTGGGCCCCGCTCATGGGTCAAAGATACACCATGATGAGTCTCATTTATGTCAAAGTGGGCCTCTTGATTAGGCCACAAAATACATCAAGTGGGCCTCACGGATGGACTACAAAAAAAAATACATCAAGGTGAACAATCTACCCACACGTTCAAATAGTGGACGGTGTCGATGTACATCAATGTGGGGCCTGCTGCCAACAAAGAAGCAACTAGATGGCTGCTGCACAGGCAGCTGGCTGCACTTAGGAAGGCAAAGGTGGGTACCACGTAGGGCCCACCACCATGCATATATTATATAGTATGTAATATATAATATATAATACATAACATATAATATATAATATAACCTATTATTTAGTAGTGGGACCCACAACACTTGCTGTCGTCATATGGCAGTGGGTCCCACCGTCCAGTGATGTGGACGGTGAGGACAGAACACATGCACCATGGTGGGTTCCACCGTCCACAACGGACGCTGTGGACGGTGGGATAAAACACATATATGACAGTGGGCTCCACCGTTCGCCTGGACGGTGTGAATGAAATACATACATCACTGTGGGTCCCATGTGGGGCCCACCATAACGTTTCTATGCCATCCAACCCATTCCCAAGGTCACGCATACCTAGATGAAGAGTAAACACAAATTTCATATTGATTCCGAAACTTCTGTGGTGACCCAAAGGTTCCAAGGGCAGACGTTCAATCAACACTGTTTCTTATGATGTGGGCCACTTGAGTGTCAGATCGGCCTGAGCTTTGGAGGGGGTCCACTACAAGAAGGGGCCCATCACATGAATGGCGTGGATGAAGAATGCACATCATGGTGGGGCCCACGGCTGGGACCGTGGGTCCCTGGTCATCCGCCCGCCAGCGCAGGACGCCTGCACGTCCTCTCTCTCTGTCAGCAGCAGCAGCAAAGCTACTGTGTTTATTTTATTTTATTTTATTTTATTGAAAATCTAGAATTCCTGGGGTTTTTCCTAGGTGGGGCCCGCTTCAAGTGAATCCAACTCAGCCATTGCGTCCCATGGCTCAAGACAAGCCAAACAAGTCCAATATTGAGTATTTTTCGGTGCATAGAAACATCGGAGTGAATTTTAGTGGTGAAGGCCACTGTTTTCTATGTTCTAGCCCCCCAGAAAATCAGATTGGATTCATTTTTCGGCTCAACGCCTAAAATGAGCTGTAGGATGGAATAGACGGCGTGGATTAGATTGATGCATCAAGGTGGGGCCTGTAGGAATGACCCTCCCAAAAGCCTTAAGAACCCCTTTCCTTCCCCTTTTTTTTGCTGCTGTGAACCACGTCCAGCGTCCTTGGACGCTAGACGAACAACGTTGATATACAATCCTTCAAGGTGGGTCCCACATGGACGTGGCCCACCTGATCAATTGATATTTGCATTTTTCCATCTCTCAAAGGTAGGGCCCACGTGGTTTGGAAGGTTGGATAAGACATACATCAAGGTGGGGTCCATCCGAGTGGGCCATACATTACAAAAAAAAATGAGAAAGAGATAAGCACCTACCTCTAAATCGACTCCTTCCTCAATTCCTCGGGTCCTCAAGCCTTTTAGGATCTTTTTCAACGGTAGAGATGAGCTTCTAATGGCAGGATTGAAGGGGATCTAAGGTGAATGTGGCTAGAAATGGAAGGGCTGCCATGGACGTTTTCACCTTCTCTCTTGCTAGGGGGAGCAAGTGAAGAAGAAGAAGAAGAAGAAGAAGAAGAAGAAGAAGAGAGAGAGAGAGAGAGAGAGAGAGAGAGAGAGAGAGTAATTAATTCATGTAAGGCCATAAATGCTAGGGTTGACTCATGGGAAAAATAAATGCCATAATTGCTTGTAAGCATTTATTACTTGGCATGGGGTGATGACATCACCCCATGATAACTTAGGAAATGGTGCCATTATGATATGTGGGCCCTGCAAATGTGTGGTCTACAGCTATTACAATGCGCGAGCTACATCTCATGATCTAAGCATCGCATTGACGCACGAGACGCGGCATTGAAATCGCGGCGTCAGCGCTGTCACAATGGTATAGGTCTCAGGTTGAGCCGACTCAGGTCGACAGGACGTGACTCAAGATTGTGCGCAAACGCCAATAATAGACCGCGGGTCGTTGAAATTCGATCAGGAGGACCGCGGAAGCCTACAGAATGGTACGGCTAGGATACAGGTCTTACACCCATGAACATAGAATGGCTGGTGTACCATGCAGCTACATAGCTGCTGTACTGCACATCAGTCAGCTCCTGACGTCAGTAAGCTCTGTAAGGCCTGGATGCTGGAGTGTTGATGCATGTATTTTCTTTTTATATATATATTGTAATATATATTTACTATATATATATATACATATAATGCTATATGGTGGGCCCTACGTGGGACCCACCTTGATGAAAGTATTCTGTATCCCACCATATTATAATATTTTATAATACATATTATCATAGCATATTATATTATATATATGGATATATTATATATATATATTAATTATGAGAGAGCGATGTTGTAGTGGGCCACTGCTACGTAGGACCCACCTTTATCATGTTTTATGCACAGTCTAGAGACGCTGGAGTATGGGCAGCCTCCTGCCACTATAAGATTATAATATATTATATTATATAATATATATTATAATATAAGATTATATTGGTGGGCCACTACGTGGGCCGCACCATGATATATGGTTATATCTGCACCGTCCAGTTGCTGGACGATGCAGCAAGCATGGCAGCCATGACGTCCATTGGTGGAGCCCACCGTGATGTAAGCCATGTCGTCCATCCATTTTTATGGGTGGAGCCCACCGTGATGTATCCCTACCACCAATCCATTTAGCGACCGGCCCCACCATGATCCATGTGCTGTATCCTTAACGTCCATCCATTTGGAGACTTCGTCCCTAGGATTGAGAGAAAAAAAAAAGAAGACAAATCCAATATCAAGTGGACCACACTGCAGAGAACAGTGGGATGAACGCCCACCATTGAAAACCTTTTTGGGATTACAAGGTTCTGGATCAATATAATATTTGTTTTTCCTCTATATCCAGTTCTTTGTGACCTTATGCACAAACTGGATGGAAAATAAATACCATGGTGGGCCCATTGGAATTTAATGGTAGAAATCATTATCACCACTGCCATTTGTGGTATGGTCCAGATGATCCTTTGGATATGATGCATTTTTTTTATGATCTATAATGATCTCTAATAATGGATGATCGGCCCATTTGATCGGCCCATTTGATTCGGACCATTTGATTCGGCCCATTTGATTTGGCCCATTGGTCAGCTCATATGATGTGGCCCATTTGATATATATGAGGCCCATGTGCAAGGCTCACCTGTTGCGTATTTATAGCCCATTGATGCGGCCCACTTGATGTATGTTGAGGCCCATGGGTCATAGCCCATTGTGATTTATAATATATATTGAGGCCCATGGGTCGTAGCCATTTGTGATGCATTTGAGGCCTATGGGTCGTGACCCTTGGTGATGTATATTAGGCCCATATATGCGGCCCGCCGTGTTGTATGCATTGTATATCCATGCCGTCCATTTGTGCGGCCCGTAGTGATGTATTTGTGGCCCATATGATGAGGCCCAATGTGGTATATTTGCGGCCCATAGAGGAGGCTCAAAGTGATGTATTCATGGCCCATGTGGTGAGGCCCAATGTGACATTTATACGGCCATGTGTAAGGCCCGATGTGTTGTATATGAGGCCCATATGATGAGGCCCATTGTGATGTATTTTCGGCCATTACGTGAGGCCATGGGCCTATTATATATTATGTTTAACTCTATATGGGCCACTCCTTGGGAGCAATGCTAGTTAAATGTCCACATTGATGGGCAATGATGGTTAAATGTCCACATTGTGACCTTCCCGTAGGACGACTGTTGAGGTTGATTGTTGAGGCCGATTCCGATTATTGAGGCCGATTGCTGATGACGATTCTGATTGCCGATTTCGATTATTGAAGCCGATTCCGATTGTTAAGGCCAATTGTATAGGTCGATTATTGAGGCCGATTCCGATTGTCGAGGCCTAATGTGATGTATATGCGGTCCGTATTTGAGGCGCATTGAGATGTGTATTCAACATGTGTTTAAGGCCCAATGTAATGTATATTAGGCCTATGTGATGAGGCCCATTATGGTGCATTTGAGGGCCAGGTGATGGAGCCCATTGTGATGTATATTAGACCCATGTGAGAGGTTTATTGTGATGTATATTGAGCTCTTGAGTAAGGCCCATAGTGTTGTATATTAGGCCCTTGTGTGAGGCCATGGGTTCACTATATGTTAGGCTTTATGTGGGCCATTCCTTGGGGGCAATGTTGGTTAAATGTCCATATTATCGAGGCCAATTATCGATGTCGATTATCAGTGTCGGTTATTGATACCGATTATGAGTATATGACAGCATAGCATCATGATACATGCCTATATGCATCATTTGCATGTTTGTTATGAGATGTGGTTGACCATTGCATATCTCACCGGGCAGGTTGTATGAGACTCCCTGATAGGTGGAGATTGTCTCACATGAGCACACGATATGCGCAGGATTGATGTATGACTGGATTGTATGACTCATGCATCTTGCATTGTATGTTATGATTACTGTACGCCCTAACGACATCAGGGCCGTAACCTCCACAGACATATCGTAGATGGCCAGATGGGACATCGAAAATATGTTATTAGCATCGGGCTACCATAGATGGCCCTAGGTGAAAATTCTTAAACCCTCTTAGTACCAGAGGATGCCCTAACGTTGAGACTGAGTGGATGTATATGAATGCAAGAGGGCTGTATACCAGTAGGTCGCGTCTCCCACTGTGTCGTGGTCAGTTGGGAGGGAGTGTGGCCTTACCCGCCTAAGGGAGTAGGCATAGCTAGGCTGAGTCTGACCAGCTCCTAAATAGGTCCGCTATCGACAAGCCGGGCCAATATTGGTAGGCGGGTAGTGAAGTCTCTTCCACTTACCCAATTGTATTGTGCGCTTGATGGGGCGGCAAGCTGGCGTAGAGTGTATTAGACCCCGGTGATGATCCCAGAGATGTACAATACCGATTTGTGGAGTCGGAGTTGCATAATCTGCATTATATTCATTCATTCATTCATTTACTATCCACTCGGGCTGGTGGTGCGCAACTAATTGTTATGTGTACCCTCGAAATGGCAAGGATTTCGGTTGGGGTGCACGACTAACCTGAGAACAGGAGTCTACCACATTGAGTCTGACTATCCAAATTTAGGTATGAGACTGGTTTGGATAGAATTCCCTTGTGATGGACCCCATAGCCTACGATACTACGTACTATCATCCCGACTTCACGCTCTAGCTTGATCATTTCATTCATACCACATATTGCATTATATTCGTGGCATATGGCATTTTGGGTTGCTATGTTTCTGCATCTACATGACTTATAGGAGGCTGACGGTATTCATAGCTCTTCCGAATTGTATATTGTATTGCATCCTAGGTATCTGATATTTGGCTCATTACGTCTCCACATTGCATAGTCAACCTACATTACTTTTTCAGTAAATGACATTGTCTTGCTATGTCTTTTCATCACATATGCTGGATGAGATTGATGATATTTTATGGACTTGCTAGTATTTCCGCTTACTCTGATGTTGTATGATTTATGAACTCGCCAGTATTTCTGTTTACTCTGATATGACATTTTGAGCACGCATATACTGCTCACACATTAACACCACCCTCTAAGCTTTTTATAAGCTTATGCACAATAGATGCGTGCAAATGACACTAGGCCATAGTAGTAGCTGAGCAGGAGTAGGAGCGTGCAACCAAGCCTCGTGAAGATTTTATTATATGCATGTATTTTTTCCTTTCAGTATTGTACTCAAATGATTATATTAGTAGATATGTGATAATGATGTTGTTCTTGTGATTTGGGTATACTTGTGGTTATGCTTCTTACGAGACATTCATATTGAAAATCCTCCTTGTAGGATCCCAGGATTGGAAACTGGTGTATAGGCGCTGGAAGCTAAGAATGGGGTGCTATAGAGGCTGTCGGCACTAGATTCGCCAATCGGAAATTTTGCGAGCCCGGTTTCCGAGTTTGGGGTGTGACATCCTCTCTCTGAATCGGTGATAGTGGTGGTCCCTTCTCTCTCTCGATTAAATGGTGGTGGTGGTCCCCTCTCTCTCGAATTGGTGGTGGTGGTCTCCTCTCCCTAAAAAATCTGAAAATTGAAAATGGGCTAGAATATGGGTCCATCCCCACATATATGCCTAGGGAATGATACCGTGGGGCCCACCATTCATCTCCATTGAAATCCATTTCGACCATTAGCTCAATGAAATAAATTTAGGGCATGACACCAAGAATCGAGGAAGAATACATCAGGGATGGATCACACCGGAGGAAATAACGGTTAGAAAAAGGCCATCGTTATCTCTATTAGAAGCCACAAAGGCCTCAAATAAAGATGAAATCAACGCCCTTCGATGTCCAAGGATGCTCTATAGCAAATGAACGGTTCAAATCTTCCAAGTAGTGGGCTCATTTGTGGCTTCGTGAGACCCACAATCTCCTATTCTCGAAAAGCCATTTGCAAGCTACGACCGTACGCTGGGGCAGGTGAGTAGAAGGGCAATTTCATTCGGAAAAAGAAAAAACAAAATCTCATCTTAGGCAAAAAAAGTATTGCCCCACGAGAAATTGGCCATTTTAAGGCCGACGTCATTCCACCATGGGGCAATTATAGTAAAACTCCCTACCCTGGTAATGCCAACTAATTTGCGTCCGCGGGACGCGGATTACATCTTACCCCACCCATCTCTACCCAAAAATGGCAGATATGTGGGGTGGCTCACTATGATGTATCTGTTTATCCACATTGTTCATCTCTTTTCTCATGTCGTTTTAAGGTAAGAGCCCAAAAAATGAGGCAAATCCAACGCTAAAGTGGACCACACCAAATAGTAAGCTTGGGTTGCATTAAATGCACCAAGTATTAAAAGGTATTTGTTATGGTGGGGCTCACAAAATAGTAGCAACGTCACATGGCACTGCATCAGTGGTGTTTTTTATGAGAATTTTACAAAATATTACCTCACTAATCCCATATTTGCATTCTGGTACCTTTTAAAATTATCTTCTCATTAAAGTATGTCATTAATCCCCAATATTTAGAGTTGTACACAGGTCAAACTGCGTCGAGTTTGACATAGCTCTGCTTGGCTCGGCCAGTAGCTAACCTCGGCTCGAACTTGGCTCGGCTCGGCTCAGTTCGGTCAGTAGCTCGGGCCAGTTCAAGCTAAGTTTGAGCCTATGCGACATTTTCCTAAACAAATAGAGTGCACATTTAATTTCTCACATAATGCAAAACATTAATAGCATTTTACAGGTATTTCATCGAACATTCCACAAGCAACATCAAAATCAAGATATGAGGGGCAGTCTTATAGTGTAAAGTTCTCTTTTGTTGTAATTTATTTCGTATACATTCCTTCCTCGCCACCATCCGATCCTACGAAGAATGTACAAACCTGAAACAACAAATCCTTGAGTCATTTCATCAAACAGCATCAATATCAAAATAATTGAGTTACTGAGCCGATTCGAGTTGAGGTTCGATCCGAGTCGAGTCAAGTCAAACATGGGCAAGCTCAAACTCAGCTCGAAATTTTTTCGAGCTCCAAAAACCAACTCGATTCGGTCCGAATCCAATTTCGAGCCGAGGCAAATCAAGCTTTTTTGAGTCGAGTCGAGCAAGCTGACCGAACTAACTCGACTCAGTGTACATCTCTACCAATAATTATCAATTAAGTACATTCTATTAGCCATAAAGTCTCACACACACACACACACACACACACACACACACACACACAGCAAAAATACCCATTATTAAAGAGGTAGCTTTTAATCACCAGCTTTTGTGGAAGCTGATTCCCTTCGGTCCAGGCAAGGGCCTATGGACCCGTCGTGATGTGATGTATGGGGTTTATCCATGCTGTTCATCCATATTTACATATCAGTTTGCCGTATAAGCCCACAAAGCTCAAAAATGAAACAGATACAAGCTCAAGTGGACCACACGGTGGGGATTGAACTTCCACCATTAAAACTTCCTGGGGGCCAGTGAAGTTTTGGATCAATCTGACATTTGTTTTTTCCCTTCATCCATGTCTACGTGACTTTATGAAGAGGTTGGATAGTAAATAAACATCAGGGTGAGCCATAACAAGGTTTTGACAGTGGGGTCATTATCACCATGGCTTTTTGTGTAGTCCACTTAAGCCTCGGATCTGCCTCCTTTTTGGGCTCATATCATAAAATGATCTTTAAAAATGGATGAACGGTATGGATAAAACTCACGAATCACAGAGGGCCCCACACAGCCCTGCGTGAATTGATTTCCATCCTGGGGGAAGGACGCAATCCGTTTCCCTCTTTTGCCTACAGACGTGCTACTGACATTGCCTTGCCCCACCGTGATATATGCGTTTTATCCACGCTGTCCATCCAGTTTTCCAGATTATTTTACGGCATGAGCTCGAAAATGAGTCAAATCCATATCTTAGGTGGACCACACCCCAGGAAACAGTGGACGTTGAGCGTCCACCCTTAAAAACTTCTTAAGGCCCATAACAGTTCTGGTTCAAGCTGATAATTGTTGTTTTTCCCTTCATCTAGGTCTATGTGACATGTTGGATGGCCAACACATACATCAAAGTGGGCCCTACGACGCCCAACACTGCTATTAAAATCTTCCAAGGGCTCACTGTAATGCTCACCCTAATGTTTATTTTCCATCCAACCCGTTGATAATGAAGGGGGAAAAACCAATATCAGCTGGATCGTAAACTTCCATGGCTCACAAGGAGTTTTTAATAGTAACTCACCGTTATTTTCTTTTGTGTGGTCTACCTGAGAATTAGACCTTTTATTTTTGGATCATTCCCTAAAATGAGCTGAAAAAACGGATGACATGTACATCTACAGTACATACATCAAGGTGAGCCCCATGGTAAAGGCTACACTCGTTTAGTTTGGGTGAGGCCAAAGTGCACCTAATCCATGAGAGCGGATTAGCTAAGACCCTTGCCTCACGGAAGACATTGCCGCCCTTACCATGGGTTTACCATGGGGCCCACCTTAATGTATGTATTATATATCCATGCCGTCCATATATTTTCCCATATCAGTTTAGGGAATTATTCTAAAAATGAAGCAGATCAGGTGGACTATACCATAAGAAATGATGGTGATTGACCGCCCTACCATTAAAAAGTTCTTAGGGTGTACCTTAATGTTTCCTGTTAGCTTGATCCAAAAACTTTTGTGGCTCATTAATAGTCAATCACCACTGTTTCTTACGGTATGGTCCACCTGATAATTGAATCTGCTTTATTTTTGGCATAATGCCCTAGAATGATCTGGAAAAAAAAAAAATAAAAAAAAATGAATGGACAGCGTAGACACATAATGCATACATCAATGTGGGTCCCACGGTAAGGGTTGCACCATCTTGGGTGAGGATGGGGTTTCTCCAAATCCATCGGGAACACCGAAGGAAAGATGGGAGCAGATTTGGTAATATCATCTCTAGTAACAGACGGGGATTCTGAGGGGCCATTGTGATGTATGGGTTTGATTTACATGCTCTTCTTTTTAATAAAAAGCTTACGAGCTCAAAAAATAAGCATTTTGGACAGAAAATGTTACAAGGAATAGTGACGTTTTGTAATAATATAGAAAATCATTGGTTTTGGACAGTCGGTACTTTTGGAATTTTTCTAATTTTCATGAAACTTCAAATGAAATGAAATTATATATATATATATATATATATATATATATATATATATATATATATAGGAAATGGTACTATACGGTCAAGCGCATGCAAGCCTAACTTGAGGTCGAGCTATGTGGGCCCCACTGTGATGCGTGTCGACCATCAACACCGTGCATTTGATGGGTCCCCTCTAAATTATGGGATATCCCAAAAATCAGCCGTATACGGAACTCAGGTGGGCCATACCATCTAAAATCATATGAAGACACCGTTAAAACATATAAAAGCACTTGGTGGGGCCCACCTGAGTTTTGAATGCTGCTGAAACTTGGTATGAACCCTCATCCAAGTGGGACACACATAATGGATGGACTGGATATGCAAACCACATCTCGGTGGGCCCAAAAAATGATTATGAATGTTTTAATAGTGCACGGCCCCTCCCCACTTCTGCATGTGGTGTGGCCCACATAAGTCACAGATTGAATTGATTTTTGAGACCTAGGCCCACGATGGAATGGTGCATCTGACTGATGGGGTAGATGTTCGAAACGCATCAAGGTGGGGCCCACACAGCTCGACCTCATGGGACGGACTCGTGAGGTCGAGCGCATAGTACCTTTTCCCATATATATATATATATATATATATAATTAACTAAAAGTGACAAAGATGTTACAAACAATAGACAAATTGGACATGAATTAAAATGAGAACTCTCTTTAACCAAGACCCGAAAGACAACCTCATAAATGTAAAACTCGAACTTCTTAATAAATTTTGACATTCCCCAAATGTCTAGAATAATTGGATTATAGAATTACAGAACCATAAAACTGCAAAGCATTCGCGGCTTGACCCAATTTTCAATCCACGGCAACTACCAATGGACTCACTGCTTTGACCGAGCAGAAGTCCAAGATCCACCAGGACTATGAAGGGATAGAACGAGGCTTCTCCCCTGGTCAGGTAGATGATCGACGTATCGGGTTCAAACCCACTACAACCATCTCTCTGTGTTGGCTGAACACTGAAAACAAATATTTTTACTCTAGATAGAGGGGAACCGTCGTCATGAATCCAAATATTTTGAAAAATTCTAATAAACTATTAGGGTGAAAAGGTTTTAAGGGAGGTAGACTACTATAAGACAGACTAGCATAGTCAATATGCACCATACCATACATGAACGTGAAATTAATGAAACTTAGGCGTATGAAATTAGAATATCTTTACTTATTTACATTAGACAATTTTGGGGACGAAATTGTTTTTAAGGGGGGTAGATTGTAACGTCCTAAATTTTCGTCACTTTGAATTTTCAAAAATTCTAATTATATATATATATATATATATATATATATATATATATATATATATATATATATATATATATATATATATATATATATATATATATATATATATATAGCCTACGTCGTCACTTACTGACCCTTGATGATCGAGGTGAGCCTATACGTAGGTGATACTAATAAAGAATCACATGAATCCGATTAATCAACCATAGGAAGCCAATGAATCTGCCCAATCACTTAAATATCAAGTTTAGCCTTGTGATTTGTCCATCTAGGGCTCAAATCTAGCCAACCTATCATTAACCAATCGAGACAATTACAACTAAATTAAAGATCTACCCAAAGCCGAGACAACTAAGGGTCGGATCTTAATTAACAAACTAAGGTGGCCCAATTATCCATTTAGCCTAAGAATTGATGGTTTAGAGTGATTATGATTGAATTGTCATTTTCGTTAATTACAAATAAGCCACACTATGGACTTAGCTAATCCAGACCCTAACTTTGCGTACAAAAAATCTCTCTATCCAACTCATTTCAGAAATGCCCCGATTATCTGAACAAGCTCTAAACCGCTCGTTAGTGGGTAACTAGTTCCGAAACTATAGAATAATATCTGTATAACTGGACTTGACACCCATCGTAGGTAGTGAACTAAGAAAGTGCCCAGAACTGCTCAACTTAGGTCAGAAGCCAAGTGCCTGAAACGCGTGAATCCCATAGGCTAAAATCTGAAAGCTTATGTGAAATAGACCTTCCGTTATTTTGCAAAGTTGTGACTTTTCGACCGTTAGATCGCAACCAAATTCGAGGCATGAGTTTATGATATTTCTCTGCTCATATCTGTATAACTATGGCCCCGTTCGATCACCGACGACCGTCCATCGTAAGTGAGGCCCCCATGGTTGATCGAAGTGTCAGATTGCCGCCTGATTTTGACAAACTCTACATCCTATAGTGGGCACTTTTCCACTGACGTAGATGAGCTAGTGGGCCCTCGAAAGGACACTGTAAATCGAAAATCAGCCCCCTTATGGGCAAGTATAATGGAAAAGAGGCCCCGAGGGCCATTTGTGCGCAAAATCTGAGACTATAAAAGTTCAAAAATTATCTCCCATACTCTCATACGAAAATTTAGTTGTAAAAGGGAAAGAGAGAGTGGAGAGTGGAGAAGAGAGAGATTTTGAGGGAGCTTGTGTAGGAGATTTCCCCACCATTGTTGGCCACAACGGAGCTCAGGACAGCACCACGACGTAAGGGACAGCCCGACGGTAGAAAGAGTTAATTATTGGGCCCTCTTTGTGATTTGAGCCTTATAGGCCAATTTCATTCGTCCCTTATAAGAAAATTTCACTAGCACAGGGCATCGACACGCTACCTTACGGATCCCAACCTTAGGAGTGGCACAAAAAATTGACGAATCGCTTTTAGGTGCGGACCATTATCCCTAGGTTACCGTTTATCGAACCCTATGTCACGATTAATGATTTGTGTAGTGAATAGATGATTGCATGTTAAACAGTCCATGCTCGTATTACTCTTCACCTCCCATAAATTGTTAATCATGTATAATGTAGCTCGAACGTTCAATTAGATGTTAGAATAAGTTGAAATTATAAAATTGTTGCTCATGCTTCCTATTACTCACATGCCTATGCACTAAATATGCCTTACCTCACATGAATTGCTATGTTGGTTGTAACGTGGCTTGCATGTTCGATAAAATGCCCAATAGAGTAGAAATTCCTGATTTGTTGCTTGTATCCGTTCCTATAGATGCATAGTTGATTTATTAGTATTTGAAATGATGAGTGATATATGTCCTAGAGGGGGGTGATAGGATAATGCCAAATATTTCGATACAATGAGGAATAATAAATCAATTTAATACAATTTTGTAAAGTATTGAATTCTTGATATCAAATAGTTGTAGGACAACCTTACACCTAAAATATTTAAGTAGGACAACCTTATTTCACAATGTCTTTGAAATCAAAATATTAAACTATTGTAATGAATAAATAAATCACAATAATAGCATAAATAATAATATCCAATCACCACAATGCACAAACGAGTTATGGTGGTTCAGTGCCTCAATGCAACCTACTCTACTCCCAAAATTACAACACTCGTAATTTTGGCTTTCACTATTTCAAGATTTTCTAAGATCACCTTAACAACCTTATACAATTATTACAATTTTCACGGGCTACCACAATCAAACCCACTTTATGATTTTACGAGGTCATTACAAACAAACCTGCTGAGATTTCCGAGCTATCTCATAAAAACCCAAACTGAAATAATTTAAAAGACAGTACTTATCTTCGATTTGGCGAGTCAAAGTCGTAGCTGTGGCTTGAATGCAGCGATCTTCTTCCTGGGATATTGAAAAGCAATGCTATTGCGGTACTCCCACAAAATAGTGGGTGTACTTAGAGTAAAAACCTAATAAAAATTTGTGTATGTGTGGCCTATTTATTTGACAGGATAATAATATTTTTGTTAAACTAAAGTATATTTTTTTGAAGGTTATCGATCCAAAACCATGTTGTAGGTGGGACCCTAGAGATGAATGGCCCAATATTTGCCAGTTTGCCGCATCATCATGCGTTGTGAGTCATCTCTCAACAAGAGGAGTTATATGATGCTCCACCTTGTTTACACCCATTCTTGGCACACTTGCATGGACTAATAAGATGTTGCCACATGTCGGCACTACGTGCTTAATAATGACAAATCTTATTCACGCTCGAGGATATCTTTTGCCCCACTTCATTCGGAGACATGTCACTTGCTAAAAGGGAAGTGATGTAGAGCTGTACTCATGCTTAATTCGGTAATAAGTCCTTTGCTCGATGCTGGAAAAGCTCTATGGGGCCACTATGGCATATGTTTTATCCACGTCATCCATCCAAATTTCCATATCATTGTAGGTCATGAGCCCAAAAATGAGATATTCAAATCTCAGATGGACCACTTTGATAAATATATTTTATATCCACATCGTCCATTAGTTTGATAAATATATTTTATATCCACGCCGACCATCAAAATTTTTAACTTGTTTTAGGGCATGAGCCCAAAAATGAAGTAGATCCAAATCTCAAGTAGACCGCACCACAAGAAACAATGGTCATTGAATGACCACCATTAAAAACATCCTAGGGCTGCAATGTTTATTTGCCATCCAACCTATTTATAAGGTTGCATAAATCGGAATGAACACAACAACTTGACCTGAAACTTTTGTTACCCCCAAAAAGTTTTTAATGGCGGAAATTCAATCCCTATGGTGTGGTTGGCTTGTGATAAGGATTTCCTTGTTTTCTGTGAGAGAAATTTATGACTGTGGACCCCACCTTTTATCCAGTTGTTTTTATGAAAGAAGACAAACCTTATTTTGCAACTTAAACCTCCACGTGCGGAGACTGAATTTCAGGACGAAAATAACCCTCCTTTTTACATACTCCTTTCACTGCATTGCTTTCAGCGTTGCTTTCACTCCCCTTAACGAAAAAATAGGTGCTTCCAGCCCTACACTCTCTTGGAACTAAGAACTGAAGTACGAAGGGTTTTCTTCTCATTTTCCTGACTGAAATCTCTGTGAATCATCTAGATATCATCATTCTACATTTGCTATTTTTCATCTTGGCTAGATTACGTGAAATCGCACGAGTTGGTTGCATCTCCTTGAAAAGGTTCAAAATATTCTTTCACTCTAAAGCACCTCTCTTCAACCTGCATTTGACCGATACTGCGGCAGTCGGAGGGACAGATCTTGAAAAAAATGCTACACTTGTACAATGGCATTGCATGCGAAGTTCGGTCAATTCCATGTGTTAGGCTTAGTCAATTTCATATGTTAGGCTTAGTCAATTTTATGCATTGATCAATCAAATCCATGTCAAACTCACTCAATTCAATTTGAAGCTCACTCAATTCCATGTTAGGGCTCACTTGATCTCATGCTAGGCTCACTGAATTCCATGGTTACCCTGCTTAATTTCATGCTAGGATCGCTCAACTTAATGTTTACCCAGCTTAATTTCATGGTAGATAAGGTCAATTTAATATTTGTCTTGATAAATATCATGCTACGATCGCTCAATTTAATGTTTGCCCAGCTTAATTTCATGGTAGATAAGGTTAATTTAATGTTTGCCTCGAGAAATTTCATGGTAGGATCACTCAATTTAATGTTTGGCCAGCTTAATTTCATGGTAGATAAGGTTAATCTAATGTTTGTCTCAATAAATTTCATGTAAGGATCGCTCAATTTAATGTTTGCCTAGCTCAATATTATCCTATGCTCGCTCAATTTAAAGTTTGCCCATTCAATATCCATGCAATGCTTGCTCAATTTAATGTTTGCCCCGCTCAATATCATGCTATGCTCGCTTGAAGAAATGTTTGCCCAACTCAATATCACGATATGCTCGCTCGAAATATCGTTTGCCCACATCAATATCATGATATGCTGGCTTGATTTATCGTTTTCCCAGCTCAATATCATGCTATGCTCTCTCGATTTAATGTTTGCTTGCATAGTTGAATTTATAGTTTGTCCCGCTCAATTTTCAGTTTGCACCATTCAATTTCATGCTTGCCGTACTAATGTTTTTGATTTTTTCGCTGAATTTTTCAGTTTGCCCTGCTCAATTTCATGTTTGCCCCGCTCAATTTTCATGTTAGCCCTGCTAAATTTCATGTTTGCTGCATCGAATTTCATGTTTTCCTGCTCAATTTCAGGTTTCCCCTGCTCAATTTGTAGTTTGCCCTGCTGAATATCATTTTCCCCCCGCTTAATTTCATGTTTGCCCCGATGAATTTCATGTTTGCCCTACTCAATTTCATGTTTTCCCCGGTCATTTTCATGTTTGCCTCGCTCAATTTCCAGTTTGCCCCGCTCAATTTCATGCTTGCCCCACTGAATTTTATATTTGCCCCGCTCAATTTTCAGTTTGCCCTGCTCAATTTCATGCTTGCCCCGCTGAATGTCATGTTTGCCCCGCTCAATTTCTAGTTTGCCCCGCTCAATTTCATGCTTTCCTCACTCAATTTCATGCTTGCCCCGCTGAATTTCATGTTTGCCCCGCTCATTTTCATGTTTGCCCCACTCAATTTCTAGTTTGCCCCGCTGAATTTCATGTTTTTCCCACTCAATTTCCAGTTTGCCCCACTCAATTTCATGCTTGCCCCGCTGAATTTCATGCTTGCCCCAGTAGGGGAAGTCTGTTCCTCTGCCCGTTTCAATCTATGTCTTGATCGGAGTTTCGTACGATCCCCCCTTGATGACTCTCCAGCCATAGCCTTTTTTCCTTTATCCTTAGGCATTATGACTGTTGCGATGATAGTTCCTGTTACAAACAAAAGAAATGATAAACTAAACTCAAAAAATCTATATATATCTAGCCAATTCATGATTTATCATTGAACAGTGAACTGATGTATCTATATAAATCATCTAACGATTAAGTGAAGAACTCTGCATGAGCAATTGTAGTACAACTCGTGGTACCATACCATACTTCATACGAACATGCCACTTCTATATGAAATCAGCTCCATTCACATCTATTCACACATGCATAAAATGAATCTGGCAGTCTCATTGAAAATTATTAAGAGTCATGCTTGAGGTATGTCCCCTTTTTACAATCTCAGTAGCTCAGTTTCTTTTGTCCATGCACATTATAATGCAAAGGACATCTTCCAGTTAGAAACAGTAAAGGATATCTCAGTTAAGCCTCGTTAATAAAAACATCAAGTCCAAACAGCTCTCATCATGCAAATCATTTTAATATTTGTCCCAACTCCCGACATTAATCGACAAACTTGAAACACTCATTAAAAGAAAGGAATAACAGAAGAACTAATCATCTTGGAACCCCAACAAGAAACCTTGCCATAGTCAACTAACATATTCTAGACATACTGATTGAGCTGAGGCTTCATTTAGATGCATAATAGAATTGAATTGCGAGCCTTTAATTTAATCAAGATGAATGGGAAAGTTAATTGCTGCTCATGGTATTCATATGGGGTAATGACCCTCAAATTGTAGTTGTCCCTATCATGTCTAACTTGAAAGTAATATAAGGATTCAAAAATCCATCCTAAATAAGAATGCCAAGGAAGGAAACTACAATCTGGTTATTTCCACTTTATTTGACAGATGGTTGCAATCCAATTGGATAATGTAACCAAAGACAACCCAAAAAAAGAGAGACTAGAAAGATAGAAGACCTTAAATTCAGAATGTAGAAATGGAAAACATGACTCAATTTGCTTGTCCCTAGCAACTAAAAGAATTATCCCATATCAAAAACCAAACAAACCCAATATGAAACAACATTTCTAAAACACACCCACCGAAGAAATCAGATTCAGAATCAACAACCAAAACAGATGGCCTTTGACATTGACCCTCACTCAAACCGTCCCATCCCCACAAACCCAGCATAAAAACACCAAGCACAAACCAAACAACATTATACCAATTCCAAAAAAGACTCACAAAACAAAATCAGATTGCAAATAACTAAATGATTTCAGCTATCTAAACAACTAAAAGAGTTATATAAATAAGTTCAATTGGAAGATAAAATTCTGTTGATAAATGATTTCCAATTTGTTGAAAGTAACTTGTTAGATTAACATAACAATAGAATAGTCCTATTAGTCATAGATTAATATAACAATTTGGAGAAGAGTCCAGCTTTTGGGGTATCTCCTGTGAAACTAAAACCATTTGGAGCTTTTCTTCTTTGGCTGAGACTAGCTCTCCCTCTTTTCTCTACTTAGGCCTCGTTGAGATTAATGCTTCAAGATTTGTTTAACATTTCTTATCATGCTTTTCATATAATGCAAGGTACTTAGTTATCAAGACTTCTTTTCCAATGTTTGTTTGTTATTAAACCTATTCATAAGATCATATAGACATGGATTAATAGAAAATACAATTATAAGCTTGATCCAAAACTTCTGTGGCCTCTAAGAAATGATCAACATGAGAAGTTCAATTCAAAATTTTTATGTGGTGTGGTCTATTTGAACATTGCATACGTTTAGTTTTTTGGGCTCAATCCATGAAATTATCTGTTAAGTTTGCACCACTGATTTTCTAGTTTGCCCCAATGAATTTCATGTTTCCCCCACTCAATTTCATGTTTGCCTCGCTGATTTTGTAGTTTGCCCCGCTGATTTTGTAGTTTGCCCCACTCAAATGCAACTTTTCCCTGCTGAATTTGTTGTTTGCCCCACTGAATTTCTATTTTTCCCGCTCAAATTCAAGTTTGCCCCTCTGAATTTCAAGTTTGCCCCGCTCAAATTCAAGTTTCCCTTGCTGAAATTCAAGTTTGCACCGCTAAATTTCTAGTTTGCCTTGCTGAATTTCTAGTTTACCCCACTCAATTTAATGTTTCCCCCGCAGAATTTCTAGTTTGCCCCACTGAATTTGATGTTTTCCTCGCTCAATTTCATGTTTGCTTCACTGATTTCCTAGTTTGCCCCGTTGATTTTGTAGTTTGCCCCGCTCAAATGCAACTTTCCCCCACTGAATTTGTTGTTTGCCCCGCTAAATTTCTATTTTGCCCACTCAAATTCTAGTTTGCCCTGCTCAAATTCAAGTTTGCCCCGCTGAAATTCAAGTTTGCCCAGCTGAATTTCTAGTTTGCCCCACTCAATTTAATGTTTCCCCCGCAAAATTTCTAGTTTGCCCCGCTGAATTTAATGTTTCCCCCAGCTCAATTTCATGTTTGCCTCGCTGATTTCCTAATTTGCCCCACTGATTTTGTAGTTTGCCCCGCTCAAATGCAACTTTCCCGCGTTGAATTTATTGTTTACCCTGCTGAATTTCTATTTTGTCTGCTCAAATTCAAGTTTGCCCTGCTGAATTTCAAGTTTGCCCTGCTGAATTTCTAGTTTGCCCCGCTCAATTTAATGTTTCCCTCGCAGAATTTCTAGTTTGCCCTGCTCAATTTCATGTTTCCCCCACTAATTTTCTAGGTTGCCCCGCTGATTTTATAGTTTGCCCCGCTGATTTTATAGTTTGCCCCGCTCAATTTCTAGTTTGCCCCGCTCAATTTCATGTTTGCCCCGCTCCTTTATGTTAGCCAAGATCTTGTCTTAATTCTTGTGAAAATCCTTCCAACGAAAAAAAGATTCCTAAATAATACACTTGAGAAAAGAACAATTAGGCATTTTTTATCTAAGACATACGAGGAAACTTAATATTTTACTAATATAATGAGGAACTCATGTACTTGTTAATGAAATAACATGTTCATGTCCACCAATTAATTAACATGAAAAAATCAAGTGCCAAAATGAGTGATATTGAGAAAGACTTGTGCTAACATATGTTACTTAATAAACTAATAGGGAATGGTTACGAACCTCTGGATTTCTTAAAACCAGTACATGTCCCCATCAGAATCACTATTCGCCATCTCATCTGCCAATGATCGCGGCCCTTTGGTTGGAAAGAAAATAACATATTTAGAATTTCCAACAACATTTATCAAATCTCCGATGTAAGTCGCAGTGACAACATGGATATCTCCAAAGTGTAGTTCAGGAGCCTTATATACTAATATATTTCTTGAGATTTGCGCATTCTCTCGGTATTTTAGTGAGAAATAAAGCATGGAAATGTTAATTAGATAACAAATGCAAACATATCACATTAGTTTTAAACAATCAGAGGAATCACATAAACAGAGTAATATAGCAACAAAATTACAAACAGATTAACACAAACTTCAATAGCTTTTAGCATTCCAGTCGGATCTGCAATTCCCATAAAATAGTAACACTCACTGACAAGAAGCCTTCCTCCCTTGAGACTTTTCAATTCTTCTCTCATTAGCACTGACAAATGAGCTTTCAAATACGGTTCATCAAGAGGAATTCCACAGATAATCATTCTCAAAGCAAGAAAATCATCCATGTCTCCGTGATTCAATGCAGCTGCAATTGTAAGGACTAGTAATTAGTGGAATTTATCATAGAGGGTGTCAAAAATATTTTCTTAAAGAACAAATTGCCCAAATAACACTTTTTACTTTTTAGGTAATTCAGCTGGAATAAGTGGATGACAACATGTTCAATTTCCTATTTGCCCCGCTCCAACAAGTGGATGACAACATGTTGAAGCAATATGGAAAAAGTACAATGATTAGTAAATCAATTGTTTTTGTCATTCCTTTGAATTTCAGATGTTCCAATTGTGCAACTATACATTTGTTCACTCATTTGGCCCATCTTGAGGTCACCATTCACTTCCAATTTTATGCTTATCCCGCTGAATTTCATGCTTGCCCTGCTGAATTTCATGTTTGCCCCCCTCAATTTCTAGTTTGCCCCGCTCAATTTCATGCTTGTCCAGCTAAATTTCATGTTTGCCCTGCTCAATTTCCAGTTTGCCCTGCTCAATTTCATGTTTGCCCCGCTCAATTTCATGTTTGCCCTGCTGAATTTCCAATTTGCCCCGCTCAATTTCCAGTTTACCCCACTCGATAAATTTCATGTAAGGATCGCTCAATTTAATGTTTGTCCAGCTTAATTTCATGGTAGATAATCTCAATTTAATGTTTGCCTCGATAAATTTCATGCTAGGATTGCTCAATTTAATGTTTGCCTAGCTCAATATTATCCTATGCTTGCTCAATTTACAGTTTGCCCATTCAATATCAATGCAATGCTCGCTCAATTTATCGTTTGCCCCGCTCAATATCATGTTATGCTCGCTCGAAGAAATGTTTTCTCAACTCAATATCGCGGTATGCTCGCTTGAAATATCGTTTGCCACATCAATATCATGATATGGTCGCTCAATTTATCATTTGGCCAACTCAATACCACTTGAAACCATTCGTTAACGATGAAGGCCTAATCTATATAAGATCTGGTTATTTTTTTTTTTTGAAATAAAAACGCGTAGCTTACTGTTCATTTCCTTAAGCTCTTTATCATCCTTATCTATAATAGAAATTGAGCTGTCGGTCCTTCATTATTTAATTGAGTTTTGTCATATGGCAAGGTTCCATTGATTTACGATTCACTGATAATGTGTCATTGTATTGGTTTTCAGATAATGGCTGCAAAAATCATGTACTCTTTTGGCGGGGAGTTAGAATTTGAAAACAAACAATACTCATACATGGGTGGAACATCAAAACAAATGACGCTACGTCTGGAGACTATGTATGAGGAGCTTCGATCTAGAATTTACAAGATTATTAAGAGCAGACTAGAAGATTGTGATATTAGGATGAAAGTATTGAATCCTTGCACTAATGAATCAATGCCTCCAATCGAAATTAAAGACGACGATGATGTCAGAGAGTTCTTGTCTTACTAGTTTGAGCATTCAGAAAAATTCATCCCGTTAGTCATTGAAACAATCTAACACATTAATACCACAACATATGTGGATAGTGTGGCTGAAGAGTATGGTGTGGAATTCAAATACAATCCTTCTCCATTACAAGTGGTAATAAGTAATGATCAATTGCTCGAGCCGCCGCAAACATCAAACGTTGTGACTAGCCAAGTCAGTGGTGCACTTGACAATAACATCAATTATGAATACAAGACACTGCCATTAGCATCAACAGCAGATCTGCCATCATCATCCACCATCCCATCTGTGCGTGTAAGCGACATTCTGCTTCTAGACCTCTCCAAATCATCAAACCTCATGACTCGTCAAGTTATCGCGCTGTTTGATGATGATGTACTCACAAATGCAAAAATGCCAGAATATACTGATTTGTTATGTGGATCGATCGATATAGCTGTTGGGAAAACATTTAAGGACAAGAGTTGGTGCTAGTATGTGTTGAGCCAATTTGCCATTTGGAATAATTTCCAGTATAGAGTAATATACTCAAATTCTAGGCGATTTACCGTGGTGTGCTTCGAAGATGCATGCGAATGGAGAGTTCATGCATCTCAGGTGAATGATACGGGTATATTTAAAATATGGACTTATACATCAAAACACACGTGCGGCATGGCATGGATGAAGAGTGATCACCGGCAAGCCAGCAGTAAGCTAGTGTGTGATCTAGTTATTAGCCGCATTGACCAACGCCTAGGGTTGAGGCCACGTGATATTATCCTCGCCATGCAAGAGAAATATAATATTCGTATTAGTTACTAGAAGGCATGGAAAGCAAGGGAGCTTACAATTAATCATGTGATGGGGTCTTACGAAGACTCCTACAATCAACTCTCGTTGTATTTACATGAGTTGAGGAGAGCCAACCCAGGGACAGTTACTGCCGTGCTTGTTAACCAATAGACTTGCAGGTTTGAGAGATGTTTTGTAGCTCTCGGACAATGCATTTGAAGTTTTCAAAAATCATTACAGAGGGTATTGGCCATTGATGGGACACACTTAAAGGGCAAATACAAGGGTGTACTATTCATCGCCACAGCTTTAGATGGGGACAATCATATATTTCCAGTTGCGTTTGGCATCGGGGAATCAGAGAACAACAGTAGTTGAAATTGGCTCCTTATGTACCTTAACGATATGTTATAGTCTACGGAGGGTCTTGTCATTATATCTGACCGACATAAAGGTCTAATGAAAGAGGTTCCCCAAGTCTTCCCGCATGCAATCCATGGGTATTGCGCGTACCAAATCTAAAGAAACTTGGTGGATACTTTTAAGGACAAGTCATTGGAGATGTATTACTGGAGGGCTGTGAAGACTTGCAGGCGGGCCGAATTTGAAAAACTTATGCATGATATCGAAATGGCCAATCCCCCAGTACATGCATGGTTGACAGAAATCGAGTACAAGAGATGGGCATCTTCGCACTTTCCAGGCCAAAGATTCAACTTGGTCACGACAAACATTTCTGAGTGCGTTAATGCCCTTTTCAAAGAAGCACGCGAATACCCCGTTACGAAATTGATAGAGGCTGTAATGTTGAAGATACAAGAATTATTTTACAAGAGACGAGAATCTGCAGCATCATTTATTGGTCCTTTGACACCATGGGCAGAGAAATAGTTAAAGGATATCGTGCAGAAGGCTCGAGATCTTCGCTGCCATGCTATTTCTCGAGATGAGTACTATGTTGTTGGAGATTATAACGATACGGTGAAGCTCAGTGAGTTTTCATGTACATGTCGTGAGTTTGGCGTGAAGGGCTACCCTTGTATGCATGTCTTGTCAGCCTGCATAAACTACAATCTTCTTCACTACTCATACTGCTTCCCATTCTACACGGCGCATAATTACCTGGCCACGTATAGTGAATCGGTGTATCCAGTACGCGACAATAGCGACTGAAAAATTTCAGCGGGGATGAAGGAGTATTATGCGCAGATTAAACCCCCAAGGCAGAGGAGGTTAGCTGGAAGACCCAAAAAGTTTAGAATTCCATCGCGTGAAGAGGAATCGAAGACAGTCAAGTGTGGGCGATGCAAACAAACCAGGCATAATCGTTGGTCGTGCAAGTTTCCCATACCTGGTGTATAGCATATCATGTAATTTATGTACTTTGGATAATACATAGTTTGTAATTGTATCACATATTCAATTTATGAGTAATTTCCAACAACCTGCGTACCAAAGTAATTTCCAACAAACTGCAAAACTGCAAATTCAACACCCCCAGTACAACAATTTTTCAATGAGAAAACTGCAAAACTGTCTAATCAAATCATATTATACAAACTTGGAAAAACTCAATCAATCAGGTTTCATCATCACGTCATATCGCTCAATCTAGGAGCGAGATTGTCGTGACGTAATGCACACCGGTGAAATCCATCAACATTTGAAAGGTAAATGAAATTGAGAACATGCAACATAACATGAAGTGCATAAAAAAATTTCAGCATAACACCACATACTGTAATCAAAATAAGTACCCCAAGTTTGGGCACTAAAATCAATGTCCCCTTCATCAGTCAAAGTAAAATTCACCCCATGATCTAAAGAAATAATTTAAAAATAATATCCTATAGGCTTGACATCCTAAAAAGATACTTGATGCACAAGACAACAGACATGAGTAAATCCAGTTTAGCTGAACGGACCACCAACTGGTGGAGCGACATCATCACGCCGGTAGGTGATTGTGCAATAAGGTTGTCAATTTTACGCTCGACCCAGTCGATACTATTCTGGATGGCCTCAGAAAATCGCTCCAGTCGTGTCAGTCGTCTATCCTGCTCATCCATGTGCCTAACAATATATGCCCTGCGGTTGTGGTATGGTATCCTTCGACTAGTATAACCATATGAGGGTTGTGGCACCTCATGCTGCTCTCCCTCCATAGGATAGTCGGTGTCGACCGCCTCTGTCTCAGCCTCGTCCGTCTCTGCAGCCTCTACTTATGTCTCTCCCATCAAAACTTCAATGCGCCTCACTGATGCCGATGCCCCTTTCGTCCCCAGTTTCATGCGCTTGATGTTGTTTTGTGTAAACATTTTCACAGGTCTGGGTCGGTCTGTGGTGGGCATCAGGCCAACATGACGGGAGAGTAAACATAGTAGGTGTGGGAATGGAATGCATGTGCTTCTCATGGTCGCTATGCTGTCGGCGATTATTTAAGTAATGATGGTGGGCAGACACAGAGGAATACCATGATAGATGCTGTATAGAATGTCTAACATATACGAAGTAATGTCAGATCTGTTTGAGTCCCTCGGATAAACGTTCAAGCAGAAGATATTGTGTAGCACCTTGTACTTGGCTTCCAGGTGCGTTACTCTCAGTGCATTACCCTTATTCCACGGCTGACTGCTACAAAAATTCTTCGTCATTTCTATCCGTACAACTGGGTCATCGATGTCATGATCAGTTAAGCCTCGAGCTGTGATTGAAATCCCTAAAAGCTGTGCAACTACCCCAGTATTAATGGTGGTGGAGTTCTCTCCAATGGTCACCTGAAATGAAGGAGGGTGCATTACCGGCATGTGACAATATGATAGAAATATGATCACTTGCTCATTTCGAACTATCCCTCCAAAATCTAATAGGTTACTCCACCCAACATTCTCCAAAATCTGTGTTATCCCAAACTGCTAGATGCACGCTCGATCGACCTTTTTCTCATATACAATTTTTCAGGCGCGATATTTGTCGTACATGTTCGCAGGAGGAGGAGGAACTTGCGGGATCAGTTGTTCCGGTTGGATTGGTGGAGGAGGGTCTTGAATTGGAGCACTCCTGTGAATACGAGCTCGCCTAGCCGGCGACTCGGTCAGGGAAGTCCGTTCCTCTGACCGTTCCATACAAGGTCTTGATCGGATTTTTATACAACCTCCCCTGGTTGACTCTCCAACCATAGGCTTTTTTTCCTTTATCCTTGGTCATTATCTGTTGCGATGATATTGCCTGTTTCAAACAAAGGAAATGATAAAGTAAACTCAAAATTGAGAATATATATACCTGTCCAATTCATGATTTATCATTGATCAATGAACTAATGTATCTATATAAATCATCTAGCGATTATCTAGAAGAACTCCGCATGGGCAGTTGTAGCACAACATACTTCATACGAACATGCCACTTATATATAAAATCAGCTCCATTCACATCTATTCATAGAAGCATACAATGATTCTTAATATCTCAATGAAAGTTATTAATGATGGAGATGTTCTGATTTCTAAATTTCTATTTCCTTTAGAAAGGGTCTACAATGCCTTAGTATCTCATGTGATCGTGGATTTCTAATTCTAACAATTAACTGGTAATGACCTGTAGGAATTATAGCTATCTAAACAACTAAAAGAATTATAGAAATAAGTTCAATTGGAGATAAGTTCTAGTCCCTTTAGAAAGGGTCCAGCTTATGGAGTATCTCCTGTGAAACTAAAACCATTTGGAACTTTACAGGAACTCTGAATTACTTAGAAATTTTATATGTGGCGTATAAGTAATTCAAGTTGATCTTTACAGATGACGGGTCTCACTTTAGATATAACATGAAAAATTATGCTTGTTTGATTATCTGATGGACATTTATCGGATGGTTAAAAATAAAAAATATCTGATGGTCCTAATAAAACATCAACAAGTGTCTACAAATCAGAGGTTAGGATTGTTCCAGTGGTCTTGTTTTGGAGCATTGACTTGGACAATGGGTTCTTCCATTTAGTTAGTTTAATATGAGTTGATGTTTGCCATTCATACAGTTTCTGAGTGCCCGAGTAACAAGCCCCATGCTGGAAAATCAAATTGATTAAGCATAGCAACCATCCAATTAGTTTAATTTTGCTTGTATCTGTTCCCACCTGCACTTATCCCTTCTTTCTACTTTCTATATTTGTCTTTTGGTTCAGATTTCGCTACAGTGGTAAGGAATGAAACTCCTCTTTGGGATAACTAAATCACCAGTCTTAGGTCATGTTTGGTAGACATCTAAAAATGATTTCGTCTCATTTTAGTTAACAGTAACTACGTATTTGATATCTTAATCTCTGATATATAGTGAGTTCATGTTAACAATAATTATATATTAAATATCAAAACCTCTAATAAATCATTTCTACCTCAGCAACCCTATTTCCGTTTTCAACTTGAATAAAGAAGCTAAAATCCAATTGACAGATTGAGAAATAGAAGAAAGGAAAGAAGGGCTTTCCATCATCGAAAAAATCAGCATTTCATGGAAATTGCAATAAACAAAATCTTACCGAGATTGTCGTAGAAGAAATCCCTCAAACCGGAAGGTTGCTTGCGTGGAGAAATCTGTTGGAGATGAAGAGGATGCAACGTTTTGGAAGATGAAGTTGAAAGAAATGGGGGTATGG
Organism: Magnolia sinica; assembly: GCF_029962835.1. Taxonomy (NCBI): domain Eukaryota; kingdom Viridiplantae; phylum Streptophyta; class Magnoliopsida; order Magnoliales; family Magnoliaceae; genus Magnolia; species Magnolia sinica. The sequence continues at coordinate 14,135,829 of NC_080588.1, read as the reverse complement.
AGGTAATAAAGGATGGTTGGCAAAAGCAGTTAATGCAGTTTGAACGTGTCATCGATGTTATCGACAACTTGTCGGTATATCGATGTTTGGTTTGACGATATATCGATAAGTTGTAGATATATCAAGAAGGAATTTGAATCGTTGGTGGACAGTTATGGTGTCGATAGTATCGAGATAGTGTCGATATATCGACAAAATATTGAATTTTAGACGTTCGTTGCTGGACACTAAAAGCCTTAATTCGATATTATCCACAAGCTGTCGATATATCGATATATCGATAAAGTCTCGATATATCGATATTATATGAAAATGCATCGATACTTGCTGGATAATTGTCAACCAGTTTCGATATTATTGACAAATTGTAGATATGATTGATGACTTACGTTGATTATATCGAAGATGTGTCGATCGGATCTATAACTTACATCTATTCTATCGACGATATGTCGATATAATCGACTTTACATACATGATTGCTTTATACGATGGATACATTGACATATCGTCGATGTATCCATCGTCATCATCGATATGATCGATAATGTGTCGATATATAGACAAAATATGGATTTTGTGGCATTGGTTGCTGGACACTAACAGCCATAATTCGATATTATCTACAATTTGTCAATATATCGATATATCGATATATGATAAAGTCTCGATATATCGACATTATATGAAAATCCATCGATGCTTGCTGGACAATTGTCATCCAGTTTTGATATTATCGACAAATTGTCGATATGATCTATGACTTACGTAGATTATATCGATGATATGTCGATTATATCGATAGCTTCTGTCGATAATATCGATGATATGTCGATGTAATCGACTTTACGTATATATTTGTAATTTTATTTTATGTTCACTTTTTTTATTTTTTGTTTCAGTTGGCTTGTTGTACACACCCATGTCAGTACACACCCTCCATGTTAGCCATGCCCACTAGGGATCGATACGAAGATGAATAAATTTCATCCTTGTTAGGAGTATTTGAAATTTTATTAGGACGAAAAAGTTGGGGTTGTATTGTAGCACTAGGGATCATTACGAGGGTGAATAAATTCCGTCCTTGGTTTTAGTGCTTGTATTTTTTAGCAACCAGTCAAGGAAAACGTACCTAAATAAGAATTTAATTTCACTGCTAAACTATGAATGCGTCCCAAATTATGGATCTTCTGAGGAATGCTTTGAATGATGCTTAAAATGTTTGTTCCAATAAGCACATTGCATTGAGAAGTATGTTTTGTACTTAAGACCTATTAGATGTGTTGTTGAAAGCAATTTAAATGCACATACAATTGCCATAAGTTTCTATCATCATAAATTTCTTAAAATTTTAGATGTTCTGTATAAATCTGATGTAGTTTTTCCATATTGCATCAACATGTTGTCATCCACTTGTTCTAGGTGAATAACCTAAAAAGTGTTCATTGGGTAATTTGTACTTTTAAAACATATTTGCTCCATGCATTATTTCTTACTAAAATACAGAGAGAATGAGCAAATCTCGGGAGATATCCACGTTGTCGCTACGACTTACATCGGGGATTTGGAGAATGTTGTTGGAAATTATAAATATGTTATTTTCTTTCAAAATCAATCTAGTTCTTATTGCAGTGCACTAGTTATTGTTGTTAGTGGCTACAAGGGAAGTGCTTCTCAGGCACTCCATTGAATCTGCAGTAGGCCTGAATCAAAATCGCACATTTTCACTGTTCACAAATCCATGTCGACACCTAAGCAGAATATAAAAAAAGTAAAGAAAATCTTCAAAGTATCTACGCGCTATGAAAGTAATCATGCAAGGATCAGATGCTATGTGCTCTTTCCTTATTCATATTATTTAACTGGTCTGCGTAATCCTTCATAGCTGACATATGCTGCATAAGGTATAGATTTTTTATTGGTAATGCCAAATACATCGGGGATTTGGAGAATGTCATTGAAAATTCTTAATATGCTATTTTCTTTCCAACTAAAGGGACATATACTGGGTGTCAAGAAATTGAGGGGTGCGTAATCATTCCATATTAGTTTATTAAGTAGAGAAAAGTCGAAAGAAAAGCAGAGAATGCAATGGCTCCTTACCCCTAGCTCGAACATCAACCTCTAAAGCGGTATCAGCGAACAGCTCCTGCAACATCAAATTCAACGGGGCAAGCATGAAATTCAGTGGGGCAAACTTGAAATTGAGCGGGGCAAGCATGAAATTGAGCGGGACAAATATGAAATTCAGCGGGGTAAGCATGAAATTCAACGGCGGAAAGTAGAAATTGAGCCAGGCAAACATGAAATTGAGCGGGGCAAGCATGAAATTGAGCGGGGTAAACTAGAAATTGAGCGGGGCAAGCATGATTTGAGCGGGGCAAACATGAAATTTGTGGGGCAAGCATGAAATTCAGTGGGGCAAACTAGGAATTGAGCGGGGCAAACATGAAATTCAGCAGGGCAAACATGAATTTGAGTGGGGCAAAGATGAAATTCAGTGGGGCAAGCATAAAATGTATACAACATAATGTATATTCAACAATGTATATAACATAATGTACAATGTATATTCAACAATGTATATAACACAATGTATGCAACAGGAAATTGTACATGAGTGAGACAACAATGTATAATGTATAAAATACAATGTATATAGTACAACATTTCAACAAAATTGCTCCCATGCCCTTGACAAATATCATCTACAAACTAGAGACAAGCAGTCATATGTTATTAACTTCCTCCAATCAACAGTGAATTTTTGCATGTCTATTTCCGCTAAGGTGAGATGCTACACAAAATATCAATGTATTTCATTACGAAAATGCCACAGTCATAACCATTGTCTTGCTTTGGCGCTGATTCATCGACTCTGACGGTCCATTTCTTCCCTTCAAGCGCAGTGCTGTCTCTAGTGACATGGAAGAGAATGGGAAGTGCATCGGTCATCTTCCTCATCGTACACTTGTATTTTATTAATGGATTTGTGCTTAAGCTATCCACAATAACCATTTTCCTCTGTCTTGGATATATGACCAGCAAAAACCAATTGAATTTTCATGGTTTATGGGCGCATACACATGTCCATGATTGAAAAAATAATATATTAATAAAAAATGAATAGAACATATAACACTCACAGAAGAAGTTCTGGGACGAGTGCAATACCCGTTCATAACACCAAATCACTTTGGTGTATGGTCTATCTCGCTGCTTCGCAATTGCGTAGACCGAGTTCAGCTCGGCCCATTCTGATGCTGAGTTCAATGCCCGATATGTGATCAAAACCGGCAAACACCTATCAATCATTGGCTGTTACAAACATACATGATCAAAGATCAATACAATTAAGAAGTTGAAAAAGTGAAACATATTAAGTATTGTCCGAATTAAACAGTCACCATAAAAAACGTTGTACAGAACTTGCAATCCTGAGGATAGACTATTGCCAGGTCAGTCCGCCTCTTCTCAAGGAAATTGATGTATTTGTCAATAGCCTAATCAATAGGATAGTATGATTTAGCCATATATTAATATAATAAATAATTACATGTCTATCAATGCATATAGAGAATAAATTAGTGATGCCTACCACGCTATCAACCCACGCATCCTTCACCCATATCATACCAAACCAGGAGTAGGCTGATGTGGCCTTGTTCGCTTCATACTAGTCCTCTACCTCTTTCAATTGCTACGCAGATAGTATCCCGAATGGATCCATCTGTAGAGGAAATGGTATCGGAGTAGTGGCAAAACTTGTTGCAGCCTTGGGTTCGGGAACCAAACCAGGGGTTGTATCAAATGCAGACAGGGACAAGTACGGAGAAACCTTATAAATTGATGGCTTCAGTACCCTTTTGGGTCTCCTCTGATAGACGGGATGAGAAGTGGATGCATCCAATACATTACCCTTGGCGAAACCAAACGTGTGCACATCAAATTCCCTGTGCATGAAGCGTTCTTTCTCTTTAATATCATTTTCTTCCCGTCTCTTCAACTCCTCACCCTCCTCCTCCATCTTATAATCTTCCTTCTCCTTATTGAACTCCTCTCTCTCCTTCGCTAACTTTTCTTTCTCTTCAAAAAATAAATCCTTCTCCCTTTTCAATGCTTCTTTCTCTTTCAGTAACGCCTCCCTCTCATCAACCCTCGCTTCTTTCCTTCTCAAGTCTTCCTTCTCTTTCCTCAATTCTTCCCTCTCCTTCTTCAATTCCTCTCTCTCTTTCTTCAACTCTTCCTTCTCAACCCGAAATTCCTCCATAAGAATAATACCCCCCCTCGGTCCCTCTCCCTCCACGCCTTTCTCAGTATTTTTTCCCTCTTCGTTTGATTCATCTTCCTCCTTATGATCACTCTCATTACCCTATTCCTCATCTTCCTGGGTCTCACTGAGCTACACAGCATAACAATGGGTATGTAAGAGGAATGATTCCTTTACAAAAGCAGAAAAAATATAGTTCATTTTCCCATAACATCTTACCTAGAAACTTTCACGAACCGATCTCACCGCATCCGTTCCCATTCTCGAAGGGTCGGTTTTAATTTCATTATTACTGATGTCTGCAAAAGAACGAAGAGTATTGTTAAATATAAAAGCGTATACCTGTTAGAATTAAGCAAAGTAAATGCTAGAGAAATATATTAACTTATAGCTAGCATGTATTTTGTTGTACCTCCAACCCTTCCAGCCTTGATATTGATTGAAGCGTGGAATTTGATGGGGAACATACGAAACAACACACTCTTACAGGGCAGGTAGTATCTCTACTACCCATACCTGTTAGAATAAAATTGCACCGGGTTAAAAATTCATAATTGCATATAGAGGATAAACATATAAAAAATAAAAGGTGTACTTACTTGTAGAGGAAGGAGGCAACCACATACAGTGTACCGAGGGACACTTAATGCGGCAACGCTAGATTCTATTCCTTGCGACATTGCATGGTACCCCAAACTACCCCAAGGATAGTTATAGAAATCATCTAGCGAGTCCACCAAGTGAATATAATCCATGTTGCACATGGTTTTCAGTTCGGTTCCCCTGAGAAAGAACTCTACAACCAGGAGTAGGGCAACCTTCACGACATCCTCATGCTTATTGCTGTCAACTAATCTATCAAAAACGTCCATTAGGTCCTTCTTTAATATTGGATATTGCTTGAAGTATTTGTTTCTTAATGTACTCATAGTGCCACAAATTTTCGATACGGTAAGATCTCCAGTCTTAAGGCCCATAATGAGGGCAAAGTCCATCTCGATAAACTGCACCTTCCTCTGATCTCAAATACTAGATCACCTTTATATCGTTGAAAAAGAAGGTGAAATAGAGCCCCTAAAAATCTAAAGGATGTAGCATGTAATAGAAATGAAAAAGGGGATTGGCTAAACAAATTTAGTTGACTATCGTGCTTTTCCAATCCACCCTTCACCTTCTCAAACCACCATTTCAGTGTACACCTAGAGGTTGGGTTGGGGATTACAACAAAATATTCCTCACCTGTAAAGATGAAAATGAAAAATATATCAAACATAAAATTCACAACATAAACATACTGTACAAAATCAGAAATAAATGAAAACAATGTAGCATTTCATGAATTTGAACAAGGTTCATATGAAATATAAATAGAAATTGAGCGAGGAAATACCAGAAATTTTACAATACATACTATCAAAATAAGCGAGGCAAACATGAAATTGAGCAGGGCAAACTAGATATTTAGTGGGGGACACTAGAAAAACAACGGGGCAAACTGAAAATTCAGTGAGCCAAACTGCAAAATTGAGTGGCAATTACATGAAATTGAGCGGGGCAAACTAAAAATTCAGGAGGGCAAACTAGAAATTCAGGGGGTCAAACTTGAATTTCAGTGAGGGAAACTTGAATTTGAGTGGGGCAAACTTAAAATTTAGCGGGGTAGACTTGAAATTGAGCGGGGCAAACATGAAAATGAGCAAGGTAAACATGAAATTCAACGGGGGAAACTAGAAATTTAGCGAGGCAAATTACGAATTCAATGGGGCAAACTAAAAAATTAGCGGGGCAACCTGGAAAATCAGCGGAGCAACCTGAAAAATTAGCGGGGGAAACATGAAATTAGGCGGGGCAAACTAGAAATTCAGCAGGGAAAACATTAACTTGAGCAGGACAAATTAGAAATTCAGCAGGGGAAACATTAAATTGAGCTGGGCAAACTAGAAATTCAGCGGGGCAAACTTGAATTTCAGCGAGGGAAACTTGACTTGAGCGGAGCAAACTTTAAATTCAGCGGGGCAAAATTGAATTTGAGCGGGGCAAACTACAAAATCAGCAGGGCAAACATGAAATTGAGCGGGGGAAACGTGAAATTCAACAGGGCAAACTAGAAAATCAGCGATGCAAACTTAACAGATAATTTCATGTATGGATCCCAAAAAAACTAAACATATCCAATGTCAAATGGACCACACCACATGAAAATTTTGAATTAAACTTCTCATATTGATCATTTCTTAGGGGCCACAGAAGTTTTGGATCAAGCTTATAATTGTGTTTTCTATTAATCCATGTCTATATGATCTTATGAATAGGTTTGATAACAAGCAAACATCATTGTTGGGCCCACTATGGTTTCAACGGTGGAAATCATTATGCCCACTGTTTCCCACGGTATGATCCACTTGATCTTTTGATATGCTTCAGTTTGGGGCTAAACTGCTAAGATTAGATGGAAGAACGGATGGACGTCATGGATATACTACATACATTCAATGTGGGCCCATATGACTTTACTTAATATAATGGGAGCGGACTGACTAACTCAGTACGCAATCCGATTATGCTTGGTATGATGTTTTATTTGTAATACATCATGTTCATCGGATTATGTATACACCAAACCCCATATATGGGAGGGAACCTAGACATTAAGGGAGGGAACCTAGATATTAAACAGGGCAAACATGAAATTCAATAGGGGAAACGAAAAAATCAGTGGGAAAAACTGAACAATGAGCGGGGCAAACATGAAATTCAGCGAGCTAAACATGAAATTCAGCGGGGCAAACTATGAAATTCAGCGGGCCAAACTAAAAAATCAGCGAGGCAACTTGGAAAATCAGCAAGGGAAACATGAAATTGAGCGGGGCAAACTAGAAATTCAGTGGGGGAAACTAGAGCTTGAGCAGGGCAAACTAGAATTTCAGTGGGGGAAACATTAAATTGAGTGGGGCAAACTAGAAAATCAGCGGGGCAAACTTGAATTTCAGCAATGGAAACTTGAATTTAAGATGGGCAAACTTCAAATTCAGCGGGGCAAACTTGAATTTGAGTGGGGTAAACTAGAAATTCAGCGGGGCAAACAAGACATTGAGCGGGGGAAACTTGAATTTTGAGTGGGGGAAACTACAAAATCAGCGGGGCAAACTAGAAAATCATTATGCCCACTGTGTTCGGTGTTCTGTGGGCCCCATCATAATGTATGTGTTTCATCCATGTCGTCCATCTATTTTTATAGATCATTTTCTGATATTATACAAAAAAGAGGTAAATCCTGATCTTAATTGGACCACATTACACGAAACAGTGTTTCATGAAAATCGACCATTATAAACTTTTTGGGGGTCATAAAAGTATTAGATCAAGATGATCTTTGTTTTTAGACTTCATCTGGGTCTTTATGACCTAATAAACAGATTGGATTTCAGATAAACAGTACAGTGGGCCTCAGGAGGATTTAAATGATGGATATCCAATCACTATTGTTTTCCTGTAGTGTGGTACATCTAAGATTTATATCCCTCTTATTTTTAGGATGAAGCCCTGAAATGATCTTTACAAATGGATGAACGAAATGGATGAAACACATACATCATGGTAGGGCCCATAGAGCACCGACCACCAGCCACGGGGCTGGTGTCAGGGGGGAGTAGCCAATCCATTTCCTATACTACATACATTCAATGTGGGCCCAACCGAGTTTAAAATATACCTGTGGTGCATAATTTCTTCCCTAGACCGACCATTTTCGGAAGAAGACAAAATGCTGATAAGGGGGGCCCACAAAGTGAGTTTTTTTGTCTTTCTCGTGGAACCGGAGTGTGGAAAGGGGGGTGAAAGCAATGTGAAAGCAGCAGTGGAAAGGGAGATGAAAATCAGATAGTAAAAAGGGAGAGGAAAGTGGACAACAGTGAAAAGGAGGGGTATTTTTGTGCTGAAATTCGGTCTCCTCACGTGCAGGTCTAAGTTGCAAAACAAAGTTTGTCTTCTTTCATAAAAATAGTTGGATAAAAGGTGGGGTCCACAGTCCTAAATTTCTCTTTCTGTGACCATATCCTAAAATGATACAGAAAAATGGATGGACCGTGTGGATATGCAACACATACATCAAGTTGGCCCCACAGTCCGACATTATCCCAGTAACACCTAATCCACATCAGCTTTGGAAGGATGCCAACTAGGTGAGGCTCACCATTATTTTTGTGAGAAATACACTGTTCATCCATTTTTCAGATCATGTTAGGGTATGAGGCTTTCTACCTCCCCACGGCAATGATCCATTAGGCTTTCGCCCATCACAGAAAATTCCCCACTACTACCTCCTGTAGGTGTTTGGGCCGCAGGAACATCCTATGGTGTTAATCGCAAGAGGTAGAGTGAAAGATTCACTAGGTGTGAAATCCCATCATATCCGAGGAGTTAGAGATGTGCTCAAAATTCCAAATCACTTTACCAAGAAATACTATAAAATCAAAGAGTTGTATTAGCTATTGCAAAAGCAACCATTTTAGTGAAAGGCACGATGGCCTTGCTCTTTTAGTTGATGGATCTTCGGCATTGAGATGCTTAATGTAACTATTCTAGTTTATTGCACTGCAATCAAAGGTGTCTAAATTAGGGATAATTTGGTAAAATTGCCAAATTTAAGAAATTTTTACCTAACAGAAAATTTTGAATTTAATATTAAATTTCAGTGTTCAAATATTTTTTTTTTTTCGAAACAATTTACCAAACAGGCATCCCGACACTTATCGGTACTTAAAATTCAGCACACAATGAATCCAATACTTAAATTAATTTCAGACATTTTATTATTATTCAGTTTACCAAATGCACCTTTATAGGTACTAAAACTAAGCACTTTGAATTTTTATCACTTAAATAAATTTTCAGACTTTATTTTTCAGTTTTCCAAACAACACCTAAGCTAGCTTTTCATTTTTAAGTGTGACTTGTGCTACTTAAGAGAAATTATAAATAAGGGGATGGCATATAAATGTAAGAGATTTTAGAGAAATTATGTTGAAAAAACAATAGTACTTTTTTAAATTTCTCATTTTCATTTCTCTATAAGTTATGTGCGAAGGCTAGTTCTTTTAAAACTAGATACATGACTTGTTGACTCAAGATGCTATTACAACCTTAGAAGTTAGACTAATAAGACAATAATAATCATCTGATTTTATTTTTTTTCCTTCAAATTTGGACGCCTCACTAGTCTACCTCTAACCATCCATTCGATAATGATTTTAATTGGATGGTTAAAATTGAGAAATTAATGCCATTTTCAAGATATGATCTAACCACAATTGGACCTGTAATTTAGGTGTTCTTGATACCAAACATCTTACATGTCAGAGGACAAGTGACCACCATTTTAAAAATGATGGTGAACTACCATGTCCATCCAAACAATGAAATTCTAGGATACATTGTGGATGGAATATAATCTAAAATCACTATTGATGGCTAAGGAAAGGATTATCAAAGATGAAATTATCAATGGTCCAATGAAAAAGATATATGATGACTATTGAGTAATTTTTGCAATGTGGTTGATCTTTGACATTTTGTGTTAGGGTGCAACTATACTGGAAGAGTCACCACTATCTTTTAAAATAAAAATGAGGGTTAACTGTCATTGGAACTTAAGTGGATTGCATCCTTCTTTTCCCATCTCTAGTCATGAATGAGTGGATTTGTGTGGGGTCTTACTGTGAGTCTCTGTTTACCGGCCGTACATTCCTTTTCTTAGATCATTTTAAGTTTGAGCTTAAAATTGATGTAGATCCGATACTCAAGCGAACCACAATGTAGAGGACTCTTGCATTTAATGCAACTTGCTTTTAATGCTTCATGCATTTAATGCAAGAGAAGATTACTATTTAGGATGTTCCATTTGAGTACTGGATCTACCTCATTTTTGGGCTAATAACTTAAAATGATACGAGGGATAGACAATATGAATAAACATATACATTATAGTGGACCCCACACATATTTGCCTATTCGTGGCGAGAGATGGGCGTGGGTTGGATGCAATCAACTTCACATTGAACTAACCCTAGGCCAGATTTCTCCTACTGCCAGGCATGCATTCAGTCAGGTTGGGTTCTGCCAGGTCTTTTCCATAGGGCCCATCTCGATGTATATATTGTATAGCCACACCACTCATCTGTTTTGTTAACTCATTTTAGGGGATGGTTTTAACAATTGAAGTAAATCCAAATCTTAGGTAAACCACACCACAAGAAACAATGATTATTGAGCTTACACTGTTATAAACTTCCTAAAGTCCACCTCAATGGTTATTGCCACAAAACCTGCTGATGAAAAGTCCACCGCAATGGTTATTGCCATACAACCTGCTGATGATGTCATACAGATATGGATGAAAGAAAAATACAAAAAACTTTGTGGCTCATCAAATATTTTTTACCGTCAACCACCATTATTTCATGAACCTGATATTTGCATTTGCTTCATTTTTGGACCCTTGCCCTAAAATCAATGAGAAGCTTGGGTGTACAACACATGAGCCGCTGTGATAAAACCCAGTCTTCCATGAGGCCCTGTTTTCCTTGCTGCCAGGTAGGGGTGTACATCGAGTCGAACCGAGTCGAGCTAGCCTCAGCTCGACTTGGCTCGGCCACTAGCTGACCTTATCTCAAACTCGGCTTGGCTCGGTCCTCGAGCCTGACTAGCCAGCTCGGTTCAGTTCGGTTAGCAACTCGGGCTAGTTCAAGCTGAGTACGAGCCGAGTTCGCCATTGCAGCATTTTCACAAACATCTGGACTACACCTTCAATATCTCACTGTATTTGAGACAACAGCAATGGTTTTACAGGTATTTTATCAAGCACCTTCTAAGCAACATAAAAATCAAGAAAAAAAGGGTGTTAGTTTCATATACATACCTTCCTTGCCACTAGCCACACTTCTTTGAGTTATTTCATCAAACACTTGTTGAGCAACATCAATATCAAAGTAACCGAGTCACCAAACTAATTCGATCCGAGTTCGATAGGATCTGGGTTCGATCCAAGTCAAGTTGAGTTGGGGCCAGCTCGAACTCATTTTCGAGCTCAAAAAATCAGCTCGAGTCGGCTCAAACTCGGCTTCGAACCGAGTCGAATCGAACATTTTCAAGTTGAGTCGAGCGAGCTAACTAAGCTAGCTTGGTTCTTGTACACCCCTATTGCTAGGTCCAGATTTCATGATGATATAGTCTATCATCTGCCTGAGCAGATTAGGTGAGACCCAGGCTCACACTGCAGCCGTTAATGTGGGGTCCAACTTGATATATGTATACACACTATCCATCCATTTTTCCATATCATTTTAGGGCATTACACTAAAAATGAAGCATATTTAATTATCAAGTGGACCATACCCTAGGGAAAAAGGTGTTGATTGATCATTAATAGGTCACAAAAGTTTTGGATCAAGCTTATATTTGTTTTTCCTTTATATAAGTGACCTTATCAACATATTATATGGTAAATAAACACTATGGAAATATTAAGGTAGAACCATGGTTCACCTTATTATTAGATCTGCAATAGTTTTGAGATAATGCCTTGAAATGCCCTAAAATGATATGGAAAAACGGATGAACAGTATGAATATATATTACGTACATTAAGGTGGGCCCACAGTAAAGGCTTCACTATCTTAAGTGATGGAGATATTATTTTAGGGCATGAGCCAGAGAATGAGGAAGACACAAAGTTGGAGTGGACCCACTACAGAAAATAGTGGGGAGAGTGACGCCCACCATTGGAACCTTCCTAAGGTTCACCATGATGTTTATTTGAGATCTAACCTGTTCATAAGTTAATGCAGACATGAAAGAAAGGAAAACATAAATATCACCTTGTTTGAAAACTTTTGTGGCCCTTAGAAATTTTTAATAGTGGTCGTCATTCTCCTTACTATTTTCTATGGTGGGGTCCACAGGAGCTTCGTATCTGACTCATTCTTTAGCTTATGCCTTAAAATGATCTCTCCAAATAAATGGACGGTGTGGATACAAAACATACATCATGGTGGATCCCATAGAAATTGGTGACATCACTTCAATTGTGAGTCTTGCTGCTCAACCTGTCAGTAGCTAATCTGCTTCTAGTGAGACCAGGGTCTCATGATCCTATCATTAGAGTTGTACATGAATCGAGTTAGTTCGGTTAACTCGCTCGACTCGACTTGAAAAGCTCGATTTAGCTCGGTTTGAAACTGAGTTCGAGCCAAGTCAAATTGATTTTTTCAGCTTAAAAGTTCGAGCTTGACTGGACTTGGATCGAACCTCAACTCGGATCAAATTGGCTCAGTGACTCAGTTCTTTTGATATTAATGTTGCTCGCTAAGTGTTCGATGAAATGATTGATAGAAATTTAAGTGTTTCTTGTACACAAAGGAGGTTAGAAGAAAACGATAACGAAACGATCAGATCCATCGGGTTCAAGGCTCGACTTGAATAGTCAATTTCTCAAGACAGATTTGCTGCCCTTTTTCTGGAAGTTCTAGCAAGTGCAAATGAAGGAAATCTGCAAATCGTCTTCAGGATATAATGAACTCTCAATCCGATTTTCAATATGAAAATTTGCACATTTAAGTATTGAACAAATCTCTAGTTTTTACACTGATATGCCTTAAGACGTTCAGAAAAAACTTAGCAAGAGATTAAATCGAGAGTAATTGCACAGAAGATGATATAATCTTAAGGATTAAGAGTATCATTTTCTGGATTATAGTATCCAGGATTTATATCAATTGAAAGGTTATGGATTTCTTCCTGAAGAGATTATTGATTATAATATCCAGGATTTTATTGCTCCTTGCAACGATGCAAGTGCTAAGTGTGCCTAATAAAGCACCAAAAAGCGCCCAAGCAGCCCTACAACCCATGCCACGAGCCCGTGCGCGGACGGTGCTTCGCACCGTCCTTGAGGAGATTTAAACCCTGATTGCATAAGCAAAAACCCCATCTCTTACCGACTGGCTGTACACACTATTTATGAAAAGTTTAAATAATTAATATATTTATTTACTTTTTAAAATAACTTTTATTTTTGAAATTTATTTTTATTCTAAAAAATATAACAATCCCCCACAATTTCAAAAATAAAATCAAATTCTAGAACGAATGGCATATCAGTATAAATAGGTGCATAAGTAGAAGTATCTTTTGGATTTGAACCTTTACTTTAGTGTATACGTATCAAAGTTATGCTGGTTACTTAGTGACCCATTAGTCTTGAACTAAGGACCTTATATGACTCATCAGACACATAACACACTTTTATTCATATATAACTGGAGATCTAAAAGTTCACACATTTCTGGCCTGGTGCGTATCCTTATTTCATGAGTATTATAGAGACGATCCCAATCTCTTCAAAAGCAGCCTCACTTCTCTACTCATATAAGTAGATCTATCAAAGATGATTCTACTTCATCTCAGCAAAGTCTGCTTATAGATCTATTAAGAGTTAGTATTCAGCCTCTTATGAAATGCAGAAACCAAACAGTAGACTTTTAGGAATGAGACTCAAATTTTCTTTTTCTAGTATATGTTTCAGTCACATACTTGACTTGTTTGTCCCTTTGAACCTAGCCTATATTTCAAAACATAAGTAGGGTTGCCATTAAGAGTGAAAGTTATATCTTTATGAATCTTAGTTTCATTCCTTTAGTGGTTCTTCTTATTTTATCTCTCGATAAACCTTTTGTCAAGAGATTTGCTAAATTCAGGATGGATTTAACATATTCTACTGTGATTACTCTATCTCTGAGCAATCCTTTAACAAAGTTATGCCTTAAACGTACATTTTTAGACTTACCATTATAAGTCTTACTCATAGTACGACAAAGAGTAGCCTGACTATCACAAAAGATAGATACGGCAGGAGTAGGCTTTGGCCAATACGGGATTTCCAATAGTAGAGTGAGATATGCACGTTTGTTTCTTAGATACCCATGATATTGTTCCTCCTCGAAGAGTGAATATCTAGCCACTTGTAGATTTAAATTCTATATTATCTGCATTCCAGCTTGCATCGCTGTACCCTTCAAGTACAGCGGGATATGATTTATAAAGCAGTCAATAATCTATAGTTCCTCTTAGATACTTTAAAACTCTCGAAATCGCATTTCAGTGTACTTGTCTTGGATTACTGGTTTACCTGCTTGGCATTCCTATGGTGAATGCTATATCGGGTCTAGTGCAATTCATTGCATACATTAAACTCCTAATAGCACTCGCATATTCTTGTTGTGCTTTACATCTACCAGTATTTTTAACCAATTTAATATTTTGATCAAATGGGGTTGAAATCAATTTACTTTCATAATAATTAAACTTATTTAACACTTTCTCTAGGTAATGAGATTGTGTTAAGGCTATTCCATCATTAAGATTATAAATCTTAATACCTAATATTACATCGGCTTTGCCCATATCCTTCATGTCGAAGTTGGTACTTATAAACTTTTTAGTTTCTTTCACACATTCCTCATTTGGTCCAAATATTAGCATATCATTTACGTATAAGCAGATAATGATTTGACATTTAATATATATGCACTTATCTGCTTGGTTTACTCTAAAACCATTAGATTGTACTACTTGATCAAACTTCTCATGCCATTGCTTAGGAGTTTGCTTGAGCCCATAAAGAGATTTGACCAGTTTACACACTTTCTTCTCTTGCCCAAGTTGAACAAACCCTTCAGGTTGTTCCATAGAGATTTCCTCATCTAGATCACCATTTAAGAATGCCGTTTTGACATTCATTTGATGGATTACTAGGTGGTGAATTGCTACAAGAGCAATTAAAGTCCTAATGGTAGATATTCGAGCAACATGAGCATATGTATCAAAAAAATCGATACCTTCCTTTTGTCTAAATCCTTTGGCTACCAATCGAGCTTTAAACTTATTTATGGTTCCATTAGGATTGAACTTTCTTTTAAAAATCCACTTACATCCCCTTCTATAAGGCTCTGAACCTGGTGGAAGATTGACCAAACACCATGTGTTATTGGAGACTATGGAATCAATTTCATTGTCGATGACTTCCCTTTAAAACTGTACATCAGGAGATGAGAGAGCTTCACTAAGTGTTGATGGATCACTTTCAATACTTAGTGGTAAAGTAATCTTCTTTCTTATTTCATTTCTATCCCATTCTATAATGAACATATAGAAATCTGGGCCAAAAGATGTTTCTTTTCTTGCCCTTTTCAATCTCCTTGGTTCATTTCCTTCTAGATGAGTGTTAGATTTATCATGAAAGTTGTTAGGATCTTCGTTCATTGGTTCTATTATATTTTCATCAACCTGCCTTTTTGTATGATTATTCATATAGTCTTTGTATACTGTATTTTCAAAAAATATAGCATCCCTAGACTCTATAATTATGTTTTTGTCAGCAAAAGAAGTTTGTTCTAAAACCAGGAATCTATATACGGGACTATGAAGCCCATAACCCACAAAAGCACACCTGATTCCTCTAGGACCTAACTTTACTCTCTTAGAATCAATAATCCTAACTTCTGTTATACTTCCCCACACTTTGAAGTAATGAAGATATGGTTTCTTCTTTTTTCATAATTCATATGGGGAGATATCCAATTTTTTGTGTGGGATAGTATTTAGAATACGGTTTGCTGTTAACAATGCTTCCCCCCACAAATTCAGTGGTAATCCAGAATTTAATATCACATAGTTGATCATCTCAACTAATGTTCTATTTTTGCGTTTCGCTAGGCCATTTTGCTGATGTGTGTAAGGTACCGTAAATTCATGGATTATGCCATTTGATTCACAGAAGTCGTTGAATTCATTAGAAGAGTACTCACCCCCTCTATCACTTCTGAGGGCTTTAATATTTATATTCAACTAATTTTCCACTTCAGCCATATAAAGCTTAAACTTTTCAAAGGCTTCATCTTTAGATTTTATCAAGTATATGTAGGAAAATTTAATGAGTCATCGATAAATGTGATAAAATACCTTTTTCCTCCATGAGTTAATGTATTATTTAAATCACAGATATCGGAATGAATTAACTCCAAGGGTTGTAATTTTCTCATGCCAGTCCCAAATGATTTTCTGGTTATTTTAGAATGGGCACACACATCACATTTCCCTTCTTGTTGAATTTCATGATTTGTTATAAGGCATAGGATCATCATTCTTTTTATTAAATGATAATTAACATGACCTAGTCTAGCATGCCATAAAGATACAGAATCCACTATATAAACGGAAACATCATCATTATTATTAATATTTAGTTTAATCATACCATTACATGAATATCCTTTGCCTACAAATATACCATTCTTGGTGATAACCGACTTATCAGACTCAATCACTATTTTAAATCTTCTCTTATTGAGAAGATCACCTGACACTTGATTTTTAAACATATCAGGTACATGCAATACATTTGTTAGTGTTAGTCTTTTTCCTGATGTAAACTGAAGCTCTACTGTTCCTTTTCCAACAACATTTGCGCGAATGTTATTACCCATCTTCACTTCTTGTCCAGTTGTTATACCTTTATGGGTCTTGAAGATGTTTCGGTCCATCGATATATAAATGGTTGCACTAGTATCTAGCTACTATCCACCATCGGATATTACTATATTGGCTTCAGTAATCATTGCTACAAGTTGGTCTTATGCCATATTAGCCTGAGCTTTCAGTTGTTTCTTCCTGTGTCAACATTCCTTTATGTAGTGTCCAGGCTTATTGCAGAAGTGACACTTACCCTTTTTCTTTCCTTTTTTCTTAAACTCTGTATGTTTCTTTGGGGGAATAGATTTGGAGTTCTGAGATTTTGGCTTGTCATCTTCTACTATATTTGCTTTGGAATGATTTTCCGAAACACTTTCTTTCTTGTCTAGGTTTCTGGACTCTTCTTCTATACGAAGATGTCGTTGAAACCCTTCAAGAGTGTACTTCCTTTCATCATGTTTCAGTTTCTTTTTATAATTAAACCATGATGAGGGTAATTTTGCAATTACTAAACCGACCAAGAATTCTTCAGGAAGATCTATCCCATCAATTTTCAATTCATCAACCAAGTTCTGTAGTTCGGTTACTTGGGAGAGAATTGGCTGATCGTTTTTAAACTTAAAGTGGACATAATTGTCGATCAGAAATTTCTGAGTACTGATCTCTTCGTTTTTATATTTTTGATCCAATTTTGTCCACAAATCTTTAGCAGAGGATATTTTACGGTACGAATTGTAGATAGAATTAGAGAGGGCGTTTAGGATATGACCTTTGCATAGAAAATCATCGTCCTTCCTTTTTTTCCATTGTTCCTTCACTTGATCTGAGTCGTCTTCTTTTGGCTCGAGTAGAGAAGACAGATAATCATCTAGAATGTAAGATAATTTGAGAGTAGTCAGAAAGAAAAACATTTTCTGCTACCATCTTGAGAAGAATTGACCGTCGAAACGATCCAGTCGTACAAAGTCTTGGTTCATAACTTGAATTGAATGAATTGCCTCCATTTTGAAAAGATAAAAAATTTGTCTTGAATGTTAGAAATTTAAGTGTTTCTTGTATACAACGGAGGATAGAAGAAAATGATAACGAAACGATCAGATCTATCGGGTTCAAGGCTCGACTTGAATAGTTAATTTCTTAAGACAGATTTGCTGCCATTTTTCTATAAGTTCCAGCAAGTGCAAACGAAAGAAATCTGCAAATTGTCTTCAGGATACAATGAACTTTCAATCCGATTTTCAACACGAAAATTTGCACATTTTAGTGTTGAACAGATCTCTAGTTTTTACACCGATATGCCTTAAGACATTTAGAAAAAACTTAACAAGAAATTAGATTGAGAGTAATTGCACAGAAGATGATATAATCTTAAGGATTAAGAGTATCATCTTTTGGATTATAGTATCTAAGATTTATATCAATTAAAAAATTATGGATTTCTTCCTGAAGAAGTGCTAAAGAGTCTTTTTAAGAAATCTATACCCATTCACAGTAAATAATTGCCTTTCCATGAAAGGACATGACTCTTTGTCCTATGGCAGTTATTTCTGTACCCATTCAGACAGGAGCAGTTATCCAACAGGAAAAACTGTATCCACATAAGCGACACGTGGCATAGGTGCCACATGTACAATCATGTCACAATTACTCTTAATCATAAAAAAAAAATGTGATAAAACATTAAGGTAGACCCCAGCTCAATACCAGTTGAACCATGACCCAAAAAAGTTTGAACTGTGTGTCAAAAAGACTAAGGCTTTTATTGCTCCTTACGAGGATGCGCACATGCGCCTAATAAAGTGCCAAAAAGCGCCCAAGCAACCCTATCGCCCACGCCGCACGTGTGAACGGTGCGAGGAGATTTGAATCCTGGTTGCATAAGCAAAAACCTCTTCTCTTACCGACTGGCTATACACACTATTCATGAAAAATTTAAATAATTAATATATTAATTTACTTTCTAAAAATAACTTTTATTTTTCAAATTTATTTTTATTCTAAAAAACACAACAATGACTCAATGAAGTGTTGTTTTGGGTGCATACATCCTCCACAGGATCAGCCAGTGGCAAGGAAGGAATGGATATGAAACAAATCACTACAAAAAAAAAAAAACTTCACATTATAAAACTACCATCAAATCATGATTTTGATATTGCCCGCGGAGTGTTTGATAAAATATCCGTATATTGTTGTTAGTGTTTTGCATTCTATGAAAAATTGAATATGTACTCTATGTGTTTGAGAAAATATCACACATGTATGAATTTGACTTGAGCTAGCTCGAGTTATTGACCGAACTAAGCTGGGCTGGCTAGTCAAGCTCGCCGAGCAGTTCAAATTAGGGTTAGCTATTGGCCGAGCTGAGCTGTGCCAAGCTCGACTCAATTCAACTCGTGTACAGCTGGCCATCATGAGCAGCTGCATATGTTAGGTTGTAAGCCCGAAATTATGCTCATCCAAAACTCAATGGCCGCTATGCAGGATAAGACCGTGGGGATTGGGACGCTCACCATGGAAGTTTGCCAATGACCCACCGTCATATTTATATGCCATCCAGACCGTTAATCACGTTTAAAATCTCCATTAAGTGATCCAAAAGTTGGGTGGCTCCAAGAAAGTTTCAATCGCAGCCCTACGTATCTCCATCCCACTTTTCTATGTGGTCTGGCCCACTTGAGTGTTGGGTCGACTATTATTATTATTATTTCTTAATTATTATTTATTATAAATCCTAATACGAACCAGAGAGAGTAGTGAACGGAGTAGATGTCAGTCCTACACAGTTACGGTGGAAACGAGGGGCTTTTGGTTGCGGACGCGGATTGGCTAGTGAACCTGTCACTAGCCAATGGCTAATGGTCGGTGCTTTGTGGCCCCACCATGACTTATGTGTTTCATTTACACCTTCCACCTATGTTTTTCAGATCATTTTATGGTATTAGCCTAAAAACGAGAAGATTCAAATCTCAATTGGACCACATCACATGAAACAGTATTGATTGAACAGTCACCGTTAAAAACTTCTCAGGGCGACATAAGTTTTGCATAAACAGATATTTATTTTTTCACTTTTTCCGGGAAGCAGATTTCCTGTGGAAGCCTTTCCCTTGGAGTTCCTGTGTTAGGAACCCAGGTGGGGCCACTAAGATGTTTATGAGAAATCCACCCCGTTCATTCCTTTTTTGTGTTCAATTTAGGTTATTAGGGTAAAAAATGAACAGGATCCAATGCTTAAGTAGGGCCAAGATTTGAACGTCCACAGTTGAAATATTCTCGGGCCAAAGAAGTTTTGAATCATGCTAATATTTTTGTTTTCAGTTAATCTCAGTGAGAATGAGGTTATGAACGGTATAGATGGCATGTAAACATCACCTTCGACCCCAGGGAGGTTTCAACGGTAGGAATTTTCCTAACCACCTTTTCCTTTATTACGGCCCACTTGAGTCTTGGATCCAGCTCACTTTTGGTTTCGTTTCCGAAAATGAGCTCACAAAACGGATGGACGGAGTGGATTCCTCATAAACATCACTGCGGGCCCCACCTCCGTTTCCAGCGCAGGAACTTCCTGCAAAAGGCAATCCGCGTCGTCCAGACCTCTACGCCCATTCAATGTTTCGTGTAATGTGGTCCACTTGAGATTGTGATGTACCTCATTTTTGGTCTCATACCGTAAAGGGATCAGGAAAAATAGATGGACGGCATGGATGAAACCCATACATCATGATGGGGCCCACAGAGTACCGACCATCAGCCATTGGCCAGTGGCAGGGGAGTGGCCAATCCGTTTCCTAACAGGAGAGCCTTTTGAGGTTTTTAACGGCGGACATTTAATCACTACTGTTTGGTGCGGTCCACCTGAGATTGAGATTTAGAT
The DNA here is from genome assembly GCF_029962835.1 of Magnolia sinica. NCBI lineage: Eukaryota > Viridiplantae > Streptophyta > Magnoliopsida > Magnoliales > Magnoliaceae > Magnolia > Magnolia sinica. The sequence continues at coordinate 14,115,157 of NC_080588.1, read as the reverse complement.
CTTCCTCGTTTTTGGGAACTAGCCTTAAAATTATCTGGAAAAATGGATGGACGGCGTGGATAAAACACATATATCACGGTGGGGTCCACACAGCACCGACCACTAGCCACTAGTGGCAGCGTCACTTGCCAAGTCTGCAGCAACTTCGCGTCCACCATTGTTCCCAAAACCCTAGAAATCTCGCGCTAGGGTTTTTTACCCTTTACATTCCAGACTCTCTTACTTTCTCTCATTCCATCACAAACCCTAGAAATTCCCGGCCTCTCTCTCTCTCTCTCTCTCTCTCTCTCTCTCTCTCTCTCTCCATCACAAAACCTAGAAATTTCAGCCAAAAACCCGTCTAGCGTTTCATAAAATCGCCCTCTTTCTCCAACGGACGGATCTTTTCCTGTCAGAAACTGTGAAACGCCACGAGAAGAACCGATGCGATTCATCGCAAAATCCTAATTCCGGGGCAACGGTATGATTCTTTGAATATGACCGATGTCGGCTCAGAGACTGGAAGAGGTAACGACTGCACCAGCAACGACAACGGGAACGGGTCGAAGGTGGTGTCGGGCGTCGGCGATGATTTCAGCCGTTCGATCGCTAGGATCGCAGTGGCCCAGATATGCGAGAGCATTGGATTCCAGAGGTTCCAGAAATCCGCCCTCGATGCCCTCTCCGACATTGCAATTAGGTACCTGAGAGATATAGGAAAGATGGCGTGCTCCCACGCGAATTACGCCGGTAGGACGTCATGCAACGTGTTTGATATTGTGCAAGGGTTGGAAGACCTGGGTTCGTCTCGGGGCTTTCCCGGGGCGTCGGACGTCAATAGGTGCCTTGCGGGTTCGGGCATTGTCCGTGAGATCGAATCGTATGTGCAGTATGCAGAGGAGATTCCGTTTGCGAGGCCCGTCCCAAGATTCCCCGTTATCAGGACCCAGAAGCTGGCTCTGAGTTTCGCCCAAATTGGGGAAGCTCCGGCTGGAAAGCACATACCTGATTGGCTACCACCATTCCCCAATTCCCACAGTTGTCGTAGTACCCTCGATTGGAACCCGCGGTCACTGGGTCATCGTACAGATAAGACAGGTAAGATTGAGCAGGGGAGGAAAGAGAGGAATGGGGAAAGGTCGCTGTCGAGCTTGCAGCAGCAGTTTGCTTGCGATGACATGGCAAGGCCCGCCATGATGGATGCTGCAGCTGGGGTTGCTGCGAATGCAGGACATGTGTCCGAGTGTAATGTGCTGCCCGTTGCCATCCCTGCTAAGCTATCCAATGGCATGGTTGTTGGGAATGGAGTCTCTGTGGTTGAGATCTTTGTGCCTGTGATTGAGGCAGCGAAGAATGGGTTTTGCAATTCAGATAATGATGAGAGAAGGGTTCTTCCCAAAAAGAGGTCCACTGTGCATTTTATGTTTGGGACTGGCAAGAAAGCATTAAATGCTCCTTTGAATTTGAGTTCTAGGAGCACATATGTTGAGAAAACAACTTCTTGGTTTTCAAGGGATGATGAGAAGGATGACAATCAAAGGAGAGTGGAGCAGCTGTGTAAGGAGGCTGTGGAGAATCCAAAGGAAATCTCAATTGTAAAATAGTTCATTAACAGGTCTGCTTGATGAGAAGGTGCATTTTCTTTTTTAATTTCAGAATGCGCTGGTAGCAGTGGGTTATGGATGGTTGGATTTAAAGGTGTGTAGTGTTATGGAATCAATGGGTCTGTCGATAAAGGGTGTTGTATAGTTTCATCTTGATGGATTCAAGAGGTAAGTGACTACTGTTCCCATTACACCGTAAAACTTGGCTATGATTAATTCTTTTAGAAATAAATTTTTGCAGCCCATTCTTCCATGATTTTTAGTTGAACGGATAAATTTAGTTCTGCTTCTGCATATTCTATTCCAAACTTAGTATTTTCTCAGTGTTTTTGGAGACTAATCTCAGCTGCAATAATATAGTGCTGTTTGCGGATAAGATAATTTTTAACAGATTTTGTATGGATAGAATTAATAATGCAAAACCCGAAAGGGGAAATAAATAGATAAAAGAAAAGAAAGAGATTGTGGGAAATGACCCGACAATCCTCTAGCTGAATACTAGAGACCATGAATGCACGACTGTGAGCAAGCTCAACATCTATCTAGTCTTGAACTAGAGATCACTTCCCAGAGAATATTGTTTGACTTATGATATTCCATAGGCCTAAGCCTTATTTATAATGAGTCTTTACAATCTACAATAAAATCTATGGAATCTAAAAATAGAACTCCTAGCTAGCCAAGATCTAAAAAAATAGAAAACCACCTAAATAAGAAAGCACTCTAATTAAAAAAAGCACTTAAATAAGAAAATGCCTAAATAAGAAAAATCTAAGATTATTTCTTGCATAATTTAAAGATATGAAATAAAAAGAAAATTTTGAGATTTGAAATAAAAGGAAAGTAAGGATATTTCCTAATTTAGAAATTTGAAAGAAAAGGAAAGTAGAGATGAGTTTAAAAGGAAAAGTTTGCATTTTCTTGTGCACACATGCGGAGTGTGCATGCCCGAGATGTGGGCCTTTACTTCAAATCTTGATCAAGCAGCTTGTGTAGCCATGTGGTTGCATCAATTCCACCCGGCTTTGAAAATTACTCGTCCTCAAGTTTAAATTGGTAGTCATAATCTCCTGCAAAGATCCTCATTTGGAGCGCATCTTTTTTTTGACCTCACCAGTAGGTGATGGTGGATACCTACATGCCTGATGGGTAGGTTGTGTATAATATGGTGTTGAAACACGCACCATCTTTTCTTTTGCATCTTGTTGGTCCTCCATGTACTAGACGTTGATTGTGGGCCCTTCATCATAGTCAACTTCCGATTTGCATATTTTGATTGATGTTGAGATGGTACTATTATGTTGACCTCTATAGAGTTTGCCACTATGATCGCAACGCTGTCCATCTCTTTGATCATCGAATCGTGATGATCAATTGGATAGGATTAACTATCAACTTGCATTGTGTGGCCCATGGATTCAATTGTATATCTTCAATTTCATAATGTTTATTTTTAATTAGTCTTTAGGATGTGAAAGAGTCATGATTTAGTTAATAAACTCTTTTGTATTTTGTCACTTTCTTGGTGGGCCACTTTGAGGCACCATACAATGTTCAAATGACACAAATTGGTTCCGTTTGAGAGCTTATTGATTTAGCTATCAAACAAGCCCAAGGTCATGCAATTCTGACTATGTTTGAGTGAGTTTGGCCCATTTACGTAAGGCCCATATGGTAGTGAAAGGATTCAGGGGCATTTTGCTAAGTTTATGTTATTAGGGCTTCTCTACTTGGTTTCAGTCTATATAAGGCTCTGCTATGAAGGTGTAAGGGATGATTATGGAATAAAAATTCAGTTTGCAGGTTTCTTTCTTTGGTTTTATTTGGTAGAAGTTTTTTTTTTTTTTTTTTGGGGGTTGGGGGTGTTGGCCCTTTTCTTTTTTCCTTTGATCTGTTTGAGTCCCCTTGTTGGGTTTGCATTATTAGATCTTGTCTAATTTCATGGTAAATTTAATGGAAATTGCTTATAGTAGCAGTATTGGGCAAATGGATGTGATATCCTCTTTTGTTTTCTTTTTAATCCCTATCTTTATGAGATGCTACCTGTCATTTATTTTCCTGGGGTTCAGTGCTTGGTGAGTGGTGCTGATCTGAGCCTTTGGAGTTGCCCTTTCCAAAAGCTTGGGTGAAGAAGAACTTTGATATTTGATGTTTAATATGCAGTTGATCATTCATAAGACCTTTGCCAATCTACCATTTAAAAGCTGTCCCCAAATTGCTAGGAGAAAGGGTGAGGGCCTTTTTGGGTGACCCTTGTTTTCCATTTATTTTTCTTTCCCACCATATGTTCGTTCAGTTGGGATGATAGCTAGGGAAAACATCCTGCTTCAAGGTTTAAACATCGCCGCACCAACAGTTCTCCCAAAGGCGAATTCTGGCCCCATCCCCCACAGAGAATGACATGCCTTTTCAGAAAGCATCTCTAAGCAGCATTTGGGTGGTATGGAGGTGTATACTGTTTTGGAACACCTTGCTTCCAAAGGTTGGAGGATGATCACTTCACATTTGGTTGATATGCAGGAGTAAGATTACTGCCTTTCTTCATTTCATTACTTGATCTAGAATAAGGAATATCCTTTTGTGTTTAAGCTTAGATGATGAGACCTGTTGTGGTCGCAAGCAGCATTAATAGTTTAAACAGCAGTTTCTGAAACCAGTGACTACCTTGGACACATTTTGACTTGGCCTGACTATTTCTCACTCTGATTTTGAAGTGTGACTTTCCTTAGTTTGGGATGATATTTTAAGGGCATTTTGGGCAACCACCCTAATATTTTACTAAACCTTTTTTTTTTTTTGAACCCCTTTGCCAGACGGTGTCAATACCGCCTATTGGTTGTTCATCAAATGGCCCTTGGACAGTTGATAGTAGATTGCTGTCTTTGGTCAGCTAATAGCAAAAGCAAAGCTAGTAGCCAGCTGCTTCTATCTATATAGCAGAGGATTGGTGTTGATTTTATAGGACTGTATTGTCGTATGAAGATCTTTTTTTGTTTTTTGGTTTTTGAGAGGCTCCATGAAGATCTTGACAATGGTTGGCTGGGAATTGGGATCATTCACACATGCCATTCATTGGCACGTCTGAAGGGGGTCGCATTTTTTTCAAACACCTTAAACTAATTATTTTAGGAAGCATTCTGTGCACCCCCAAGGTACTTCAAACTGACCTTAATGATTTGGTACTTGGAGCTGCCATTAAAACTGTTTTTAAGGGAAGTCCTTTCTTCTTTGTTGTTGGAACCTTGATATGTTGAACATCAGGCTTCGGTGATTTGCTGCCTCCTAATGCTGTCAGGTCGTCAAAAAAAAAGAAAAAAAAGAAAAATGGTGTGGGGAGTGTCCATTGACTATTAAAAGCACTTGCTTCTAAAAATACCTAAAATGGATCGTATATGGAAAGTGAGAACGAGAGAATTCTTCAACTTTATTTCCCCTCCTTTCCATGCATTGATCGGATCTGACCGTTGTTATGTATTTGTTGGTTTTTCTTCCATACTAGATTAAAGAACTGCCCTTTAAACTACGGTTGTTCTAATTTTAGAGGAGTAATCTACCAATATAAGAAAAAGAATTCTGTAGCTGAACTTTTCGACTTGAAATGATCAATTGAGTGAAACTACGCAGATAACTTGGATTTACTGAGATTTGAACATAGCAATTATGGCCGCCTCTAATGAAACAAAATATCCACTCGTCATCATAGTCACTGTGATTTGCAACCCTCTGACATATCACCTGTGATGCTCGACTGAGATGTCCCACACATCCCAGGATGATTCTTCTGGTCACATTTTTAAGGGCATGTGGCCTTTAGCAAAGTTTTGACCGAGATGATGATTACGGTAACGTATTGGCTACATATTGGACTTGGTCTTGTTTTGATTTTCGAGGTCCATAACTTTTAATTTCTATGTTATTTTTATACCTTTGTTATTATTATTATTATTATTATTATTATTATTTTATCATCATTATTATTATTTTGTTTCAATTCCTGTTAGTTTCTCATATTGGAACACTGCTCTCTGGCAATGATGACAAAAAGGCCGGTCTTACAGCTGCCACAGGATCTCTTTAGTTGGTAGTAGAATGATGTGAGATATCTTAAAGGTGTTAACTGAGCCATTTGAGATTGTTTCAATCGGAATGATTAGACTAATATATATATATATATATATATATGATTGATTTCCTTGGGAAGTTTTGCACAAGCATGACGAAATTAACTTTCACTGGACTAATCACAAAGTAGAAAATGCTAGAAGGTCTGCAATAGGTAGCATAAGAGTTAAACGTATATTGCTTAATGTTAGGGAAATGAGAAAACTTTAGTTGCTTGATGCGGGAGGAGAGTAGGATTGGATTCTATTGAAAATCAGGCCAATCTGATCATCAGGTGGGATACATGTGAACATATAACATTGACCATTAGCAGCATGGTCAAAGGCAACCCAGGTCCACGCCTTCGTGTTTTGCCTGAACTGTTGGCGAGGCATTTACCCTAGGCATGTGGGCGCCCTTGCCATGGTATCCAAAAACGGTTATGTAATGGCTGTGGCCGTTACATAATGGTAATGGTGGGCGCCATTATGCATTATGGGGCCATTGCGGCTTGTTATGTTGCTGTTACAATTTTTTATTTGTTATTTGGCTTCTTAAAAATAAAAATAAAAATTCACTGTAACGGTTTTTTCTTTAAATAAATAAATAAATTTGGCTGTAACAGCCCATATCGTAACAGTAATGATGGTTACCTTTATTGAATACATTGGCTCCTGCATCACATGGGCTGTTTGTAGTGTGGTATTCCCAGGGGTAGCTCCTTTTTTTGTTTTTTGTTTTCCCCTGGTAACCATTCTTTTAAGGTTGTAAATATGTAAGAGGGTCTTTTAACTTTATTTCAACAATGCTCCACATTTCTTTTGAGATCAAGAAGTTAAGATTTCAATTTCCCAAATTTCAACATCTCCAATTTCTTTCTTCTTTATTATTATTATTATTATTATTCCTAATAGTGAATTATGATGGTCACCTTAGACTGGACATCTTGAAAGCAATTTGAGCTTCCCTTAGTGTCACATAAGAGATGGAAGAGCAAAGATGTTGCCGGATTGGAGCTTTCATGGTGGGGTCTATAAATATGTATATGTAAATATTTATTATTTATTTAAATATGCATATATTAAAAAGAATGGTTAAGGTGGAACGGGACCCCAAATAGTTAGGATAAGGTTAGATTAATGATTTAAATACTTATGCACTAAATATTGTACATATTAATGCAGAATGGTGGTCTCCTGTGAGCTGTGCTCCAGCCTGCAGGAGGTCCTTGGTGTGAGCCAAGTGGGGGGTAGCTTAGGTGGGCCCCAGCTGTGATGTGTATGTGACATCGAAGGCTAGCAAAGTGGGGGTGGCTCAGGTGGGCCCCAGCTGTGATGTGTTATGTGAAATTCACTCCAACCGTTAGATGATTTTAGGCAGAGGGCTCATCCATGATTCAGGTGGGCAACATGATTGGGAACATTGTACAGGGGGCCGCCCACCCTCCTGTTTCCGTTGGTGTGATCCACTTGAATCATGGAATCAACTTGGCTTTTGGGCTGTGGGCTTAGTGTGCTATAAATCACCTGATGGTTGGAGTGGATTTCACATGCACATCCCCACCTGTGCTTATCCCCCTTTTGCGCACATAAGGTCTACTATGGGTTGCGGCACTGCTCGCAGGAGACTACTACACACACACACACACACACACACGTAAATATTAATATTATGATATATTTAATTACATATTAATATATATTTTATACATTAAAAAAAATTGTGCTTGGAAACTACTCCAGGCGTGTGCCTAGGGGCTCCTAGGCATTTCAGGCACTCCAGGGGCAGGTTCACCTTGGGTGCGCCTGGTGCATTTAACTACACTGACCATTGAGCCCTTTCTCAAGGGCGTTTGTTTTGTAAATGTGTTGATTACATAAACCATATTTTTAAGATACCACATCTCTGTGCTTGGGATAGCCTGATGAGAGTCGTATTTGATGCAAGCCCAAGGTCCAACAACATAGTGTATACAATTACTATTTTGGAATGTTACTCCCTACTCAAATACACACTGTTGTGTTCTTCGCCCTTTCTAGTGATTTGGGTATTGAAATCTCAAGTCAATAACTGAAGTGCATCATTCGGCATCAAAGTGGGTCCTTTCTAGAGCTCTACACGAGTCGAGTTAGCTTGGTCAGCTCGCTCAACTCGACTTGGAAAAGTTCGACTCACCTTGGCTTGAAACTAGATACGGACAGAGTTGAGCTGGTTTTTGGAGCTCAAAAAATTTTCGAGCTTGCCCGAGCTCAACGCAACTTGGCTTGAACCCCGACTCCAATCGACTCACATCGAATTGGCTTTGTAACTTGGTCATTTTGATCTTCACTTTGCTCACCGAGTGTTTGATGAAATGCGTTAGTGAAAGTGTTGTTTCTTTAACTCCCCTCATATCAGGGTATTCCCGAAATGGGTATTCGAGGGAAGATAGGGAAGATTGAAGAAACAACAACACCACCCCCCCCCCCCCCCCCTAAAAAAAAAAATTTGTAATCCTGCCCTCGTATCTTGCTGTTGCTCATTGCGTGTTTAATGAAATGTCCACAAAGTACTCTTTCATATTTGCTTTCGAAGTGTGGGAGATTGAATATGCAATTTATATATTCGAGAAAATGTCAAGCCTGAGCTGCTGGCCGAACTGAGCCGAGCTGGCCAGTCGGACTTGAGGACCAAGCCAAGCCGAGCTGTGCCAAGCTCGACTTAGTTCGACTCATGTATAGCTCTAGTCATTAAAAAAAAAAATTTGTATCAGAGCAGGTGTTTGGATTTTGACTCTATATAATCTTGTAGTGGCTTCAAAGAGAGTGACACAAGAAGAGCATGCACAATCAACTCAATTGATTTGCACACAACAGAGCGGGTAGCTCACCACATGTATGCGATGGGTGCTCTTAACTAATCAAATAAGAGAGCTCTTGGGGAAGGTCCCACTGCAGTCTTAACCAACGATAGCTGCCCTGATTGTTGAGTACACCAATTAATGAGTTGTTTGATTGTTGGGTGAAAATTTTGAAATTCCATGATTGCTTTGGTTTCATTGACTGGCTAAGGCAAAGAAGGTATTTCGAGTGTCACACATAACTATGGGGGGATTCATCTCCAAGCCAATTGAGTCCATCAAGGTTAAGGAGAAAGTAACTTAGAAAAAATAAAGAATCTATGTTAAGTGAATAAATCGGTGAATGCATAGCTTGGAATCACCAGTGTGGTTTCATGAGTGTGAAGACTAGATTTTTCAGCATATCTTTTCCTTTAAAGAAAAAAGAAAATTCAAAATATCTTGTAGTGATCTTAACTTGGACATTGATATAAAGAATAAACTGGCTTACAAAGATGTATTTAAAATGTCTGATGCATACAGGTTGCGAAAAACACGCCCCAAGTGTTCTCACTTCCATGAATTAGACAATGGGATGAAGAATTCATGAAGTTAAAGAGGCTCCTCGGAGACGGCTGCCCGTGCTCGTCTCCATCATCTCCCAATGCACAAATAGCACACTTTAGGAAGTCAGAGCCGTTGATCCGGTGGGCCACCATGTGGAGGACAAGTGGCGGCAATCAGGCCATCTCAAAAACTGGATATTTAAGGGGGAAAAAATGGAAGAAAAGAATAAACAGTTGTCCACACCCAGTGAACAAAAAATGCAATATTTGGGTGGCTGTGTGCTTGTTTGATCTCATTTTAATTATTCATTTGATTGATGCCCAAAAATGAGTTCATCTCATTTTAGTTAATAGTAATTATTTGTTGGATATTATAGCTTTGCCAAGCGCGCACGTGTTTTCAGTAAAGCTCATGAATGGCAACATGACACATGGTTGTAAAATCTAATCCATCCATCAGGTTGGTATGTCAGACTGAAAAATAAGATCTGGTCCAATCAGCACGTGGGCCCAATACCGGGTAGCAACTATGAATCCGTTGGGTCATTAACAGAAAAGCAAAATAATAAAAAAAATAATAATAATAAATCCAGAATTCCATCCAATTGAATTAATCCAAAAGAAAGTTCAGAAAAAGGACTTCACCCCATAAAATCAATGTCTTGTAACTCCAAATAAAGTTAATTGAATCTCTAGTGCATGTGATACGCATATACAATGTAGTCTTATATATGAATTGAAATCGCAATTTATGTATGAAATGATAAATCTTATTATTATTATTATTATTATTATTATTTAGGTGCCAGTAGGTTTGTGACTTGGGTTCATGTCAACCTAGACATGACTGACCCAACCCAAGCTGGGGTAGGGTTTTCAAGGTCAGTCCGGGTGGGCGAGCAGTCTTGACTGGTTAGCCTAAGCTGATCACTCGGCGACTCATAACGATCGGTGGCTGAACCAAACCGCCCACGAAAACAGGTCAGTGAGCGACTCACAACGATCAGCGGCTCACGAAAACGGGTCAGTGAGCGACTCACAACGATCAGCGGCTCACGAAAACAGGTCAGTGTCCCGTCAAGGTTTTAAGACAATGTGTAAAATGGAGATATTATAAGAAGAAAGAAATAAAAAGGTCACTGACGTATTTTATTATTAAAAACATGAGTATGCATGTTAAACACTACAAAATAGATATTTGTACAAAAGCTCTAAACATAAGAAAAGCTCCATCCGCCAACAATTCCAACCTTTTTTTTTTTTCACATATATATTATAATAGAAGTTGAAAAAAAATGAGAAATGAAAAGAAAAAAAACATTATTTCAAGATATTCACTTAGCAAACAGCTGCCTGCGTCGCCGAGTCGGCCTTGCCCGCAGGTTAGATGCCTCACCATTCACAATCTCATCAACCAAATCCTTGAAAATCGACCGTTCAACGTCCAACACCACGCCTGGCACCTCCTTATGGAAATCCATCCAGCTCTCCCCCCGGCACATCACATCCTCCCTTAAGATCGATTTCAGCCCATCATCGTCTTCATCCAAACTACTCTCCAGACTATCAGCAGCCTGGAGCTGATCAATCTCTGAACAAAGCTCTCTAAGCAGTCGCTGCCCGCTCGGTGTTGCCACTGTCAGTTTATCGCTTCGGATCCATGGCTCGGACTGGGGGCCCACCAATGCCAGCTTCCGGACTAGAATTTCGTTGATGGCATCGAACATGAGCTTCCGGTGGAGCTTCTCCTTGTTGGGTTTCGACCGGAGGGTGTTTTCGCAGGTGGGGTCCGCCTTCAAGAGCCAGCTGGTCTTTGTTTGCTCGAGGACATAGAACAAGTCGGGGCTGATGGGGTGGCCTGATGGGTGGAGCTGAATTGGCGTCTGGCCAGAGCTGAGGTCTTTAAGTAGGAGACCTGATGCCAGTAATATTTCAGAGATGTATCTGTGATCTGGGTTTGCATCTTCACACAGTGAGGCAATGTGATCTGTGGTGGCTTCGTCGTGGGCTGAGTTCAGACGCCTGAGCTTCTGAACTAAGAGCTCAATGTTCTCCAATTTCTTGTGGTCGATTTCAGAGCTGAAATTGGATTTTGTGCCATTGGATAAGTCAGGACCCACCATGTTCCAGCCGTCTTCACCAGAGATGTCGTCCGAGTCACGATTCTCATCATCTGAAGCAAGAAAAATCAGAAGAATCAATAAGCATATTCTTGGTATTATTACATATCAACTACAAAAATGCCAATATCACAAAGGGCTGCAACTTGTGTCTCGGTGAACCTGTACCCGATTGACCCAACCTGAGTTTGGGTAGGGTTGTCAGGGTTCTCAGGTTGGTTTTGGTTTTGAAAATCCCAACCTGATTTGAATTCAGGTTAAGAAAAATTCAGACCGGCTTAGATCCGGTTGGCAATGATCACATGTTTTTGTCGGGTTGGTGGGAATTCAGGTCAGGTCGGGTTGCAGATTGGGTCATGTTGACCCTAAACCCAACCCAACCCAAACCACCCAAGTTGCACCCTTAATATCACATGGGGTGAACCACCACAGGGAGGATCAAGACATGTAATTTGTAAAGCTCACCCATCTGCAGCCCCATTGGATGGGCCATGGCCCAGAAATACAATGGTTAGACAATTCTGACCACTCAAAATTGAGTGTTTTGGTCCCATTAAAAGTGAACTGTTGATTGATTGTTTTTTTTTTCTATCACTTCATTTTCTCGCCACATCTCCAATTGACTGCTTATGATCATCCAGTCAAATGGTTAGATTCTAACCATCCCTTTTCCACCTAAACTCCACTGATCAAATGGCTACGATCATCTGATCAAATGGTTAGGATTGTCCAACAATTATGATTTTTTGGGCCATGGCTGATCCATCATGGGGCCTACCAGACGAGCTTTCCCAATCTTGCATTTGCCATGTGCTCCCATGGAGGTGGGTGTGATATTTGCATGTGAACTACCAGTTCCTCAAATAAACTACTTCAATAATAGTATTTAAATCATACTTCTAAAACTCACTAACTAGACTTGAAACTCGGACGATTTGACTCAACTCAGTGAGAATTCAAGCCAAGTGGCTTAGAAACTCGGTCCTGAGCCTGATTTGATAGAGATTTGGGAAGATTCATCGAGTTGACTCGATGATTTGGTCTCCTCAACACGACTCGCCATGACTCAAACTGAGTCACTCAGTGAGTCGCATGTCATGACTAAATACTAATAAAAGGCAAGGTAAAAAAAGGAACCCACTACTAACAGCTTACTGATAAAATTTGGTTGACTCGATGATTCGGTCTCCTCAACACGACTATATATATATATATATATATATATATATATATATATATATATATATATATATATATATGGGAAAAGGTACTATGCGCTCGACCTCACGGTAAGCATTCGTGAGGTCAAGCTGTGTGGGCCCCACCGTGATGCGTGTCGACCATCAACACCGTGCATTTGATGGGTACCCTCTGAATTATGGGATATCCCAAAAATCAGCCGTATACGGAACTCAGGTGGGCCATACCATCTAAAATCATGTGAAGACACCGTTAAAACATATCAAAGCAATTGGTGGGGCCCACCTGAGTTTTGAATGCTGCTGAAACTTGGTCTGAACCCTCATCCAAGTGGGAAACACATAATGGATGGGCTGGATTTGCAAAACACATCTCGGTGTGCCCAAAAAATGATTATGAATGTTTTAATGGTGCACGGCCCCTCCCCACTTCTGTATGTGGTGTGGCCCACACAAGTCACGGATTGACTTGATTTTTGAGACCTAGGCCCACGATGGAATGGTGCATCTGACTGATGGGGTAGATGTTCAAAACGCATCACGGTGGGGCCCACACAGCTCGACCTCATGGGACGTAGTACCTTTTCCCTATATATATTAGTATTTCTAATACCTCTAATATTAAATTATAAAACATCGAGTGGAGTTGGGCCTTAGGTCTTTGAGTCAAACCAACTGGCTAGCATTGAGTCGATTCGAGTTTTCAAACTAGGACTTAAATACTGCCTTAGTTGTTAAGTACAGACTTAATATTAACTACACAGATGTGATTGTAAGTAGGGTCTGCTCCTAGGATCATTGTGACTGACGTGGACACATGTCCACATCGATCGATAGGGACCACGTCTTGAACAGACCCAGGTGCAATGGTGACCTGAAAAGGGGACCGCAGCAACATTATTTCGGATAACGCCATGTCTGTCTTCTTTTCCACTGTATAGGATACATTTAAGTAAACTTTGTCTTTTGTGCAGGTTGTAGGGACAAAATGCGTGGCCATATCACATCATGACAATCCCCTTGAAATCACACAATATCTGCACATTAGTACAAGGACCCAAGTTCTGTGATGGTTGAGAGAGATTCCTAATTTCAACAACCCCTTCCTCCCCTCAGTTACCAGTGGCTACAAGTAGGTATGGCAATATGAAAAAAAAAAAACCCCTCTTCAGGATCCAGTGTGTCTAGGAATTGCAGGACTCCGAAGAGTCGACACGAGTAGAAGATTCATGAAACTACAAGCAGACAATTTTCTGGGCAGAACGTCAGTGAAAGAAAATGAGGTCCCCTTCTCGAGACACTTGGATTTAAAGTAGTGCAACCAAGGCTTAATATTGGTCAATGCATAATGATATAAGAGAGGCAATTTACTGACTCCCTATTGGGAACTTAGTTTGTGGATGTGGAGCCAATGGTCTATCCAAGATATTGATCTGATGGGCTCATCATGGATGGACCATTCCCCCAGAATATCCTTTCAATTGGTCACTCTAACCTTCCTGTTCTTGGCTCTCAACAGAGGAAAGACCAAAGATTAAATGGCTAGGATCATCCAATTTGGGAAATTTTGGGGGAAATGGTCCATCCGCGATGGGGGCTGTCAGATCAATGGCTTGGATAGACCAACCATGGGCCCCACATTTACAAACTAGGTTCCAAACAGGGCAGTTCCCTGTTCGAAATGAACATGGATCTAGGCCTCATAATTTTATTTTATTTTTTTTAAAATTTTTTTTAAATACAATATGTTTTTCTAATGTATCAACTCAGTCAAAGTCCACACCAAGGTGTTCCAAAACAGTAATGGTGGCTGAAACGGCCACCACCGTTTCCGTTATGATATGGGTCATAATGGCTGTTATGGACCCCGTATCGGCCGTTACGGACCTTTTTTTTTATTTTTTGAAAAAACTGTTACAGGACCATTACGGGGCCATTACGGCCTTTTTTTTTTTTTTTTTCTTGTAACAGCCGTTACGGCTGTTTCAACCCTGTAACGTGTAACGGTTATGATTGTTATGTAACGGCAACGGCCATTACATAACCGATTTTGAATACCTTGGTCCACACCAATGCAACCGATACGTAGTGCATATCAACTGAGTCAACTCACTATGCTGAATAAGTGAAATGAATGCTAACAGTGTTGCATATCAATCGAGTTCACTCATCAGATATCGATAACTTGAACCATGGGTGCAACTCAGATTCAACTCAGAAACCAGTCATGAGACATCCAAACCCCACCCCCCCACCCCCCACATGAAGTTAGAGCTTGGGTGCAGCACCCGCAGCCTATCGAAACTGAGTTGAGTCGACCAAATCCCGAGTCAACCAGGTGTATGCATGGAGGTGAGTATTTGAACATAGGTTGCCCCAGCTTCTTCCACTACAAGTGCATGGGTGGATCCACCAGAATTTCATGGGCACATTACCATCTATGTAGTATGCAAGCTACATAGTGAGAAACAAGCAGCAATTCTGTAATTTTTTGACATTCTTATGCTTTCTTAGTTAAGTAGATGAATGTCATAGGATTCAAAACCTCACCTTTGAAGGCATTTGATATTTTCTTCACAGGAGAAGGTAGCAAATCATCTCTGTAAAATGAAGCATCGAGAACGGAGACAGGACTCGGCTGTTCAGGTGCGGTCGTTGTGAATTCTGCTGACATACCATCTTCACCCAAAATTGGCGATGATTTCTGAGAGGGTGTTAAACAAGTGAAAACGAAAAAACCCATTAATCATGTCAATTGAGAAAATGAAGAATCCACAGGAATGGATACTACGTCGCATTCAAATGCTCATTTCAACTGAATTGAATTAGAATCACATTCAATATAAAAGTATAAAAGGAAAAGACCAAAAGAGGGCCAGCAACATTTTAGCTCAAGATGCCTGCCAAATCCCTAATTGCGATTTCTAGCATTTCAAGTTGGAACTGAAATAATCTTAATTGCAATTTGGGGGTAGTCCCTCGTTATGACTGATTCCACTACATTCAATTGACAGTGCAATTCGATCTCATTGAGTATCCAAACGCATCCCAAACAAAAATGCATACCTTTTGTTTTAGGCTCGAAACTGTGGTATTCACAGCCTTCTGAGATGGACTCCGGTTGCCTTGCTGGAAGAAAACGCAATTCATTTCTGCAGACTGGTCGGCGCTTGTCACTTCTATATCGACCTGTGATGCCAAGCTAATGTTGCTATCTGATCTCAAGGAAATCTCATCCCCCTGATTACTCTTTCTTGTTTCGCTGCTGATCTCACTCATCTGGTCTTCGTTCTGTTGGGCATGGACTGGTTTCGGCCTCTGTCGCCCACCTGGAGAACCTGATTCTGGTTGCTGCCGGATGGGTTGCTGCCTTCTAGGCTTGCCTGAATCTGATGGTGGGATGGGAGGGCGAGATCTCTTCTCTGAATCAAACTTCTTCTGCAGCAGTCTCGGGCTCACAGAGCCAGAATTCCTTGTCGAGCTTCCGTTGTTGTCTTTCGTTGGCAACTGAGACCTAGATGAAGCATGCACCGACCGCATCTGAGGTTTCTGTGAAACATTTTCTTCTATCTTACCATTGGTTTTCTTATCAATGGAACCGAGAACCCGGGCACCAGACTCCCTTAGATTGGCTTTAGGAGTTGTGTCTTTAGCTGTTCGGGTGTTGGCTGACACCCTTTTGCTGTCAACAGAATCGTTCCTCTGAAAACTACGAAGACCCGACAAACTGTCCAAAGGAATAACCGAGGAAGCAGGAATACCAGATCTATTGATAAGCTTCGCTGGTTTCATGATTACTATTGGAGACTCAAAAGCCCGCGGAGGACTACTCCCCTTGATTGAGGGAGAACGAGGTCGATTGATCTGTGGTGGGTTCCGCCTGTTTGCTGATCTTGGGTTGTGATCGATCGCAATCAGGTTCAGGTTATTGTAATTCTTTGGAACTGAAATGTGGGAATCTTGGTCTTCTTTCTTGGTCTCTAAAAGCCCCTTGGCCTGCATTGCTTCTAGTATCTGTTTAAGTGCTCTGAGATCCTTATCGGACTGCTGAAATTCAAGCTCTTTCAGCCTTTTCTCTATCTCACTGTACACAGATTGGGAAGTGGGTGGCCTTGTGTGGGCTTCACGGCTTCTAACTGCTGTTTTCTGCGGGCTCCGGCCACAATCCTGCTGCCTCCATGGAGCAGTTTCGATCGGAAATCTTGTACTAGAAATGGGTTTCATTACTGGATCAGGACTTCTCCTGCGTGGTGAAATGGGGTCCTTGAAGGAGCTCCTTGGGGATTGTGAACTTCGATCTTGTTTGCTTTCATTAGCCATTTTCGATGATCTCAAGTAGCCGTTGCTGTTTTTCTCGGTGTAAGAAATATCACGATCTTCGTCAGAGCAGGTTTTCATCCAACCTATTTGTCCCTGACCGTTAGAGCTTGAATTGGGCATTGCTTCCAAGCCCATCAGTTTCGCCACAACGCTTGGCGGCCGCTTCTGAGTTCCTGACTCTTGCTGCGGACTCAGTGAACTAGAATTCTTTTGGTCGAAATTACTCCGCAATTCCTTCAGGATTGAGTTTGATTTCGAACCAACGTTAGTAACACTCATGGAACGCTCTCTGCTATCCAACGACAGTCTCGGAAGCTCTCTGAGCTTCGCGCTGGATTTACAAGTTTCTCTCGAGTCAAAAGAGAACCGAGGAGCATCCTTTGATACTGAAAACAAAGACCCATCTTTTGTTTCGCACGACCCTCTCGGCGGCTCTCTCACATCATTGAAATTCCATGGCGCCTCCTTAAGTTTCGCAAGAACCCGGAGCGATTCGTTTAGATCCATAGGCATCCTCGATTTTCCATTGATTCCATGTGCGTACGATCCTCCATCCATTGATTTGGACAGCTGTAAAGGCCTTGGTGAGTCTCTGTGCTTCAGAACATGATTCGCAGGTTCTTCTCTGGTGGAGGTTCTAACCGATAGCCCACGAGCTTCTCTATAGATCGAGTCCTTGACAACATCTCGCAAATCAAGGGATTCCCTCCCAGGCTGAGCATAAGCACTATTCGGTCTGCTTTCGACATCTGAATTCTTCGACTTCTGCGGATTCCTCAAGGACCGCTCTAGAGTGGCCCGATCAAATGAAGGGGGTTCCGGTTGAGCTGTTCTATTACAGTCGAGAGATGAAAATGATGAAGAACAAGATGAAGATGAGCAAGAAGCTCTGGATGACTCGACCGAGATTCTTTGATTCTCAATCTGATTCTTGCTCAAGCTCTTCTCCTGCAAACACATGCCAAGTGCTTATGAATATACACGAAACCACAAACACCCCAACCGCAACAACGTTCAAAAACTACAATATGAATCAGAGAACACGGTCTTTTAATTCCAGAGTTCGACTCAACAAAGTCAATAAAAATGAAAACAGAAATAAAGATTAAAACAAAAACTAGCAGACTTTCACAACAGATTTGCTAGGGGCGCTTGCCCATGAGCCTCATCCCTTGGTGATCCTCACAGTTCATCTAGTAGATCCCACCATGGACGGCCTGAATGGTGAAAATCACACTGATAAGAGATCATTGCCATCCATACGTGTGAAATCCAGAAGGTTATTCCTGAATCGCCTTTGTATGGATGTTGAATGGGGTTTTGAAAGCCATAGCTTTTTCATCCTCTGAGGCCATCTAAATTTGATTATATCCAGAACAGCCGTCCATCAATGGCATGGTTGAGTAGCCCGAAGTGCTATGAATGAGTAGCTCCATGATGGGCAGAGGAAAGTTGTCATTAGGATAGGCTGCATTTAGGTCGCAGAGGTCCATGGAAACCCTTATTTGCCCATTCATTTTCATAACCAGGACAATATTGGAAGATCTCCAAACAGTGAGACTTTTCCTATGTGAACCTTTTATCGCCTGGATCGCCAGCCAATTTCTTAATATCAATTAGTAGTGAAATCTGGAGCAGTTCTTACCACGATGGCCTGTGGGGAACATGCAGTCTCATCCGTCCCAAGGTTGCCGTTATTCAAGTGGGAATGGCCTATGAAAAAACATTGATATAATCAGATTGGAAGCAAAAAATCATAACATGAAATCGACAGCTGAAATGGGTCTAATCAAAGATAACGAACTTCAGCCAAATCCATGAAGAGGGAAAACGGTGCAAACATGCTCAACTCAATAAACCAAGAAAACAAAAGGCGAAACAGAATTTCCACTGTTCAAACAAACAAGATAGTCTTCACAGCAGCCAGGCTTCTCAAGAAGAAGATAGACATACAGAAATGTGGGTGGTGCGTGCCTACACCCGCCCAGATCAATTGCAGAAATCTCCTAATTTTATGTTTTAAATAAAAATGGCATTTCAAAGCAACCAGATCAAATAAGAAAACAGGATACCATTTTCATGTACTTCTTACGACTGAGGAGATATACCATCTTCAGTGCGAGGATATGTATGTATTTCTGGGTCCCAAGTTCATATGGTGGTGCCCATGGTTCAGTGATCCAGAACATTGATCTAATAGACTGCTGTCGATTGAATGTGCCCAAAAATTTTACAGATAGGAAAATCCTAATCCCTTCAATCAGTGGCCTCCAGTCCAGACATAAGTAAGAAAAAAGATACAGTGAATTTTAATATTCAACAAACCACAGAATGAAGCCTTGGTAGGATCCACCAATCTGGGTGATGTTACACACATCCACCATCCATGGCAGACCCCATCAGAGCAACAGTCTGGATTGCCGGACCATGGAGCCCCGTTGTTTGGATTAATCCTCAGGGTGAGGATCATATAATTCCTCTTTACAAATAAGATCAATCCATACCACAGAAAATAGCATTTCATGGATTAAGGAAAATCTCCATAATTAAGAATAGAGGGATGCTACTACGACACACATGTATCATGAAATTCCATTGAGTGTGCAAACAAACATGGCTATTGTGCATGTGGCACTTGTATGTGGTGATCAAATCCCCCGACTTGATAGGCTACCACATGGTTGTGCCAGATACTGAAAGATATGGCGATTGGAATATAGTGGCCACACAATCAGCAGCCTGAGAAAATGAACAGTTAACTCACAAATTGAGCAACAGTCTACATTCCTCCAGCAAAACTCGCTACAATCAGATAGTAGGAGTCATCCATTCACTACAATTTTTTAAGATAGCCCATCCAAATTGTGGACCACAAGATCAATGGTCCATACAACAGAACATGTTCTCTAGGCCTAAATTCCTGGGCAGGAAGGTCGCGATCATCATAATTGAAAGAGAAGGTCATATTGAAAACAACATCTACAAATTCAAATTCCAACCCTAGTCTGGTTACAATATACCTGAAGAAATCTTCTTATGGCTGTGGCCATTGATTCTCTTTCCGGTGATGATATGATGTCGATCAAACAGCTGAAAGATCCCAGTCATACATCCAATCTGCTTCTGCAGATCTGGATGGTCATCTGTCAACGCCTGTATCAGCTTTGCGGACATCCCGCCTTCTTGCTTCAATTACAAACAAATCTCCCTAACTCTCTAATCTTCACACCATAGAGAAACCAATAAACTTTTAAACACCCCGAAAGATAGAAATCTCAATCCCTTTTTCTCCAAGAATTGCAACAGCACACCACACAATTCAAGCCTCTTTTTATCAGCACTCAATGAGAAGAATCCCAGCAAAATACAAAGCAACTCCTCAAATCTTGCAATGACAGCTTTTTCATTACCTATTATCAGCCAAACAAATCCTTCAGTTATCTAATAAAATCAAACACCTTTACACCCATAATTTTAAATGATATTAACATTCAATTCCTCTATCACAACAGCTACTGGAAAAAAGAAATTTATATTTGTCAGTTCATATGCAATAAAAAACCAATAGCAGAAAATCTCAAAACACTTATTTGAGGCTTCATATCTCCAAATAACACAAGAATTTCCAACAAGAAATTCTTTTTTCTTGGGATTGGTTAATGATACAGCATTGAATTCCTTCACAAACAGCCTTAAAGAAAAAAAAAAAAAGAAGAAGAAGCCATTTTTAAAAACCAATTCTAGGCCCACAAAAATGGCCTTTTTCTCAGCTTCTCCTAATGATATGAAATCAAAACCAAATACCCATATCCATAATCACTTCTCTAGGCCTCAGATTACAAATAACACGAAATTTCGATAATTAGCAAAAAATTTCCTTCTTTCTTGGGATTTTCTTAATGATACTGCATTGAATGCTTCCATAAACAGCTAAAAAACCATCCTTATAAACCAATTCGAGGCCCAAAAAATGACAATTTTCAACTTATCCAAATCATATGAAATCAAAACCTGATAACCAATCCAAAATCACTTACCTAGGCCTTGAATCATCCATAACACAAGAAATTTCAACACCCAACACGAAATTCAGTTCCTCTAACAACAGCTAAAACAAAACCATCTTTTTTCCAACCAATTCAAGGCCCAAAAAGAATGTTACTTTTTCACATTCTTCAAATCATTTGCAATCAAAACCCAAGACCCAAAAAGAAAAACTTCTCTGGTCCTCAACAACAATGCAGATATTCCAACACCCAAAAAGCAATTTTCTTTTTGTTGTGCTTTCCTTCAAAACAACCCAAGAAAGGAGCAGATCCAAAACACCCACCAATTAATTGAAAAATGCAGTTATTATTCATGGGTTTTTTGAGAAATGACTGAAGGATAGCTAAAGAGTTGAGAGAGAGAAGGAAAACCCATTACCCAAAATCAGATTCCACAGCTAAAAATTCACCCAAGCAAGCAAATTTCAGCAGACCCAAGAAGAGATGTTTTGTGGAGAGAGAAGCTTTCTTCTTGGTTTTAAGAGAAAACCACATTGAGAGAATGCATTGCGATATATGAAGAGAGAGAGGACTTATTCGAGGATGGTAAGAGAGACAGAGAGAGAATGGGTGGGTCAGATCTGCGTGTGGTGTGTTCTCACGTTACCATGTGGCCTGATAATGGAGGATGGGCTCCACATCTGCCTGCCTCAGCATGTGAGGTGTGTCAGAACCGAGTGGGGTTGTGTTCTGGAAAGCCTGCAATTCCATTTCCCTTCTTTTCGTTCTCGTCCCTCCCAACCTTTTTCTCTCTTCCATTTGTTTTTTACTTCTCCCCATCCACCGCCCCAGGATCCACGTCATCAACTCAAGCTTCTGGTCAAGACCGTTGATCTTGTGGATCGCCGTGTGAACACTCAATTATCAGTCATTGACCTTTTTTTTCAGTTGAATTTGCACCGTAGTTCTATTTCTTTCTACGATCACTAGTTTGAAAGGTTAGGATTGTTTTATTAAGAAGATTTTTCTGGGTATGATCTATCAAGACTGGGGTCGATGAATCAATGGTCCGGATCATTGATCTGTGGGCCCCACTTTTACAAACCTAAAACTCGAGAAATCCCAGTGTTGGACCATTTTTAGGCTGTGAATTGAAAGGTTAGGATTCTTTTACCAAATGTCTGTGTATGATATATAAGTCTTGGTCCAACTGATCAACGGTCTGGATCATTGAACTGTAGGTCCCACTTTTCGAAACCGAAAACCCGAGTATTTCTTTCCCATCCTACGGTTTCCTATAAGACTTCAGAATTACCAAAATAACCTTTGAAAATCTATAATCAACCCCTACTCTTCGCAGATTGGAAAGAAGAGCTGGATTCCAAAAAGCCCTTTGACAGCTCACCAAGCTGTGGCAACTCATCCTTCGTACGGATGGAATTCATGCATCACATCCAGATCTTCCAATAAACCACTTCTATCACACCGTCCATTTGGTGGGCCCAAATGATCAGTTAAAAAGGAATGATATCAGTGGTCTAAATTCAATGACTAAAATCCAATGGTTAGCCATCGTTCCATCCACTATTTTAGTGGTCCAGATTAGAGTACGTATGTCCACTTGGACGGTTATGGCTACAGTACCCTTCTTTCTTAAATAGGAAAAGGTAGTTAGGATGATGATATGGTAGAGATCGGACCACCGGAAAATGGTAGATCCTTCTGTCAACGGTACAAGTGGAAGGGTTATTTATAATTTCTGACCGTCCATCAAGTCATCCGTACCGTGGATGGAAAATGGCTCATAACACACATGGAAATTGAGTAAAATCTACGGTTGAAATTTTCTCATGGACCCGATTTTTAACCATAACCCATGATATGGCCCACACAATGAACGGATCCGATTGATCCATCAATCCTTTTCCTGTTCATTTCTGACCACTTATTTCTGGAAGTGGATTGCCGCGACAGGTATACCCTCCTGGCACGACGTGACCTAAGATTTGTGGCCCGAGAGTGATGTATGTGTTTCATCCACGCCGTCCATCCGCTTTCCAGATTATTGTAGGGCATGACGCCAGAAATAAAACCAGATTCAGAGCTCAGGTGGACCACGCCACAGAAAACAGTGGGGATTGAACGCCCACCGTTGATTAGTTCTTAATGGACCAGAGACGTTTTGGATCAAGATCATGTTCAACGGTGAGCGTTCAGTCCCCACTGTTTCTGTGGTGTGGTCTATTTGGCCATTGGATCTGCATCGTTTATATGATCTTGTCTTAAAATGAGCTGCTAAAACGGATGGACGGCGTGGATAAAATACATACATCTCAGTTGATCCCACAGAGCTTGGCCACGTCGAGCCACAGGGATATCCACGTGGCGAGTGACACTAGCAATGAGCTTCCCCGCATATCTTTCGAGAGACAATGTTGTGCGTTAACTACCATTTAATGAAGAAATTTTCTTTCATGGGACGATCTTAGCCATCTAATTTGGGTCGTTGAAGTTGGACCTCTGATCATTTTCATTTTGACCGTCCATTTCGTGACCATCAAATTGATGGCTAGGGTTTTAGATAGATTTTATTATTTTCATATTATCCATCCTTGGGGTGGCCCACTGTTTGGTCTCACATGTACGCCACTATTCAAAAGGATGGGTTGCCACAGTTTACTTAACATTGGTAAACGGGGAGACTTTACGGGGCCCACCGTTTTGCTCTTCTTTACGGGAGCGGAGTAGGTGCGCCCCCCGCCTAACCCAACATGGTGCAGCCCTGACCGTAGATCCCACCTTGATATATGTGTTGTATATCCACACCGTCCATCAGTTTTCTTATATCATTTTAGGGCATGATTCCAAGAGTGAAGCAGATCTAACGGACCAATCCATAATAAACAGTGGTGATTGAATGCCTACCATAAAAAACTATGTATGGCCCACTTTAATGTCTATCGTAATTTTTATTATCCATCCAACATGTTCATAAGATCATAAAACGCTGGATGAAGGAAAAAAAAAGAAGAAAAAAAACAAATATCAGCTTGATCCAAAATTCGTAGCTCACAAGAAGTTTTTAATGGTTAATCACTATTGTATCTTGTTGTATGGTCCATATGAGTTTTAGATCATTTCCTTTCGGCATATGCTCTAAAATGACCTGAAAAAACGGATAGATGGATTGGATATACAATATATACATCAAGGTAGGGCCCACAATCAGAGCCGCACCGGATTTGGTATGGCCGGGGCCGCATCTAATCCGCTTTCCTTTTCTCCATGCTAAAATAATTGAAAGAAGTTATCATCACCTACCATTGGTTGTATGCTAACTTGTCGTGTAGGCCCATATTTCTCGCCAATGTGAGAATTTTGTAGGAATCCCATCCAATCAAACACTAGGTCCCACTATGAAGATAACTTGGCATAAAAATCAGGCCATTTCATTCATTAGGTGGGCCACACCTTTAGAATAAGTGGATATGGTCTGACTTAAAAAAACATGTTTGGCCCACCTAATATGTGGATCAGATAAGCCAGGAGATCTTCATTTCATGGGGCCTGTAGTATGCACGGTACAGATTCTCCACGCAGAAGGACTGTTGGCAGGAAAGATGGGACTACATGACAAGTTAGCATACAGCCGGATATAGGTTAGAGGGATCAGCTATTGCATACGTGTGAGAGATCTGAGCCGCACATTGAACTGTGGCACTCAGCCCAAGCATCTCCTGTCACAAAATTCAGGCTGGTCCACACATGGTGTGGATCTCACATGTGCATGATTAAAACATAGCTGGTTCTTGATTTTCTTCCTAAACATTTTCCTGTGAAAATGTGGCCCACCTGGTAAATGGATTGGATTGTTTTATATGCCATGATAGGCCCACCATTAGGTCTACCTCCTCATCGGATCGGATCTCATATACCTATGCCATATTAGTACTTTTACATAAATAATTTTCCTTACAATAAAAAACTTAAGCCGTTGGATTTGAGTTTTTATTTCAATCATCTAAATCATTTAATTGATGGGAGCATTCCTAAGATGAGGTATGCAAAAAATAAAATAAAACTTTTAAATTAAGTAATTCTCTTATGATACAGAAAGTTTTTACTAACAATCAATATTCAAAGCAAAAGAGCTAATTTATTGAAAGGTCGAAGAATAATTCAACTCCACCTTTTAATTTTCAACCTTCCACCTACCAAAGTGAGAATAGTCCTGTCAACAGTTTGGACTATAAAAAATTACTCAAATTCAAATATTAAAAGTTCTAACACATTAAGCTGTTGTATTTAAGTGAATATTTTTAATTTTGTTTTTTTAATTTTCATTTAGAAGGCTTTGGGTGTGTTTGGGGCACCAATTATCATGATATCATGATATCACACTATTGGTGCAAAATTCCATGATATCTCGTGATATTAGGTGCAACCAAATACTTTGAAAAATGATTAAGAGATTTTTTAGTTTTCAACCTACCAATTTCCAAGTAAGACCAATCGTATCAACAGTTTGGATCATTGAAAATGACTTAAATTCAAAGGTTAAAGTTCCAACACATCACAAGGATACTTTAGAAGGTGTTGGGTGTGTTTAGAGCTAGGAATCGAGTTGACTTGGACTGTGCTAGGCTTGACTTGACTTGACGTGATTTTAAAATAGACCAAACCCGAACTTGACTTGACTCGGTATTAAGTCCAGCATGCCTGACTCAATTCGAGTTCAAGTCTAGCTTGGACTAACCTGGACCGAGTCTAACTCAGTCATAGTTATCGAGTAGGGTTGAGTCAGCACTGAGTAAGGTCGGGTACGACACGTATCCATGGGCTAAAATTACAACTTAGAACCTAGATGTACTTGCTAGAATTGCAGCATCTCCATCCAATACACGACATTGCAGATTTGAAACATCAAATATGAGTGTTTTTTTTCTTTTTTTAAATTTATTTATTTATTTATAAATGTACAAGTCAGGTTTTAGATCAAGTTGGATTTCGGGTTGAATCGAGTTACTGGGTGACCCGAACTTGACTCGGTTTGATTTCAGATTGGACGAAGTTTACTCGGTTTGGATCAACTCACCTACTCGGTTGGATCGAGTTGGGTCTAAACGAGTCAGACGAGTCAAGTCTGCCAAGTTGAGTTGTCCCATGCCAGCTCTAGGTGTGTTTGGAGACACCAATTTATCAAAATATCATGATATTTGATGTAGAGCGGGTCGCAGACACTTTCATGTCCAAGATGGAAAAAAGAAGGCCCAATCAGAGGCAGAAGTTATCAAGACCGTCAGAACCTTAAAACAAGCATATCTCACAAACCGGAATGGGTTACTCGACGTACCATATGTGATTTTGGAGTAGGACGAGCTACTTAATCCAACCCGGGTTGCCTATGTCAAATTTGCGAGATTCCATCATATCAACGGCCGAATTCCATATTTAATTCTGTTTTTACTATAAATAGTAAGTTTTTGTTTGATTATAACTCTTCATCTGTTGGGCTTTAGGAATCGTGTCCAACATGAAAAGTGCTTAGAATAATTAGGAGAATAACGTGGTTAAGCCACATAGGACACTTACTATAAAAGTAAATTTACCATTTATAGTAAGTTACGAATTTTAAGGAGTTTTAGTTATAGTTTGCTTTTGATTTCTCTCTCATTGCTTGGTATCCCTATTTAAAGGGTTGTGAATTCGTTTATTTTGATCAATCAATCAAAATTTGAATTTATTAGAATTTATTTCTATTTTCTTACTTTCTTTTGACATGGATTCGAGAAGTCTCTGTAAGGAGTCCAGAGAAACTCTGTAAATTTAGAGTAGTTATCCATAACTTGAGGAAGACGGTAGTTGACCTTATCACATTCATCCCTGCGTTAATATTGGTGCAAAATTCCATATTATCTCGTGAAATTAGGTACAACCAAACACACCCATATATATATATATATATATATATATATAAAAACAAGAAAATGAGAAATTAAAAGAACAATAAAAGAAAAGATAACTTACGCATCGTAGTACATGGTCCCCACATATTGCAATATGGAAGTTGCCTATGACCCCGTTAGCTGTCCAGACGGGGCCATAGGCTTCGTAGAAAAGCTCTGTCACTTTTTTGGCAAGTGCTCATGGCTCTTGCCAGGTTTGTAAGAAACTAATTCTCACAAACTTCCAAAATATAAAAAGAAAAGCACTACGGTACTTGCAATTTATAGTCTTAACTATCCAATAGGCCATGGTCCACTGAGAAAACTAAAGTCTGCAATAACTGCTAAGTGGGGCCTAAGAAAGGAAAATGCTGATTTCACAAGATTTCAAAATCAATTCCAAGTAAAAGGTGTGTTTGGTTGCACTAAATGACACCATATTTCATGGTAATTAGCTTAATTTGCACTAACTTTCATGAAATATGCTGCAACCGCACCAAAAATATTTTTGTTTTTGTATTGGTATTTTAAGACCTGGGTTGCAATGAAGATCAGATCAAGGCTGCTCAGAACCAGCCACCAAAATGAAAGTGGCCGGGTGACTATAAACCAGGCTCTAAGATATTGGGGGCTTGTTTGACTGCCACTTTAAAAATGATTTCATTACATTTTATTTAATTGTAATTATGTATTAGAGATCATGGTTTAGGGTGCGGATCATTTCACCAAATCTCATTAAATTTCATATATTAAAATTATGGTGTGACCAAATGCACTCTTATATAAATCTCATGAAATGTGTAATATATAGTTATAAATTAAATATTGCTCAAATTGGCCCTAACTATTTTTTAAAAGGAATCCAAAAACAAGCGGTGGAAAATCAATCACTACTTTTGAAATGCTATTACTATTTTACGAAAAGTTCTCTTGTTAATTCTTTTTTACTTTTTACAAATCCGAAATGTAGAGCGGGTTGCAGACACTTTCATGGCTACGATGGACCAGAGAAGGCCTGATTGAAGATGAAAGTGATCAGGACAGTCAGAATCCTAAAATATGCGTATCTCACATATCGGAATGAGTTATTCGATGTAATGTATATGATTTTGGAGTAGGAGAAGCTACTTTAGCCTACCAACCCCACTATGCTAGGTTGCCTATGTTGGATTTGCAAGATTCCATTGGATTGATGGTCGAATGTCAATTTTAATTTCATTTTTACTATTTATAATAAATTTTATTCAATCATAACTCTTGATCCTTTGAGCTTTAGGAGTTTTGCCTAACATGAAAAAGACTTAGAAAAATTAGGAGAATAACATGGTTATGCCAAATTCGACACTTACTATTTTTGGCCAAGCAGTAGAAATCATGACCTTCGATAAAATAGTAAGTTTAATGTTTATAGTAAGTCACATTTTTCAGGGAGTTTGAGTTAGAGTTTGATTCTAAAATTTCTTCCTAGGTTTGATATCACTATTTAAAGGATTGTAAATTCATTTTTATTATCAATTATAAATCTCATGAAATGTCTAATATATAGTTATAAATTAAATATCACCTAAATTGACCCTAATTATTTTTTTAAAAGAAATCCAAAAACAATAGTTGATAATCAATCACAACTTCTGAAATGCTACTACTACTTTACTGAAAATTTCACTTGTTAAATCCTTTTATTTTTTACAAACCCGACCTGAAATCAATTGGACCCAACTTGCAACTCGACATGACTTGAATTACAACATGAAACTTGACCCAACCTGCCTCAAATACATGCAATTATTCTCAACTCAACCTTACCGAACGGAAAATTCTTGAACTGATTTCAAATTGGATTAGCATTTTCAAACTGAACCTGACCCCAAATCGGGTTGGGTCAATCAACACATACTCAAGTTGAAGTGCTATTCCATTCTCGGCTGAGCAGAGCCAATCTAACTACTCTGAGCGGTAGAAGGGCGAAACTTCAAACCGACAGAAATAGGACGGCATCGTGTCGGGGTCCTTGTTGTAGATTCACATGGAAATGCATGTAACTGTTTTTTGTTTTTTATTTTTTAAATTTAAATTTTAAATTTTCTACCATATTCTCGCTACCACGTAGACTCAAAAACAGTGGGCCGCACATATCCATTATGTTTCATTATTACAGGCAGTGTTCGGGCCCGCTCATAGTACATCATGCGCTGCAGTTATTTAGAAACATTTATTTAATGGTACATGTAAAAATGACGGGTACCAGTTTTACCAGTATGTTTTGAGTCACTGTAATACTCTTGTTGCCACAACTGACTAGAACTGATGTAATACTCTTGTTGCCACAACAACTGACTAGAACTGAGAAAAGGCAGTTGGATGTAAATGGGTCTTGAATTAGGTGGTCCACCACCCCTCAGTAAACCACCCTAGTCATGTTTAAAGAAGGCCAACACTACTTGCCTCACTGGAGGTCCAGTACATTTATGAAATACTTAAATTGCGAAATTTCAATAAATAAATAAATTAAAATAAAATAAAACTCAGAAAGTACAGATTTTGCAGAGCTCAAGAACAGTGACTTGTATAGTATTTTAGTAAAGAGTACATAGGTGTATCCAAACGTGTCATATATATATATATATATATATATATATATATATATATATATATATATAGAGGTCCACCTGATGTGAACCTCCTATGAAGTGGATCTGCGTGGCACCATGCAGATGTGTGTTGAACATCAACCCCATCAATCTGATGCAACATTCTATGGTGGGCCACGGGCTTAAAAATCAATTCAATCCATGACTTGGGTGGGCTACACCACATGCAATAGTTGAGAGGGGTTACCCTCCCATTAAAACATTCGTAATCATGTATCGGGACCATTGATATGTGGTTCACAAATCCAGACCATCCATTGTGTGTCCCACTTGGATGAAGAGTCAAACAAAGTTTCAGCCGCATCCAAAATTAGGTGAGCCCCACCAAGTACTTTTATATGTTTTAGGCGCATCTCTTCGCATGGCTTTAGATTCTATGGCTCACCTGAGTTCTATATATGGCTGATTTTTGGGATATCCCATATCCTAAAGGGGACCGATCAAATTCACAATGTTGATGTTCGACACACATCATTGTGGGGTCCACAGAGCTCGACCTGATGGGAAGTTCCCATGAGCTCGACCGCATAGAACCATTTCCATATATATATATATATATATATATATATATATATATATATATATATATATATATATATATATATATATATAGTACTATGCACTCGACCTCACGAGTCTATCCCATGAGGTTGAGCTGTGTGGGCCCCACCGTGATGCGTTTCGAACGTCTACCCCATTAGTCAGATACACCATTCCATTGTAGGCCTAGGTCTCAAAAATCAAGTCAATCCGTGACTTGTGTGGGCCACACCACATACAGAAGTGGGGAGGGGCCATGCACCATTAAAACATTCATAATCATTTTTTGGGCCCACGGAGACGTGGTTTGCAAATCCAGCCCATCCATTATTTGTGTCCCACTTGGATGAGGGTTTAGACCAAGTTTCAGCAGCATTCAAAACTCAGGTGGGCCCCACCAAGTGCTTTTATATGTTTTAACGGTGTCTTCACATGATTTTAGATGGTATGACCCACTTGAGTTCTGTATATGGCTGATTTTTGGGATATCCCATAATTTAGAGGGGACCCATCAAATGCATGGTGTTGATGATCGACACGCATCACGGTGGGGCTCACACAGCTTGACCTCACGGGAGCTTATCGTGAGGTCGAGCGCATAGTACCTTTTCCCATATATATATATATATATATGGGATATCCCAAAAATCAGTCATACATGGCACTTTAAAACATGTGAAAGCACTTGGTAGGGCCCTTAACTTTTGTATGTGGTGTGGCCCACACAAGTCATGGATTGACTTGATTTTTAAGCCTGAGGCCCACGATGGAATGGTGCATCTAATTGATGGGGTAGATGTTATACACGCATCACGGTGAGGCCCACACAGCTCGACCTATATATCCCCTCTTAACTAATCAATGAAAATGGTGTATTTATTTATATTTATTTTTGGAAAGCATGGGGCCCATTGATCACAGAACCGGTAGTAAGCTGTGATCGAGGGCTATGCTTGGTCGGGAGAGTGGTACACCGGCAGCTCAGATACTGAATGGGGTATAGAAGGATATGGATTCTTTTCCTAGGCTGGTTCATTGCAATGTTTGTATACTAAGCTTATTCTAAGATGCTGTGTGTGAGGCCCACCGTGACGTGTGTATGATATACAATCCATCGCTCTCATGGTCTCAAACTGGAGCCCAAAAATCATGCTTGAAAATTCTAAAATCACATAGTGTGGCCCACCTGAATTTTGGAACGGCCTTAGTTTTTGCATGCTCCTTCATCCTGGTGGGGCACATATTTTGAATGGATTGGATAGCATGTGCAAAATGCTTTGGGACTTCAAATGCGATCTAAAAAGTTTTAGTTGTGGTCCATTCCATCTATTCCATGTGGTGTGACCCACCAGTGTTTTCATTTTGGACTGTTTTTTGGGATAATGATTAAAATTTAAAGGGTGCAACTTATGGAAGGATTGGATGTGGGCCCTACATCACAATGGACCCCACTCACCGTGATTTTTCTCATACTATCCGTTTCAAGTACTCCGGCAGTGTGCAGTGGTTGATGCTCAGGCACTAAGAAATTGAACACACGATGTACATCTGGTGAGCCCCACTTTTAGAGGGATGGTAAACCAAAAGTCACAGTAATTTGAATGCTTAACTTGCTCATTGATGGACACTTACTGGACGGTTGAGATGAAAATAACTAGTTATCCACTTAGTTGACGGTTGAGATGAAATAAGCAATGATCCGAATTCGGCAAACAATTGCTACGAAAAAGTCAGGATTGATACACGAATCCATACTTTAGATGATATTGGGACAGTTCAATTTGAATTAATGCATGCGACATGTACCATTTCTGATTGCCTGTGCATGAACCATCACATGCTGCCTGAGTATTAAACACCCCTTCTGTAAATGGTAGTGATAAAACACAGCAGTTACTGATGCATTGTTGTCTTACCGTACATGCATGCACTCACACGTTTATTTACATGGACTGTACGGAGAAAAGCGATCACCTGTAGGCAACGTACCACAACTGGTGGTATCTTACCCACGCCTAGAGGTACCATACCATATTTCACGCCAACATGCACATGGTACCACATAAAGAGTAGGCACCATAGTGAAGATAACGTAAAACATCAGGCTGTACTGATTTTCAGGTGGGTAACACTATATAGTGTATGTAGTAAAAAGGCTAATAATGACTATCACATGTTGTAATTATTTGGTCAGTCATTGACGGCATCTGTCTTCAATGATACTCTAATTTACAGCAAAACTCAATTCATACATGAAAGGAGATGGAGGATAAATCCCATGCCCAATTTTATTTCAAGGCAGGGAGATGATTATGGCTGATCTTGCATGTTTCTAACAGTTGCCTAGTGAATTTTGTAAGAGTTACATCTAGTAGTTTAAAAGAGCGAAAAGCTAACGTAAAGTTGTTTCGACTTAAGCTGAATTTGTGCAACTTGCACAAGACAACCTAGAATACAAACTTTGAAAGAAATTGATTGAAATAGAGTTTACGAATTTATATGATTTAACAAGGAAAGTTTCCAGACATGAATAGCTTCTCCCGAAAGAAGCCAAGTAAAAGAACACGACAATCAGGATATACTACCATGACTATAATTACAAAGTTGTGTTGCCGATGTACTGGTAAAAGAGCCACTTATTTATTCAGCATTGGTTAAGATGCAAATAATTGCGTCAACTACTTAAAAGGCTCAAAAGATATATACCTTTGATATCACCTGGACCGATAAGATATTCGAGATACTACTGGTAGGGAAGTTTATTAAAGTTCCTGGTAATCACAAAATACCAACAATTGATGAGTTAAAAAAGATTGAATATTGCAAATGGCATGGGATGCGTTCTCGTTTCACTAACAAGTGTGTTGTGCTCATGAACGTCGTCCAGGATAACCTCGATCGTAAATTGTTGAAATTTTCAAAAAAGGCGAAGAAGCAATATTGATAGATATTGATCTATTCCCGCCTAATCTAGACGCCAACATGGCCATAGTGAACATGTGGAGATTGGATTGACCAAGGCAAAGGGTTAATCTTGATCCTGGTTATTACCACGGTGCACCACGATGATCAAGATTGGGACGAAACCAGTCCTATACAGCTACCGCAAGTTTTGCAAAATAATCGAGAGTAACGCAATGCGATGGTCGAATCTCCCCACGATGCAGTCGATGTGCCAGAATGGCCCAAGATATGAAAGCTCTACCTTGTCCAGCGAGGCAAGTTGAACATACAATTCCAAAAAGGATCGATAGGAGAGAGACTTATCAACCGCGGAAAGTGTTCCTGTCCTTTGATTACTGGCCTCAGCAGAGTACTCTAAATCAAAGGATGGTCAAGCCTCCACTGACTCAGAAGGGAGTCTAGAAAAGAGTCATGCCTCCCAAATTCCAGGCCACCCTTGAAGCAATGAATTGAATTCAGAAACGCTGTTGATAGTGGCATCAAGCGTCAATGAGAAGAGAATTGACAGAGACTGAGAGTGCATCTTGGTCAGGAGCTGAACCGTCACGACCATTCTGAAGAATTCCTCGTTCGGAAGAGCAACTAACTGTAAACACGGTCGAAGCAATTCTGAAACCTGTTGTGCATGGTCAGGTCATAGAAGATGGTACCTAGTCTAATAGTATTATAAAATTGAGCAATATTGGCAATCATGATGACTTATCCAATTATCTCAGTGATGAGTAGTTTTTCAGGAGACGATCTGTAGATTAAGGAACTGATGGCGACAACCAAAGCGTTGGAAGTATTGTTGCCCATTTCGAAACAGGTAGAGGTAATTTCAATGGCCGATGAGAATGCTGAATGTTTCGATGTAGGTTCTGATAGGCAGCATGACTTGAAAATACTTGGGAGGTGATTGTAAGGCCTGTATCTTAGTCCGTACCGTTCCTTAGGATCTTACGGTCCTCTCGGTCGAATTTCGGTAACCCGCGACCTGTAATCAACATTTGCGCGTGACTCTAAGTCGCATCCCGAAGATCAAAGTCAGCTTGACTCAAAACATGTACCCTAGCGACCGCACCGTCACCGCGGTTCCAACGCTGCGTCTCGCTCGCTAATGCGATACCCAGGCCAGGAGTTGTAGGCTCGCGTTCATTTTGAGGATAACGCCGCGTGTTGCGAATTCTAAGAGAATCTTTACCCTAAACATCAAATCAATCAATAAAAGTACAACAAGTACACAACCCACCAACAAGACAAGCAACCCATCCCTCTCCCATTCCCAAAGTCAATTCTCCCTCTCTCCACCCATCCCTTTCTTATACTCACCCATCACCCATCACTCACTCTTACATCACCTCTCTCTCTCTCTCTCTCTCTCTCTCTCTCTCAAACCCTTTCTCAAGCAATCCAAGAGAGCTAACATCCAAACTATTCCAAGAAAGCTAGGTGTGGCCTACTTTCCTACCCCAAAAACTCTTATCTTCACCATCCAAACTTCAGCATCTTCCATTAAAAGTTGAGTATAGGAGCTAAGGAAGCGAAGGGACCAAGAAGAAGGCCAATCGGTGGGTGATCATAGCGTAGGATCTTGGTTTTTTTTTTTTAAATTTTTATGTAAGGCCCACTTGTGATGGGATCCATCTTGATGTTGTGTTGTGATCTAAGAGGGGCCCATAATGGTGGGGTCCCTCCAATATGCCAATCTCTCTATATCTCTCTTTATCTCTCTTTTGTGATGGATTGCGGCCCACTTGATCTAGATCGTCCATCTGTTGGGCCCCTTCCCGCTGCCATGGATGAAGTAAAAACATAAATATCAGTTTGATTCCAAACTGGGTGGTCCACGTACACGTGGACCCACCCTAATGTATATGTTGAAATCCACCCTGTCCATGCATGAGACGTGGGGCCCACTTGATGTGTGCTGCCTCCAGCACGTGGGGCCCATCTGATGTGGTGTACCCACTCCGTCCAGCACATGGATGTGGGTCCCACCCGATGTATGTGTTTTATTCCTTGCCATCCATCTATTTCATCCACACCGTCCTCTTTAGGACATGGGACCCACCCACACGTGCCACGTGTGGGGTGGGCCCACCTTGATGGATGTATTCTAAATCCAGACGTCCATCTAGCGTCTAAGTCAGGACGCTAGACCCTTTAAAAAAAATAATATAATATTGTATTATATATATCA
The DNA here is from genome assembly GCF_029962835.1 of Magnolia sinica. Classification (NCBI taxonomy): domain Eukaryota; kingdom Viridiplantae; phylum Streptophyta; class Magnoliopsida; order Magnoliales; family Magnoliaceae; genus Magnolia; species Magnolia sinica. The sequence goes on along the minus strand of NC_080588.1, from coordinate 14,080,182 downwards.
TATGTATATATGGTGGGCCCCACGTGGGACCCACCTTGCTGTATATATACTGCACCGTCCATTTGGACGGTGCTGTGTGACACACACCATGGTGTATGGGTTTTTAATCCACCTCGTCCGTGAAGCGTGGGACCCACCTGTCGTGCATGCACTGTCCACCACGTGGGATGGTGCTAAACGCACCTTGATGTATTTGTATCCAAACTGTCAAACAGTGGGCCCCATTGCAAGATGTCAGCAAGTTCTGTGGGTCCCGCTGGTGTATGTGTTACATCCAAACTGTTCATCCAGATGGTGAACTCATCTTAAGGCTTGAGACAAGAAAAAAGATAGATCTGCATATTAGGTGGACCACATTGCAGAAACTAGCGAAGGATTGAATGCCTACCATTGAAACCCGTTTTGGGTTCTAGAAGCTTTGGATCAATATGAAATTTGTTTTTCTCTTAATCTAGGTCTTTGTGACCTTATGATCAGATTGGATGGAAAATAAACGTAATGGTGGGCCCTGGAAATTTTAAACGGCGGAAATCATAATCTCCACTGTTATTTGTGGTATGGTCCAAATGATCTTCCATTATGATTCATTTGGGTAATGCTCTAAAATAACCTCTTAAAATAGATGAATGGTGTAGATAGTGTGACCCATTGATGCGGCCCACTTGATGTATATGAGGCTCATTGGTGTGGCCCATGTGATGTAGCCCACTTGATGTATATGAGGCCCATTATGATGTATTTGAGGCCCATGGGTTGAGGCCCAATGTGATGTATATAAGGACCATAAGTGAGGCCCGATATGGTATATATGTGGCCCATGTGTGAGGCCCGACGTGATATATATGAGGCCCATATGGTGAGGCCCGATGTGACTATATGTGGCCCTTGAGTGAGGCCCATTGTGATGTATATTAGGCCCTTGTGTGAGGCCGTGGGCCCACTATACGCTTGGCTTTATGTGGTCATCCCATCGGAGCAATGTTGGTTAAGGGTCCACATTGATGAGCAATGATGGTTGAATGTCCACATTGTGACCTTTCCTTAGGCCTTGTTAGGCCCATTCTCATCATTCTCTTAGTGGGTTAGCCCAAATTATTGGGCCCCATTGATGTTGTATGGTTCATCATCACCATAGACGGATAGCTCTGTGCTACCAGATTTGGTATATCCACGGCCGATGGTCAATCTTCATATTATGGTTTAGATCGGCTATTCATCTATGGACCCCGACCTGCATATAGGCCGATTATTAAGGCTGATTATCAATGCTGATTATCGACGTTGGTTATCGGCACCAATTATGAGTATGCTTAGCATATCATCATGATACATGCCCATACACATCATCTGTATGCTTGATATGAGATGTTGTTGACCATTGCATATGCCATTGGGCAGGTTGTAATGGGACTCCCTGATAGGCGGAGATTGTCTCACATGAGCGCATGGTATGGACAGGATTGATGCATGACTGGATTGTATGACTCATGTATCTTGTATTATGTGTTGTGATTACTGTACGTCCTAGTAACATCAGGGCCATAGCTTCCACATGCATATCGTGGATGACAGGATTGGACACTGAAAAACTGTTATTAGCATTAGGGCGCTAAAGATATCCCTGGGTGAAAATTCCTAAACTGTCTTGGTACCAGAGGATGCCCCAACGTCTAGACCAAATGGATATATATATATATATATATGAGCGTACGAGGGGGAATACCAGGAGGCTGCGTCTCCCACTGTGTCGTGGTCGGTTGGAAGGGGGTGTGGCCTTACCTGCCCGAGGGTAGGGTGCAATTACTAGGCTGAGTATGAACAGCTTGTAAATGGGTCCGCTATCGACGTGCCGGATAGGTATTGGCAGGCATTGGGCAGGCGAATAGTGATGTTTTTTACGCTTGCTTGGACTGCACGCCTGGGAAAAGGGCAGTGCCATTTGGAGTGTACTAAACCCCGGTGATTATTTAGAGTGAGAACTATATTGATATTTGATGCTCCAGTGATGAGCTGCATTGATATGTAGATTTGGATGAGGATTGGTATGCTTGAGTTGCATCTCGCATCGCATAGCCTTGCTATGGCCGACATCATTCATGCCTTGTATCGCATGACCTTTATATGGCTAATAGCATTCATGCCTTGCATCGCATAGCCTTAGTATGGCTGATGGTATTCATAGACTTACCAGTATATTCCGCATTACTTTGATATTGCATTCTAAACACGCTTATATTGCGTACACACTCTCACCACCCTCTAAGCTTTTTATAAGCTTATGCACGATTGATGCGTGCAGGTGATGCCAAGACATAGCTGTAGCTTAGTAGGAGCAGAAGCGTGCAGTCGAGCTTCAGGAGTTTATGTTATTATTATCATTGTATTTCCCCTCTATGCTCATTGTACCTTAAAGTTTTTGATCATAGTGGATTTTGTGATGGTGTCTTGGTTATTGTTCGTTGGTTATGCTTATAGTTATGCTTATTATGAATTAAATTCATGTTGAAAATCTCCCTTGTAGGATCTCAGGATTGGACCTGGTATATGGGTGTTAGGAGTCGAGAATGGGATACTACGGAGGCTGTCGGCACCGGATTTGGCGATCGAGAATTTTGTGAGTCCGGTTTCCGAGTTTGGGGCGTGCCAGCAATGTTCAAAGTTGGAGATCATTTTTGGATCATTAACACCTGTGGTGTTTTATTACAACATGGTACTCAATCTGCCATCCACTTTTCAAGCTAGATCATCTCAACCCAATCAAATGATAGGTAATGTAAAGGAACTCGGTCCTCTTATAGTAATACAATGCGGCCATCGACCGATTTACACGAAATAAAAAAAAGAAGGCAAGTAGCCACCGGCCCAGAGAGGCAGTTTAGGCTTATGCTGCCTTTATTTCCTCAAAATCCTGGATGATGTGCAGATTCTTTATTTCCACAACCTCCTCCTGCGGTTTCCACTCAAGTCCTTCCTCCATGAAGATGGGTAGGAAGTGCAGAAGTTGATCAATGCGAATGCTAGTTAAGGAGACTCTGCCCTTAGTGTAAGACCCGTATCCTAGTCCGTACTATTCCGTCGACTCCCGCGATCCTTCTCAACGAATTCTGGCAACTTGCGACCTATAATCGGCATTTGCGCACGACCCTAAGTCGTATCTCGTAGATCTGAGTCGACTTAATCCAAGACTTGTACCATTGTGACTGCACTGTCGCCATGGTTCCAACGCCGCGTCTTGCATACCGATCCGATACCTTGGCAGAGAGATGTAGGCCAGCGTTTATTTCGAAGAAAACACTATGCATTTGCAATCTCGAGAGAATCTCTACAAAATGTCCCATCAATTAATCAATCAATGCTTTCTTTCTCCTCAAGTCAAGCAACCCCAAAGTCAACTCTTTCTCACCCTCTCTCTTACACACCCATATATGTCAAGAACATCACTCACCTCACCCATCACTCACCTCACATCCATCACTCCTTACAACCCTCTCTCTCTCTCTCTCTCTCTCTCTCTTTCTCTCTCTCTCTTTCTCTCCACACTTTCCAAGCAACACCAAAGAGAGAAAAGAGTGTGGATGTCCAACATTTCTAAGGAGAGAAAAGTGGTTTTGTGTGGCCCACTTTCCCATCCCAAAAACCTTCATCCTAGCCATTCAACTCTCATTACCCTCCATCAAAGTGAAGCACAAGGAGATCGGCGTTCCAACGGACCGAGAAGATCAAACGGTTAGTGCTTTATAGGCTAGATTTTTCATATTTTTATGATGGGCCAAGTGGGGCCTACCGATTGATGATATGGATCTCACTTTCAACTCGAGATGTGGCCGATGGCCCATCTTGATTCTCATGATCATTCCATGATGGGGTCATTCTCCATGGACCCCATCATGATGTTTATTTTCCTTACATGGATAGGGTCATCTAGACCTTGCAATTCGGTGGAGAAAGGATCCCCACTGTTGATTTTGATCGGTGGGCCCATATGTAATGAGACCCACTTGATGTACGTTGTAAATCACGGAAGGGAGGGCCCATAGTGCCGGGGTCCTTCAATCATCATGTGTCTCTCTCTCTCTCTCCTTCATTTATTTTGTGGTCCACTTAATGAGTTATATGATGTCCAAACCACCCATCAAATGGATCCCATGGCTATCCAAACATGGGGATCAAGCCATCTTGCCATCCCTCTTGGTGGATCTAGATGATGAGAAAACACACTTATCGGGTTGATACAATCAGGTGGGCCACGTCCACGTGGGACCCACCTTGAATATGTGTTGTATTTGAACCGTCCAGTGTCCCTGGACGCTGGACGTGTTCACCGAAGCGTGGACAGACAGCGGGTGTACTAACGGCATCAAGGAAAAACAAATATATATATGTTAAATATATATACATAGCTTTGGTTCCAAGCTTTTTGGTGGGCTATTCATGTAGGCCCTACCCTAATGCATTGATCAAATCCACACTATCTATTCCATTCCTCGGCTCATTTTAGGCGTTGAGCCGAAAAATGAGGCCAATCTGAGTATCTGGTGGGCCATAATATAGAAAACAGTGTCTTTACCGTTGAAATCTTCCCTGATATTTCTATACACCGAAACATGCTCAATATTGGGCTCGTTGGATCTGTTATGAGCGGTAGAATCCAATGGCTGGAGTGAAACATATGAAAAACCATGAAAAAATTGATTTTCTAAAAAAAATATATATATAAGATAGAGAGAGAGAGTAGCACTGTTAGAGGATGTGTACGTCCTGCGCTGGCCGTGAACGGTGAGGTAGGGACGTGGGTCCCAGCCATGGGCCCCACCATGATGTGTTTAGAACATCAACGCCGTGCATTTGATGGCCCCTTTAGGGCAGCGGGTCTCCTCCAAAAATCAGCCACATGTGGAACTCAGGTGGCCCACGTCAGAGGAAACAGTGAGATTGAACAGCTGCCATTGAAACCCCCTTTGGGTCCCAACAGTTTTGGATCCATGTGAAATTTGTTTTTCCTCTTCATCTAGGTCCTTGTGACCGTATGGGCAGGATGGATGGAAAATAAACGTTATGGTGGGCCCCATGTGGGACCCACAATGATGTATGTATTTGTTTTATCAATGCCGTCCAATTGCTGGACGGCCAGTAGGCCCCACCAATGACGTATGTCTTTTATCTATGGCGTCCAGCCATTTCCTGGGTTGCTGGATGGTCAGTGGACCCCACTCTTGATGTATGATGTATGGGTTACATCCAAACCGTCCATCCAGATGGCGGGCTAGCCTCAAGGCTTGAGACTAATGAGGCAGATCTGCCTATCAAGTGGACCACATAGCAAAAAGCAGTAGAGGATTGAACGTCTGTCATTAGAACCTCCCTGGTTCCACAAGCTTTGGATAAATATAATGTTTAATTATTATTTATTTTTGGTCTATGTGACCTTATTAAATAGATTGGATGACAGATACATGTTCTGGTGGGTCTCGCGTGGGACCACTGATGTATGTTTTGTAATCCACACCTTCCATTAGTGTGGACTCCACCATGAGGTGTGTACTTCATCTATGCCATCCATCCCTATGGGACCCACAATGATGCATGAGTTGTATCTAAAGCTTTCAACCATTTTCAGAGATCATTTTATGGCTTGAGACTAAGAATGAGTCAGATCTAAGGTTCAAGTGGACCCCACCATTGAAAATAGTGGAGATAGTGACATCCACCGTTCAAACTTCTTAGAAGCCACATTAGTTTCCAATTAAGCTTATATTTTGCTTTTACTTCATCTAGCTCTATGTTAACTTATGAATTAGTTGGATCTCAAACACATCACGGCGGGCCACTCTGTGATATGATCATCCATTGAGTCCCACTTTGATGTGTTTTGTAGCCATCTATGAGGCCCACCTTGATGTACTTTGTGGCCCATCCGTTAGGCCCACTTTGATGTATTTTGTGTCCCAATCGAGGGGCCCACTTTGATGTGCATGTGACTCATCAGGATGTATCTTTGACCCATGAGTGGGGCCCACCTGCTGCGTGTTTTGAGGCCCAGGTGCAGGGCCCACATGTGATGTATTCAAGGCCCATGGTTGAGGCCCATTATGATGTATTAGGGCCCATGGGTTGAGGCCCATTGTGATATATTTGGAGCTCATGGGTTGAGGCCCATTGTGATGTATTTGGGGCTCATGGGTTAAGGACCATTGTGATGCATTAGGGCCCGTGAGTTGAGGCCCATTATGATGTTATTTCCAACCCATTTGGCAAGGCCAATTGTGATGTGTTTCTGGCTCATATGTTGTGGTCCATTGTGATATAATTTCAGCCTATGTGATGAGGCCCATCTTGATGTATTTATGGCCCGCATGGCTAGGCCCGAGGTGGTGTACAGGTGGCTCAATGCGAGGAATGTGCACCCGATGTAATGTGTGATTTCACTATAATGTAGGTAATGATGTTTATGGCGGACCGTGCCTTGGGAGCAATGTTGGTTTGACGTCCACATTGTAAGAATAATGTTGGTTAAATGTCCGCATTATGACTCTCCCTAGGGCCCATTGATAGGCCCATACTTGTTGTGTGTAAGCCGTCTAGGCCTATCTTCGTTGTGAGAGTAGTTCATCACCTTATAACATGCTCAGTGTAACTCCATGATTCATGTCCATATGCATCATACGTATGCCTGATATGAGGAATATTTGATCATAGCATATGTCATTGGGCAGAGTATTTACAGGACTCCTTATGAGATGGAGTGCCCACATTATCACGCCATACGTGCAGGATTATTGCATGACTGGATAATGTGACTCATGCATCTCGCATATATGTGACTTGATCATTATACGACATCAGGGCTGTGGCCTCCATATGCACATCGTGGATGGCTAAATGGGACACTAGAAGTACTTGGTTCTAGCACTATGGGCACTTAGGGTGTCCTTGGGTGAAAATCTCAGAATCTCCAAGGCCAGGAGGTGCCCCAACGTCTTGACCGAGTGGAACATGAGCGCCCGAGTGCCGAATACCAGTAGACCGCATCTCCCACTGTGTCGTGGTCGGTTGAGAGGGGGTGTGACCTTATCCACCCGATTGAGGGGGCTATAAGATAGGCTGAGTATGACCAGCTCGTAAATGGGTCTGCTATCGACGAGCCGAGTAGGTATTAGCAGACTGCTAGCTAGGCGGATAGTGAGGTCTATTTCACTCGCAATGCTGTGCAGCTAGGGAAGAGGTAGTCGGTGTGGAGTGTAATAGGCCCCGCTGATTTCTCCAGAGAGCAACTGTACTGATATGTGGACTTATTGAGTAGGAATTACATATCCATTCATTCACTATCCACTCGGGCTGGTAGTGTATAACTATTTGTTACGTGTACCTTCGCATGGCCAGGATTTCGGTTGGACGCGCGACTAACCTGAGACCAGGAGTTTACCACATTGAGTCTGACTATCCAAATTTAGGTATGGGATTGGTTTGGATAGAAGTCCCTTGTGATGGACCCCGTAGCCTGTGATACTACGTACTATCATCCCGACTTCACATTCCAGCATGGTCATTTCATTCACACCGTATATTACATTACATTACATTCGCAGTACTTAGCATTTTAGGTTATTATGTTTTTGCACTTATATAACCTAGATGTGGTTGATGGTATTCGTGGCTCATCAGGATATGCATATTACATTGCATCCTCAGTATCTATTATTGTCTTATTATGTTTTGCATCGCATAGCCTTGGTATGGCTGATAACACTCATGGACTTACTAGTATATTTTCGCTTACTCTGATATCGTATGATTCATGATCTTGTTAGTATTTCTGCTTGTCCTGATGATGAATGGCTTATGGGTTTTATTGTATGCTTGACACTTATCTTGCACACACACTTTCACCACCCTCTAAGCTTTATATAAGCTTATGCACGATAGATGCGTGTAGGTGATGTTAGGATGCAGCCGATCTGAGGCTGGAGCTTGCGGTGGAGCTTGTGGAGTTTTTCTTTGATATCTTTATATTGTATTTCCCTTTCAACATTATATTCAAATGATTATATTAGTGGATATGTGATGACGATGTTGCCTTTATGATTTGGGTATACTTGTGGTTATGCTTCTTATGAGATAAATGTATGTTGGAAAATCTTCCTTGTAAAATCCCATGATCGGAACCTGGCGTATGTACGCTGGGGGCTAAGAATGGGGTACTACGGAGGCTATCGGCACCGGGTTTGGCGATCAGGATTCCTGTGAATTCGATTTTCGGGTTCGGGGTGTGACACTTAGCCTCCCTATTGCCAGCAAGACTCACATGTGACCAAGCATGATGGTCAGTGATCTTAGAGTCCCGAAAGGAGAGGAGATCCTCTGGTACGGTGGGATTGTTTGTAGCATAAGCACATTTCTTCTCCTTGATGTCCTCCATAAGCTCACTATGTTGTGCTTGAAAGACTCGGAGTAAGGTGCGGTTGAATTGATGCACTTGGTTCCACTAAAGGCGATCATTCTATGCTCGCTCGTAAGCATGACCCATTGGGCGAGATTCTTCTTGAGCAGCGGCTTGTTGTCTTAGGTATTTAGTAATCCTTTGGAACTTGAATTCGAGTTAAAAGTATCGGTCCCCGAGGTATTGAAGTTTCCTTAGCGCTTCTAGGATCTTCGTTAGGGAAGTGTTAGATTTAAAAGCCTCATAAGCATCCTTGATAAAGAGGTCGGTGTGAAATAGCAGGGAGTATTGACCATAATTGATAAAGCAATAGTAAAAAATCTCTTTCATATAAGCCTTAACCTGACTAAGGAAAGAGGAAGAGGGTTGGTTGAGAGGCATATCTATAGAGCAGAAGAACTTGGGAAATATATGGGTTTTAGTGAGTTGTAAAATGGAGATTACCGTTATTTATATAGGTAATTATACACCCCATGGTCGTTGTATCATGGGAAATTATGGCATGCAGTGATGCTTTGTGTTCCTGAAAAGTAGGAATGTGTAGTTGTCAGGGCAGTTATTTCGGCTAAGGCAGTGCACGACTCCTTATCTTTCGTGTGCCACATCATCAATCAGTTATATGGATTACAAACCACATCATTGATCAATTATATGAATTACGAAGAGTAAGAAAAACACCAAGTGAAAGACAGTCAATGAAATAAAGTAACACAAAGGCCGAGTATATTAATAAATAAAAGTACATAGAGAAAGCTAAAATTCAAAAGTAGAAAATTCCACGATCGCAGCTTTCACTTCCTCATGTCTCTCCTTTTTCTTGACCAAATTGGCCTGATGCTTTAAGATTGCCTGTTTAACTTGGCCGAATGCCTCCGTTTGTGCCTTGGCAAATACCACTAGGTCCCTACTTGCCTTCCTCTTCTGATCATGCTTAGATCTCTTCTTCTTAAAGTTTCTATTCAGTGCCATCAATTGTGCTTCTAGAGCGACAATCTACATGCTCATGTCCTCCAACTTGGCCTCAGACTTCTTCAGCTATTCATGTTCGGCATAACGTCTCTTAGCAACGCCGCTAACTGTAGCAACTTAGGAAGATGCAGTTGTGTGCTTAGATTCAAGATGTTCAATCATAACATGGAGCTCGCGATTCTCTTTAACCAGATCTAAAAAATCCCTAAGTGCTGATAGTTTGACCGAAAGGCTCTTATTTGAACGAGAGAAGACTTGATACCGGTTGATCAGCTTGGTAAGTTTCTCAATCATTTCGATCGATGCAGCCTTTGGTATTTCTAAGAGTATGAGTATTTGGATTTCCTCGAGATATTGTAGCTTGATGGAGGGGGCGAGAAACTTGGCCATGAAGATATCGCTGCTAAGAGCTTGCTGGAGAGAGAGAGAGAGAGAGAGAGAGAGAGAGAGAGAGAGAGAGGAGAGAATGTCTTCTATTAGAAGCACATCTTCAGTTGTTGTGGAAGACACTAAAGCATCATCAGCTGATATCGGTGCTAGATCAGGATTCAGTGTTGAATGAGGAACATAGATATCAGTCACTTAAACTTCCACCGTTACTTGATCAGAGATAATGACTTCGCGTGCTATGCATGACTGAAGTGGTTCTTCATCAGGGATGATCCCAAGACTGAATATGTTTGTTGAGTAGATGCTGGAGTAGATCGGAAGGAGGGTGTTCTTTGAGAGCTTTGGGGGTTAGTAATTAAGGGATAATTATCCATTCTGGCATCGTCCTCTCCGTTCCCTTGGTCGATGAAAATTGTGGGCGTCTGAGGCTGATTAATCATTTGAATGATTTTATTTTGTTATTCATTGCCTCTTGAATAGGAGGAGGATGGCTAAGTTCGTTGCTTATTGTCCCTTCGGAGTCAGTGGTCAGCTGCTTTGTCATTTCGATGGCCTCGACAACTGGTTCGACTTGTTAACATGTTGGTTTAGGTACAACTTGCCTTTCCACAACTGATACCTCTCGAGTTACTAAGAGTAAAGAGTAAAGTAAAAAAAAAGAGAGATAATAGAAAGAAAAGAAAAGCGAAAAAGGCAGGAAAGAAGGTAACATCCACCTAAGTTGGAATGGATTGCAATGGTGGTGAAAAGATTATTTATTGACCAAGGATTTTTAATGATCGTTGCTATCGGTCGAGTAGAAGTTAGAAATAGTGGATTAGGCTTAGGAGTGAGATATTTTTTTTTTATCAAAAGGAAGGTTCATATCATTCAATCTCTCCCTATCTTGTCACCATCTGATCCAGCATCGATTATAATATGTGTCTTGGTGACATTTGAGGTCATCCACAATTTATTTAACCTAATCTTTGATGGAGAGCCCTGGCCAATACTTAGTTTGAAAATATTTTTCGAAAGAAGTTACAACATCAGTCGAAGAAATACCTAGTTTTTGCAGTGTCATTGGGCCGCGCATCTTAACTAAGGATGGCTGGCTCGTTGATGTCTGCCGCATGGTAGGGTCACCTCAGATAAAAACTAAGGTTAGAGCTTTAGGAGCTGGACCGATAGGAGGTCCTAAATTGGCAATCCATGTGGGAGCAGGAGAATATTTGAGGGCTGTAGTTTGTTGAGGAATAGGTCATTTCAGCAAAAAAAATTGCTTTTCACTTTAGGAGCTGCCTCAATCACTTGAATTATTGTTACTATTGTTATTTCGGTCAATATATTTCTCGACCTAGTTGTCTGTCGACTAGAAGTTGCGGCTGATTGAGGTGTAGTTCTTCTCTTTCATCGCAAGTCCATCTAGGAGTAAAGATGAGTGGTGATAACCTTGATAGAAGTGGAAACCAATTGTTTATAATGTACCCCACCATTCCAGTAAGGTGTCCATCACCTGGGGAAGATTTAGAAATTTGTGCAACTCAAAAGTCATGCTGGCTGATTAGAAAGTAGAATGAAGGGAGTTGTAGACTTCGACCTGATCGACGATCGGCCTAGAGTAAGAATGTTGATTGTAAGTCTTTTGAGTGAAGGGAAAATGAAGGCATTGGACAAGGCCAAATTTTTGAGCAAGAAAATTCAGACAATATTGCTTGATTCTAGCCTTGGCGTTCTTGTTAGTTTTCATTGTATCTCCATAGGAAAAGTCTCAGGTGAACGGGAAAAAATTCTTTTATATGGAAGGTAGAGGTGTGACCCATTTTCAAAGGATGAACCCCACTCTCTAACTATGACATGGTCATCTTAAGCAATGCTGTATAAGTGGCCGAATCGGCGATTGATCTTATTAGAACTCGATCATATACAGTTAAATTCCAACCTATTTTGCTATCTTAGCGCTTGGGGTTGTAGCTGCTCGGTTTGAATTAAGCCGCACATTCAATTTTAGCACATCGCACTAATCACGTGACCAAGATTACAATAACAACAACAATGGTAACTGTTGATGCAAAAATCTGGTCCACCCTCTTTAGACCTTCGAGTACCTGCACAGGAAGAAGACAAAGGAGACCCTGGCTAGAGCAGGGGACCCTCCGATGCCAAAGTCAGGCCAGGAATTTGGGTCTTATAATATTGAAGGGTTCTAGGAGAGTTTTTTGTGTACCTTTCACCCTTGGAATCTCTCCTATTTATAGGAGAGGGAGGATCCCACCGTATAAGGATTCTCTCCCCAATCTTAGGAGATTTGATTTAATTGCAATCTAGTTACGGATGCTTCCCGATCCCGAAATCCTTGGGATCGGGAATCCTTTCACAAGATTTTTAGAACGGTATTTAAGCTTACACCATTTCTTCCTCACTCGACTCGGCCTTAACTGACTCAAGTAACAAACGAGTCTCGGCTAGCTACAAGTATAAAGCTTTTTGCCTCCTGTCGGACGGAACAAAGTCGGCTTATGGCCGATTTCCTTTCTCAATCCGATATCTAACACTATAACTGACCTAATATGGGTTGATATTATAGTTGGTTAGGTGACTTCTAGCATTCAGGTCTTAATCGACTCTTCTAGACATTGCTGCCTTATATGCCGAGCCAACTTTATGCGTCTTATTTTGCCTACGGCTCTTGACTCTTAAGGTCTCAGTCGGGATTCGTTTCCCAGAAATTTAAGCTAAGTCTCCACTTTAGGCTTACTCTCGTCTCGGTCCAACACGTTGCCTCGGACTCTCGGGTAGTGTCAGTAGAGTTGGTCCATTCCATAACTGGGTCTCCAGAATTATTATATTTTTTCCCAATAGTGAGCCCCCTACTCCTTGTGTTTGTTATGTCGACACTAAGGAGTAATGAGTTTTTAAGTCGGTGTGCCCTGGAGACCGAGGTTATGATGGGGCATTTAATGCTTCCTATGTCGTTTTTAACGTATGTCAGTTCGTTGCTCGAGGTTGCACGAGTAGACAACCGTCAGAACGTTTCATCTGCTAATGAGCGCAGGACATGTGGTGAGGATGTTACTTACGTCAGTCAGCGTGCGCCACGTGTCGGGTGGGGGAGTCGAAATGGGTGTCGATTCGACTCCTCCTTAAATGCCTCTGCCACATGGCAGAGCTATAAAAGGAGGAGCGGGATTTAATTTTTTATATTTGCCCATCCGCTCCTTCGTTCAATTTCTCCTCTTCACTGTTTCCATTTTCTCTGCCATTTTCATATACCTTTTCCCCTTTACTTCCTTGTCTGTGTGCTTTTCGCCTCTCCGGTGAGTCCTTTCCCTCCCTTTCCTTTTAACTTCTTAATGGCAATGTATTCTTTAAGTCCCCGGGAAGGGATTTCTGGTGATGAGGACGAAACGAGACATCTTTGGAATGTCTCGGAATCGCCCTCATTGCTGGCAGAGATGGCGATTAATGCCAATGAAGCTTTTCAGTTATCTAAAAGAATGTAAGGAACTTCAGCGGAATGCCCTGCTTTGACAGGTCCTTCTGACGGAGGGGCGTCTCTGGTGACTGCCCCAGGTAGACCTAACCCCCATTTTCCTGGGGATGACCTGGAAGAAGAGGATGAAGAATTTGAGGAAACCTTTGAGTTGGTTCCTCTGTGGAGATCGGCGAGGACCGTTGAGTCGATGACTGAGGAAGGGGAGGCTGAGGATGAATAAAAGGGTCAAGTTCCCTCGGCTTTAACTGAGGCGGACTTGGATAGACTTTGGGTTGGGTACCATGTTCCTGACTCAGTTATTCTTCACCTTCCCCTCCCGAGTGAATTACCAGACCATCCTCCTCCTAGGATGGTCGCGATTTTCTAAGTCGCCATGTAGTGTGGCTTGCATCTGCCCCTTCAACCCGTTGCTCGAGATTTTCTTTCCTGACTTCGAATTGCGCCTAAGCAGATAGTTCCGAATGGGTGGAGGAACTTGTTCGGATGCTCAATGTTGTGGGCTGAAGCAGAGTGGCCCCCACTGACCATTGACTAGTTCCTCTATCTGTACCAAGTATGGCCAAACCCTCAGCAGCCTGGCTGGTATTTTTTGAGCGCTAGGTGGAACAAGGGCGGATCTTTGATAACCGACCCTTTTACCTCCAACAAGCACTGGAGAGAAAGGTGGTTCTGGGCGTGTGGTCGCTGGGAGACTGTCGAGTCTGGGCTCTTTGAACCTTGCATTCCTTGGGCATTCTCTGAAGCAAGTGACTCGGTATTATCTTTCTATGTCCTTTCTTGCTATGATTCTTTTGAGTCTGAATGAATGTGTTTTGTAGACATCTCCAAGAAAAGGCCAAAGTTAGGGGCCAACATTTTAGCTCGGATCAAGGAACTGAGGGAGCTATGTCCAGAAGATCAGTCTCGGAAGAACCTTCTTCAGCTAGAGCGTCTTCTTCTCTCGGGCCTAGATTCTGCCATGAGAGGTATCTTTTATTTGTTTTGACGCATTTCTCCTATATTTTACCTAACTCTCTACCTTGTCTGATACAGATATTGCTAAAGCTCGACCCTTTCTGAAACCAGTGTCAGAGATGAAGGCTCCTCCAAGGTCGGTGCTTCTGTTGGAGCCTCGGTCTTCAAAGAAGGTGAAGATGGCTCCAAAGGCTAAGGATCCATCCACCTCAGTCACCCCTGCTCTGGCAATTCCGACCGTCGTCATGCTTTCTGACCTCGAAGAGAGGGCAAAAGAAGCAAGCGCGGTTCCTGCCGAGTCCCAGGTGGCTTTTGAGTTAGGTTGTAGAACGGGTACCAAAACCGAGAGAGGAGCATAGAGGAGAGGCCTCGGGAGGGGAGATGACTCGACAGGAGCCTTCACCCCTTCAGTGGGATGTATCGACCATGGTCCCTTGGGCCATCTCTCACGGGGGAGAGACGGATTATGTTGATCTCCGTAGCTCCCCTTCGAGGCGGGTTCTTACTCATGTGGTGATGGTGCTGCTTGAGGTAAAATTTTTGGTCTTTACTGTCTTAAATAGTCTCCAACTTGTCTCGACGACTTAGTCCTGACCTTGGGTTTTTCTTTTCTCAGTTTTCCCCTTGCGTACTTAAGGGTAGCTCGGACCTTACTGACGCTGAGAAGCGAGTTAAGGAGTTGGAGGCGCAGATTGAAGCTACCATGGTTCGGGTCGGCTTGCTGTCGGGCAACTTGGGACTTGCCCGGAAGGCCGTTGACGATGCCAAGGCTGAGTGTGACCACGTAGCCTCACTATTGAAAGAGGTTCAGGAAGAGAGTCGACGCCTTCATCAGGCTCACGCCTCTTGCGATGAGAGGCTGGCTCGGACCAAGGCTGAAGCTGAGGCGGATATTCAGAGGGCCGTCGACGAAGCCAGGGAGGCCAAGGAGGCCAAGGAACGGGCCGTACAGGCCTTTCTCGGATCCCAAGAGTTTGAGGAAGAGAGGGATCGTTTGTATCAAAGTGGGTATACAGCTTGTATCCAGCTGATGAAGCAATTTTTTCCAAACCTTAATCTCTCGGGATTTGAAGAAGATGCTTCTTGCTCGAAAGTCGAGGCCCTCGGATCTGTTGATGCTATGGCTGGTGTCGAGGTCGAGGCCCAGGCAGCTCTAGAGGTCGCTTCAAGTGGTGGCAGTAGTTGAGTCTGAGATACTTATTAAGTTAACTCCTGGTGAACCTTGGACCTGATTTTTGGTACCATCATCAGCTCCATTTTTGACACTCACACCAGCTCTCCCTCCAGACCGAGTTCCAGGGCAGGCTTAAGAGTATCCACAACCGAAGAAGAAGCTTATGTGTCTTCTCCCACCTTTCCTTTTGCTTTTAACCCTTTTACTCCATCAATGTAATGCTGAAGCAAGATATAACTTGATGTAACAAACATACTGATGAATGAATATACTTGTTTATTTTGATTCAGTTTACATGTTTGTCATTTTTGAGTCTTTCTGAACACTTCTCTAGGCTGACCTAGGGGAAGTAGATTTTTAGATGCTCGGCATTCCATAGATGAGGCAGCAATTGTCCGGCCAGGTCTTCCAATCCATACGTTCCCAGTCGGATGGTGCTTGAGACGACATAGGGTCCTTCCCAATTGGGTCCCAATGTGCCTGCGCCAACTTCCTTTGTATTGAGGAACATTTTTCGGAGAACCATATCCCCGACTTGAAATCGTCTGACCTTGACTCGGGCATTATAAAATCGAGCTACTTATTATTGCCGAGCCAACATTCGTAGTCGAGCTTTTTTCCTTTGTTCATCCACAAGATCAAGTCCAAGGGCCAAAAGTTCTTCATTATCCTCTTCATTAAATGACTAACTCGGGCTGAAAGCAACCCGATCTCGACTGGGGTAATGGCTTCCGAGCCATAAGCATGGGAGAAAGGAGTTTCCCCTGTAGCGGTTCGAACCATGGTTCGGTATGCCCACAGTATCTTCGGGAGTTCTTCAGGCCACGCTCCTTTGGCTCAGTCGAGCTTGGTTCGGAGATGCTGTTTGATTATCTTATTGACCGCTTCAACTTGTCCGTTCATCTGAGGATGATGGGGCAATGAGTATACATTTCTAATTCCGAGATTATTGCACATCTCTCGAAAGCTCTTATTATGGAACTGCTTTCCATTGTCAGTAAAAATAGTCCGGGGTATTCCGAACTGACAGACAATATTTTTCCATACAAAGTCTGTGATCTTCTATTTGGTTATCTTCGCCAAAGGCTTTGCCTCGGCCCACTTTGTGAAGTAGTCCACTGCTATGACAGCAAACTTGGTTTAGCCTTTTCCTATGGGGAGTGGTCCGAAAATATTGATTCCCCACTGCGCAAAGGGCCAAGGACCAGTCATTGGAGTCAGCTCCTCTGAGGGTTGCCTCGGAATTGCTGTAAACCATTGACATTTGTCGCATCTTTGGACGAGCTTATGAGCATCTTGCTGGACGGTCAACTAGTAGTATCCTTGACGTAAGACCTTGCGTGTGAGTGAGTGCCCTCTTAAGTGATTTCCACATATCCCTTCGTGGATCTCTTGTAGTACGTAGTTGGCTTCATCAGGATTTAGGCATCATAATAAAGGAGCATAGAAGCCCTTTTTATATAGCATCCCATTAATAATGGTGTAGCAGGAAGCTCTGATCTTTAATCGTCGAGCCTCAGTGCGATCTTCGGGTAACTCCCCATTGCCGAGATATCGGATGATCAGATCGAGCCAAGTAGGTTCCGAATCAATTGTATGTGTAGTCAAGCTAACTGGTTCATTGATACTCGGTTTATCGATGTACTCAGTTGGAACGGACCTGGGCATGTCGGCTTCGTCAGTTGAGGCAAGTTTTGCTAACAGATCGTCTTTGGTATTTTCTGTCCGAGGGATCCAAGTGATGACGCAAAGCTGAAAACTGCCAATCAACTCTTTGACTTTCTCCATGTATACTTTTAGTTGTTCTTTTCGTGTTTAATACATGCTCGTAACTTGATTGACGACCAGCTGTGAATCGTTGAAGACGTTAAGGTGCGTTATGCCTAAACTGACCCCGAGTCGGAAGCCGAGTAATAACACTTCATATTCTGCTGTATTGTTCGAGGCTTGAAATCCGAGTCTTAAGGCATACTGCATGTAGGTTTGATTAGAATTTTTTAAGACTAATCCTGCCTCGCTTACTGTAAAGTTGGAGGAGCCATCGACATACAGCTTCCAGGGGGTTGGGTCGGGTGCTGACGTTGGAGAAGCAGTCGTCAATTCGTCAGTAGGCTCGGTATTCCAAGGCCTTGAATCTAGTTGTGGTGTCACTTTAGCAATGAAATTGGCCACAACTTGCCCTTTGATTGCTACTCTCGGCTTGTATTGAATGTCAAATTCGCTTAGTTTAATCGCCCACTTCATAAGTCGGCCGGAAGCTTCTCATTTCTATAGAATTTGATGCAATGAGAGGTCGGTCATAATGACAACGGTATGAGCTTGGAAGTATGACCGAAGTCGCCTCGAGGAAACTACCAGGACTAAGGCCACTTTTTCTAGAAGTGGGTATCTTTTCTCTATCGGTAATAATGCTTTACTGACGTAATAAACCGGCAGTTGCTTTCCTTCGTGCTCTCGTATCAGAGCCGAGCTAATCGATGCCTCTTACACCGTGAGATACAACAACAGAGCTTCCCCCGATTTGGGTTTTGATAAGAGAGGTGGAGATCCTAAGACTTCAATTTCTAGAATGTTGCTTCGCACTCTTTCATCTAATCCACCATTTGCCGTCCCTTCAGTTGTTTAAAGAATGGAAGGCATTTATCAGTAGCTCAGGAGAGGAAGCGATTGAGTGCGGATACTCGTCTGGTCAGCCTTTGTATGTCTTTGATTATCTTTGGAGACTCCATGTCGAGTAATGCCTTGGTCTTTTTTGAATTTGTTTCGATCCCTCGGTGACTAACTAGGAATCCGAGGAACTTTCCCCAGCTCACGCCGAAGTCACACTTACTCGGGTTCAACTTCATTTGGAACTTGCGTAAGATCGGAAACATTTCTTTTAAGTTGGCTATGTGATCGGCTACATGTATACTTTTGATGAGCATGCGTCAATATAAACTTCCATGGTTCAGGCGATTTGCTGAGCGAATATTTTGTTTACTAATCTTTGATAAGTCGCTCCAACATTTTTCAAACCAAATGGCATCACTCGGTAATAATAAAGACCTTTATCAGTGACAAAGGTGGTCTTAGATTTATCAGATTGATGCATTACAATTTGATTATACCCTGAATAGGCATCCATAAAACTAAGGAGTTCGTGTCCTGCAGTACTATCTACTAACTAATCAATCCTCGTAATAGGAAAGCTGTCCTTTGGGCAGACTTTGTTTAGGTCAGTATAATCAATACAGACTCACCACTTTCCGTTGGCTTTTTTCACAAGTACAACATTGGCTACCCATTCTGGGTAGTATATCTCTTCTATGAATTTAGCCTTAAGGAGCTTGCTAACCTCTTCTTCAATGATAGCGTACCTTTCAGGGCCGAGCACGTCGCTTCTATCGGATCGGCCGATAGGTCGAATTAATGTTGAGTCGGTGAGTCATTATTGATGGGTCGATTCCCAGGATGTCCTCATGACTCCAAGCAAAGACATCGGCGTATCGTCAGAGTAAGGCTATCAGATTATCTTTCAGGGGTGACTGCAGGGACGAGCCGGTTCGTACCATTTTGGATTAGTCGGTCTTGACCGAAGGTACTGAAACAAGGTCTTCCATAGGTTATCCTCGTTCGTGAGTTTCGATTCGGGGATCCAGTGACTCGATCATTGATACCTTGGCCGGGACTTTTACAGCGGTTGCATAACAGCGTCTTACATCTTGCTGATCTCCTTTAACGACTCCCACTCCCAACTCAGTCGAAAATTTCATGGAGAGGTGGTATGTAGTTATCACAGCTTGGAGGAGACTCAGAGAGGGTCGGCCAAGTATCGCATTGTAAACGGACGACTAATCGACTATCAGAAAGTCGACCATTACTGTCGCTTGATGCGGAGGGTTTCCAGCAGTAGGTTGCAGCGAAATGATACCTTCCGAGAGTATCTGTCCTACCGAGAATCCGATCAATGGGGTACGCACCGGCCGTAAGGTCAATCGTTCAACACCCATTTTGTTGAACACCTGAGTGAACAGCACGTTAGCAGATGATCCTGTGTCGATGAGTATGTGGAACACCCTTCATTTTATGATGGTTAAAGTGATAACTAATGCATTATCATGAGGATGATGGATACCTAGAGCATTATCATGTCGGTGAATGAAATACAATACTTTTCTCTTTTTTTCCTTCGAAGGCTGAGCTATGATCAATATCTCAGACTCGGGTCGACTGATGCTCCTGACGTGATTTTTCCGAGCATTATTTGAGTCGTCTCTACTTTGTGGACCACCGACAATAGTCCTGATTTCCTTCGTGGGTCGATTGTCCCCCGGGCGTTCTTTCGTTGCCCTGGTTCTTTCAACGTATTCTCTGAGTACCTTTCGATCTCTTCCTTTAAGTGATAACAATCACTCGTACTGTGGCCATGATCACGATGGTAGTGACAGTATTTGTCCTTATTCTGCTAGTTCGGATTACTTCAGAGCTTATTCAGCCAACTGATAAATCCTTTACTCTTGATCTCCATCAATACCTGCTCTTGAGGTTTATTAAGCAGGGTGTATGTAGAAAACCTTTGGTCGGGTCGCTTGCTTGACTTGTGTTCGTCACTCGTTCGGTCATCCTTACACTTCTTTCCTCCGGTCGAGTTAACTTCTTTTTTGGCTGACTCTTTGGTCGGAGTTTTTGCGTTTTGGGCGACCTCACGCAAGTTTCGTGTTTCCTCAACGTCCGCGTACTTATCCGACCGAGTCATAAATTCAGCAAGGGTCTCAGGCAGACTCTTGTCCAGGGATGCTAGAAACGGCTTGTCCCTAACACCTTGCATGATGAAATTGAGTGCTGTTTCTTCCGAATATTTTCGGACTTGGAGCGACTGAAAATTGAAACGCTTGATGTAGTCTTTCAGTAGCTCTCTTTCCTTCTGAACTATGTTGTTCAGATGTGCAGGGGATTTCAACTTTTTCTTTCTACCAATGAAATTGGTAAGGAAGGCGTCGCTGAGTTCCCGAACGTGCTGATGGACTTTGGTTTCAGCTGCTTGAACCAAAGTCGAGCTACGTCTGCCAAGGTGAGGGAGAAAGCTCGGCACATCACGGCGTCTAAGGCATCGTGCAATTCCATGTATGTTCGAAAGCATTCGATGTGAGTCGGGTCGGTTTTACCGGTGAAAGGGGTGATCTGTGAAAGACGAAACCGTTCCGGTAGCCGAGCCCGCATTACTTCCTCCACAAACGGGGATGCCTTTGTTTCGGGCCTAATTTGATGTGAATCCCGACTCTGCTTCATGTCAGCAATCTCTTTCCGCACTTCTTTCCTGAAGTCTTGGAGGTCGACTTTCTAGGGCTCGTCGCTTTCTGTCATTCCCTCGACCGGAGGCCAACTGCGCCTTCGCCAATCTATCTCATGTTGGAGATCAGTGGGGGGCAAATCGACATTTACGGAATGAGCGGGGGTTGGCTTTGACGGACCGTGGGTTCGACTTTGCTGAGGGACCGATCGGGGAGCGATAGGCTCAGGGTCGGTGACTTTTTGTGGGACATTTGTTGCCTGAGCATAAGGCTGAACTTGTTGCTGATGTATCTGTTCCAACATTTGTTTCATGACATTTATGTCGGATTTAAGTTCCTGAACCTCTTAATACAATCGCCTATTGCCTCGATTCCGCTGGGTATTTCTTGTCGCAGTAGAGGCTGCTGGATGAGCAGCGAAATCTTAGCGGTTGTCAGGTCGATTCTGAGTCCCTTGGGCTGTGCTCGCACCCGGTAATCCAGTGACAGCAGCCTCATTTAGCTCTTCTTGGAGCATTCTTCTAGTAATCACCATTAGAGCGTATTTACAGCTTCTGAATAGAGGGTGGAAGATGACTTTTTGTACCGTTTCCCACAGACGGTGCCAAACTATTGATGCAAAAATCTGGTCCACCCTCTTTAGACCTTCGAGTACCTGTACAGGAAGAAGACAAAGGAGACCCTGGCTAGAGCAGGGGACCCTCCGATGCTAAAGTTAGGCTATGAATGTAGGTCTTATAATATTGAAGTGTTCTAGAAGAGAGTTTTTTACATACCTTTCACCCTTGGAGTCTCTCTTATTTATAAGAGAGGGAGGATCCCGCCATACAGGGATTCTCTCCCTAATCTTAGGAGATTTGATTTGATTGCAATCTGCTTACGGATGCTTCCCGATCCCGAGATTATCGGGATCGGGAATCCTTTCACAAGATTTTCGGAATGGTATTTTAGCTTACACTATTTCTTCCTCGCTTGGCTCGGCCTTAAACGACTCAAGTAACAGACGAGTCTCGGTTGGCTGCAAGGATAAAGCTTTTTGCCTCCTGTTGGATGGAACAGAGTCGGCTTATGGCCAATGTCCTTTCTCAATCTGATAGCCGACACTATAACCGGCCTAATATGGGTCGGTTTTATAGTTGGTCAGGTGACTTCTAGCATTCGGGTCTTAATCAACTCTTCTAGACGTTGCTGCCTCATTAGCCGAGCCAACTTTATGCATCTTATTTTGCCTACAGCTCTTAATTCTTAAGGTCTCGGTCGGGATTTGTTTCCCAGAAATCCGAGCTAAGTCTCCCCTTTAGGCTTGCTCTCATCTCGGTCCAACACGTTGCCTTGGACTCTCGAGTAGTGTCAATAGAGTTGGTCCATTCCATAACTGGGTCTCCGGACTTGTCATATTTTTTCCCCAACAATAACCATGTGGTGTTTTTTTATCGGGAAATTTGGATCACGCACTATCTTAACCATTCATTTGATAGCCATCAATTGAATGGTTAAGACTACTTAAAGTATGGTTATGGTATATTACCTTTAGCCATTCATTTGATAGCCATCAATTGAATGGTTAGGACTACTTAAAGTATGATTATGGTATTTTACCTTGAGCAATTCATTTGATGTTAAGACTAAAAGTACGGTTTGAGAGCCATGATGATGCAGATTGCATGCAAACCCACCATAGGAAGTTCCTATATCAGGACCTACTAGGTGGGGCCCACCGTGATGTTTATGAGAAATTGAAAAGGCCAAGCTATATGTCCTAGAGGGGGGGGGGGGGGGGGGGGTGAATAGGACTATGCCAGATTTAAGCTTTAACAACGGAATAAAAGAATATGATAGCCAATTAAAAGAGATCAATTCACAATGCTGAAAATGAAAAGCAACCTCAATAATCAAGAATTAAGAGGTTGATACAAATGCTGTTCTATGGACAACTTACACCATAAAAACTAAGGGTTTATAGCAGGACAACCTTATTTCTAGAACATTCTTTGTATCAAGAATTCAAACAGAAAAGGAATGAATAAATAGCACTGAATTCAAATAAATTGTAAGAATTTAAATCTAAATTATTACAACATTCCCCACTGTACTTGAAATGTAAATATTACAACATTCACATCCACACAAACATTCCACAATTCTGAATGATTAAAGATAGGAAAAATTAAACGGACATTCAAACCATAAGACAAGAAATTATAGTGGTTTGCCTGTGGGTACACTAACTATTAAACAACAGCCACACAACTACTCCACTCCTAATATCCTCATACAGGGGATATCAGCGTTCACTATCAAAATAGGTTTCATAGGTTCACCTAAAACCTTCACAATTGTGTCTTTCAAATGGGCTTATGCAATTCAAAAACCTAACTTTCTGAGTTTTCTGGCTCTCCTCAGATAACCAATATAAAGAGATTTTTCTGGCTTAACCTCAAACAAAACCAAAATAATGGAATTTACAATAAATGTAAAATACCTAGATTTCTCCTTCGTAGCAGCCCAGAAGAACCAATCGGAGTAGAAGTTCAATGTCCAATACTCACTTTGAAATGGTTCTAGGTTCTAATTGATTTTAAATTAAACCAGTTGGGCTAGCTATATTTGATTTTGATTCCAAGAAAAAGGAATACAACAATTCCTCTTTTCAATTTAGATTGAAATATAGAAACAAAATCAAATTAAATAAGCTAACAAAAGAGAATTTTAAATATGCACAATGTAGCTTAAAATAAACACAAACTTATCTCAGAGTGATGCTTTGATTTTCTTTGAATTGAATTATCAAACTCTGAAATTCGTCATCTATTTATAGATACAAAAATCACGTCTACGACTGGTCTTGGGAATCCTTCGATTGGTCGTAGATGAAACGAAATTTTGAATTTTTACGCGAGATTGAATCAAACAGTTACACGACCGGTCGTAGGGTGTCTACGACTGGTCATAAAATATCCACGACTGATCGTAGGACTCAAAGATTGGTTGCTGTAATTTGAGTCGAAGAACTAGGACTGGTCGAATGACTAGTTGACATTGTTCACACGACCGGTCGAACAGAGTCCAAGACTGGTCGTAGATGAACAGAAAATTCCAAACAATTGCAACAAACTTAGGACTAGTCCTGGATTTTCTAGGACTGGTCGAGCCAGTGCTAGGACTAGTCGAATAAGATCCAGGACTAGTCTTAGAACAGATCAAATACTTAAAAAGTGATTTAATTTGAATTATGTATTCAAAATGACTTACCCTAAGGTCAATCTATGGTCTTTCATACATGAAACATGAAGTATGGACATTGAAATACCATTTCTTCAGATGATAGATGACCTTAGAAGATTGTGAAGCTTGAGATCTCTATTCTTAATGTAACATTGAGCTTGAGATTTTCTAGAGCTTATATTACACTTGATCTTGAGTTGTACTTCCTGTAGCTTGAATTTCACTTAACTTGGGTCTTGAACAAGATCACTTCTTTGTAGCTTGTACTTGCATTTCTTGAAATGGATTGAAGTGGTTGATCTTCGTTCTTGACTTGAAGTAAAGTGTTTAGAGCGGTGATGCAATGTCTTGATCATATATACCAATGAGCTACACAAGACATAAATTGATGTTTTGGCACTACAAAACTTAACAACCAAAGGAGCATAAAACCATAGCACTTACAGAAATCCACCCAAGCATTTGGTCATGTGAGAGAAAGTAAGCCCAAAATTAAGACAATCTAAAACAAAAGTGGACCACAACACAATAATAATAATAAGTGAACGCATACATTTGAAAATCCCAGCCACTCTCAATACAATCACCTAACAACGGGCCATATTTGATTGTCCATTAATTTTCGAGACTGTGGACTGCCTAATGAGTGGGTTGGCCTGATTTTCACATATGGAGATCATCATGGCCCGGGCCATCCTTTCAATAGCTATTTTACATTTTGATTATGATATAACCGCTCCATCTAATCATTTCTCCAGAAAGTATATTTGAATCTTCCCTTTAATTAGCAAATGATAGATAAATGGCTTTTTATTTTTTTTTTAAGCCATCGAATTATTTACACCACGTGGCAGCAGATCAACATCTAGTGGACTGCTGAGCCATGGGACCCCCATATAATATGTATAACCCCCCAAATGAGGTTATTCTTATCATATGATTAGTAGAATATACACACGCACACACATCTGAATACTCAGCTGTGCACCCGTTCGCACTTAACTGGTGCAAACTTTTTTGAGAACGTGTAATTAGTGATTTGACTCCAAAACTCTGAAGGTCCAGGTGAAGCAACACCTCATGAAATCCCCTGGCCAAATTTTTACTTTGATCCAAAACTTTGGTGGGCCTTAACAAAAGAAAACAGTTTGCTCACTGAATTTGCATTTCTCTTTTATATGGCCCACTAAAATTTTATATCAGGGTAAAAATTTGTCCCTTGAGATTTCATGGGATTCCACATCACATGGACCATCTGGATTAGACACCCATGATACATGTGCAAAGGTGCACACGTGCATAAGTGCACAAGTGAGCATGACTCATATATATATATATATGGGAAACGGTACTATGCGCTCGACCTCACGATAAGCTCCCATGAGGTCGAGCTGTGTGGGCCCCACCGTGATGCATGTCGACCATCAACACCGTGCATTTGATGGGTCCCCTTTAAATTATGGGATATCCCAAAAATCAGCCGTATATGGAACTCAGGTGGGCCATATCATCTAAAATCATGTGAAGACACCGTTAAAACATATAAAAGCACTTGGTGGGGCCCACTGAAATTTGCATGCGTCTGAAACTTGGTTTGAACCCTCATCCAAGTGGGACACACATAATGGATGGGCTGGATTTGCAAACACATCTCGGTGGGCCCAAAAAATGGTTATGAATGTTTTAATGGTGCACGGCCCCTCTCCACTTCTGTATGTGGTGTGGCCCACACAAGTCACGGATTGACTTGATTTTTGACACCTAGGCCCACGATGGAATGGTGCATCTGACTGATGGGGTAGATGTTTGAAACGCATCACGGTGGGGCCCACACAGCTCGACCTCATGGGACGGATCCGTGAGGTCGAGCGCATAGTACCTTTTCCATATATATATATCCACGCAGTTTATGCCCGACCCCATTAGTTGTCCGGACAGGACTAAGCTGCATACCTGGTCCCATTACTTTTTGGGCCGGTGCTCATGGCTCTTGCCATGATTGCAATAAAGCTAATATCTCGCACAAATTGCCAAAACATAAAAAGAAGAGGGGTACAGTACTTGCTAATTATGGTCCTAGACAATGATGCAATGATGCATCTGCATATCTAATGGACCGTGGTCCTCTAGGACTCTAAAGTCTACAATGGCCACTGAGTGGGGCCTACAAAAGGAAAATGATGATTTCACAACATTACAAAAATCCATTCCATGTGAAGGGTGTGTTTGGTTATACTAAATGTCTTAATATTTTATGATTACTCTAATTTCACCCTAATTTTCATGAAATATTGTGCAACCGAACGCACCACAGAAAGAAACAATGACATGACTCTAATGTTTTTATTTTTGCTTTGTTACTAGCATTTTAACATCTGGGTCGAGGATGCCCGGAACTGGCCACCCAAATGGAAGTGGCTGGGTAACTATAAACCAAGTTAATTAAGCTGTTGAGGATCTGTTTAGTTGCCACTTAAGAATGATTTCATCTCATTTTATTTGATTTTTATTATGTATTATCGATCATGATTTAGGGTGCGGTCCATTGCACCAAATATCATGAAAGTTCATGATGGTGTGACCAAATACACCATGTATAAATTGTTGGTTATATTTTTAGTTGTTATAAAAAGAATTTAATATAATTATAACTAAATATCACTCAAGCATACCCTAACTATTTTTTAAAATTAAATCCAGAAACAATGATCGAGAATCAAACTCACCTCACGGCTTCTACATGAAAATCTGTTAATTTATTTTATTTCTTACAAACCCAACCTGAAATCAAGAGGACCCAACCTGCAAACCTGACTTGAATTCTACCCGAGGTGCCCAATGCGATACTCGACCCAATCTGATCTAAACGCGACCAAAATACATGTAATTATTGTTAAGGAAGTAGTGCCATCTCCCGGTGGGAGATGACTCTCTTTCCCATGCTTATGTATTTGTATAGTGATGTGATGTAGGGAAGGGCGTGATGAGGACGGTCATCATCTTCCTCAAACAATAAACACAGGCTCTCTTGAATCCATGAGAGAAAATTTTGAATTCACCAGATAAATAAGAAATTTAGAGATATTTTATTGAAAAATCTATCAAAATAAACAAGTTTACATGCTTAAATACCCTTAAACAAACACTAAGATGTAATTAGAAAAGACTTAAATAAATAAGGAAATAAAAAATGAAAAGCGTACAAGTTTATGTTCTACGTTAATCGAATCGTTGATTGATCGATCGATTGATCGGAATGGTGCAAAAATGTCTAGAGACTAAAATAAGAAAATTATATTTGTTTTGATCGATCGACTAGCTTGGTTGGTCGATCGATCGACTCGATCAGTCTGCTCGTTTGACTTTGATCGATTAAACTATGCTGAAATTCTATTGATTTCTCTTTGGACTTTTTCTGGTCCATTTGTGATAATAACGTGCTTGCTCTTCATCCCACATCAATTCCCCTCCACTTGAAAAAACTTGTCCCCGAGTTATCCTCCGGCTTTGGTTCATGATACTCGTACAGGTCCTCTACATTGCTACATTGAATGTGCATGAGATCTCCATGTCTTCAGGAAGATCAACAACATAGGCATTGTCATTAATCTTGTGGAGTATAGGTACTAGCCCAATCTTCTTATTCTTTAGTATGTTGTACATCCCGGTTACGAATCTTTCCTTATGTAGGTAAACCATAACATTGTCGCCTACATCGAACACTTTCAGGCGCTGATGTGTGTCAGTCATTTCCTTGTATTTTTCGTTGGATGCTTGTAAATGGCCTAAACATCAACGTGTAAACTTATGATTTGGTTCGTCATATGTTCTGCAACAATGCTCATGCTTGGAAGCTTGAGCAACAGAACCAAATCAAGAATTTTCTTACATACTCGTCCATCCACAACTTCAAATGGGGACTTGCCGATGGATCTATTTTTCATATTGTTGAATGTAAATTATGCCTGAACCAAGGCAAAATCCTACTATTTGGTCATATCACATGAGATGCATCGTATAAGGTTCCTGAGTGCATGATTCACCACCTTGGTTTACCCATCCATCTGCAAATGATGTGCACTACTGAACTATAGCTTGGTATCAAATCGCATCCACAAGGTCCTCCAAAAGTGACTGAGGAACTTAGTGTCACGATATGAGGTGATAGATTTTGGGATACCAGGTAGTCATACAACCTCTCGGAAGAACAAATTTGTGACATGTTTAGTGTCGAGAGTCTTCTTGCATGGTATGAAATGAGCTATCTTGGAAAATCTATTGACCAGAACAAACACTGAGTCCATTCCATGTTAGGTTCGAGGAAGACCTAGCACAAAGTCTATGAAAAAATCCTCCCAAGAGTCGTTAGGTACTGACAATGGAGTGTATAGGCCTGTGTTTTGTGATCGTCCCTTGGAAGCCCGACACTATGACATCAATGCACCGCTTTTTCATCATCCTGTTTTGGCTATGGCCAATAACAATGCTCCTCCAAGAGAGCTATTGTCTTGTCTCTCCCTAGGTGACCGCTGAGGCCACTTCCATATAGTTCTTACATGACATGCTCTCGCAACGAACTCCATGGAATGCACAACTGATTTCTATTGAAGAGGAAACCGTCCTGAATATGGAGGTTAGTGGATTGACCCTCCTAGCATCTAAACCACATGTCCTTGAAGTCGTCGTCATCAACATATAAATCCTTGAGGTATTTAACTCGACAACCTCGTTGCTCATGATGACCAACAAGGCTGCACATCGACTAAGCGCATCAATCACCTTGTTCTGCTGCTTAGCCTTATGCTTCAACATGAATGTGAATTCCTGTAAGAAAGAAGTTTACCTAGCATGCACATGGTTAACATTTGCCTGACTGTTAATAAAATTAAGGGCATGATAGTCCATATAGAGTACAATTTTTTGTCGAATCAAATAATGCCTCCAAATCCACAAAGCTTAAACCATCATGTACAATTTTAGCTCATCTGTCGGCCATTTTTTCCAAGTATCACTAAGTTTCTTTGTCACGCCCCGAACTCGGAAATCGGGCTCACAAAATTCCCGATCGTCGAATCCGGCGCCAACAGCCTCCGTAGAACCCCATTTTCGGGTCCCGGCACCCATTCACCAGGTTCCGATCCTGGGATACTACAAGGAGGATTTCAAGTCATCAGTCTGATTCATAATGAGCATAACAAAAGCATAACCCACAAACAATAACCACAAGAACACCACCACAAAATACACTATGATCAAAAACTTTTTGAGTACAATGCGACTGAAAGAAAATAAAATACAATGTAACAAAAGAAACAAAACTCCAGAAGCTCGGCTGCACGCTCCAACTATAGCGAGACTATGGCTGCGACTGCGTCCTGGCGTCACCTGCACGCATCAATCGTGCATAAGCTTATAGAAAGCTTAGAGGGTGGTGTAAGTGTGTGTGCAATGTAAGTATGCTCAGAATGCAAGGTCAGAGGAATGCGGAATCATGGTGATGAGCACATGAATGCAAGCAGCCGTACCAAGGCTATGCGGTGCAAGATATGAATGCTATCGGCCATAACACAGCCATGCGATGCGAGATGCAACTCAAGCATGCTAATCCTCATCATGTATCAGTACAGTTCTCATTCTGGATAATCACCGGGGTTCAATACACTCCAAATGGCACTGTCGCTCTCCTAGCCGCACAGTCCAAGTGAGCGTAAGAAACCTCACTATCCGCCTGACCAATAGTCTGCCAATACCTATCCGGCATGTCGATAACGGACCCATTCGCGAGCTGGTCAAACTCAGCCTAGTATTGCCCCCTACCCTTGGGCGAGTAAGGCCACACTCCTTTCCAACCGACCACGACACAGTGGGAGACGTGGCCTCCTGGTATTCGGCCCTCATGCGCTCGTATATCCACTCGGTCTCGACGTTGGAGTCATCCTTTGGTACCATCGGGTTTAGGGATTTTCACCCAGGGACGTCTATGGCGCCCGTATGCTAGAACCAAACATTTCCGGTCTCCAATCCTGCCATCCACGATGTATCTGGGGAGGCTATGGCCCTGATGTCGCTAGGGCATACAGTAACCACAATCACACAAATGCAAGTGCATGAATCATACTATCAGTCATGCAATCTCGTATATACCATGCACTTATATGAGGCAACTCCGCCTATCAGGGAGCCCATAAACAGTCTATCCAAAGGTAAATGCTATGATCGGTCATTCCTCACATCAGGCATACATATGGTGCGAATGATCATGAATCATGCATCTATATTAAACATGTAATAAGAGATGGGTTCTAGGTATAATGGAGATGGGCATAGACGGCCTACTTACCATAATTTTGGGCCTATCAGTGGGCCTTAGGGATAGTTATAATGCGGACATTTAACCAACATTATCCGTTCAATGTGGACATCAAACCAACATTGCTCCCAAGGCACTGTCGCTATAAGGGTCAACACATAAACCATGAAATGGGCCTCATGTACATCCCATTGGGCCTCTAATATATCAAATGGGCCTCATGCATGGGTCTCGTATACATATATCAAGGTAGGCCTCAATGACGGGCCACAAATGCATCCACATGGTCCTAGTCACATGGGCCTGCATACATCACAATGGGCCTCATAAAATGGGCCTTAAATTATCTTCAAAATGGATGGACAGTTGGATGAAACACATGCATCATGATGGAGCCCATTCTAATGGAGGGTATGGTTTACAACACATACATCAGTGGGTCCCATGAGGGACCTACCATAATGTTTATTTCCCATCCAACCCATTGTTAAGGTCATTCAGACCGGGGCCCACAATAATGTTTATTTTCCAACCAACTGTTCATATGGTCATGTGGACCCAGGTAGGGCTCACTACAATATTTATTTATCACCCAGTCTATTCATAAGGTCACGTGGGCCTGGATAGGGCCCACTGTACTATTCATTTGACATCTAAACTATTCGTAAGGTCACGTGGGCCTGGATAGGGCCCATTGAAATATTTATTTCCCATACAACCTGTTGATGGGGGGGGGGGGGGGGGGTTGTGTGGGCCAAGGGCCCACTGAAATATTCAGCCACGAGGTGGAGGGGGGCCACTGTAATGTTATTTTATTTTTTATTTTTCTCTTTTTGCACCCGTTCTGGACGAGGCCCCACAGTAAGGTTTATTTGCCATTTGATGAGGCCACCCAACCTAGGGCCCACTGTGATGTGGTCCATGGATCCAGCCCGCCCATTATGTGTGCCCCACTTGGCTGAGGGTACAGACCAAGTTTCAGCCGCATCCAGATCTCAAGTAGGCCCCACCAAGGGTTTTTATATATTTAGACATGTCTTCACATGATTTTAGATGGTGTGGCCTACCTAAGTTCCGTAAAAGGCTAATTTTTGAGTTGGACGTACGGTTTGTGGGGACCCATCAAATGCACGGTGTCGATCATCGAAATGCATCAAGGTGGGGCCCGCAATTGGGCCGTGAGGCCCTGCCTCGTCCGCCCGTCAGGAGCGTCCAGCGCAGGCGCTGCCTGCGCCTGGCGTCGCTGCTTCTTTTTTTTTTTTTTTTGAAAAAGAGATTTTTCTACGGTTTTTCATAGACGGGGCCCGCTTCAGTAAGATCCACTCCATCCATTGGTCTCTGTGGCTTGATACCAACCCATAGAGTCCAATATTGAGCTTTTTCAGATGTACAGGAGCGTCAGGGAGCAAATCAAGGGTAGGAACACTGTTTCCTATATCACGGCCCGCCAGAAAACCAAATCAATCTCATTTTTCGGTTCAACGCCTTAAGTGACCTGAGGAAGAGAATGGACGGTTTGGATTGTATAAAAACATCAAGGTGGGGCCTGCATGAGTGGCCCACATCTCCCTTCTTTTTTTTTTTTAATAAGTCCACTGTTGCAACGTCCAGCGTCCAGGGACGCTGGACGGTTTATATATATTCACAAAATTGTGGTGGGTCCCATGTGGATGTGGCCCACCAATGTATATATATACATATACATTTAATATTTATCTTATATTGTATATATATATATATATATAAATACATATTATATTATATATTATATACATATATTATATAAAATATAACATACATATATATATATATACATATAAAAAGATGCATTGGACCCATCCCAACAGTGGAGGGTGCGGATCATCACCTATAATAAAGTGGGCCACACCGTCTGATGTAGATGGACGGGGGAGATGTAACACATATCGGTGGGATCCACACCATTACAAAGAAAGAATGAGAGAGAGATAGAGAGAGAGATACACGGTGAGATAGAGGAACCCCGCCACTATGGGCCCTCTTGATTAAATCACATACATCCAAATGAGTCCCACCAACAAGTGGGCCCTAAAATTTAAATTAATGGAAAAATCACCCACCTTATCTTCCTTCTCCTTGCTCCCTTGGACTCCTTAGCTCCTTACCTTCACTTTTAATGGAGGTTGATGAAAGATGAATGGTTGAGATTGGAGATGAGAGGGTGGGCCATACTTGAAGTTGAGAGAGAGAGTTGGATGAGTGAAATTTCTCATGGGATTTGGAAAAATTGCTAGAGAATGAGAGAGAGAGATAGAAATAATGGGTGGAGGGATGGGTGGAGTGATGAGAGGTATGGTTTAGTTTGAAATTGGTGGAGAAGAGAGATGGTTGTGGTTGAAAATGAGAAAAAGAGGAATGGTGAGGTGGAAAGATGGTAGACTTTTGAAAAAGATGGAGATGGGTTGTTGTACTTGAGGTATGGGATGCTTTAATGGTTGATTGATGGGACTAATTGTAGAGATTCCCTCGAAATCCGCAACGCGCGGTGTTTCTTCGGAATAAACGCTGATCGGCATCTTCTTACCTGGGTATCGGTTTGGTGCGCAAGTCACGGCGTTGGAACCGCGGCGACGACGCGATTACTAAGACATAAGT
Organism: Magnolia sinica; assembly: GCF_029962835.1. NCBI lineage: Eukaryota > Viridiplantae > Streptophyta > Magnoliopsida > Magnoliales > Magnoliaceae > Magnolia > Magnolia sinica. The sequence continues at coordinate 14,047,344 of NC_080588.1, read as the reverse complement.
TTCGGATCGAGCCGACGTCGGTGTGCGGGACCTGGCTTAGGATCGTGCGCAAATACCGAATACGGTGCGAAGGTTGCCGGAATTTGACCAGAAGGACCGCGGAAGCTAACGGAACAGTACGGATTAGGACACGGGTCTTACATTCTTACTGTAAAAGGCTACTGACCTACACTCTTAAGACAATACACCCCAATGCCAACATACGAAGCACTACATTCAACTTTAAATAATTTATCAAAGTTGGGGAGTACAAGGATTGGAGTAGTGGACAACCTCCTCTTAATTTTAATAAAACTTTTGTTAGCCTCGTCAGTCCATTGAAAATGTCTTTTCTTCATGGAATCATTGATTGGTGCCACGATGGTACTAAAGTTCCCCACAAACTAATGATAGAAGATTATCAACTTGTGAAAACTTCACACTTCACGAATGTTTTTCGGAATCGGTCATTCTTTGATAGCTTTCACATTCTCTTCCTCCACATAGATGCTCGTGGACACCATGATAAGGCAAAAAAATAAGAGGCTTTCTATAAAAAAGCTGCACTTCTTTAGATTGAGGTATAATTTGTTCTATGTAAGCACTTGAAGCACCTGTCTGATATGCCCCACATGGTCTACCTCGTTTTAACTATATATTAAGATATCATCAAAATAAAGCATTAAAAATTGCACAATGAATAATTTCAAAACCTGGTTCATCACCCTCATGAACGTAGTAGGCGCATTTGAGAGTCCAAAAGGCATGACCAACCATTCATACAGACCCCCCTTGGTCTTAAATGCTGTCTTCCACTCATCACCCAACTGACTACGTATTTGATGGTAGCTTCTCCTCAAATCCAGTTTGGAAAATAGTTTTGCCCCTTATTGCATGTTCAACAAATCATCCAACTATGGTATAAGAAATTTGTACTTTATGATTAATTTGTTTATTGCTCAACTGTCGATACACATGCGCTAACTCCCAGTATTCTTAGGTATCAATAGAGCTAGTACGGCACATGAACTCATACTTTCTCACACTAGACCCTTACAAATCAATTCGTCCACTTGTCCTTGCCATATATCCTACTCTTTCGGACTCGTCTGATAATGATGACGATTGGGTAAGCTAGACCCTGAGACAAGGTCGATATGGTGCTATATATCCCGCATGGGAGGCAACTAAACAAAAGCATAACCCACAAACAATAACCACAAGAACACCACCACAAAATCCACTAAGATCAAAAACTTTTGAGTACAATGCGATGGAAAAGGAAAATACAATGTGATAAAAGAAACAAAACTCCAGAAGTTCGTCTGCACGGTCCAACTACGGCGAGACTATGGCTGCGACTGCGTCCTGGCGTCACCTGCACGCATCAATCGTGCATAAGCTTATGGAAAGCTTAGAGGGTGGTGTGAGTGTGTGCGCAATATAAGCGTGCTCAAAATGCAAGGTCAGAGTGATGCGGAATCATGGTAATGAGTACATGAATGCAAATTGCCGTACCAAGGCTATGCGGTGCAAGATATGAATGCTATCGGCCATACATGGCCATGCGATGCAAGATGCAACTCAAGCATACCAAACCTCAACATGTATCAGTATAGTTCTCATTCTGGATAATCACCGGGGTTCAATACACTCCAAATGGCACTGCCGCTCTCCTAGCCGCACAGTCCAAATGAGCGTAAGAAACCTCACTATCCGCCTGACCAATAGTCTGCCAATACCTATCCGGCACGTCGATAGCGGACCCATTCGCGAGCTGGTCAAACTCAGCCTAGTATTGCCCCCTACCCTCGGGCGAGTAAGGCCACACTCCTTTCCAACCGACCACGACACAGTGGGAGACGCGGCCTCCTGGTATTCGGCCCTCGTGCGCTCATATATCCACTCGGTCTCGACATTGGAGTCATCCTCTGGTACCATCGGGTTTAGGGATTTTCACCCAGGGACATCTATGGTGCCCGTATGCTAGAATCAAATATTTCCGGTCTCCAATCCTGCCATCCACGATGTATCTGTGGAGGCCATGGCCCTGATGTCGCTAGGGCATATAGTAACTATAATCACACAAATGCAAGTGCATGAGTCACATTATCAGTCATGCAACAGTCTGTATGTACCATGCACTTATATGGGGCAACTCCGCCTATCAGGGAGCCCATAAACAGTCTGCCCAAAGGCATATGCTATGATCGGTCACTCCTCACGTCAGGCATACATATGATGCGAATGATCATGAACCATGGATCTATACTAAACATGCATATAGGGATGGGCTCTGCGTATCACAGAAATGGGCCTAGACGGCCTGCAGAGTATAAGTATGAACCTATCAGTGGCCTTAAGGAGTGTGACAATGCGGACATTTAACCAACATTGTCCTTACAATGTGGACGTCAAACCAACATTGTTCCCAAGGCTTAGCCCGCCATAAAGCACCATTACACAAACCATAGGAAATCACACATTGCAATGGACTAATATACATCTCATTGGGCCTCGACCCATAGTTCTCAGATACATCAAATGGGCTATCTCATATGGGCCTTATATAAATCAAGTGGGCCGCATTAGTGGGCCTTATATACATTGCAATGGGCCATAACCCATGGGCCTTTAAATACGTTAAATGGGTCGAGTCACATGGGCCTTATGTATATACCAAGGTGGGCCTCAATAATGGCCACAAATACACATCCAGGGTGGGCCTCAACAACGGCCATATGGTTGAACAACTTGGATGCAACACATGCATCATGGTGGGGCCCATATAGGCCCATCATCATATATATATATATATATATAACATTAATATATGTAAATATATACAATATTATATATAATAATAATATAATATTATATATATATACACATATATACGTATGTTTGTATATCCACACACACTCACATGCATACACACGTGCACACACGTGCACCTTCACGTGCAGCAGGGAAGGGTCCCATGCGAGGCCCTCCATAGCGTTTATCTTCCATCCGCTCCGTTCATAAGGTCACACGGGCCAGGGAGAAGGGGAACAGCAAATTTCAGCTTGATCTGGAACTTCTGTGGACCCAGAAAGGGTTTCAATGGTAGAGTTCAATTCACACTGTTTCTTGTGATGTGGGCCGCCCGAGCGCTGGATTGGCCTGATTTCTGAGGGGGGTCCATGTTAAATAGTGGCCCACCAAATGGGCGGTGTGGATACAAAATATACATCATGGTGGGGCCCACGGATGGAGCCGTGGGTCCCTGCCTCTTGGCCGTCGCCCGTCACTGCAGCAGCAGCAGCGCTGCTGCTGCTTTAAAATTTTATTTATTATTTTTTTTTTTGTTTTGGGGCCCACCGAGATGTGATTCACAATCCAGCCCATCCATTATGTGAGTCCCACCTAACTGACCGTTCAGACCAAGTTTCAGATTCATCCAAATTTCGGACGGGTCCCACCAAGTGTTTTTATATGTTTAGGAATGTCTTCACATGATTTTTGATGGTATGGCCCGCCTGAGCTTTGTTTATGGCTGATTTTTGGGGTGGACGGCTGGTTCATGGAGACCCAGCAAATGCACGGTGTCGATGTCCGAAACACATCACGTGGGGCCCATCGCTGGGGCCGTGAACCCCAGCCCGGTCGCCCGTCCGTCACCCGCTGGCAGGGCCTGCTGCATGCGCTGACAGCAGCAGCAACTGGTAAGTGTTCTTTCTTTTTTCTTTTTTTTTTTGAAAATCAATTTTCCACGGTTTTCCTGGGGTAGGACCCTCATCAGGTCGATCCGATCCTGCCACTGGTCCCTGTAAGTTGATACCATCACATAGAGTCCAATATTGGGCTTTTTCAGATGTACAGGAGCATCAGGGAGCAAATCAAAGGTAGGGACACTGTTTCCTATGGTACGGCCCGCCAGAAAATGGGATCAACTTCATTTTTCGGCTCAACGCCTAAAATGAGTTGAGGAACAACATGGACGGCTCGGATCTTACATATACATCAAGGTGGGGCCTGCATGAGTGGCCCACCACTCCTTTCTTCTCTTTTTTTTTTTTTTTAAAGGTTCATTGTTGCAACGTCCAGCGTCCCTGGACGCTGGACGGTTTGTATATATTCACAAAAATGTGGTGGGTCCCACGTGAATGTGGCCCACCAATATATATATATACATATACATTTAATATTTACCTTATATTGTATATATATATAAGTACATATTATATTATATATTATATACATATATTATATAAAATGTAACATACATATATATATATATACATATAAAAAGATGCATTGGACCCATCCCAACAGTAGAGGGTGCGGATCATCACCTATAATAGAGTGGGCCACACCGTCTGATGTAGATGGACGGAGGAGATGTAACACCTATCGGTGGGATCCACACCATTACAAAGAAAGAATGAGAGAGAGATAAAGAGAGAGATACACGGTGACATAGAGGAACCCCGCCACTATGGGCCCTCTTGATTAAATCACATACATCCAAATGGGTCCCACCAACAAGTGGGCCCTAAAATTTAAATTAATGGAAAAACACCCACCTTATCTTCCTTCTCCTTGCTCCCTTGGACTCCTTAGCTCCTTACCTTCACTTTTAATGGAGATTGATGAAGGATGAATGGTTGAGATTGGAGATGAGAGGGTGGGCCACACTTGAAGTTGAGAGGGAGTGTTGGATGAGTGAAATTTCTCATGGGATTTGGCAAAATTGCTAGAGAATGAGAGGGAGAGATAGAAATAATGGATGGAGGGATGGGTGGAGTGATGGTTGTAAGAAAGAAGTGACGAGGGGTATAGTTTAGTTTGAAATTGGTGGAGAAGAGGGATGGTTGAGGTTGAAAATGAGAAAAAGAGGAATGGTGAGGTGGAAAGATGGTGGACTTTTGGAAAAAGAGGGAATGGGTGAAGTACTTTGAGGTATGGTTGCATTTATGGTTAATTAGTGGGACTAATTGTGTAGAGATTCCCTTGAAATCCGCAACGTGCGGTGTTTCTTCGGAATAAACGCTGATCGGCATCTTCTTACCTGGGTATCGGTTCGGTGCGCAAGTCACGGCGTTGGAACCGCGGCGACGACGCGATCGCTATGATAAAACTTTCGGATCAAGCCGACGTCGGTGCGCGGGACCTGGCTTAGGATCGTGCGCAAACACCGAATACGGTGCGAAGGTTGCCGGAATTTGACCGGAAGGACCGCGAAAGCTAATGAAATGGTACGGATTAGGACACGGGTCTTACACAACCTACCCACCTTTCTATCTCTATGTATTTTTATACCAAGGATTTTCATCACAGTACCTAAATCCTTTATCTTAAACTCCTTGTTGAGTTAAGATTTTAACAGATTGATTTTAAATATATCTTTTGCAATTATCAACATGTCATCGACGTACCAAGTATATGAAAGAATCATCTAGAAGCTTCTTAAGATAAAAACACTAATTGTATGTACCCATAATATTGTTGTGTTTGTCTATAAATGTGTTAAAATATTTGTACAATTACCTCATTTTGTGAAATAAACACTCGCACGTGATTGATGTAAGCTAAACTAAAACTATAAAAGAAAATAGCCAAGCAAAAAGCCAAACTGCCAAACTAATATAAAAGACAAGATGCAAGGAAGAAATATAAATTCAAGAATTAACTCTCCCACCCATACAAGAAATTCCCACTAAAGAATACCTGAGAAGATAATTACATGAATATAATACCTCTCTCTACCCATGATCCTCTTTTTATAAACAAAGAACCAGAAGAGAGTAAATGTCTGAAAGCTCTAGAGAAACTAAGTTTCACCTCACATGTGCATACACACATATGTATGTAGAGAGAGAGAGAGAGAGAGAGAGAGAGAGAGAGAGAGAGAGAGAGAGAGAGAGAGATTATTATGAGACACCTCCCAAGTCTCCTAAGAGGAGACATCTTCATGCCACCACCTCAAGATAGTGAAGTCTTCGCAGCCATAAACATTCTCCCACTTGAAGACTAGTTTCTTTAATAATGTAAAAATACAATAAAAAAATCCTTAATACCAGATACCTAAATGTTACTAAACATTAGGTAATAACAAGTCAAAGAGAAGTCCTCCACTAAATGAACTTCTTCCTTATAATAGGCTTTGTTAGTATATTTCTACGTTATCATCAGTGTGAATCTTCTGTAATAAAATCTTACTATCTTCCACTATGTCATGAATAAAATGATAATGAATATTAATGTGCTTAGTTCGAGCATGAAACATTGGACTCTTTACAAAGTTTACCGCGCACTGACTATCACAATAAATCACTACCATTGTCTTATTAAATTCTAATTTTCTAGTAACCTTTCTAACTAATGCATTCCTTGCCTACTTTTGTATTTAAATTGTACTCTGCTTCTATAGTAGATAGGGCTACCATTAACTGCAATCTCAATATCCAACTAACCGCACCACCGGCCAAAGAGAAAATATAAGCAATGGTAGATCTTCTTTTATCATAATCTTTTATATAATCTGCATCCACAAACCTAGTAAACTCTAAATTTTTATCACTATAAAAAATAATCACCTTAGAAGTACCCTTCAAGTAACGAAGGATCCACTTCAAAACAATCTAATAATCTTTTTAGGTTCTCTAATTGATTGCTCTCATTGTTTGCACAATGTCTAGTCTAATACAAATAATCGTAAACATAAGCTCCCTATCGCCGATGAATATGGTACTTGAGACATATATGTCTTATCCAATTGTGTTAGGATACTAACCTATAAACAACTTCAACTAATAGGGAATTGAGTACTAACTAGTTTGAAACTTTACATATTGAAATGGAAAAAAAACTCTATCATCATATCCCTTATGAGTTATCCAGACTTTCATATTCTTTGTGTCTCTAAGTATAGTCATATAAAAAAATTACTTACTGACACTCAAATCCTACATATCGAATTCACTAGCCAAATGAGCTTTTAATGAAGCAATAGTATCTATATTAGTATGTAATGACCCGGGAATTTTTGTGCTAATCTTTCCTTAAGTAGTTGCTTTTGGGGTAATTAGCGCTATGCTCAATTGCTTGTGAAATTCGCATCAATCACTTTAAATCTGATCTGCATGACTCAAAACTTGTAGATTAGTTAGTGCTATGTTACTCTGAAATCTAGGATACATCGCTAAATTCAGTTGTTCTGGAGAATTTTTGAAAGTTTTGGATCGGACCTGGACCGCGCGTCGAAAGTCCGATAGCGATGATCTTAGGCTGTTGCGGTCACCATGTTGGACTTGACCTTCACTTCGAAAATCAAGTCCATGTGATGTTCTGGGTCAATTTGATTGAGTTCGGAGTGAAGAGTGTGAGAACAGTTGGATATTAATTAAGATTTTATGAAATCTGAGTCGTGTCGCTTGCGCGACGATTTTAAGCAATTTGACAGTTGGATTCTGACCCAATTTCATCATCTGATCAAGGAAGGTGGCCCAAGCATGTCCTTGTGCTTGTGGACCTGATCGAGATTCAGTGACTGTTGAATTGAGTGTGGTCCGCCACGGCTGATCTGAAGAGCCGGTCGGTACGAAAACTCAGCTTAACCTAGATCCATGGTCAAAGAGCTTAAGTCCTACCTTTCGTGGTAATAGGCCCACCGGAAGTGCTTCGTTGGATCGTGAGAGGCTAGTTTTGGTTATACCCTAAGTATACCTTGGCCCTGGGATTATTTCCATCAATTTTGGGCCTATTTATAGACCTTGAAACCCTAACTCTCTTTTCCATACGAATTTCCTAACCCTACCTTGAAAAGAGAGAGGAAAAGAGAGAGAAAGTGAGAGAGAAGTTGGTGAATCATCTTAGATTCTTTCCTGTTCTTCTTCATCCCTTAACCTTCACTTTGAATCGTTATTCCGGCGATTCTGAGTTCATCTTTGGGTAAGTTAACCTAACCCTAATCTGTGTTAGAGCTTAGAATAGTCTTGGTGTTGCTGTATCTCATTTCTATTCTTGTCTTAGGTTATTCTGTCGCCGTTGACGAAGACATATCGTTTGAAATTAGTTCGGTGTTCTTTTCTAGCTTAAGGTGCGGACTATAAGTGTATAGGTTATGGTTTTCAAGGCTTTCAATGCCAGTGAATGGTTTATTCTTGTTATGGATGCGATTTCACATGCCAAATGTTATGTCTGCTTTACGTTCCTGAAATGCATGTGTTATTTTGAGATTTGTGTATTCTATGTGTATGTATAAAGTACCGTATGCATATAAAATATGAACATGAGATTGCCATGATTTATTGTCGTGTACTTATGCTAATGGTATGTGCGGCAACTCCTTGGTAAAAGGAATTGTCCAAATGCATGTATTTCAACATACGTCATGTATGTTAAACTATGTATTCTAAGTGTTTGTAGAAATGTCTGAATGATCTAAAGTGTAACTTATTACACTATTTGCGGGCGTTGAGAAGTGATTCTCAACACTCCTATTGATGTGTATGATTTCATTCATGTAGGTTACATTCCTTGTTATTTAATTTCAAGTCTTACTTATGCTTACATTTATGTAAAGTTGATATTCTTCAAATGCTTGCGTACCGTATGATTTGAGTTGTTGCTCCATTACTGTTCTACATTCAATACGAATATCTGTTGTAGTGTAATGTGTGTGGGACTATGCATTAGTCCAGGAAATGGTAATCTGCCTTAAGGTTGTGGCTGAGATTACTTTTGCCACGAAGGACATGATTAGATGAACTCGAGTCGTATTAGAGTTGTCGGCAGTGGTTTGACCACGCGGAGTGTTTGCGCACTCTATGTCACTCAACCCAACGCGCGCTCGTGCTAGTCGAGTTCGTCAAGTAATCCGATTGTTCGATGCATGTTCACCATGTATGGATGCTACTGCTTGAATCTAGGGTACCGAACTTACCAATGAAATCCTATTAACCATGATACCTTGATCTGCTAAGACTCATGAGCCGGATATGGTGGTATGGGACACCGTGGTCGAGCTGTCGGCCTACGCTGGAGTGACGAGCCTCCCCGTAGTGACCAGTGAGCAACTAAACTCGTGAGCCGATTATTGTGGTATGGGACACTATATTCGTGCTGTCGGCCTACATTGATTGGTGACGAACCCTTTGTAGTGACCTCGAGCATGCCTGAATACCGCATTGAGGTGACGAGCCTTGGTGTAGTAACGAAGGTATGATAGGCGTGCATTGATTGGTAACGAGCCCTTTGCAACGACCTATAACCATATGATCGTATGAGATGTCTAGGATTGACGACCATAGAATGGATCACTGTTTGGATGGTGATATGAGGAAGGTATCTTAGCTTCCCAATCCTGCTGTATGAAAATGACTAATAACAACTTGATAATCATGTTCATGCACCGCATTTGCATGTGCTTTGTAGATGTGGCACACTTTGAGGTGGTGTCATGCGTAACGTAAGATGAAGACGCTGAGGGTGTACGCGTGAGGGCACGTATCATTTTGCATACATCCTTACATTAATAAGAGTACTTAGGACATGTTTAATTATTCTGCTTTATCATTACTGCTTGATTGAACTGATAACATGTTAACCTGTGCCTTATTGTTCCACTGAGTTGATCACTCACTCCCACGTTCTGGGGTGGTGTTAAACACCCACCAGACTCTGTCTTAAGTTCTGATGTTACAGATGTTGATGCGACTTCTGAGGCAGAGTGGGAGATGGATGATGATGAGGCTACTTTCTCTTATATGCAGTTTTCAGACGGGTTCTAGCAAGCCTTGTTCTGATGCGCGGGATGCTGGAATTTATTTTGGAAATTAAATGATGTAATTTTGATACTTATAATTTTGATAATAACACTTACATTACGACCTGACATGTATATGTACTTCAGGGATTTGCACTTGTACACATATATTTCTATAAGTCTTCCGCTTGCTTTCTTCACTTATCCCTGAATTATATTTGTTATTTGGCTTAATCTATTCTATGTTTTATGCACTAATATAGACAACATACATCCATCATTGAATATGTTGCATAAGTGATGTTTTGGAACTCGGGAGCTGAGTTATGCTCGACCCCCGAATTTCAGGACGTTACAAGTTGGTATCAGAGCATGATCTGGATTAAATCGGACCTGGGTTATGGTCACACACCGCATGCTGTCGCTACTTTAGTGTATTTGGGTGCGGGTCTATTGTAGATTGTGTGTTTGTGTTCCGTAGCTTCTATCGGTGAAAGTTTCCTGAAAATGTTCGCCGCCGAGATCGAGTCTGTACACTCTCCTGATCACACACAGTGACCCGAAACCTTTCCTAGACCATCTATTAATGAGTTTAGATGGTCTATCTTCCCTTTTCAACCCTTTAATCTTCAAGAAATCTTTATTTGAATCAGATTTCTACCCGAATGGCCCGATAGGCGTCAAATCATGCAAGGGGCCGATCGGGGCATTTTCAGTGGGGCCCAAGGGGGGAACCACATCATTTTGAGCATAGGGGACCAGGAGGACCTCGTCCAAATGGTGAGGCATCGCCGGCCAGTCCAGAGACCGGCGATACAATCGCCGGTTCGGCGAGGGCTCGCCGATCAGCGGGCCAGGTCAGGCGGGCCGGCACAGGCCGACGCATTTTAGGCCTTGTGTGGCCCACCCCTCCATGGTTTGCTGTTTTAAAACCCTCCTACACCCTACTTCCTTCACAAACTCCCCTCCCAAACTCTCTTTTCTTTCAAGTTTCTCTCCAAACTTCTCCAAATCCCTTTCAAATCTTCTTCTTTCTTCATTTTCGTGTAAACTCCATCACCCCATCTCAAAACCCTCACCCCCATTGCTGATTTCACTCCTTTTCCTTCTCATTTGAGCTCTCACTTTCCCTTTTGGGCTCTCAAGTGTGTGGAAGCTTCACCATCTTCCTATTTCTCTATTTCTCTCATTTCTCATGGCCCTCTTTGAGTTCATCATGGCCATATTTTTCATTTCCTCCCTTCTTTCTTTGATGGGGAAGAAGAGAGCGCCCCCCGTGGATGAAGCCGGGCCTAGCCGCCCAACCCGTGCACGGAGGCCGAGAGGTGCCGCCGAGAGCACGTCCGCCACTTGTGAATTCCAAACCAAGCGGGACCTCGATCCTCGAGCTCCTATTAGTAGGACCTTGTTGGCGGAGTTGTCGCATGGAGTCTATGAAGGTCGTAGAGTCCTTTTTGAGGCTCATGTTGATCCGTGGCTGTATGGCGAGTTTCTGTTGTTGGAGCGCCTGGAAGGGGCTGGTTGGTGTCCCTTGTTTGAAGGCGAGTATCGCGTGAATAGAAGTACTGTTCGAGCCTTTTATGCCAATATTCCTGATCCTTCGCTGGAGACTCTGCAGTTCAAGATTCCTTGTGGTAGTGGTCGGGAAGCTATAGTCAATGTCGCTTTGATATCCCGACTCCTAAATGTGCCACTTGGTAAAGTGCATGCCAGTGAGAAGAATGTGAACAGTATGTGCGAGAGGGATCGTCGCACCCGATCCTTGTGTGGTCGTCTGGTCGAATGGCAGCCTAATAGGAGTCTTCTGGCTACCTACATGACGGACGACTTTCGTTTGCTTCATCACATGTGTATGTTCAATGTATACCCAAGGTGGAGCAACCGCAGCGAGTGTACGTGCCTGATGGTAGATTTTCTGTATTAGGTGGGGCAAGAAGCGAAGTTGTGTGTGCCGACGTACATCCTGCGACAGATTATTCTCATCGCTCGTTCGACTAGGAGGACCGAGTCGCTTCCATTTGGCCGCCTCATTTGCAAGCTTGCGCATGAGTTTGGCTATAGGCTTGGAGCAGAGAAGCCGGTTCCTGTTCGTCATATTAATCTGAGGACTCTTAAGCAGATGGAGATCGGTTCTGGTCGACATACCTTAGAGAGCGAGGATGAGTTAGAGAGCGATGATGAAGAGAGTTATGCCGAAGGTGGTGCTGAGATTGAGGAAGAAACAGAGCAGGACGAGGAAGAGGTTGAGGCACAGGATACGAGCGATAGCTCTCCTCCTGTAGCACCAGAGCAGAGCGCGGACTAGACTGCCAGAGATGCCCGTCTCGTACGGCTTGAAGAAGGGCAGGCTGTTCTACGCCAAGATATTGTGGATCTTCGAGCCCTTGTTAAGCATAAGTTTAAGAAAGTGACTCGAACTCTGAAGTCTATGCTGTGTTACTTGCAGGATAAGGGTGCCCCGCCTCCATCTCCTGATTCCGACGAGTAGTTGTCGGTGTAGCCGTCCTTTGCTTTGTTTGTTGTTTCTTTCTGTGTGTAGCCGTTGTTGGCTTTGTAGTTGGAGTTATTTGTAGTTGTTTGTTGTTGCTTGAAGTGTTAGATGTTATAGTTCACATGCTTTCCTAGTCGTGATTCATGTAATGCTGCACTACTTGTATTGTGACGATTTTATTTAATGGAATGCATGTTGTTTATCTTTGGAGTTGTGCTGTGAATGCTGTGTGGATGGATTATGTGGTGTAGAATCTGACAGGTTGCATCCTCTGTTGATTGTAGGGATGCCTCCTAAGGGTTCGAAGTCTTTGGCCCGTCTCTCTTTGGTTGAGTCGCTTGCTGGGGTTCCTCCCTTGAGTGATAGCCAGACGGATCCACAGGCGGGCCCATCTCATGCCGGTGTTGGGCCAACACCTATGGTTCCTCCAGTCACGCCCTCGGTTCCTGAGCCGAGTCGTGCACCTTCGTCTGCTTCACCGTCTGATAGGTTTGAGCAGATGATGCTGTTGATGCAGCAGCAGCAGCAGCAGCAGGAGTTCCTCTCTTTCATGGCTGGCATCTTTGCTTAGTCAGTGGGGGAGACTCCACCTGTTTCACCTATGCCTCCATCTAGGAGTGCCAGTGCGAGTGGCACTTTTGAACGATTCCAGCGCTTGCGACCTCCTACGTTTGCGGGTTCTCATAGACCCGAGGTGGCCGAGTATTGGATCGACCGCATCTCTAAGATGCTGAGACCATTGCACTGCTCTGAGGTTGAGCAGGTTGAGCTTGCCTCTTTCATGTTTGAGAAGGAGGCCAGTCTGTGGTGGGACAGTGTTCTTCGCACTGTCGAGGAAGGTTTTGTGTGGTCGTGGCAGGCGTTTGAGGCATGCTTCCACGAGAAGTATTTTTCGGTTACGTACCGACATGAGAAGGAGAGTGAGTTCCTTCACCTCCACCAGGGAGGGTTGTCGGTGATGGAGTATGAGAACCGGTTCACTGAGCTGGGTCGGTATGTTCCTTTGATCCTGGGTGATCAGCCGATGAGGATGCAGCGTTTCTCTGAAGGATTGAGACCTGAGATCCGATCGAAGATTTGCTGTGCTAGCATTTCTTCTTATGCGGAGTTGGTGAGCATGTCCTTGCGAGCAGAGCAGGACGGGGATAGGTCGCCCCGCATGCGAGCACCGATGGTTCCTAGGCCGTGACCGGACTTTCAGGGTGCGCCTTTCCTCGGCAAGAGGCCGTGAGCGGATTCTCCTCGTAGGCGTTCAGCGCCGCCCGCTCAGCAGATGAGAGCTGATGTTCGCTGTTCATATTGTGGGAAGACGGGGCATTTGGACCGTTTTTGCTTTTCGCGTATGCGGGCCAGTGGTTTTACTCCACCGCAGAGGATTAGCCGTCCGATGCCTCAGGTTATTTCTCCTCCACCTCTTCGTTCAGCACTAGCTCATCCATCTTTCTGACCTGCAGTTCCTAGCTTTAGGCCACCTCAGCGGCCCATGGTTCCTCCTCTGAATCGTCAGCAGCAGGCACGAGTTCATGCGCTCTCAGCTGAAGGGCCTATGTCTGACTTGGTGCCAAGGTCCTTCGAGGTGACAGCGCACATTGAAGGTATTTCCGTTTCTATGTTGGTGGATATAGGGTCCACTACTTCTCTTATATCTTATGCGGCAGTTAGGCGTTTGGGTTTGAGATCTGTTCCTATGCAAGGAGTGACGCTTATTACCGCTACGAGGATTTCCTCTGCTTTGGGCAAGCGTTGTATGGATTGTTTGGTCGATCTTGGAAGTGGATCAATCCGTGTTGATTTCTTAGTCGCACCGCTTTATCATTACGATGTTATTATGGCTATGGATTGGCTCACGAGGATGCGAGCTGAGATCGATTGTGAAGCAAGGTCGGTGACCATCCATGGACCTGAGGGCGAGGCAGTTACTTTCCCAGTTCAGGTCAGTTACCCTCTTCGTATTGATTATTATTCTTCTCTGTTGGAGAGTATGGCTGAATAGGCGTTAGTTAGCACGCCGGTAGTTTGGGAGTTTGAAGATGTGTTTGAGTCGATTCCTGGATTACCTCCTCAGTGTGAGATTGATTTTGCTATCGACCTCATGCCTGGTGCGGTGCCCATTTCATTACCCACCTATCGTATGCCTCCGAGTGATATGGAGGAGTTGAGGAAGCAGATAGATGGTTTGCTGGATTTGGGTTTTATTCGGCCTAGTGTGTCTCTTTGGGGAGCACATGTTTTGCTTGTGAAGAAGAAGGATGGTTCCTTGCGATTGTGTATTGATTATCGCAGGCTGAATCTGGTAACTGTGAAGAATAAGTACCCTTTGCCTAGGATTGATGATCTGTTTGATCAGTTGAAGGGGGCACGGTACTTTTCGAAGGTTGATCTGCAGTCAGGGTATCATCAGTTGCGCGTCAAGGAGGGAGATGTGCAGAAGACCGCTTTTAGGACTAGCTTCGGTCATTATGAGTTCCTTGTGATGTCGTTCGGTCTTACGAACGCACCGGCTGTGTTCATGGATCTGATGAATAGAGTGTTTTGGCTATTCTTGTTCCGATTCGTCATTGTCTTTATCGATGACATTTTGATTTATTCGGCGAGTCAAGAAGAGCACGAGGAGCACTTAAGATCTGTTTTGGATACTCTCAGGAAGAATCAGCTCTTTGCGCAGTTCAAGAAGTGTGATTTCTGGAAAGAGGAAGTCAAGTTCCTGGGACATGTGGTGTCCAAGGAAGGGATAGCTGTCAACCTTGCCAAGGTAGCTGCAGTGCGGGGGACGGCTGGCTCGGTTACAGAAGTGAGGAGTTTCCTCGGACTTGCTAGCTATTACCGCTGATTTGTTACAGATTTCTCCAAGATAGCATGACCGTTGTCTCAACTTAGTCGCAAAGATCTTAAGTTTGCTTGGAACGAGAAAGCAGAAGCGGCTTTTCAGGAATTAAATGAGAAGCTGACATCTGCACCCATGCTAGTACTGCCAGAGCAAGGGGTCAAATATACTATTTACAAGGACACCTCTCGAGTCAATTTGGGGTGTGTACTTATGCAAAAGGATAGGGTGATCGCCTATGCCTCACGATAGTTGAGGAAACATGAGGAAAATTACCCCACTCACTACCTAGAGTTGGCGACAGTCATTTTCGCATTAAAGCTTTGGAGACATTACCTCTATGGTGAGGAGTTCGAGCTCTTTTGCAACCACAAGTGCCTTAAGTATATTTTCACGCAGCGTGATTTGAATATGAGGCAGCGCCGATGGATGGAAACATTGAAGGACTTCAAGTTCGATGTTTCTTACCATCCGGGCAAGGCGAACCTTGTGGCAGATGCGTTGAGTCGCAAGAAGGTTATTGAGTTTGCGGCTCTGCTGATGATAGTAGAGTGGGATATGTTGGAGTTCGTGTGAGATTTTGAGCAGAAGCTTACGGTGGTTGAGCCATATGAGGTTATCGCACACATTCGTGTACAGCCCTTTATTGACGAGAGGATCGTTGCAGCTCAGGCAGATGATGAGCTTTTAGTGAAGATGAGGAAGCGGGTTGGTACAGATGAGAACTCCGACTGGAGTATTAGTTCTGATGGGGGCATACGTTTTCGTGGCCGGTTATGTGTTCCTGACATCCCTGACTTGAGACGGGAGGTTCTCGAGTTAGCCCATAGTTCTAAGCTTGCGTGCATCCAGGTAGCACAGAGATGTATCAGGATATGAGAAGATCTTATTGGTGGGACAATATGAAGGTCCAGATTGCTGAGTTTGTTTCTCGTTGTCTCACGTGCCAGCAGGTCAAGGCAGAGCATCGCCGACCTCCTGGGTTGCTGCAGCCCATGCCCATAGCTGAATGGAAGTGGGACTTCATCTCTATGGATTTTATTTCTGGGTTGCCGAGGGCGAGGAAGGGATATGACTCTATTTGGGTGATCGTCGACCGATTAACGAAGTCGGTGCATTTCTTACCGATCAGAGTCACTAACTCTGCAGACGAGTTGGCTAGGTTGTATATCAAGGAGATAGTACGTCTGCATGGAGTTCCCCTGGAGATTGTGTCTGATAGAGACACGCGTTTCACATCTATATTCTGGACTCGTATTCGGGAAGCGATGGGTGTGAAACTGAAGTTCAGTACCGCGTTTCATCCGCAAACAGATGGGCAGACGGAGCACGTGAATCAGGTCCTGGAAGATATGTTGCGAGCTTGTGTTTTGGATTTCAAAGACGGTTGGGATGATTGTCTTCAATATGCAGAGTTCGCGTATAATAACAGTTTCCAGGCGAGTATCGGCATGGCTCCCTATGAGGTGTTGTATGGTCGCCCGTGCAGAGCACCACATTGTTGGGCAGAAGTTGGCGAGCGTAGTTTGCTTGGCCCGAAGTTGGTGCAGGTGACTTCAGAGAAAGTTGACATCATTCGACGTCGACTTCTGACAGCGTAGAGTAGGCAGAAGAGTTATGCTGATATGAGGCGTCGACCGCTGGAGTTTGAGGTTGGAGACCATGTATTTCTGAAGGTCTCTCCTATGAAGGGAGTTCTGCAGTTCAGTAAGAAGGGGAAGCTGACGCCGAGATTTATTGGTCCATTTCAAGTTCTGGATCGAGTGGGAGTGGTAGCATACCGCCTTGCTTTGCCCACACCTCTTGCAAGCGTGCATAATGTATTTCATATTTCTATGCTGAAGAAGTACGTTCCTGATCCTTCGCATATTATCAGTTGGGAGCAAGTGCAGTTGAGTGAGGATGCCACTTATGTGCTGCGACGGACGGGTATTATCGACAGGAAGGATCAGGTTTTATGTAGCAAGGTTATCCCTCTTGTGAAGGTGCTATGGACGCATCACAGTGAAGAAGAGGTTACTTAGGAATCTGAAGCTGAGGTCAGAAAAAGCTACCCTCTGATCCTTGAGGAATATGAGAAGGTATGAATTTCGAGGACGAAATTTTCTTTAAGGGGGGTAGATTGTAATGACCTGGAAATTTTTGTGCTAATCTTTCCTTAAGTAGTTGCTTTTAGGGTAATTAGCGCTATTGTAAGACCCGTATCCTAGCCCGTATCATTTCATAAACTTCCGCGGTCCTCCCAGTCGAATTCCGACGACCCGTGACGCGTAGATAGCATTGGCGCACGCTCTTGAGTCACATCCTCTAAACCCGATCTGACTCAAAACGAGACCTATGTCATTGCGACCGCGCCGTCGTCGCGGTTCCGACAACCCGTCTTGTGCGTCAATGCGACGCTCAGATTATGAGATCCGACCCGTGCATTATCTAGGTCATTGATCACTTGATCGTGGGACCTACCTACCCTTATTGTTGTACTTCCCTAAAAAAAAATAATTGCTATGATGTCACCCTAGGGGTGACATCACCCTACCCTACCCTAGCCATAACCCCTTACAAGCAACCACCTTCCCCTTTTCCCCAAAAGTCAAAAAAATCATTAATTACCTATAAACCATCACCTCTCTCTCTCTCTCCTATCTCTCTCTCCCTCCCTCTTTCTTCCTCATTCTCCATTACAAAAGCCATGGACGTCCAACCATTCCAAAAAAATCCAACCACCATCTACCTTAGATCCCCACTAATCCAACCTCTAGATTGTTCACCATTGAAAGAGCTTCATAGAAGCATTGGAGTATATGGGAAGAAGAAGAAGAGTAAAGTGGGTACTTCTTTCTCTCTCTCTCTCTCTCTCTCTCTCTCTCTCCCTCTCTCTTTCATTATTTTAGTGTGGTGATGTGGCCGTGTGGCCCACCCTGATGTACCCCACCTTGATGTATGTGATGTCTAAGCCTTGGCCCTACTTAACGGCGATGGGAAAACACAAATATAAGGTTGACCCAAATCAAGTGGGCCACGTCCACGTGGTCCCCACACATGGGACCCACCTTGAGTAATATGTGTATGGTCTGTCCAGCGTCTCTGGACGCTGGACATCTTTCTCTGGAGTGTGAACAGATAGTGAGCTATACTCTCTGCCAAAAAAAAAGGGGAGGTTTTAAGGCTTTTGGGCAAGCCACTCATACAGGCCCCACTTTGATGTATGGAGCTAATCTACGCCATCCATTCTATTCCCTAGCTAATTTTAGGCGTTGAGTCGAAAAATGAAGCCTATCCGATTTTGTGGAGGGCCATACCTTTGAAATAGCGAATTTCACCGTTTAAATTTACTTTATTTTTCCTACACGCTGAAACATATTGAATATGGGGCTCGTTTGATCTATCTTGAGCCGTAGAGTATAATGGCCGGAGCAGATTCTTCCGATATGGGCCACACACATGAAAAGCTGTGAGAAAATATGATTAAAAAAAAAACAGACACATAAACAGGCAGCGCCTGCTGCTGCGCGTTTGGCGGACGTACAGCAGGGACCCACTGGTCCCAGTTGTGGGCCTCACCATGATGTTGTTTTTATCATCCATACCGGTCATTTGGTGGGCCCCTTCTTGAAGTGGGCTTCCTTCAAAAATCAACTCTATCTGGAACTCAGGTGGCCCACATCACAGGAAATAGTGTGATTGAATGGCTGCCATTGGAACCCTTTTTGGGTGTCCCAGAAGTTTGGATCATTATGAAATTTGTCTTCCTCTTCATCCAGGGTCTGTGTGACCATATCAACGGTTTGGATGGCAGATAAACGTTATGGTGGGCCTTGCATTGGGACCCACTGATGTAAGTGGTTTTCCCACACCGTCCACCCATGTGGACCCTTCTATGATGTATGTGCTACATCTTAACCGCCCGTCCGTTGGAGGACGTGGACCCCACTTTCATGTATATGTTTTCCATCCAACCAGTCCATATGTGTGGGGCCCACCATCAGCCGTCCATCGTCTCTGGACGTTGGGCGCTGACAGCGCTGACACTCCCATACTTCTTAACTATGATATATATTATAATATAATATAATATTTTTTTTATATTATAAATATACCATGGTAGGTCTGGCCTACCGGGTACGACCCCACCATGATGTTACGTTGTATCTCTACCGTCCATCTGTGCGTGGGACGGTGGGGCCCTTCCATGGTGCATGTGTTATACATGTACCCTCCATCGGTGGAGCCCACCTATCTGTTGTATGGGTTACTCCCATACTGTCCAGCGAAGGACGGTGCTACTGGAGCAGCTTGATGTGGGTGTTTTATCAATGTCGTTCATCTGTGGTGGCCCATCCTCGTGGGACCCACCTAATCTATAAATCCCATCCTTATCGTCCATCTGTTTACTATCTAGAATAACCGTCTGATGGACGGTAGACCAGCCCCATGTAGCTGTAAAGTCAGCAGGTTTTGAGGACTCCACCACTGATGTATATGTTTTATACCCACACCGTTAATCTGTTCATCAACCGTCCAGCAGCAAGGTTGCTGCAGTAGGGCCCAGATGTGTATGTTTCTCCATGCCGTCCATCTATTCTGGCAGCTACCACGTCGGGTCCACACGATAGTATGTGTGAGATCTGGACCATTCTGATGGTGCGGGCCCAACTTGATGTGTACGTGTGGCACACCTCACCATCCAACAGTAAGGACGGTGGGTCCCACCTGGAATATGCATTTCATCCCTGGATGGCACTGGCATGTATTATAGGTAATATATATTATATACAATATGTGTAGTATTATATTATATGTAGTATATATTATATATAATATAATATAGCTTATATCATACATGGTATCTGGTGGTCTACATGTGTTTTAACCCTTCTACCCAGTAGCGTGGGTTCCACACATACTTGTGGACTCCACCGTGTTGTGAGACGTGGACTCACCTTGATGCATGTTTGGCCATCCACCTGGCAGTAGGAGGGGTCTATCATGATGTGTATGTTTCTCCATACCGTCCATCACCTGAACGGTGGACCAGGGACCCTCACTCCTGTAGGGGTCTGATGATCGAGACCGTCCATTCATGTGGAGCCCACCTTGCGTTTATGTGTACTACGTCCAGGCCGTCCATCCATCTTTGGACGATGGACGCTAGATGCATTTCTATATAATATTATATATTATAATATTATATTTTGTGGGTCACACCCATGTGGGACCCACCTGTTGTGAATAGGTTGGTTCGTGTACCGCACTCAGCTGTATAGCTGATGATTTTACGACGACGAGTGTGGAGCTGGGGCCCACCTTCATGCGTGTTTTGTATATCCACCGCCCATCCATTTTGACGTGACTACACCATAATGTATAGTTTAATCCACACCGTCTAGATATTGCTGGACAGTGTTGGATCATGTCTGGACGGTGTTGTGGACCCCACTTTGTCGTACGTTCCATATCCATACTGTCCATAATGTTTGGACAGTGCTGATCATCGTACATGGGCCATGTGTGCAGTGATACACATGTTACACCTACAACTCTTGAATGATTTTTTGGTGCGGCCCATATGATGAGGCCCACTTTGGTATATTTATGGCCGTCCATGAGGCCCACCTTGATATATTTATGGCCGTCTATATGGTGTATTTTTGGCTTATGTGCGGGGCCCACCTGCTATATATCTTTGGCCTTTGTCGAGGCCCAATATGATGTTTTTATGGCCCACCTTGATGTATTTGTGGCCCATCCCTGAGGCCCACTTTGATATATTAATGTTGCCCATTGATGCAGCTCACATGATGTGTATGAGGCCCATTAGTGCGGCCCATTGTTGTAGCCCACTTGAGGCCCATTGGTGCAGCCTAGCTGTGAGGCCCATCATGATGTATTTTTGGCCCATGTGCGGGGCCCACCTATTTGTATTTTGGCCCATGTGACAGGGCCCACTTGCCTTGTATTCTGAGGCCCATGTGATAGGGCCCACCTTGTAATGTGTTGTTCGCATTGTCCATTCATGTGGCCCCCACGTGATGTACATGTTTTATCTAAGTTGTCCATTGATGGGCTCATTTGGAATGAGCAGGGCCCAACCCATTGAGATGTATTTAAGGCCAAGGTACGTGGCCCATTAGATGTATATGAGACTCATGTATAGGACCCGCATACTGTATATTCGAGGCCCATGTGTAGGGCCCACCTGTCGTGTATATGAGACCCATTAATACGGTCCACTTAATGTATATTGAGGTCCATGGGCCGTAGTCCATTATGATGTATCTGAGGACCATGGGTCGTGGCCCATGGTGATGTATATGCAACCCGTAGTTGGGGCCCATTGTGATGATTCATGGCCTATGGGCAAGGCCCATTGTGATGTGTATTAGGCCCATGATGCATGACCCATTTGATGTATTCGAGGCCCAGGTGTAGGGCCCACTTGTCATGTATTTAAGGTCGAAGAGCAGGGCCCACCTGTTGTGTATACGTGGTCCTTGGGCAAGGCCCACTGTGTTGTATATTAGGCCTTTGTGTGATGCCGTGGGCCCATTATGTATTTAGCTCAATGTGAGCCATTCCTTAGAGCAATGTTGGTTAGATGTCCACATTGTCCAGGCTGATTGTTGATGTCAGGTATTAATACCAAGTATGAGTAGGTGACAACATAGCATCATGATACCTGTCCATACGCATCATCTTCATGTTTGTTATGAGACATGATTGACCATTTCATATGCCATAGTGCCGGTTGTTATGAGACTCCCTGATAGGCGGAGGTTATCTCACATGAGCATGCGGCATGCGCAGGATTGATGCATGACTGGATTGTATGACTCATGCTTCTCGCATTATGATTACTACGCCCTAGCGACATCAGGGCCGTAGCCTCCACAGGCATATCGTGGATGGCTAAATGGGATACCAAAAATGTTTGGTTCTAGCATACGGGCGCCATAAATGTCCCTGGGTGAAAATTCCTAAACCTCCGTGCCCAGGAGACGCCCCAACGTCAAGACCAAGTGGATACATGAGCGCCCGAGTGCCGAATACCAGGAGGCCGCGTCTCCCACTGTGTCGTGGTCGGTTGGGAGGGGGTGTGGCCTTACCCGCCCGAGGGTAGGGGGCAATACTAGGCTGAGTTTGACCAGCTCGTGAATGGGTCCGCTATCGACGTGCCGGATAGGCATTGGTAGACTATTGGCCAGGCGGATAGTGAGGTTTCTTACGCTCACTTGGACTATGCGGCTAGGAGAGCGGCAGTGCCATTTGGAGTGTACTAAACTCTGGTGATGATCCTAGAGATGAACCGTACTGACATGTAGACTTAGTGAGTAGGAGTTGCATACTCATTCATTCATTCATCATTCACTATCCACTCGGGCTGGTGGTGCGCAACTATTTGTTACGTGTACCTTCGCAATGGCCAGGATTTCGGTTGGGGCGCGTGACTAACCTGAGATCAGGAGTTTACCACATTGGGTCTGACCATCCAAATTAGGTATGGGACTAGTTTGGATAGAAGTCCATTGTGATGGACCCCATAGCCTGTGATACTACGTACTACCATACAGACTTCACACTCCAGCATGGTCATTCCATTTGCACTGCATGTTGCATTACATCCGCAGCATATGGTATGGTTGACGCTATTCATTTTACTTATCAGGAATGTATATTGCATTGCATCCTCTGCATCTGATATTTGGCTCTCTACGACTCTTCACTTGCATACTGATTTGTATTGTGTATTTTAATATTGTATGATTTATGCACTTACCAATATTTCTGCTTACTCTGATAATTCATGATCTTGTTCATATATCTATTTATTCTGATATTGTACGATTTATGGATCACTAGTATTTCCGGTCTTGTATAATGATGGCATTGTATTGAATACTTGGCACTTATCTTGTGCACACACTTACACTACCCTCTAAGCTTTCTATAAGCTTATGCACGATAGATGCGTGCAGGAGATGTTAGGTTGCAGCATTGTCGAGCTTGGAGCGTGCAGCGGTCTTCTGGAGCTTGATTTTTGATTTATGTATTTCCTTATAGCATTGTACTCAACTGATTATATTAGTGGATATGTGATGTTGGTGTTGCTTTTGTGAATTGGGTAATCTTGTGGTTGTGCTTATTACGAGTTAAATGTACAAAAAAAATATTCCTCCTTGTAGGATCCCAGGATCGGAATCTGGCGTATGGACGCTGGGAGCCAAGAATGGGGTACTACGGAGGCTGTCGGCACCGGATTCGGCAATCGGGAATTTTGTGAATCCGATTTCCGGATTTGGGGCGTGACAACTATGCTCGATTGCTTGTGAAATTCGCATCAATCACTTGAAATCTGATCTGCATGACTCAAAACTTGCAGATTAGTTAGCGCTATGTTACTCTGAAATCTGGGATCCATCGCTAAATCCAGTTGTTTTGGGGAATTTTTGGATCGGACCTGGACCGCGAGTCGAAAGTCCGATAGCGATGATCTTAGGCTGTTGCAGTCACCATGTTGGACTTGACCTTCACTTCGAAAATCAAGTCCATATGATGTTCTGGATCGATTTGATTGAGTTTGGAGTGAAGAGTGTGAGAACGGTTGGATATTAATTAAGATTTTATGAAATCTGAGTCGTGTCGCTTGCGCGACGATTTTAAGCAATCTGACCGTTGGATTCTGACCCAATTTAACCCTCTGATCAGGGAAGGTGGCCCAAGCATGTCCTTGTGCTTGTGGACCTGATCGAGATTCAGTGACCGTTGAATTGAGTGTGGTCTGCCACGGTTGATCTGAAGAGCCGGTCGGTACGAAAACTCAGCTTGACCTAGATCCATGGTCAAAGAGCTTAAGTCCGACCTTTCGTGCTAATAGGCCCACTGGAAGTGCTTCGTTGGATCGTGAGAGGCTGGTTTTGGTTATACCCTAAGTATACCTTGGCCCTGGGGTTATTTTCATCAATTTTGGGCCTATTTATAGACCTTGAAACCCTAGCTCTCTTTTCCATACGAATTTCCTAACCCTACCTTGGAAAGAGAGAGGAAAAGAGAGAGAAAGTGAGAGAGAAGTTGGTGAATCATCTTAGATTCTTTCCTGTTCTTCTTCATCCCTTAACCTTCACTTTGAATCGTTATTCCGGCGATTCTGAGTTCATCTTTGGGTAAGTTAACCTAACCCTAATCTATGTTAGAGCTTAGAATAGTCTTGGTGTTGGTATATCTCATTTCTATTCTTGTCTTAGGTTATTCTGTCGCCGTTGACGAAGACATATCGTCTAAAATCAGTTCGGTGTTCTTTTCAGGCTTAAGGTGCGGACTTTAAGTGTATAGGTTATGGTTTTCAAGGCTTTCAATGCCAGTTAATGGTTTATTCTTGTTATGGATGCGATTTCACATGCCAAATATTATGTCTGCTTTACGTTCCTGATATGTATGTGTTATTTTGAGATTTGTGTATTCTATGTGTATGTATAAAGTACTGTATGCGTATAAAATATGAACATGAGATTGCCATGATTTATTGTCGTGCTAGTCGAGTTCGTCAAGTAACCCGATTGTCCGATGTATGTTCACCATGTATGGATGCTACTGCTTGAATTTAGGGTACCGAACTTACCAATGAAATCCTATTAACCATGGTACCTTGATCCGCTAAGACTCATGAGCCGGATATGGTGGTATGGGACACCGTGGTCGAGCTGTCGGCCTACGCTGGAGTGACGAGCCTCCCCGTAGTGACCAGTGAGCAACTAAACTCGTGAGCCGATTATGGTGGTATGGGACACTATATCGTGCTGTCGGCCTACATTGATTGGTGACGAGCCCTTTGTAGTGTCCTCGAGCATGCCTGAATACCGCATTGAGGTGACGAGCCTTGGTGTAGTAACGAAGGTATGATAGGCGTGCATTGATTGGTGACGAGCCCTTTGCAACGACCTACAACCATATGATCGTATGAGATGTCTAGGATTGACGACCCTAGAATGGATCACTGTTTGGATGGTGATATGAGGAAGGTATCTTAGCTTGCCAATCCTGCTATATGAAAATGACTAATAATAACTTGGTAATCATATTCATGCACCGCATTTGCATGTGCTTTATAGATGTGGCGCACTTTGAGGTGGTGTCATGCGTAACGTAAGATGAAGACGCTGAGGGTGTACGCGTGAGGGCACGCATCATTTTGCATACATCCTTGCATTAATAAGAGTACTTAGGACATGTTTAATTATTCTGCTTTATCATTACTGCTTGATTGAACTGATAACATGTTAACCTATGCCTTATTATTTCACTGAGTTGATCACTCACTCCCACGTTCTGCAGCGGTGTTAAACACCCACCAGACTGTCTTAGGTTCTGATGTTGCAGATGTTGATGCGACTTCTAAGGCAGAGCGGGAGATGGATGATGATGAGGCTGCTTTCTCTTATATGCAGTTTTCAGACAGGTTCTAGCGAGCCTTGTTTTGATGCGCGGGATGCTGGGATTTATTTTGGAAATTAAATGATGTAATTTTGATACTTGTAATTTTGATAATAACACTTACATTATGACCTGGCATGTATATGTACTTCAGGGATTTGCACTTGTACACATATATTTTTATAAGTCTTCCGCTTGCTTTCTTCACTCATCCCTGAATTATATTTGTTATTTGGCTTAATCTATTCCATGTTTTATGCACTAATACAGACAACATACATCCATCATTGAATATGTTGCATAAGTGATGTTTTGGAACTTAGGAGTTGAGTTATGCTCGACCCCCGAATTTCAGGGTGTTACATAGTACCCATAAACAACATATCATTCACATACGATAAAAAAGTAATGAAGCCACCATTACTATAACTATGAACATAGGCACAATGGTATATCTCACATTTTTGAAATATCAAGCTCATAATGAAGGAATCAAATCGCTTATACCAGCATTCTAGCACCTATTTTAAACCATAAATAGACCCGTTCAATAAAAAATGAGAATTTTCCTATTTTCTTCAATAAAACCTTCTAATTGAGTTATATAAATTTTTTCATTAAAATTTCCATATAGAAAGCAATCTTTACATCCAATTGCTTAAGGTCCAAGTCAAGCACCATTGTCAGACACAACATAGTACGAATAGTACACATTGAACAATTAGAGAGAAATTTTCATTAAAGTCAATATTGATTTTAAACATAACATTTTATTAGTATTCAGGATTTGTATGTTTCAACATTCTCATGGTATGTTTCTTCAGCTTGTAAACCTATTTGTAACTAATAGCCTTCCACCCATCATGTAATTCAACCAATCTTTCTCTTCAACACTTGAATTTAAACATTACTAGAGAAATCGTTAATAAAAGAAACAAAATTCTTTGAACCTATTAAGGATTCAACAAGAACCTCCTAAGTACAAATGAATTAGATTTAAAATATCCTTAGGTTCAATAATGGATGAAGAAAAAGAGCTCTATAGAGTTTTTCAAAAGACAATCCTCACAAAAATCTAAATTAATATACTTTAAATAAAGAACATGCATGTTCCAATATAAAGGTTCCTTTAGTCCTTGCTTGCTCATGTGTCCCAATCATCTATGCTAGATTGTAGTAAAGTCTGTCACAACATTGTCAACAATAGCATCACCAAGCATAGTATCTCCAATTAAATGATACAAACCTCCCATTAACTCTCCATTTGCCACCACCATTGCCCATTTTATCATCTTAAATTGGCTCATTACATTAGAAATGTTATAAGTATCTTTAGAAAAATTTTCCAATGACAAAAGAATCTTTTATAGGTCCAGTATGTGATCCCATCAAATATAGTGATTTTGAAATCTCCAATCCCCATAATTTTACACATGCTATTATCCATATTTACTGTGACACTCTCACATAATTGATATGTATATAAACAATCTCTATGTGAAGTCATATGGAATGAAGTGCCTAAACATAAGTTCCATTGATGGCTCAAATTCTCTTGTGGAATTATATCCAACAATACTTCCACACTCTCAGATGAATTTCCTTTCTGAATTAGATTTCTTTAGGAACCATTTGAATCAAATGTTTGATTATGTGAATTAGGTTTGTAATTTTTCTGATATGTTTTTTTGAGTTTATAATTTTTGAATAAGGTCATACTTTTGACAATTCCAACACTTTCCTATTTATGCCTTTTTTACTTGGAGCTCGTATGATATCTCCTATTGGTACCTTTGTCAGTGGATCTTCCTCTGACCATCATAAAATCACCATTAGACCCTAATATATTTTTTCTACAAGAATCTTTGGTAAGTAATGTAGATATGGTCGACTCCATATTAAGATCAAGACCATTGCTAAGATTTATAATCAAAGCATTTCATGAATTTTTCATCAATCAAAGCAAAAGTGTAACCTTATCCTCACCATCAATCTTTGCATCAATCACCACCAATCTGCTAATCAAGGTTTTAAACCCATTCAGGTGTTCTTGTAAAGATAATCACCCCTTCATCTTTAAACTGTACAGGTGTCGTTTGAGAAAGATCTTATTTGTCATAAGTTTTCCTTTATAAATGTTTCGTAAATTATCCCATAAAAATTTTGCAGTTGTTTTATCGGATCTGTTGAATAAAACTTAATCATCCAGTAAAGAAGAAGATTTACTATAACTAGTTAATTTTTCTCCTTAAATACCTCGTCTTTTATCTCTACAGGTTTTTCTTTTTTTCTTTTTAATCATAATTATGCATCATTTTAATGTAGGGGCATTTTCACACCGGGCTATAGTGGGGTCGCCTGTGGGATGCAGGGGCACACTCGGGGTGGGCGGGGCCCACAGGGGAGGTCTTGTGTTCGAGACTTCTCATTGAGGGTGATTAATGCGCGTTTCACACCGGGCTCAAGTGGGGTACCCTGTGGGATGCGGGGACACACTAGGGGTGGGCGGCCCATATGAGGTGGTACTCATGTGATTTGGTGCCCATGAGGGGGGTTCAGTTGAGGTCCCAACCCATGAGATGTGGGGCCTGAGCTATGAGATAAAGGGATTAATTCTCCATGCTCTAACAGTTCGAGCTTTTAGAGCAAGTGGTTAATTGTCCCGCATCAAATTGGTATCAGAGTAGGAGGTCTTGTCACAATATGCCTACTCCATGAGGCAACAACACAAACATTTCTTCTTCACTTGAATAAGAGAGACAAAAATATAAGAATTACCTCTCTCCCATTTGTACAAGAAATTCCCATCCAAGGAATACCCAGAAAAATAAATACAAAAATAGAATACATCTCTCTACCTGTGGTCTCCTTTTTATAAACCAAGCACTATAAAAGAGTATGTGTGAATGTACATCGCCTTAGGATGGTGGATGTCTTCACCACCACAAACACCTTAAAGATGTCTTCAAGCCACATAAATACTTAATCAATTTGTACACATGATCTTCCTTACATTTTACTTAAAAGCCTTCTGGCAAATGCATATAAATTTGTTGTAAGGACCTGAAATTTTTTTCTCATAAGTAGGTACATGAGTGTTCATCTATCCATATGTTTTACCATGTATTTTTTAGTAATTTTTTTATATTAAATTTAGAGGTAAAAACACACAGATGTATACATGTATACACACACTTATTTACACTTATATACTATAATAATTATCATGCCCTCATATATATTAGTATATTTGATCATTCATCAAACTCACCATTGAAATAATTATTCATTATTAGATTAAGCCATATCTAATCATCTACTTCACTTTTAAATCACTTTATCATAGTAAACCAAGCATGAGATCATTATATACATTCATACACACATTAATTTGAAATTCTATTCCATTCAACACATTATAAATTATTCCTACCATAGAAATCTTGATCTAAGGACCATACAAATGTGTATCAAAAAATTTAATGGTGCACATGTCCATACCTTTGGACCATTCAAAAAAACTCATTTATACATGCCTAATTCTAATAAAAATTTAACCAAAGGTCACTTAAATTATTTGAGTTGTATATCCTTAATATTTATTCCTAGATCTCTTAGATCACAATATTCAGTCGTGTGTGTGTGTGTCTATATGTGTGTGTGTGTGTGTGTGTATAATCATAATATTCACCTAATAACCTACCAAAAAATTAAATAAAAATCACCCTGACAACCTTTATATTTTCTCGATGAATCCATAAGATTACTTTTTACATCAAGCCATCATTAGACCTTTTCATGGCCCACCAGGCTTCGTATATCTTAGTGGCAGTCTTGTAATTCAAGAAGTGAAGGGAACCATACCTGTATCCATATATCTTTATATACAGAACCCAATATCTCACAATTAGGTAAACCATTTATAAAACCAATCATATATTAACTTCTCTTCTCAGCGAGGTATTGTGTGGTCAACTTAGATTCCATTTTCAAATTCCTCCAACAATCCATTGCGTATATGCATTATAGCCATCAAATGGTTAATCCAAAAGATATTTTAACGATTAAACATATTATCCTTATATGTACCAATTTATTCTCCACATAGGATCGCGTATATAGCTCAAATAGTAAGTTTTTATAAGAGAACCATTTCCTTCCTGTGATGACATCATCTTCTAAAAGATGACATCATTAGGTCTGTTCAAACACCAATTTTGACCATATAATCGAGTGATCTAAACCGTCCATCATCAAGATCTCATAAGCAATGGCATAGTAGATGGAGCACACCACCAACTAGCGGCTCACGACATGCACACAATAAAAACAAATAGCCCAATAAGGGTTCCATTTTTAACCCAAAAATGGCAATGTTGTTTCACTATTATTTCTTATTTTTATATTTTTCTTTAGAGAGAGAGAGAGAGCAAACACATCATATGCTTCTCTCTCGCATGTGTGCATGCACGTGTCAAAGGAGGGAAAGGACAGTGTGATCTTTGATATAAAAGAATGTTATAGACGAATGTCTTAAATCTGTCTGTCGGTCTATCGATGACATCGAAGCCAGTCGTCAATGACATCGAAGGTTGCTCGATGCCATCGATAATTGTCAGAATTTTTCACCCCTAGTCGCTGGACAGTTTTGGTCCATTTTCGATGACATCGATGGACTTTCGATGACATCGAAGATTTTAGGCAGATTTTTTGCAGAAACGCAGATTTTACAATTTTTGTTTCCTATTCTGATTCTACTTCTTTCTAAACTTATATACAAGGGTGTAGCGGGATTGGGAGGTATTTTAAGGCTTTTTAAAGGAGTTCCAAGGGGTTCCTAAAGGGATTATAGGGTTTCTAAATGGTGTAGCAAGGGTAAGATTCGAGGTTGTTCGAATCGGGTAAGTCCTTTCTCTTTGTAATTTCTATTTTCATAGTGGAGATCTGTCGCTTTGTGCCGTGGTTTTTTCCCGCGGGGGTTTTCCATGTTAAATCTGTGTTCTCTTGTGTGTGCTTGTTGTCATTGGATTACTATCTTAGATCTAGATCTGTGTGATTCCGCAGGCCAAAATCCCAACAAAGAAAAGAAAAGAAAAAATATAAATTACATAATAACGTCTCCAAAATTCGTTGGACAATTTGGAGAAAGAGTAAGGCTATGATCCTTTTTTAAAAATAAATAATCAAAATATTAAAAAACAACAACAATGTTGTTGTTAAAGTTCCAATGATGGAAGTCCTTTATGGAAAAAAATGTAAAAAACAAGCACACTTGTTGCTACGTCTCTAGCACTTGCTGGATGTCTTGGATAAGGAGAGGGATTGGAGAGTGGTGGTGGTTCATTAGAGAAAAAATATATATTAATAAAGAGGGATAGAGAGAGAGAAGGAAATGAAGAAAAGAATTTTAAAAAAAAGGTTTGTTGGGTTTGAAGATTTTTTTAATCTGTTTAAAACATGGTCTGTCGATGTTATCGACAAATCACTTGATCCCATTAAGCGTTTGTTGATCCCATCGACAGACCACTCAATCATATCGAGAAAATCTCATTTTTTTCATATGCTCGTTGGACAGATTTTAGGGCATTCTTCGATCCCAACAACAGGTCTTAATGGCTGTCGATCCTATTAAAGGTCCTATCTACAGAATTATGTGATTTTATGGAAGTGTGTATTTTATTTCCTAATTCGATTGCACCACTATATAAGTGGATTTAATCGGGATTAAGGTATGCTAAGATGTTCTTAAGGTGTTCTAAAGAAAAGCTAAGGTTTTGTAAAGGGATTTTGAGTGTTTTTCTTATTGGTAAGTCCATACATCTCTTGTAATTCGTATTTCATAGTGGATTTACTATTGCTTTGTACTGTGGTTTTTTCCCACAAGGATCTTTCCACCTACATTTGTGTGTTCTCTATGTGCTTTTTCTGTGTTTATATCTCTCTTGTTTGATTCAAAATTAGGGTTTACTTCCATTATTTCCCAATTAGTGCTATCAGAGCTAACGTTGGGTTTTGAGTTTGAATCTGGAACATGTCATAGAAGAGATCAAACATGAAGTGTGAAATACAAAAGTTCATTGGGAAAAACAACTTCAAAATATAGAAGGTGAAGATGAGGGGTCTTTTAGTTTAATAGGGGCTGCAACATGCACTCATTAGTGTAGTAAAGCGTCCAACATCTATGAGCAATGAAGAGTATGAAGAGTTGGATGAAAGAGTGAAAGCCTTGGTCCAACTATGTTTAGCAAATAATGTCCTTTACAATGTCATTGATTAAAAGACCACCGTAAGACTTTGAAAGAAGTTAGATAACTTGTACATGACAAAATCATTGTTGATTCATCTGTATCTGAAAAACCAATTCTATAATTTAAAGATGGCGGAAGCCATGGATCTTAATGATCACATCAGTGCTTTTAATCAGCTCCTTTGTAAATTGAAGAGTGTGAAAATGAGGATTGACGAAGAAGATAAAGGCTTAATTCTGTTGAATTTCTTCTAGAGGATTACGATAGCTTCGTAGATAGTATGTGCCACATTGAGACTCACATATCAGCCTACAACGAGGCTGTTTAAGAAAGAAAGACAATGGCACATGTTTCTCTATGAATGTGTTAGTAGCTAGGGAAAGTAATTCTGAGCGGGAGAAGGGATACTCGTGATCATGGTCCAAGTCTAAGGGCAAAAGAGAGATGAAGTAATTGAATTGTGGAAGACAATGGCATATGAAGAATGATTGCCGGAATCCTAAAGCCCAAAAGGGAGATAAAGTAGATGAAGACCCAAAGGAGGCCAACGCAACAGAATCAAGTGAGGATGTGGGCACTAGTTATGTTTTGACCACATTCAAATCCAGTTATCTCAATGATGAGTGGATTTTGGAAACGGGGGCATCATAATACATGACATCCCATTGGGATTGGTTCATCATATACGATGAGCGTGATATTGGCCAGGTGTTCATGGGCAATGATGTTGCCTGTAAGGTTGTTGGAATTGGATCGATGTGCATCAGGATATTTGATGGGATGGAATATATCCTGACATATGTGAGACATATTCCTAATCTATGGAAGAATCTGATCTCTCTGAGAGCTCTCAAGAAATTGGGTGTAAATTCACTTGTTTTGATCGTGTACTACACATTTTAAGGGGGACACTCATAGTGATTAAGGCAAAATGTTGAGTGTCAAATATTACATATTTTCCCCTGTTTATATATTAGTTTTATAAATATGATAACACTTAATTGGTATATTTATGCATGTTTACCCTGCAAGGTGAATCTAAAAGCTTGAAATGAAAAGAATGTTAAAAGCATGGATTTAATGCTCAAGAATCACCAAAGGTAAGGGATGGATCTTAGGAGACCAAGATTGAAGATTTCAAGACCTCAAGAGTCAAGGAAACCAACTGGAAAAGGAAAGCAGTCGAAAGTGCAAAGTACATAAATTCAGAGAACTGAACTTCACTGTCTATGTTATCGACCACCGGTTAATGACATCGAAGAATTACATGAAAATCAAGTTTGGTTGCTGGACAAATTGGATGCAGTTATTAATGACATCGAAGTCCTATTTGATTGATCGAAGACCTTCTCAATGACATTGAAGGCAGTTCGATAACATCGAGATTTTTACGAATTTTTGGAACAACTTGATGGAACACTCTGAACACATTCTCGATTACTCGAACACCCTTCAATGACATCGAAGGACTGTTCGATGACATTGAAGGAAGATTCGATGACATGAAAAGTTATGCAGTGCAAAAAGGTGCGACTTCCGGATTCGACTTATGTTTAATGACATCAAAGGTTGTTTAATGACATCAAAGGCGTTACATGGAGCCTACGCAAAGTGCGTAAATTTGAACCGGTTTATGAATTTTTCCAACTTTGTGTGAAAGTTGGAGTTCCACAACTATAAATAGGAGTCCATAAGATGTTCCAAATCATCTTTTAAGGTTTAAAAAGGGATAGGAGACCTAGGAGAAGTGCTGAAAATATTCTTCTACTTCGATTTCTTCATGAGTTCTAGTTGATCTTTTTGTTTTTCTTCTAGGATCTTAGTCTTCTTAGGTTAATTTGTTAGCTAAGGCTGAGGGATGAGACCAATAGTTTATTTTGATGTTTATTTTGCTTTGATTCAAGTTTATATTGAACTTCATTGATTTCTAGTTTGATTTAAGGAATATTTTCAGTTTTCTATGATTTATTGTGACTCAAATTATAATAGATGTTATGATAGCTTTGAATATCTTTTTCCCTCTCTGAGATTGTGAGATCGGTAAATCTTGTTGTTCATCATTGTCTCCTGGGCATAATAGGAAGATGGAATCCCTTCCAATCATCACAACACTCCTTCATGTGTAGCTAATCCAATGAAAGTTCAGATTCTGTTTTAACTGCTCCATCATCCGATTGGATAGGATAGGACTTCGATTTTAATCGAGTTATCGTTGAATCAAGTAGATTAACATTGTGATTGCTATAGGTGGATTCTTAGATCCGTTATATTTTTATCTTTATTATTCAAAACTTTTTTTTTATCTCACTGAATTAAAAACCCAGACCAACCAAGTTAGATTTAGATTAGTTTTAGACTGTGTTCCCCATTCCCTATGGATTCGACCTCGTTCTCACCGAGTTATTACACATCGTGACCTTACACTTAGGGTCGTGAACAAGTTTTTAGCGCCGTTGCCTGGGAGTGGCATTGAACACGATTAGGTTTAGGTTTTTCTAGGTTTAATTTCTGTTTTAGGTTAGATTTTTCTTATTTTCTGAATTTTTCTAATCTATGGCTTTTAGGATTTTTCAGTTTTTAAAATTTTATTTTTAAGATTCACCTTTTTTTTTCCTCCTCTCTTTCTTATTCTAACATTGCTAACATAGTTTGATTGTTTTGATTTTGTGTGATCTTCAATTCTAGTTCTTTTCTTTTGGTACATTCTTCCCTCTACTTACTTTTCAGATTGTTGTAGAATTATTTTTTAGAAGTTATTTTAGGAATAGATTCAAAATTAAGGTTTCACTATGTACATTCAAGAGTGGACACATAAGTATGCTAATATACTTCTAGAAGATGATAGATACCGTGAAGGGCTGTCAGATGATTATGTTAGGAAACAACATATGTCTCAAATTTTTTCTAAAACCATTATCGAGACCGACCAGAATATAATGCTCCACCAGTTAAAAAGTGAAAAGGGTGAGCTCTCAGTCCTAGAGGGGGGGGGGGGGTTTGACTTGGACTATGTCAAAATCAAAATTACTAAATAGAAATATTAAATACAATTGAATCAATCACAGATCTCAATCGTAATAGTATTGAGAAATTGATTCAAACCTTATTCAAAGGACAACCTTACACCAAAAACAAATGTTTATGGTAGGACAACCTGATTTCTTGAACATCATAAGGATCAAGATCGCCAACTAAAACAAGAGACAAATAATGGAAGTTATCTATTACAAGCATTCACCACATGTACATGAAAGAGAAGATTACAAACATTCAACACACATCTATCACATACATCATCATCCACCTCAAACACTAAGAGTTATAGTGGTTCGGTGTTACACCAACTGTTCTCAAACAGCCACACCTACTCCACTCCCAATAATCACAACCCACGTGATATTGGCGTTCACTATAAAATAAGGTTTTCTCAGTTTCACCTTAAAACCTATACACTTGTGTTTTCAATTGGGCTATCACAATCAAACCCCACGCTGAGATTTTCTGGTTGATCTTAGTCAAAACCAATACAGAGATTTTTTGGCTAATCTAAAAATGAAAAAACAAAAAGTAAATAACAAAAGTACTTATCTTCTTCTTGAAGACGCTGCTTAACGTAGCCCGTAGAACCGCTTCGCTTGATGTAGATGTTCAATGTCCAACAACAATAATTAAGGGTTATAGGTTCTAAATAGATTTTAAATTATCTCAAACCTTATGCTACTTATTTGAATTCCTTAGATCTCAAATGATAGAGTAAAAACTCTCTTTAAAAGAAAATCAAATTCACAATAATGAGATCAAGGAATTAAAAAAACAAATAAGCTATACAAAAGATCTAAAATTACCAGACTATAGCTTGATAGTGACGGAGACTTTTCTCTCAAAGTGGAAGCTTTCTGTGGCTTAATTGAATGGTTTGAAATGAGAAAAGACCTCTATATATAGGCTGAAAAATGGTTCCTTCGACTGGTCTAAGATTCAACCAAATTTCAAATTTTTCGGCGTGATCGGATAAAACTAACCTTCTAGTGGTCGAGTGGCTTGCTCGAATGGTCAAGTGGCCTGCTTGACTAGTCAAGCATAACCCTCAATTGGTCATGGGATTCAAAAATATGTTGTTGGAGTTCGAGTCAAGCTCTCCACGACTGGTAAAGCAAATCTCCACGATTGATTGAGCAGGGTGCACGACTGGTTGAGGATCTACTAGAAAATTTCAAATTTTGAGTTCGAAAGTTGGACTGGTCGAAGCAATACTTGGATTAGCCAAACTAGAGTCTGATCTAGTCGAACTTAGGCTAGGACTAGTCGAATTTTAGCCAATACAAAGTATAAATACCCAAAGATAATATGCATAAGGAAAGACCTAAACCTAGGGTCTCTCAAGGGTCACTTATACTTGAATCATTGGACATTGAACTCAAATCTTCAGTAGCTTCAGATCTTCTGATTGAAGTAGATCAGATCTTCTGATTGTAGTAGATTTACATTAGAAGTTGGATCTTGGATTCCCATTTAGAAGCTTGATCTTGAAGTAGACTTGAATTACTAGCTTAATCTTCATGCCTTGTACTTAAAATCTTCATATGATGATGATCTTGAAGGTGAACTTTCCATCATATAAACAAGTCACACTCTAAATTGTTTTGTCTCACCGAAATTTGACAACAAAGGGTGCTTAAAACATCATAGCACTTATAATCTCCCCCTTTGTCAAATTTGTGACAAAACAAACTTAGAATATTACAATATACAAACTTCACAATCAACCAAACACATAATCATAATAACAAGTCTTTCCCCCTTTTTGTCACAACTTGACAAAGGAAGATAGAAATTTAATTAAAGCACGAAAATGATTATGAGAAATGAAAGAGAGTAGCATCAAAGGAATGTCATAAAGATAGTAATAAAAAAGAGTATCATCCAAAATAATCTCATACAAACCAAGTGAATAGTAAAGTAAAGTTATACAGATCCAACATAGAAAAACTCAAATACTAATTAGAACCTGAGGAATAAGGATGTGGAATGGACGGGTTAATCAGATGAAGTCCCCTCATAATGCGATGAAAATATTTGTGCATATACTTCATCAAAAATTTATGACTTTCAGTCAGATTATCCTGAGACATTTTTAATTCACCCACCTTCTCCTCCAGAGAGCGAAGATGCTCATCAAAGTGAGATGGCTGAAAATCAAGGTCCGCCTCATCATCAGTTTTCAATTCGTCAAAAATATCATCCATAATAGTGTCAGCTGGCAGAGTGTCTTCTTCTTCAACTTCTACGTCCTCCTCATCATGTTGGCCCAGTAAGAACTTTAGGTTCATCTTGTTGATATTGGAGTTATTGAAAGGTAGAACCGATATCGGTGCC
Source organism: Magnolia sinica (assembly GCF_029962835.1). Lineage (NCBI taxonomy): Eukaryota > Viridiplantae > Streptophyta > Magnoliopsida > Magnoliales > Magnoliaceae > Magnolia > Magnolia sinica. Next base: position 14,010,250 of record NC_080588.1, on the reverse strand, counting down.
TCAGCAGGCAGCATGACCACATTACAATGAAGTGCTAATGTAGTCATCAGATAGGCAAAAGGTATGTAACCATGTCAGGATGAAGACGGAATTGAATGATAATATAACAGATCAATGAAGGAAGACAAATGGGTATGCCAGACATGACAGAATGGAGAATGCGGCACATAAATGAGGTCGGCTCAGCCTTGTTCCCAAATCTAGGATACACATTGGTAATAAAAATGCGATGAAGAACCTTGTATTTGGGCAACATCTGATTGGCATGGAAGGCATTACCAGGGCTCCACTCAGCATCAAAATGACATAATTTGCAAGTAAGTTTGTGCCGCTCAGATTCAAACATTCTCTCAGCAAGAGTTGGTACAGGAATACCGTCATCATTAACTATTATATCTAACAAACCTGAAATGAGATGTTTATCAACTTGAAATGTTTCTTCTCTAAAACTGATAGGGAAAGTTAAATCATCAAGGGACACTTCACTAATTGAAGCATACATCCCTTGCGCAATAAAGCGGTATGCCGATCCGCCCCAATTGAGGATGTTTTCCCAGCCTACAGCGTTAAGGAAGGGAAGAAGATGAAAATGAGCCAAATGATCAACATTTACAATACACTCGATAATGATTTCCTTATTGCAGAGATCCCACACATATTCTGAGTCTTCCTCGAGTGGCCGTAGGGTACGCACCCCAAGAGGAGTAGCCCTAGAAGAAGAAGCACGAGTTGCTTTCTTCTTAGAACGAATGTCCATTGAATGCTAAGCAATAGAGAAAAACAAAAAATGAATGATGAGTTTCAAAGAGATCAGATTTTTTATCAAAACCCACAAAAATGGAATGGAAAACCCAAATCAACTTCAAAGTATAGCACAATAAGCATATAATGACCCAAATCTAAAAGGAAAATAAAAATAGAGCACTTACAATGATCCTAGGATTATGGGTCCAACAAGTCGAGAAGAGGGCCGGATGTGGAAGATAAAGAAATGAGGAAAATAAAGAGATTTTCCCTTTTTAAGATATCTACTCGTGCTCCACGACCGGTCGAGTACATGCTTGACCCGTCGTGGCTCGACTGGTCGAGTATGTGCTCGACCGGTCGTGATACACTGAAAAATTAAATTTTATTTAAAATTTTTCAAAAATATTTGCATAAAAAATATAAAAAATTAAAGCATGCAAACATAACATAATCCACTTAATTTGAATTACACATACCAATATCAAGTTTCAATTTGGAAAACCTATTCCTATCAAGCGGTTTAGTTAAAATGTCAGCAAGTTGATTTTCCATTTAAATATATTCTAAAGAAATGCTTTTATCTTCAACCAATTCCCTTATGTAGTGATAACGAATGTCAATATGTTTTGTTCGAGAATATTAGATGGGATTTTTTGAGATATTAATTGCGCTAGAGTTATCGTAATATAATATCATAGTATCCCGCGCAATTCCATAATCATTAAGCATTCTTTTCATCCAAACAAGCTGGGTACAAGCTTACCAGCTGCAATGTATTTAACCTCAGCTGTGGATAATGATATTGAACTCTGTTTCTTACTGTGCCAGGAAACTAAACAATTTTCAACATAGAAACATCCACCACCAGTAGACTTTCTATCATCAATGTTTCCTGCCCAGTCAGCATCTGTATATCTAGCTAATTGAACATTTGTATCATGCGAATACCAAAGGCCTAAACTAGCAGTACTTACAACATATCTAATAATGCGTTTGACAACAATAAGATGTGATTCCTTTAGATCTGATTGATATCTAACATAGATACCTATACTAAATGTAATATCTAATCTACTTGCAGTTAAATATAAGAGACTACCAATCATACTACGAAATAAACGAGCGTCTATACTTTTACCTATTTCATCCTTTGAGAGCTTGAGAGTCGTACTCATAGGAGTATTAAATTTCTTAACTAGACTTAAAGTGTACTTAGTTTGAGAAATGAAGATTCTATCTTCTAGCTATTTCACCTGTAAACTTAGAAAGTAGTTCAATTCTTCCACCATACTTATCTCGAACTTGGATTTCATAAGCTCTGCAAACTCAACGGACAAGTTAGTGCATGTAGAACCATAAATAATATCATCAACATATATCTATACAATTAGTATGTGTTCATTATATTTTTTAACAAATAGGGTTTTATCAACGCTTCCTATAACAAAATGGTGACCGAGTAAAAACTTAGTCAGCTTCTCATACCATGCCCTGAGAGCTTGTTTCAGACCATAAAGTGCCTATTTAAGGCGATAAACATGATTAGAGTGTTTAGGGTCCTTAAAGCCCTTAGATTGTTAAACATAGACCTCTTCATGTATATCATCATTTAAGAAAGAATTTTTAACATCCATTTAATATATATTAAAATTTTTAAAGCAGGCAATGAATATAAATAATCTGATGGAATTAAGATGAGCTACTGGAGTAAAGGTTTCATCATAATCAAATCCTTATATTTGAGTGTACCCTTGTACAACCAGTCTAGCTTTATTTCTGATTATATTTCCCAATTCATCAGATTTGTTTTCAAAAATTCATTTAATTCCAATTTTGTATTTATCAGATGGTCTTAGAACCAAATACCAAACATCATTCCTAACAAACTGATTTAATTCATCTAGCATGGCAACAATCCAATTTTCATCAGTAAGTGCTTCTTTTACATTGGCTAGTTTAACTTGAGAAGTAAAGTAAACGTAGTTGCAAATATTTTTTAATTATTTTCTAATACGCACGCCAGTGAGAGGGTTGCTTAGTACTAGATCAGTAGGATGGTTGTAACGCCCCGGTTTTTAGAACCTGAGTATATGACTCGTTCTCTAAAAACCCGAGTGTTAACCTTTAAAACTCAGTGTAAATTTTAACCGCTTTGTCATTAATCAGAGTTAGCAGCAAACGTAGCCAGAATAAACCATGTATTGTATAAAAGCATTCTAACCATAATAAAAATCCAAATGTAGCACCCACACAAGACTTATACAATTCTCAAATAGCAAAGTTCATTAATTAAAAATAAAAATCTATCATCTAACGGTTGAGCTCAATATAGGCCGCAGGGACCCCGTCTAGCTCCTTAGCTACTCGATCTGCTCTAGCAATGCAGTGAATAGCATCGGCTCACTCTACCCTGCATCAACTGATATGGTTTGATAGCGTTAATGGCTATCGCAGTGAGGAGTACCCTCTAAGATTACACACTCATCATTCATAATCCAACATAAATCACAATATATGAGAAGAGACATATTAAACAATGCAATTTAAAATCATGATCATATATTCAGAAATAAGCTAGTCAACATAATCTCAACATTAAGGAAATGTAATAGAAATCACAATGTAAGGGGGACGTGTCCAAATAGTCAAATAATCAATCTTACAAGCTCCATAAAATAACTAAAAAATCAAGCTTCAAATCTTTACTTCACTCGAAAATCATATCATACGTGAACACCGCAAGATGGCTAGAAAATCAATAAATGAACTTCCGCTCCACCCGAAAATCACAATACTACTGAACACCGCAAGATGAAGAGAGAACAACATACAAACATCTACTTCACCTGGAAATCATATCATACATGAACACCGCAAGATGACTAGGAAATCGCTAAGCGAATACCCGCTCCACCCGGATATCACAATACGATTAAACACCGCAAGACGGCTAAAAAACAACAAGATATACGAATATAATTAACAAGCCACAAAAGGGCACCAATAGTCCATTAAAGCCATGGGGGCAAATATACAATCCAAGACGTGTGGGCAAATATACAATCCAAGACGTGTAAGGCAAATATGCGATCCAAGCCGTGTAAGGAAAATATGGACCGTAAGATAGTGAGTTCATGACAAGTTTCATTTATTACATCACTTAATCGTAGACGACAAACATATAGTTAATTAACAATGTACAACTAAAGATAACATGTTATCATCAATCATTTATGCTTGCTATAATTAATTAGATGTGTTCATTATCTAACACAAGAATCAGGTGCGTAATGAATTAGCATATTCACATAATGAGGTAAATAACTTAATGAGAGAAATCATATCATTATCTATGTTCAGATTGATGAAATTAAGTGGGAAGCTCAAAGTTTGAGTCCTCATCTTGATCAACTTAAGATAACATCAACTTAAACCCCTTCAATATGCACAAACTCAACTCAGCACCCACACCAAACCACCTTGGACTTAAGTCGACTCAAGCAAGGGGGATCTATGCATATGAGATTTGAACTGTTACCAATTAAATAGAAATTTAGGGACAATAACATAGTTAGACACAATTTGGCATGAAATTTAAATGAAGTTGGCTCACCTAGCTGAGCTTGACCCGATTTAACTTGATTCGGCCCCTAACGATCCTAACTACGACGATCTTGATGAAGCTTGTCGAGTTGACTCCGTAGCGACCTAGGCAACACTTTCACTCTCTCTTTCTCCCTTATCCCTCTTTTATCCCTCTTTTATAACTCTTCTTTCTTACTCAACCAACAACTGACCAACTCAACTCGAACCAGGTCAACTTAGCTCCACACAAATATATCTACCAAGTCTGCTCGACAGCTCAACTGAGTTGACTCAGCAGGAGCACAACCACCCAAACCATTCTCTCTCTATCTTCTCCATTTTTCCTTCTTCTTTCTCTTACTCTCTCTCCCTTCTGATTGGAATTCCAGCTAGGCCTGGACCAGGCCCAAGCCCAACTTGGCTCAACTAGGCTCAGTTCTAGCCGAGTTGACTCGGCAGCCACCAAACCCAACTCCCTCTCTTTCTCTTATTTTTCTTCTCTCTTCCTCTCCTTCTCTCATCTTCCTTACTCCATCTCTCTTTCTTACTAGAACCCCACCTGGACCGGACCTAACTCGACCCGAACTCGGCCACCACAACCTGGTAGCGAGTTGACTCGACCCCCAACTCGCTCTCTCTCTCTCTCTCTCTCTCTCTCTCTCGTTCTCTCTCTCTCTCTCGCTTGCTCACTCTCGCTCTCTCTCTCTCTCTCTCTCTCTCTCTCGCTCGCTCGCTCGCTCTCGCGCTCTCTCTCTCTCTCTTATTTTCTACTGCTGGACCAAACCGCACCCAACTTGTTCCAGCAACGTCCTGGTGTTGCAGTGAACAGAAATGAGGAGGACAACGTCCTCACCTTTTCTCCCATGTCTTCTTTATCTCTTTCTTCCTCGTTTCCCTCCTGCTGCAATGACCAGCAGGGATTGAGCTCGAGGCAAGGTTCGAACTCGGCAGCAACTTCGCTGAGCCATCTTGGTGTGGCAGCAACAATAAGGAGGATAACGTCCTCCTCTTTCTCGTTTCTCTCTTCTTTCTTTCTCCTTTTTTCTCTTTTTCTTTTCCTCTCTTATTTTTCATACTCTCTTTCTCCCTACCATCTTCTTCTTCTTTTTCCTCTACTGCTTCTAGCACTGATTGAGCTTGACACATGGCTCGAACTCGGTAGCTTGGTGCGACATTGGCAGCAACAGCCGCACTTCTCTCTCTCTCATTTCTCTTTTTTTTCTTTAGGGTTCTAAGGTGTCTTTCCCGAAAAGGAAGCAAGCTTTTATAGCTCTCACAACACCTAAAATCGTTGGATGCTAATCCATTAATTAACGGTGGTGTGGTGAGTAAATCCTCACGATTGAAGTTCGACAGTCTAAAACTGCTTGCATGGTCATAGATGACTGACGTGGATGAGATCTCACGGCTATGAGCCACCTAACGAATGATCAAGATCAATAAATGCGGCCCATCTTACGCTGATGGGTTTCTTGAGCTAATTAGAGAAGATAATCTAGCCATTAATGGCAGATTATCAGTGGGTGGTTAGTCGCATGATCCACAACACGTGAATGGTGTGGATGGATCCCATGATCACTGTGGGGCCCATAAAAGGGATGGTGATCAATGTGTTTGCTTGGTAGACTTAGGTTTTAAGTTGCGGTGGTGGAAAGAAAAGCTCATATGATAGCTATGAAGACTTAAAGATGAGCTGGAACGGAGGGCTAGGATCCTCTCAGTGGAGGGCCGAGATTACCCAGCCAGAGCACGCAGATTGCTAATGTGGAAAGAAGTTTCCATTTTCAAAAAAATGGCATCACGAACAGCCTTCTTACGTTGGCATTTATAAGTACATGAGTGCAATTCGTGGGGTGAAACTGGGTAGGGATTTGTCTTCTTTAGGTCCTCTACAAGATGGACGGTTTGGATCATCAATAGGGCCCTTGATGGTGTCCGTTTGAGTTGGCTTGGGCGGGAAGAAAATAAAGGAAGAAGAATCCTTTCTTCTTTCGGCTACTGGCGGGTCAAACCCGCTTGACTGTGGTTGGTGGTTCGGTGCACCGCAGGTGCATGCCCACTGTCTGCACTCACGCAGTAGCTGTGGGGCCCACAGTGATATTTAAATGGATCTAGGTTGTTTATCCATTTTGTCATCTCATTTTGGAACCTGATCTAAAGAATGAGGCAGATCCATGACCTAGGTGGACCATATCAACTGAAATATGGCCATTAGGTGTCAATTATCATTGATTCGATGGCGATCCGAGGTCCACTTTCATAATCAGCATCTTTCATCTAACTAGTGAGCTAATCAGGGCCACCATCTAATATAAATTTATAAAGATGGCCCACCACGGTGTTTGTTCTTGGGTTTAAAATTGTGATTTCTGCCTACCCGATGGTTGGATTATTTCCAAATTCAATCCCCAAGCTTCCTAGTCCATTCTGGAGGGAATTCGGTGATAGTTACCAAGTTGGATGGATTCAGTGGTGGATTGGTCCATCTTGAAAGACGATGGTTAGATTTAAAGGCTAATTCTTATAGTCTAGTCATGTATCATCCACGCCCATTTCTAAGGCTGATGATGGATGGATTTTTACTAATATAACAGTCAGATCATCTCTAGATTTGATATTAAAGTTCCACATGGATTCCTAGTTAATTCTATAGGGAACTTAATGGTGGTTTAAGGGTTGATTAGTTAGCTTGTACATTTTAAGTGTGATTCATCCTCTAAGTTATTAAGGATGCAACGAATGGTGGATGGTGTGACTTAAGATATCAGATTTGTGGCACGTGTAGTTTTAGAATGGCGTGATGACTCATCTTAAGAATTTAACAGATAGATAGGTTGGTCTATGAATGAAGATCACCATTAACGGTTGGATTTAGGCCAGAGTGTGTGAATGTTCACATAATCGAGATTGCATTTATGCTAAGTCAAGTTCTCATGGTAACACTTGAGTATAGAAAAGTATGGGGTGTTACAATGGTCTTTGACTGATCTTATTCAGTATTGACTAGACTAGATGAGGAGTCAAGTTTTTTGAATTATATTAACTTCATCATCTTCAGAACTAGTTGAGAGTGTGTTTAGGTGATCATCAATTACCACATTTATAGATTCCTGAATTGCACATGTTCTCTTGTTAAGAACACGATATGCTCTACTATTCAGAGCATAACCTAAGAACATCTCTTCATCACTTTTGGCTTCAAACTTCCCTAAATTTTCATGGTCACGTAAGATGAAGCACTTACTTCTAAAAGTTTGAAAGTATTTAACAGAAGGTTTCTTATTAAACCATAATTTATAAGATGTTTTATCTTTAGATTTTCTAATGTACACGCGGTTTATAATATAACACGCAGTGTTTACAGCTTCAGCCCACAAATTCTAGGGTAACTTCATACTATTTAGCATAACATTGGCCATCTCTTGTAGCACTCTATTTTTTTCTTTCAACAACCCCATTTTGTTAAGTTGTTTTAGGAGCTGAAAACTCATGCGATATGCCATGATCGTTACAAAACTTCTCAAAATTGTTACTTTCGAATTTCGTCCCATGATCACTTCTGATCTTGATAACATTCATTTATTTTTCCGTCTGAACTCATTTTAGAATCTTTTTAACTTCATCGAGAGTCTTAGATTTTTCTCTTATGAATGCTACCCAACTAAATCTGGTAAAGTCAACAACAATCACTAGAAAATACTTCTTACCACCTTTACTCTCTGTTCTGGTTGGTCTAACAAGATCCATATGGAGAAGTTCAAGGGGTTTGGATGTGGCAGAGGAGTTTACTTTCTTGTGACTACTCCTTGTTTGTTGCCAATTTAGCATGCGCCACATATTTTATTCAATTTCTTTAGTTTGGGTAGACCTCTAATAAGATCAATTTTGCTCAATCTATAGAGATTTCTATAGTTAACATGTCTGAGGCGTTTGTGCCATAATTCAGTTTCATCAGTTTGGACCATGTAACATGAGAATGTAGATGAGCAAGACTCATTAATGATATAGCAATTTTCAGATGTTTTGCGACCATTTAATATCACACAATATTTCTCGTTTGAATCTCGCATCCTTGATTAGTAAATTTAACAATATGTTTGTTATTGTAGATTTGAGATATAATTAAAAGATTATGCTTATGACCTTCAACATATAAGACATTTTCAAAAGGAGAAAGGTTAGAAATTTGTATGGTACCTTGGCCAATAATCTTGCAATTGTTTCCATCACCAAAAGTGACTGAGACATCAGTCATATCTTTGTAGTTGGTGAACATATCTTTGTTACCTGTCATGTGTCTTAAACAACCACTGTCTAGGTACCACTTTGAATGGCTAGAAGACTTGAAGGTAGTGTGGGCAACAAGACAAGTAACTTTTGGAACCCATTTCATTGTTGTTCTGGGTTTTGGAGTACTATTGGTTTTCCTTGCCTTAGTAGAATTAAAATTTCTCTATTTATCAACTCTGATATTAAAGTTAGATTTAAGAAGCTCTTTGAGTAAGTCCACTATCTTTTCAGCTAATGGGTTATGTGACACCACTGTCCCTGCTCCAATGTGGGCGGGGCTGGGTGCCTGCACGAGCTACCGCACTGGGCGAGCTACTGCTGCAGGTGACTGTGGACAGAAATCTGTCCCACATTGCTTGGACAGTCGTTCGAAGTCCTGACTATATGTGGAGGCTCTCCCTTAACTGTTGTGATGCGTTTTAAACCATGTGGGGGAGACCCCAAAGAGGACAATATCACAACGGTGGGGCGGGTCATCTCATTTGGTATCAGAGCCAAGGACGACTCTGTTCTAACCATAGGAGATTATGACGCTCCAGTCCCTACTCCGGAGCTAGGTGCCTAGGTGAGCTACTATTGCAAGTAAATGTGGACAGAACTTTGTCCCACATCACTTGGACGGTCGTTTGAAGTCCTGGTTATATGTGGAGGCTCTCCCTTAACTGTTGTGATGCGTTTTAAAGCCGTGTGGGGGAGACCCCAAATGGGACAATATCAAAATGGTGGGGCGGGTCGTCTCAGGTTATAACTTTGTTTTCAAAAGCTGAAGTTATTTGGATTGACTTTATATGCTTGAAAAGGTTTTAAATTTTTAAAGTTGTTTTGGTTATTATTTTTCAAGCTCTTTCCTCTTGAGTTTGAGGAATCTCCTTTAATAAATGTAGGAGATATGTTCTTATATTTCAGAGGTGTGTCTTTGATATATCCTAGACCCGTTTTATCACCACATTTTCTAGATGCGGTTAATAAATTTTCAAGTTTAGGGTCTCCATGGGCATACCTCCAAGTATCCTTAGAACTCAATAGAGAAGAAACTTCAAGCTTTAGTTTCTCATTTTCTGTTATGAGTTTTTCAAGTTTAGAAGTTTTGAAACTTAAATCAAATTTAGCCTTTTCATAACAATCAGAAAGATGAGATTTTTTTCAAAACAGAATTTTCAAGTTCTTCTTTTAATTTAAGGAATTTTTCTTTTTGAGGCTTTAATTTGACAGCAATCTTTCAACTTTCCCTGTATAGGGCATTATAGGCATCCTGAAGATCTTCTTCATTTTCATTTTCAAAGTCACTCTTGAGATTATCATAATCAGATGAATTGCAACTATTTGAGGAGGTGACTCTGGCTATAGTCATTAGAGCCTTTACTTCATTAGAGCCTTTACTTCTTTTGAAGTTTCTTGTTCTAATTCATCCGACTCAGAAGAAACTTCAGAGCTGGATGATTCATCCCAAGTGGGTAGCATGCCTTTTCTTTTTGGCGTGTCCCTTTCTGGACACTTATTTGCCAAATGCCCATATTCATGACAGTTGAAACACTGACTGTTTTTTAGAGATTTCTAATTTTTAGATTTTCCCTTACTCTTCTCAGACGGTTTTTGAAAATATACTTTTTTCTTACTTTTAAAAATCCTATAAAACTTTTTAGTAAGTAAAGTCATATCATCCTCTGAGTTTTCAAAATCAAAATTAACATCATTATCTTTTGAAATAGATTTGGATGATTTAAGAGCTATGAACTTACCTTTGGGAGCTTTAAAATTTAACTCATAGGTTTGAAGTGAACCAACTAACTCCTCAACCTTTATTTGATCTGTGTCTCTTAGTTCCTGAATGGCAGTAACTTTGGAATTAAACCTCTCAGGAATTGACCACAGTATTTTAGCATAGACTTTACTTTCTGGGATCCCATCTCGTAGACCCCACATAGAATTGACTATGTTGTTTAGTTCCGTATAGAAGTACTCCATGAAAGACTCATTTTCTTCTATACGAATTTCCTCAAACTTACTAGTGAGGATATAAAATTTAGACTTTTTAACAATTGTTGTTCCTTTGTATGTCATTTCAAGAATGTCTCAGGCTTGTTTAGCTGTATCACATAAAATGATTCTTTTGAATTCATTAGGTGATAGAGCACGTGTAATTGCATTTAAAGCCTTAGTATTAGCACTGCTTTCACTTTTCTAAGGTATGGTCCATAAATAAAAAGACATTTCTTTAACGGACTTGGTTCCATCACTGTGTAGAACTTCAGACATTGGTGGTTTGCATTTGGTTATCGTGACTTACCACACGCTTTCATCAATGGATTTCAAGAAAATCCTCATTTTGGCTTTCTAATGAACATAGTTTGAGCCATTAAATGGTGGAGGCCTAGTAATAGACAAGCTATCGAAATTTGATATAATGAAAGCTCTAGATCGATAAGCTCAAGGAAATTAATCCAAGTAAATGAGCAACTTAGCTTTGATACCACTTAAAAAGGGTGAGTTCTCAGTCCTATAGGGGGGTGAATAAGACTATGTCAAAATAAAACTTGCTAAACAGAAATATTAAATATAACTAAATCAATCACAGATATCAATCATAATAGTATTGAGAAATTGATTCAAACATTGTTTGAAAGACAACCTTATACAAAAAACAAATGTTTATAGTAGGACAACCTGATTTCTTGAACGCAGTAAGGATCAAGATCACCAACTAAAACAAGAGGCAAATAATGTAAGTTATCTATTACAAGTATTCACCACATGTATATGAAAGAGAAGATTACAAACATTCAACACACATCCATCATATATATTATCATCCACCTCGAACACAAGAGTTATAGTGGTTCAGCGTGTACACCAATTGTTCTTAAACAGCCACACCTACTCCACTCCCAATAATCACAACCCATGTGATATTGGCGTTCACTATAAAATAAGGTTTTCTCAGGTTCACCTTAAAACCTATACAGTTGTGTTTTCAATTAGGCTATCACAATCAAACCCCATGCTGAGATTTTTGGTTGATCTCAGTTAAACCAATACAAAAATTTGTCTAGCTAATCTCCAAAAAAAGCAAAAAGTAAATAACAAAAGTACTTATCCTCTTCCTGAAGACGCTGCTTCATGTAGTGCGTAGAACTGCTTCACTTGATGTAGATGTTCAATGTCCAACAACAATAATTAAGGGTTCTAGGTTCTAAATAGATTTTAAATTATCTCAAACATTGGGCTACTTATTTGAATTCCTTAGATCTCAAAGTTTAGAGTAAAAACTCCCTTTAAAAGAAAATCAAATTCACAATACTGAGATCAAGGAATTATAAAAATAAATAAGCTATACAAAAGATCTAAAATTACTTGCCTATAGCTTGATAATGACGGAGACTTTTCTCTCAAAGTGAAAGCTTTCTGTGGCTTAATTGAATGATTTAAAATGAGAAAAGACCTCTATATATAGGCTGAAAAATAGTTCCTTCAATTGGTCTAAGGTCTCCTTCGACTGGTTTAAGATTCAACCAAATTTCAAAATTTTCAGCGTGATCGGATAAAACTAACCTTTGACTGGTCGAGTGGCTTTGTCGACTAGTCGTGTCACATCCCAGACTCAGAAATCAGGCTCAAAAAATTCTCGACGCCGAATCCGGCAACAACAGCCTCCGTAGTGCCCCATTCTCGGCCCTTGGTGCCCATTCACCAGGCTCCGATCATGGGATCCTACAAGGAGGATTTCTATAACATAAGTCTGATTCATAATAAGCATACCTAAGATCATAATATCATAACTATAGATAATAACTAAAGGAACATAATTACAAAATCCACTAAGAATTTAGAACTTTTACAAGTACAAGGCTCAAAGAGAAATACAAAGTCTATATAAAGGAAACTCCGAATGGGTCAATGACACACTCTAGCTCCTGCTCCGCTATCTGGCCTAGAATCACCTACACGCATCAATCGTGCATAAGCTTTTAGAAAGCTTAAAGGGCGGTATAAGTATGTGCAGGACAGGTTGTCACACCCCGAACTCGGAAACTGGGCTCACAAAATTTTCGATCGCCGAATCCGGCACCGACAGCCTCCATAGTACCCCATTCTCGGCTCTCGGCACCCATACACCAGGTTCTGATCCTGAGATCCCACAAGGAGGATTTCAAACATGATTTTAATTCAGTATAAGTATAACCATAAGCATAACCCACGAACAATAACTACAAGAACACCATCATAAAATTCACTATGATAAAAAACTTTGAGTACAATGCGTATGAAAGGAAATACAAGATAATGATAATAACAGAAACTCCAAAAGCTCGACTGCACACTCCAACTACGGCGAGGCTATGGCTGCGTCCTGGCATCACCTGCATGCATCAATCGTGCATAAGCTTATAGAAAGCTTAGAGGGTGGTGTAAGTGTGTGCGTAGTATGAACGTGCTCAGAATACAATGTCAGAGTAATGCGGAATCATGCTGATGAGTACATGGATGCAATCAGCCATACCAAGACTATGCGGTGCAAGATATGAATGTTATCGGCCATATCAAGACTATGCGATACGAGATGCAACTCAAGCATGCCAACCCTCATCCAAATCCACATACAGCTCATCAAATATCAGTACAGTTCTCATTCTGAATAATCACCGGGGTCTAGTACACTCTACGCCAGCTTGCCGCCCCTATCCGAACGCACAACTAGGAGAGTGGAAGAGACCTCGCTATCCGCCTACCAATATCGAGCCCTGCTCGTCGATAACTGACCCATTCCTTAAGCTGGTCAAACTCAACCTAGAAATTGCCCACTTACTCAGGCAGGTAAGGTCACACCCCTTTTCAACCGACCACAACACAGTGGGAGACGTGGCCTAATGGTATACGGCCCTCGTGCGCTCATATATCCACTTGGTCTTGACGTTGGAGTCATCCTCTGGTACCATCGGGTTTAAGGATTTTGACCTAGGGACATCTTTGACGCTCCGATGCTAGAAACAGTATTTTCGATATCCAATCCAGCCATCCATGATGTGTCTGTGGAGGCTATGGCCCTGATGTCGCTAGGGCATACAATAATCACAATCACACAAATGCAAGTACATGAATCACTCTACCAGACATGCAACAATCCTACGCGTACCACGCACTCATGAAGGACAACTCTGCCAATCAAGGAGCCCATAAACGATCTACCCGAAGGCATATGCTATGATTAGTCACTCCTCATATCAAGCATACATATGATGCGTATGAACATGAAGCATGGATCTATACTAATCATGTTATATGGTGATGGACTCTATTCATAATGAAGATGGGCCTAGTCGACGTACATACTACAAGTATGGGCCTATCAATGGGCCCCAGGGAGAGTGACAATGTGGACATTTAACTAACATCATCCTTACAATGTGGACATCAAACCATCATTGCTCCCAAGGTACGACCGCCAAAACATCATTACATGCATCATGGTGGAATCTCACATCGCAATGGGCCTTATGTACATCCCGTTAGGCCTCGACCCAAGGGCTCCAAATACATCAAATGGGCCGTGTCACATGGGCCTCATATATATCCATGTGGGCCTCAACATCGGGCCTAGCCAAATGGGCCAAAATAATGGGTCGAATCAACTAGGCTAAGTCGAATGGGCCGAGTTGAATGGACTTAGTCGGATGAGCCGAGTTCAAATAGGTTGAACCCATCTCATCTATGTTTAGGAATCAATATATAAAATGAATCATATCAAAAGATCAATTGGACCATACAATCACTAACAGTGGAGATAATGATTTTCCATGGTAAAATTCCAGTGGGCCCCATCATATGGTTCATTCCCCATCCAGCCTATTCATAAAGTCACAAAGACCTGGATTTAGAGGGAAAAACAAATATCATAATGGTCCAAACTTGGTGGCTCAAGGGTTTAATGGTGGACGTTTAAACCTACTATTTTTTGTAATGCGGTCCACCTAATCCTAGATCTATCTTATTTTTAGTCTCAAGCCTTAAAATTATCTTTCAAAATGGTTGGATGGTTGGGATGCAACACATGCATCGTGGTGGGTCCCATAGGGATGGACAACATAGGTAAGGCACATACTTCCTGGTGGGGGCCACACCAATGGAAGGTATAGAACACATACATCAGTGGGTCTTACGTGGGGCCCACCATAATGTTTATTTTCCACCCAATCTGTTGATAAGGTCACACAGACCAGTATGAAGAGGAAAAACAAATTTCATAATGATCCAAAACTCCTGGACTCTAAGGAGTTTCAATGGTAGACATTAAATCCTCACTGTTTCCTAGTAACATGGGCCACCTGAGTTTGTATACGGCTGATTTTGGGGGTGGCCCACTACCTTAAGGGGCCCACCCAAATGCACAATGTTGATGACGACACACATCACGGTGGGGCCCATGGTTGGGACTAACGGCCCCTGGCCCGTGCACGTCCAGCGCAGCAGGACGGGCTACGGGTCCTCTGGACGGTCAGAGGCAGCAGCGCCTGCTGCTGCTCTCCCTCTATTTTTTTAAAAAAATAAAATTTTTGAGGTTTTTCCTGAGTGGGGCCCGCATCAAGCAAATCCACTCCAGCCATTGCATTCCATGGCTCAAAACAAACCAAACGAGCCCAATATGCGGTATGTTTTAGCGTATAGACATATCAGAGTGGATTTCAACGGTAAAGCCACTATTTTCTATGCTGTGGCCCGCCAGATAGTCAGATTTGCTTCATTTTTTGGCTCAACGCCTTAAATGAAATGGGGATTGGAATGGACGTGTGCATTAAACTCATACATCAAGGTGGGGCTTGCATAAGTGGCCCACCCAAATACCTTATATAAATATATATTATTATGTTATGTTGATGGAAGTACACCCCATTGTCCGTTCACACTCACAGAACACGTCCAACGTCCCTGGATGCTGGACGAATGGCGTGAATACATAAATCAAGGTGGGTCCCATGTAGACGTGGCCCACTTGATTTAGATCAATCTGATACTAGTGTTTTTTTTCCATCCAAGCCCCCTAATGGGCTGGACAGTGTAGATCCAACACATTCATCAAGTGGGTCCCATGAAGATGGATGGTGTGGATAGGTCACATACTTCATAGTGGGCGGTTTATCCGAGTGGGCCATACGGCCACATCATCATAAAGAAACAAGGAAATAGAGAGAAAGAGAGAGAGAGAGAGAGAGAGAAAGACGAGAGAGATGGCGATGGAGGGGCCCTGCCACTATGGGCCCCTCACGATTACAACACATACATCATAATGGGTCTCACCTATAAGTGGGCCCTTAAATGCAAATTGACGGTAGATCACCCACCTATTAGCCTCCTTCTTGCTCCCTTAGGCTTGTATGCTCCTTGCCTTCGATTTTGATGGAGGTAGATGATGAATGAATGGTTGAGATGTGAGATGAGAGGGTGGGAAAGTGGGCCACACTTGTTATTTTTGGAAGAGAGCTTGGGGAGGCTTGGACGTGGGATATTTGTTGCTTGGGAGTGAAGAGAGGGAATGAGAGAGAAAATGATGGGTAAAAAGGGATAGGATGATGTGTGATGGGTGATGGGTGGAGTGATGGGGTTGTAAGAAAGGGATGGGTGACGAGAGAGAGAGAGTTGACTTTGGGAATGGGAAGGGATGGGTTGTTGTACTTGGGGTATGGAGTATGCTTAACTTGTACTTAACATTAATTGATTGATTGATTGATGGGACACGTTGTAGAGATTTTCTTGAAATTCACAATCCGCGACGTTTTTTCAAAATGAACGCGGGCCTACATCTTCTGGTACGGGTATCGGTTTGATGCGCAAGTCGCGGCGTTGGAACCGCGGTGATGGCATGGTTGCTAGGGTACAAGTTTTGGGTCGAGCCGACTTTGGTATGCAGAACTTAGCTTAGGATTGCGTGCAAACATCGAATATGGGTCGAGGGTTGCCGAAGTTCGACTGGAAGGACCGCGAAAGCCTACGGAACGGTACAGTCTACGATACGGGCCTTACAACTCCCCCCTTCAAAAAAAATTTTGTCCTTGAAATTTACACAATCATTGTAAGTAAACATAACTCATAATAGAAGAGGAAATAAAGCACCATCGTATAAAATTGGAGACAGCATATAAAATACAACATATAATCAATCGTCAAAGAGATGGGGATAGCGCTCTCGAATCTCAGCCTCACACTCCCAAGACGCCTCATCAATAGAATAGTGACCCCACTGAACCTTCATCAAGGGAATGACCTTGCGTCGGAGGACCGGTTCCTTTCGATCAAGGATGCAGACTGGCTGTTCAATGTAAGAAGCGTCCTCACGAACCTCCAACGGTTGCCAATCAATAATGGAAACAATGTCTAACCTACACTTCCTCGGCATAGAGATATGAAAAATGTTGTGGATGCCAGACAACTGAGATAGCAAGGCAAGCCGATAGGCCACAACACCAACGCACCCAGTGATCTCAAAAGGTCTTATGAATCTCGGGGCAAGCTTGCCCTTTGTTCCAAATCAAACTATGCCCTTCATTGGCAAGACCTTGAGATACACTCTGTCCCCTATTGCAAACTCCAAGGGACGACGCCGACGGTCAGCAAAACTCTTCTGCCGGCTCTGAGCTGTGCGCATCCTCTACCTGATGATATCGATAGCCTCTGACGTTTGCTGCATAAGCTTGGGACCTAGGAGACGCCGCTCTCCGACCTCAGTCCAACAACTTGGATATCTATATGGTCTGCCATATAATGCCTCAAAAGGAGTCATGCCAATAGTCGCCTGATAGCTGCTATTGTATGCGACTTTAGCTAATCGCAGATGCTCATCCCAGTTACCCTCGAAGTCAATCACGCAGGCCTGAAGCATGTCCTCAAGGATCTGATTGACCCTCTCGGTCTGGCCATCGGTCTGCAGATGGTCAGTGGTGCTGAGCTGCAAAACAGACCCCATCGCTCTCTGAAAGCTCCTCCAAAACTGAAACGTGAACCTCGGGTCTCAGTCAGAAACGACGAGACTGGAACGCCATGCAGTCTCACAATCTCCTCAATGAATAACCTCGCAAGCTGGTCCGAAGGCCAAGTCGCACGAATCGCAAGAAAATGTGTCGACTTTGTCAGACGATCAACGACGACCCAAATGGCGTCTTGACTGCGCTGAGTCCTCGACAAGCCCATGATAAAATCTGTAGATACGTGTTCTCACTTCCACGTTGGGATGCTTGATGGCTGCAATGGACTAGGGGGTCTCTGATGATCGGCCTTAACACGCTGGCATATGTCACACACGGCTATAAAACTAGCGGTCTAACGCTTTATCTCCGCCCATAAATACTGTCTCCTCATATCACGATACATCTTTGTCGAGCTAGGGTGGATAGAAAATCACGATCGATATGCCTCGATCATAAGATCTTTGCCCAACTCAGGAATATCCAGGACACATAATCAGCCTCTGAAGTGAAGTCCACCATCAGAACTAATCCGTCAATTTGTCTAACTCTCAGATGCAACCTCTGCTCGGTAATCTTGTAACGACTTGTCTGTCTGCTGAGCCTCGATCACCCTTGCGACAAGAGAGGTTGAATCGACAGGCTCGATAGTTGAACGATAGAAGACTACAGACCAAAATCGAAGTCATACTCTGCTATATCCTCGAGCATCCTCCACTCGTGAATCATCATGTGTGCCACCAGGCCTCGCAGCTGATGGCTGAGGGCATCCGCCACCACATTCGCCTTGCATGGGTGGTACTGACGATCAAAATCATAGTCCTTCAGAAGCTTCATTCAGCTTCTCTACATCATGTTCAGCTCAGACTGAGAGAATAGATACTCCAAGCTCTTGTGGTCAAAGAAGAGCTCGAACCTGACCCCATAGAGATAATGATTAGGGTAGTTCAGCTCATGGACCTGACACCTTCAGTGCGAAGACGACTGCTGCCAGCTCCAAATCATGCGTGGGGTAGTTCAGCTTATAGACCTTGAGCTAGCGAGGCGCGTAAGCCACTGGTCTCCCATGCTGCATCAGGACAACACCCAAGCCAATACGCGAGGCATCAGTAAATATGACAAATCCATCACTCCCAGATGGAAGAGTGGGGACAGGAACAGACATCAGACGGTCCTTCAGCTTCATGATTTCCTGCACACATGTGTCAATCCAAACAAGATCCGCACCCTTCCAAGTCAACCTAGTCAACAGGGCTGCAATACGGGAGAAGCCCTCAATGAAACGCTGATAGTATCCCGCTAAACAAAGAGAACTGCAGATCTCGGACGCAGTCATGGGCTGGCCCCACTGACGCATTGCCTCAACCTTCAAGAGGTCCACTGCGACACCCTCCCTTGTCACTACTAACCAAGGAACCTCACCTCCTCTTGCCAAAACTCGCACTTCTCCAGCTTCGCATACAGCTGGTGGGCACGAAGGGTCTACAACGCGATCTCTAGATCCTGCATTTGGTCCTCATGGGTCCTCGAATATATTAGAATGTCATCGATGAAGACCACAACAAACTGATCGAGATATAGATGGAAGACCTGGTTCATCAATTGCATCAAGATCGCGGGTGCATTGGTTAGTTCGAAGGACATGACCTGAAACTCAAAATGATCATAACGCGTCTTGAAAGCCATTTTCGGAATGTCCACCTCTCGAACCCGAATCTGATGATAACCGAAATGCTAGTCAATCTTTGAAAAGAACTGTGCACCCTGCAGCTGATCAAACAAATCATCTATCCTCGGGAGCAGGTACTTGTTCTTGATCGTGACACGGTTGAGCTCACGGTAATCCACATAGAGCCTCAGCGAGTCATCCTTCTTCTTGACGAAGAGTACCGGTGCTCCCCATGGAGAACTACTCGGATGCATGAATCCCAACTCACACAACTCGTCCAACTGTCGTTGCAGCTCATTCAACTCCATCAGTGCCATATGGTACGCGACCTTCTAGATGGAGTGGTCTGGGTACAAGATCGATATGGAACTCAATATAACGGTGCAGTGACAATTCTAGAATATCTTGGAACACGTTGGGGAGGTCACAGACAATCGGCAACCGATCAATACAAGTAGCAATAGGCTCCTCAATGGCGTATGACATCAAACAGGACAACGGCCCTCCTCAGGGCTTGGCAACGAACTGAAACTACCGCAAGCCTAATATGTAGAATGTGACTATTCTCACGGAGTAGTCCAAGATGGCATGGTACTCGGCAAGCCAATCCATGCCCAAGATAACATTAAAATCTGACATCGGCAGCACGTATAAGTCAGCGGGCAAGAAAATCTCTCTAAGTAACACGGGGCAAGACGAACAGATGCGACCTAATACTATGCGTCGATATAGTCAATCTCTCACTAGCAAACTCGGTTGATAATCCAGTCAATCCAAAAAAATCCTTAGACATGAATGAGTGTATGAAGCACCAGAATTAAATAGTACTCGGGCGATGCATGCAAAGACTGGAAGTATATCCTCAATGACTCCTCCAGAAGACTACAGGTCCTGCTGAGCCGCGTAGAACCTAACCTGAGCTAGATGGGGAGGTGCCTGTCCCCTCGGAGGATGCTTCTGTTGGTGTTGTCGCTATGCGACCGAAACTACTACCTTTGCTACTGTGGCCTCGAAGGCTGGTGCTGATGCTGCTGCTGAGGAGGCCTTGGTGGTGGGATCTGCTGTTGCTGCTATTGTGGAGGCTGCTGCGGTGCTCTCAGCTGCTTCTGATGAGGTTGGGGACACTCCCACCTACGGTATCCTATCCCACTGCATCCATAGCAGGTATCGGAAAGCTGTCTCTGAGGTGGTTCCGTTGGGGGTGCCGATGGTGCTACTGGTGCTCTGGCGGATGAGTGGTTCCTATACCTCTGCGGTCGTCGATGCTGTTGGGAGCTACTAGAGGGGGCCCGCCTCTTCCGACCTCTCATCTGATCTCAATTACTCTGTGTGTTGGCCCATTCAGTCTCATAAATCTGAGCCCTCTATAATATCGCCTGAAAGGTCAGGAGCTCATGCCTAATAACACGGCCTCGAAGACCGTAATGCAAGTCGTTCTCGAAACAACGGGCCTTCTGCCCCTCGTCATCAACCAAATACGGCGCGAACCTTGATAATGCCACTAAACAGGCCGCATACTACGCCACAGACATGTCCCCCTACACCAGAGTCTCGAACTCTAATGCTCACTAACGATGAATGTGGTCAGGGAAGTACTGCTGCTCAAATCAATCAATAAAGTCCTCCCATCTTCAGACATAATCAGGCCCTGCAACATGGGTAACGGAGGTCCACTAGTGCTCGGCCTTACCCTAGAGAAAAAATATTGCTAACCGGACTCGCTACTGGGTCATACATGCCCTCCATATCGGAGCGCCATCTCTCCACTGCAATTGGATCTGGCTCACCCTGGAAATGTGGAGGGTCGAGCTGTTTGAAATCTTGAAGAAGGGTACTCGAGCGCTCTTGCTCTGCCTAGGCTGGCGAAACAACTGGGTGTCTGCCCTGTCCCTGAAGCGAAGTTGTCATAGCTTACAACATCTATTGTAACCGAGAGGCACTCACAGGTACGATCGGATCCGCACCGGTCTCAGGTGGAGGAATGACATCCTCAGGCAGAGGAGTAGGGATCTCTGGGGGTGGAGCGAGATTCACAAGTGGTAAAGCTGGAGCCTCAGGTGGTGGAGCGGGAGTCGATCGGTTCACTCTCCTGTGCGGCATGTCCTATATAAAAGAACAAAGGTGCCTATCAATCCTTAAAAACTTTCAAAGGCACGTTAGGGGCGTTAGGGGACTAAATCGGAAGGTTATGCACTTGGAACCTAATTGACCTAAACTCATACTAGATATGTGATGTTGTTCTAAGTTGTTCCTAAGTTATGCTCTAATACAAACTTCTGTCACTCCCTGAACTCAGAAACCGGGCTCACAAAATTCCCGATCGTCAAATCCGGAGCCGACAGCCTCTATAGTACACCATTCTTGGCTCCCGGCACCCATACACCAAGTTCCAATCCTGAGATCCCACAAGAAGGATTTTAAACATGATTTTGATTCAGTATAAGCATAACCATAAGCATAACCCATGAATAATAATCATAAAAACACCATCATAAAATTTACTATGATAAAAAACTTTGAGTACAATACGTATGAAGGGAAATATAAGATAATGATAATAACAGAAACTCCAAATGCTCGACTGCACACTCCAACTGTGGTGAGGCTATGGCTGCATCCTGGCGTCACCTACATGCATCAATCCTGCATAAGCTTATAGAAAGCTTAGAGGGTGGTGTAAGTGTGTGCGTAGTATGAACGTGCTCAAAATGCAATGCCAGAGTAATGCAAAATCATGCTAATGGGTACATGGATGCAATCAGCCATACCAAGACTATGCGGTGTAATATAGGAATGCTTTCGGCCATATCATGACCATGCGATGCGAGATGCAACTCAAGCATGCCAACCCTCATCCAAATCCTCATATAGCTCATCAAATATCAGTACAGTTCTCATTCTGGATAATCACCGGGGTCTAGTATACTCTACGTCAGCTTATCGCCCCTATCCAAACGCGCAACCGGGAGAGTGGAAGAGACATCATTATCCGCCCACCAATATCAGGCACGGCTCATCGATAGCGAACCCATTCCTCAAGCTGGTCAAACTCAACCTAGAAATTGCCCCCTCACCCAAGTAGGTAAGGTCACACCCCTTTCCAACCAACCACGACACAGTGGGAGACGCGGCCTACTGGTATACGGCCCCCGTACGCTTATGTATCCATTCAGTCTCGACATTAAAGTCATCCTCTGGTACCATCGGGTTTAGAGATTTTCACCCAGGGACATCTATAGCGCCCCAATACTAAAAACATTATTTTAGGTATCCAATCCAGCCAACCATGATGTGTCTGTGGAGGCTATGGCCCTGATGTCGTTAAGGCATATAATAATCACAATCATACAAATGCAAGTGCATGTATAATATACCAGACATGCAACAATCTTACGCGTACCGCACGCTATGAAGGGAAACACCGCCTATCAAGGAGCCCATAAACAATCTGCCCAGGGGCATATGCTATGATTAGTCACTCCTCATATCAAGCATACATATGATGCGTATGAGCATGAATCATGGATCTATACTAATCATGTTATATAGTGATGGACTCTATTCATAACGAAGATGGGCCAGTCGACCTACATACTATAAGTATGGGCCTATCAATGGGCCCTAGGGAGAGTGACAATGTGGACATTTAACCAACATCATCCTTAAAATATGGACATCAAACCATCATTGCTCCCAAAGCACGACCGCCAAAACATCATTACATGCATCATGGTGGGATCTCACATCGCAATGGGCCTTATGTACATCCCGTTGGGCCTCGACCTAAGGGCTTCAAATACATCAAATGGGTCATGTCACATGGGCTTCATATATATCCATGTGGGCCTCAACATCGGGCCTAGTCAAATGGGCTGAAACAATGGACCGAATCAACTGGGCTAAGTCGAATGGGCCGAGTTGAATGGACCTAGTCAAATGGGCCGGGTTCAAATAGGCCGAACCCATCTCATCTATTTTTAGGAATCAATATATTCATTCCTCATCCAGCCTATTCATAAAGTCACAAAGACCTGGATTTAGAGGGAAAAACAAATATCATAATGGTCCAAACTTGGTGGCTCAAGGGTTTAATGGTGGACATTTAAACCCACTGTATTCTGTAATGCGGTCCACCTATTCCTAAATCTATCTTATTTTTAGTCTCAAGCCTTAAAATTATCTTTCAAAATGGTTGGACGGTTGGGATGCAACACATGCATCATGGTGGGTCCCATAGGGATGGACAGCATAGGTAAGGCACATACCTCCTAGTGGGGGCCACACTGATGGAAGGTATGGAACACATACATCAGTGGGTCCCATGTGGGGCCCACCATAATGTTTATTTTCCACCCAATCTGCTGATAAGGTCACACAGACCCGTATGAAGAGGAAAAACAAATTTCAAAATGATCCAAAACTCCTGGACTCCAAGGAGTTTCAATGGCAGACGTTACATCCTCACTGTTTTCTGGTGACGTGGGCCACCTGAGTTTATATACGGTTGATTTTGGGGTTGGCCCAATACCCTAAGGGGCCCACCCAAATGCACGATGTTGATGACGACACACATCACGGTGGGGCCCACAGTTGGGACCCACGGCCCCTAGCCCGTGCACGTCTAGTGCAGCAGGACGAGCTGCATGTCCTCTGGACGGTCAAAGGCAACAATGCCTGCTGTTGTTCTCTCCCTATTTTTTTTTTTAAAAAATAGAATTTTTGAAGTTTTTCCTAAGTGGGGCCCGCATCAGGCAAATCCACTCCAGCCATTGCATTTCATGGCTTAAGACAGACCAAACAAGCCCAATATGTAGTATGTTTTGGCGTATAGACATATTAAAGTGGATTTCAATGGTAAAGCCACTGTTTTCTATGATATGGCCCGCCAGATAGTCGGATTTGCTTCTTTTTCTAGCTCAATACCTAAAATGAAATGGGGAATGGAATGGACAGTGTGGATTAAACTCATACATTAAGGTGGGGCCTGCATAAGTAGCCCACCCAAATACCTTATATAAATATATTATGATGTTATGTTGCTGGAAGTACACCCCATTGTCCGTTCACACTCACAGAACACGTCTAGTGTCCCTGGACGCTGGACGGATGGCGTGAATACATAAATCAAGGTGGGTCCCACGTAGACATGGAGCACTTAATTTAGATCAATTTGATACTTGTGTTTTTTTCCATCCAGGCCCACTAATGGGCTGGACAGTGTAGATCCAACACATCCATCAGGTGGGTCCCATGAAGATGGATGGCATGGATAGGTCACATACTTCATGGTGGGGGGTTTATCCAAGTGGGCCATGCGGTCACATCATCACAAAGAAAAAGGAAAGGGAGAGAGAGAGAGAGAGAGAAAGACGAGAGAGACGGTGATGAAGGGGCCACGCCACTATCGGCCTCTCACGATTACAACACATACATCATAATGGTCCCACCTATAAGTGGGCCCTTAAATGTAAATTGACGGTAGATCTCCCACCTATTGGCCTCCTTCTTGCTCCCTTAGGCTTGTATGCTCCTTGCCTTCGATTTTGATGGAGGTAGATGATGAATGAATGGTTGAGATGAGAGATGAGAGGGTGGAAAAGTGGGCCACACTTGTTGTTTTAGGAAGAGAGCTTGGGTAGGATTGGACGTGGCATATTTGTTGCTGGGGAGTGAAGAGAGGGAATGAGAGAAAAAGGGAAGTGATGGGTGAAAAGGGATGAGATGATGTGTGATGGGTGATGGGTGGAGTGATGGGGTTTTAAGAAAGGGATGGGTGGAGAGAGAGAGAGAGTTGACTTTGGAAATGGGAAGGGATGGGTTGTTGTACTTGGGGTATGGAGTGTACTTAACTTGTACTTGACAATGATTGATGATTGATTGATGGGACATGTTGTAGAGATTCTCTCAGAATTCGCAATGTGTGGTGTTTCTTCAGAATGAACGCGGGCCCACATCTTCTGGCATGGGTATCGGTTTGGTGCGCGAGTCATGGTGTTGGAACCGCGACAACGGCGCGATCGCTAGGGTACAAGTTTTGAGTCGAGCTAAGTTTGGTATGCAGGACTCAGCTTAGGATCACGCGCAAACGTCGAATACGGGTCGAAGGTTACTGGAATTCGAACGGAAGGACCATGGAAGCCTACGGAACGGTACGGTCTAAGATACGAGCCTTACACAGGTGCCATGAATGCAATATCAGAGTATGTAAAAAAATGTCGTATGACCATGAATACCACTAGCTGTCACAAGGCTAAGCAATGCAAGGCAGGAATACCATCTGCCAATCAAAGGTTATGCAATGAGGGGCTATACAGCCAAGCGCCATATGCAATATATAATGTGGTCATGCTGATCCTCATATCAAGTCCACAAATCAGTACAATTCCTTTATGAAAAATCACCGAGGTCAAATACACCACATGCTGATTGCCGCTCTTCAAGCCACACAACCCAGTGAGCATAAGAGACCTCACTATCTACCTGTGGACAACCAATCACCAATAAGGCTTGACAGTAGTAGACCCATTTACCAGCTGGTCAAACCCGGCCTAGGTATTGCCCCCTCACTTAGGTGGGTAAGGCTACACCCCCTCTCAACCGACCACGATACAGTAGGAGACGTGGCCTAATGGTAAAGGCACCGGCACTCATGTTTTCCACTCGGTCTCGGTGTTGGAGCATCTCCTGGTACCATGAAGGTTATAGGACTTTCACCCAAGGACATCCTACGTGCCCTAAGTGCTCAAACAAATATTTTCGGTGTCCAAATCTAGCCATCCAAAATATACCTGCGGAGGCTACAGCCCTGATAAAGTAAGGGCAAATATCAACGTGTTACGCAATGCCAAATGTATGAGTCACACCAATCAACCATGTATCCAATTCTGTGCATCCAACATGCTCAAGTGGGATAGCTCCATCACCCTGGGAGTCCCATGACAGCCTACCCAATGGTATAATACCATGACAAATCAACCATCTATCAAGCACACAAATATTACCCATGAGTCATGAAAATGACTAAGTGTGCCATGAAATTATGTACTCACCCCGGGTCTAGATACTTAGACAAATTTTTCCATGGATAGGAAGGAACACAGCCACTAGTGGGGATCCAATAGCTTGGGGTAGCCCACGAGACTAAGTAGACAATGTCATGGGCCTAAATGATGAGATTGGGCCTAGCAAGGGTCTATGGTGGACATTTAACCACCCATAGATAGAAAGGCCTATCAAATGGGCCTAGAGGGTCTGTAATGGGGACATTTAACCACCATTATCCCCCAAAGGCAGCCCAACCATAATATATACAGAAGCAAGGCCCAGGGCCCAAATTCACTATAAGAATAAACGGGGTGGCCCTAAACATATATTCCACATAATGGGCCTTAAGAAAATGGCCCAACCTACATACAACAACATGGGCCAAAAGAGGCGAATCATGGCCCAAGTCTCAATGGCCACTGAATCCATGCATTATGTTGGTCTTAGTGGGCAACCTATAAGCCCAAATACATAGACAAAAATCATGTCAACGTTGGGTCAAAGGGGCTTTACAATATCAACCCAAAAATTGGTAATTTTGATGGGCAATCAAGGACCCAATCACATTTATAATTCAGCCCACAAGTCCAGCATAATGGTGGAAACAACCCATACATACAACTGGATCAAGCTTGGACCTCCCAACCCAATTTGGGCTTGCTGGATGTCCTAAAAATCTAGTTCATCTAAGGTCCTCATAATTCAACTAAAGTGGGCCTTTAAGAGCACTAATTGAGCACAAAAATTTAAAAATAAAATCATGAAACATAAAAACAAGTCTCTCAATATGGTGGGCCCCACACCCTTTAAAATTTCAACCACATACAATGTACTTTTAAGGTCCCTTGCCGGACTTTCAGCCCACCTAACTTCTTGGGCCTGTTGAGGTATAGAAATTGGTAAAATTAAGTGAATATTAATTCCATAGTGGCCAGTAATATACACAGGGGGGCCCCGCCAGATGGAGAGTGGATATACATCACATAATCAAATGGGCCTACTGCTGGACTGCAAGTCCAACAGCAGCCTAAGGAAATGAGCGTCCCACATAGGGGTGGATGGTCCAAGGCCTAGACAGTCATCCAAAAACACATCAAGGTGGGCTCCACAAGTGGACGTCCCACCAAGGGAAGGTCCACACTTCAGTGGGCCGCACAAGGGAGGAAGATGAGGAAAGAACACATACATCAAGGTGATCCACAAAAGGGGTGGACGGCGAACCCATGGCTGGACGTCAGCCTAGCTTGACGTCAGCCCAGCTGGACGTCTAGCATGGGGGTGCCGTCCCAGCCCAAAATCTATGATTTAGGTGG
The DNA here is from genome assembly GCF_029962835.1 of Magnolia sinica. NCBI lineage: Eukaryota > Viridiplantae > Streptophyta > Magnoliopsida > Magnoliales > Magnoliaceae > Magnolia > Magnolia sinica. The sequence goes on along the minus strand of NC_080588.1, from coordinate 13,982,651 downwards.
CCCACATGTACCTGAAGTGGGTCCCCTCAAGTAGGCCACAAAATGGGGGGAAAAGTAGGGCCATAAACACTCCCAAACAATTTTAATCCAAATGGGCAGTAATGTTGCAAAAATTCTGCTACAGAAAAACAATGTTGCTAGTCCCATCTTATGCACCCAATGGGGTTGGCCTAGGCCTGCCAAAACAAAGGGAAAATGGGTGGATTGTATGCACCCATAAATGGATAACATGTGGGGTCCACTAGAGTGGCCCATCATCTCTAAAACTAGGCCAATACAGGGACATTTTCATCATGCAGGACTGCTGGACAGTTTAGAAAAATCTGGACCATCCAGCCCTCCTGGGCCCACTCCATAGGTCTTAAATCAAGGGTGGAAGGTGTGGGCTCCATTCTACATCAAGGTAGGGTCCACACCTCAGAGAATGCTAAAAAAATCAAGAAGAAAAGCATTGTAAACAAGCCTTGAAACAATGTCCAAAACCATACATCAATTAGGCTTGAAATCTGGACAACAACATATGCTGTCCATTTTCAGCCCATAAAAAAATAATTAGAGGGATTAAAGCTCAAATTAAACAAGAGGGGTCCACCTAGATGGGCCACAAATATTCCAGACCCACTCCCCTTACAAAAACATCTAAGAAACCTGGCCTTAATGGCCATCCAACCCCAACAATCAACATGGGCCTGGACGTCCAACATAGTGAGTCTAGACGTCCTAAAAATCTGATGGGTCTGGGATGTTTTGCTCACATCAAGTGGGCCACCATCATCGGGGACAAAGAGGGAAAGAGATAAAGAGTGAGAATCACGGCCATGGGAGGACTCCGTCACTAAGAGTCCTCCAGCAATCCAAACCATACATCATGGGTCCATGCATACATGGATCCCTACATCTAAAGAAAATTTGAGGTGGGGATATCATCCCCACCATGCAATCTCAGGTCTAAATGACCCAACAAACATTGATCAAAAGGAAATCATCATGATGGGTCCATGGAGAATGGCCCATCATGGCAACATGCATGCATGAAGTGGGTCACTAGCCGCACATATATAGTCATGTAAGATCTCCACCATTGATTAGTGGCTCCTACAAGCTCCCAAAAATAAAAATCCAGATTGCAAGAGGAAGAAAATTAGAAAAACTACTCCTAGATGTACACCCACCTCAAGATCTCCCTTCTTCTTCAAGCTTTAGGCTCCATAGCTCCAAATGGTGAGGTTTAATGGTGATGATAGGTCTTAGATGGTGGGATTAGAGGGATTTTTAGTTGCAAGGGGACTAGAGAAGGGGAGCTTCTCCCATGGATGTCCAAGGTAGAGAAAAGGAGAGAATGAGAGAGAAAGAGGAGGGAAGGAGAGGTATAGCAAAGAAATGAAGGGTTTGCTAGAAAGAGGAGAAGAATGATGAGTTTTCTTTTCTTAAGAAGAGAAAATTTCAGATTTTTGCTAAGAAAGAGGGCTTGGGTTAGAGCACCACATCATGAGTTTTCTAGAAAAGATGTTATCCTTCCCTTAGATAGAGAATCTCCATCATTGTTAGCTATAGGGAGGTGTAGGGAAGGCTAAGCACTAGACTAGGCTAGGCACATGGTACCTAGGGTGGGCCTTACTACCTAGGGAATTGTGCATATCCCACTAAGGTGGGTCCCACACAAATTAAGGGCTAAAAATTGAAAGTGGTACATCTTTTGATCTACCCATCGGATTGCAGCACAAGTCACGGCGTTGGAACCACGGCAATGATGCAGTCGCTATGGTGCAAACCTCGGGTCAGATTAGATCAGGTTTTCATAATAAGACTTAAGGATGATCGTAAATACAATCTACACGTCGCGGGTCACCGAAATTTGACCGGTAGGACCGCGAGACCCAACGAAACAAAATGGATACTAAGGTTAAGGGTCTCACAAGTTGAGTGGCCTACTCGACTAGTCAAGCATAGCCCTCGACTGGTCATGGGATCTAAAAATATGTTATTGGAGTTTGAGTCAAGCTCCCCACGACTAATCAAGCAGATCTCCACAACTGGTTGTGCAGGGTGCATGACTGGTCGAGGATGTACTAGAAAATTTTGAATTTTGAGTTTAAAACTTGGACTGGTCGAACCAAAGCCTAGACTAGTGAACTTAGGCTAAGACTAGTCGAATTTTAGACTATACAAAGTATAAAAACCTGAAGATAATATGCATAAGAAAAGACCTAAACCTAGGGTCTCTTAAGGGTCACTTATACTTAAATCATTGGACATTGAACTCAAATCTTTAGTAGCTTCAGATCTTCTGATTGAAGTAGATTTGCATTAGAAGCTTAATCTTAGATTCCCATTTAGAAGCTTGATCATGAAGTAGACTTGCATTAGTAGCTTGATCTTCATGTCTTGTACTTCAAATCTTCATATGATGATGATCTTGAAGGTGAACTTTCCATCATACTTCACTTGAAGGTGAACTTTCCATCATATGAACAAGTCACACTCTAAATTATTTTGTCTCACTGAAATTTGATAACAAAGGGTGCTTAAAACATCATAGCACTTACATGAAGTTCCTACGCGATCTTATGCGGGAGAATAATTACATTCTATTAATTAAGAAAATATTACATGATTATTGGAGTGAGAACGATTATCACTCATTGGGTAAGAAGAAAACAATGGGTGATTACGTTATGGGTGATAATTCATACCAACAACCATCAAACTCACCCGCATATGACCCATATAACTATGATCAGTGGAAACATCAACATTAGAGACATGAACCAACAATAGATTATAGTGACTATTCTCTTGGATCCCCTACTTTTAAGATCCAACCAGAAAGGATCCAAGATGATTCACTTCATAAATACATGGATGCTCAAAAATAAATCAACCAACAACTCAACCAATTCGTTGCACACATTAGAAAATCATTAGAAGCGATTGAATCGTGCCTCAATGAGGAGGAAGAGGCTGGTTTATCCCAACCTCAACCGAATCTAGAAACACAATGCGAGGAAAGTGATCATAACTACCTTATGGAGAATACTGAAATTGATAATGAGGAGTTGGATTGTGTTAATGAGTGTATGGTTCAATTTCCTGAAGAGTCAATATCGATGACTGTCCAAAAGAATGATCAACAGACATGGGTATCTTTCAAATATAATGATGCTGACCCACTCCACCTACATGACACGCTTGATTCCAATGTGGAGGATGAGCCCCTTTCAAGTAAACCATACGACTCCTTTAAGGCATGCTCGGCCCACTCCCCTAATTTATATTATGATATGATTAGAGAGATGGATGACTTGCTTGATATGACTCTGTAATTAGAAACTACCCAGTGGAGGCCACCAATTGAGCAGTTATCCCTTGACAATACAAAGCCTCTACTAATTAGTATCAAGGAACCGAGTCTTCACATTAAATCTTTGCCTTCTGATTCTCAATCTGTCTATACAGGGCAAGGTGAGATGTCTCCGGTGATGATTTATTCTCACCAAGATGAAGAGCAAGAGAGCATGCTTCCCTCTATTTTCAAGGACGATGAAGAAGTCCTTGGGTATGTCATCACAGACCTCAATGTGAAAAACAAGTCCCTCTCAACTGAATGTCTAAACTCTCTGAAAGATTGCTTGGCACACTTTACAAATTCTAATTATAATATGATAAAAGAAATAATGGATTCCTTGCAAGACAATGCCACGCTAGTTGTTACTAACTGAGGGAATCCTTATTTTGAAGATCCTCCTTTCACAGATCCTTAAAAGGAGATTTTTTGCTGAGGTACATAAATTTTTCTGGACATTCATGTGACAGTGCATCCAAGCCTATTGTAAAAATGATTTTTGGATGATCTTATTAGGAAATCTATTGAGAAATTTATCAAGATACTGCCGGAGGAGGAACCTTACTACATGATTGAGTAGTTTTCTCTCACCTTCCTATTTTAGGATTAGAATTTGTTTACTTTCTTAGGATTAGTTTGCTTTTCACAGTTTAATTTAGTCAATAGAACCACATATTATTGGAAGATCACATTCACTTTACAGGTACTCTTTCTCTATTTCCCTTTATTTTCATTGCTCTCAATTTTGCTCTTATTGCATATGTTTATACATTGACAACAATGTAGGTTTTGGGTTAGGGGGTAGGTTTTCTATTGAAAATTCTTCGAATTTGAGCAAAATTGTTAAAATTTTGAGCTAAAATTCTTCAAAATTCATGGAAATTTCTATGAATTTAAGTGATTTTGAAATTAATCTATAAAGTAGAATTATAAGATAATGTTGATGATTTATAACTCTTAGATTTTAGTTATTTAATATATTTCAAAACTAAGTTGAGTCATTAATTCTTAATCAGAAGTTTTAAACATTAATTGAGTCCTGATTTCATATGTCAGATCTAACTTACACATCAAAGTTTTAGTTTGATATTGAATTATTAACTTGATGATTATTAAGCATGATAAGAACCAGCCTAGGAAATTTGTCCATCATGTTCAATAAAAAGAATTGAAGAAAGAAATAAAGAATTAATACCCAGTAAAAAATAGTTGTCGTCGAAAAGGGCTACCTAATAAAGTTCATTAAGGACTATTGAAAAGAAGAAAAAGAGTGAACATAATGTGAAAGTCGTCGATGGAAAAATCAATATATGGAAGAATAGAATGTTGAACTGTAAGGTAAGTTTTGGTTATCTTAAATGCTCTTTTAATTATCAATGTTATCATGAAAATAGAGAATTGAACCTTTGATTGTGATAAGTCTAGAATTCACTATGCGCCCATAGAACTCAATGTTTAGATTTATTCTAATTGTAGAATTAATGCTTTGAAATTGATTAAGAAATTTACAAAGTATGAGAGTTTAAGAGAGTAATTCTTAACATTAATGTATTTTAGATTTCTATAATTTGGATTATTTTTAGAACCGCTTGAGCTCATGAAAATTATTCAATTATTTCGAAATATCTTTCATATGTTTTACTTGGGACTAGCAAAATGCTGATTGGGGGGAGTGTTGAGTGTCAAATATTGCATATTTTCCCCTATTTATATCTTGATTTTATAAATATGATAACACTTAATTGGTATATTATGCATGTTTGCCTTATAAGGTCAATCTGAGAGCTTGGAATGAAAAGAATGTTAAAAGTTTGGATTTAATGCTCAAGAATCACTGAGGCAAGGGATGGATTTTAGGAGACCAAGATTGAAGATTTTAAGACCTCAAGAGTCAAGGAAACCAAGTGAAAAAAAAAATGAAGTCGTAAGTGCAAAGTGCATAAATTCAGAGAACTGAACTTCACTATATATGTCATCGACCACTGCTCGATGACATTGAAGCCAATGTTTAATGACATCAACCACCAGTCGATGACATCGAAGAAATACATGAAAATCAAGTTTAGTTGCTAGACAAATTGGATGCAGTTCTCGAAGACTTGTTTGATTGCTCAAAAACCTTCTCGATGATGTCGAAGGCAGTTCGATGACATCGAGATTTTTACGGATTTTTAGAGCAACTCGATGGAACACTCTGGACACATTCTCGATTATTCGAACACCCTTCGATGGCATCGAAGGACTATTCGATGACATTGAAGGAAGGTTTGATGACATGAAAAGTTACGTAGTACGAAAAAGCATGACTTTCGTATTCGACTAACGTTCAATAACATTAAAGGTTGTTCGATGACATCGAAGGCATTACGTGGAGCCTATGTAAAGTGCGTAAATTTGAGGTGGTTTGTAGATTTTTCCAACTTGGTGCGAAAGTTAGAGTTCCATAACTATAAATAGGAGTCTATGGGATGTTCCAAATTATCTTCTACGGTTTGGAAAGGGATAGGAGGCCTAGGCGGAGCACCGATAATGTTCTTCTACTTCGATTTCTTCACGTGTTCTAGTTGATCTTTTTATTTTTCTTCTAGGATGTTAGTCTTCTTAGGTTAATCTCTTAGCTAAGGCTAAGGGATGAAATCAATAGTTTATTTTGATATTTATCTTGCTTTGATTCAAATCTATGTTGAACTTCATTAATTTCTAATTTAATTTAAGAAATATTTTCAGTTTTCTATGATTTATTGTGACTCAAATTACAATAGATACTGTGATTGCTTTGAATATCTTCTTTCCCTTTCTGAGATTTTGAGATTGGTAAATCTTGTTGTTCACCATCGTTTCTTGGGCATGGTTGGATGATGGAATCTATTCCAATCATCACAATACTCCTTCATGTGTAGCTAATCCAATGAAAGTTCAGATTCTATTTTAACTGCTCCAACATCTAATTGGATATGTAAGTCCCATATCCTAGATCATACCGTTCCGTAGGCTTCCGCGGTCTTCCTGGTCGAATTCCAGTGACCTGCAATCTGTTACTATCATTTACGTGTGATCCTGAGTCATGTCTCGTATATCAGAGTCAGCACGACCTGAGACTTGTACCCTTACAACCGCGCCGTCACCGCGGTTCCGATGCTGCGTCTCACGCGCTGAGGCGATACCCGGGGTAAGAGATGTGGGCCCGCGTTCAGTTCGAGGAAAATACTGCGCATTGCAATCCTAAGAGAAATATCCCATCAATCACCTCTCATGTCAAGTACAAGACCCCATCCCCAAGCAACCCTAAAGTCAAAGCAACCCATCCCTCACATGTTAAAGTACACATCACCCATCACTCACCTTTTCACCCATCACCCTCTTACATCACTCAAACCTCTTTCTCTCATCTCTCTCTCTCATTTCCTCCCAAGCAACCCATGTCCAAGCAAGCTCCATGAGAGAGAGCGTTGGCCTACTTTCTATCTCCCATCTCCACCATCCAAGTTTCATCTTAACCATTGAAATTGTTCCTTTGGAGCTCTAGCATGCTTTAGCGGAAGGAGGAGGAGAAGATCATAGGTGGGTGATCTTGAACCCATAATTTTCTTGTTTATTATTTAATTATTTTATGATTTAAGGGCCCACATTTGGTGGGACCCACCTTGTTGTATGCTTTGTAATAGGGAGGGGCCCATAGTGGTAGGGCCCCTCCACCATCGCCTCTCTCTCTCTCTTTTGTGTGTGATGGCTTGTGGCCCACCTTGATGCATGACCTTATCCACGCTGTCCATTGATGTGGACCCCACCGTTTACATGGGTGGTACATGCACCGTCTAGCAGCAGTCGCTGCTGGACATGGGTAAAACACAAATATCAGCTTCCTCCGAAGCTTGTGGGTCCACACATGTGGACCCACCTCAGATGGATGAGGTCCAAACACATGGGACCCACCTTTCATCCCAGCCGTCCATTCATTTGAACTGTGGATCCCCACCAGGACATGGGCTTCATCCAGGTCATGCATCCCTTGCAGCAGCGGCAGCTACTGCTACTGACGTCAGTGGATGGGTGGGGCCCACCAGATGTATGCTTCATTCCCGCCATCCGTCCAGATCTGGTGGGACGGTGGGCCACTGGTCTATGTATTTTATCCAGTCGTCCATCTAGACGCTGGATGTCTCTGTCCCATTTCAAAAAAATAATAATAAATAAATAAATATATATATATATATATATATATATATTATAATATACAATACTATATGGTGGGCCCTACATGGGACCCACCTATGAGGAAACAGAGTAGCTGTTATACGTGTATAACTATTGTACTAACATTGCCCAGCAACATGGGACCCACCTTGTTACACGTTATATATCCCCACCGTCCATGGGATGGGACGGTGGGTCTGATCATGTAGTATGTGTTATATACACACCGTCCATCAGTTTAAATCCAACCCATCCATCTGCCAAAGATGTGGGTCCCACTGCCATTTAACGTCAGCAAATTCTGTGAGTCCCACGTGATATCCAAACCATCCAAATGATGGGACCCATCTGCTGACTGACGTCAACAAGTTTTGTGGGTCCCGTGTGTGGATGTGTCCCATCTAAACCGTCCATCCATTGGCAAGCTCATTTTAATGCTCAAGCCTCGCTGAGGCAAATTCAAATCTCTAGTGGGTACCACCATGATGTATTATTTCACCCACACCGTCCAAATTATGTTGGGTGGTGCTGGACAATGTTTGGATGGTGTTATCCAATGTTTGATGGTGCTGATGCACCTGGACAATGTTCGAATGATGTTGAATTGCTTGGACAATATTTGGGTGTTGCTGATTTACATGGAAAATGTTTGGTTGGTGCCGATTTACCTAGGCGATGTTTGGACCGTGTTGATCATCATTAATGGGCCATGTGCCCAATGGGCTAATAGTGTACGGTGATACACATGTTATACCTACAATTGTTAAAATGATTTTAGTATGGTCTAAGCCCGCTTGAGGATCATTGGTGCGGCCCATCCATGAGGCCCATTATAATGTATTTTTGGCCCATGTGTGGGGTCCACTTGTTTGTATTGTTAAGCCCAGACACGTGGCCCATTTGATGCATACGAGGCCCAAGCAGTGTGGCCCACTTGTTGTATACAAGGCCCACGTATGATGCCCATGGTGATGCATTTACGGCCCGTTTGATGAGGCCCATTGCGATAGGTTGGAGGCCCGTGGGCGAGGCCCAATGTGATGTATTTGAAGCCCATGGGCATGGCCCATTGTGACATACTTGAGCCCCTTGTATGAAGCCCAATGTGATGTATGTGAGGCCCAATGTGATGTATGTGTGGCCGTTACGTTATGTATGAATCCCTTATGTGGGCCACTCCTTGGGAGCAATGTTGGTTAGATGTCCACATTGATGGGCAATGATGGTTAGATGTCCTCATTGTGACCTTCCCTTAGGCCTTATTAGGCCCATTCTCATCCTTCTCTTAATGGGTTAACCCAAATAAGTGGGCCCCATTCACGATATACGGATGACTCGGTGCCATCGGACTTGATATAACCACAACCGAGGGTCGATCGTTATATTATGGTTGATTGGCTGTCCACCTATGGACCCCACCTTGTTTATATATGCTGGTCGTCGGTGCCAATTATCGATGTTGATTATTGGTGTCAATTGTCAATGTTGAGCATTGGTGCTGATTATAGAGGCTGATTATCGATGGAGGCCGATTATCATGGCCGATTGCTGATTCTGATTATCGAGACCAATTGTATAAGTCAATTTTGATTGTCAAGGCCGAGTATCGAGGCCGATTCTGATTTATCGAGGTCAATTGTATAGGGCGATTCCGATTATCGAGGCTGAGTATCAAGGCCAATTCTGATTGTAGAGGTCGATTGTATAGGCCGATTCCAATTATCAAGGCTGATTATCGATCGAGGCCGATTATCGTAGCCGATTGCTGATACCGATTATATATTCTGATTATCAAGGCCGATTATCAATCAATTTCGATTGTTGTGGCCGATTATCGATTCTATTGAGGTCGATTATCGATCGAGGCCAATTATCATGGCCGATTGCCAATTTTGATTGTCGAGGCCGATTGTATAGGCCGATTCCAATTATTGAGGCCGAGTATCAAGGTTGATTCTGATTGTCGAGGCCGATTTCGATTGTCGAGGCCGAGTATCAAGGTCAATTCCGAGTGTCGATTCCGATTGTTAAGGCCGATTTCGATTGTCGAGGCCTATTTCGATTGCCGAGGCCGATTGTCGAGTCCTATATGATGTATATGTGACCCCATAGTTGAGGCCCATTATGATGTGTATTCGGCCTATGTGATGTATATGCGGCTCGTGTTTGAGGCCCAATGTGATATATATGTGGCCAGTATTTGAGGCCCATTGTGATGTGTATTCAGCCTATGTTTAAGGCCCGATGTGATGTATATGAGGCATATGTAATGAGGCCCTTTGTGATGCATTTGAGGGTCAGGCGATGGAGCCCATTGTGATGTATGTTAGGCCCATGTGAAAGGCCCATCGTGATGTGTATTAAGCTCTTGAGTGAGGCCCATGGTGTTGTATATCACGCCCTTTATGAGGCCATGGGTCCACTATATTTTAGGCTCTATGTGGGCCACCCCTTGGGGGCAATGTTGGTTAAATGTCCACATTGTCGAGGCCGATTGTCGATGCTGATTGTTGACGTCAGTTATTGATACCAATTATGAGTATGTGATAGCATAGCATCATGATACATACCCATACGCATCATCTGCATATTCGTTATGAAATGTGATTGACCATTACATATGTCATAGGGCAGTTTGTTCATGGGGCTCCCTAATAGGCGGAGTTGCCCCACATGAGCGCACGGTATACGCAGGATTGATGCATGACTGGATTGTATGACTCATGCATCTTGCATTGTGTGCTATAATTACTATACACCCTAGCGACATCAGGGTCGTAGCTTCCATAAGTATTTCGTGGATGGCCAGATGGGGCACTGGAAATCTGTTCTACATGGGGTGCTATAGATATCCCTAATTCATAAACTCTCTTGGTACCAAAGGATGCCCCAACGTTGAGACCGAGTTGATACATGAGCGCCTGAGTGCCGAATACTAGGAGACCACTTCTCCCACTGTGTCGCGGTCGGGAAGGGGATGTGGCCTTATCCGCCCGAGCATAGGGGGCATTGCTAGGCTGAGTTTAACTAACTCGTGAATGGGTCCACTATCGACATGTCGAATAGGTATTGACAGACTATTGGCCAGGTGAATAGTGAGGTTCCTTACGCTCACTTGGACTGTGCAACTGGGAGAGCGGCAGTGCTAGTTTGGAGTGTAATAGACCCCGGTGATTCCCTAGAGAGGAACCGTACTAATATGTGGACTTATTGAGCAGGAATTGCATACTCATTCATTCATTCATTCACTATCCACTCGGGCTGGTGGTGCACAACTATTTGTTACGTGTACCTTCGCATTGCCAGGATTTTGGTTGGGCGTGTGACTAACCTACGATCAGGAGTTTACTACATTGAGCCTAACTATCCAAATTTAGGTATGGGACTGGTTTAGATAGAAGTCCCTTGTAATGGATACTATAGCCTGCGATACTACGTACTATCATCTCGACCTCACACTCTAGCTTAGTCATTTCATTCGCATCCATATTGCATCCGCAGGCATATGGCATTTTGGGTTGTTATGTTTTTTGTACTTATATGACCTAAACGGACTTAGCAGGATTTACATAATGCATTGTACCCTCAGCATCTAACATTTGGCTCTCTATAACTCCTCATTTGCATACCTAATCTGTATTACGTACTCTGATATTGTATGACTCATAGACTTGTCAGTGTTTCCGCTTACTCTGATATCGTATGATTCATGAACTTGCTAGTATTTTCGATATTCTATGATTTATGGCATTGTATTGTATACTTGGCACTTACATTGTGCACATACTTTCACCACCCACTAAGCTTTCTATAAGCTTATGCATGATAGATGCGTGCAGTTGGAGTTAGGTAGCAGCCGCGTTGAGCTTAGAGCATGCAATGGACCTCTGGATCTTTGATTTTCGATATATGTATTTCCCTTTTAGCATTATATTCAAGTGATTACAATAGTGGATATGTGATTATGATGTTGCCTTTGTGATTTGGGTAAACTTGTGGTTATGCTTCTCACGAGATAAATGCATGTTGGAAAATCATCCTTGTAGGATCCCAGGATCGAAATCTGGCGTATGGGCGCTGGGAGCCGAGAATGGGGTGCTATGGAGGCTGTCGGCACCTGATTTGGCGATCGGGATTGCTATGAGTCTGATCTCCGAGTTTAGGGCGTGATAGGATATGATAGGACTTCGATTCCAATTGAGTTATCGTTGAATCAAGTAGATTAACATTGAGATTGTTATAGGTGGATTCCTAAATCCTTAGTCTTTTTATCTTTATTATTTAAAACTCTTTCTATCTCGCTGGATTAAAAACCCAAACCAACCAAGTTGGATTTAGATTAGTTTTAGATCATGTTCCTCATTCCCAGTGTATTCGACCTCGTTCTCACCAATTTATTACTATATTATGACCCTACACTTGGGGTTGTGAACACACAATGGAGTGATAACTTTTACAGGTTGATCAGGAATACTGTATTGGGTGGAGCCGTAATGTCTATAGTGGAGTCCACGTCTTCATGTTTGTGGATGCACATCTATGCCACATAAGTGAGCGGGCCATGAAAATACTTTCTGATCGTTCCTTGATTCCTACATTTAAAAGTGTTAATTTTGATATATGCGAGCACCATATATGGTAAAGAGTCAATGTTATCTTTTAAATCTAGAAAGCATGTTAGTAAGGGTAATCTAGATTATTTGTATTTTGATGTTCTGATGTATGGGGGACATCGCCCGTATTTTCTTGAAGGGGTTATCATTCTTTGTATAATTCATAAATGACTACTTTAGAAAAGTATGGGTATAGTTTATGAAGTACAAATCTAATGTTTTCATCACCTTCAAAGTGTGGATGGTGATGGCGATGATAGAAAAATCGTAAGGGCGAAAGTTGAAAATTTTGAAGACAGATAATGGAGGTGAATTCACTTCGAATGAATTTAACTAGTTTTGTAAAGATGAGGGGATCGTACGGCATAACACAGTTATGCATACACTAGAGTAGAATGGTATAGCAGAATGGATGAATCGAACTCTCTTGAGGAGAGCCTGAAGCATTTGAGCAATGTTGGGTTAAGCAATGAGCTATAGACTAAGGCTGTTAACATGGCTTATTACTTAGTAAATTGACCTTCATCTATGCCCATCAGTAGTAAAATTCTATAAAAAGTGTAGAGTGATTATGAAGTTGATTACTCTGGGCTGCGATTATTTAATTGTGATGCTTACTCTCATATATCATCTATGAGAGATATAAGTTAGACCAAAGGGTGAAGAAGTGTATCTTCGTTGGCTATGGTGATGGTGTGAATGGATATACAGTCCAAGTGACATGAAAGAGCATGATTAGTTGTGACGTTAAGTTTAATGAGAATTTTTTATTTTGTAAGGGAGAAAATAAGAAACTAGAAAAATCATCATTGATTGATGTTGAAATTGATAAAGGTTAAACATAGGATAAAGCTGAGTCGTAGGAAGAGGTACAGGAGTAGGATAAATTTAACTACAGATCATAAATGACTGAGGAGATACAGTGATGACTTAAACATTGCATTTACTATTATCATGGATGAGGGGGATTTGTCTACCTTTTAGGAAGCACTAGATGACACAGGTACTGAGAAGTGGATGAAGGTGATACAAGACGATATAGACTCTCTATATAAAAACGAGATGTGGGAGATGGTGGAGCGTCCCATTAGGCATAAAGCGATCAAGTCTAAGTGGATTTACAAGAACAAAAATGATAGGTACAAGGTAAGATTGGTTATGAGATCTCCATATCGATTGTTAAGCAGGTATCTATCAGATTTGTGTTGACACTAGTTGCCCAATACAATCTAGAACTAAAATAAATGGATGAAAAGATTAGTTTTCTATATGAAGAATTGAAAGAGAAAATGTACATGAAGCAACCAAAGGGGTTCGAGGTGTAAGGGTAAGAGATTAAGGTTTACAGGTTAAGGAAGTCGTTTTACAGCCTAAAACAGTCTCCTAGGCAGTGGTATAAGAAGTTTGATACTTTCATGATGAGTCAGTGGTTTACTAGGAGTGAATATGATTATTATGTCTACTTCAAGACACTAAGTGATAGAGAATTTATTTTATTATTATTATATGTTGATGATATAGTTATCGCTAGTTAAATAATGTTTGAGATCAATATATTAAAGATTAAACTATCAAGGATATTTGAAATGAAAGATCCGGGGGCTGCAAAGAAGATTCTTAGTGCATATATACATAGAAATAGGGAGAGTAGGTTACAATTATCTCAAGTAGAGTACCATGAGAATGTATTGGTGAAGTTTGGGATGGATAATGTTAAGCTAGTTAACACACCCTGTGCTTCTCACTTTAGGCTTTCCTCATAAAAATGTCCCATTACAGATAAAGAAAGTAGGTTATATTACATGTGCCCTATTCGAGCGTAGTTGGCAGTTTGATGTATGTCATGATCTTTACAAGACTAGATACTTCACATGTTGTTGTTATGTTGAGCATATACATTTTAAACCCCAACAAGCGATATGAAAGGCAGTGAAATGGCTATTTTGTTATTTATGAGGTACAATGGACTACATCTTGATATTTCAAAAATATTAAGAAAAATTGGTAGGCTATGTGAATTCAAATTACATACGGGATGTGGACAATAGAAAGTCGACTTCCAATTACTCGTTTGTACTAGCAGGTAGAGCGATCAGTTAGATGTCAAAGCTTCAGTATGTGGTTGCCCTTTCCACAACTGAAGTTGAGGGTATGGTAGTGGTGGAAGCTTTCAAGGTGTTTAGTTGAGAGAAATGATGAACTAACTCAGGCTTCAGCAAGAGGTTGTGCTATTTAATTGTGATAGCAAAAGCGTGATCAATTTGGCAAATAACTCAGTTTACCATTCTCATACTAATCATATTGATGTTCATTATCATTTTATCTGATGGGTGCTTGAGGAAGGCGTTATCACTCTTGAGAAGATCCATACAAGCATAAATCCGGTGGACATGCTTACAAAGTTGGTTCCCACTGAGAAGTTCCGATTCTGTTCAGATTCTTTAGGTCTGACAAAGGTTTGATGAAGATGAAGTGTGCATGAAAAGCACGATGGTAGAGCTATAATGGAACCAATTAGAGATGAATGATGGAGGTTGGAGCTTTGGATTATGATGATTGAAGTCATGGTGGAGATTATTGTCAGATGTCTTCAATATTTCTGAAACAGGGGTATGTCAATGCCATCAACAAACCACTCAATCCCATCAAGCATCTGTCGATCCAATCGACAGACCACTTGATCATATATAAAAAAATCCATTTTTCTTTATGCTCGTTGGACAGTTTTTAGGGCATTCTTTGATCCCATCGAAGGTGACTTCAATCTCATCGATAGGCCTTGATGGCTTTCTATCTTATCGAGGGTCCTATTGATAGAATTTTGTAATTTTGTGGAAGTGTGTATTTTATTTCCTAATTCGATTGTAACACTATATAAGTGAGTTTAATCAAGATTAGGGTATGCTATGACATTACTAAGGTGTTCTAAAGAAAAGCTAGTATTTTGTAAAGGGATTTTTAGGGTTTTTCATATCGGTAATTCCATCCATCTCTTGTAATTCATTTTTCATAGTGGATTCGATGTTGCTTTGTGCCATGGTTTTTTCTCACAGGAGTTTTTCCACTAAATTCGTGTGCTCTCTATGTGGTTTGTTTGTATTTATATATCTCTTCTTTATTCTAATTCGAGGTTTGCTTCCACGATTCCCCATTATCAAATTCATCCCCCACGTGAGTGATCCTCCCTTCTAAATTTCCTCCCCTTTACTTCAAGTCCTTGATTCATACTTTTATTCCATTTCAAAATTCGTTCTTTCTTGTCCTTTAAATTCTGAAAGTTGAGATCCTAAATAAGGGATCTTTCTTGCTTCTGTCTTTAGTTGAATTTTTTTATGTAAATTTAGTTAACTTTTTTGAATTTAAGGTTAGCCCTTTGGCTTTTGACATAACCATTTTACTTTGAAAATAGCCATTTTCTTTTCCCTTTTGACACAAGGGTTTCCCTTGATTACACATACTTTGATTTTTATATTTTTGATTCATTCCTTTCATTATCAATTCCCTTTAGTGTTGGCTTTTTTTATTGGTTGTCGTAAGTCTTGAACATTTGGTGTGATTTCTTTAGAATCTTGATTCTTGTATATTTTTCTTGAACTATGGATCTATTCTTACATGTGTATTATTATTTTGCATTATTAGTTCCTCTCTTGAAATCATGATTATGTAGGGATTATCTATCAAGGTTGTTTGTTCATGGAATCTATATGCATCGTAATCATAGAATGCTCAAAACTTGAATATCTTGATTGCACTATAATCATGAAATGCTTGGGAATTGGTTTGGTTGCATCATCATAAAATAACTGAAAATTTTGATTTAGGTGATTGGAACTTAAAATTGTGAATAATTGGAATTTGATTTTGTTGGATGATGGATCGGTGAGCATGTAAGGATTGCCCATCAATGTGCATATATGAATTATCATACCATTGGACTAATTAAGTGAGCATGTAAGGATTGCCCATCAATGTGCATATATGAATTATCATACCATTGGACTAATTAAGTGAGCATGTATGGATTGCAAAAGTTTCATAATGCCATAGCCATGCAAGACCTTTTCGTTTCACTAAATTTATTCAATTGGCATGTATGGATTTTTCATCTGCTGACATGTGTAGATTGCTTATTTCACTAAATAATTGGAATTGGATTTACATTAAAAAATGATTTGATGGGCATATATGGACTGTTCACCAGCGTGCATGTGTGGATTTCTCGTTTTGTTAAAATATTTAATTGAGCATATATAGATTGCTCGACTCACTAGATTGGATAGGTAAGCACGTATTTATTGTAAAAGGTTCCTATCGTCTAAGCCATGCGATGATTTGAAAAAGTGGTTAAATTGAATTGTGTAAAATTAGTTAAATTAATCGAGAAAAATTGGTTAAATTGAATATGAACATGGTAGGATATATATTCAATTGATTCATCATTGTATGAATTTTATTCATGACATGATTCCATTGAAATCTTGCTTAATTTATGTCTTCTACCTGAGTTGTTTTGTATAGTATATTCCTTAGAATTCAACTATGTTAAATATGATCTTACTAAGCTTCTAAGTCACCCAATTTGATAATTCTTTTAGGTTCAAGAGATAAGAAATATGCGGTAGAAGTGGAGTATGTATGTGATTACTTTTATTCAAGTTTAATCTTTAATTTAATTTAATTTGGACATTTGTAATAAATTAAAGTAGAGAATTACGAGTGAGAGATGATAATAGTGATTAAGTGGGATTTGGATTCATAAATTTTATTTTAAATTTCATGTTTTGGATTATGGTTTTGATAATTAAATAGTTATTTAGTTTAGGTATGTGATGTATTGAATGTTTATACGATGAATAAACACATAAATTTATTTTTTACACCCTATAATTTGAAATCAGGGTCGTCGTACTGTGGTTCTAAATTTTAAGGTGTGATAGATTGGTATTAGAGCCTAGATTTAGTATAAACTAGGGCCTAGGGTTATGGTTATAACTAAAAAAAGATGGAATAATGACTTTGTAACACCTCGATTTTCGTTGCTCAAGTATAACACCCTTGCGATGGAAACCCGAGTGTCACACTATAAAATACCATACGTGGGTGCATTTCACACGTGCCACATAATCAGCTTCGCGTTCACACAAAATCAAAGTAGAGCTTGTCCATATGGAGAGTATAAAAGATAAGTTAAATAACTAAGCCAGAAAGTATTAGGGCTAGCATCCAAAAATATACAATTCAAAAGAATGCCCGCAGTAGGGCCTATACAATGCACAAATAACTAAATGTATAAAGATTTTTTTTAAAAAATGTCTAAAAGAAAGGAACTAGCAGCCTACTCGTTGAACCCATATAGATCAACCACACTAGTGAACTGCTCCTCATCAGCTAACTCCTCACCACTAGCTAGCGGGTTATCCTTGAGTACCTCGTTACTCCCACCTACACTTGCATTATTTGTATAGTTGGAGAATTGAAGCATGAGTAGCCAACTTAGTGAGAAATTCCCCCCAAGATTACACAAAATACAAATTAATCAAGTATAGTTTTAAAGAAAAAGCATACATACAATTAAAGCTTACCATGCAATCTTGCTTAAATTCATGAACGCATATATGCACATCAGCCTATGGATGCTCATCCAGCTAGCATTGAGGGTAGTCACCAATGAAAGTAACCAAATGTACATGCATCAACAATGACTATCCACCATGCAACAAAAATGTGGCTAGCTGCCAGTGAAAGTAACCAAATGTACATGCATCAATAATGACTAGTATACAAATAATAGTGGCTAGTCACCGACGAAAATATCCAAATATATGATGCTCAATAATGACTAACACACCCAAAAGGACATTCGTGGAATAGACTAGGAACCAATAAAAATACTCAAAGGTATGTGCTAACATAATATCTAGCCATCTAATAACACATATGTACTATGAATGCATGATTAATCTAACCATTGTTCGTCTAATTCACAAACAATTCATTCAAACAAAACCTCTAAGTTGCAAATCCTGATCTAACAAGTAGACCTTATGATGTAGAGTGGGTCGCGGACAGATACATGGCCAAGATGGATCAGACAAGGCCCGATTGACGATAGAAGTGATCTAGACCATCGAACCTTAAATCGAGCATATCTCGCAATCCAGAATGAGTTATCTGATGTAAAATATATGATTTTGGGGTAGAACAAGCTACTTTAGCCAACCAACCCTGTTATGTTGGGTTGCCTAAGCCAGATTTGTGAAATACCGCCAGATCGACGGTCGTTTCCCTATTTTAATTTTGTTTTTACTATAAATAGTAAGTTTTAGTTTGATTATAACTCTTCATCCATTGGGCTTTGAGTTGCGTCCAACATGAAAAGATCTTAGAAAAATTAGGAGAACGGTTTGGTGAAGCCAAATAGGGCACTTACTATTTTTGGCCGAAAACCTTGCGCACTAGTAGACATAAGTCGCGAATTCTAGGAGTTCTAGTTGTAGTTTGATTCTGATTTCTTTCCCATTGCTTGGTACCCCTATTTAAAGGGTTGTGAACTCATTTTTATTCATTCATTAATCAATTTTGAATTTATTAGAATTTATTTCTATTTTTAGCTTTCTTTCCTCGTGGATTTGAGAAGTCTCTATGAGGAGTCCAGAGAATTCCGTGGATTTGGAATAGTTATCCTCTTGAGGAAGACGGTGCTCGACCTCACATCCTTCCCTGCGTCACCTTACCATCTCCAATTCATATATAATTTCAACGAAATAGGGAGGGTTCCTCCCAACAAAGCCAAGTAGGCACTAAGTATGTTCAAGGACACAATAAAGGGGATTCCATCCAACGAAGACAAATAGGACACAATAATTTACATGGATAGTAAGTCTACAACTAATTCCATTTAATCCACTTCATGAGATGGCCAATAGTTCAAGGTGAAAATTTAAGTATGTGTTACAACCACACAAATAATGTGTGACTTACATTAAGGCATATTATAACTCATGTTCATGTGAATCCCACAAAGCAAGAGTAATATTTGAGTGATTGAGCATTGTAAGGAGTGCACGTGTGTGAATCAACCTATGCAAAAGGTTAAACTTGTTATGTGTTCTTATATAGATTTTTAAAGTTAAGGATTCTTCCAAATGACCCTAAAACTAACATATGCAACATATATTCCAAGAATATCGCATGGGTCATAAGTAAATCAATATGATTATCAAGTGTTGAGACTATCTTTAGACTAAAAATATCTCAGGAAAGCTTGAAGGGTAGATCTTCACCTTAGAATCGGAATTCCTCAATTCTGATGCTACATAGGTGTAGAAATTTTGGGAAAAATATCTATACCCTAAGTTAATCGCAAATCTATTATTAATAAGTTAGATTTCATCCTAATTAAACTTTCAATAAGGGTTTAGGACTTTACCTACCTTGATTTGAATGATCCCCAGCTCAATTCCATGAATGGGGCCCAAGCTCAGTGTAAACTCCCAAGCCTTTATGGAGTCACTCTCAAATATGGCGCCGCATGAGAATAAGCCACATCTAATTGACTATTAGGACCTCAAAACCTGACATGCGCAAACCATAACATCAAAATTTTCAAGACTTGGGGGAATGCAAAGGATTCCTAACCAATCTAACTTTAAATTGCTGAGAAATAACAGAAATATAGAAATGCATAACTAGGAGGCTCTTACCTAGCCAATGAGGGTGAATTCGGCCCAAAATTGAAGGTTTTCAACCGGAGTAAGACACAGGACAACTCGGAGTGGCAAGACTCGACGAGATCTGGCCCACAACAGAGTTGGGCAGCAAGATCTCCTCCCCCTCCTCTCTTTCTCTTTTATTTTCTCCTTTTATCTATCTTAAATCCCTAGATTTTTTGTGGGTTCCACAAACGGGGGAATGGGTATTTATACCCTTAAGTTTTTCCCCAAAATGGGTAACTCACGTGTGAGATTTCTATGACTTAATGCAATTTGTCAGTCGGACAGACAAAATATGGTTTCTTTTAACTTTCTATCTGCTCAGGTTTGTTAAACTGATAGAGCACGGATTCTTATCCTAGTGCAGCCACCGTTCTTAGTCGTAAAGGTTGGTTTGTGCTTTTTATAAGTTATTCTCATATGAAAGGTCTACTCTAATGATCAGTGAAGGATTTTGACTGCCCTGGACCCAAGGGACTAGACAGACAGAGGATCAAATGATTTGGGTCCCTCATGTAGTTGATTTCATTCTTATGCAAAGTGTTATTGAGGTTAGTGTTTATGAATTAAGGTTTCACTTATAAGTTCTCTTAGTTCCCGAGTTTCAAACATGTGTGTGTGCACGTGGGGACGCATATTTTACTCGAAAAAATTTAGAGTAACGCCTGAGGTCATTGAGTATTGGAGGGCTAGAGTTTTACAAACTTCCCCTGCCGACTAATGATGTAATTTAGATCCAATTTATGAAAATTGCCTCATTTGGATTTACTCTCCCAAGTATTGATTGGTGGTCCTGATATGATCTTCACTTCAATCCAGATTTTAAAATTAAGGTAAAATGAAAAAATAAAATCATTGAAGTTGTATCACCGTTTCTTCCCCGTGGTGCATTTGGTCGTACCATATTCCATGAAAATTAACAACATATTGCACTAATCAAGAAATATCATGACATTTTGTGCAACCAAACACACCATTTACTTCAAATGGATTTTGTATTCTTGTGTAATCATCGTTTTACTTCGGTAGGGGAAGCGGATTGGTTGGTGTGGGTAAGTGTCATGCGAAGACGAGCACTAACACTCCTCGAGCTCCGAGTTGTATGAATGGTTTAAAGGAGATCAAAGTTACATGGGCCCCACAATGATGTATTTATTATATGTACACTGTTCATCCATTTAGCAAGCTCATTTTAGATCTTTATCCTAAAAATGAGTCATTTCCAAGGCTCAAGTGGACCACACCAAAAATAGCAGTGGTGACAATGATTTTCATCGTTAAAACATTCATAGGCATGGAGTATGCCTATGCCGACCCCGAATGGTTGTCCAGCAACAATTCCAAGGCTCAAGTGGACCACACCAAAAATAGCAACGGTTCGGGGTCGACCGGGTAAACCTAGTCAACCCCGAACGATTGTCCAGCACACCCAGTCGACCGGGTAAACCTGGTCGACCCCAAACTAAAAAATTACAATCCTCAACAGCGGTCGACCGGGTCGGTTGGACAACAGTTCGGGATCGACCAGGTGGACCCGGTCGACCCCACAAATGGCATTCACACCTCAACTGTAGTGTGTTTCACTTGCCTAAAACCTCAAGAAAATCAATTCTTTTTTATATTATTTACACTACTACAAATTAGCAATGTTGAATTTTCTTATATCACAAATTAGTAGCAGAACAATCTTACCTTTCAAAAAAAAATATGCTGCAATCTTCTTGGCAACGATTCTCTTTTGCATTAGTTCTTCCGGAAATATTGTTGCGAAATTGATTGAGAATTTGATTTCTTTATTTTTTTTTCCTTGTAAAGCAGAAATTTACTTCCTTCCAATATGGAAAGTATATTCTACCGTTTTTAATCACTATTATTTGTTAAGCATGTTGATTTTTTGCTTTCACATGTGTACCTGTTCGAGATGCAACTGCATCAAAATTGGAAGAGTTCATTTCTCACTTTATTAGTGGCTTATGCATGATGTGAGTGAGGTCAAACAAATGAGTATGGATTGAGACTTACCGAGGATTCTTTTCTGATTCCAGGCTTCTTATGCCACCTGGTACTCCTCTTTTTCTTCTCTAGAAATGGAGTCAAACAAGTCAATCGAGTTCAACAAGCCAATTGTGGCCAACTCGAATCAGGTCGCTCCTTAATTCAGGCAGTTAGTTGAGATTCCCATAAAATTTTTAAAAATTATGTGTCTCCGTGGCTTGATAATCGCTACGATACTAGCATAATGTTATTTTCAGGCCCACACAGGGATTTCATCGAACACAAAACACATTAGTGGGTTTGCGCATTTATATAATCATCAAATTTAATATATGTATAGCATTTATAAGTGAATTAGGAAAGAGAAAACCCAATTAACATATGATATGGGTTTTAGGTCGTCTGAACCTATCCAACATATGGAGTTTATAAGGATATTTAGAAAGAGAAAACCTGACTAGCCTAGGGTTTGGGTCAAGGGTCGGATGTCACCTCTTTGTAGTTCTAGTGAACCCGGAAGAGTTCCCACTTGCGGCACAGAGTCCTCCCGTAGAAGAGGAAATCAGTTATCTTGTGGCTTATGTACATACAGGAAATTAAGCAAGGCACATGCGACTCCTCTAAGATTTTAGTGCTCGAATTCGCCAAATGGTTTGTCCTAGGGTTCTTTGTGCCGGTGCCCAAGGAATCGCATGTCAAGACACATGCATGCTGCCATTGCTAAGAAAAATAGAAGAGAGCTCGAATTTTTTACCTTTTATGGGCCACACTTCGCATCTACGGCAGTCGGACCGTGGTCTCCGGTGAATGACAGATGTGGGAGTGTGGGAATTCCAATTTCCTACTTCCCAAGCACTCACACCCTCCCTCCCTCTCTCTCTCTCTTTCTTTCTCACTCCTCTCTTTTCTCTCTCTCAGCTGCTGTAAATTTGCTATGGGAGTTAGGGAGAGAGGGTTTAAAGGGTTATATATACCCTGCAGCTTAGTTCAGTTGGCCCCAAGTGCCACTTATTAGCTAAAATGGCTCTTTGGGCTCACATATGGCAAATTGGGCAACCTACAAATTGAGCGAGGGAAGCTAGGAATTGAGCGAGGGAACATATAAATTAAGCAAGGCAACCTACGAATTGAACGAAAGAAGCTAGAAATTGAGCGAGGGACCCTACAGATTGAGCGAGGCAACCTATGAATTGAGCGAGGGAAGCTAGGAATTAAGCGAGGGAACATACAAATTAAGCGAGGCAACCTATGAATTGAGCAAGGGAAGCTAGAAATTGAGCAAGGGACCTTATGGATTGAGCGAGGCAACCTACGAATTGAGCGAGGGAAGCTAGGAATTAAACAAGGGAACATACAAATTAAGCGAGGTAACCTGCGAATTGAGCGAGGGAAGCTAGAAATTGAGCGAGGGAACTTAGGAAATGACCGAAGGAACATAGGATTGAGCGAGGGAAGCTAGAAATTCAGCGAGGCAACCTAAAAATTGAGCAAGAGAACCTAGGAATTGAGCGAGGGAACGTAGGAATTGAGTGAGGGAAGCTAGAAATTCAGCGAGACAGTATATAAATTGAGCAAAGCAACCTAGGAATTGAGTGAGGCAACATAGAAATTTAGTGCGGGAAGCTAGAAATTCAGTGTGAAGCTAGAAATTGAGCGAGGGAAGCTAGAAATTCAGCAAGGGAACCTATGAATTGAGCGAGACAGCTTAGGAATTGAGCGAGGGAAGCTAGAAATTCAGCGAGACAATATATAAATTGAGCAAAGCAACCTAGGAATTGAGCGAGGCAACGAAGAAATTTAGCGCGAGAAGCTAGAAATTCAGCGAGTGAAGCTAGAAATTGAGCGAGGGAACCTATGAATTGAGCGAGACAGCCTAGGAATTGAGCAATGGAAGCTAGAAATTTAGCGAGGCAACCTAAAAATTGAGCAAGAGAACCTAGGAATTGAGCGAAGGAACCTTGGAATTGAGCGAGGCAACCTAGCAATTGAGCGAGGCAACGTAGAAATTCAGCGAGGCAACCTATGAATTTAGCGATGGGAAGCTAGAAATTGAGCAAGGCAACATATAAATTGAGTGAGAGAACCTAGCAATTGAGTGAGGCAACCTACAAATTGAGCGAGGTAACATAGAAATTGAGCAAGAAAACATAGGAATTGAGCAAGGATAAGTATAAAGTAAGATAAAGAAACTTGAAATTAGGCGGGGCAAACTAAAAGTTGAACAAAGCAAGCATGAAAGTTGAGCGACGGAAACATTTACACGTTATGAAATTTAATTCATTATAAATTTTCATGAAGTACAAATTGTGAGGAGTATATACAACACTATATATAATACAAAATTCTACAAAATTATCCTTTTCATCTCATGCCTACGACAAGTATCATTTATAGGTTACAGACAAATAATCATACGCTATTGACCTCCTCCAATGTATAGTGAATTTTTGCATGTCTGTTCCCTCTAAGGTGCGACCACTGCACAGTATATCGATAAATTTCATTACAAATATGCCACAGTCAAAACCATTGCATTGCTTCGGCACAGATTTCATGGATTTGGAGGTCCAAGTCTTCCCTTCAAGCGCGGTGACGTCTCCGGTGGCATAGAAGAGAATCGAGAGTGCCTCCGTCATCAAATCGATCATCTGCTTATACTTTAAGAGAGCATTTGACACTAAGCTATCGATAATAATGATCTCCCGCTATCTTGGATATAGGACCATCAAGAACCAATGACAGTTATCATGGTTGACGGGTACATAAACCTGTCCATGTTTAAGAAGTAGGCTGTCAGTTAAAAATATGATCAAAGAACACATTATGACCTATTTTGATGTTATGTGACGAATGCATTACCTGTTCACTATACCGAATCTCCTTGGCATGAGATTTACCCCGCTGCTTGGCAATTGCGATGACATTGTTCATCATGCCTACCAACGTTGCACGTTCCGAAGCAAACTTCGAGTCCCGATACGCCCTTAGAGTCGGCATACTAGTTTGAAGGCATGGCTGTAACAAACGTAATAAAAGATCAATACAAGTAGAAAAAACATGATCTAATTGAAAAAACAAGTTAGCGATACTCTGAAGTAAATATTTACCATAAAATAGGTGGGACAGAACTTGCAATCTTGGGTATATGCAATTGCACAATCAGACTACCTTTCCTCTAGGAAGTCAACATATTTGTCAATAGCCTACTCCACAAGGTAATATGATTTAGAAATATTCGATTAAAAGATATAACTATATGAAGGCCAATGTATATAGACACTTTCATACGAATGCTTACCACGCTATCAACCCACGCGTCATCTACCCATATAGACTTGAACCATGAAGCCTCTCCCATCTCCTTATTTGCTTCATAGTAGTTTTTTAGATCTTTAAGTTCATCTTTCAATAGCATCCTGAATGGATCCATCTGTAGATGATATGGTATCAGAGATGTAGAAAAGTTTATGACTTCCTCAGGTCACCTCACCACGTTCGGGGTTATATCGATCGAAGACAGGGACAAGAATGGAGAAACCATATAATAGGATGGCTTCAGTACCCTTTTAGTTCTCCTTACATAAACAAGAGGAGAAACGGGTGCTTCATCCAATAGATTATGCTCCGCCATACCATACGATTACACCTCCAACTCCACATTTCCCTATTCTTTTTCTTTCATATCTTCAACCTCCACTTTATTCTTCAACTCCTTGTCCTCATGCCTCATAAAATGTCCCCTCTGTATATAGCAATATTCGTTCTCCTTCTTCAAGGCCTCGCTCTCTTTCACTAAGTTTTCAATTTCTTTCGACAACTCACACATCAGCCTAGTCAACTCCTCTTTCATGATGAAATACAATTCCTTCTCTTTCTTCAACTACGCTCTCCTGTTCAGATCTGCTCTCTCCATCCTCAACAATTCTCTCTTTCAACAATGCCTCCCTCTCATCGAGCCTCTCTTCTCTCTTTCTCAACTCTTCCTTCTCTTTCCTCAGCTCATCCCTCTCCTTCTTCAACTCCTCTCTCTCCTTCTTCAACTCATCTATCCCAACCCTAAATTCATCCATCAAAAGAGACGGTTTCATGATATTCCCCCCCGATCCCTGTTGAGGGTCAAATATTGCATATCAGACCCATTTATTGCATGGATTTACAAGCATGATACCGTTTAATAGCCTGATTTAATTGTATTTGTGACGCAGAGTGTATTTACAAGCATGAACTGAAAAAGGGTGCTTAAACCATGGATTTGACGCTCTGATGACACCCAAGGCAAGGGACGGACTCCAGGGGACCAAGATCGATGGAATTACACACCAGAGATCCGAGAAAATCAAGCCATTCACGTTAAAGAGGCCCGAAATTGGTGAAAAATGCAAGATCACATAGTTCCCGCCATCTGATTAGCTCGAAACTCCATATATGGTCTGAAGACCTTAAATAAGTCGTACAAATCAAAAATCAGCCATTAGATCACCGTGGAAGTGGCCAAACCGATAGATCAACCCCTTAAATCCTTAAGTGGGGCCCACCCGATATCTGGATACTCTCCATTTTTGGTCTCAACTGTTTAAATGAGTTGACCAAACGGATAGACGGAGCGGATTTCTCACAAACATCTCTGTGGGACCCGTACATGCAGTGCAAGTGCAAGGAACGCAGGTGCACCGGGCGTGCACCAAACATCCTCAAAGTCGATCAGCGCACGCTGACCGACATCTCCTTCTCCAAATCAAAAATGGACACAGCGTCCTTGCGCCGTCCGTCGGTTCTGTGCAGTGGGGCCCATTCCTCATCAAAATTATCAATCTGGACCGTCCATTGTGTACAGAGGAGGGTTATTAACCTCACCTAGGTGGAATTTTTCTAGGAAGCAGCGTGTAGCGGATTTTGACCGTTGAAACTCAGGTTGAACGGTGATATGAAAAATTAGGTGGGCCGCTTCAGCGTCGATCCAAAACCGACCAGATCCGAACGGTTTTGTGAGAAGAACCCGGTGGACGGCATGGATTTTGCAAAGGGGAAATTAAGTGGACCTCACCGAGAGTCCAGCGGTAACAATTCGGGCTCTGTTTACGCAGCCCGCGCGCGACCGTGAAAATCGGAGCTTGTGGGGCATTCCGTGATCTCTATCACTGCCGGATTGCCGATCCAAACCGTCCAAAATCCTTATAAGTGGGTCTTTACCCCAACCAAGAAGCCAAAATCGGAGCTTAGGACGTTCATCCATCTCAAACTTCATTCAAACGCAAACTGTTTTGCGTTCTTTCGCAGGCTGGCTGCGAAGCTTTCCGCAGCCTAATCCCTTCAGGACTCCACAGCACCAGGGGGGCTTTTCCATCTTTAAAATGGAACGGAAGAAAGGGAGGAGGGGGTACTCGATCTTGGATTTTGAACGTGAGGAAGAAAAGGAAGAAAGGAAGAAAAGTGAAAGAGGAAAATGGAGGAAGGCTGGACGTTTTCTGCTGGTGCATGTTCTGCAGGAGCGTGTGTGGCTGCTGGCACTTCTGCTGGATCAAGGGAACGGCAGTGTTTTGGCGGAGGAGTTGGAGTTTTGGACGGTTGAAGAAAGGCTGGACGTGGAGTGGGTTTTCTCTTTTTCCTTCTTATTCTTTTCTTTTCCTTTTTAGTTTTTATTTTGTTATTTTTGTTAGCCACATCATGACGGGCTAATCCTCTTAGCTAGGGCTAAGAGGTGAAGCTTGTATTGAGATGGGACACTACTTTATGCTTTTAATGTGAATGCATGAACTGAATTTGTTCTTTGATGATTATTATAAGGAATATTTTTATTAGTCTTTAATGGTCTGTTGTGACTGAAATTACAATGGGTTTGCAATGGCTTTGAATATTTCTTTCCCCTTTTTTTTATGTTTATGAAGTCAGGAAGCCCTGTTGTTCATCATTGCTCCATGGGCATGGTAGGATGACAGTACCCTTCCTGATCCTCATACATTGTTGATTGGTTGGTAATTAGTTTAATCCTGTTGTTTGCTTTGTCTCCTGGGCATGGTTAGATGATGGAATCCATTCTAATTCATATACCTTTCATCTCTTGAAAACTAGACCAAGAAAATTCAGTTTGAATTCCATAATCCTTGATGCATGCATAAGATCTCCCTGATCTCTACAAGTGGATCCTCTGAATCCCTAGTTTCTTCCTCTGAATTCCTTAAAGTTTTAGATAATTATTCCACCATTATTCCTTAAATTTACATTTGATTTTGATTACATCTTAGGCTAGTTCTATTTCTACCTAGTTTCAGGAAACGTACAAGTTTCAGTCCCTGTGGATTCGACCTCGGTCTTACTGAGTTTATTACTACATCACAACCCTATACTTGGGGAGTGAACAAGTTTTTGGCGCCGTTGCCGGAGACTGACGGTTACGTTTTCTGGGATTAATTAGTTTTAGAATTAGGTTAAGATTAGGATTTTACTAACTTTAGGTTAAAGTTTTTTTTGTTTATTTTATTTTTAGAAACTAACATGTTTTCCTGTCTTGTAGGATCCTGACATAAATTTCTAAATTGGTAATCCTTTTCTAATTCTTCTACTTTTTCTATTTGTAGAATTAGGGTTTGAATTTTATAAATTTTCTAATTCTAGTATCCTCCCATCTGTAGGAAATAGTTTATTCTTAGAACTAGGTTATTTCTTAATCAATTTTCTACTTTTATTTTTAATAACTTTCTAATTTTAGAATCTAATTTGTTTCCTAATTTATTTTTATAATTTTTTAGAAACTAACCTTCCTATTTTGTAGGCTTTTAAGATAGAAATCTCTAATTCGGTACACTCCTTCCCTACTTTCTATTTTTCAGTTCTCTTTTAATAATTTACTTTCTAGTTTAGATCTTTCCCAAATTACTTTAGAAATTTCCACTCTTCTTTTACCTTCTTTTAGAAATTAATTTACTGTTATTTTTCTTTTAAAGTATCATTCTTCTCTTTTTAAGAATCTAACTTATTTTTGTTTTATTTTGCAGGTTTTTAACTTAGGACTCCAATTTGGTAATTTCTTTCCAACTCTCTCTTTCTTTCTAGATTTTCTTTTCCTTTCTTAGGATTAGGTTTTTAATCGAGGGTCGCGAGTGTTTTTCATGCCCAAGTGGGCCCGTGACGACACTCGACGTCTCTTGACTGAAGGAGGAGTGGTTGAGGGGTTGACTATCCATCGCAGGACTAGACACCACTCGAAATCCCCTGAGTTAACTGAAATTATGGCTGAAGACCAACCTCCTCTACTTCCACCCAGGGTGGAGGATACCCAAGATGAAAATGAGGTGCAACAGGCACCCCCGCCTCGTACTTTACGAGATTTTCTACAACCGGCTGGAGTGAGTACGCCCTCATGCATGATTTTTCCTGAAAACACAGGACAAATGGACATCAAGCCAGGAGTTATCCAACTCCTTCCCAAATTCCATGGACTTGAATCTGAAAGTCCATATTTACATTTGAAAGAGTTCGATGAGATAATAGCTACATTATGTTTTCCTAATGTATCTGAGGATACAATTAGGCTGAAACTCTTTCCTTTTTCCTTAAAAGAGAAAGCTAAGACGTGGTTACATTCACTACGTCCTAGATCCATTGGCACATGGAACGACATGCAGAGGGAATTCATAAAAAAATTCTTCCCACATCATAAAATGATTACCCTCAGAAAAGCGATCATGAACTTTGCCCAAAAGGAAGATGAAACATTCTTCCAATGTTGGGAAAGGTTCAAAGATTTGGTCAGTTCATGCCCACAACACGGATTTGAAACGTGGCGCATTACAAATTTTTTCTATGATGGACTAACATCTTCCATGCGCCAAATGGTCGAGACAATGTGTAATGGAGAGTTCATTAATAAAGATGTCGACGAGGTATGGGACTACCTCGACAGTTTGGCCGAAAAAACACAATCTTGGGACTATTACCCAAAGTCGAACACCACGTCTAGGCCGACTCAATTAAAGGAGAAAGGTGGATTATATCTCTTGAAAGAAGAGGATGATCTCAAGTGTAAAGTGACTACGCTCATAAGGAAAGTTGAGGCCATGGAAGGAAAGAAGGATAAGGTCAATGAAATTGTTTGCGGCATCTGTGATTGCAACATTCACACAATTGAAAACTGTCCTACAATACCTGCCTTTCGAGGAGTGTTGAATGAACAAGCCAATGCCGTAAATAATTATCAAAGACCTTTTACTGGACCTAACTCCAACACATACAATCCTGGCTGGAAAAATCATCCAAACTTTAGTTGGAGGAATGGACAAACGGCGACTCCTCCAGGTTTCTTCAATCAAAATCCAAATCAAGTGAAACCTCAAGAGGAACCGGTTCAAAATCCCATACAAGAGCTGGCTCAGGCAATGCGGGGAATTACAGATTTTATGCAAAAGATAGATTCTCATATAACGGCTATAGAAAAGGGGATGCTTCCTGCACAACCGCTCCCCAATCCTAAACCGCAGTACGAGAATAATGATCCCAGCACTTCAAATCAGATGGGACATGCTAAATCCATCACCACTCTTAGGAGTGGGAAGATCATTGATAAAACTCTTCCGGTTAGGCCCGAAAAGCCTCAAGAACCAGAAGAGGATAACAATGATGGATCCAGTGATGCCCTACAAAAAGTAAAACCGGAACTTCTAGAGAAGCCAGTTGCTCCATTCCCCCAACGGTTGGTTTCACCAAAACCTCTCTCTACCTCTCAGGATATCCTAGAGGTGTTGAAACAGGTGAAAGTCAACATTCCTCTACTTGATGTCGTTAAACAGATACCTTCATATGCTAAATTCCTGAAAGACTTATGCACGACCAAAAGACGGAAAATTATTCAAAAGAAAATCTTCTTGACTGAGAAAGTGAGTGCCATCCTAAAGCAAGACGTGCCACAGAAATTCAAGGATCCCGGTAGCCCAACCATATCATGTGTAATCGGGAACCATCGAATTGATCACGCACTTCTTGACTTAGGAGCGAGCGTCAATTTGATTCCCTACTCGGTATACAAACAGTTAGGTTTGGGTGAATTAAAACCCACCCTAACCACATTACAACTTGTTGATCGCTTTGTTTGTGTACCAAGAGGGATAATTGAGGATGTGTTGGTCCAAGCTGACAGATTCTACTACCCTATAGATTTTATCATCCTGGATACCGAACCCATCAGTAACATGAGCACTCAGATTCCCGTCATTCTTGGTCGCCCATTCCTTGCCACGTCAAATGCAATTATCAATTGCAGGAATAGTATCATGACTATGTCTTTTGGAAATTTGACATTGGAGTCAAACATTTTTTTCAATAACGGCAGCAACGCAGAGGATGATGACGATTTCCACGACATTAACATGATTGACTCTTTCGTGGAAGATACGACACCTCTAACCTTATTCTCTGACTATCTGGAGACATGCCTGGCCCACTCCCATGATTTTGATAATGACATGATTAGGGAGACGTGCGCCTTGCTTGATACTGCACCGGTACTTGAAGTTAACCGATGGAGGCCACAATTTGAAGAATTACCACAAACCGATGTAGTGCCTCTACCGTCTAACCTCAAGCCGCCGAAGCTTGACCTAAAACCTTTGCCCTCTGATTTGAAATATGCCTATTTAGGTCAAGATGAGACATACCCGGTGGTGATCTCTGCCCACCTGGAGAAAGAACAGGAGAGTATGCTCATATCTACTCTCATTGAGCATAAAGGAGCCCTGGGATGGACGATAGCGGACCTCAAGGGAATCGATCCCTCGATTTGTACTCACCACATATATCTTGAGGATAATGCAAAAACCGCTCGGCAACCACAACGTAGACTAAATCCAAACATGAAGGAAGTGGTTAAAGCCGAGGTTCTTAAACTATTAGACGTGGGTATTATATACCCTATATCCGATAATCAATGGGTGAGTCCAACTCAAGTGGTCCCTAAGAAGTCCGGAATCACCATCGTAGCCAATGCTAATAATGAACTCGTGCCAACTAGAGTCACTACTGGTTGGAGAATGTGCATTGACTACAGGAAGTTGAATACCGTCACGAGGAAAGACCACTTTCCTTTACCATTCATTGATCAGATCCTTGAAAGGTTAGCTGGTCATTCCTATTATAGTTTCCTTGACGGGTATTCGGGCTACAACCAGATAGAGATAGCCCCTGAAGACCAGGAAAAGACCACATTTACATGTCCCTACAGCACCTTTGCCTATCGAAGGATGCCATTCGGACTATGTCATGCCCCTGCCACCTTTCAGCGATGTATGCTTAGTATCTTTTCTGATATGGTAGGGCAATATCTAGAGGTCTTCATGGACGATTTCTCTGTTTACGGTCCATCTTTCAGCAAGTGCTTGGAAAGTCTTAAATGTGTGCTGAAAAGATATGAAGAGAAGAACCTGGTACTTAATTGGGAGAAGTGTCATTTCATGGTTTAGAAGGGAATTGTCCTTGGGCATATCATCTCGTCCAAAGGAATTGAGGTAGATAAGGCAAAAATCGATCTTATCTCTAACCTACCTCCACCCAAGAACATCAGAGACGTACGATCCTTCTTAGGACACGCAGGATTTTACAAGCGATTCATAAAGGACTTTAGTCTCCTCTCTCGTCCTTTATGTAATCTTCTTCAAAAGGATGCTCTGTACGAGTGGACTGAGCAATGCCAGGAAGCTTTCACCAAGCTTAAGGGCACGTTAACCACTGCACCTATCATGCAGCCACCCGACTGGAGCCTTCCTTTTGAGCTTATGTGCGACGCTTCTGATTATGCTCTTGGAGCGGTCCTAGGCCAGAGAAAAGATAAGCGGCCCTATGTCATTCATTACGCAAGTAGAACTTTAAATTCTGCCCAGGTGAACTACTCGACTACGGAAAAGGAACTCTTAGCTGTAGTGTTCGTCTTGGACAAATTTAGGTCCTACTTGATCAGATCCAAGATCATTATCTACACAGATCATGCGGCACTTAAGTATCTTCTTTCGAAGAATGATTCTAAGCCCCGTTTGATACGATGGATCCTTCTACTCTAAGAATTTGATTTGGAAATTAAAGATAAAAAGGGAGTAGAGAACGTAGTGGCCGATCACCTTTCTCGCCTTAATACCTCTGATTCCCTTGAGGCGACACATATCAATGATATGTTCCCTGATGAACAACTGTTTAGAGTCTCCCATTCACCTTGGTTCGCTGATATTGCTAATTATCTTACCACAGGTTCTATACCAACACATTGGACTGCACAAGATAAGAAAAAATTCTTTACCGAGGTGCGCAACTTTTTCTGGGATGATCCATATTTGTTTAAATATTGCCCAGATTAAATCTTAAGGAGATGTATGCCAGACGATGAGCATTAGAGCGTCATCTCCTTCTGTCACTCAGAGGCCTGTGGTGGTCACTTTTCTGCTAAAAAGACCACGGCCAAGATCCTGCAGTGTGGCTTTTACTGGCCCACTATGTTTAGGGACACTCATGAGTTTTGCAAAGCTTGTGAGCGTTGTCAGAAATTGGGAGCATTGTCCCGTCGAAATATGATACCTTTGAATCCCATTCTTATCATTGAAGCATTTGATTGCTGGGGCATCGATTTCATGGGACCATTCCCCCAATCGTTTGGGAATCTGTATATTTTGCTCGCCGTGGATTATGTCACTAAATGGGTCGAAGCGATTCCATGTCGAAAGAATGACCATCGCACGGTCATTAAATTCCTAAAAGAAAACATCCTTTCTCGATTCGGAACGCCTCGAGCCATCATTAGTGATGGGGGCTCACACTTTTGTAATAGACCATTCGAGAGCTTAATGAAGAAATACGGTATCTCTCATAAGGTGAGCACCCCATACCATCCACAGACAAGTGGACAAGCTGAGATTTCCAATAGGGAGATCAAACACATTTTGGAGAAAACGGTTAACCCAGATCGTAAGGATTGGTCAATCCGATTGACCGATGCCTTATGGGCATACCGTACTGCCTTTAAAACCCCTATTGGAATGTCTCCCTTTAGACTTGTCTATGGGAAGGCTTGTCACTTGCCTGTGGAGTTGGAACATAAAGCATACTGGGCGATCAAAAATCTTAATTTCAATCTGGACAACGCTGGCTCGCTACGCAAACTTCAATTGAATGAACTTGAAGAAATCCAGAATGATGCGTACGATAATTCGAGAATTTACAAGGACAAGATGAAAGCATTTCATGACCAACACATTTTACGAAAATCATTCACGCCTGGTCAGAAGGTCCTTTTGTACAATTCTCGATTACATCTCTTTCCGGGTAAGCTTCGATCTCGTTGGACCGGCCCTTACATTGTTGTCACTGTTTTTCCGCATGGGGCCGTTGAGATAAGAGATCCCGACAATGGCAAGGAGTTTAAAGTCAATGGACATCGATTGAAACCATTTGTCGTGAAATTTGATTCAGAGGACATGTCCATGCCTCTGACTGATCCTGTTTACCAGGATTGATCTCTTAGTCTGATGCAGGTTATCAAGATTGATTAATTCATGGTCCATTCTTGTCTAGTTGAAGACGTTAAACTTAGCGCTCCTAGGACGCAACCCAAATTTTCATTCCATTTCACTTTTCTCATTCATTAGTTCAATGTTTGTGGGTAACATTACTGCAAACCCTCACGAGACTACAACTCGTCCACTAGGGGTAACCTAGGGGTTTAAAGGCTTGTTGCATACGCTAAATGTAATCGAGAGTACCTGCGAAAGTGGTATAGGTAGAATTTCATTTTTGTTATTTTTATTCTGTTAATTTCTCTCTTGTGCTGACTCGCTTTTACGTAAATAGCTATGAAAAGCCTCTTGATTTTTTCAGGTATTATCTTCCTATCACTTCTCATTTACTTATTTTGTCCCATGTGCATTGCATGTTTATTTCTTTTACATTGAGGACAATGTAGATTTTTGGTTGGGGGTGGGAGATTAGGTTTCCTAATCAGCATTTTCTTAGTCTTGAGCAGAAATTGTGAAAATTTTTAAATTTTTCTAGAATTTCATATGAATTCGAAGCGATTTTGACGGCCATCTTGGATTTAGAACTACAAGATGCGTGATGTTGGTACTTTATGACTCTTGGATTCAGTTATCTATCAAATTTCACAGCTAAGTTTGAATCGTTAATCCATTACTAGAAATTGTAAACATTGATTGAGACATGAATTCGCAGGACACATCTCGCGTGCATATTAAGGTTTCAGTTTGATATTGAAAGATTAACTTGGTAATCACTAAACATGAAAAGAACCAACTTGAGAAATTGAATAGATAGGGCGAACAGTCTTTACCATAGGTTTGCTCCCTATAGGTGATGATCTGATCCCTCTTCTTGGCGTTACTTCTAATGAAAAAATCAAAAAAAAAAAAAAAGAATAAAAAAAAAGAATAAAAAGATAAGGTGTAAACCAAGTTGGGTTATCTTGATTTCTCTTATTTGTTACCAATGATATTCTTAAATATCAAGGTGAATCTTAATGTTGACAAGTCGAGATTAGATTACACATTCGTAAATCTCAATGGTTAGACTTTTTCTAATTAATGGAATAATACTTTGAACTTGATTATGAAGTTTACCATGTACTGGAGTCTAGGAGAAAGTAATATCCAACAGTCATGAATCTAAAAGTTCTTGTATTTGGATTATTTTTCAAAAATCACTCGAGTTCATAGAAATTGCCCCGTAATTCTCAACTTATTTTTCGCATACTTTGCTCGGGACTAGCAAAATGCTAGTTGGGGGTTGTGTTGAGGGTCAAATATTGCATATCAGACCCATTTATTGCATGGATTTACAAGCATGATACCGTTTAATAGCCTGATTTAATTGTATTTGTGACGCAGAGTGTATTTACAAGCATGAACTGAAAAAGGGTGCTTAAACCATGGATTTGACGCTCTGATGACACCCAAGGCAAGGGACGGACTCCAGGGGACCAAGATCGATGGAATTACACACCAGGGATCCGAGAAAATCAAGCCATTCACGTTAAAGAGCCCCGAAATTGGTGAAAAATGCAAGATCACATAGTTCCCGCCATCTGATTGGCTCGAAACTCCATATATGGCCTGAAGACCTTAAATAAGCCGTACAAATCAAAAATCAGCCATTAGATCACCGTGGAAGTGGCCAAACCGATAGATCAGCCCCTTAAATCCTTAAGTGGGGCCCACCCGATATCTGGATACTCTCCATTTTTGGTCTCAACTGTTTAAATGAGCTGACCAAACGGATAGACGGAGCGAATTTCTCACAAACATCTCTGTGGGACCCGTACATGCAGTGCAAGTGCAAGGAACGCAGGTGCACCGGGCGTGCACCAAACATCCTCAAAGTCGGTCAGCGCACGCTGACCGACATCTCCTTCTCCAAATCAAAAACGGACACAGCGTCCTTGCGCCGTCCGTCGGTTTTGTGCAGTGGGGCCCATTCCTCATCAAAATTATCAATCTGGACCGTCTATTGTGTACAGAGGAGGGTTATTAACCTCACCTAGGTGGAATTTTTCTAGGAAGCAGCGTGTAGCGGATTTTGACCGTCGAAACTCAGGTTGAACGGTGATATGAAAAATCAGGTGGGCCGCTTCAGCGTCGATCCAAAACCGACCAGATCCGAACGGTTTTGTGAGAAGAACCCGGTGGACGGCATGGATTTTGCAAAGGGGAAATTAAGTGGACCTCACCGAGAGTCCAGCGGCAACAATTCGGGCTCTGTTTACACAGCCCGCGCGCGACCGTGAAAACCGGAGCTTGTGGGGCATTCCGTGATCTCTATCACTGCCGGATTACCGATCCAAACCGTCCAAAATCCTTATAAGTGGGTCTTTACCCCAACCAAGAAGCCAAAATCGGAGCTTAGGACGTTCATCCATCTCAAACTTCATTCAAACGCAAACTGTTTTGCGTTCTTTCACAGGCTGGCTGCGAAGCTTTCCGCAGCCTAATCCCTTCAGGACTCCACAGCACCAGGGGGGCTTTTCCATCTTTAAAACGGAACGGAAGAAAGGGAGAAGGGGGTACTCGGTCTTGGATTTTGAACGTGAGGAAGAAAAGGAAGAAAGGAAGAAAAGTGAAAGAGGAAAACGGAGGAAGGCTGGACGTTTTCTGCTGGTGCGTGTTCTGCAGGAGCGTGTGTGTGCTGGATAAAGGGAACGGCAGTGTTTTGGCGGAGGAGTTGGAGTTTTGGACGGTTGAAGAAAGGCTGGACGTGGAGTGGGTTTTCTCTTTTTCCTTCTTATTCTTTTCTTTTCCTTTTTATTTTTTATTTGTTGTTTTTGGTAGCCACATCATGACGGGTTAATCCTCTTAGCTAAGGCTAAGAGGTGAAGCTTGTATTGAGATGGGAGACTACTTTATGCTTTTAATGTGAATGCATGAACTGAATTTGTTCTTTGATGATTATTATAAGGAATATTTTTATTCGTCTTTAATGGTCTGTTGTGACTGAAATTACAATGGGTTTGCAATGGCTTTGAATATTTCTTTCCCCTTTTTTTATGTTTATGAAGTCAGGAAGCCCTGTTGTTCATCATTGCTCCATGGGCATGGTAGGATGACAGTACCCTTCCTGATCTTCGTACATTGTTGATTGGTTGGTAATTAGTTTAATCCTGTTGTTTGCTTTGTCTCCTGGGCATGGTTAGATGATGGAATCCATTCTAATTCATATACCTTTCATCTCTTGAAAACTAGACCAAGAAAGTTCAGTTTGAATTCCATAATCCTTGATGCATGCATAAGATCTCCCTGATCTCTACAAGTGGATCCTCTGAATCCCTAGTTTCTTCCTCTGAATTCCTTAAAGTTTTAGATAATTATTCCACCATTATTCCTTAAATTTACATTTGATTTTGATTACATCTTAGGCTAGTTCTATTTCTACCTAGTTTCAGGAAACGTACAAGTTTCAGTCCCTGTGGATTCGACCTCGGTCTTACCGAGTTTATTACTACATCACAACCCTATACTTGGGGAGTGAACAATCCCTCTCCCTATATGCCTTTTTCATCACTTTCCACTGATCTCTCCTCACCCTTGTCATCATTCTCATTACTCTCCTCACTCAATTCCTGAGTTTCGATGACCTACGAAATGTATCAATGCACATATAAGAGTCGAAAAACTTTTAACGGTGAATTAAACAACATTTTATTTTAATTAAACGCTCATGATATCTCACCTAAAAACTATCTCGGAGCAAGCGAACAGCTTCCGTTTCCCATTCCCGTAGGGTGGGTTCCAAGCTCTTTATTAAGATAGTTTACAAAAGAACCCAGACTGATGTTAATATACGGAGTGTAAGTGTCAAATCAAGCAAAGTGAACAGCGAAGAAATACATATACTTACAGCTTCACTCTCAAAAATTGCATATATTTTGTTGTACATCTAACCCTTCCAGCCTCAATATTGAATGAAGCGTGGAATTTGTGAGGGAACAAATGAAATAACATACTCTCGTAGGGCCGGTAATCTCTCTACAGCCCATATCTGTTTTAAAGAAATTGCATGAGGATAAAAATTCACAATTGAATATGATCATGTAGAATAAAGAAAGAGTTCTTACCTGCAAAGGAAAGACACAACCATATATATTGTAGCGAATCGCACCTGATGCTATCACAGTAGCTGTGACCCCTTACAACATTGTATTGTAGGCCAAACTACCCCAAGGATAGCTATGGAAATCTTCTATGGAGTATACTAAGTACATATAATCCATGTTACACATAGTTTTCGATTCGGTTCTCCTAACAAAACACTCTACACACATAAGTAGAGCAACCTTCACGACATCCTCGTGGTTATTGGTGTCAACTAATTTATTAAACACATCTAATAAATGCTTCTTAAAAACTGGATATTCTCTGAAGTATTTGTCCATTAATGTACTACTAATGGGACACTTTTTTGGTATTGTAAGCTCCCCAATCTTAAGCCTTGTTATGAGGGCGAAGTCCATCTCCGTGAATTGCAACCGTGTCCCCCATATCTCAAATATAAGATCACCTTTATATCTTACCAGAAGAAGGTGAAATAGAGCCCCTATAAATTGAAAGGATGAGAGGTGCAACAAGAAGAAAAATATGGATTGCTTGAATAGACTTAGCTGAGTATCATGCTTCTCCAATCCACCATTCACCGTGTCGAACCACCATCTCAATGAACACTTAGAGGATGGGTTTGGAAATTGAGAACAAGAATCGTCACCTATAAACATGTAATGAAAAATATATTAAAACCAAATTTCACTACTTAGAGAATCATAACGAAAAAAAAAATTAAACACAGTTGAAATCGAGTGAAGTAAACTAAAAATTGAGGGAGACAAATTAGAAAATGAATGAAGGAAACATGAAATTCAGCAAGGCAAACATTAAATTCAGCGAGGCAAGATGAAACTGAGCGAGGCATCCTAAAAAATTGAGCGAGGTAAGGTGAAATTGAGTGGAAAACCTAGAAATTAAGCAAGGCAAACATTAAATTCAGCGAGGCAAGATGAAACTGAGCGAGGCATCCTAAAAAATTGAGCGAGGTAAGGTGAAATTGAGTGGAAAACCTAGAAATTAAGCAAGGCAACCAAGAAATTCAATGACAGA
Organism: Magnolia sinica; assembly: GCF_029962835.1. Lineage (NCBI taxonomy): Eukaryota > Viridiplantae > Streptophyta > Magnoliopsida > Magnoliales > Magnoliaceae > Magnolia > Magnolia sinica. The sequence continues at coordinate 13,943,173 of NC_080588.1, read as the reverse complement.
ACCGAGACAATGAGCGAGGGAACCTAAGAATTCAGCGAGGCAACCTAGGAATTGAGCGAGTAAAGCAAGAAAATTTAAGCGAGGCAACCTATCAATTGAGCGAGGCAACCTAGGAATTGAGCAAGGGAAGCTAGAAATTCAGCGAGGGAACCTAGGAATTGAGCGAGACAGCCTATGAATTGAGCGAGGGGAGCTAAAAATTCAGCGAGGGAACCTATGAATTGAGCAATGGAAGGTAGAAATAGAGCGAGACAACATAGGATTTGAGCGAGGAAAGCTAAAAATTGAGCGAGGGAACCTAAAAATTGAGCGAGGCAACCTAGGAATTGAGCGAGGCAACGTAGGAATTCAGCGAGGTAACCTAGGAATTGAGCGAGGAAAGCTAGAAATTGAGCGAGGCAACCTAGGATTTGAGCGAGGGAAGCTAGAAATTGAGCGAGGGAACCTAGAAATTGAGCGAGGGAAGGTAGAAATTGAACGAGGCAACTTAGGATTTGAGCGAGGAAAGCTCGAAATTGAGCGAGGGAACCTAGAAATTGAGCGAGGCATCCTAGGAATTGAGCGAGGGAAGCTAGAAATTGAGCGAGGGAACGTATGATTTGAGCGAGGTGACCTAGAAATTAAGCGAGGTAACGTAGGGATTGAGCGAGGTAATGTAGAAATTGGAGCGAGGCAACCTCAGAATTGAGCGAGGGAACCTAGAAATTGAGCGAGGGAACCTAGGATTTGATCTAGGCAACCTAGGAATTGAGCGGGGGAAGTTAGAAATTGAGCGAAGGAAGCTAGAAGTTGAGTGAGGGAACTTAGAAATTCAGCGAGGCAACTTATAAATTGAGCGAGGCAACCTACGAATTGAGCAAGGCAACGTAGGAATTCAGCGAGGCAACCGAGGAAACTTAGGAATTAACGAGGAAAGCTATAAATTAAGCGAGGGAACCTAGAAATTGAGCGAGGCAACCCATCAATTGAGCGAGGCAACCTAAGAATTAAGCGAGGGAAGCTAGAAATTGAGCAAGGGAACCTAGAAATTGAGTGAGGGAACCTAGAAATTCAGTAAGGAAACCTATGATTTGAGCGAGGCAACCAAGGAATTGAGCGAGGGAAGTTAGAAATTGAGCAAGGGAAGCAAGAATTTGAGCGAGGGAACCTAGAAATTTAGCAAGGCAACCTAGGAATTGAGCAAGGCAACCTAGGAATTGAGCGAGACAACGTGGAAATTTAGCCAGGAAACTGAGGAATTGAGCTAGGAAAGCTAGAGGAAGCTAGAAATTAAGTGAGAGAGGCTTAAAATTGAGAGAGGGAACCTACAAATTCAGTGAGGCAACCTATAAATTGAACGAGGCAACCTAGGAATTGAGCGAGGGAAGGTAGAAATTGAGCGAGGCAACCTAAAAATTGAGCCAGGGAACATAGGAATTGAGCAAGGCAACGTGGAAATTCAGCGAGGCAACCTAAGAATTGAGCAAGGGAAGCTAAAAATTGAGCGAGGGAACCTATAAATTCAGCGAGGCAACGTACAAATTCAGCGAGGTAACCAACGGATTGAGCGCTAGTTAAATCTCATAGATAGAGGAATAGATAGAACAGAGAAGATCTCTATATCTTTTCTCGTAAATATAATATAGAAGAGAGATCCCTCTCATTTTTTATCAAGAGAGATCTCTCTTCTCCAAGGGCTTAGGATTCAACGATATTTAAGAGCAAGACAGAGAAAATAAGCGTTAAGATAATACCTTTCATCTTAATCTCATCTACTGGAAAAGGGGGCCCTCTTGATCACCTAAAGAGATTTGTAGGCAGAATTAGCATAATTATGACCACAGGGATTGAGCTGTCAAATGAGATTATCCTCATTCCTCGGATGGGATTCTAGAAGATAAAATTTATGTAGTAAAAAAAAGTCTTTTGAATTGAGCGAGGGAACCTAGGAGTTGAGCAAGGCAATGTAAAAATTCAGCAAGGCAACCGAGAAATTGAGCAAGGGAAACATGAATTTGAGCGAGGGAAGCTTGAAATTGGGTGAGGCTAACATGAATTGGAATGAACTTTAAATGTAATTGACCTAGCCTAACAATTTGTTCTTTCGCGAATTTGACCGAGCAGTTAATGAAATTGACCGAGATTTACATGAAATTCTCTTCAGTGAATTTGACCGAGCAATTATTGAAATTGACCGAGCAGTTCATAAAATTTTCTGTTACATTACATGAATCCGTGGAAGTTCCTCATCATATTTTTATGATATCTCTATCAAATTTATGAATTGCTCGAGAAATTTCACCAATCATGAACCGAGAAGTAGGTCAAATGAACCAAAACCTCTTGCAATTTGGATTTATAGTTTGCTCAGTACGCACTTATGGTGTTGAGTTAACTTAGTTGGGCACACCCAAATCCATAGCTCAATTGGCAGACTGAGTGGAGATACCTCGGGTCAACACTTGAGGTCTTGGTATCGATCCCTAGTGGGGGTGGCTAACATGGAGTGTGTGTATTGACATGAGTGTGTACTAACAAGCTAACCCAAAGGAAAAAATAATAATAATAGTAAAATAAAAAATAAAAAATACTGAGTTGGGCCCGCCTTGAATGTATGTAGACTATCCACGACGTTCATCCATTTTTCCATCTAAAGGGTTTCAGCCCAAAATGGTGGCATATCGAAATATCAAGTGGATCACACCACAGGAAACAGTGGTTCCACCGTAGAAACAATGATGTTTTACTTGTAATCTATCATGTTCATAGGATGATTTTTGCATGGATGAACCGAAAACCAAGATGTGAGCTTCATCCAACAGTTCAATAGCCCACAAAAAATTTACACCGTTAGGTAAATGTACATTACACCTGTAGTGCGTACTTTCTTCCGTGGAGGGACCATTTTCAGAAAAACGAGATAATGCTGATGAATAAAGAGGGTGGGATCCAGCTAGAGCGTGGTGCGATCCAAGCAACCGATGTAGTGGTGGAGTTTTCGTCTTTTTTTTTTTTTTTTTTTTTTGAAAATAGAGCGAGAGGAGAGAGGGAGAGGAAACGACGCAGCGGTAAGAAAGAGGGGTAGTATCGTCCTCAAATTCACTGTCCCCACGTGCTAGTCTAAGTTGGTAACTTAAGTTTGTATTCCTTCATAAAAACCGCTGGATAAAAGGTTTTTCTACGGTGGTCATTTTCTCCCTGCGTAACTTCGATCCCCTTCAAACTATTGGTAAAACTCAAAGCTCGAGGTGCGTCAACGCTAGCCTCCACGCAACACGTACCCACACCAGCTAGGTTGGTGGTGTGTGGCACACCAGCTAATCCGCTACTCACTTAGCAGTCGTTGCGGACTGTAGTGTCCTAGAGGACCACAGCCCATGAGAAGTGGAAAGCAGCCCGGCGTGATAGCCGGCGACTATAATTCGCAGGTACTGGAGTACTTTAGCTTTTTGCCATAACCCTGGAAGCGGATTAGCTGGTGTGCCACACACGGGCTATATAGCTGGTGTAGGTAGTGTTCTTCGCAGACGCTCTCTGAGCCCTGAGTTGTACGAACAGTTCAAAGGAGATCAAAGTTACATGGCCCTACAGTGATATGTTTATTATATCTACACCGCTCATCTAATTTTAGAATTCATTTTAGAGAATTATACAAAAAAATGAATCATATCCGAAAATCAACTGGACCACACCACAAATAGCAGTGGTGATAATGATTTTCACCGTTAAAACATTCGTAGGTCCACTGTAACGTTTACTTTCCATCCAATCTGTTCATAACGTCACAGAAACTTGGATGAAGAAAAAAAAGAAATATCATATTGATCCAAAATTTTTGTAACTCCAAAAGGGTTTCGATGGTAGGCATTAAATCCTCTACGGCTTTTTAGAGTGTAGTCCACTTGATTTTTAGACGTCTTGTTTTTTCAGCTCAAACCTTACAATGAGCTCACCAAGTGGACGAACGGTCTAGATATAACTGATACCTTATGATGGGATCCACAAAACTTGGTGAAGTCAACACACTAGCCATTTTCAGATAATTAAGGAATGATGTGTTAGGTTGGCCGGCATTAAACATATGTCATAACTTTCAACATGAATCCTAAGCTAATACCAGTTAGCTTGGAAGGAGGCTTAAAAAAAATGATGACAACGACAACTACCAAAATAGCTAAAATGCTAAAGTAAATAATCTATGCGCCAAGATAGAAAATGGATGACCCCACGCATATAATAAATACATTAATGTTGGGCCCATGTAAATTTAATCTCCTTTAAATTGTTAGTACAACCCAAAGCTCGAGGATCGTCAGTGCTAGCCTTCACACCACAAGTACCTGCACCAGCTGGGTTTGCGGTGTGTGGTACAACAGCTAATCCCCTTCCATAGTTAGCACTGTCATTGCAGACTTTAGTGTCCTAGAGGACGACAGTCCATTGGAAAAGACGACAGCTATAATTTACCAGTACCGAAGTACTTGGCATTCTTGCAACCATGGCAAGAGCCATGAGCACCCACCCAAAACGTGTTGTGGCCTGACATGCAGCTTATGGCCCCGTTTGGACAGCGAATGGGGTCGGGACCATAAGCTGCACGGATTGCAATATTCCGAGGCCATTGGCCTCGGCTGTAAGGAAGGTTGTTTTTTTTCCCTTTTATTTCTTCCTCTTCCTTTTTCATTGTGTTTTTTTTTTTTTTTAACTTTTTTTCTTCATTCATGGTTGATCCAAAATCCAGCCAACAATATAAACGGTCCAGATTGATTGATGGGAGAGTCTCGTGCAGTTAACAAGTTGTTGATCATTTCTCAATATATTTTTTTTCCAGTCTAAATCAAATGAGAAATATTCCAATGGCCCAGATGCATCCCAACACCTGGGGAATCGAATTAGCCAATTTGGACCATGCATTAGTTTGAACATATATTTTTATAGGCCACCATACAAAAATACAAGGATTGATTCGATGATGGACGCGGTTTGGCTAGTGACGCGCAGCCATCAGCCAGGTGGCTATGGTCGGTGCTATGTGGACCCCACCATGATGTATGTCTTTTATCCACGCTGTCCATCCATTTTGAAAGGTAATTTTTGGGCTTTATCCCAAAAATGAGATAGATATAAATCTCAGGTGGACCACACCATGGGAAAACAGTAGTGATTGATGTCCACCATTAAAAACCTCCTAGGGCCCACTGTAATGGTTATTTGACATATAACCTGTTGATTAGGTTATACAGACTTGGATGAAGAGAAAAAAATATATATCAGCTTGATCCAAAACTTCTGTGGCTCCCAAGAAGTTTTTAATGGTGAGTGTTCAATCAACACTGTGGTCCACTTGAATTTGGATCAACCCCATTTTAAGATTCATACCATAAAATAATATGGAAGAATGGGTGGACGGAATGGAAACACATACATCATGGTGGGGCCCACACAGCATGCACCGACCACTAGCCATTGGCTGCTGGCAAGGGGAGCAGCCAATCCCTTTCCCTCGATGATGGCCCCAACATATAAATTGCCCAGATTATACGTGGGTCCCATGACTCACAAATCTACCATGCAAAAACACACTCATTGGATCATCCAATCCATCCATTATTCGGTTTTATTTTACGTAGCCATCCTTTTCCTAAACATAATCTTGTGTAAATGATCCTGACCGTCAATTTCAAGAGCCACCGATCAAATTACTAATATTTATCAAAATAGTATACTATTTTCATAGTAACCAATAAAATGTTCATTGGACCTAAGAGCACTATAACTTATAATGTTCCAGAAGGCCGGTGCATTTTTCCTCTCCTCATCTTGACATTTGCGGACACCAAAAATAATTAGAAATTCATAAAAGAGAGATGCTCTATTCTTCATACACTTAAACCCATTCAACTGATCTAGACTCTCCAATATGTCCAATGCACATTTCAAGGGCTACCATGTAAATATCACATAGATATGATGATCTTACCCATCTGATCAATTTTGTCTATAATATGAACGGTCAAGATCATTTCTACAGCAATAGATTTGATCCATCTATTTGATACTTCCCATCATAGGTTGCTTATGATTCTAAAGAAACACTCGTTATGTCATCCTAACAATCTCGTAGGTTTGAAAGAGGATGGCTACAAACAATAATGGATAGGACGTACTAATGGGTCCTAGTAAAGAAATAGAGAGGATATGTCTACACACCTGTTTTCCGGTCTACGTCGTTTTTTGCAATAGTAGAAAAAGTTCAGTACAAGCATGTTTCATGTGAACCTACGACAACGACAACAATGACCTGACCTGGATGGGACACCGGCTTGTTTTGTGGAAGGTTGTGTTTAGGTTAGCGCTGCCTGGAATGGGATAGTGCTTCAACTTAGGTTTGGGTTGATTGGCCCGACCCAGCTGAGGTCAAGCTGTCAAGGTCCTTTGTTTAGGTTTAAGTTGAAAAATACCAAGCTAATTTGAAATTAGGTTGAGTGACTTCGGGCCGGTTAGGTTAGGTTAGGTTGGGAACAATTTGACGTATTTTCTTACAAAATTTATATTTCAAAAGAATAGAGAGTTTTAAATATTTCAGTTTTCCTCCAAATTTAGAATTTTTGTTACTTTTAAATTGTGGGTTTAGTCCCACGTCGGTTTTGTCCAAAAAAAAATTATTATATATAAAATAGGTTTCTTTTTTTTTTACTTGACTACACACACATGTGCCGTGCTGAACCGAGTCTGAGTCCATGCGAGTGAGGGGTGAATGTTTATTGGTACTCGCGAAGCTTTATTTGTGCGAGAGTATACTTGCACTTGCGTCTTTTCATTTTGAACTAGAGAGATGGCCGGTCAGTTGGTAACACCTGTTGGGTTTAAATCCAACGGACCAAACCCTTTCGAAAGGGTGCTTAATGCACCACTTTGAAATCTATATAAGAACTTCCATTCTATTTAAAAAACCATAGAAAATCTTTCTACTCTCTCTGTTCCTTTTCCGGTTTGCAAGTTTTGGTTGCTGAGTTCGTCGTTGAGTTAACTCAACATTTTCAGGTTAAACCGCAAGTGGTTCAAGCCCGCGTATAGTGACTACACCACTGGGACCAGATTATAGTCGTTATATCCTAGTTGTCAATTGCTTTGGAAATTTATTTCACTTGGGACGTTGTCCAAAAAGAGCAAATTCGATTTCAAGCCAAGTTACTTAAGAAAAACCAAGATAAGTTCCATGCCAATCTTACAGACACAGACGATGAGTCTAACATAGTACTAGGTATGGTGTTAAAATACCTTCTTATAAATAACTTAAAGTAGGTGCTAAACACTAGTGCAACTCGGCACATGTGCAAAGATCGTAACATGTTTACCTTCTATCAAGTATCAAGAGATAACGAACAAGTATTCATGGTTAATGTTAGAACTTCTCTAACTGTAGGGAAAGGAAAAGCACTTCTAAAATATACTTCTGAAAAGACTTTGATATTAAATTATGTCCTACATGTACCTGACATTAGAAGAAACTTAGTCTCTCATTCGCTCCTCAATAGGGTTGCTGTCAAGTTAGCTTTTGATTCAAATAAATTTGTAATGGCTAAAAATGAAACTTTTGTTGGTAAGAGATACTGTAATGATGGTTTATTTATTATAAATGTATCCAATGATAATAATAATGAGAAGACATCCAATTTTATTTATATCGTTAAACCCTTTTTATTTATGGCATATTAGATTAGGTCATATGAACGTAACATCTTTAAAAAAAATGAAAAAATTAGGTTTATTACTTAATATATCAAATGAAAATTTTGATAAATGTGAAACATGTGTAGAATCAAAATTTATTAGAAAACTCTTTAAATGAATAAAACGACCCTCTGTTCTATTAGAGATGATACACAGTGACTTAGGTGATTTTAAAAATCGCATGTTTAGAGATGGAAAAAAAATATAATTATAACTTTTGTAGATGATTACTTTAGGTTCACCAGAATCTATTTGTTAAGGAACAAAGATGAAGCTTTAGAAGTTTTCTCTAAGTATTAAACTGATGTTGAAAATCAGTTAAATATAAAAAATTAAAAGACTTAAAGCAGATAGAGGAGGAGAGTATAAATCTTCTCAATTTAGAGAATTGTGTAAGAAGAGTGGGATAGTTCATGAAACCACAGCTGTCACGCCCCAAACCCGGAAATCGGGTTCACAGGAATCCCGACTGCCGAATCCGGTGCCGACAGCCTCCGTAGTACCCCATTCTCGGCTCCTAGCACCCATACACCAGATTCTGATCGTGGGATCCTATAAGGAGGATTTTCAACGTATATTTATCTCGTAAGAAGCATAACCACAAGTTTACCCAAATCACAAAGGCAACATCATCATCACATATCCACTAATATAAACAATTGAGTACAATGTTGAAAGGAAAATACATATATCAATAATCAAGGCTCCAGAAGTCCACTGCACACTCCAAGCTCAATGCTGTTGCGACCTAACGCCACCTGCACGCATCTATCATGCATAAACTTATAAAAAGCTTAGAGGGTGGTGAAAGTGTGTGTAAGATAAGTGCCAAGAATGCAATACAATACCATAAATCATACAACATCGGTAATACAGGCAAGATCATGAATCATACGATATAAGAATAAGCGAAAATATACTGGTAAGTCCATGAGTGTCATCTGTCGTACCAAGGCTATGCGATGCAAGGCATGAATGCTAACGGCCATATCAAGGCTATGCGATGTAAAAACATAATAAGCCAATATTAGATGCCGAGGATGCAATGCAATATGCGATACGAATAGAATGACCAAGCTGGAGTGTGAAGTCGACATGATAATACGTAGTATCGCAGGCTATAGGGTCCATCACAAGAGACTTCTATCCAAACTAGTCTCATACCTAAATTTGGATAGTCAAACTCAATGTGATAAACTCCTGATCTCAGGTTAGTCGTGCACCCAATCGAAATCCTAGCCATGCAAAGATACACAACAATTAGTTGCGCACCACCAGCCCTAGTGGATAGTGAATGAATGAATGAGTAAAATGTTGAGTATGCAACTCCTGCTCAATAAGTCCACATATCAGTACTGTATATCTGTGGGATCATCACCGGGGTCTATTACACTCTACGCTAGTTTGCTGCCCCTATCCGAAAGCACAACTGAGTAAGGGAAAGAGATCTCACTATCCACCTGCCAATATCGAGTCCGGCTCGTTAATAGTAGACTCATTCCTCAAGCTGGTCAAACACGACCTAAATATTGCCCCCTCACTCAGGAGGGTAAGGTCACACCCCCTCCCAACCGACCACGACACAGTGGGAGACGTGGCCTACTGGTATATGGCCCTCATGCACTCATATATATATCCACTCGGTCTCGACGTTAGGGCATCTCCTGGCTACAGAGGTTTAGAGATTTTCACCCAGGGACATCTATAGCGCCCCTATGCTAGAACCAAATATTTTCGGTGTCCCATCTGGCCATCCACGATATGCCTGTGGAGGCTACGGCCCTGATATCGCTAGGGCATACAATAGTCATATCACAAAATGCGTGATGCATGAGTCATACAATCCAATCATACATCAATCCTGCGCATACCGTGTGCTCATGTGGGACGACTCCGCCTATAAGGGAGTCTCATAAACAACCTGCCCTATAGCATATGCAATGGTGAATCACATCTCATAACAAACATGTAAATGATGTGTATGGTCGTGTATCATGATATTATGCTGTCATATACTCATAATCGGTATCGACAACCGGCACCGATAATTGACATCGATAATCGGCCTATACAATTGGCCCTGATAATCGAAATCGGCCTCGACAATCGGAATTGGCCTCGACAATTGGAATCGGTCTTGACAATCAGAACCGAAATCGGTCTCGACAATCGAAATCAGCTTCGACAATCGGAATCGGTGAGAATGGGCCTAATCAAGGCCTAAGGGAAGGTCACAATGTGGACATTTAACCATTATTGCTCATCAATGTGGACATTTAATCAACATTGCTCCCAAGGAGTGACCTTCATAGGGCCAAATATATATAGTGGGCCCATGACCTCACACAAAAGCCTTATACACAATACAATGGGCCGCATACAAGGACCTCATATACATCACCATGGGCCGCATCACATGGGCTACACATACATCACAATGGGCCACGCCCCATGGGCTTCAAATACACGACAGGTAGGCCTTGCACATGGGCCTCAAATACATAACAGGTGGGCCCTACATGTAACACCTGGTCCATTCGGTACTATTTTCCATGTTTATGATGATTGAAGCCCTTAGCTAGACATGGATTGATCATTCATAGTACACACCCAACTGACCGGAACCCCAAGACCTCGAAACTTATCTCATATCGACCGCCCCATCGCCGCGATCGTGGAGGTACCACCCGTGCATCGGTATGATACTCCGTTAGTGAGATACGCCGTGAAGAATAATAAATATATCATGTGCGCATGACACCATGTATTTTATTCCACACATGTGCACAACACATGTCATGCACACATGTACATGCCACACATGGGTGAGAGAATCTCTACCCATGTGTGTGATGTCACATACCCATACCTCTTCTCTCTCATGTGCATGAAAAGTCAACCTTTCTCCATGCCATATACTATGCATGACATCACCACACTATGCCATCCCATACTCCTTTAATCCACCATTAATTATAAAGCATGAATTAAGTACCATAATCCTAGCCTAAGATAATATTAATCACATTAGCTCAACTTAACCAAAAAATTTATCCATTTCTTTATAAATACCCCTCCACCCTTTAGCATTTCACCATTTTTCCATGAGAGAGAGAGAGAGGAGTGATCTTGGTGGGCCATCAACTCCATCAATCTCATACCTTCCATCCATCTCAACCATTAATTTCATCCCTTCCATCCATCTCAACCATTAATTTCATCCCTTCCATCCATCTCAACCATCCATCTAATTCATCAAGGTGAGTACACCCACTCCACTCTTGGTTTGTTTGTTTTTTTTTTAATTATTTGTATGATTATTAGTGGAAATGATTTGAGAATAATGATGTGATCAATGGTGTGGATACATAAGAGAGTACATGTAAATAATAATAATTAATACTTAAGATGATATGATGATAAGGATGTAATTAATGGTATGGATGTATGGAAAAAAATAAAAATAAAACTAATAAAAATAATAATTTATTATAGCCTTTATGTGGGACCCATTGATAGTGGGCCCCACCAGAATTTTGTAGCCATCCAAACTGTTCAAGTATGGCAATTTGGTTAGCCACAGGCTCACACATGCACACGTGCATACACACCAAAAAAAAAAAAAAAAAGGCAGGCGTTTGGACGCCTGCCGCCGTTTGAAAGAAAAAGACGGGTAGAGGTGTGGGTCCACAATGAGCCCCACCCATGATGTATGTATTAAATCCACGCCGTCCATTCAATTTTTCAGATCATTTTACGCGTTGAGCCAAAAAATAAAGTCAATCCATTTCTTTGGTAGGCCACACCATCAAAAATCATGTGAAGATATACTAAAACATATAAAAGTACTTGCTGGGGCCCAATTGAAATTTTTATGCATTTGAAACTTGGATTGGACGCTCCACCATGTGGGACACACACAACAGATGGACTAGATCGTCCTGTTGTGGGCCCCATATATGAGAAACAAAAAAAAAAACAAAACAAAACAAAACAACATTGACGCTGCAGCATGCAGCGTCTCTTTTGACGTTGGAAAGAGGTGGCCCCACCACAGGCCTTAGCTTGATGTATGTCGAACATCAGCACCGTGAATTTGATGGGTCCCCTCTTAAAAATGGGTCACGCCAAAAATTAACTGTACAAAGAACCTAGGTGGCCCACACCATCTAAAATAATGTGCAGACATGTCTAAAACATATAAAAGCACTTGCTGGGCCCTATCTGAAATTTGGATGCATCTGAAACTTGGACCGTCCCCTCCATCAAGTGGGACACACACAATAGATGGACTGGATCATCCTTTTGTGGGCCCCATATATGAAAAAATTAAAAAAATAAATAAAATAAAATAAAAATAAAACACAACAGCGGTGACGCTGTTGCTGCCAGCGTCTCCACTGACGCTGGAAGGAGGTGGGCCCCACTATAGGCCCCACCTTAATGTATGTCGAACATCAGCACCCTGCATTTGATGGGTCCTATTTAAAAATAGGTCACCCCCAAATTTCAGCTGTACACAGAACTCAGGCGGCCCACACCATATATATATATATAATAATTACAAAAAAAAAAAAAAGATTTGGATCAATCTGATCATGAGGTATGTGTTATATCCAAACCGTCCATCCATTTGGCAAGTTTGTCTTAAGGCTTGAGGAAAAAAAAAAATAAGATAGATCTAACTATCAAGTGGGCCACACTACAAAAGTGGCAGGGGTTGAACGTAAACCATTGGAACCCTTTTTGGGTTAGAAATTTTGGAGCAATATGAAATTTGTTTTTCCCCTTAATTCAGGTCTTTGTGACCTTATGAACAGATTGGATGGAAAATAAACGGTATGGTGGGCCCTGTAAATTGTTTAACGGTGAAATCATTATCTCCACTACTGTTTGTGGTGAGGTCCAGATAATTCTTCAGATATGATTCATTTTTGGATGGTGCTATAAAATGATCTCAAAAAAAAAAAGAAATAAAAATAATAAAAAAATAAAAATAGATGAACTGTGTATATGCAATAAATACATCTCTCTGCACCCATGTAACTTTGATCTCCTTAACTATCTGTACAACTCGAAGCTCGAGTATGTAAATCACCTGTTAGGTCCACCTGAAATTTGGATGTATCTGAAACTTGGTCTGACCACTCAACCAAGTGGGACACACATAAGGGATGGGCTAGATTTATGAACCACACCTCTGTGGGCCCAACAAATAATTATAAATATTTAAGGGAGGGTAACCCTCTCAACTTGTGTATGGTATGACCCACTTTGATGTAGGTGTTATGCCACTTAATCCACCATGGTTATGACATGATTTATATTTAAGATCCTCATCGTTTATCTATTTTATCAACTTTTTTGACGATATGTTACCAAGACTTAGGCCCATCCAATGATTAGATAGTCGTACGTTCTGAAATAATGCAAATTAAACTCTCATCATTGAAAATTCATTATGGGCCATCCTGACGATGTATTAGATATCGACCCATATACCGGGTTTTCTTTAGGCCATTATCCCATAGAACAGTCAATCCAACCTGAATTGGACCATACAATACAAGGTTGTGAGGATAAGTACTTAACTATTGAATCCAACTTAAGGCCACCATGGTGTATCTATTTAATCCATGCAGACCATCCACTTCCTCATATCATTTTAGGACTTGGACTAAAATAATCAAAGCAAACCTAAGTCGTAGGTGGGTCACACACAACTCAACCTCATGGGAAATCCCCATGGACTCTACTGCATAGGACCCATTATGAATTCCATTGATATGTGAGCCTAAGAATGTTAAGGCCCATTTTGAGTGAACGCCATGTGGGTCCATCAGTGATAGCCTTGTTTGGGCCAACCATTGGGCCTCTTCGATAAGAGTTTGTAAATTCCATGTGTGAAATGTATGATGAACTGGTATTGTAATTTTTGAAGTAATGATGATTAATCCTTTAAATGGGCTGATTGTGGACATCCCTTAATCACTTGGCACTTTGGTTAGAGTGCGGCCCCAAGTAATAGGATCATGATACTTGTGTTTAAACTCTTAAAAACATGTTTAATTATAACAAATATATAAACTCTAGTGGTGTGAAGGTGTGATATTACCTGTTTGGCCCATTGATCATGTGGGTATTTGATGTATGTATAGCCACCTAATCATAGGCAATGGTGGAGTACATGTAATATACGTAGTCATCTAATTTTATGAATGTAAAATACGTACAAGGCCACCTAACCGTATGAAATCAAGTGGCATTGATGGCCATTCAATGACGTAGGTTTGTGCTTATCGATATAGATAACGCCACTTGAATCACATATAACTAAGTTGTACACTAACCGAATGTGATGTAGAGTATTATTACCCAAGCTAATGCTATTAAGGTCCTGGATTCTATACGCTGTGATCGCTAAACCGTAAATGTTACGATGAAATGTGGCTCTTGGCCCTTAACTATGCAGCACCAAATATGAGCCATTAACTATGTGACGTGTGAAGTGGTTGTAATATGAGACTTATCATAATTGGTGTAGCCATGTATTTGTGGCCTATGGGCAAGGCCCATTGAGATATATTTCTGGCCCATATGATGAGGCTCATTGTGATGTATTTGAGGCCCATGTGTAGGGCCCACCTATTGTGTATTTGAAGTTCATGGGTCGTGAAGCCTGATGTGGTCTATTCATGGCCCATGAGCCAAGGCCCATTGCGATGTGTAGTGCACATATGATACGGCCCAATGTGGTGTATATACGGCCCATGAGTGAGGCCCAATGCGATAAATGTGCTGCCCTTGTGTGAGACCCGAAGCGATGTATCTAAGGACCGATGTGGTGTGATTTCACCATGATGTATGTATTGATATTTATGTGGGCCATTCCTTAGGGACAATGTTGGTTAAATGTCTACATTGTCGAAGCCGATTGTTGAAGCCGGTTATTTATACTGATTATGAGTATGTGACAGCACAGCATTATCATACATGCCCATACGCATCATCTGCATGTTTGTTATGAGATGTGGTTGACCATTGCATATGTCGTTGGACAGATTGTATGAGACTCCTTGATAGGCGAAGGTTATCTCACATGAGTGCATGGTATGCACAGGATTGATGCATGATTGTATTGTATGACTCATGCATCTTGCATTGTGTGCCCTAGTGACATCAGGGCCGTAGCCTCCACGGGCATATCGTGGATGGCCAGATGGGACACCGGAAATATTTGGTTCTAGCATACGGGCGCCATAGATGTCCCTGGGTGAAAATCCCTAAACCTCCGAGGCCAGGAGACGCCCCAATGTCGAGACCGAGTGGATACATGAGCGCCCGAGTGCCGAATACCAGGAGGCCGCGTCTCCCACTGTGTCGTGGTCGGTTGGGAGGGGGTGTGGCCTTACCCGCCCGAGGGTAGGGGGCATTACTAGGCTGAGTTTGACCAGCTCGTGAATGGGTCCGCTATCGACGTGCCGGATAGGTATTGGCAGACTATTGGCCAGGCGGATAGTGAGGTTTCTTACGCTCACTTGGACTGTGCTGCTGGGAGAGAGACAGTGCCATTTGGAGTGTACTAAACCCCGGTGATGATCCCAGAGATGAACTGTACTGATATGTGGACTTATTGAGCAGGAGTTGCATACTCATTCATTCATTCATTCACTATTCACTCGGGCTGGTGGTGTGCAACTATTTGTTGTGTGTACCTTCGCAATGGCCAGGATTTCGGTTGGGGCGCGCGACTAACCTGAGATCAGGAGTTTACCACATTGAGTCTGACTATCCAAATTAGGTATGGGACTATTTTGGATAGAAGTCCCTTGTGATAGACCCCATAGTCTGCGATACTACGTACCACCATCCCGACTTCACTCAGCATAGTCATTTCATTCGCACCACATATTGCATTGCATCCTCGACATCTGATATTTGGGCTCTTTATAACTCCTCATTTACATGCTGATTTATATTGCGTACTCTGATATTGTATGACTCATGGACTTGTCAGTATTTCCGATATTGTATAATTATGGCATGACAATATGATGATGATGATGTGATTACGGATGCATGTAATATGGTTATGACTGTGGTATGATTTCCTTGTAGCATATTTATCTTGCCTGCATGTAGGATACACTGCATGCACGTGTGTACTCACTAGGCTTTTTGCCTAAGCCTCCTATTTTCCATTTTTTTTTCAGGGTTGGAGTAGCTTGGAAGACTTAGCTTTCTCGATGCATTGCATCTATTCTTCGATTTGGGCAATGTTGACGTTACGTATCTTTTGTAAAGCATTATACTTATAACCATCGGGACTTATGATGGAGTGTATTGCTTGGTAGTTTGATCATGGATCTTCATGCTCAGGTATTACTATGTATCTATAAAAAAAAAAATTCAGTCAAAAATCTTCCTTGTGGTGTGCCGAACTCGGGACTTGGTGTATGGAAGTCGAGTGCCGAATTCGGGGCATCACGGAAGCTGTCCGTCACCGGGTTTGGGGCGTGACACTACACATGGACCATTAATACACAATAGGTGGGCCCTGCACATGGGCCTCATACACATCAGATCAGTCCTCACTCATGGGCTACATATACAACACGTCGGGCCTCGCCATATGGGCCAGATTATATCACAATGGGCCGTAATAATGGGCCAATATACATCACAATGGGCCATGCCATATGGGCTAGAAATACATTTCATTGGGCCATACCAAATGGGCCAGAAATACATCACAATGGGCCTCATCATATGGGCCAAAAATATATCACAACGGGCCACGACATATGGGCCGGAAATACATCTCAATGGGCCTTACCAAATGGGCCAGAAATACATCACAATGGGCCTCATCATATGGGCTTCACATACAATGCAACAGGCCACAACAAAGGGCCTCAAATACAATGCATTAGGTCTCACTCATGGGCCGCATATACATCACAATGGGCCTTGGCCCATGGGCCATGAATACATTACATCAGGCCTCACTCATGGGCCGCATATACATCACAATGGGCCGCAATACATGGGCCCCATATATGTCAAATTGGCCGCAATATATGGGCCAGAAATACATCACAATGGGCCTTACCAAATGGGCCAGAAATACATCACAATGGGGCCTCACTCATGGGCCACATATATCTCACATCGGGCCTCGCCATATAGGCCATATAAACAT
Source organism: Magnolia sinica (assembly GCF_029962835.1). Classification (NCBI taxonomy): domain Eukaryota; kingdom Viridiplantae; phylum Streptophyta; class Magnoliopsida; order Magnoliales; family Magnoliaceae; genus Magnolia; species Magnolia sinica. Next base: position 13,926,258 of record NC_080588.1, on the reverse strand, counting down.
CAAGTTGGCCGCATCACATGGGCCTCATATACAACGCGTTGGGCCTTATGGATGGGCCATGTTGAGGGTCAAATATTGCATATCAAACCCATTTATTGCATGGATTTACAAGCATGATACCGTTTAATAGCCTGATTTAATTGTATTTATGATGCAGAGTGTATTTACAAGCATGAACTGAAAAAGGAAGCTTAAACCATAGATTTGACGCTCTGATGACACCCAAGGCAAGGGACGGACTCCAGGGGACCAAGATCGATGGAATTACACACCAGGGATCCGAGGAAATCAAGTTATTCACGTTAAAGAGGCCCGAAATTGGTGAAAAATGTAAGATCACATAGTTCTCGCCATCTGATTGGCTCAAAACTTCATACATGGCCTAAGGGCCATAAATTAACCGTACATATCAAATTTCAGTCCTTGGATCACTATAGAAGTACCCCAACTGACAGATTAGCCCATAAACCGTTGATTCTGGGCCCACCTGATATCTGGAACTGTCTCAACTTTGGTCTCGACGGTTTAAATAAGATGAGAAAGTAAATGGCTGGATCAGATTTTCAAATCACATCACATTGGGGCTTGTACGTGAGGCGTGTACACTGCACGTGTACACGTGCCGAGCTGCACCGAACCACGTTACGCGGGTCAGCAGCGCTGACCCGCATCTCCTTCTCAAATACGGCAACTGCCATTTCACGCAAAATGGACCGACGCTGTCCGTTTTTACGGACGCTAGTGGGCCCCACAGAGCATACGTACGGACAATCCAAACCGTCCATCGTGTAGAGGGCCTCGACTACTACAAAACCTTGTTGAACTTTTGGACCCATGCAAGCACACGTGCGCGATACAGAGGCCACAAACAGGCGGTCCTGCGACGTTCAAAACGATTTTTGAGGTGATTTTTTCTCTGGGCCGCGTCAATGGACGTTCAAAACCACCCATTCTTGACTGAAATTTCGTCCTGAATCTAATGGACGGGGTGAATTTCTCCGAAAATACCTCTGTGGGGCCCACCGAACACATCAGCGCCTCTGCATACGCCTTACGCGCGTTCGGGAAAACCGGAAGTTGCGGGAAGTTATGGGCCGCCGTCCGTGAACGAATCAGCGATCCAAGCCGTCCATTTGATCATACACGGGGTGCTTACACTCGCCATGCTGGAAAATTTCAAAGAAGGGAAAACTCCTCCTCTCAAACTGAGTCCAAACGTAAACAGTTAAGCGTTTCCTGTTGCAGAAGCAGAGTTCCGCAAGGAATCTGCAGCGAAGGATTTCGCAATCCGGCCAGGCCTCTCCTGCACAGCCCCTGGCACCTATAAAGAGAGAGAAGAAAGAGAAAAAAAGGAAGGCTGGAAGCTGGAACGTGAGAGGAAGAGCAGAGAAACCGTGGGTGGCGGTCTTGGCTTTGAAGAAAGAAGAGATCAGCACGTGAGCTGGGCTTTCTGCTAGACGTGGCTGGAGGGATTCAAGCTGCTGGCAGCGTGTGGAGGACGAAAGAAAAGAAGACAGAGAGAGAAGATGAGAGAGAAAAGATAAGAAGTTTTTCTTATTTTTCTTTTATTTTTCGTTTTCTTTTTCTTTTTATTTGGTTTGAGTTCAAGCCATTCATGTCTGGCTAAACCTCTTAGCTAGGGCTAAGAGGTGAAGCCTGTAGCGAGATGGGAGATTCTACTTTGAGCCTTTAAAATTCATAAACTGAATTTGACTTAGTTGATTATTAAAGGAATATTTTTCTTAGTCTTTAATGGTCTGTTGTGACTGAAATTACAATGGGTTTGCAATGGCTTTGAATATTTCTTTTCTCTTTTGATGTTTATGACGTCAGGAGGCCCTGTTGTTCACCATCGTCTCTTGGGCATGGTTGGATGATAGTACCCTTCCTGATCTTCATACATTATTGATTGGTTGGTAATTAGTTTAATCTTGTTGTTTGCTTTGTCTCCTGAGCATGGTTAGATGATGGAATCCATTCTAATTTATATACCCTTCATCTCTTGAAACCCAGATCAAGTAAATTCAGTTTGATTTCCATGATTCCTGATGCAAGCATAAGATCTCCCTGATCTCTACAAGTGGATCCTCTGAATCCCTAGTTTCCCTTCCTCTGAATTCCTTAAAGTTTTAGATAATTATTCCACAATTATTTCTTAAATTCTATTTGGTTTAGATTACATCTTAGTCTAGTTCTAGTTCTACTTGGTTTCAGATAACGTACAGGTATCAGTCCCTGTGGATTCGACCTCGGTCTTACCGAGTTTATTACTACATCACAACCCTATACTTGGGGAGTGAACAAGTTTTTAGCGCCATTGCCGGGGATTGACGGTTACGATTCTCTGAAATTAATTGGTTTTAGGATTAGTTTAAGATTAGGATTTTACTAACCTTAGTTTTTTTATTTATTTTTATTTGAGTTCAAAACTAACTTGTTTCCTATTTTATAGGATCTTGACATAAGTTTCTCAATTGGTAATTCCTTCCTAATCTCTCTACTTTTTCCTATTTTTAGAATTAGGGTTTAAATTTTAGAAATTTTCTAATTCTAGTATCCTCCCTTCTGTAGGAAATAGTTTATTTTTAGAAATTAGGTTATTTCTTTCCCTTTTTAGAAATTAACTTTCTATTTTAGTAATTTTCTAATTTTAACTCTTTTAAAATATAATTTGTTTCCTAATTTATTTTCAGAATTTTTGTTTAGAAACTAACCTTCCTATTTTGTAGGCCTTTAAGATAGAAATCTCTAATTCGGTACACTCCTTCTCTACTTTCTATTTTTCAGTTCTCTTTTAGTAATTTACTTTCTAGTTTAGGACTTTCCTAATTTATTTTAGAAGTTTCCACTTTCTTCTAGAAATCAGTTTACTGCTACCTTTCTTTTAAAAGGATTGTTCCTCTCTTGTTTTAAAAATCTAACTTATTTTGTTTTATTTTGCAGGTCCTTAACTTAGGAGCTTCAATTTGGTAATTCCTTTCCAACTCTCCCTCTCTTTCTTTTTAGATTTTCTTTTCCTTTCTTAGGATTAGGCTTTGAATTTGATTGAGGGCTGCGAGTGTTTCATGCCCAAGTGGGCCCGTGACAACACTCGACGTCTCTTGACTGAAGGAGGATTGGTTGAGGGGTTGACTATCCATCGCAGGACTAGACACCGCTCGAAATCCCCTGAGTTAACTGAAGTTATGGCTGAAGACCAACCTCCTCTACTTCCACCAAGGGTGGAGGATACCCAAGATGAGAATGAGGTGCAACAGGCACCCCCGCCTCGTACTCTACAAGATTATCTACAACCGGCGGGAGTGAGTACGCCCTCATGCATGATTTTTCCTGAAAACACAGGACAAATGGACATCAAGCCAGGAGTTATCCAACTCCTTCCCAAATTCCATGGACTTGAATCAGAAAGTCCATATTTACATTTAAAAGAGTTCGATGAGATTATGGCTACTTTATGTTTTCCTAATGTATCTGAGGATACAATTAGGCTGAAACTCTTTCCTTTTTCCTTAAAAGAGAAAGCTAAGACGTGGTTACATTCACTGCGTCCTAGATCCATTGGCACATGGAACGACATGCAGAGGGAATTCATAAAAAAATTCTTCCCACATCATAAAACGATTACCCTCAGAAAAGCAATCATGAACTTTGCCCAAAAGGAAGATGAAACATTCTTCCAATGTTGGGAAAGGTTCAAAGATTTGGTCAGTTCATGCCCACAACACGGATTTGAAACGTGGCGCATTACAAATTTTTTCTATGATGGATTGACATCTTCCATGCGCCAAATGGTCGAGACAATGTGTAATGGAGAGTTCATCAACAAAGATGTTGACGAGGTATGGGATTACCTCGATAGTCTCGCTGAAAAAACACAATCATGGGACTATTACCCAATGGCGAACACCACGTCTAGGCCGACTCAATTAAAGGAGAAAGGTGGATTATATCTCTTGAAAGAAGAGGATGATCTCAAGTGTAAAGTGACTACGCTCATAAGGAAAGTTGAGGCCATGGAAGGAAAGAAGGATAAGGTTAATGAAATTGTTTGCGGCATCTGTGATTGCAACATTCACACAACTGAAAACTGTCCTACAATACCTGCCTTTCGAGGAGTGTTGAATGAACAAGCCAATGCCGTAAATAACTATCAAAGACCTTTTACTGGACCTAACTCCAATACATACAATCCTGGCTGGAAAAATCATCCAAACTTTAGTTGGAGGAATGGACAAACGGCTACCCCTCCAGGTTTCTTCAATCAAAATCCAAATCAAGTGAAACCTCAAGAAGAACCGGTTCAAAATCCCATACAAGAGCTGGCTCAGGCAATGCGGGGAATTACAGATTTTATACAAAAGATAGATTCTCGTATGACAGTTATAGAAAAGGGGATGCTTCCTGCACAACCTCTCCCCAATCCTAAACCGCAGTACGAGATTAATGATCCCAGCTCTTCAAATCAGATGGGGCATGCTAAATCCATCACCACTCTTAGGAGTGGGAAGATCATTGATAAAACTCTTCCGGTTAGGCCCGAAAAGCCTCAAGAACCAGAAGAGGACAACAATGATGGATCCAGTGATGCCCCACAAAAAGTAGAACCGAAACTTCTAGAGAAGCCAGTTGCTCCATTCCCCCAACGGTTGGTTTCACCAAAACCTCTCTCTAACTCTCAGGATATTCTAGAGGTGTTGAAACAAGTAAAAGTCAACATTCCTCTACTTGATGTCGTTAAACAGATACCTTCATATGCCAAATTCCTGAAAGACTTATGCACGACCAAAAGACGAAAAATTATTCAAAAGAAAATCTTCTTGACTGAGAAAGTGAGTGTCATCCTGAAGCAAGACGTGCCGCAGAAATTCATGGATCTCGGTAGCCCAACCATATCATGTGTAATCGGGAACCATCGAATTGATCACGCACTTCTTGACTTAGGAGCGAGCGTCAATCTGATTCCCTACTCGATATACAAACAGTTAGGTTTAGGTGAATTAAAACCCACCCTAACCACACTACAACTTGCTGATCGCTCTATTCGTGTACCAAGAGGGATAATTGAGGATGTGTTAGTCCAGGTCGATAGATTTTACTACCCTGTAGATTTTATCATCCTGGACACCGAACCCATCAATAACATGAGCACTCAAATTCCCGTCATTCTTGGTCGCCCATTCCTTGCCACGTCAAATGCAATTATCAATTGCAGGAATGGTGTCATGACTATGTCTTTTGAAAATTTGACATTGGAGTCAAACATTTTTTTTAATAACGGCAGCAACTCAGAGGATGATGACGATTTCCACGACATTAATATGATTGACTCTTTCGTGGAAGATACGACACCGCTGACCTTATCCTCCGACCATCTGGAGACATGCCTAGCCCACTCCCATGATTTTGATGATGACATGCTTAGGGAGACGTGCGCCTTGCTTGATACTGCACCGGTACTTGAAGTTAACCGGTGGAGGCCACAATTTGAAGAATTACCACAAACCGATGTAGTGCCTCTTCCGTCTAATCTCAAGCCGCCGAAGCTTGACCTAAAACCTTTGCCCTCTGATTTGAAATATGCCTATTTAGGTCAAGATGAGACATACCCAGTGGTGATCTCTGCCCACCTGGAGAAAGAACAAGAGAGTATGCTCATATCTATTCTCATTGAGCATAAAGGAGCCCTGGGTGGACGATAGCGGACCTCAAGGGAATCGATCCCTCGATTTGTACTCACTGTATATATCTTGAGGATAATGCAAAAACCGCCCGACAACCACAACGTAGACTAAATCCAAACATGAAGGAAGTGGTTAAGGCTGAGGTTCTTAAACTATTGGACGTAGGTATTATATACCCTATATTTGATAGTCAATGGGTGAGTCCAACTCAAGTGGTCCCTAAGAAGTCTGGAATCACCATCGTAGCCAATGCTAATAATGAACTCATGCCAACTAGAGTCACTACTGGTTGGAGAATGTGCATTGACTACAGGAAGTTTAATACCGTCACGAGGAAAGACCACTTTCCTTTACCATTCATTGATCAGATCCTGGAAAGGTTAGCTGGTCATTCCTATTACAGTTTCCTTGACGGGTATTCGGGCTACAACCAGATAGAGATAGCCCCTGAAGACCAGGAAAAGACCACATTTACATGTCCCTACGGCACCTTTGCCTATCGAAGGATGCCATTCGGACTATGTAATGCCCCTGCCACCTTTCAGCGATGTATGCTTAGTATCTTTTCTGATATGGTAGGGCAATATTTAGAGGTCTTCATGGACGATTTCTCTGTTTACGGTCCATCTTTCAGCAAGTGCTTGGAAAGTCTTAAATGTGTGCTGAAAAGATGTGAAGAAAAGAACTTGGTACTTAATTGGGAGAAGTGCCATTTCATGGTTCAGAAGGGAATTGTCCTTGGGCATATCATCTCGTCCAAAGGAATCGAGGTAGATAAGGCAAAAATCGATCTTATCTCTAACCTACCTCCACCCAAAAACATCAGAGACGTGCGATCCTTCTTAGGACACGCAGGATTTTACAAGCGATTCATAAAGGACTTTAGTCTCCTCTCTCGTCCTTTATATAATATTCTTCAAAAGGATGCTCCGTACGAGTGGACTGAGCAATGCCAGGAAGCTTTCACCAAGCTTAAGGGCACGTTAACCACTACACCTATCACGCAGCCACCCGACTAGAGCCTACCTTTTGAGCTTATGTGCGACGCTTCTGATTATGCTCTTGGAGCGGTCCTAGGCCAGAGAAAAGATAAGCGGCCATACATCATTCATTACGCAAGTAGAACTTTAAATTCTGCCCAGGTGAACTACTCGACTACGGAAAAGGAACTCTTAGCTGTAGTGTTCGCCTTGGACAAATTTAGGTCCTACTTGATCGGATCCAAGATCATTATCTACACAGATCATGCGGCACTTAAGTATCTTCTTTCTAAGAATGATTTTAAGCCCCGTTTGATATGATGGATCCTTCTACTCCAAGAATTTGATTTGGAAATTAAAGATAAAAAGGGAGTAGAGAACGTAGTGGCCGATCACCTTTCTCACCTTAATACCTCTGATTCCCTTGAGGCGACCCATATCAATGATATGTTCCCTGATGAACAACTGTTTAGAGTCTCCCATTCACCTTGGTTCGCTGATATTGCTAATTATCTTGCTACAGGTGCCATACCGACACAGTGGACTGCGCAAGATAAGAAGAAATTCTTCACCGAGGTGCGCAACTTTTTCTAGGATGATCCTTATTTATTTAAATATTGCCCAGACCAAATCCTGAGGAGATGTGTACCAGACGATGAGCATCAGAGCGTCATCTCTTTCTGTCATTCACAGGCCTGTGGTGGTCACTTTTCTGCTAAAAAGACCACGGCCAAGATTCTACAGTGTGGCTTTTACTGGCCCACTATGTTTAGGGACACTCATGAGTTTTGCAAAGCTTGTGAGTGTTGTCAGAAATTGGGAGCATTGTCCCGTCAAAATATGATGCCTTTGAATCCCATCCTTATCATTGAAGCATTTGATTGCTGGGGCATCGATTTCATGGGACCATTCCCCCAATCATTTGGAAATCTATATATTTTGCTCGCTGTGGATTATGTCACTAAATGGGTCGAAGCGATTCCGTGTCGAACTAATGACCATCGCACGGTCATTAAATTCCTAAAAGAAAACATCCTTTCTCGATTCGGAACGCCTCGAGCCATCATTAGTGATGGGGGCTCACACTTTTGTAATAGACCATTCGAGAGCTTAATGAAGAAATACGGTATCTCTCATAGAGTGAGCACCCCATATCACCCACAGACAAGTGGGCAAGCTGAGATTTCTAATAGGGAAATTAAACACATTTTGGAGAAAACGGTTAACCCTGACCGTAAGGATTGGTCGATCCGATTGACCGATGCCTTATGGGCATACCGTACTGCCTTTAAAACCCCTATTGGAATGTCTCCCTTTAGACTTGTCTATGGGAAAGCTTGTCACTTGCCTGTGGAGCTGGAACATAAAGCGTACTGGGCGATCAAAAATCTTAATTTCAATCTGGACAACGCTGGCTCGCTACGCAAACTTCAGTTGAATGAACTTGAGGAAATCCGGAATGATGCGTACGATAATTCGAGAATTTACAAGGACAAGATGAAAGCATTTCATGACCAACACATTTTACGAAAATCATTCACGCCTGGTCAGAAGGTCCTTTTGTACAATTCTCGATTACATCTCTTTCCAGGTAAGCTTCGATCTCGTTGGACCGGCCCTTACATTGTTGTCACTGTTTTTCCGTATGGGGCCATTGAGATAAGGGATCCCGACAATGGCAAGGAGTTTAAAGTCAATGGACATCGATTGAAACCATTTATCGAGAAATTTGATTCAGAGGACATGTCCATGCCTCTGACTGATCCTATTTACCAGGATTGATCTCCTAGTCTGATGGAGGTATAGATAAGTTTCCTGTTTTCTTAGGACTAGGGTAGTTGCTTTATTTGTCTGGCTGAAGACGGTAAACTTAGCGCTCCTGGGAGGCAACCCAGTTCTTCATTTCATTTCATTTTTTTATCATTAGTTAGTTCAATGTTTGTGGGTAACATTACTGCAAACCCTCACGAGACTACAACTCGTCCACTAAGGGCAACCTAGGGGTTTAAAGGCTTGTTGCATACGCTAAATGCAATCGAGAGCACCTGCGAAAGTGGTGTAGGTAGGATTTCATTTTTGTTATTTTTATTTTACTTCTGTTGGTTTCTCTCTTGTGCTGACCCGATCTTACGTAGATATCTTTGGAAAGCCTTTTGATTCTTTCGTCCAGGTACTATCTTTCCATCACTCCTCTTATATTTTTGTTGTCCCATGTGCATTGCATGCTTATTTCTTTTACATTAAGGACAATGTAGATTTTAGGTTGGGGGTAGGAGATTAGGGTTCCTAATCAGTGTTTTCTTGGTCTTGAGCAAAAATTGTGAAATTTTTTTTAATTTGTCTGGATTTTCTTGTGAATTCGAAGGGATTTTGACGGCCATCTAGGGCACTTGGAATTACAAGATGAGTGATGTTGGTAATTTATGACTCTTAGATTCAGTTATTTATTATATTAGATTTCACAATTAAGTTTGAAGTGTTAATCTCTGATTAGAAGTTGTAAACATTGATTGAGTTATGATCTCACATGTCACATCTCGCTTTCACATTAAGGTTTCAGTTTGATATTGAAGGATTTACTTGGTACTCACTAAGCTTGAAGGGAACCAACCTGAGAAATTGAAAGGATTGGGTGAATGGTCTACACCATAGGTTTGCTCCCTATAGGTGTAGATTTAATTCCCTATGAATGATATGTGAAAATTTTAGGTGTACAGTCTTCATCATAGGTTTGCTCCCTGTAGGTGAGGATTTGATTCCCCTTCTTGGCATTACTTTTAATGAAAAAATCAAAAGCTGAAGGAATGAAAAGATGATCTGTGAGGCAAGTTTTGGTTATCATGAATCTTCTTATTGGTTACCAGTGATATCCTGAAATAGAGAAGTGAATTTTAATGATGATAAGCTGAGATTACACTGTACGCTCATAGATCTCAATGATTAGAATTTTTCTAATTAATGGAATAATACTTTGAACTTGACTATGAAGTTTACCGTGCGCTTGAGTCTAGGAGGAAGTAATATCCAACATTCATGAATCTGGGAATTCTCATATCTGGATTATTCTACAAAAATCACGCGAGTTTATAGAAATTGTTCTGTAATTCTCAACTTACTTTTCGCATATTTTGCTCGGGACTAGCAAAATGCTGGTTGGGGGTTGTGTTGAGGGTCAAATATTGCATATCAGACCCATTTATTGCATGGATTTACAAGCATGATACCGTTTAATAGCCTGATTTAATTGTATTTGTGATGCAGAGTGTATTTACAAGCATGAACTGAAAAAGGGTGCTTAAACCATGGATTTGATGCTCTGATGACACCCAAGGCAAGGGACGGACTCCAGGGGACCAAGATCGATGGAATTACACACCAGGGATCCGAGGAAATCAAGTTATTCACGTTAAAGAGGCCCGAAATTGGTGAAAAATGCAAGATCACATAGTTCTCGCCATCTGATTGGCTCAAAACTTCATACATGGCCTGAGGGCCATAAATTAACCGTACATATCAAATTTCAGCCCTCGGATCACTATGGAAGTACCCCAACTGACAGATCAGCCCATAAACCGTTGATTCTGGGCCCACCTGATATCTAGAACTGTCTCAACTTTGGTCTCGACGGTTTAAATAAGATGAGAAAGTAAATGGCTGGATCAGATTTTCAAATCACATCACATTGGGGCTTGTACGTGAGGCGTGTACACTGCACGTGTACACGTGCCGAGCCGCACCGAACCACGTTACGCGGGTCAGCAGCGCTGACCCGCATCTCCTTCTCAAATACGGCAACTGCCGTTTCACGTAAAACGGACGGACGCTGTCCGTTTTTACGGACGCTAGTGGGCCCCACAGAGCATACGTACGGACAATCCAAACCGTCCATCGTGTAGAGGGCCTCGACTACTACAAAACCTTGCTGAACTTTTAGACCCATGCAAGCACACGTGCGCGATACAGAGGCCACAAACAGGCGGTCCTGCGACGTTCAAAATGATTTTTGAGGTGATTTCTTCTCTGGGCCGCGTCAATGGACGTTCAAAACCACCCATTCTTGACTGAAATTTCGTCCTGAATCTAATGGACGGGGTGGATTTCTCTGAAAATACCTCTGTGGGGCCCACCGAACACGTCAGCGCCTCTGCGTACGCCTTACGCGCGTTCGGAAAAACCGGAAGTTGCGGGAAGTTGTGGGCCGCCGTCTGTGAACGAATCAGCGATCCAAGCCGTCCATTTGATCATACACGGGGTGTTTACACTCGCCATGCTGGCAGATTTCAAAGAAGGGAAAACTCCTCCTCTCAAACTGAGTCCAAACGTAAACAGTTAAGCATTTCCTGTTGCAGAAGCAGAGTTCCGCAAGGAATCTGCCGCGAAGGATTTCGCAATCCGGCCAGGCCTCTCCTGCACAGCCCCTGGCACCTATAAAGAGAGAGAAACTGGAAGCTGGAACGTGAGAGGAAGAGCAGAGAAACCGTGGGTGGCAGTCTTGGCTTTGAAGAAAGAAGAGATCAGCATGTCAGCTGGGCTTTCTGCTAGACGTGGTTGGAGGGATTCAAGCTGCTGGCAGCGTGTGGAGGACGAAAGAAAAGAAGACAGAGAGAGAAGATGAGAGAGAAAAGATAAGAAGTTTTTCTTATTTTTCTTTTATTTTTCGTTTTCTTTTTCTTTTTATTTAGTTTGAGTTCAAGCCATTCATGTCTGGCTAAACCTCTTAGCTAGGGCTAAGAGGTGAGGCCTGTAGCGAGATGGGAGATTCTACTTTGAGCCTTTAAAATTCATAAACTGAATTTGATTTAGTCGATTATTAAAGGAATATTTTTCTTAGTCTTTAATGGTCTGTTGTGACTGAAATTACAATGGGTTTGCAATGGCTTTGAATATTTCTCTTCTCTTTTGATGTTTATGACGTCAGGAGGCCCTGTTGTTCACCATCGTCTCCTGGGCATGGTTGGATGATAGTACCCTTCCTGATCTTCATACATTGTTGATTGGTTGGTAATTAGTTTAATCCTGTTGTTTGCTTTGTCTCCTGGGCATGGTTAGATGATGGAATCCATTCTAATTTATATACCCTTCATCTCTTGAAACCCAGATCAAGTAAATTCAGTTTGATTTCCATGATTCCTGATGCAAGCATAAGATCTCCCTGATCTCTACAAGTGGATCCTCTGAATCCCTAGTTTCACTTCCTCTGAATTCCTTAAAGTTTTAGATAATTATTCCACAATTATTTCTTAAATTCTATTTGGTTTAGATTACATCTTAGTCTAGTTCTAGTTCTACTTGGTTTCAGATAACGTACAGGTATCAGTCCCTGTGGATTCGACCTCGGTCTTACCGAGTTTATTACTACATCACAACCCTATACTTGGGGAGTGAACAAGTTTTTAGCGCCGTTGCCGGGGACTGACGGTTACGATTCTCTGAAATTAATTGGTTTTAGGATTAGTTTAAGATTAGGATTTTACTAACCTTAGTTTTTTTATTTATTTTTATTTGAGTTCAAAACTAACTTGTTTCCTGTTTTATAGGATCTTGACATAAGTTTCTCAATTGGTAATTCCTTCCTAATCTCTCTACTTTTTCACTCCCCAAGTATAGGGTTATGATGTAGTAATAAACTCGGTAAGACCGAGGTCAAATCCACAGGGACTGATACCTGTACGTTATCTGAAACCAAGTAGAACTAGAACTAGACTAAGATGTAATCTAAACCAAATAGAATTTAAGAAATAATTGTGGAATAATTATCTAAAACTTTAAGGAATTCAGAGGAAGGGAAACTAGGGATTCAGAGGATCCACTTGTAGAGATCAGGGAGATCTTATGCTTGCATCAAGAATCATGGAAATCAAACTGAATTTACTTGATCTGGGTTTCAAGAGATGAAGGGTATATAAATTAGAATGGATTCCATCATCTAACCATGCCTAGGAGACAAAGCAAACAACAGGATTAAACTAATTACCAACCAATCAACAATGTATAAAGATCAGGAAGGGTACTATCATCCAACCATGCCCAGGAGACGATGGTGAACAACAGGGCCTCCTGACGTCATAAACATCAAAAGAGAAAAGAAATATTCAAAGCCATTGCAAACCCATTGTAATTTTAGTCACAACAGACCATTAAAGACTAAGAAAAATATTCCTTTAATAATCAACTAAATCAAATTCAGTTTATGAATTTTAAAGGCTCAAAGTAGAATCTCCCATCTCGCTACAGGCTTCACCTCTTAGCCCTAGGTAAGAGGTTTAGCCAGACATGAATGGCTTGAACTCAAACCAAATAAAAAGAAAAAGAAAACGAAAAATAAAAGAAAAATAAGAAAAACTTCTTATCTTTTCTCTCTCATCTTCTCTCTCTGTCTTCTTTTCTTTCGTCCTCCACACGCTGCCAGCAGCTTGAATCCCTCCAGCCACGTCTAGCAGAAAGCCCAGCTCACGTGCTGATCTCTTCTTTCTTCAAAGCCAAGACCGCCACCCATGGTTTCTCTGCTCTTCCTCTCACGTTCCAACTTCCAGCCTTCCTTTTTTTCTCTTTCTTCTCTCTCTTTATAGGTGCCAGGGGCTGTGCAGGAGAGGCCTGGCCGGATTGCGAAATCCTTCGCGGCAGATTCCTTGCGGAACTCTGCTTCTGCAACAGGAAACGCTTAACTGTTTACGTTTGGACTCAGTTTGAGAGGAGGAGTTTTCCCTTCTTTGAAATCTGCCAGCATGGCGAGTGTAAGCACCCCGTGTATGATCAAATGGATGGCTTGGATCGCTGATTCGTTCACAGACGGCGGCCCACAACTTCCCGCAACTTCCGGTTTTCCCGAACGCGCGTAAGGCGTACGCAGAGGCGCTGACGTGTTCGGTGGGCCCCACAGAGGTATTTTCGGATAAATCCACCCCGTCCATTAGATTCAGGACGAAATTTCAGTCAAGAATGGGTGGTTTTGAACGTCCATTGACGCGGCCCAGAGAAGAAATCACCTCAAAAATCGTTTTGAACGTCGCAGGACCGCCTGTTTGTGGCCTCTGTATCGCGCACGTGTGCTTGCATGGGTCTAAAAGTTCAGCAAGGTTTTGTAGTAGTCGAGGCCCTCTACACGATGGACGGTTTGGATTGTCCGTACGTATGCTCTGTGGGGCCCACTAGCGTCCGTAAAAACGGACAACGTCCTTCCGTTTTACGTGAAACGGCAGTTGCCGTATTTGAAGTACACGTGTAACGTGGGTCGGTGCGGCTCGGCACATGTACACGTGCAGTGTACACGCCTCACGTACAAGCCCCAATGTGATGTGATTTGAAAATCTGATCCAGCCATTTACTTTCTCATCTTATTTAAACCGTCGAGACCAAAGTTGAGACAGTTCCAGATATCAGGTGGGCCCAGAATCAACGGTTTATGGGCTGATCTGTCAGTTGGGGTACTTTCATAGTGATCCGAGGGCTGAAATTTGATATGTACAGTTAATTTATGGCCCCCAGGCCATGTATGAAGTTTTGAGCCAATCAGATGGCGAGAACTATGTGATCTTGCATTTTCACCAATTTCGGGCCTCTTTAACGTGAATAACTTGATTTCCTCGGATCCTTGGTGTGTAATTCCATCGATCTTGGTCCCCTGGAGTCCGTCCCTTGCCTTGGGTGTCATCAGAGTGTCAAATCCATGGTTTAAGCACCCTTTTTCAGTTCATGCTTGTAAATACACTCTGCATCACAAATACAATTAAATCAGGCTATTAAACAGTATCATGCTTGTAAATCCATGCAATAAATGGGTCTGATATGCAATATTTGACCCTCAACACAACCCCTAACCAGCATTTTGCTAGTCCCGAGCAAAATATGCGAAAAGTAAGTTGAGAATTACAGAACAATTTCTATAAACTCGCGTGATTTTTGTAGAATAATCCAGATATGAGAATTCCCAGATTCATGAATGTTGGATATTACTTCCTCCTAGACTCAAGCGCATGGTAAACTTCATAGTCAAGTTCAAAGTATTATTCCATTAATTAGAAAAATTCTAATCATTGAGATCTATGAGCGTACAGTGTAATCTCAGCTTATCATCATTAAAATTCACTTCTCTATTTCAGGATATCACTGATAACCAATAAGAAGATTCATGATAACCAAAACTTGCCTCACAGATCATCTTTTCATTCCTTCAGCTTTTGATTTTTTCATTAAAAGTAACGCCAAGAAGGGGAATCAAATCCTCACCTACAGGGAGCAAACCTATGATGAAGACTGTACACCTAAAATTTTCACATATCATTCATAGGGAATTAAATCTACACCTATAGGGAGCAAACCTATGGTGTAGACCAGGCCACAATACATCGAGGTGGCCCGTATCACATCATAATGGGCCGCATCAATGGGCCGCACCAATGGGCCTCATGTACATCAAGTGGGCTGCATTAATGGGCCTTATATACATCAAATGGGCCGCATTACATGGGCCCTGAATACATCAAATTAGGCTGCATCATGTGGGCCTCAAATACATCAAATGGGCCATGTACAGCTAGCAAGTGGGCCCTGCGTACACGGCAGGTGGGCCTTATGAATCACAGAATGGGCCCCACCAGCTGGATATACAACGCATACTTTACGGCGGGTCCCATGGATGGACTAAATAGATGAAACACATATATCATGTCGGACCCACGTCCCTATACAGGACGGCACGAACGAAACACCTACATCATAGGTAGGTCCCATAGATGCACGACGTGGATGAAGCACATACCTCATTGATCAAACCCACGTAACACACTGGTGTCTATACAGCAGCTACATAACTATTTAATGTACACTAGCCAATAGCCTCACAACAGGTGGGTCCCACGTGGGGCCCACCACATATACATATATACTATATACTATTATATATGTATGTATGTATGTATTTTATAACCCAACGTCCAGGCCCTAGATGGCCTGGATGTAAACACATTGGTTAAGATGGGTCACACCATCCAGGAGGCTAGACGATGTGGATAAATCAATGCATCACAGTGGTTCCCACCGTCCAGGGACTGGACGGTGGAGATATATACATCACGTGGGTCCCACACATACATCACGTGGGGCCCACAGCTGGGCAGCATGAATGAAACACATATAACATGGTGGCGTCCCACTTCACCTGTCCAGATGGACGGTTAGGATATAACACCTCGCGGTGGGGCCCACAGAACTTGCTGATGAAATACAGCAGCTGCATAGGTGGTGGGCTACTGGCCCAGCGTCAAATGGACGGCTGGGATATACAACAAATCATTAAGGTGGGCCCCATGGCTTGCTAACGCCACAGCAGCAACTGCAATTGCTAGTTGCTGGCCCGCCAGCGAATTGATGGACGGTATTATAAAATACATACATCAAGGTCGGCACCTCTCTGCACCGTCCAGAAATGGACGGTGTGGATTAAATACACACATCGAGGTGGTTGGATCTCCACCGTCTAGAGACTCTGGACGGTGTGAATAAAATACTTACAACTGGTGGGTCCCACCATCCTATCCATCCGGACGGTGGTGGGTGCAACACTACAGCAGGGTGGGCCCTATGTGCTCGATACAGCATGTCATCAAGGTGGACCCCATATAGACCGGACGGTCTAGATTTTTGGTATGTGAGGGTCGCACGGATGATGTGTATAGAACACATACATCACATCAGCCCACAGGGCATGCTAACCCAATACAAAAGCTATATAGCTAGTTAAGGTATACCAGCCAATCCACTCCCAGGCAAGCTCATGATAGAGTTGATATTTATATTTTCTCTTCATCTGGGCCTGTCCAGACGGACGGGGAGCAATCACGTCCACCGGACAGTCCAACAAGGTGGGCCCAATGCATAGACAGCATGGATATGATACATACTTCATGATAAGGTCCATTCAGGTGGACCACATGACTTCATCATCACCACAAGAAAAATGAAAGAGAGAGAGAGGGAGAAGAGATGGAGGGACCCACCACTATGGGCCCCTCTTGATTTCAACACATACATCAAAATGGGTCCCATCATAAGTGGGCCCTTAAATGAAAATCAATGGTGGATCACCCACCTATATCACTCCTTCTTTAGCTCCTTGGACTCCTAAACTCCATGGCTATCCCTTTGATGGAAGTTGATGAGATTTGAAGGGTGAAGATGAGAGATCTTGGGGTAGGGAGTGGGCCACACTTGGCTCCTCTCATGAACGTTTCCTCTCCTCATGGTTGCTCTGAAAAATGGTAGGGAAGAGAGAGAGAGGATGATTGTAAGGGAGAGGGATGGGTGTGATGAGTGAGAGATGGGTGATGGGTGATCGATGTGTACTTGACTTGAGAGTTGACTTTAGGGAGGGTGGTTGTGATGGGAGTGATGGGTGTTGGTACTTGACTTAATTGATATGATTGATAGGACATGTTCTCTTGAGTTTGAAAATACATGGCATTTTTTCGAACTGAATGCGGGCTTACACCTCCTGGCCTAGGTATCGCCTCGGCCCGCGAGATGCCGCATCAAAACTGTGGCGACGGTGCGGTCGCAATGATACAAGTCTCGGGTCGAGCCGACTCTAATATACGGGATACGAGTTAGGATCGCGCGCAAACGTCGATATCAGATCGCGGGTCGCCAGAAATCAACTGGGATGACTGCAGAAGCCTATGAAATGGTACAAGCTAGGATACGGGTCTTACAACAGCTCCTTACACATCGGAACAAAATAGAATAACAGTACATAAGAATAGAACTCTTAAAGAGATTATAAATGCTATGGTAAATAGTTCAGGCTTACCCTCAAATATGTGGAAAGAAGCAATTTTGTCTACTTGTTATATCTTAAATAGGATTCCTTATAAATCTTCTAAACAAATGTCATACGAGATTTGGAAGAACTATGTTCCTAGTTATAAATATCTTAGAGTGTGAAAGTGTCTTGTTAAAGTAGGATTGCCTGAAAATAAGAAAAGAAAATTAAGTCCTAAATGACTAACTGTATATTTATAGGGTACACACAAAACAGTATAGCATACGGGTTTCTACTTTTAAATACTAAGAATAATATTCCAGATCTTAATACAATTATAGAAACTTTGGATGTAGAGTTCTCTGAGAATGTATTCCATATGAAATCAAAGTCTATAACAATGGAGGAAATTAGTGGATCATATATCACGTCTACTAATAAAGGTGCTTATGAGCAGGTAATAGAAGAGATAGAACCTAGAAAAAGCACTAGAGTTGAAAGAGAAACTAACCTGCAAGATGTTTTTTCACCTTCTTAGTAGAAGATGATCCTACAACCTATACAGAAATGATTAACTCTCCAGATGCAACCTTCTGAAATGAAATAATAAATGATGAATTAGAATTTATAATACCTAACACTTGAAAACTTGTAGACCTACCACTTGAAAACAAACCAATAAGCTGTAAATGGATATTTAGAAGAAATTAAAACCGTATGAGACTATTAATAAGTTCAAGGCTAAGTTGGTAGCAAAAGACTTTAAACAAAAGGAATTAATAAATTATTTTAATATATATTCCTTTGTAACTGGGATTACAACTATCAGGGTAATAGAAATATCTTCCATATATAAACTGGTGGTACACCAGATGGACGTTAAGACAGGTTTACTAAATGGAGACTTAGAAGAAGAAATATATATGGAGCAACCTGAGGGTTATAAAATATCAGGTAAATAAAATAAAGTATGTAGACTAATTAAATCATTATATGATCTAAAACAGGCTCCTAAACAATGGCATGAAAATTTTAATAGTGTTTTGAAATCAAATGGTTATCATATAAATGATGCAGATAGAAGTGTATATTGTAAATTTTCTAAAAAAGATTGCGTTATTCTCTGCCTTTATGTTGACGACATGCTTATTTTTTAAACTAATATTAAATTAGTTAATGCAACTAAGAAATTCTTGTCATCTAAATTTGTCATGAAAGATTTAAGAGAAGCTAGAATAATCTAAGGTATTGAAATAATCAGAAAAGATGGTGGTCTTATATTATCACAATCTCATTACATTGAGAAGCTATTGAGAAAGTTTGATCATTTTGATTGTTTACTTGTCAATACATCTTATGATTATAGTGTGACTCTCATGAAAAATACAAGTAGTAGCCTCATATATCTAACAAATTGCACTATACCAGACATAATTTTTACAGTAAGAATGTTAAGTAGATGTACACATAACCCTAAAAAAGAGCAGTAGAATGCATTGTCTAGGATTTTGAGATGCCTAAAAGGAAATATGGTATATGATTTACATTATAATGGTTATCCTTCTGTATTAAAAGGATATAATAATACTAACTGGATTAATGATTTAGATGAAACAAAATCCACTAGCAAATATGTCTTCACTTTGGGTGAAGAAGCAGTCTCTTGGAAGTCTGCTAAGCAAATGTGTATCGCTTGGTCAACTATAGAATCTGAGTTTATTGCCTTAAAAAATACTAGATCAAAAGTCGAGTGGCTTAGAAATTTTTTAGTTAATGTACCGTTACGGCTAAAGCTTGTATCAGTTGTGTGTATTCATTGTGATTATCAACCACTATAGTAAAAGTAAAAAGTAAAATATATAATGAAAAGAGCAAACATATTAAAATCAGACACAAAATAGTGAAACACATGTTGCATGGAGTCATATCTTTTGACTTTATGAGGTCAGAAAAGAATCTGGCAGATCCTCTAACCGAAGGACTATCTAAAAGATTTGTCAATAATATATCTAAGGGAATAGGGCTAAGCTTAATATATGAGCTGCCAGTGTCGACAACTTCGCCTATACAAGTAGAGATCCTATGAGATAGGTTCAATGCGTAAACAATAAGACACAAGGTAGATGATTGCATTGATATAAATGAGCCTCTTCTATAGTGTAGTAGTGCAAGCAGTAACGCAGAATGATAAGTTTTTTGGAACTCTTAATAGATTTATAGCCATATATTTAGTGGTATATACAGTTGTTGCATACACTTGGTAGAATTCATGTATATGGATGTGGTGATGGATGCCGCTTCCTATAAGAATCTTGAAAAATTCTCTAAAGTACTTATGAAATTCAGGTAATGGTGTATAGCCAAAAAGCACCAAACTACAAAATCTCTTGCAAATGAAGAGTTGTATGAGTGGCATTAACATGTGATTTACACTAAAAGGATTTAGATTCAAGATTATGATGTCACCTAATT
Organism: Magnolia sinica; assembly: GCF_029962835.1. NCBI lineage: Eukaryota > Viridiplantae > Streptophyta > Magnoliopsida > Magnoliales > Magnoliaceae > Magnolia > Magnolia sinica. The sequence goes on along the minus strand of NC_080588.1, from coordinate 13,906,369 downwards.
CTTGTAATCTTATCTTGCGTACTCTAATGTTGGTTCAATTCAATGGTGACACCGACACCATTGCAAAACTATTATGTGTTAACTCGAAAGATCTTTTATTTTGAAACATGTTGGGGAATGTTGTATTTTTTTTCAAAATTTATATTTAAAAAAAAAAAATTTCCAAATATTTTTATTTCCCTAAAAATTTGAAATTTCTTTTACTTTTGAGTTATGGGTTTAGTCCCACATCGAATTTTCTCATGAAAGTTTTCATGTATATAAGATAGGCTTTTTGCCTTAGGGCTTGAGCCCCATTCGGGGGGCATGTGAATTTGGTCTTGTGGGGAGCTATGTCAACAGCTTTAATCTATGACGTTGACCACACACGTGCACCGAGCTCAGCCGCGTTGCATTGCGCCATGCTGAACTGAGCCAAGCCAAGTTTGAGTTTAAATCCATGTGTGTACATGCGTGATGGAATGAGACGGGCTGGGCCACAGGTGTGAGTGTACTCATGAGGGTGAGTGTGTATGGGTACTCAAAGGACTTTATTTGTGTAAGAGTGTAGTCACACTTGCACCTTTTCGTTTTAAACCATAGAGATGTGATCGATCGGTTGGTCGCACCTGTTGGGTTTAAATCTATCGGACCAAACCCTTTTGAAAAGGTGCTTAATGCACTACTTCAAAGTCTATATAAGGACTTTCATTTTGTTTCAAAAACCATGAAAAATCTTTCTACTCTCTCTATTCCTTTTATGTTTTACGAGTTTTTGTTATTAAGTTCGTCATTGAGTTAACTCAACACTTTCGGGTTAAACTGCAAGTGATTTGAGCCCGCATATAGTGCGTGTACCGTTGCGGCTAGGTTATAGTCATCGTATGTGGAGGTTGATTTCTCTGGAAACTTGTTGCACTTGGGACATTGTCCAAAGGGAGAAAATTTGATTTCAAGCCGAGTGACTCATGTCACGCCTTAACTCAACTCTATAAATCTTTTATCTCATTTCATTTCTTTTTAGTTTTTTATGTTAAAATAATGTATTTGATTCAACTAAATATTCCAATTTTATTGTCCAAAAAACAACAGTATAAGTTTGAGGAAAGTTGCATAAAAAAACCACTTGAGGAAAGATTCATAATAAAACCCTAAAAAGACCATATTAAAAACAAGAGATGAGACACAAAGATTTAAATGGTTTTACAGTATGCCTACGTCAACGGGGTAATAACATGAAGCCTTTTTTTTTATGAAAACAAGAGAAATTAAAATACAAGGCTTAACTCTCACACCTACTCTTCCACTGCACAAGAAATCTCTCACTTAATTTTTTTTAGGAAGATTCTTTACTCTCTATACATGATCCCCATATATAGGCCCACACCATATATAGAGAACATCTGAAGAAGCTTAGAAAAACTAGAAATTATTATGCTCCTACATTGGAATGTAAGTATGTATGCAGGGGGAATGACTCCCACTAGGAGACGACACTACTGCCTTAACATTCTCCCAATTAAAGAATAGTTTTTCTAATAGTATGAAAAAATGCCTATGAAAACTATCCAAAAATTACCAATTTTTAAGTAACATCTTCCTCAAGAGAAATCTTGCACCAAATAAACTTCTCCCTTATAATAGGCTTTGACAATATATCCGTTATGTCATCATTGGATTGAATTTTTTACGATAACGCGAACCTTCAGGGATAAAATCTTGAATATGATGATACTATATTTGGACCTCGCATGATAAAACTTGATTCTTAGCCAAATGCAAAGCACTGTAACTATTATAATAGATACAAATCTTTTCTTATTTTAAACTAAGTTCACTAACCATGCCTTTTAGCCATAAAGCTTCTTTCCCAAATTTTATAGCAATCATGTACTCTACCTGGGTGGTAGATAGTGCAATTGTCGATTGTAGTATTCATTTTCAACTAATCAAACCACTTGAACACACACCCTACTGTAGACCTTCTCTTGTACAAATCACCTTTGAAATTAGCATTCATATATCTAATGACATCTTCCTCTTTATCATTATTCCTGTCAAGCACAAATATAGTACTTTGATTGTATTTCACCGCATAACCCATTTCACAACCTAATAATGTACTTTTTTGAATTTGTGATAGACCTGCTCACCACACTAAATGCTTGTGAAATATTTGGCCGTGTGCATACCATAGTATATATCGTGCTACCAACTGCACTAGATTAGGGAACCTATGCCATGTAGCCTCTCTCATCATTTGTACTTGGTTACTAAATTGCCGAAAGCTTGAGATGAGCAAGACGAGGAATATCCACTAACTTAAAATTATCCATGCCAAACTTAGATAAAACCCTCAGTGTACTTACTCTGTAACCAACACAACCTATCCATCTTTCTATCTCGGTGTATTTTCATACCAAGAATTTTCATCACAATGCCCAAATCATTTATCTCAAACTCTTTACTAAGTTGAGACTTCAACACATTAATTTGGAATATAACTTTCATAACTATCAACATCTCATCAACATATATACTGAGTATATGAAAGAATCGTCAAGAAGCTTCTTAAAATAAAAATATCAGTCTACATACTTTTAGTATAAACCTGTCTGCCCATAAACATGTCAAAACATATATACCATTACTTTAGATATTTCTTTAAGCTGTATAAATAATTCATCGATTTCCACAAATGATCTTTCTTGCATTTCACTTGAAATCCTTCTAAATGATACATATAAATTTACTCTTTTAATTCATCATGTAAAACTCAAGGTCAAATAATGCAACTATGATTAGTAACATTCAAATAAAATAGAGTTTTACAACTAGTGACAAGATCTTATTAAAGTCAACAATTTCCTTTTATGCATAGCTCTTCACCTCCAATCTTGGCTTCTATACCACATCTCCAGAATTTAAATTAAAAAACAAAAAAAAAAAACTTCCTTTTTCCTAAAGACCCACTTGACCTATAGCTTTCTTTCTCTTAGGCAATTCAACCCATATCTCATGTTTGATTTTTATAAAGTGATTTTATCTCCTTGTCCATAATAGCTTTCTACTTATTAGAATATCTATCATTCAACACTTTCTGAAATGTGCATGGATTTCCATGCTTTGTTAACAAAGAATAGGAAACCATATTTGTCATCATCATAGTCTTCCAATCTCTTTTGGAGTTTCAACTCTTGTATGTTGTAAATGCTCTACCTTCTCAAGTTCTTCTTGCACCTTTGACTCATTTATGGATTTTTTGTATCATCTGTCAAACTATCGTTGTTGGATGGATCATTGATGTTTTACTTAAATGTTGTCGTTCCCATTTGGTTTAGTTGTTTTTATATAGCAGACTCATCAAATTGAAAATCCTTTCTGATAATGAACTTAGGCTTCTTAAGATCAGGATACCACAATCTGTCACCTCTAACACCTATTTCATAACCAAGAAAGATACACTTATTTTCCCTTGACTCTAACATATAAGTAGTCACATGAACATATGTAAGACAACCAAATATATACAAATTAAAGTAAATGGGAGATTAATTAGATCATACCTCTTCTAAAGTTTTCAATTCTGTCATGCTAAGTGATATGTTAATAAGGAAACATGATGTATTCACTGCTTCTGCCAAAAAACCATTCGATAAACCAACATGTATTCATCATTACTCAACATATTGTGTGCTCTTTCTAAGCATATCAAGTTCATCCATTCTACAACAACATTCTATTATGGTGTATTTGGTGCAATGAAGTTACAACAATACTCTCATCTTTGCATAATTTTATGAACTCAACTGACTTGGATTTTCCATCATCGTCCTCATGTGACACAAATACATATGCTATGAAAGCGTCTAATCTGCATCACCTGACTGGCTGATGCTGCTCCACTTAAAATTATACTCCTAAAAGCTCATACAAGTTACTAACTTTTGTTCCTTTTAACACAATTATGGTCTCTTTTATAACTTTTCTGATACCATATTCGGTTGTTAACTTACAACTATTGGAGTCAAGCACACTCATAAATATTAGATTTTTCTTCAAATCTAGAACACATTGCACTTCTCTCATAGTTCTAACAATGCCATCAAACATCTTAATTCTTATTGTCCCAATTCTAGTAGTTTTTACAATAAGTATCATTTTTCATAACAACTATTTCACTAATAAATTACCTTAAGTGGTGAAGCAATCCTTATTGGGAGACATGATAAAAATAATCAAGATTAAGAATCCATGTCTCCTAAAAATTATTATTAATTGGGGCTCCAATTAGAACAACACTGCCCCTCTCATTAGAAGGAGCTTCTGCTACATCGCTCCATCTAAAGACTTTTCTTTATTTTTGTCTTTTCCTTTGAGTTTATTACACTCCTTCATGTGCCCCAACTTCTTACAAAAGTGATCCTTTATATTTTTTTCTTTTCAAATTTACACTTGTAGACCTATTACTTTATTTTTTTTATCATTTTTTTAATATAAATTTGCCTCTAGTTCCAAACCTTCAGCACATTTTCCCCATTATCTGATTTTTTTTACAAACTCTTCTAATGTAAAATATGTAAGATCATCTACCGTTATGGTCTCCTTTCCAAAAAATAAACGCTTAACAAAGTAGTAATATAATGAAGGAAGCGAATGTAATAAAATTAAAGCCTTATCCTCTTCATCCACTTTCACATTAATACACAAAAGTTAACAAATAATCTTATTGATTTAATTCAAGTATTCTTGCATAGATGTACCTTCTTTTATCTCCGAGGCATATAACTCTTGCTTTAAATATAACATGTTAGCAAGGGACTTTCTTATGTAGAGACTTTTTAGCTTTTTCACAACATTCTTGTTTATGAAGTTATAAAGCACATCATCTACATGATGTAATGTTAAGGGTCAAATATTGCATATTAGACCACAGTTATTACCTGCTTTTACGATCATGATACCTTTTAACGCCCTATGTTAATCATGTTTGTGATTAAGAGAGTATTTAGGAGCCTATACTGGAAAAGGGTAATAAAAGCATGGATTTAATGCTCATAAATCACTAAGGCAAGGTATGGACTCCAGGGAACCAAGGTCGAAGAATTTACACACCCAGGATTCGAGAAAATCCAGTATTTCATGATAAAAAGGCCTAAAATTCATCCAGAATACAAGATCACAGGGTTCCCACCATCCGTTAGGCTCGAAACTTCATATATGACTTGAGGACCATAAATTAACTGTACACATCAAATTTTAGTCCCTAAACCCTTGTGAAAATGGCCCAACAGACTGATCAGCCCACAAATCGTCAAACTGGGGCCCACTTGATATCTGGATATGCTTCAAAATTGGTTTCAATGGATTAAATGAGATGAGAAAAGGGATAGACGGATAAGATCTCTCACAATAAGCATAGTAGACTCCATTTTGTGTGGGATGTGCATAGAGCACATGTGCACGCGCCGTGCACTCCAACCAAAGTCGGGTCAAACTGACTTTAACCCGACTGATTTAGAAAGAACTCCATCATCCGCAAGTTGCGGACGCTGAGGTGATAAGTGGGCCACCACCTTCGATCATGTGCTCAATCCGGACCATGCATTCATCCCAGGATGTCAAAAAGAGCGTACACATGGAGGTTTTTAGACCCATTCACGTGTACTCATAGAAACAGTGCCACTGCATCTAACGGACGACAAGTTTAAAATTCAATGGGCCACACTCAACATAATCCAAAACAATCCATATCTGAATGGGTTTTTGACAGGAATCGAATGGACTAAATGGATCTATCCATAGAAGCCGATCATGGACCCCACCAACGTCACAGCGTAAGTCCTGTTACGTAAGCTCTGTTTCAGCATCTGAAACCGACAGTTTTGGGGTTATTGCACAATCATGGCCATGATAAGATGGCAGATCTGATCCGTTCATCATGAAGGCCACCCCAAAAAGTCTCAGGAAACGTTATTCCTTTGAGAAGAAAGCAAGGAAAATGGGTTTCTTTGGACTGTCTTCTTGACTACGTAATAGAGCTTACTCAGGGGAGTTCTCAGTTGCGTAAAGGGCAGTCTCCACTGCCTCTCCATACACCGACTCCACTGCTACAGCTGTCCACTGACTCCAGCAATCACTCCCAGCTGACCGACCTTGCTGGTTCTATTGAAAGGAGAGGAGAAAAGAAGGAAAGGGGGGAATCCAATCTGATTGTGGACGGGAGTGCGAGAGAGAGAGATAATAGTTTAGATTTTTTTTCCTTTTTTTCTTTTTTACTGTTTTCCTTGAATTTTGGAGATCTAGCCCAATCATGGTTGGCTAAACCTCTTAGCTAGGTCTAAGAGGTGAAGCTTGTGGCGTGATGGGAAGATATCTGTGGCTTTGATTTATATTTGAACTGATATCGATCCTGGTTTGATTTTAAGGAATGCCTTTAGTTTTTAATGGTTTGTGTGACTGATATTACAATAGATCTGCGATGGCTTTAAGTATTTCCTTTTCATTATTGTGATTATACAGTTAAGAAGCCCTGTTGTTCACCGTCGCCCCTTAGCCATGGTTGGTGATGGAATCCTTCCTAACATTCATACATCTCTTAGATTGGTTGTGAATTGGTTTAATTCTGTTCTTTACTTTGTCTCATGGGCATGGTTTTGTGATGGAATCCATTCTAATTTACATCCTTCTTATCTCCTGAAAACTAGATCAAAAGAAGTTCAGATTTGATTTTCATGTTATATCTTCCAACTAGATGAAGATGGGACTCGAAGTCCAGTTGAGTTCATGAATCAAGCGTAGATCTCCCTGATCTCTATAAGTGGATCCTTGGCACCCTAGTTTCCTACCTTTGATTTCCACAAGTTTTAGATTAATATTTCATCATTATTCTCTCATATTCACTCGATTTAGATTTCATCTTATTCTAGTTCTAGTTCTGGTTATTTTCATATTACATACAAAGTTCAGTCCCTCTGGATTCGACCTCGGTCTTACCGAAATTATTACTACATCACAAACTTATACTTGGGGTGTGAACACGTAAGAGGCTTGTGTTAACAGTCATCAAGTCCAAATCTTTCTACTTGCCATCACTCAATGATGTATTCTTCGTTCTTTCCTTTAACACCTTGTTCAAGCCTTGCTAAAGAAGTAGATCACATACCTTAATCTGGCACAAGTTAAAATGATTTTTTCCATCGAACTTCTCCACATCAAATTTTGCATTTGACATCTTGGTATCCATTTACACACCTTTAATAACTATTGGATTGCTAACCAAAAGACCACAAACCGACTAAATTTGAGCCCAAATCTCTGATACCAGTTATTACAGAAAAATATCCATGCATGTTTAACGCAAGTTACAAAAAAAAATTAAAAAAATTAAAAAAAAAATCACTTGAGGAAAGATCTAAAATAAAAAATCAAAAAACCAAACCAAAAGTTTAGAGACAAGAGACATTAAGATTTATATGGTTTCGCAATATGCCTACGTCGATAAGGTAATAACACAGAGCTTTTTCCTTTACAAAAATAAGAAAAAGCAAAAATGCAAACTTTATCTCTCACTCCCACTCTTTCACTACACAAGAAATTTCACTAAAAAAATCATTCCAGATGACTCTTCACTATCTACACATGCTTCTTTTCTGTAAACACACACACCACGTATAGAGAGCACATAAAGAAGCCTAGGGAAACTAGGCATCATGATGTAGGACGTGGAGGAAGTACGTTCCTATCACAAATGGACCTGAAGAAGTCTAAAGGGAAATACAAAATTTTAGCATAGTTTAATCGATCGAAGTCAATCGATAAAACTGATTGAGTCGATCGATCGACCAATCGGGTCAATCAATCGATGGATATTTGGATTTAGGTGAAAAGTTTGTTGGACATTTTTACTTAGTTTGATTGAAAAAAAATATATATGATTTTCTTATTTGAGTCTGTGGACTTTTTTGCACATTCTAATCGATCGATCATGATTCGATCGACGAAGGATAGAAACTTGTGCATTTTTCAGTTTTTATTTCTTTCTTTGTTTAGGTCTTTTCTAATTGTGTCTTAGGGTTTATTTAAGGGTATTTAAGCAAGAAAACTCATTTATTTTTATAACATTTTCAACAAAATATCTCTAAATTTCTTTTTTTCTCTCATGGATTTGAGAAATTTCTCTTATGGATTCAATGTGTTTATTCTTCAAGTAAAATGGTGATTGACATCATCATGCCCTTCACTGCATTAGTTTGGTATCAGAGCGAATCTTTTCCTTAGATTAATGGATTCAAACAACAGATCGGGCAATAATCCCATGGATGGTGCTCTAGAAATTATCCTTTAATAGCAACAACTTTCGAGGGGACGCAGTGGGAGAATCGGCAAGTCATGCAAGGGTTGCGGTTGCTCTCGATTGCTTAACAGAGACCTTATGACAACTCCGTATTTGTGGCGATAATACGCCTCCCATAGGTGTGGGAATTCGTAATTGTGTTGATCGTGGGGCAATACCGATAGTGAATCATAGAATCACGATTAAGGAGATGGGATCTAGCGATAAAGAGATCGATGACATGATCTTCCAACACCCCAGACAAGGCGATGATCAGGTAGATCAGACGGATTGAGAATTTAGTATGAGAGTCAATCTTTCTACCTTCGATGGTCAACCTCCACATCGAGGACTTCCTCGATTGGTTGCTTAAAATTGAGCCCTTTTTCAAATACATGGACATCCCTAAAAAGAAGAAAGTTAAACATATGGCTTACAAGTTGAAGGGCGGAGCTTCGGCTTGGTGAGAACAACTTCAATTCGCATAGACGAGGCAGATGAAGGCACCAATCCACATGTGGCAGTGGATGAAACAATTGATGCGCATATGATTCCCCCTATTGATTACGATTAGGTATTGTTCCAATAATACTAAAATTGTTGGTAGGGTAGTCGATTGGTAAGAGATTATGTTGAGAAATTCTACCAATTGACAGCACAAAATGATTTAGTTGGGATTGAATTACTGCAAGTCACCCGATTCAATAGTAGTTTGCGTGTTGCAATCCAGGATCGGGTTCAGATGCAACCCATTTAGATGATGAATGAAGCGATCAAGCTGGCCGCCCAAGCTGAAGCACAACTTGCGTAATCCAACACACTGGCCTATCCTGCTAATAGGGTAGCCATTGCAGGTCCTTCACATCGAGCATTACAAGCCAAGGACAAAGAACCTGCAGGGATCGTCCTCAACCTCCTACACCCGTAAACCAAGATTTCGGAGCGGATAAGTGAGATCTCAAAGAGCAGCGACCACTTCTATCAGTCCAAACAGGATCTCAAACGCCTATGGTTGGCCAATGAAAGACCATTGTTACCGATATGGTCAGCTGAGTCACCTATCAAACATGTGTCCTCAACGGCAAGTGGCTAACCTTACTATTAATGATGGAGATGCTGAAAATATAAAAGAAGACCCGAAGATTAATGAATTAAAACACATGTGTCCTCAACGGCAAATTGGGTCCTGCAAGATCACAGTGGATCTCTAACAGTGAGACAGTCGTTGTATATGCCAAAGAATGAGGCACACCTATAACAGCAAAACATCTTTCGAATAAGGTGCACAATGATCCAAAAAGTTTGTGAAGTAATCATATATAGTGGGAGCAGCAAAAATATCATCTCTAAGGTCATGGTGGAGAAGTTACAGCTGAAAATAAAAAGACATCCTTCTCCATACATAATCGGCTGGATTAAGAAGGTCAATGAGACGAAGGTAACTGAACAATGTACTATCTCTTTCTAAATTGGTAACATTATAAGGACTAAATAGTATGTGATATAGTTGACACAGAGGCTTGTCATATATTACTCGGTTGGTTGTGGCAATCAAATAGTGGTGTCACTAATAGAGGACGAGATAATGTATACATTTTCATCAAGGATGGCTGAAAAACCATACTCGTACCTATGGACTTGGATGGGCAACCTAAAGCTTATAAAGTGAATGGGCATTCTCTCTTAGCCATAAGGGACTATGTGGAGGAGTCTAAAGAAATGAGAAAAGTATATACATTGATTGTGAAGGGTGAAGAGGTAGAGACCACAATTATTCTTGAGAAACTAAAACAATTAGTGCGAGAATTTAAGGCAATCTAGCCCAATGAACATGCTCATTATGAATCAGACTGATGACTCGAAATCCTCCTTGTAGTATTCCAGGATCGGAACCTGGTGAATGGGTGCCGGGATCCGAAAATGGGGTTCTACGGAGGCTGTCGGCGCCGGATTCGGCGATCGGGAATTTTGTGAGCCCGGTTTCCGAGTTCGGGGCGTGACAGGTTGTGTTTGTCACAGTGAAAGTACAATGAAAGAGTTTTTTCTAAGTTTGATACAAAGAATTTTAACTTAATAGCCATTCCTCGTACCGATTATTTTAAGTTTTTGACTACTTGGTGACTAAGTACAAATGATGAGGGATATATTCTAAGGCCCTGTTTGTTTCACCAATTAACATAGTAATGCAAATGAAATGTTCATTGATTGCAAATTACTTTTTTTATCTCTTGATAACATTTGCATTTGACCACCAATTCCTATGTTTAGTTTATCGGCAATAAATGTTGTAATAGATGTCTTAAATCGAGTATATTACTAGGTCTGTCGATGTAATCGATATTCTGTTCGATGTCACCTTCGATGGCATCGACCAATTCTCTATCCCATCGATGTTTTCTAGATTTTCTTTAGTTGGTCGCTAGACTAACTGGGTACTTTTTCAGTGTCATCGATGAGTGTTCAATGCCATCGAGAATTTCTGAAAAGTCATGTTTTTATTTCTAAACAGTTGAGGTGTTAGTTTGATGCCATCGACAGAGCTTATGTCATCGACAGGATTAGTTTGATGCCATCGACAAGGCTTCGATAGCATCGATAGATTCTGCATAAATTTTACACAAAACTACGAATTTGTGGGATTTGTTTCTGATTTCGTTTGGGATTCTTTCCAAAGCTATATATATGGGTGTAAACGGGATTGGGAGGTATTTTAAGGGTTTTTAAATTGTCCTAGGGTTTCAAAGGGTGTAGTAAGGGTGAGATTTGAGGTTATTCAAATCAGGTAAGCTCTTTCTCTTTATAATTTCTACTTTTATAGTGATCATCTGTCGCTTTGTGCCGTGATTTTTTCCCAAAAGGATTTTTCCACATTAAATTGTTGTGTTCTCTTTGTGTTTGCTTGGTGCTATTGGATTGTTATCTTAGATTCATCTTTATGTGGTTTTGCGGTTCCCCCAACAAGTGGTATTAGAGCTAACATTGGGGCGCAGGCTTGAATCTAAAGGATTAGTATCAATGAGAAATTCTAAGTGTGATATTAAGAAGTACTCGGGAAAAATAATTTTGAGTTATGAAAGGTTAAGATGATTAGCCTATTAACTAAGCAAGGCAAAGAAGGTGCTCTTGAGGAGCAACGACCGTCTATGAGTGATGAAGAATGAAATACTTTTGATAAGAATGCCTTATCCTCTATCTGATTATGTCTTGCGGATGTGGTTCTATACAACGTTTTGAGGAAGAAAACCACAACTAGCTTGTGGGTGAAGTTAGAGGACGCTTATGCTAAAAATCCCTTGAGAATTGCCTACACTTGAAACTGTAGTTGTTCAACTTCAAGATGACAGGGGGTGGTGACGTGGAGGCCCACATCAGTAGTTTTAATAAGTTGATTTGCAAGTTGCTAGACATGGAGGAAGTGGTCAAAGATGAAGATCATGCATGTATGTTGTTGAATTCTCTTCCAGCATCGTATGAGTCATTCAGGTACTCATTGTGCACCAATAATAAGTCCCTGAGTGTGGATACCGTTATCTCATCCCTTCATGGGAAGGCTATGAGAAAAATAAGCGGTAGCGTAGGGATCTCTTCCAATGCACTGCTTACGAGAGGAAGGAATACTGAGCAAGATACATGAACTTCAAGGATGAGATCCAAATCCAAAGGCAAGGGCAAAGGCAAATTAAAGTGCTATAACTATAGGATGACTGGACACATAATGTTGTAAAAATACTAAGTTGAAGAAAAAAAAACTCAGAGGCTTCTTCCAAGGAGGTTAATATTGTCACATCTGATGAAGAGACAAACATAAGTGATGTGTTGTCAAAGTCTATGATCAGACACTTATACGATGATTGTAGAGACGATTGGATCCTTGACACAGGGGTTTTATATCACATGACTTCTCATCGAAGTTGGTTCACCAGTTACAGAGAGTGCAAGGGTGGACAAGTGTTTATAGGCAATGATAATGCTTGTAATGTTGTGGATATTGGTATGGTGCGCATCAAGATGTTTGATAGGATAGAGCGTACCTTGACTGATGTCTAGCAAGTTCCTGATATGAAAAAGAGTTTGATTTCTCTCGAAGTACTTGATGCTATAGGGTGCAAGTTCATCGGTCTTAATAGTGTCCTTAAAGTTTTAAAAGGGGCATTCATGGTTATGAGAGCGCAGAGGCATGGAAACCTTTACAGGTTTCACTACCAAAAAATCGAGTAAAGGCTATGGAAGTTGAAAGCTTTTAGCTACAGATTAAATCCGTAGCAAAATAGCTACGGATTTAATCCGTAGCTATAGCCTAGGTTCTCTGTAGCTAAAACATACCTTTCAACCTATAACCTATATGGTGCTGAGGGGGATCCATGAGGTCCACTGGAATATATGTATTTGATCTAAGCCGTCCAAAAATTCGGATATATAATGTTGTTGCATAAGCCCAAAAATTATGTGGATTGAATATCTAGGTGGACCACACCATAAGAAATAATATAAATTAAACGTGTACTGTTAATTTGTTGTGTGCTCAGCTTAAAGATTTGATCTAAATGAATTTTTTATCATCCTTAAAATAATAATTTAAATTTATTGGATGGAGTGGATATATGAAATACATCAAAGTGGGCCCCACATAGCTAAAATCCTAAAACAGCTCACGGCCGTCCGTCACGCGCCCGTCGAAAACCCCATCTCCCTCCAAAAACCAAACCCAACGCCATTTTCTCCCGCCTCCAAAACAGAAACCCACTCTCTATCTCCGTCTCCATCTCTCTCTCTCTCTCTCTCTTGCACGCAGTCTCTCTCGTTCCCTTGCCCTCTCTTCATCTCCCGATCTCCCTCACCCTCTCTCACTGTCTCAAGGCCGCATTCCGCATCTCCCGAAACCCATTTCGCTGCATGAAGTAGAAGAAGAAGAAGCATCGTACGGTGAGTATATTTCTTTTTCCCTCTTTATCTCTTTCTCAAATCTTTCAGAGGTTCAATCCGCATTGCCCTCTCTCTGTTTCTGAAATGTAAGGGCCGTTTGGCCGGTCGGATTGGAAGGGATTGGAAGGATTTGCCCCTTCTGTTTCTGAAATCTAAGGGCCGTTTAGCCGGTCGGATTGGAAGGGATTGGATGTTATTGGAAGGGATTGGAAGTTAAATCCTGGGATTGGTCGGGCGTGCCAAACAGAGTCGGTGATCAGATCCCAATGCCTGAGATGGGTTTGGCTCGAGGGATTGGAAGGGATGGGAAGGTTTAATCCCAGTATTGGCCGGGTGTGCCAAACAGACTGGATATATCAATCCAGGGATATAGCAATCCCATGTATCTGAAGACAATCCACTGTCATCAGGTGGGATGAACATGCCTTGGATTATAAACCTGTGGCTGTGGTCCACTCATTAGGTTGCATGCTAGTTTCTGAGTAAAATGGATGGTGGAAAGAAAGGGCAATGAATGGTCCATAGTTAATGTACACGTATGGTCCGCCTGATGAGTAGACCAGTTTGGTTTTTTGCCCAGGGGATGTTCATGTTAGGCTCTGTCTGATGAATGGTCTGGACCTTTCAAACAGCCTTAGAGGAAAGGATGGATGAGCAATTATTAGCAGTGTTGTCAAAATCCTAATATCTACGATTTATGATTTGAGTTGAATTTTAAGTAAGACGACTTGAATCTCACCTTGTATCCCATTTTATATAAATCCTACGATTCTCTGATTTGAATCCTATGATTTATGATTCAAATCCTGATTTACAATTCAAATTATGCTTGGTCTCTTCTATTTAAGCTTCCCTCGGCTTTCATATTATGTTTTTAAATTGGTGGGGGCTTTAAGAATCATTTAGAAAAGGTAAATTATTTTATTGTGCTCTTTATGAGAGATTAAATGATATATATTTTCTTCAACATTAAATCATGGAGCTCTCTCTCTCTCTCTCTCTCTCTCTCTCTATGTCTCTCTCTCTCTCTCTCACTCTTTTTAAGATCTCTTACTTCTTAACTAGTTGAAACACCAAATTAATGTATGACTTATCTGGAATGTTTTCATGGGTGCTTACGATCATGTGGACTTATCTGTATTGTGGAATAGTGGTTAGAAATCAAAATATCTTTTTCTGTTGGTCTACATAATCAAATGCCACTTTTCCAACATGATTCTAATTCATGAAATGTCACAAGAACATAAATTATAAAAGGATCCTTGTATGTTTTTTAAATGAAATTTCTTGAAAGATAAATAATAATAAAAAAGGAAGATAAGAATCCTTTATCGCTATCATAACATGGTATTACTTGGCGCATATTGATGGCAAAAGGATGATTGATAAGTTTTTAATTTTTTTTGCTTATTTATATTTTTCATTTTTGTAGAAAATCATAAAAATCTTACAATTTACAATATGATTTTCGATTCGATATGATTCAACCCCTAATATGATTTGCAATACAATAATAATTTTGACAACATTGATTATTTGTTCCAAACTTCCAACGCAACATGGAATTAGCTCCCCCAATTTCCATTAGAAAGGCCTCCTTGAGATGCACCTCTTTTGGTGAACCCACAAGATTTCGAAAGTTGTGTATAGTTCTCGGTTTTGTTTCTTGAGTTGTTTAGTTGCTCTGCTTAGTTTTGTTTTTCGAGTTGTTTGGCTGGTTCCTTGCTTTTGTTTTCTGTTTTGTTTGGCTTTTCTGTATTTGTTTTGTGCTTGTTCTTTTGGGTTACTTTAGAAAAGGGTGCATGCATTTGTTGGTGTAATGTTCTTTTTACCGGGTTGTTGCTTCATGTTATGTTGGGTTAGCTTGGAAAATTACATGATCAAGTTGTATATTTTAACAATTGTGGCCTGTTGGATGTCAGAAGTGATGTCTTGCATCATTTTGCATTGGATTGGATGCTTTGTATCCTAGAAATGAAGTGTCAAAGGGGTTGCGTGGGTGATGCCCGCTTCAATTGATGGTCTGCTATGTTCTTGGCATGAGGATCTGGGAGGAGTGATTGGGAGAAAGAAGTGGAGAATCCTTCTCCTGGCTGTTCTTTAGACTATGTAGGCAGAAATGAAAAATCATTTTCCAGAATCCGAGTGTCTCTTCAGCTGGGGTGTTTAACAGGGTTTTATTATTCTTTAGAGATTCGGTGCCTTTAGCTCTTAGGACCTTTTGGGTTTGGGTTTCCTCCGTCTTGGGACTGGTATTGTTGTATTTTATTTTATGCTTTTTTTTTTTCCTTTTTGCTATTTCCTGCTTGCTGGTTTGCAGCTATGCCTATTGCTTCATCTTTCAAAAAAGAAAAAGAAAAAAAAAAAAGGAAAAAAGAAATGAAGTGTCAAAGGTATGCAAACTTCACAAATTTTTCATTAAGCATTTTGTAAGAAAATCTTTTTGTTAACTAAGCAGTTGGTTGGAAGGAAGAAGAAAGGATATGGTCCAAAGAGGTACAAAACAGAAAATTTTTTCTCAAGGAGTAACAGGATATTGTGAGACTAGAAGACATGTTTTGGAGGTGAAATTCCTGTGCTATGCAGCTCAAGGAGGGGTGATGAGGACACTAGCTTCCTGTCACCATGTTGTAAATGCTATTAAGGGTGAATTTAATAAAGAAGATAAAGAATGGGGGATGCGCTAAAGGAGTGCTTTCTTAGTGAGTGCTTTGAGTTCTTAGGGGTGTGTCGGTGTGGAATTAATTGTTTGGTAGTTCAAGGCATAACAAACAAAGATATGTGAAGTATTGTTGAAGGTGTTGATTGATGTGTTTTTCTTTACGAGTATAGATGAGAAGAGGATCTGGAAGTTCACAATTCTCAGCTAGATCATTCTTCCATGCTTTGAAATCTAGGGCCTGTTTGGGTTGTGGGAAAAGAAAAGAAAACTCGAGGGTTTTCCATTATTTGGACCTTTTTTGTTGTTTGGATAGCAAAGGAAATGGTGAGATTGGAAGCGATTGCTAGCCTTTCCATAGTCAAATTTTCATGCACAATATAGAACGTGAAAATTGTGAGAGGAATGTGAGATTTCCACTTTCTATCGAAACAAGATCCTCAAAAAATAGAATCCATGGGAATCCATGTTTAAATAATGCTCATAGAGTCTATGATTGGATAATCACTGTACTTTTCTCATCTTTTCCCAGTCCAAACAGGCTCCTAGTGATGAATTTTCCCATTCGTATAAGGGAATTGAGTGTGCCTAGGTTGGAGGCACTTGCCCGGAAAGAAACAACCAATAAAATTCTCACCCTAAATCTCCTGTAACGTGGCATCATTTACTTGAAACTTGCATCATGTTCCATAGGAAACTATGGTGATTGAATGCCCACCATTAGGGCCTGTTTGGCTGGGCAGATTGGATGGATTTGGATGGTATTAGAGTAGATTGTACGAATTTTAAGGTAATGATAGTTGCGTCAATAGATTGGTGCAAGATCTATGGGATTGCTATATCCCGGGATTGCTATTTCTGGTCTGTTTGGGACGCCTGACCAATCCCGGGATTAAACTTTCCAATCCCTTTTAATCCCTTGAACCAAACACGTCCCAAGCAATTTTAAAGGGATTAGGGTGGATTGGATGGGATTTAAAGGTAATGATGGTGATGTCAGTGGATTGTCTTAAGATCCATGGGATTGCTATATCCTGAGATCAGGATCCTGTGTCTGTTTGGACATCAATTTGAATTTCTATGTTTTTTTTTTATTTTTATTTTTATTTTTTTACAATGTCTTTTATGTTACTGGCATAGGCATTCATATATATATTGAGAAATATGATTGAAGTGTTGGACTAGCATGTGCATTTACACCATTTTTTTAAATGTTGGTGACTCATCCACCACATGTGTCATAAAACATGTTAATCCACTGCATTGCATTCATCAGGAATCAAGCTTGGGGGTAAACATTTTTGGCTTTTATTCAAAAACTCAAGCTGTTTTAACTCCTAGTCTGGCCACTTATAAAATTATACCTAAAAATTGTAAATATACATCATATGGTCCACTTCAGTCTCGGAATAATACAATTTTTGGGTAGTTTTTTTCATCATGATGAGCCAATACTATATGAATGGATTGGATGCACAGGAAACAGTGGTAATTCACCATTAAAACTTAATGTGGGTTGAAGAAATTTTGGATAGAGTTGATATTTGTGTGGTTTCTTCATCCTAGGTCTTTGTAAGCATTCCATTGCCCTTGTGTGGTGAAGTCTTTGACTGGTACGATCCATCATTTAGCTTGATATATTAGAATTGCATGCGAGACTTTTCATCTATGCAAGTGGTTTAATATTATACTTATTAATTGCATTATTAATTTTTTGTAAAAATACAATGATGGCAAACTCCTTAATACATTGTATTTGGTAGATAATATCTGTATGGGTCCAATCATCTGATAGCACTTTCTTCATTTTCAACTTTTAAGGAGGATGGTGCATTAGGTTAATTTCCAACTTTAATTTTTGGTAAGGTGCAGGTTGAAAATGGACCCATTGGTTAATCGAGATTTGGCTGTAATGAATAGGGAGTGGATGACACTAAGTTTCCCTGACCTACGTTTTCTTTATGGAATCAGAAGTTTTTCAAAGTTTGCACAAGAAAACCTTCCTGGTAGAGAATTTGTTCCTTGTCCATGCACCACTTACAGATGTGCACGTTTTCCGGTTTCTTATGATGATATGGAAATACATCTAATGAAAAATGGATTCGACCCAAGCTATAGGGTTTGGAACATGCATGGGGAACATGTATCACCTAAGTGTACTGTACGTGAATCAAGTTCCCAACAATATCATAGTGTCTCGAACTTAAATGAGGTTCACAACGCGATCGTTCAAGAACTTGGTGGTAATAACCTAGATGAAGTTGTACAGGATGAGCCCAACGTGACCCCTATAGTTGAAGGCGTCTTCGGAGAAAATGAAACTAATGAGTTTGAAGCAAATCTACGAGACGCAATGACTGAGCTATACCCTGGGGCCCAAGATTTCACCGTGCTGACTTTCATTGTACAACTTTTCAAATTAAAGGTGAATCATGGATGGAGTGAAAAAAGCTTTACAGAGCTCCTTCAACTACTAAAGAAGGTGTTACCTTCCGGTAACAAGGCCCCAACTAATACCTACCAAGCGAAGAAGATCATTACAAAGTTGGGTCTTGATTATGTGAAAATCCATGCTTGTCCAAATGACTGCATCTTATACTGGAGAGAGAACGAGATGAAAACCATTTGTCCAAATTGTAAAACTTCTAGGTACAAGACTGAAATGGGTTCTGAGAAAAAAGAATCTACAATACCTAGGAAGGTGTTAAGGAATTTTCCATTAACACCAAGGCTACAAAGAATGTTCAGTGTGCCATGGTTGGCGAAAGAAATGTCTTGGCACTCAACCAGAAAATTTCAACATGAAAAGATGGAGCATCCTGCTGATTCTATTGCATGGAAGAATCTTGATGACAAGTATACAGATTTTTCAGCTGAGCCTCGCAATGTTCGATTGGGTTTGGCTACAGATGGGTTTAACCCGTTTGGCACTTTCAGTATGTCGCATAGTTCATGGCCCGTTATGTGTGTGACATACAACCTTCCACCAAAGCTTTGCATGAAACCTCAGTTTACTATGTTGACTTTGCTCATTGAGGGACCGCGACAACCGGAAAAGGATATTGATGTTTATTTACAGCCATTGATTGATGAACTGTAAAAGTTATGGCGAGAAGGGGTCACGACGTTCGATGCATACCATGAAAATAAATTCAACATGCGTGTTGTTCTGCTTTGGACAATTCATGACTTTCCAGCATATGGTAATGTTTCTGGTTGTAGGACAAAGGGTAAGTATGGTTGTCCTGTATGTGGTCCTAACACAGATTCTTTGCGACTCCAATATGGAAAGAAACATGTTTATATGGGCCACAGACGATGGTTGCCAATGTCAGAACAGGCTAAGAAGGACACAAGTGCTGGCACGTTCAACAAGAAGGTGGAGATACGACGTCAACCGATCCGTCTGGATGGGATTGAGGTTGAAAGACAAACCGCGAACTTGAATATGCAGTGGGGGAAGACTAGGAAGAGTAATATAAGGGGTATTGATGGAGGCCGACAAGAGCTAGCGGATGATGTTGAATCACCGTGGTTCTTCAAACGGTCTATATTATTTGATCTGGAGTATTGGAAAGATATTCCCGTGCGTCACAACCTTGATGTCATGCATATTGAGAAAAATATATGTGAAATCCTTGTTGCCTTGATGTTGAACACGCCTGGCAAAACCAAGGATGATGTTAATGCACGCAGGGACCTAAAACAATTGGGAATTAAGAAGCGTCTATGGCTGAAAAAGAACAATGGCAAGGTGATTCAGAAACAAAGTCCTTTCTGTCTAAGAAAAGAAGAGAAAAAACTTTTCATCTAGACTTTGCATGAGCTGCGTGTTCCGATCGGTTTTAGTGCGAATTGGAGGACCATCGTAAAGGAAGATTGCGTGGATTTAAAGGGAATGAAGTCTCATTCTTACCATGTGTTGATGCAACATCTGCTCCCAGTTCTCATCCAACATGCATTCAGGGATAGAAAGGTCATTCGTCCTATAATTACAAGCTTTTGCACCTTCTTTAATGCCTTGTGCTCGACAACCGTAGACCTTCAAACACTCCTTACTCTCGAGAGAGGCATGGCTAGGACGTTATGTCAGCTTGAGACTATATGCCCGCCATCGATATTTGTCATTATGATGCATTTGTCGATCCATTTGGCTTACGAGGCTCGCATATGTGGTCCTATATACTATCGATGGATGTATCCATTCGAAAGGTACGTTGTGAGCTTAATAAGAATAAATCGGCTTAACATCTACATTTGCATGTATATATAATGTATCATTAACTTTGTCAGGTTCATGAAGACATTCAAGGCCTATGTCCGTAACAAGACACGACCTGAGGGTTGTATTGCAGAGCAGTACATCCAAGAGGAGACAGTTATATTCTGCAACAATATAAAGGAAAACAGAAAACAAGCCTACTGGAAAAGCTGGAAAAACAGTTTAACAGAGTCATTCCAGGACTACGTAAGTTGGAAGATATCGTTGATGATGACTCTAATGATGACGATGTTGGTCCAGTAGGTACGGGTCAAAGTGTTATCCTAGCGGGTATCGAATACGAACAAGCTCGTAGATGGGTACTGAAGAGTCATCCCAACTACGACGAGTGGGAATGGTATGTATAATAAGCTCATATATATATGTATATATATATTTATCTTCTTTACTTTATGCGATTTCAATATAACAATGTTATCGAATATCGCGCAGGAAGCACAAAGATTTCTTGCAGCGATGCTATAAGAGGATCAACAGGGTGCCTAACGAGGACGAATTCATATCTTGGTTGAAGAGGCAACCAGAGTTCATTGAATCTGACGATAATGAATTTAAAGATGTTGTGAGAGGACCTCTAGCTTTTTCTATGCAATACAATAAATATTGTATTAATGGTTTCCTCTTTGTCACTAAGGACTATGAGGAGAATAAAACGAACCAAAACAGTGGGGTTAGGACAGAGGGTATGACAACCTTTCGATCAAGTGCTAAGGATATCAATACAGTGGATGAAAATCAACCTTACTACGGAGTCCTTCGTAGAATTATCCAATTGGAGTACCGAACAGGGTACAAGCCCGTCCTATTTAAGTGTGATTGGGTGAAAGTGACACATCATGGTGTTTCTTTTGATGCAGAAGCGAATTTGAGATTAGTAAATTTGGCTAGTCTTTACAGTTCAGACAAAGTCGGCGAGCCCTTCATTCTTGCAGAGCATGCTACGCAAGTTTTCTACTCCAGAGATCTAAAAAATCCTGACTGGCATGTGGTCTTGGAGGTTTCCCAAAAAAATTTTGTCGAAGAAGAGACGTGCGTTCTATCGGAACGATTAAGGGCTGTAAGTAATGCCGATGCAGGACCTGATCTCACCTCATTGGCAATGGTTGATGAATTGATATTCAATGAATCTGAAGATGTCAGTGTTGTGGTCGAGAAAACAAAGAAAAGAAAACGATCGAAGAGAATCTACTGATTTGTTTGTATTTTCTAAGAATGTAACAGAATGATATTTATTGGAGGAAGTTTAAACAAGGTTTGGATAATATAGTGAATTTTTTGTACTTTATCTGTGATCTAAATTATTTCTTAACTATTAGCTTTTTTTTAACAATTGTGTTCTTTTCTTATCTTTTCATATTAGGGAAGAAATAGGCACATGGATTCACAAGCAAAGGTATTGGGTGCGCAGGTGCTTGGGAGTACAGATTCAAGCAATACCAAAGGTAATAAGATACTTCTCCTTAATTATATATGTAAATTTCCTTTTCCTTATATATAGGCAGTAATCAATAATGTGTATATATAACTGTTATTCTTTTTATGTAATTGTGTCAGCTTCTTCTTCATCTAAAAAAAGAGGCATTACTAGGGGGTTTCTTTACTTGTGCCACCTGATAGGAAAAAAGTCCTTAAGACGAATGAATTCGGGCAACCGAATGAGGACTGTTCCGATCACAGGGACTTTGCATCGCATGTCGGTGTCCTCACCCGTTCTCATATCCCGATCATATACCCGGACTTTCGCCAAGTGCCTCATGAACAAATTCATATGGTCACAGAAAGATTGTCACAGTTTTATGAGTTTGAGGGTCAAAGTTGGGCTGTAAGTCTTGATTACGTTACAAAACGCATCAATGAAGCGTGGAGGAATTACAAGAGAAGATTGACTACAAAATATATTACAAACAAGGATCCTAGTGCTGTAAGAGATGGTCCTGCCCCCCCAGGTATCCCTATGGAGGATTGGAAGGCCTTCGTGGATCAACGTACCACCGAGGAATTCAAGAGGGTAAGCGCAAGAAATAAAGTCAATTGGGCCAAGCTAAAAGGACCTGCGTGTCTTGGGAGGCACAGCCTGGCTGTTACTCGCCATAAGATGGTATGTATTTAAAAATAGATATTATAGTTTAAAATTGAATTTAAATTTGAATTATCATTCATCTAAATCTATTAATGATGTGTATTTCAATGATATATAATGTGCCAAAGGCGATGGAGAAGAATCTTACCTCTGATGTCGAGATAGGTAGATGTGAAGTCTTCTTAAGAGCCCATACAAGAAAGGACAAAGTTGTCCAATATCCTGAACTTGCTGTAAGTGTATCCCTCGTACCACTAACTAGTACCCTTGTGAAAAGCCTAAGTATAACTTTGAATTATATTGCATTCATTTGTATTTTTTCACAGGAAAAACTAGATGAGCTCTATAGTAGTAATCCTGCTTCTAGGATGACCGGCATGGATGATGCCCTTACAGAGGTAGTAA
The DNA here is from genome assembly GCF_029962835.1 of Magnolia sinica. NCBI lineage: Eukaryota > Viridiplantae > Streptophyta > Magnoliopsida > Magnoliales > Magnoliaceae > Magnolia > Magnolia sinica. Next base: position 13,883,706 of record NC_080588.1, on the reverse strand, counting down.
TAAAATTTAAAAATTAGTAGAGTTTTATGGTAATTATGAATATCCTAATAACTTAATTTACAATGTTTTACAGTTGGTTGGGTCTGACAATAGAGGGCGAATGCGGGGTCTAGGTTGCTCAATAAGCAAGGTCAGACTGAAGAAGTCAGCCCCTGCTCGTTCAAAGGTTGAGAATGTGACAAAAGAAAAAGAGAGCGTAACTCAAGAGTTATCTCAGGTGAAGAAAAAATTGGATGGTATGACCCAAGATATAGTTGAGATGAAGAAAACATTGATTGATATGCAGAAAGATAGACAGTATACTCAAAATCTCTCATCACCAACAGTCGCTAAATCTACTCAGGTGTCGTCGGTATGCAAGTATAAATTTTTTACTATAATGAACTTACAATTATATTATAAACGCTAACAATACCAATGCCATTTTATGTGTAAATGTAGCCGGATATTATATATATCGGTAAGAGATGCGACTTGCTTGGTTTTGGAAAACGTGGTGTAGTTGCTCGTGGTGAAGTACACGAAGTTAATCCAAATGCAACTGTCCATTGCGAGCCGTTGGAGGATGGAGCTTTTGTTGTTGTCCTGACTGAGGTTATACAACCTCACGCTCCTTTGTGGAAAGAAGATGGGTTCGCATCTACACTTGGAGAGGCCGGTCCAGGATCATTTGTGCAATGGGGGAAAGAGGCTTTGAGAATTCAATAATTTGAACAAATTTGGTACTGTATAATTGAACATGTGTTGTGTGCATTTTGAACTCAATTTAAACTTGTTGTGTGCATTTTGAACTAATTTTGAACTTGTTGTGTGCATTTTGAACTAATTTGGCACTTGTTTTTTTATTTCTTTTAATATTGAATGAATTTTGTACTCTATATTTGAACGTATTTATAGTCTTAGGCTCCATTTGGTCATCACATTAGTATTTATAAAACCATTTTTTTTTGAAAACCAAATGGAGCTAAGCTCTTTTTTAACTCCGCCAATGCAACTCCTTGCATTGCCGGTCCTAAGCCCGGGTAAAGGAGGAGGGAGAAGGGCTTTAGAATGAATCGTCAACTATGGAGGAGATCTTGAACATGCAGTGAGTATCTCTGGTTTTATAGTTTTACTTGTATATTCCTATAACGATTACTCAAGCATGACGGTTATGCGCATTCTTTCAGGTGGATGTTACATGTGGGAGGGTTGGAGCTGCATATTTCAGATTCAAGCATCTGGTACGTCTCTTGTCAAGAATGCACATGTGTAGTTCATTAAACAGTACATTATGTGATATCATGTGCATGATATCTATGTTGTAATTTCCCTCATGTATTTTGCTTAAAATCCATGTTTATGTATGATTCTCATGCATTGACATGGATTTGAGCTAAAAAAGATCGAAATAGAAAATTTGAGAAAACAGGGGAGATTTTCTTTTATAAAGTAAGTATTTGGGACCAAGTGGTTACGTATTTGCTCCATTAAATTTGCTCGAAATTAATGGAGCAGACTCGGATGTGCGTCGGAGCTATCCGGATGAGCGGGGGTCCCTGGAAGGTGGGAACCGCTGTTATGACCATGATGAAGCTGTCCATTTCCTATGGACAGCGTTGGAGGGGCCTGTCCATTTGGATAGGCCGTGTTTATGTATTTGATTGAAATTGATGGAGCAGTCCCGGATGTGCGTCGGAGCTATTCGGAAGAGCGAGGTTCCCTGGAAAGAGGGAACCGCTATTATGACCATGATGAAGCTGTCCATTTTTTATGGACAGCATTGGAAGGGGCCTGGCATTTGCGTCGGATGGCCTTGTTTATATCTGTATTTGCTTTGCAGGGACCATACCCTTAACCTTTCTCAATTCCCTAAACTTAAACCTACACATAATCCTAATCGTAACTCCCTAACCTAAACCTATCTTTAAACTTGAAAACCCAAACATAAACCCGACCCCGAACCCAAACACGATATCCTAAACCTAAACCTTAACCTATTCTCAATTCCCTAAACCTATGTCTTATAACCTAAACCTAAACCTAAACCTAAACCTAAACTTAAACCTTAACTTATACCTATAACCTATATCCTAAACCAAAACCCATGACCTAAAATCTTAACCTATAACCTAAACCAAAACCTATAACCTAAATATATTCTCAATTCCCTAAACTTAAACCTACACCTAATCCTAATCGTAACTCCCTAACCTAAACCTATCTTTAAACTTGAAAACCCAAACATAAACCCGACCCCGAACCCAAACCCGATATCCTAAACCTAAACCTTAACCTATTCTCAATTCCCTAAACCTATGTCTTATAACCTAAACCTAAACCTAAACCTAAACCTAAACCTTAACTTAGACCTATAACCTATCTCCTAAACCAAAACCTATGACCTAAAATCTTAACCTATAACCTAAACCTCAACCTTAACTTAAACCTATAACCTAAACCTGAACATATAACCTGAACCTAAAACCTAAAACCTAAACCTAAAACTATAACCCAAATGTATTCTCAATTTCCTAAACTTAAACCTACACCTAATCCAAATCGTAACTCCCTAACCTAAACCTTTCTTTAAACTTGAAAACCCAAACATACACCCGACCCTGAACCCAAACCCGATTTCCTAAACCTAAACCTTAACCTATTCTCAATTTCCTAAACCTATGTCTTATAACCTAAACCTAAACCTAAACCTAAACCTTAACTTATACCTATAACCTATATCCTAAACCAAAATCCATGACCTAAAATCTTAAACTATAACCTAAACCTCAACCTTAACTTAAACCTATAACCTCAACCTTAACTTAAACCTATAACCTAACCTCAACCTAGACCTAAGCTTAAACCTATAGCCTAAACTCAAATCCCTAAACCTTAACCTAGACCTAGACTTAAACCTAAACCTATAGCCTAAACTCAATTCCCTAAACCTCAACCTAAACCTAAACTTAAACCTATAGCCTAAACTCAAATCCCTAAACCTTAACCTAGACCTAGACCTAAACCTAAACCTAAACCTATAGCCCAAACTCAATTCCCTAAACCTAAACCTAGACCTAGACCTAAACCTAAACCTATAGCCTAATCTCAATTCCCTAAACCTCAACCTAAACCTAAACCTAAACCTATAGCCTAAACTCAATTCCCTAAACCTCAACCTAGACCTAATCCTAAACCTAAACCTAAACTCAAATCCCTACACCTATAACCAAAACCCAAACCGACACCTAAACCTAAACCTAAACCTAAACCTATAACCTAACCTCAACCTAGACCTAAACTTAAACCTATAGCCTAAACTCAATTCCCTAAACCTTAACCTAGACCTAGACCTAAACCTAAACCTATAGCCTAAACTCAAATCCCTAAACCTTAACCTAGACCTAGACCTAAACCTAAACCTAAACCTATAGCCCAAACTCAATTCCCTAAACCTTAACCTAGACCTAGACCTAGACCTAAACCTAAACCTATAGCCTAAACTCAATTCCCTAAACCTCAACCTAAACCTAAACTTAAACCTATAGCCTAAACTCAAATCCCTAAACCTTAACCTAGACCTAGACCTAAACCTAAACCTAAACCTATAGCCCAAACTCAATTCCCTAAACCTTAACCTAGACCTAGACCTAAACCTAAACCTATAGCCTAAACTCAATTCCCTAAACCTCAACCTAAACCTAAACTTAAACCTATAGCCTAAACTCAAATCCCTAAACCTTAACCTAGACCTAGACCTAAACCTAAACCTAAACCTATAGCCCAAACTCAATTCCCTAAACCTTAACCTAGACCTAGACCTAAACCTAAACCTATAGCCTAATCTCAATTCCCTAAACCTCAACCTAAACCTAAACCTAAACCTATAGCCTAAACTCAATTCCCTAAACCTCAACCTAGACCTAATCCTAAACCTAAACCTAAACTCAAATCCCTAAACCTTAACCTATAACCTAACCTAAACCTATAACCAAAACCCAAACCGACACCTAAACCTAAACCTAAACCTAAACCTATAACCAAACCTCAACCTAGACCTAAACTTAAACCTATAGCCTAAACTCAATTCCCTAAACCTCAACCTAAACCTAAACTTAAACCTATAGCCTAAACTCAAATCCCTAAACCTTAACCTAGACCTAGACCTAAACCTATAGCCCAAACTCAATTCCCTAAACCTCAACCTAGACCTAGACCTAAACCTAAACCTATAGCCTAAACTCAATTCCCTAAACCTCAACCTAAACCTAAACTTAAACCTATAGCCTAAACTCAAATCCCTAAACCTTAACCTAGACCTAGACCTAAACCTATAGCCCAAACTCAATTCCCTAAACCTTAACCTAGACCTAGACCTAAACCTAAACCTATAGCCTAAACTCAATTCCCTAAACCTCAACCTAAACCTAAACTTAAACCTATAGCCTAAACTCAAATCCCTAAACCTTAACCTAGACCTAGACCTAAACCTAAACCTAAACCTATAGCCCAAACTCAAATCCCTAAACCTTAACCTAGACCTAGACCTAAACCTAAACCTATAGCCTAAACTCAATTCCCTAAACCTCAACCTAAACCTAAACTTAAACCTATAGCCTAAACTCAAATCCCTAAACCTTAACTTAGACCTAGACCTAAACCTAAACCTAAACCTATAGCCCAAACTCAATTCCCTAAACCTTAACCTAGACCTAGACCTAAACCTAAACCTATAGCCTAAACTCAATTCCCTAAACCTCAACCTAAACCTAAACCTAAACCTATAGCCTAAACTCAATTCCCTAAACCTCAACCTAGACCTAATCCTAAACCTAAACCTAAACTTAAATCCCTAAACCTTAACCTATAACCTAACCTAAACCTATAACCAAAACCCAAACCGACACCTAAACCTAAACCTAAACCTAAACCTATAACCTAACCTCAACCTAGACCTAAACTTAAACCTATAGCCTAAACTCAAATCCCTAAACCTTAACCTAGACCTATACCTAAACCTTAACCTATAGCCTAAACTCAATTTCCTAAACCTCAACCTAAACCTAAACTTAAACCTATAGCCTAAACTCAAATCCCTAAACCTTAACCTAGACCTAGACCTAAACCTAAACCTAAACCTATAGCCCAAACTCAATTCCCTAAAACTTAACCTAGACCTAGACCTAAACCTAAACCTATAGCCTAAACTCAATTCCCTAAACCTCAACCTAAACCTAAACTTAAACCTATAGCCTAAACTCAAATCCCTAAACCTTAACCTAGACCTAGACCTAAACCTAAACCTAAACCTATAGCCCAAACTCAATTCCCTAAACCTTAACCTAGACCTAGACCTAAACCTAAACCTATAGCCTAAACTCAATTCCCTAAACCTCAACCTAAACCTAAACTTAAACCTATAGCCTAAACTCAAATCCCTAAACCTTAACCTAGACCTAGACCTAAACCTAAACCTAAACCTATAGCCCAAACTCAATTCCCTAAACCTTAACCTAGACCTAGACCTAAACCTAAACCTATAACCTAAACTCAATTCCCTAAACCTCAACCTAAACCTAAACTTAAACCTATAGCCTAAACTCAAATCCCTAAACCTTAACCTAGACCTAGACCTAAACCTAAACCTAAACCTATAGCCCAAACTCAATTCCCTAAACCTTAACCTAGACCTAGACCTAAACCTAAACCTATAGCCTAAACTCAATTCCCTAAACCTCAACCTAAACCTAAACCTAAACCTATAACCTAAACTCAATTCCCTAAACCTTAACCTATAACCTAACCTAAACCTATAACCAAAACTCAAACCGACACCTAAACCTAAACCTATAACCTAACCTCAACCTAGACCTAAACTTAAACCTATAGCCTAAACTCAAATCCCTAAACCTTAACCTAGACCTAGACCTAAACCTAAACCTAAACCTATAGCCCAAACTCAATTCCCTAAACCTTAACCTAGACCTAGACCTAAACCTAAACCTATAGCCTAAACTCAATTCCCTAAACCTCAACCTAAACATAAACATAAACCTATAACCTAAACTCAATTCCCTAAACCACAACCTAGACCTAATCCTAAACCTATAACCAAAACCCAAACCGACACCTAAACCTAAACCTATAACCTAACCTCAACCTAGACCTAAGCTTAAACCTATAGCCCAAACTCAATTCCCTAAACCTTAACCTAGACCTAGACCTAAACCTAAACCTATAGCCTAAACTCAATTCCCTAAACCTCAACCTAAACCTAAACTTAAACCTATAGCCTAAACTCAAATCCCTAAACCTTAACCTAGACCTAGACCTAAACCTAAACCTAAACCTATAGCCCAAACTCAATTCCCTAAACCTTAACCTAGACCTAGACCTAAACCTAAACCTATAGCCTAAACTCAATTCCCTAAACCTCAACCTAAACCTAAACCTAAACCTATAGCCTAAACTCAATTCCCTAAACCTCAACCTAGACCTAATCCTAAACCTAAACCTAAACTCAAATCCCTAAACCTTAACCTATAACCTAACCTAAACCTATAACCAAGACCCAAACCGACACCTAAACCTAAACCTAAACCTCAACCTATAACCTAATCTCAACCTAGACCTAAACTTAAACCTATAGCCTAAACTCAAATCCCTAAACCTTAACCTAGACCTAGACCTAAACCTAAACCTAAACCTATAGCCCAAACTCAATTCCCTAAACCTTAACCTAGACCTAGACCTAAACCTAAACCTATAGCCTAAACTCAATTCCCTAAACCTCAACCTAAACCTAAACCTAAACCTATAACCTAAACTCAATTCCCTAAACCTCAACCTAGACCTAATCCTAAACCTATAACCAAAACCCAAACCGACACCTAAACCTAAACCTATAACCTAACCTCAACCTAGACCTAAGCTTAAACCTATAGCTTAAACTCAAATCCCTAAACCTTAAACTAGACCTAGACTTAAACCTAAACCTATAGCCTAAACTCAATTCCCTAAACCTCAACCTAAACCTAAACCTAAACCTATAGCCTAAACTCAATTCCCTAAACCTTAACTTATACCTAGACTTAAACCTAAACCTATAGCCTAAACTCAAATCCCTAAACCTTAACCTAGACCTAGACCTAAACCTAAACCTATAGCCTAAACTCAAATCCCTAAACCTTAACCTAGACCTAGACCTAAACCTAAACCTATAGCCTAAACTCAATTCTCTAAACCTCAACCTAAACCTAAACCTAAACCTAAAACCTAAACTCAATTCCCTAAACCTCAACCTAGACCTAATCCTAAACCTATAACCAAAACCCAAACCGACACCTAAACCTAAACCTAAACCTAAACCTATAACCTAACCTCAACCTAGACCTAAACTTAAACCTATAGCCTAAACTCAATTCGCTAAGCCTTAACCTAGACCTAGACCTAAACCTAAACCTATAGCCTAAACTCAATTCCCTAAACCTCAACCTAAACCTAAACCTAAACCTATAACCTAAACTCAATTCCCTAAACCTCAACCTAGACCTAATCCTAAACCTAAACCTAAACTCAATTCCCTAAACCTTAACCTAGACCTAGACCTAAACCTAAACCTATAGCCTAAACTCAATTCCCTAAACCTCAACCTAAACCTAAACCTAAACCTATAGCATAAACTCAATTCCCTAAACCTTAACCTAGACCTAAACTCAATTCCCTAAACCTATAGCCTAAACTCAATTCCCTAAACCTCAACCTAGACCTAATCCTAAACCTAAACCTAAACTCAAATCCCTAAACCTTAACCTATAAGCTAACCTAAACCTATACTTATAACCTAAAACTATTCCCAAATCCCAAAACCTATTACCTAAACCTAACCTTTTCCTAAACCATAACCCATTCTCAATTCCCTAAAGCTATAACCTATAACCTAAACCTAAACCTAAACATAAACCTAACCTAAACTTATAACCTTTAACTTAAACCTAAACTTAAAACCTAAATGTATTCTCAAATTCTTAAACCCAAACCTACACCTAATCCTAATCTCAACTCCCTAACCTAAACCTAAACTTGAAAGCCCAAACCTAAACCCGATCCCGAACCCGAACCCGATTTCCTAAACCTAAACCTTAACCTGTAATCAAGTTCCCAAAAGTTATAACCTATAACCTAAACCTAAACCTAAACCTAAACCAAAATCTATAACCTAAACCTTAACCTATAACCTAAACTTAATTATAACCTATAGCCTAACCTTAACCTAAACCTATAACCTAAACCTAAACCAAACCTAAACCTATAATCATATGGTGAGACCATTTCTTTTGTGTCAGTTTCATTCCTCTTTGAGTTTTTTTTTTTAATTCATTAAGAAAAAAAAAAGTGGTTATACGTGATGCACTTCTTTTACTGTCTTTCTTTTCTCTAATGGGCATTCTAATTTATGAATAACATGACTATTTGTAGGATGATGGAATATACGAAGCTGCTGAAATTCGGTGAAGTCGAGCACATTTCTCTAATGAAGCCAAAGATTTGTATTTTCAGCATTATTGTATTTGTAACTGTATTTGATTGTAATTGTAATTAATTGAATGAAGGATTGTAATTGTAATTGAATGAATGAAGGATTGTAATTGTAATTGAATGAATGAATGATTGTACAGGTGATATTTGAATGAACAGGTGGTAATTGAATAAACAGGTGATGAATGAATGAATGATTGTACAGGTGGTATTTGAATGAACAGGTGGTAATTGAATGAACAGGTGATTTAATTTTTCAATGTACAAAATAGCTACGGATATTGACCGTAGCCACTAGTCAAACAGGTGTAGACTTTTTAATTTTGGCATATTGCTACGGACTTTTAGCTACAAATAATATCCGTAGCTGTTTGAAGTTTTTGCTACAGATATAATTGCTATGGATTATATCTGTAGCTATTTACAATATAGCTACGGATTAAATCCGTAGCCAATAATCAGATAGGTATAGCCTTTTAAATTTTACCCTATTGCTACGGACTTTCAGCTATAAATATATCTATAGCTGTTTAATTTTTTTTTGCTACAGGGGAAAAGGCTACGGACTTAATCCGTAGCCTTAGGTCCATGGCTACGGACTAAATCCGTAGCAATAGGTTCCAGACCTATCGTTATGGTACCTACGACGACGGTCGTGTTACGGACTAGCTACGGACTTAATCCGTAGCCATAGACCTAAGGCTACGGATTAAGTCCGTAGCCTTTACCCGTTTTTTTTGTAGTGTTTATTAAAAGCACTTCAGCGGTGGAGTGGCAGTGACGTTACGAATTTCATGCCTGCACGTATATGGCATGCTCGTCTAAGCCACATGAGCGAGCGAGGCAAGAAGGTACTTTTTGATCGATGTTTGATTCTAATTTTTAAGAATTCTGATTTAGATATATGCAAGTATTGTATATACGATAAACAATCTAGATTATCTTTCAAGTATGAAAAATATCTATGTAGGGGAATGATTGATTATGTGCACTCTAACATGGGGGTCATCGCTAGATGTTTCCGTTGGAGGGTCATCATGATTTGTCTCATTCATTGACAACTACTCCCAGAAAGTTTCGGTTACTTCATGAAACGTAAATCTGAAGTTTTCACCATATTCAGACAATGAAAGGCAATGGTGAAAAAATAATCAGGGCAAGAAAAAAAGGTTTTAAGGACTGACGATGGTGGAGAATTTACTTTAACTGTGTTTAATGAATATTGCAAAGATAAAGGGATCATTAAGCATAACACAGTGCGCCACATACCCGAACAAAATGGTGTAGCTGAGCGGATGAATCATACTCTTGTAGAGAGGGCCCGATGCATGTTAAGTAATGCTGGGTTGGACGAAGACTTATGGACTGAGGCCATTAACATAGCTTTCTATTTGGTGAACCGTTCCCTTTTATGACAATTGATTGTCAGATCCCAGAAGAAGTATGAAGTGATCATGAGATGGACTGCTCAGATTTATGCATATTTGGTTGTGAGGTTTACTCTCATGTACCATCAATTGAAAGAGATAAGCTAGACCATAGAGCCAAAAAGTACATCTTTGTTGGCTATGGTGTTGTTGTGAAAGGTTACAAGTTATTCGACAAGGTCACATGCAAGGTCATTACTAGCCATAATGTTAGATTTGATAAAAGCTCTCTATTCCGCAAGAATGATCAAAAGGGGTAGGAGGAATCGAAAATATTGATCGTAGACATTCAGATTAACACTGATAATACTCAGGAAGAGACAGATGTACAGACAGAGGTAGAGGAGTAGGTGGAGCAGCCACTGTGAGAAGAAACTCACCGCAAGATCGTAGGTTACCAGCAAGATACAGGGATAACTCTAATATCGCATATGCCTTTATTACAAATGAAGGGGACCAGTCAACTATTTAAGAGGCTCCTAATGAGACTGATGTAGAAAAGTAGAAGGCATCTATGGACAATGAGATAAACTCATTGCACAAAAATAATACCTGGGAGATGGTGAAGCTTCTAGTGGGTGAAAAAATGATCAGATGCAAGTGGTTATTTAAAAGGAAACAAGATATATACAAAGCAAAACTGGTAGCGAAGAGTTATACTTAAAGAGAATGAATCGACTTCTCAGAGATATTTGTACTGGTGGTTAAGCAGGTGTCTATCAGATTCGTGTTGGTGCTGGTTGCCCAATACAATCTTGAGCTGGAACATATGGATGTCAAGACTGCATTCCTATACAGAGAGTTGGAAAAGTAGATCTGCATGAAGTAACCCTAGGTTTATGAAGTTAAAGGAGCAAAAAACAAGATTTGAAGGTAAATGAGGTTGTTGTACAGCCTGAAACAGTTTCCTAGGCAATGATATTAAAATTTTGATTATTTCATATTGAGTCAGAAATTTACTTGAAGTGAATACGATCACTGTATCTATTACAAGATACTGAGTGATGAAAAATTCATCACCTAGTATTATATGTCGATGATATATTAATCGCCAGTCTTAATATATTTGAAATCAACGTACTGAATACTCAGTTATTATGGATATTCGAAATGAAAGATCTGGGGGTTGTAAAGAGGATTCTCGGCATAGATATTCATATAGATAGGAAGAGTAGTAGGCTTTGGTTATTACAAACAGAATACCTTGAAAAGGTGTTGATCAAGTATTGGATGGACTGGGCAAAGCTGGTGAGCGTTCCTCACATGACTCACCTCAAGCTTTCCTCAAAACCATGTCCCAAAATAGATGAGGAAAAGCAGAATATATCTCATGTGCCTTATTCGAATGCAGTTGGCAATTTAATGTATGTCATGGTCTGTACGAGACTGGATATTTCACAGGTAGTTGGTGTTGTGAGCAGATATACATCAAACCCCGGCAAGAAATATTGGGAAGCAATGAAATGGTTACTTCGATACATTCGATGTACAAAAGACTGCGTCTTAACTTTTGAGAAGATAGGAGAAAAGTTAGTTGGGTATGTGGATTCTGGCTACGTAGGTAGTATGAATTTCAGAAAGTCAACTTAAGGTTACTCGTTTGTACTAGCAGGTGGAGTAATTAGTTGGATATTGAAACTTCAGTCTATGGTGACTCTTTCCATAACTGAAGCAAAGTATATGGCAGTGACAGAAGCATTTAAGGAATGTGTTTGGTTGAGAGGCATGATAAATCAGTTGGGGCTTGAGCAGGAAACTGTGCCAGTTAATTGTGATAGCGAGGAAACTATCATTTGGCTAAAATTTTTATTTATCATTCACGTACCAAACATATTGATGTTCGTCACCACTTTATCCGATAGATGCTTGAAGAATGAGGAGTGACTCTGGAGAAGATCCACATGAGCGTGAATTTGGCGGAGATGCTCACTAAGATGGTTCCTACAGAGAAGTTCAAGTTCTTTGTGACTTCTCTGGGCTTGGCAATAGCATAAAAGGAAGATAGAATGTGCACGAGAAGCAATGGTGGAGTTATGATGCAAGGTAGAGATAAGAAAAAAGAACAATAAGTTACACGTTTGAAGATTAAAGACATGGTGAAAATTGTTATAATAGATGTCTTAAATCAAGTCTGTTACTGGGTCTGTTGATGTAATCAATAGTCTGTTCGATGTCACCTTTAATGGCATCGAACAATTCTCGATCCAATCAATGTTTCTGGATTTTCTTCAATTGATTGCTAAATTAGCTGGGTACTTTTTCGATGTCATCGATGAGTGTTCGATGCCATCGAGAATTTCTGAAAAATCATGTTTTGTCTTAGGAGAATTGAGGTGTTAGTTTGATACCATCGACAGAGCTTCGATGTCATCGACATGATTAGTTTGATGCCATCAATAGGGCTTTGATGGCATCGACAGATTCTACACGGATTTTACCCAAAACTGCGAATTTGCGATATTTGTTTCCGATTTCATTTGAGATTCTTTCCAAAGCTATATATATGGGTGTAAACGGGATTGGGAGGTATTCTAAGGGTTTTTAAATTGTCCTAGGGTTTCAAAGGGTGTAACAAGGGTGAGATTTGAGGTTGTTCGAATTAGGTAAGCTCTTTCTCTTTGTAATTTCTGCTTTCATAGTGATCATCTGTCGCTTTGTGCCATGGTTTTTTTTTTCTGAAAGGCTTTCCATGTTAAATCGTTGTGTTTTCTTTGTATTTGCTTGGTGTTATTGAATTGTTATCCTAAATTCATTTCTGTGTGCTTTCGTGGTTCCCCCAACAGTAAACTCATAATTATAGCATTTTTATATTACTTTAATATTACATCATCACCAAAATACACTAATGTCACTATTTAGATTTGAGATTCTCACAATAGTTACATAAAAAATATATATATAATGATTGCAAGTTCCTTATCTTCTAAATACATTTATATTTGACCGACCATTCTGTGTATGGTTTAGAAGTGATAAAATTGCATTGATGACATATTTCTTTTACATTACTGGAAAGATCTATGAAAAAAATATGCCCTAAGTGTAGTTGGTAGCATTATATATACCATGTTATGTACTTCCCTGCCATTTTTGTAACCGTCACCTATAATCCACATAGGTGTTCGCACCCCTTGAAGTGGACGAGAAAGAAATGATTTCTCAGTCCAACTCAACCTTCCTGGTTATAGACCTAAGAGTTAGTGTGGTGAGTAAGTCTATGGCAAATCTAGCAGAGATATATCGTCAGATTGTGAAAACGGGTTGTACACTACTTGAAGAAAACACAAGGTGCTATATTGGTGTTTGAAAAGAATGATGATAAAAGGATAATGTTATTGAAAATGTGGGTGCTAATTTTGCTGGTGATTTGGACAAGAAAATGCCTACCATGAGCTATGTGTTTACTCTTACTGACAGTCTAATATTAGTTGAAAATCAATATTTCAATAGGCAAGTGCATTATTTACCATTGAAATAGAGTATGGGGCCACTATAAAAGCTATGAATGAAGCTTTCTGGTTAAAAGGCCAGGTAAGTGAACCTAGTTTATAACAAGAAAAGATTTTTTTATTTTATTTATTTATTTTGTCTATTGTGATAGCTAAAGTGATTTGCATTTGGCCAATAATCAAATCTATCATGAGAGGTCCAAATACATTCATATGTTATATCATTGTATTTGAGATGTTATCTTTGAAGGTGTGGTGTCATTGCCAAAGATTTAAATTCATGTGCAATATCATTATACTTGATGAGGTTATCTCTGAAGGTGTGGTGGTGTCATTGGAAAAGATTTAAACCAATGACACATGATAGATATGCCGATGAAGCCTATTGTCAGAGAAAGTTTATTTGGTGTCGAATTTCTCTTGGGCCTAATGTTATCTAATGATGGTTGACATTTGGACCGTTGTTATTGGGAGTATTTTTTTTCTTGCTATTAGAAAAATTAGTTTTCAAGTGAGTTAAGGTTGTAGTGTCATCTCCTATTGGTATACAACTCTCTCTCTCTCTCTCTCTCTCTCTCTCTCTCTCTCTCTCCCGTGTACCTATGTAGGAGCACAATGATGCCTAGTTTCTCCTGCCTTAATCATATGCTTTTTGTATGGGTCGTGTGTATCTATATAAGGGATCATGTGAAGAGAGTGAACAATCTTCCTTTAGGGCCTCTTTGTTTTTCAAAGAAATGGGAAATACATGGGAATAGTAATTATTACAATTTCACTGCGTTTGAAAATTCATGGGAATTTATGTATGTGAAATTGGTTTAAAAGATGTAATTTTAATTTTTGAACTGCAAGGTAATGCGTATGATATATCCATTCTGTCAGTATGTTTTATTACAATATTTTGGAGCATGAGACAAAAAATGAAGCGGATCCAACACTCAAGTGGCCCATGCCAAAAAAAACAGTGGCCCTACAAAGTTTTTAACGGTAAGTATTTGATTTCTTTTTTTGTATGACGTGATCCAATTGAGTATTGGATATGACTCAATTTTTTACTCATACTATGAATTCAACTAGAATAATGGATGAACGGTGTGGATAAGCAAAATACATCACAGTGGGACCCACAGATATTTTGTAATATTTTTGGTTTTCGGGTCAAAAAGTAACTAGTCAAATTAGGTAAGTTGTAAATGTAGGGGGAAGTAATTATTACTTTTTTACACGGCATTTACCAATTCACTGGAAAATCAAACATGCCCTTAAAAATTTTGGTGAGAGATTTTGTATGGTGGAAGAATGGAAGTGAAAGGTAGGCTTTGTATTTCAAATTTTTTTATTTTAATAAAGAAAAAAACTCCAAGTTACTGCCCATTAATATAGACTTTTAGTAGAACCTATATGCCTCATGTCTCTTACCTTTGAGCTTTGATCTTTAGAATTTTTGTTATCAATCTTTTCAAAAGTGATTTTTTTTTTTTTTCCAGCTTGTATTGATTGTATGCTGGTGTTTTTCTGCAACAAAGTATTCTTAACCAACCTAAATTAACTCAAATTTACTCCACCTAACATCAAATGCACCAGCATTTTCCAACTTAAACCCAACCCAACTACCTTAACAGCCTAACCTGAACTTTAACGCTATCCTACCCTATGCTGAACAGATCCGATCTAACTCAAAGCCGTAGATGGATGAATCATACCATCAACGAAAACAGGCTGGTATCTTGCCTGGGTGGGTCATTGTAGTAGGTTTACATGAAAAATGGATGTACCTAACCTTTTTCTACTATATTGCCATTACTACTTAGAATTGAAAATAGCTGGGTCCACGTATCCTTTATGTTTCATTATTGTAAGCGGTGTCCGGCCCCACCCATTAGTACGTTGTGCACTGCACTGCAGCAATTTGAAAATCTGTATTTCTTTTAGGTACATGTTAAAATGACAAGCAAGGGTTTTACGAGTATGTTTCAAGTCACTGTGAGACTCTTGTCGCCGCAACAACTGACTAGAGCTGAGAAAGGCAGTTGGATTCAAGTGAGTCTTCAATAAGGTGGCCCACCCCTCACTAACCGCTTGAGTCCTGTTTAAAGAAGGCTAACTAATGGCCTCATCGAAGTTCCTCTCTCTCTCTCTCTCTCTCTCTCTCTCTCTCTCTCTCTCTATGTGTGTGTGGAAATGGTACATGAAGTGGAGATCTGTCGGCTCCACTTTGATGTATGTTGGACATCCAAACCGTGCATTTGGTGGGTCCCCTCTAGATTATGGGATATCCCAAAAATCAGCTACATCCGGTACTCAAGTGCGCAACACTATCTGAAACCGTGTGAAATCATGCCTAAAATATTGAAAAGCATTTTTTGGGGGCCCACTTGAGTTTTAGATGTGGCTGAACGTGGTGTGACCCTTTATCCAAGTGGGACACATACAATGGATGGGCTGGATGTATAAACCACATCTCAATGGCCCTATAAATGGTCATAAAAGTTTCAATGTATGGATATCCACTCTCAATTATTGTTTGTTGTGTGGCCTACCTATCTCATGGATTAGCCCTGATTTTAGGCTCGTGCCCGTCATGGAAGGGTGCATCTGATTTATGGGGTGGATTTCTATCATAGATCAAGGTGGGGCTCACACAGCTTAACCTCATGGAAGCTCCCATGAGATCGAACAACCATTTCCCAGAGAGAGAGAGAGAGAGAGAGAGAGAGAGAGGGCGCAGGTCTCATGTTCAACCGGTTGGACCATAAGTTATGGTCCACCCACCTAATAACTTCCCATATATTAAGTTTATGTATCATCCAACCCATCCAATAGCTTGGCCTCACCCTGAGGATCACCTTTGCAAAAATCAGCCATATCCCTTCATCAAGTGGGTACACTTAAATAAAATAAAATAAAATAAAATAATTTAAAAAATAAAAAATAAAAAAAAACAGTTCCTAGCAATTGATAAATAAAAATATATAAGTGTAGCCTACTTGATGAGTGGATATGAAATATTTTTGGAGTAGATGATCCCTGTCGTTTGGGAAAGGTATTGGATGGGTTGGATGTCGCATTCACTTAACTGGCTAGAATTAATCAGCTGGGTGGACCGTAACTTGAGGTCCAAGCTAATCAATCAAAATGGTGTGAAATTTTATTTATTAATTAATATTAATAATAATGTCATTTTTATTATTATTATAATAGATGGAGTGGGCCGCTGATCATCGAACCGGTGGTAAGACGCGATCGTAAGGTATGATAGATCAGGAGAGTGGTACACAAGCAACTCTGGTTCATTCGCAATAAGCTTATCTCTACAACGTTTTGTGTAAGGCCCATGATGATTTATGGATGATATCCAATCCGTCCGCCACATGGTCTCCCTGGATCCCAAAATTCATGCTTGAAGACTCGAAAATCACATGGTGTGGCCCACCTGAGTTTTGGAAGGGCCTTATTTTGATGTTGTTCATTCATCCTGGTGGGGTACATCTTCTGAAAGGATTGGATGGCATATACAAAATGTTTTGGGATCCACATGCAACCTAAAAGGTTTCTGTGTGTGCCCTCATTGGCCTTCCATATATTCCTCGTGGTGTGACTCGCTAGTGTTTTCATTTAGGCTGATTTTTGAAATACCGTGTAAAATTTAAAGGGCGCAGATTATGGAAGGATTAGATTTGAGCCTCATATCACAGTGCGCCCCACTCACTTCATTGTAGAATACTACAAATGCTGCAAAGATCTGGACTTTTCTAGCATTTGGGTTTTCTCATGCCATCCTTTTCAAGTACTCCGGCATCCTGCAGTGGTTAATGCTCAGGTACTAAGAAATTGTACCCATGATGTACAACCTGTGAGCCCCGCTTTAAACGGATGGTAAACCAAAAGTCGCAATAATTCGACGCTTAACTTACTGATTTATGGACACTTATCGGACCGTTGAGATGAAAATAACCATTGATCCACTTATCGGACGGTTGAGATGAAAATAACCCAATGCCCTACTTAGTTGACGGTTGAGATTAAATAAACAATCATCAGAATTCAGCAAACAACTGCCCGCGAAAGATTATGGCTACACAAATATACTTTGGATGATACAGCGACGGTTTAACTTGAGTTAATGTATGCCACATGTACCATTTCTGATTGCCAGTGTATCAACCATCACATCCTGCCGGAGTATAAAACACCCCTTCTCTCAATGGGAGTGGTGAAACACAACAGTTCTGATGCATCGTTGTTCACGGAATCACAGGTACGTTTGCATGTACCTCAACCTACAGGTAACGTGCCACAACTAGGGCTGTAAACGGGCTGGGCCGGGCCTTCTGTATGGCAACTATTTCGGGCCGGGCCGTCGGGCCAACCCATTGAAAATTCTGATTTTTTAGGCATTTTTGTTTTTAGCCGTCCCTTTTTTCAACCCACGACATTATTAGGATTGCCTGACAAAAGTGGTTCTCTTTAGAATTATAAGCAAGCTATGATGGGAAGTATCAAATAGGCCTGCTGTTGTACAAATGATCTTGGCCACTCGTATTATGGCCAATTGATCAGATGGTTAAGGTCATCAAATCAGTGTGATATTTACATGGTAGCCCATGAAGTGTGCATTGCAAGTAATGGACAGTCAAGATCAATCCAATGAATTATTTAAGTGTCCTAATCAAACTAGGGGTACCATGAGCCTTGAGCATCTCTCTTCTATGAATTCGTAATTAATGTCGGGATCTTTATATCATCTTAAGGAGGAAAATGCTCCAAATGCTCTCTGAGCACTTACAGGTTATAGTGCTCCTAGTTGCATTGTGATACTTAGAAAAGTCCAATCCACAGATCTAGACTTTTCATCAGGTCTGAGGTACATTTCATGGCAAACATGAAAAGATTAAACTAATCTGACGGATATTAACCATTTCATCAGTGTTGCTAAATATTGACGGTCAGGATATTTTAGACAAGAATAGGTTTAAGTATCAATTTGATCCAATTATTTGTTAGGGACCATCATGAATGACTTATAATTCTCATGAATGACTTATAATTCTCAAAAACTACTTTTGTTATTGCTCGTGAATGATTCTTACCTTACTTGGAGTCCCCACCACTGATGGAGCTTGGAACTCCACCGACTAATTGAGCTAGGAATCTTCTGTTAAACTCCACATCTTAAAATTATTATGAGTTCGAGAAATCTAAAGGCTCCACAAACTTGAATGACGCCTTTATTAGTTAGTTGGAGGTTTTAAGGGCTTTGTTGATGGAGTAAAAAAGGTTAGGTGTTTTTCTTTGTGCACTCGAATGTATGATTTTTGACTTTATGGAATTTAGAAATTTTGAGGATTTATTGAGCTTGTCATGATACAATTTACGGTTTCAGTCATGTGATAAATGCAGGTATGCTAAAATTGAATCTGTGACTCAATTCAAACCAAACGACTATGATCCCAAGTGCCAAGATAGGCAAATACGTGATATGTGACTGAGATCGAAAAAGATTCGGTCACTTATTCATACATTCACACAATATGTTAAAACAATTAGGTGATCTTCAAAAGGCAGGGTTCGTCCTCTGATAATCGGTTAAACATTTGCCTTATACGAAAAGACTTTTTGATGTAGATAAAAGAACAAAAAAAGAGTTTTTATAGTCGGTCATGGAGAAAAGCTGCAAAACACCTTCCTAGATGGAGAAACTTGCTTAGTATTTGAAATGAATCCAACATATGAATGTAGACTGGAATTATAACTACTTGATTACCACTATGGATTATACTACGGAATGTAAATGACTAGCAAAAATAAAAAGGTTATAATAAGGAATGTAAATGACAGATAATTGAAAGATAAATTTGGTTTGATTTGGTTGGTACGAGACAATTTGCTTCTCTGAATTCATTTTTATTTATAGTCTTAATCGAGTCATCTATATGTTTTCCATGTTCTGATGGTTGCTATAACCGTTTCAACGTTACTTAATCCTCTATGCTTCTAAACTTGTCATTTGTCTTGTAATCGCTTCGGCACGATCATTCTTCACTCGAATACTTAATGGATGATATGGCATTGCTCGATGCACTCTAATTATATTTCTGTAGAATCATCTTCGTATATCCCAAAAATCTTTAAATACACTATGCAAATCCATCCTGATTACATGCAATCCATTCTGATTGACTTTCATACAAATTGACGACAATAGGGATGAACAAAGCTAATGAGTCATATTTTTAAATAAGATCAAGACTACAGAGATGGAGCGCTCAATGTTAGCCAAGACTTCAAAGAAAAAAGGAACTGAAGTAAGCAACAACGATCACGATTGTGGAAATAGAGCACTTGAAATCAATCATGACTGAACAAATGGATTTTCAGTTTTTGTTGTATCAATATTCGACTAAATAATAAGATAAAGTATATGCCATAAAACTAAAGTGGAAATGTTACAATCAAATGGAGAATAAGCACAACTACATGCCAAGAGATGTAAGAGGGAAAATGAGAGCTTCAACACTCGTTAACGGAAGAGTGGTTGGATATCCTCGATTTTGAACATACTCCAATCGATTCGAACCGATTCAGATGAAATGTTTTTCCCTCTTTCTATCTTCTTCTCACTTTTCTCTCCCTCCAAGGCCTCTAATCTCAATCCCTCTTGAAAAGAAATAATAATGAAAAAAGGTTATCTCAAATCGATGTTAATTTATAGCCATATAATGATATAGACTTTATATAGTATATATATTTGAGATAATCTTGGAAGTACAACAATGCACAATCCAAAACTGTTACAATAAATTGTGGATCAGGAGGAAACCAACTCTTGTGGTCATAGTAGGACGATCAGCTTGGTTCTTAAAAATTGAAAACGCTTGGATGAGAGACCCTAGTGCCAACTCAAAGACCATGTGATTATTGTTTATGCTCGTTTTTGGTATACCTACATGGACTAATGAGATGCCACCATGTGTCGGCAATACACGTTAAATGATGGATGAAATCCTACTTATGTACCGATAATATTGTTTACAGCTTATCTGGCATACCTAGATCAAATGGTCCAAAAGGCACCATGTGGCAGACGTGCCACATGTGGTGTAGATTGTTAGTGCACTTATTTGTCAATCATGTGGGTCAATGTGTTAGTGAATTAGTTGAGCCATTAAAAGCTGAAGATCAAAGATACATGAAGACATGAAGCATCAAGGAGTGAAGGAACTGGTAAATCGAGGTGCCTTAGTGACCTTAACAACTTTTAGATGATCTCTTCCCAAATAAGTAGACACTCGTTTGATCATCCTTTAATCTTATGAGCTTCATTACAATAACTGTTGTAAATCATATAGCCCCCAAACAATAGAACTAGATGAGTTTTGTCGATCCTCAATCGATTGAGTGAATCCTTGATCGGTCAAATTCGCTCAAAAGTGTCCAACGAGCTAAATAGTAAACTATGGAATTACTTCAATCGATCAATTGACACTAGCCGTTATAAATCCATTGGAGCCTTTTCTCTATAAAACTAAAAATCAGATCTTTATAAAGCGGATTGATTTTAGTGAATTAGAAGCCCTAGTGTATTCCACTCTTCCTCATACCTCCTAGGGTCTGTTTGGTTTTTGTATTACAATGTAAATAGACTGCAAATTAGCATTTATTATTTACATCAGTAATTCCCTTCTTCTACTTTCCCTTGAAGCGACAGTTGTCGTCATCTACTTTAACTTGAAGTGACAACTGTTCATGTTTGGAAGGTATAGCTCCACTACAGGAAAAAGCTATAATGAATGCATTAAAAATTATTGGGCCAACTGATATGTTTATGTCTAATCCATGCCGTCCATCTATTTTAGTTGCTCATTTTATGGTATGACCCCAAGAGTGAGGCAAGTATGAAGCTAAAGTTGACCACACAAAGGAAATAAAAGGAATTGAATGATTACCATTGAAAACTTATCGTGGGCCATAAAAATTTTAGACCATGCTAATATTTATGTTTATCCTTCATCCGTGTATATATAATGTTATGAACAGGTTGGATGACAGCCCTACAACCCTATGAGCCCTAGGAAGGTTTTGGTTTTGAATGGTGCAAGTCATTATCCCCTTGCTTCCTCTAGTGTTGTCCAGTTAAGCTTACAACCTGCGTTAGTTTCTTATCAATGCCCTAAAATGTAACATCCTAGATTCTCATTATTTTGAATTTTTAAAAAACCCTTGAAAATTTTCATTATAATTAACTTATATTGTCACTTACTGACCATTAACACTTGATGTTAACCTATACACATGTGGTACCAATAAAGAACCATAACAATCTAATTAATCAATCGTAGGAAGCCAACGAATCTAGCCAATCACTTAAATATCGAGTTTAATCACATGATTTATTCACATGGAGTCCACATCTAGCTAACATATCACTGACTAATCAAGACAATCGTAACTAAATAAAGATCTACTTAAAGCCGAGACAAGTAAGGGTCAATCTTAATTAGCAAACCAAATCAATCCAATTACTCCTTTAGCCTAAAAGCTAACGCTTTAAGGTTATTAAGACCGAATCGTCATTTTCGTTAATTATAAATAGGTCACACTATGAACGTAATTAATCTAAACACTAATATTGCACACAAGAAATCTCGATAACTAATTCATTTTAAAAATGTCCCGATTTTTTGAACAAGCTTTATACCACTCATTAGTAGGCCACTAGTTTTGAAACTATAGAATAATGTCTGTCTCGCTGGGCTTGACGTCCATCGCAAGACATTTAACTAAGATCGTATCTCAAATCGTTCAACTTGGACTCGCAAGTCAAGTGATTGGGTTGTGTGAATATTTTATATGAAAATATGGAACTTACGTGAAATAAGTTCATTTCTTCTTTCACAAAGTTGTAACTTTTGGACCGTCAATTTACAACCAAAGTCGGGGTACCGACTAAAGATATTTCTCAAAACATATCCATATAGCCGTGGCCCCGATCGACTATTGGTGACCATTGAACAGACTTCTAATTATATTTGTCGATCGGCACATCCAAATGGTGGGCCGATCATATCCATACGTAGATTATTATTAAGGCTAACTATCCTATAGTGGATATCAATATGTACACCCCATAGTAGGCAATAGAGGTTAGAAAAATCCTCTAATATGGCTAGTATAGTAAAAACCGCCCTTGGGGCCATTTACACCAAATCTGGCACTATATAAGGGCTTCATTTGGGCACTCCATCTCTCCATACGAATTTGCATTTTCTAAAGGAGAGAATGAGAGAAAGAGAAAGAGAAAGAAGAAGAAGAAGAAGAAGGGTAAGAGTAGGAGTTAGAGGTTTTGGTGCTTCCTTTCATCGGTCTCCTCCAATCAAGGCCCTGGCTTCGATCATTTTCCTCCATTAAATCCACCCTATTTGCAATTGAGAGATAAGAAACAAATCTTACTTCCTAACCTAGGTTTTTCTAAAATTAATTACATAAATCTCATATTTCTAGTGTTTTTATAGGAATTTGTGATTTCTTCAAATCCCTAACCCTAGGAGCTAAAATCGGATATTCCTTCTTAAGGTGCGGACTATTATGCATAGGTTTCCATTTATCAACCCTTGAGGGTCTCAATTAATAATGTCTTATGATGAATGTGTTATAATAGCTAGCGTGTTCATATGTCATATTTGATTGTATTATATGTTATTGGTTGAATATGGATTCTCACATGTTCGATGAAATGTCTAAGTGATAGAATGTGTTGCTTTGTCGATGTTCACATGCTTGATTTATTGCCTAAGTGATTGTATTACTTTATACATGCTCACACGTTTGACTTAATGTTTTTGTGAGTGTAATACTCTATAGATGCGCACATGTTCGATGAAATGCCTAAGTGGTTGTGCAGTGAAATTTATCCTATAATTATGTGATCTAGAGTTTAGTCCATAGAAATACTTAAGATTGCTAAGATATTGGGTTAGTCGGTAAATCACTTAAATCAAGGGGTAACCCAAGTTAAAGCGGCCACCCTAAACATTTTCGATTGACCCGGGTTGAACACGGATGACCAACAGTAGCTAGACTACATGGGTTGCTTGCACCCAATACTGGTTGTGTCATGGTTCTCTAAAGTCAATCAAATTAGTCCACAAGCCAACTGATCATGTATGTTCACAATGTATGACACGACTAAATGAAATATAGGATACCCTATTCTCAATGGATGTGTCCATTCATAACCGTTAGAACGATATGATCCCACTGAGACTCAAAAGCCGAGCATGATAGTATGGGACATCGTGTCCGAGCTGTCAACCTATGCTGGGGTGACGAGCCTCCCCATAGTGACCAGTGAGTACTGATGAAGGTGATAGACCATTGTTCGAATTACCCCCGTCAAATTACCCGGCCAATGGTTGCGTACTAGAGTACCGTTCGAACGACATGGGCCTGAATGGAATTGGGTGACGAGCACTTTCCTTGTGGTAATTTGGTTTTATGTGATAAGCCCGCACTTCTGTAGCGCCCCAGCTAGTATTCATCCAGGTTGTGGTCCAAGCATGGGTTGGGCTGATCCGTCTGATCCGGACCCCCTTTTGAAAATAATGCTCCAGTTGATCGGGGCAGCGTGCTGTGGGTGTTACAACCTTAGAATTGAGTGATCATATTTGGTTTGGGTGACGACTCATACTGGGTTGATCCTCATACATTTAAGTATCATACCGTACCCTTAGAATTATTGATTTGTGAGGTAAACAAGTGATATTTAAATTTGGCTCAAGGGACACTGGTAAGGAGTCGCTACGTGCAGCAATAAGCCACGTGATTTGGATAAGGACTGGTGATATAATGCCGGTATCCTAGCTTCGCCAATATACCAGATAAATTGAACTTAAAAATCACTTGACTAACATGATTATTCATCGCATCACATTAGATTAGAATGTGGCGAAACAGGCGTGGTTGTCGCATGTTGAGGAAATGTTATCATTTGCGAACCAGGTGGTTGGAGTCGTGTGTGAGGGAGTGTTGTTTGGAAAGGGCATACATCATGACATATCTTCATATGCATAATTAATAAGAGTATTTAGGAATTGTTTGATTTTTTTTGTTTATCATTAACTGCGCTGATTGTATCGATAACATGTGTAACTTAGAATAATGGAACCACTGAGTTATCTACTTACTTCCACCTGGGACAATGTTTTAAAACACCAACCAAGCGTATCATTGATGTAGGTACTAGTGAGACCTCAGACATGTAGACTTATATTAAATTGTGCCAACACCGTTATGTTTTGGAGTATTGGGCGTGAATTGAAAACATTACATTTTAATCATCTTGGGTATGTATATTGTGGTTTGTATAATCTCATTTTGGACGATCATTACTATTAGAATTGTATTTTTAACTCTTAACCTTATATTTCTGAATCTATTGTTATCTCTACCTCACTTTGGATCTTTAATTGGAATTGTGCTACTCTGATTATCTGTGTGTGAAATGAAATTTGAATATAAAAGAGGACACACGTGTGTTTTCATTTGCTTAAAACTTGGGAACTAAGGATCGGAGTCTATATACTCAGGTGCCGATTTTCGGGGCGTTACATAAAATGAGATGGTAAAACATTTAGATGGCATGGATCAGACATATATATGATTGTGGGACCCACAGATTCTACCAACATGCATTTCTGTCCGATTTCATGTATGTACGCGAGATTTTCGAGACACATTTAAGAGAGGTAATTCTCCCCTTTTCAAACATGATGTAAAAGTAATTATGACTTATTTATATTCATTTACATGCAATTCTTAAAACCAAACAGGCCCTCAGGCTCTATTCCAAAGAGATTTATATTATCTTCTTAGTGATTCCTCACTCTAATGAGCATTTCTAAGCTCCGTTACAAGAAGAACATGATCTCAAGCTTTTTTTAGAGTTTAGACATCAATTTTTTAAGTAAATCCTAATATCTATCAACCTTCAGAGTGTCCATTTAGGTGAATCCTCATTTGAAAACCAATTATCCGTTAGTTATAGGAGATGTTACCATCCTCCCATTACCTTGATAACATCATTGGAGCATCAAGTGCAACATAACTGATTCAAGGAAGCGGAAGAAGACCGACTTCAAAGATGGTGCATGAGAGAAGCAGATTCAAGAAGTGAAGACGCATATCAAAGAGACACATTAACGAGACTCAATTCGACAAGTAATGTTGGCAATTTAGAGTCCATATACTCTTTATTGTGTAAGATTGAGTATAAAGTTTTCAACCCAAACTCGATCAAGTCCTTATGTAAGCCCTTAATAAGAGTGTAGTATGTTAAGTCCTTATGTAGGCTTTTAACAGAAGCAAACGTTTGTTAATTCCTTGTATAGGCCTTCGACGAGAGTGTATGCTTGTAAATCTTTATGAAAGCCTCTACAGGGAGTATACTTGTAAAGGTTAGGGGTAAAACTATTGAAAATTTCTAAGATAGTAAAATCTAATACACTTGAGGAGAGTGCGCCTGCCGAGTGTGGAGTAGGAAATTAGTTGAACCACTATATAGTCTTGTGTTTGCGATTGTTAACGTTTGCAATTCTATTCATGCTTATGTGTTTAATTAATTGAATTATATGACCACTTGAATTGAATTGTATATTAGGTACTTAACTTATAAGCACAAGATCACTATATCTAACTCATAGATCAGTAGCTCAATTAGTTAAATCTTTTGTAGTATATAAGAATTGGACCCTTATACCTTAATTGTTCATAATTGGTATATTAGTTAATTAGGTAAAGAATTTTTAAATAGTCCCATTCACCCTCCTTTAAGACTTAACCCATAATTCTAAGCTTTTATTAACCTTCTGCATGACATGGTAGACAATCCATGCAATTTCATAAATCAACTTCAAGAGTCAGAAACTGCACTTAAGAGAGCATTAAATGCAAGAGTTTTATCAAATGTATTCTCCATAAAAGCAAGAGTCTTATTAAAGTCTATCACTCAGCATTAAATGCCAAAATCGTATCAAAGCATATCTATATCTATTATTAAATACTAGAATCTTGCAAAACACAACTCTCTACTAATGCAAAAGCCAAGTGATGGTGGACTCTAACCAATGCAAAATTCAAAGAAGCAAGAGTCTCTCTCTTGTACATGTGGCCATAAGCGATAGGTTACGCTTGCTTGGAAGAATCAATGAGATTTGCACAACCAAATGTCCAGATCTTTCATAATGCTGAAGACAACACAGAGCCACCGCCTCCTATTACCTTATATAAACAACACTCCACAAAGAGCTCTAGGTCTCACACCATTACAACTAAACATATCTTTATTTATCTGTCCAATATAGACATTTATCATTTCTTTTTATTTTAGTTTAGCCCCCCACTACTACTCATAGCATAGGGCTCAAGTTTTTAATTTTTTGTATTTTTTTAAATATATAAATTATTTTACATTTAAATTTTTTTAAGGAACCTTACATTTATTTTTAATACACTACTTTTGGAAAAAATAGTTCGTTTGGTTTCATCTTAAGTTCGAATGTTGAATTAAGGCCTTAATACTCTAATTGTGCATGGAATGATGAAAACTTTATTTACAGATAAGAATAAAAAGTAATTGTCATAAATAGGTTCAATCGCTAAAAGTGATTTGCACAAAGGTTTCTAGTCTAGACAGGTAGTGTTATCACTTTGAGAAGGATATACTTATAATGATATTCAAAACCTTGAGTCAGGAGTCCATGAGAAAAGTTTGACCTGGAAATGATAGAAGATATTTGCCTATAATTTCAGAGAATCCTGGTACGGAAATATGATATATATATTCAGCTCACAATCAGTAACAACAATTGAGTGGAACTAATAACATGAATAAGTTGATCTACATTGAATACCTTATCAGTGGGAGGTCCAATTTCAAGTTTTGTTTCATGACATGAGTGTTATAACTCAATAGGGTATAATATGAGCACTTACGATATCATGTATTGTAGTAGAACTTTCACATCTATTGCAAAGGTAGGTGTTAAACGTTGCGGTGTTGCAATGCTCTAAATTAAGATATTGACAAAAGAGCATTTTCTTAGGTTCCTTGAAAGGAAGAATATCTAAAATCATCAAGTGTTTGTAAATTTCATATGATAATTGCATTATAGGGTACTTAAGGTCAGTGAGAAGAAAAACATTATGTTAGCATACACATTTCAACAAATTAAGGTTAATTGATGATTCAATTTTTTATATCCGTTTATTTAGGTATACTTATAAGTGAAACGAAAAGATAAGGTTGGATATGATTGAGGATAAGATATATCTTAGTAGAGATGAATGGACGGCTTGTAAGTATGCATGTGAGTTTCACCTGGCATGAGATTCATATTCTACACTCGTGTTTTGGGTATTCATATCATTGGGAATATTGGCATTTGCGATCTTGCTTAGTTCCGCCTTGACAAATGAGCAGTTGCTTGTTGTGGTCCAATTTCAATAATTCCAATAAACCGGATAATTGAAGAAACTTCACAAGATTTGTTAAAATATCCAATAAACTTTTAAGCTCGTTGATGAAATACTAGATAATACATTACATGCTAAAGAATGTCATGAATTCTCAAGTTGGAGAATTTTGGAATTATGAGTCATGAATGGCATAATTCCATCTGACAATGCAAAAATTGATATGGATCGCCGTATGACCATTAGGGTGGGACCCACATAGTTGATAAGTGTATATAGTTTGTTATGGGCATGAAGTACAATAAATAAGTCTCTATAGAGTTGTATTGAGAGAAGGCTTCTCTACTAGTGATGGGATTGAGAAGACATGGGCTTAGGAGAGTCTTATGATGGATTAGATCTTCACATAGCCCCTTTAAAAGGACCTGCTCGGTTCCCAATTCTACACACTTTACAAGTAGGATCATTTCTATTAGAGTGTGTAACCAATGTAAATAATATTAGAGACGGAAGACTAACTTGCAATAATCATCCTCTTACGCTTCCCGACAGCTAATACTATGGCCGACCAAGGTACGCACACAGAACTATTGAATCCCTTAGATTTAAGGCTAGTATCAATCTTGGAATTCATTGTGATTTCTTATAAACATAATTAACATATCAGTCACTTGAAGATGTATGGTAAAACATATCAGTTGCTTAAACATGTATAGCATACACGTAAGTATTGCTAGCCCATGGGGTGGTCTAAGATGAGCAATTTCACCTGTAAAAGCCATTGACTTGGAAGTTATTCCAATACTACCGGAAAGCCAGCTTCAGCCACTCTAATTTTCAATATTCCTTTTTATTTCTCATTGAATAATGCAATGAGTATTATTTGGTTGTCCATTGATTTTGAAATTGTGGCCAACCAGGTTAGTGGATTGGCCAGATTTTCATATAAAGTGATCATTATGGTGTGGCCCATCTTCATATTGATCGAATATTTCACATGTGATGTCACTACTCTTTTGATAATTTCTTCAAAAATATATAGGAATCTTGTCTTCAAGTGGCCAATGAATCTAGTCAAATGCCTTTCCAACTTTTTAAGCCATCCAATTCTTTTTTATTTTTTATTTTATTTTAATTACACTAGTAAAATCCACGTGCATTGCACGTGGTGGTCACGTCAATATCTTGTAGAGCTGGTGCACCATGGGACCCACATGTATGGTGGTCCAAATGAGATTATTCTGAGTAAAAACGGACGGTCCGAATTGTACGCGAAAGAATATGAACTATCAACAATTTCAGCAATTTATTTGTTGGGGCCATCATGGATCACTTGTGGTTGTAAATGAATCACATTTATTGATCAACCCTAACCATCCAATCAATGGCTTAAAATGGATCAGATCATTCAATCAATGTATTTTTGCATGGTGGCCTGTAAAAATGTGTGGTCAACCTAATGCATGGTCCGGATTGGCTGATTCGATTTCCCGGGTGTTGGGATGCATCCAGGCCACTGGAACATTTCTCATTTGATTTAGACCAGAAATTTTTGGAGAAATGGTCTACTACCCATTAGCTGTATAGAACTTGGAGAGTCTGATAAATCAATCTGGACCGTTTAAATTGTTGGCTGGATTCTGGATGAAGCATGACTCAAAAAAATCACAATAATTAGACGATGTTAACCGTCCATTTGTTAGCTAAACAATGAAAGATCAACGTTTCAAATTTAACAAGGAAATTAGATGGTTAGTATGATATGATCCTGTAGAGCCAGAAGAACCGTAGATATGGTAGAACATCTCTCCACAGGACACGTGGCAAGGTGATGTGAAAATCAGGTCTGAATGGATGATGGATCTCTAAAAAAATGCCTCTTATGAGACAATCCTATCTTACCTTTGGCCACTAAAGTAATGGTGGAAAATAAAATTGTTAACGGTCCACAATGAGGCTATGATTTGAGCAGGATAGAATGATGCATGTGTGCTACATATGGATGGCTGGGATCAAATAAAACTCTTGCAAGGGAAAACTGGAATCTAATCTAAACCATCCACATGTGAATTAGAAAATGAACAGTGGTCTTTAATAACTTACTTGAATGGCCGAATGCTCATGGTGGACCCCACAGCCCTGAGTACTATTTTATATTTTCTGTTCTCACCAGTCCACTCACTTATTTACCTACTTACTAACGTTTTTATGACTGTGTGGGGCCCACCGTGTTGAATGTACACCATCCAACCGGCGCATTAAGTAGTGATCCCTACAGTGATGAATGGAATGCTCTTAGGATACCCGTTATTAGTGGACTATACTATAAAAAGTAATTGACAACCATCCAAAATATAAATTCATGTGGTGACCCACATGACGGATGGATCGGGTTGATGTTTGGGTCGTCCAGCTTTCACATTGTGGCGACCCTTCTGGACTGGTGGGATTCCCTACACACAAACGGTGGGCCACGAGGAATTGTAGATGAACACATGTTGGGGTGGCATGCAAAATTCCAAAGCTCCGTGGGGTCCACCATGTAAAACATGTAAAATCTACTCCGTCTATCAGGTAAGAAGCATTATTTAAAATATGTACAAAAGATAAGCTCATTAAAAGCATATAAAATACCACGGTATGCTCTAGGAATGTATTAGTGATGGTGGTTCTATCTCACTATTTCTTGTACTGTGGTCCACACGAGCTTTGAATCACCTTCATTTTTACATCACACTTTCTAATATGAGAAGGTGAAACTCATGTACGGATGGATGTTAAAAGGCATCAAGGTGGGCCCCACATTGATAACTAAATAACTCACACCGTACATGTGGCATACCTGTATCTCACATTAAAACCGTTAAATACTGTGGGTCCACCTGTGATGGATGATATTGTAAAAATCGCAATGAAACTCGTGATCTCACGTGCACTATAGATGGTGGCATGACACCCTTGTGAAAGGCATGATCACACGGTCGGCCATCATGATGTGGCATACATGTGCACAATGCCCGTACAGTGGGACCCACCGTGGAAAGAGCATAGCCCCAAAGTGGATGATCCTGACCTTTGATTAATGAACATTTGTGTTGAACTTGGATGGTCCCATCCATTATTTAGATGGCCCACGAATCGACCATGCGAGATCATCGGTTCCATGCAATTTTGGTGCCATCAACCATCAGAGATGGGACCCACAGTATCAACGGTCTAAAATGACATACAGGTATGCTAGATACGGTGTGTACAGGGTTCATCATACCCGTGTATCAACGTTTATATTTCCTACGATGGATTGAAATGTGGGAAGCGGATTGCCTGTAACCCAAGGTACGAAGTTACTCTTGTGTCCGGGGCTGTGTGGGGCCCACAGAGATGTCCATGACAAAGCCACTAGTCCATACAAGAATATAAAAATAGCCAGAACCAAAAATCAGGTGGGCCACACCTAAAGAAACAGTAGGAACGGAAACGTCCACCGTTGAAACCTTCTTGAAGCTGACCATGATGTTAATATGCCATCCAAACCGTTCACAGGGTTATTATCACTCGGATAAAATGTAGGCAGAAATATTGTCCCGATAGAAAACTTCTATTGCCCATAGGCTTTCAATCACCACTGTTTTGTGAGGGTATGACGTACGTGAGTTTTGGATCTTATTGACTTTTAGGCTCTGTTTGGCTGGGCGAATCCCATGAGATTAGGAGGGATGAGATGGATTTTAAGGTAATGATGGTAGTGTCAGTGGATTGGTTTAAGATCCATGGAATTGCTATATCCAGGACAAGTTTACTGGGTCTGTTTGGCACGCCCAGCATATCCCGAGATTTTACCTTCCAATCCGTCCAACCAAGGAATGGGATTAATTTTAAGATAATGATGGTGATGTCAGTGGATTGTTTTAAGATCCATGGGATTGCTTATATCCCTGGACAAGTTCACCGGGTCTGTTGGGCTCGTCATGCATATGCGGGGATATCGTCATCCCATCCCTGCTAATACTGTGGGATCGGTCCAGCCAAACCGGCCCTTAGATTCTTGTCGTGTTGTGGTCTTGCAAAACAGATGGACGAAGTGGATTTATCACAGACACATCTCTATGGTTCCACACAGGATTTATCACAGACACATCTCTATGGGTCCACACAGCTCCGGGCACGCAGGCAATAGAGACATTTCTGTGATGCTTATGGAGATGTAAGTGACAAATCCATTCCGTTCATCTGTTTTGAAAGAAAACAATAGGATAGAATTTTAAAAATCAAGTAACTAAAAAGCTCAGGCAGGTCACACCAACAAAACGATAAAAACAACAACGTCCACCATTGAAAACTTTCTGGAGTTGACCATCATGTTTATGTGCCATCCAAACCGTTCATAAAATTATTACCAATCAGATAATTAACTATAGGAACACATTTCATCCTATAAAAAACTGCTGTCACCAACCGTCATTCAATCCTCACTCTTTCATATGGTATGGCTCAATATGCCTGATTTTTAGAATCATGTCTTATTATAGTCTTCCCTATGGGTCCCACACAGCCCCAAGCACAAAGATATTTGTATGCCCGGGTCACAAGCAATCCCCTCCCTTCCTGGAAAGCGAAGTCATTACTTAAAAGGTTTGAACAAAAACTTATATATACTGATTGCTTGAAAAGATAAAAGGTGTTTGACTTGATCCATTTGAGAATTGCAGGGAAGCTTATAATATATTTTTTAAAGAAAGGATCAGATACAATAGTTGTATGAGAATCACGTGGTAAGATACTCAAACCATATAAAGATGGGCCACACCATGATGATCACCTTATATGAAAATCAATCCGGTCTGCTCATTAAGCAGCTGAAATGTCCAAATCAATGGACCAATTTATGCGAGCTATCATGCTAAGAATAAATAGGATTTGTAGATGAAATTAGCATTGACTTGATTAGAAATAAAAAGTAATATTAAAATTTGGAGTGGCTTAAGATTTTCTCCCTACTTTGTGGATTGGCCCAAATTATGGTGTGGCCCACCTTTTGCATGGATTAGATATTCTGCGACATTTAATTCATTAGTGGGATAAAATGGTTCTATAGTAACTTATAATACAGCTGCCATATCTAATCAATGAGAGATGCTTCAGTTCTCTAGAATTGGGACACTTAGACAATCTAATCCATTGATCTAGACTCTTCATTCATGCAAAATTCACACTGATTTATTATGAAATATTAACCATTTGATCAATGGCCTTTAATTTGAAAGGACAAGATCATTAATTTCTATATATATATTTTTTAAAAGAGTTTTAATAAAAAATTGAATCCATCTATTTATTAGGAACCGTAATGGATTACTCAGTATTCTAAAGAATCCTTTTATTAGGCGATTTTAACCATCACATCCATAGTTTGGAAAAAGGATGACTATGAAAAATAAGGCCCAATCATGGATGGATTGGAACATCCGATTAATGCGATTTATTCACGGTGTCCCATGAAACACGTTCCAGACTTAACGAACGGTCTAGATTGATTGATTGAACTGTCCAAGTGTACAAATTCAATTACCAGTACTAACTAACAGTGCTGCATTTCTCTTGAAGATGAGTTTTCTCTTTGCACTCTCCACGTAGTATGGAAGGGAAATGAAATTGGAAAATGGGATATGGGTCCGAGATTCCACTGTCACATGAGCACCCACCATGCTTGGGCCCTTGTCCAAACTTACCCTGCCCTCACCAATCAGCTATTAATGCTTTGTTGGTCACATCTCCCATTTTTATATAAGTGGGCCATCTCCATTTCCAAATTCAAATATTACCCTTTAAAAATATATTCTTATACAAAAATATTCCAGTGTTCTTTGAGTACTTGAAGTTGTAGTGCTCCTAACTGAATTGGGGTACTTAGACAATCCAATCCATTGATCTAAACCGTTCATGATCTCTAGCACACATTTATGGGCTACTTTGCTAATATCATACCAATCTGACGAAAGTAACCAATTGATCAATTGACTTGAATATGGATGGTCAAGATCGTTTACACAGAAATCTATCAAGTCAATAATTTAATCCATCTATTTGTTAAGGATCATCATGTATTGCTTATGATTATGAGAATCACTTTTGTTAGGCAATCTTAACAATCCCACCCATAGCTTGGAAAAAGGATGGTTATAAAAATAAGGCCAAATCAAGGATGGATTGGATCTTTTGATTAGTATAATTTTTGAATGGTGACATATAAAATGTATTCTCAACTTAATTGACGGTTCAGATCGATTGATTGATCTGTCCAAGTGAGACAATTACACGGTATTCACTCATTAAAAAGAGAAGAAAAAAAAATAAAATACATTGTATTCTTTAGCACTTAAGTTTGAACAAGTGGGGCACATGGCTTCGCAATTCTGACTCTTGATCTGATAGGCCCCACCATGGATTATTATTATTATTATTATTATTATTATTATTATTTAACTCATCACCTACAGTCAAGGTAGTACAACTTGTGGCACCGTACCATCCATTCCCCCAACATACCACATATGTAGGACATCAGGACTACTAAAGTGGTAGGTCCCACCATGAAGATTCCCTTGAACTAAAATCATGCAGGCGTGCTCATCAAGTGGACCATGCATTTAGAATCAACGAACAAACGACAATTTGGCTCGAAATACAGGCTTGGCCCACCTAGTCAGCACATTGGTATGATTTTCGAAAATAATCATCTTCATGGTTGGACCTGTCATTTACAAGGGACTGTTTTTTCTAAAAAGGAGGCATGGTGGTGTGAAAACTGGCACCACACCACAAGTTGCAGTACAGTTTCCCTGGGGATCGTTTGGATGCATGTAAAGTACTTAAGTTGTAAAGGAATTACGGAAGTTGTTTGGATGCATGTCTTTACCTTTAAAGGAATTATAGGCTGAAAAAATTTAGAGAGGTGTAATATGAAATATGGTAAATATTCGTGTTTCATATCAGATGTTAAGTCTTTATAGCTGAAAAGGCATTATATATGTTAGAATACAATGGTTAATATATACTCATGATCGCAGCCTACTATAATGTGTATGGTACATCCAATCTATCATGTACTTCCCTTGATGATCTCCTGTGCTCTAAAAAAATAGCTTATCCAGTATCAAGTGGACCACACAAGGGAAGGAATGGGACGTCTACCATTAAAAACTACTATATTACATTTGTGACCCACTATAATGAGTGGAAGACTTCCAAATTTTGTAGCGCGTGCATGCTTTAATGATCTTTTAGTACCCTAAAAAAAAAAAAATTTAAGTCTTTCTTATGTTATTTATAGATTTTAGAAGGTTTATTGCCCAAGCTCTCCCGTACGAATAACTACTTTATTATCTAAACACTTTACAGGCTAGCCAAACACAATCTTTTTATGTATAAACATATTACCACTTAAAAGCCAAACAAAATAGCATCTAAAACAATCCCTAGGTGATCAGCTCTCTGACCAAAAACATTGGTGGAGGGGCAAAAGAAAATTTATGATCAACTCTTCACTCAAACTCATGACCTCTGTATTTAAATGCACTCCATCTACCACTGAGACATAGATTACTTTTAATTAAAGATGCATGCTTGCTTTCTAACATATGGTTGTGATTCAATGAGGCCTTCATGTGAGATGATGGAACACTTGTTATAGATCTTGTCAACAACCAATGTTAGAATTTTTTAAAACCCAAAAAAATTTAAATTTATAAAAGAAAATATCATATTTAGGATTTTCATGTAGAATACAATTAAAAACCTAAAGCAAAAGTATAAACAAATGATATACCATTACTTGTTGACCATTGACCGTGAAGAAAAAGATGATGTCAATTCTTCAATAAAGGAGTTCTCTCCTCAATCTATTTCAGAAGAAAGAGAAAGTGGAGAGCCAACCTTAGAGTTGGGCTAGGGTGTGTACAAGAAGAGCCATCCACAAAGTGGACCGATAATTTAGACACATGGATGATGATGTAGCACCCCACCTTAGGTTGACAAGTTGATCAAGTTGGATGAAAATCCTGATCCAAACCCTAACCAAATCCTGGTTCAAACTCTAATCCAAAACCCTAATCCTAACCCTAGAAACTTAACCATAGGAGCCCCAAACCCTAAGGACCGAAACCCTAGAAATCTCGACACCCAAGTCACTAGGTCAACCCATCGAGTCAACTCACCTAATCGATTCACTGAGTTAGCTCACCCAGTCATATCACCCACTCAACCCATCCAGTCAAGCCTGAGATTAAAATGAGACTGATCCCAAACTCAAAAGTATAAGGAAAATTCGGAAGAACAATAAAAGGATGAATGCCCAAGGAGCTTAAGCTCCCACACCCTTGAGGGAGCCACCCTGCCAAAATAGGAATCCACGTGTGGCTCTGGCAGTGCTCAGGGCATCATTGGCCACATGGTAGGTCACCTGTCTGGCAAGAGACCACCACAGAAGTGGGATTTCTCCCTTTGCCACCCCATCCATGTGCCCTTGTGAATGGACTCTGATGCCTCCCCCTGAAACCAGAAACCCTTGAGATCTTGTCATGTGACAATTTTAAATCCAAGATACCCAAACCCTGTTTACCGCTGGATTTAACAAGATTTGTAAGAAAACTAAGCTGGGAGGCTATAAATAGCCCCCTTTCCTTTATATTTAAATTTTTTTTTAAAAAAAAAAAAAAAAACATAGAGCATCAGGAAGCACCCCAAACAGCCCAAGCCTTAACCATTATATCCCTCCACCAAGGAGAAGAAAGAGTTAGAGGAGAGAGTCCAGCTCAGGTCCCACCTAGTCTAGGTTAAACCTTTAGCCATCAGAGCAACCAAAGCCTCAATTCAAGCCACTCAATTTAATCCTTGTGATACTACTGTTCATCCAACTTTCAATTAGCTTTATTCATTTTGTATAAGCATCGTGCATGTAACACTCCGAACTTTTCAATACCCAAGTATTGAAAGTTCTCGAGTGTTACCATGAAATTTAACTTATTATATACATGTGTACAATACCAATTTAGCTATCCTAACTTTACATTTATTCTCCAACATGAATCTGACCGTTGGGAATAATCTCCATTTATAGATCAAGCCACCTGACTATTGATTTTGAGATAGGATCATCATATGCTTAAGTATTCTTACTTTTCCATTATAACCGACTGTTCAGTCAACTATTCACCACTAGGTAAAGATATTCGACCGTCCACTCTGAGTTTAGACCACCTGATCATAGTAAACTAGATACTTGATCTCAACATCCACTTGTATACATATCAAATTGAGATTTCGATTCGCTTATCTTCTTCACCACCTATGAATATGCTTAACCCACCATTAAAACTACAATCTGAGAAACTTATACATATGAATAAGTCACTTGAATCTAACGGTATACATGTTCTACCTCTTGATCACTCCAAAAACTCACTTATGATCATCCATTTATAAAACTGACCATACACCCACTTACATACATGATCAAAGTACTAACCACCAAGTTTTTCTATTTTTAACATGTCGTTTGACCATCCATTATATTGGTTAATATACGTATATTCCCTTAATTAGTTTGATGAATAATTCCTTATTCATAATGATTTAAATATAAGTTCTTTCTCCTATAACCATGTTGAACCATTAGATTTTCTAAAACTCTCATATCAGTAATAATTACAAAAATGTCATTAACCTAGACCCCTAAATTCTAGATCACATAGTTCCCACAATCTTTTTGATGTAAAATTTTATACAATGCCTATGTATCATAAATTAACCATACATGTCAAATTTCGGCCCTTAAATCATTGTGAAAGTGACCTAATTGACAAATCAGCCCCTTAACCGTTGATTTTAATGTCCATCGAGTGAAGAAACCTTGTGGGTAGTCGTAGTAAGATATTTCCCTTCATATGAATGACTTGAATTGCTCTTCATATAAACCAAGTGTGAAATATGAAGACCTCACTTTGGTAGGTTTTTCATTAGGCTCGAAGTTACCTTATCAAGGCCTATCAACTCCTTATAAATCTGGATCTTCCGATTTAATCACCTCATTCCATCCATCGCAACTCAAATTTGGACCACACTCTGTTCTCATATGATTACGAGGTTATACAAAATTTAGGCCCTGATCTATGGTCTTACACCGATGAAGGTTGAAGCCAGTTCATTCCTTTTAGTACAAAAGGTGAAATTTTAGATTTAAGCCTTTTCCAAAATTGATTAACCACCAAAATTTATCCAACTGTTTTCCTATCCTGACTACACATTTCTCCCAAAATTAGGCCCTAATAATTAAGTGTAGACTGTTAATTGAGATCAAGTTCGTTTTGGTACCTGTTAAGAGAATTTTTAAACTAGCCAATCACCAAGAAAATCATATCCCCCAGCTCTATTCGACGTCCTTAACACAATGTACGAATTAAATTTAAAGAAAGATCGTCAGAAAAGGAAAAATTGGAAAAACCCAATCCAAGTGTGATGTGAAATATACCCCTCTCACACACCCACTCATTTTAAAATTGGGTGTGCGTTCCCCTCTCCACTCACATGCCCAATCTCCCAGTGCCTAAGGGGAGAGAGAGAGAGAGAGAGAGAGAGAGAGAGAGAGAGAGAGCAAAAGAAGAAGAAGAAGAAGAAGAAGCCTAAATGCCCTCTTCCTTCTCCATATGCATGGTGTCTCCCTTTTGCTCAAGCAATGTCATGATTCATATGGATATCTATCTAGGGTTTAGATTTAAGGCTAATATGAGGGATTCCTTTAAGCTTACACTAATTTAAGTTGAAATGATTTATCTTATTTTTGCATACTTTCATATTACTGTGATTTTTTACACAATTGATTGATTTATCATCATTAATTATTTATCCTTTTGGAAATTATGGTTAAGAGATAATTTTAATTATGCATGATTTTTATGAGTTTATATAGGGTGATGGATACAAGCCTTGCCCTTTACCAATTTTAAGAGCGACGCATGCTTTATTGAGTTGGCCTTTTACTTATCTCCCCTTATTTTTGTTGAGTTAGCCTATTGATACTCTTCTCCTTTATTAGGTCAGCCTTTTGCTACCTCCCTTTATGGCTGGGACATGTGTCTTGGAATTCCAAAACCCCCACGGTTTGATTTATTTCTATATTGATGCAAGTGATGTGTTATAGGCCTCATATATATTATCGTGGACGTAATGCGTTTCGAGTAGCAGCCTTCTTGGTCGGCACATAATCCCGTGGGTTGGTGAGTGGTACACAATCGATGTAAGTAAATTTTCATGCGTGTTACATCACTTTTTGGGATTGGAATTCACAAATAGTCGCTCCATGAACACATCGTGTCACGTAAATCTCCTAATTACATTGTTGTATCACCTTAAGATGTTCGCATAAATCCACGTTAACGTTGGATACGCTAACAAATCTCCATAGTATGGGATGCAGGGCGAGTCAGGTTTTCTAAGAACTATATTCCACATTGTGATGACCACTACATATGATAGACCGCACACACTATGATAAGTATGTATTCATGTAGATTAGTTGCACATATTGATATCACTCGTAATGGTGGAGTACGAGACGAATTAAAACCCTCACATTATTCTTATAAATTCCTTGAATTAATGTAAATCTTAAAGGATAACCATCACTATGAGTAGGGCATCGACCCTCTCCAACCATACAGATATTGTAGGTGAATTACAGGTGATAATATGGCTGATAATCATTCTATGGAAAATTCTTTCGAAAAGAAAAAAAAAGAAGGATAACTCCATGAATTGTTTTATTTATTTTTCGCTACAGACTTTGATAATGTAATAAGCTTCCATTGAGAGAGCATTAAAAATTATTTGTATGCTTTTTACTCTAATGGAATAATAAATACAGTTGATTTTATTCTCGCGAATGGTTACCTTTGTAAATGTAACTGGATGTGATTTATCTATAAAAAAAACAATGAGCAATTTTGAAGCATCTAATTTTTATATTATTAACACCTGAAATTCTCAGGTATGACTATGTACTTGGGCCACGAAAATTTGGGATGTTATAGTGCAGTACCTCTTCCCTCCTCCACCCCTGCTTACTCCATCCATAACACCGTATTTATAATATAGCACACCCAATCAGAATTTAGACTGATCAATTGATTGCTTTGGCAAGTTGGCAATCAAGGAGAATTTATCCAGTGAAAACTACAGCCTGTCATAGGCATTGCATCTAACACCTTCATACACACACAACATCACATACATAACTTAGCGAGTTAATTGGATCTTGTCCATTAGAAACTTGGGTTGGTTGGTTCATCGCTTCGTCAAGTAGGTAATTATGACAAATTTATCTAGTTAAAATTACAACTTATCAGAAGCATTGCATTTAACACAATATTACATACACCCATTGCATCATTAGTGCACAAGAAATAATCATAATCATCGAACGCTCATGGATTTTGTAAAGTAGATATTGTACGCTTATATGGGTAGAGGGGTGCCTAATACCTTCCCTCTTTGTAACTATGGTTCCTTACTCAGAATCTTCAACTGCAGATCAAGGAGTCATTTTAGGTAAGGGAATCTTGATATTCTTTATCTTAATGTTTCTATAGGATCTAGCCAACTTTGGAATCGGATTAATTAGCTAGTGGCAACTCCATTCAAACATAATCTTTTTGCAATCATACTGAAACTTCCATCTGCCTGCGTGAGGGTGATCCACCCAGGATCCTGTGTCCACATAATAGACACTCCATTGGGGATGTGCTAGCCCCACTAATCGTGACTTGACTTGAAAGACAAGTTCTCACAAAATTTTGAGAATCAATCATTCCAGCGTATCTGCATTAGCATCCATCATTCATCCAAAAAGGAACAAATTAGTATAAAAATCCAAAAATTCCACACTATTGTGCCTCTTCGAGTCAATCTCCCTTAAAAAAACATTGCTTACCTTAGCATAATCTGTACCCGATCCCAAATAGCTATGGCCAACCATGAAGAAGAAAGTCATTTCTTCCCTACTCTCAATCTGCCAGAAGGCCATCCTCAACAATAACATGAAGTAGAAACCGCACCAGCTACATGCATCCAAGAGCTGGCACAAGGAGTAAGGGAAATGCATGAAATGCTGCCCAATTCATGCAAGCCCAAGCTATGATGGCTAGCAACCTTACTAGCCCCACACAACAACAACTGCCCACAC
Organism: Magnolia sinica; assembly: GCF_029962835.1. Lineage (NCBI taxonomy): Eukaryota > Viridiplantae > Streptophyta > Magnoliopsida > Magnoliales > Magnoliaceae > Magnolia > Magnolia sinica. The sequence goes on along the minus strand of NC_080588.1, from coordinate 13,842,610 downwards.
TCGCATTCAAGCCAGCCTCAAGTTCGGTTCAACCACAACCGTCAGAATCCATTTAGGATCATTGCCACCAATAAGCACATCCCTCCACCTCAGGGCATTTCTTTCAATATCCTCCCAACAATGAGAGTCAACTTCAAAACAATCCCATAGTCGGGATTTCTAGTCAACTTCCAACTAATCTCACAGCTAGGATTTCTAGTTAATTTCCAACCAATCCCACAGCCAGGATTTTTAGTCAATTTCAAGTAACAATAACTTCCCTGACTGGAAGTCTAGGACAAGCACTGGTGGATGCCCATAATGTGGATCAATGTGGAGTCCAATTCAACCAACAGGCAGTGGAAAATGCCCACCAAAGGGGCTACTTCCCAATGTCTCAGCCTCCCTTAATTAGGAGTGCATTTCAATATCATCAATTTCCCATATCTTAGAATATTGTTACATATCAATAAGTTTCCCCTAAAAGGAGCCATAGGGTCAAAGATATAGGCCACTATGCTAAAGAAGTGGAGTACGCCTTGCCGCAAAGGACGTCGATCCTTCAAAGGAGCCAAACCAAAATGGACGAGTTGTGAGAGCAGTTTCAAGCCATGCAAAATCAATTTATAAAACAAACTGAGGGTAGAACAATCCTACACAAATTTCAAAAATTTATGTCCCTTCCCAGATGCACAGCTACCTAAAAACTTTAAGGTACCCAAGTTCAAGAGGTAAGGTGGCATCGGCTGGCCGACAACCCACCTCAAAGCCTTATGTGGAGAACTTATCATCGTGGCCGAAAATAATGGAGCCATCATCTGCTTTTTCCAAAAATCTTTGAAGGGCGATGCTTTGGACTATTACACATCTCTAAATTATCATCACATTTAGACATGGGAACAACTTTCCTAAGCCTTCGTTGTTTGGTTTGCATACAATCTCAACATGACACCTGAAAGAGCAAACTTGGCAGTCTTAAGGTAACGAACATATTTAGGACATTAGAGAGCTATGACTATTAGAATGAGAACCCCCATTAATGACGAAGACGAGAAAATCTCCATAATTGTCCACTCGACAAATCCAAGTATCTATGAGTACCTGATTTCATACCCTTACGCAAACTTCACTCAAGTAATACATTATGGGGATCAAAGTTGAAGCCGGAATTAGGGTTAGGATGAACTCCCCTTGGCTTCACCATGCCACCCCAGAAAAACAAAGCAACATTGAAGGAACACCTATAAGGTATGTGAACAGGAATGAAAATCCTTCCTTCCAACGTCCAACATAAGTCAACAACATCATCGCCATCACTCAAGGCAACCACTATGTTGCCCAACAAGGTGCCAGCAATTCCAACAATACCACCCTTAGCTAACTTAATAGAGATATCAATAAAATCCCCTGCCACTGTCGCAACAAATCCAACAACTACAGCAACCTAGGGGAAATCCCCAATACTTGCATCAAAATAACCAGATGATAGCGAGGGAAAATAGGAAGTTTACCTTGCTCACACAAATGTATAGCCAAATCATGGCTACATTGCTACACAAGCAACTTCTTACTCCTTTACAACCTAGGCATCCTCCAAAGCCTTTTGTAATGACCCTGAAAATTTTGTGCTTTTCTTTCCTTAGTAGCTATTTGGGATAATTAGCGCTTATCTCGATTGCTTGTGAAATTTGCATCAATCACTTTAAATTCGATCTGCATGACTCTAAACTTGTAGATTAGTTAGCGCTATGTTAATCTGAAATCTGGGATTCATCGCTAAAGCCAGTTGCCCTTGGGATTTTTTGAAAGTTCTGGATCGGATTTGGACCGCACGTCGAAAGTCCGATAGCGATGATCTTACGCTGTTGCGGTCACCATGTTGGACTTGGTCATCACCTCGAAAATCAAGTCCAGATGATGTTCTGGGTCGATTTGTTTGAGTTCGGAGTGAAGAATGTGAGAACGGTTGGAAAGTAAATGTAATTTTATGAAATCTGAGTCGTGTCGCTTGCGCGATGATTTTAAGCAATCTGACCATTGGATTCTGACCCAATTTCACCCTCTGATCAAGGAAGGTGGCCCAGGCATGTCCTTGTGCTTGTGGACCTGATCGAGATTCAGTGACCGTTGAATTGAGTGTGGTCCGCCACGGCTGATCTGTAAAGCTGGTCGATACGAAAACTCAGCTTGACGTAGATCCATGGTTAGTGAGCTTAAGTCCGACCTTTTGTGGTAATAGGTCCACCGGAAGTGCTTCGTTGGATCGTGAGAGGCCGGTTTTGGTTATACCCTAAGTATACCTTGGCCTTGGGATTACTTTCATCAATGTTAGGCCTATTTATAAACCTTAAAACCCTAGCTCTCTTTTCCATACGAATTTCCTAACCCTAGCTAAGTGAGAGAGAAGTTGGTGAATCATCTTAGATTCTTTCCCATTCTTATTTATCCTTAAACTTTCGCTTTGAATCGTTATTCCGGCGATTCTAAGTTCATCTTTGGGTAAGTTAACCTAACCCTAATTTGTGTTAGAGCTTAGAATAGTCTTGGTGTTGTTGTATCTCATTTCTATTCTTGTCTTAGGTTATCTTGTCGCTGTTGACGAAGACATATCGTCTGAAATCAGTTCGGTGTTCTTTTCTGGCTTAAGGTGTGAAATTTAATCGTATAGGTTATGGTTTTCAAGGCTTTCAATGCCAGTTAATAGTTTATTCTTGTTATGGATGAGATTTCACATGCTAAATGTTAAGTTTATGTTGCGTTCCTAATATGCATGTGTTATATTGAGATTTGTATATTCTATGTGTATGTATAAAGTACCGTATGCGTATAAAATATGAACCTGTGTTTGTCATGATTATTTGTCGTGTATGTATGCTAATTGTATGTGTGACGACTCCTTGGCAAAAGGAATTGTCCAAATGTGTGTATTTCAACATACGTCATGTATGTTGAACTATGTATTCTAAGTGTTTATAGAAATGTCTGAATGATCTAAAGTGTGATATATCAACCTAGTATGGGCATTGAGAAGCGATTCTCAACTCTCCCACTAGTGTGTATGATTTCCTTCATGTAAGTTACATTCCTTATTGTTTAAATTCAAGTATTACTTATGCTTATATTCATGTTAAGTTGATATTCTTCAAATGCTTGTGTACCACATGATTTGAGTTGTTGCTCCATTACTGTTCTACATTTAATACGAATATCTAATGTAGTGTAATGTGTTAGTCCAGGAAATCGGTAATCGGCCTTAAGATCATGGCTGGGGTTGCTTTCGCCACGTAAGACGTGATTAGACGAACCCGAGTCGTATTAGAGTTGTCGGCAGTAGTTTGGCCATGCGGAGTGTTTGCGCACTCTATGTCATTCAACCCAACGTGCGCTCGTGCTAGTCGAGTTCGTCAAGTAACTCGATTGTCCGATGTATGTTCACCATGTATGGACGCTACTATTTGAATCTAGGGTACCCAACTTACCGATGAAATCCTATTAACCATGGTACCTTGATCTGCTAAGACTCATGAGCCGGACATGGTGGTATGGGACACCGTGGTCGAGCTGTCGGCCTACGCTGGGGTGACGAGCCTCCCTGTAGTGATCAGTGAGCAACCTAACTCGTGAGCCGATTATGGTAGTATGGGACACTATATTCGCGCTGTCGGCCTACATTAACTGGTGACGAGCCCTTTGTAGTGACCTCGAGCATACCTGGATACCGCATTGAGGTGACGAGCCTTAGTGTAGTAACGAAGGTATGATAGGCGTGCATTGATTGGTGACGAACCCTTTGCAATGACCTCAAACATATGATCGTCTGAGATGTCTAGGACTGACGACCCTAGAATGGATCACTGTTTGGATGGTGATATGAGAAAGGTATCTTAGCTTCCCAATCCTGCTGTATGAAAAGGATTAATAACAACTTGGTAATCATGCTCATGCACCGCATTTGCATGTGCTTTGTAGATGTGGCGCACTTTGAGGTGGTGTCATGCGTAACGTAAGATGAAACGCTGAGGGTGTGCGCGTGAGGGCACGCATCATTTTACATACATCCTTGCATTAACAAGAGTACTTAGGACATGTTTGATTATTCTGCTTTATCATTACTGCTTGATTGAACTGATAACATGTTAACCTTTGCTTTATTGTTTCACTGAGTTGATCACTCACTCCCACGTTCTGAGGCGGTGTTAAACACCCACCAGACTCTGTCTTAGCTACTGATGTTACAAATGTTGAGACGACCTCTGAGGCAGAGCAGGAGATGGATGATGATGAGGCTACTTTCTCTTTTATGCAGTTTTCAGACGGGTTCTAGTGAGCCTTATTCTGATGCGCAGGATGCTGGGATTTCTTTTGGAAATTAAATGATGTAATTTGATACTTGTAATTTTGATAGCAACACTTACATTTCAACCTGGTATGTATATGTATTTCAGGGATTTGCACATGTACACATATATTTCTATAAGTCTTCCGCTTGCTTTCTTCACTTATCCCTGAATTATGTTTGCTATTTGGCTTAATCTATTCCATATTTTATGCACTAATACAGACAACATACATCCATCATTAAATATGTTGCATAAGTGATGTTTTGGAACTCGGGAGCTGAGTTATGCTCGACCCCTGAATTTCAGGGCGTTACACCTTTACGTCCCAACTACAACGAGAACGAGTCTTATGCATACCACCAAGGTTGCCGTCACACAACAGACCCTTGCTTTGCCTTAAAGCATGTGGTTCAAGAGCTGATAGATGGCCAAAAGATCATTAACTTGACCCTCGAAACAAATCCTGCTGCTCCCACCAATATCCTCTAGAATCCTCTACAACCGCACGAAGTAGGCCTGAGTTTGTTAAATGGCCTTGCCGTCAACAGCATTGAGGAATGCCACGAGTTTTTCTTCTCCCATTTAATCTGTTAAAACTCAAATATTGCATATTTAACCCTTCAATTACATTAGTTTTCTTGGCATTTAATTGATAAATTGATTTAATTATATACATTTTTATCGTGCGAGGTGATTCAGAAGCTTATGATAAATATGTGCTTAAAAGGATGAATTTAGAGCTTAAAAGAATATAATGAAGATTTAGAGATTTGGAAGTTATTAATGAAGATTCACACACTAAAGATCCAAGGAAACCAAGTGAGGAATGAAGAGAATTGAAGATTTGAAGAGAAGAAAAGGAATCTTGAAAATTGGCTTGACAAAAGATATTCTGAAATTTCAGGGCCAGAAAACATAGTTTTGAAATAAGTCCAAAATACACTTTAATTCCATCGAAGGCACTTCAATGGCATTAAAGTAAGTTATCCATACAATCGAAGCAAATTCGATGCAATCGAGAATTTCAAGATTTTTTAAGCTAAACTCGTCAGACAGTTCTGGACCAATTTTTGATGGCATCAAAGGTGCAATTGAAGACACTTCGATGACATCAAACGTATGCAGAGAGTGCATAAATTTGAGGTGATTTGCGAATTTTTCCAAGGCGGTGCGAAAGTTTGAGTTGCAAAACTATTTAAAAGAGTCCCCAGGTTACTCCAAATCATCTTCTAGGGTTTGGAAAGAGAGAGAAGGCTTAGGCGGAGCACCGACAATGTTCTTCCACTTCGAATTCTTCACGGTTCTAGTAGATCATTTTATTTTTCTTCTAGGATGTTAGTCTTCTCAGGCTAATCTCTTAGCTAAGGCTAAGGGATGAAGCCTGTAGTTTATTTTATATTTAATTTGCTTTGATTCAAGTTTATGTTGAACTTCCATTAATCCTTAGTTTGAATAAATTAAGGTATATTTCTAGTTTTGTATGATTTATTATGACTAAAACTATAGTAGATGTTATGAAAGCTTTTGATATTATCTTATTGGCTTTAGAATTGTGTGATTTGTAAAATCATGTTGTTCACCATCGTCTCCTAGGCATGGTAGATGGTTGAATTCCCTGCAATCATTACAATTAGATGGATCTTTGAGAACTAAACTAATGAAAAGTTCAGATTCTATTTTAAATACTCCATCATCCGATTGGATATGATAGGACTCCGATTTTAATCGAATTATCATTGAATCAAGTAAATTGAATATTGAGATTGTTATAGGTGGATTCCTAGATTCTAATTCTTTTATCTTTATTATTTTAAAACCTTTTTCTAAATCACTGGATTAAAAACCCAGACCAACTAAGTTAGAATTAGATTAGTTTTAGACCGTGTTCCCCATTCCCTCTGGATTCGACCTCGTTCTGACTGAGTTATTACTACATCGTGACCCTACACTTGGGGTGGTGAATATAATCTATTCACACCATTACCTATGACTAGGAAGATGCACCCCTGGTCTTGCAACGGGCACCCCCTGCCCCTCCAATAGAAGAGTCGATGGTCCTCTAAGGTGCACACTTTCCACACCCTTCTTCATTACCCTCATCCATACAAGGGACCTCCTACAACAGATAAAAATGAGAGCATGTGGTCCTAGAAGGATCTCCCTCCTATTTCGAGTCAGTCATTCTGCAAGGGGTAGCTCTAATCCCTTATCCAACTATTGTACAAGGGGCACCCAATATCAACCAAAGTTGGGAGCCAGTGGTCCTAAAAGGAGCCCCTTTTACATTCGAACTGGTCAGGTAGTCGTTCTAGCTCCTAGAATGAGAAGGCCATGAGGAACCCTCCCTCTCTTACCTACTGAAAGGCCCACTGAAGAACAATGAGTAGTAATGAGGAAATGCTTCACCAACTAATAGTCATTCCATGCGGGCCTCCTGCATCTAAAGCGACCAACCAAGGGTTACAAAGTCATGGCATCGATGGGAAGATGGACCCTCAAGCGGCAGACCCATATGAGAACATTCAAGCATCCACCTCCTCTATGGCACAACCGTCTCCTCTGAAGCACCAGTAGTCCTCACTGGAAAGGAAGCACAGTCCTACAATGTGGTTCCCTGGAACTACTTGGAATGTACTAAAGTAGGGAACATGAACTCCAATGGATGGTGTATTAAAAGAGATAACCCATATCAAGGGAATCCCGAAGGTGCTCTGTTAGGGTTTGGCAAAAAGAATGAGGTGACTTATGACATCACAACCCAGCTCAAGCTAATCCTTACCCAAATATCTCTGAGGACTACTATGCACCTCATGCATGCATCGTGAAGCATTCTCCATGGCTCTGAATGACACGCACATCTCTTTAGATACTCCACCTGAGATGGTCGCTCTTATGAGTAGGTAGCTCCTTGCCCCCCGAGCCATTACCTTCACTAACGACGAGCTTCCACCAGAGGGACGCAACCACAAATGCTCACTGAATATAATCGTGTGCCACAAAGACCTTCAAATCTCGTTGGTCCTTATCGATAATGGCTCTAACCTAAATGTGTGCCCTTTAAGAACAATGGTTTAGCTTGGGATTGAGTCGTCTTCATTCCGACCCAGTCATATGAACGTGAGAGCCTTCAACAACTCCGATAGAATAATGGCGGGAGAAGTGGACATTGAGGTGCAGATCAGTCTCAACGTTTCAATAATTACATTTTAAATTTTGAACATATCGAACTCTTTTGTCCTGCTACTCAGAAGACCATGGCTCCACTAGGTCTGAGCTATTTCTTCCATCCTCCATCAACAGGTTAAGTATATCCTAAAAAACAAAGTGATCTCTATTCTAGTCGAACTGGAATTCATCATCCCATCTAGTTATTCCACTCCTGAGCCAAATATCCCCTTCATCGACATCTATCATTCTGAGGAGGAATCCCGTATCATAGTTTTAAATTCAAGACTGTGAACGTTATTACCAACCCCTCCCCCATGGGTGTTGAATATGTCTTCCCACCGGCTGAGCAATTGGCCCTTAGATATTGGAAGAAGAATCACTACAATGCTACAAAAATTGATCCACTATCCAATGCTAAAAAATGTGGGCTAGGAAATCAACCTTCTTTCAAGGAGCGGAAGGGTTGTTGAAAGGCTTTCAGGTGCACTCCCATTCAGTTTGTGAAGGTTGGAATGTCTCACCAAGATGAGGAATCTATCATGCCCCAAACTCGGAAACCGGGCTCACAAAATTCTCGATCGCCGAATCCGGTTCCGACAGCCTCTGTAATACCCCATTCTCGGCTCCCAGCGTCCATACGCTAGGTTCCGATCCTGGGATCCTACAAGGAGGATTTTTCAATATACATTTAACTCGTAATAAGCATAACCACAAGATTACCCAAAACATAAAGGCAACATCATCATTACATATCCACTAATATAATTATTTGAGTATAATGCTGAAAACGAAATACATAAATCAAAAATCATGCTCCAGAAGACCACTGTACGTTCCAAGCTCAACACTGCTGCATCACCTGCATGCATCTATCGTGCATAAGCTTATAAAAAGCTTAGAGGGTGGTGTAAGTGTGTGCACAAGGTAAGTGCCAAGTATTCAATATAATGCCATAGTCATACAATACCGCACATACTGGTAATCCATAAATCATACAATGTCAGAATAAGCAGAAATATTGACAAGATCATGAATTATCAGAGTAATCAGAAATACTGACAAGATCATAATTCACATGATAACAGAGTAAGCGGGAATACTGATAAGTCCATAAGTTATACAATATTAAGATACGAAATACAAATCAAACTATGCAAATGAGGAGTCATAGAGAGCCAAATATTAGATGCAGAGGATGCAATGCAATATACATTCCTGATGAGTAACACAGTTGGCGTCAGCCATACCATATGCCGCGGATGTAATGCAACATGCGGTGTGAATGGAATGATCATGCTGGAGTGTGAAGTCGGGATGGTAGTACGTAGTATCGCAGGCTATGGGGTCCATCACAATGAAATTCTATCCAAACTAGTCTCATACCTAATTTGGATAGTCAGACTCAATGTGGTAAACTCCTGATCTTAGGTTAGTCGCATGCCCCAACCGAAATCCTGGCCATTGCGAAGGTACACATAACAAATAGTTACGCACCACCACCCCGAGTGGATAGTGAATGAATGAATGAATGAGTATGCAACTCCTGCTCAATAATTCCACATATCAATACAGTTCATCTCTGGGATCATCACCGGGGTTTAGTACACTCCAAATGGCACTGCCCCTCTCCCAGCAACACAGTCTAAATGAGCGTAAGAAACCTCACTATCCGCCTGACCAATAGTCTACCAATACCTATCCGGCACGTCAATAGCGGACCCATTTATGAGCTGGTCAAACTCAGCCTAGTTATGCCCCCTACGCTCAGGTGGGTAAGGCCACACCCCCTCCCAACCGATCACGACACAGTGGAAGACGCAGCCTCCTGATATTCGGTACTTGGGCGCTCATGTATTCACTCGGTCTCAATATTAGGGCATCTCCTGCCCTCGGAGGCTCAGGGACTTTCATCCACGGACATCCAAAGTGCCTAGATGCTTGAACCAAATATTTCCGGTGTCCCATCTAGCCATCCACGATAAGCCTGCGGAGGTCATTGCCGTGATGTGGCACAATCACACAATGCAAGATGCATGAGTCATGTAGTCCAACTATGCATCAATCATGCGCATACCGTGGGGTCATGTGGGATAACTCCACCTATCAGGGAGTCCCATAAACCATCTACCCAATGACATATACAAAAGTCAATCACATCTCATAACAAATATGCAAATGATGCTTATGGGCATGTATTATGATGCTATGCTGTCTCATAATCGACATCGATAATTTGCCTAACGAGGCTTGAGGGAAAGTTACAATGTGGACCTTTAACCATCTTTTCCCATCAATGTGAACATTCAACCAACATTGCTCCCAAGGAGTGGTTCACATAGGGCCGAACATATAGTGGGCCCATGGCCTCACACAAGGGCCTAATATACACTATCATGGGCCTCATGCAAGGGTTACATACACATCACTATGGGACGCATCACATGAGCCTCGAATACATCACGATGGGCCTCGCTCATGGGCCTTATATACTCCACAGGTGGGCTGCATCAATGGGCCACACTAATAGGCCTCATACAATCAAGTGGGTTGTATCAATGGGCCGCACTAATGGGCCTCATCACATAGACCTCACATGCATCACATTAGTCCTCACACAAGGCCACATGTAACATCATAATGGTCCCCATATACGAGCCGCATGTACATTACAATGGACCATATTCCATAGGCCCTGAACACATCATAATGGGCTACATCCCATGGGTCTTGAATTCACCACACTGGGCTACGTCCCATGGGTCTTAAATATATCACAATGGGTGGGCCCTACATATGGGCCTAATATACATCACAGGTGGGCCCTGCACATGGGCCTTATACGCAACAAGTTGGGCCTATCAATGGTATCTAGGGAGAGGCATAATGCGGACATTTAATCAACATTATCCTTACAATGTGGACGTCAAACCATCATTGCTCCCAAGGCACAGCCTGCCATAAACATCATTACATAAACCATGGTGGAATCACACAATGCAATGGGCCTTATATACATCCTATTGGGCCTTGACACAAGGGCTCCAAATACATCAAATGGGCCTCATAACATGGGCCTCATATATATCAAAGTGGGCCTCACACAGCGGGCTGCATATATCACATCGGGCCTAGTCAAATGGGCTGAGACAATGGGCCGAATCAACTGGGCCAAATTGAATGGGCCAAGTTGAATGGGCCGAGTCAAATACATCAAATGGGCCGCAACACGTAGGCCTCATATATATCAAAGTGGGCCTCAATAACGGGCCATAAATACATCAAGATGGGCCTATTCACATACCCAAGAAGAATCATATTGAAGGATCATTTGGGCCATACCACAAATAGCAATGGAGATAACGACTTTCACTGTTAAACAATTCACAAGGCCTACTATAAAGTTTATTTTCCAACCAATCTAATCATAAGGTCATAAAGACCTGGAATAAGAGGGAAAACAAATTCCCTATTGATCCAAAACTTCTATGACCCAAATGGGTTTCCATGATAGACGTTCAATCCTCCACTATTATGTGGTGTGGTCTACCTGATCAATGGCCGGATACATCAAGGTGTGGCCCGCCTTAATGTATTAGAGATCCAACCTATTCATAAACTAACATAGTGGTAGATGAAGTGGAAACACATATCAGCTTAATAGGAAAATACTGTGGCCCTTAGAAATTTTTAATGGAGGATGTCACTGTCCCCATTAGTGTAATGGTGGGGTCTACTTGAACCATGGATCTAACTCATTCTTAGCCTCAAGCCTGTAAGACAAGCTTGCCAAATGGTAGACGGTTTGGATGCAACACATGCATCATGGTAGGTCCGGGTCCTGTGGGGTGCACACGTCACCAAATGGGCTCCATAGAAGCTGTGTCAGCAGCAGCTACAGGGCTGGTGTGCAGTACACTAGCCACTCCAACTCCCTTCACAAGTGGGTCCCACGTGGGGCCCACCACAATGTTTATTTTCCATCCAATCCGTTGATAAGGTCACACGAACCTGGGTGAAATAGAAAAACAAATTTCATATCAGATCCAAAACTTTTGTGATACCCAAAAGAGTTTCAATGGCAGACGTTCAATCCACTGTTACTTGTGACGTGGGCCACCTGAGTTCGCTACACGACTGATTTTTGGAGGGTTTACTATCAAAAGGGAGGGCCACCAAGTGTACAGCGTGGATGCTCGACACACATCACGGTGGGGCCCACGCCTGGGACCCTTGTCCCTGCCCGCCCGTTACATGCAGCAGGACACTACTGGTGTCCTCTGGCATCAGCGGCAGCACCTGCTACCTTGTATATATATATATATATATATATATATATATATATATATATATATATATATATTTTATATAAAAAAAACCTATTTTCTTGAGGTTTTTCACAAGTGGGGCCCGCATCAACTAAATTCACCCTACTCATTGGTTTTTATTGCTCAAGACAGGCCAAACGAGTCCAATATTCGACATATTTCAGTGTAAAGAACCATCAAGGTGAGTTTTAATGGTAACAAATACTGTTTTCTATCCTATGGCCCGCCAGAAAGTCAGATTGGCTCCATTTTTCAGCTCAACGCCTAAAATGATCAGAGGAAAAGGATGGACATCTTAGATTAAGTACATACATCAAGGTGGGACCTGTATGAGTGGTTCACACTTCACTATTAGCCAAGCCACCCACCTAGACGTTAGTTCACACCCTTGTCAGTACACGCACTCCATGTTAGCCACCCCTACTGCCACGTCCAGCATCTAGGGACGCTGGAGGGCATGGATAAACACAGGCATCATGGTGGGTCCCACATGGATGTGGCTCACCATTGCATGTGTATATATATAATATAATATAAATATAGTATAACATATATCATTCAGTCCAGTATGGGGATTTCCACCGTCCCAATAATGGATGGTGTGGATCTCCACCTACAATGGGATGGGCCACACCGCCAGATGGATAGTTATACATAACACATATTTGTGGGGCCCACTCCAATCATGATAGATAGATAGATAGAGAGAGAGACGTGAAAGGGGAGGGACCCCGCCACTAATGGGCCCTCCCTTAAACAATGCATACATCATGTAGGTCCCACAACAAGTGGCCCCAAAATTTTGAGATCAACGGTAGATCACCCACCTCTAGGCCTTTCCCTTTCTCCCTTAGACTTGTAAGCTTCTTGCCTTCACTTTTAATGGTGGTTGATGGGGTTTTGATGGTGGGGATGAGAGATGAGAGGGTGGGCCACACTTGTTGCTTGCTTGGGAAGGCTTGAACATATGGAGCTTGGGAGAGTAGAGATAGAATGAGAGAAAGAGAAAGAGAGAATGTTAAAGGAATGAGTGATGTGGTGGTTGTAAGGAAAAGGGGATGGGAAGCAAGGTGTTGTTTGATTTTTTGTAAAAAGAGGAGTGGTGAGGGGAGAGAGAGGATTGACTTTTGAAAAGGAGGGATGAGTTGTTGTACTTGGGGCATGGTGTGTACTTGACTTGGATGATTGATTGATAATGGGACATATCGTAGAGATTCTCCCGAAATTCGTAACGCGTGGTGTTTCTTCAGAATGAACGTGGACCCATATCTCCTTGCCTAGGTATCGGTTCAGTGTGCGAGTCACGGCGACAGTGCGGTCGCTAAGGTACAAGTTTCAGGTCAAGCCGACTTCAGTATGCAGGACCCGGCTTAGGCTCGCGCGCAAACATAGGATACGAGTCGAGAGTTGCCGAAATTTGGCTGGGAGGACCGCAGAAGCCTACGAAATGGTATGGACTAGGATACGGGTCTTACAAAATCTATTCCAAAGAGAATATCAGGGAGACTCCGATCCCAAGAGGCAGCCCCATTTCATTTCTAGGTTGGTCAGTAGCTTGGTCTCCCATATGATGGGAGAATGTCCTAAATCCATAAGGGGAAGGGTTAGAGATCAAGGACGTGCGTCAGCAAGAGTAAGAGTAAGGGCAAATCATGCAAGATCTAGGAGCTAGCCATTAGGCTTTAATTCCCATCTTAAGTCACACAAATCAACCAGGGGCATGACCTGCCCACTCCAACACCAATCAACTAGAAGAACGACCTGCCCACTCCAACAGCAATCAACCAGGGGCACAACCTGCCTACTCCAACATCAATCAACCAGGAGCGCAACCTGGCCATCGCACTTTCAATCAATCAAGGGAACAACCTCCCGCCACAACATCAATCTACCAGAGGCGCAACGTGCCCACCTCGACACCAGCTAACCAAGAGCCCAACCTACCCACCTTGGTTCCAACCAACAAGGGACATAAAGAGTCCATCCATTAGACTAAGAAGGGCAAGTGGTCTTCCCTGGATGGGTCTGATGTCCAAATTCGGCCATCATCCACGATTGAGTAGCCCGGAGACCTCCAATGTGTGCTAAGTGATCAAGGGGGAGCTGAGTCCAATTTAAACTCTGAACCTGACACAACAAAAATTATGGTTATTGGGTCAGACCCTGATTCTTTGCATATATCATCAACCCCCATCTCTCAAGGGGAAGGAGTTCGAGGTGTAAATTGATATGTTATTCCCCTGTCTGTTAAATCGGATGGCGAACCCAAAGGGGCACTGGTCTAAAAATGCATGTTTAAATTCCCTTTGGCACCTTGAGTAAGGTTAAGACCAATTATGGTTTGCAATGTCAGCATGCTGAGGGTCCTTTTGAACTCAAAAATTCTCAAAAAATAAAAAACTTTCAAATTCAAAAACATCAAGTATTTTAGCTTTTTAAAATCTAGAAAATCCAAAAATATTAAAATATGCATGCAATAATGTGCCAAGCGTGTTTATTGTGTTGCATGAGTTCATGGGTGATTCATATGAATTTTACATCGAGTTAGACTTCAGGCTTATGGATCTGGACGAAGTCCAGGATGAGAAAGATGATGATTGACACAACTTCCAAATTAGAGGACCTCCTTAAAATTTTTGAAACTAAGGCTAATGTTGTGGCAGATGACTTTGAGATTATAAACTTGGGGATCCCTGAAGTTCCTCGTGAATTGCACATCGAGAAATCCCTACCTCTATAATACAGGCATAAAATGATAGACTTCCTGACTCAAAGATTGTCCAACTTCGCATTCTTATATGAAGGCATCCCTGGGCTCGATGAAGAGTTTGATGTACACCGTCTGTCGACGAAGTCAGAGATAAAGCCAGTAAAGAAAAAGATGAAAAGAATGAAGCTGGAATGGGCCCTAAAGATCTAGGAAGAAGTCATTAAGCACTACAATGCAGGATTCTTAGTAGTCTCCAACTACCCTAAATGGCTTGCGAACATAGTGCTAGTACCAAAGAAGGATGTCAAGGTCTAGATGTGCATCGGCTCTAAAACCTTAATAGAGACTGTCCTAAAGATGACTTCTCCCTACCTAACGTTGACACTCTCATTGATAACATTGCAGGGCACAAGATATTCTTATTCATAGATGGTTTCTCCATATATAATCAGATCAAGATGGCCATAGAAGACCCCGAGAAGACTTCATTTATCATGCCATGGGGTACATTCTGTTATAGGGTTATGTCATTCGGTCTAAAGAACGAATGAGCTACATATCAGCGAGCAATGATGGCCTTATTCCACGACATAATGAACAAAGAAATGGAAGTCTACGTGGTTAATATGATTGTCAAATCCCACACAATTGAAGGACACTTTAAATACCTGAAGAAGCACTTCGACAGGTTAGAAAAGAAATTCGGGCTTTCAAATGCAGAATTAGTACATCAACCGCTTTATCGCGCAACACATGCCCATCTGTGAGCCGATATTCAAGTTCATTCAGAAGAATTTGCCAAAGGAATGGAACGACGATTGACAAGTTGCCTTTGAAAAAAATCAAGAGGTATCTAATGAACCCTCCAGTTCTAATGTCATGAACTCCCGGACAACCCCTATTGTTATACATCTCGGTAGAAGGAGACGCAATCGATTGTGTCCTTGATCGACATGATGAAATAAGAAGGAACAAGTAATAGATTATCTGAGCCGCAAGTTCACCGACTACGAGATCTGATATTTAACTCTCGAGAAGACGTGCCTCACTTTAGTATAGGCAACTCAGCGACTTCAACAATACATGATTGCATTCCCTATCCTTCTCCATGCTTGCATGGATCCGCTCAAGTACCTATTAGAGAAACTGACACTTGCTAGAAGGATGGTTAAATGGAAGCTACTTTTGTCTGAGTTTGACATCACCTATGTCATTAAGAAGGCAATCAAGAGACAAGCATTAGTTGACCATCTAGCCACCCACTCCCTGCCTGACTATCGACCATTGAAGACTTTCTTTCTAGACGAGGATATCCTCCTCATCAAGGAAGAGGAAGAAAAGTAGGGAGGCAAGTGGACACTCTTCTTCGACGGTGTGACAAACTCTAAGGGGAGTGAATCAGAGTAATCCTCTACTCCCCCGACAATATCCATATCCCAATCTCAAAGCAACTAGCATTCAATTGCACTAACAATGTGGCAGAGTACGAAGCATGCATCGCCAGTTAAAAGGAAGCCATAATCTTAGGTGTCAAGAGGCTATGAATATTCAGAGACTCGCAACTTATCATCAACCAAACCAATGGCGACTGGAAGACTAAAAATGAGAAGTATATAACATCACGCCTATCTCAAGAATTCGGTTGAAGAATTTGAAGAAATCATATTCTCATAAATGTCAGGAGTAAAGAATCAGTTCGCAGACGCCCTTGCTACCTTAACATCGATGCTAGATATTCCAAAGGGAACCTTTGAATGGGAGCTCGTAGTTGAGATACAAGATGTGCCTGCTTTCTTCCTGTAAATAGAAGAAGTTGAGGCCGTCCCCAACATCAAACCTTGGTATACCAACATTAAATGATATGTGGAAAGCCAGGAGTATCCGAAAGAAGCTATAACAACAGAGCGTCAAATCATCTAGCATTTGGTGGGATAGTACACAATTAGTGGTGAACTTCTCTACAAGATATCATTCAACCAAGTCCTCCTTTCAAAGCTGCAAAAATTATGAAAGAAATCCACGATGGAGTCTATGGCCTATATGAATGGTATATGACGACGACAAAGATTCTATGACTCAATTACTATTAGCTAATGATGGAGACGGACCACAACCAACACGTCAGGAAATGCTTTTTAAGTGTCAGGAGCATGAGAATCAAATCCATTCCTCCGATTCTGAGCTACACAACTTGACTACACCCTCGCCTTTCTCTATGTGGGATCTCCACATCATCGAGACGATAAATCCTAAGGCTACAAACTGTCACGATTACATGCTTGTGGCAGTCGACTACTTCACAAAGTAGGTAGAAGCAGCATCCCACATCACTATAGCAACATCTCATGTGGTCAAGTTTATGAAGAATGATATCATCAATCGACATGGAGTTCCGTATGCCATTATCACTGACAATGGGTTAGCCCTCATCAATAAGAAGATGGATAACTTCCTCAATAAATTCAAGATTTAACGCCATTAGTTAAGCCCCTACCGCCCTTAAATGAATGGTGGAGTCAAAGCCACTAACAAGATGATCATTGTAATACTCGAGAAGATGGTCAAGATATATTGGGATTGGTCGATGATGCTTCCATATACACTATGGGCCTATCAGATGTTTGCACGGTCTACTACAGTTTCAACTCCTTTAAAGCTTACATATGGAATGGAAACAGTTCTACCGATTAAGATACAAATCCCATCTCTGCTAGTATTATTGGAAAGCAAAGTTGAAGAACGGAAATGACGGTGAGCTAGATACGATCAGCTGTATCTCACAAACAAGAAGGGCATGCCTTTGCTAAATCATTTCCAATGCTATCAAAAAAGGTTATTTCCAATGCTATCAAAAAGGATCACCTAGGCTTACAACAAAAGAGTCCAAAAGAAAAGCTTTAACGTGTGCGATATGGTCATGAAGCGCGTCTTACCGTCGCACCTACCCAATTCCCGATATTGAAAAACGTGAACTTATGTTATAAATTTAATAAAAGGCACCGCATCTTGAAATCCTGAGGTACACCTTGTTACAAAGTCAATTTAAAAGGGGAGGGAATGCAAATATTCAAAATGAAAAGAGAGGGTTACTAAGAAAATATAAAATTGAAAAGAACCATAATTGAAAAGAACCATTCTCTCTCTCTCTCTCTCTCTCTCTCTCTCTCTCTCTCTCTCTCTCTCTCTCTCTCTCTATATATATATAAATTGTACAGCATAATTTGTACTATTTTATTTACATAGATCAGAAAAGAAAGGGTGGGGTATTAACTAGGGTGGGTGTGGATATGAATTCCCAAAATGAATTGAAGCGAAGGGCATAGAGATGGTTTGCTACGCCCACATCTGCCAACATGGCACATGAGTGTGACGTCCAAGCAGTCCATATTGTGGGCCATCCTTCGTAGACCGCCTGGCCCGAAATTCATTCCTGTACGCTCATTAAGTGGGCGGCAAGGTAAAAAAGAATTGGACAGCTAAAAGAAAATAAAAAATAAAAAAAATCAGCCGTTTGTTTGTGGCTTGCATTCTGGCCCACCCTAGTGAATTGACCTGCCTAAATTTTAGGCCATACTATCTAAATAATAAGACCCACCAGATGGACCGCTCGAATCTTTGTCACGTACCAAAATGGCACGTGTGTGGGCAACTTGAGGGAGAGCAACATATGAGTTGTAAGAAGGTATAGAACTGGCTACAAGTCAACAAAGCATAAGAGAACATATGGGAACTTCATGAAATACATTGGAAGAAAATATTAAAATAATAAAATATAAGGCTCCTAACAAAATACAACCACTAAATTCTCCTATGAGAATTATGATTTCATGGTGAGATTGATGCAATTATCAGTACACCCGTTTGTATCACTGGGCACTGCCAGTGCCTTAAATTTCAAAAAATACAACCTTTTCTTCTTCTCTCTGTACGGAAACGATTATGTACGCACATCTGTTCGAGTGATGCGGGGCCCATCTGCGATGTTTATGTGGAATCCAAACCGTGCATCTGGTGAGCTGCCTCATCTTCACCGTAGATCACAAGAATAATCCTGATCCAAAATTCAGTTGGGACACACTGCAGGGAGAAATTTACAATCACGCTCAGCCTATATATTCATGTGAGTGGGCCACCCGAGTTTCTGTATATCCATTACTCGGTGTCGGGCGGCGGACATGATGACAGGGTTGGATGGCATGTTCACTACACAGTGGACCCCACCTTCCATATGGAAGTGTCTACGTTGGGCAGAACCGTCCCTAATGTAGGCCCCACCTGAGTTATCCTTCCTTTTGAGTAGGAACCGCTGATAAATGCTATAAGTTAGTTATCCAACGTTCAATGTTCCTACGAGTGGCACACGTGTGTAGATTCATAGATGGGCCATGCACGAAAATCAGACCAATCCAATGATCCCACACCCCAATTGAGATCTGTGCCTGAACTAGTGGACGGTCTAGATCGATAGATTGGACTGTTCAAGTGTCCCAGGGAAACTAGGAGTACCGTAGCTTACACTGCTTTGAGATCAGTGGATCATTTATCTTTTCTATTCTATTTGATACTCTGGCAGAGTATGATGCTTGATACACATGCACTCAGAAATTATAAACGTCTCATTCAATCACTCAAATTAAAGCGCCAAAATTGTGTAACACACTGTTGCTAAGTCACTATCTCATGAACATATTAGTTGAACAATCCCAATCTTTGATTTGTGACCACTTGAAATAGACCATTGGATATTTTTCATCCTTATCTATCCAATTAATGTCCACTGCTTCAATAGTTGGATCATTAAATAAGCTTCATTTTTGGTTCATCATACATCTTGACATCTTGACAGATGGTCATAACTTGAAGAGTTTGGTTTGAAGTATATGTGTGTGCTATTTATGCAATTCCTGGTAATTTCTTAGTGCCTGAGTATCATCCATCACACTCTGCCAGAGTACCGAAAGTAAGGAATAACATAGGCCACAGGCCTCGGAATTAAAAGGCAGTGCGCAGAGTTTAGTGATCCAGACCGTTCATTTTGTGGGCCCACTTCATGCTCCTAAATATGCCAAGTTGGAAAGATCTTGAGCCTTCATTGATGTCACAAATAGATGGTTGAGAAAACAACTCACCATGTCTAGATTCTTCCGAGAAAGGACAATGATTAAAGCGTTAGGATCTTTTTAGAGTGTCACTATCATCCATGGTCACCCAACCATGTCCCCACGTGTACGGAATAAGCATCACCACACCATACATCTATGGTACAGAAAATATACTATTTTATGAGGAAAGCTATTTGCAGCCATGCATCTGCATGTGCCACACACATGTGCTGAGGTCGCACACGTGTTTGAGATATGTGATGTTTGTCAGGTAGGCCCCTCGGTGAATGTTCCATGACCACAAATTTTTTTTTTTTAAAAAAATGGCTCATATACCATTATTAGGTGGACCATTTTGTGGTGCATGGACCATATACAGTAGGGCAAAACACATTTAACGGTTTGGATCACTGAACAATCGGCTCCACCCATACAAACTATCTGCCCGTGCCGTACTGTACAAACATTCCGCACCACCATTAATGCTTGTACTAACGTAGAATAAAATGCTAAGGTGTGAGTCTACGATCGAGAAATGTTCACATACAATCGGATCTAAAGTTTCCCATACAACACTTTCTTTACTAGCGACTGCTGTTCTTCTAGTACATCTGATCCATTCAAAAGGTGGCCAGTAGCGTAAAGATGAAGTGGGACAAACAATAGGATGGTCTACTCATTTGGTAGGCTACACCATCAAAATAAATTGATAGCTGATGGTCTAACTCAATACCATCCGTGGTCCACCTAATAAGTTTATTGATCCAATTTTGGTCCAATTTGATATTTATGGTTCGGCCCACCTTTTTCACTGTTCAGATTTGCCATGCAATTGACAATTTTGTGGGGAGAGGACTCTACGGTCAACTTGGACACAAATATTATACGAGCTGTACAGGAACTGAGTTAGCTCAGTTAGCTTGCTCGACTCAATCGAAAAAGCTGTTTTTTTTTTTTTTTTTTTTTTTTTGGTTTTTGGGGTTAGCTTGTTAGTGCACACCCAGTACACACACTCCATGTTTGCCACCCGCGCTTGGGATCGATGCCAAGACATCAAGTGTTGAAACGTGGTATCTCCACTCAGTCTGCCAGTTGAGTTATAGATCTGGGTGTCAATCGAAAAAGTTTGATTTGGAAGCTGATTTTTTTAGCTCAAAAAAATTAGGAACTGAGTTCAAGCTCGCCCAAGCTTAACTCAACTCAGATCGAACCCTAACTCGGATTGAATAAGTTGGTGACTCAATTATTTTGATATTGATGTTGCTCACCAAGTGTTTGATAAAATGACTCAACGAAGTGTCAATTGGTGACAAGGAAGGTATGAATATGAAACAAATACCCTTGTATCTTGATTTTGATGTTGCCTAGTAAGTATTTGATGAAATAACTGTATTCTACTACTGTTGTTCTATATATCATGAGAAATTGAAAGTGCACTCCATGTGTTTGTGAAAATGCCGCACATGCTCGAACTCAGCTCGAACTGGCCCGACCTGCTCATCGAACTGAGCCGAGCTGAGTTTGAGCTGGGTCAGCTTGTGGCCAAGCTGAGTCGAACTGTGCTAAGCTCAAAGCTGTTCGAATTGTGTACAGCCCATGTATATGTGTGAATAATTATCTCTCAAATACTTACAACCTACTGAATTTCAATGATCACATCCAGTTGCTGTACGTGACAGTCATTTCCTATCTGACTAACATGTCATGTGCTTAGAGTATCCTATCTGTGAAAAGGTGGGCCACACCATGACCATCATATGGCGCGAAAATCAGAGTAAAGACAATCTACTCACTGGTATGCCAACCAGGACACTAGTCATACAGTCAGCTACTCATTGATCTTTAAGTTGTGTCCCACTAGAGGAGTGGATTGTACTGATTTTTGGACGACGTGATCATCCTAGTGGGTCCCACTTCAACACACGTGGCATGAAGGAAAAACCTTAGTTTTGGTGTGTCCTTCATTCGAGTGGGGCACACCTGATGATTGGGTTGGATGAGACATACACAACTCAATGGACCCCACATCTCATCTGGAAGTTTTTATGGTGGGCATCACCTTCCCTGATGTCCATCATTTTTTTTTCTTGGGTGTGACCCACCTGAATTATAGATCAGGATGAACGGGTTGGATGTCACTCACAGATCACGGTGGGCCCCACACAGCTGAAACATATGTTAACTAAGATAGCTTGAAGTGTAGATATGTATGGATGGATGTATGAAGACAATGGGGAAGGAAGGTGATGGGGATAGATGAGAATGTGGGATGAGGGGTGAGAAGTCCATCACATGCAAAAAGTGAAAGAATCACATGGGGGATGCCTTTGGAAAGTAGGCAGGACCAACTAACTAGTCTCAATCATCCAGCCCATGTTCCAAGGAACCACAACACTCCTCCATTAGCCCACATTGATTGGCCCCATCATCTCCCTTCTCCTTTTCTTTTTCTTTTTTTTTCTTTTTTTTTTATAACCTAATCACCATGTGCTCATGCTTTCTAATCAGTGGCACCTTGAGAGAGAGAGAGAGAGAGAGAGAGAGAGAGAGAGAGAGAGAGAGATTTTTATTTTTTATTTCTAACTAAATCATCATGTGATCATGGCCCACCAATCAGTAAAAGGGAGAGAGAGGAGAGAGGAGAGAGGAGAGAGAAGAGAGGAGAGAGAAAGAGAGTCTTTTTTCTAACCAAATCATCATGTGGCCATGGCCCACCAATCAGTATAAGAGAGAGAGAGAGAGAGAGAGAGAGGTCCACGAGATGGGATCAATGAACTTAAAAAGTCTCCCTGCATTATGAAGATATATACACTCCTGTGATATTTCACCACCATTTTAAATTATTGATGACTTTCCAACCATAGACATATGACAGTTGTCCTGGATCCAGATGACCCATATCTTTGACCGAATTGAGAAGATGATAGTAGCCATCTGATTTTTATCCTGAAATTTGGACCACTCATTATTTTCAACCATCTAATTCATATCCATTAATCAAATGGTTATGATTATTCAATGAATGTGATCTTAAACATATGCTCCATCCACAATGTTCCTCTCAATTTGGACGGCCTAAGTCCCCACCATTTTTTAAAGGCCGTCGAAGTTGACACGGAATTCTAACCCTTCAATGGGTGGTGATGGTGGGTCCATGGTCAATTTGGGACCACCATCCCTTTTCCATTTTCAAATGCCTGTGAAAGCCTAAGCCTATCAATAAATAAATGAATAGAGAGATTTATATAGATCAGGGGGAGTTATTTGCTACTCCTGCTCCGTGTGAGCCTTGATATACAGGCGGTTAGATTTTGTACAAGAGGCAAATCCACGAAATTGTGTGACGTGTTGTATCTAAGTCACAATCTCAAAACAAGATCGCTTGAACAATCCTAACCACTGATTTGCAGACCTTTGTTTGTTTAGGACCACTGGATATTTTCCTTTTTAACCGCTGAATAAATGTCCACCAATCGGATGGTTAGATGACGAAATGAGTATAATTTTTGCTTGGAGGTATATCTAAATATGGAGGCATGATTTGGACAGTTTAATTTGAAATATTTATATTCCAAGTATGAAACTTGTAAGTAATATCTAAATGCAGGTGTATCATGCACCACACCCTGCCAGAGTATAAAGCTTTTCTCTAAATCCACATCCATGGAGGTTCAAGAATGTATAAAAAAATTCAATTCAAAGACTTTGTATTAAAAAATAAAAATAAAAGCATGCAAGTTAGTGTGACCATCAAACAAGGGAGGAGAGAGAGTGCATGTTTGGGATTCACATGCTTATTATTAGAGGAAGGTCAAGGCCCTTCCCTCCTTTTATTTTAACTAATCAAATGGTTTGCCATCTGAGCCGTTCATTTCATGGAACACATAATGGATGGACCATTAATTGGAAATCACTGTGGTCAGGCAATCCTAACCATCTGATCGGAGTTGTTTTGATGTGAAAAGGAACGGTTTAAAGAACGTCCACAACGGTTCACATTCATTGGATGAAAGTCCTCCATTCGAACAGTTAGGACTGTCTGATCATGTGGTTTCTCTTTTCTTCTCTATTTTTTCTAAGATGATCCATCAGTGATGGGACCTGACAGATGAGTGGTCCAGATTTTGTACTAATGTACCACGTGACCTCATGGAGTGTGTGCTACATTTGCATGTGGTATTTTGCGTATTATATTTGGCTTCCTTAAGACGAGTGAGCAATCTTTTCTGAGAATTTTATGACTGTGGACCTCAACTTTTATCCATTGGATATTCCTGAAGCAATACAAACTTAACATACGAACTTATACCTCCTCGTACGGACACCAAATTCCAAGACGAAATTACCCCTCCTTTTCACCGAGACGGATTGGCTACTCCCCCTGCCACCAGCCAATGGCAGATGATCGGTGGTCTGTGGGCCCCACCATGATGTATGCTTTTCATCCATGCCATCCATATATTTTTTTCAGATCATTTTATGGTATGAGACCAAAAATGAGGTATATCCAAATCTCAAGTGTACCACATTATAGGAAACAGTGTTGAATGAGAGTCAACCATTAGAAACATTTAGGGGGCCATAAAAATTTTGGATGAAGCTGATTTTTGGTTTTTCCCTTCATCTGGGCCTGTATGACCTAATCAACAGATTAGATGTCAAATAAACAGTTCATTGGGCCTTAGGAGAATTTTAATTATCAATTTCCAGTCAATATTATTTTCCTGTGGTGTGGTCCATTTGAGATTTATATCCCTCTCATTTTTGGAACAAGCCCTAAAATGAATTGTAAAAATGGATGAATGGAATGGATGAAACACATACATCATGGTGGGGCCCACAGACCAGCAACCACCAGCCATTGGCTGGTGGTAGAGACGAGCCCTTACCAACGGTCTTGCGATGGGAACTCAAGTGGGGCCTACTGTGATGTTTGTGAGAAATCCTCCCTAGTCTAAGTTCATTCATAGGGTCACAGAGACCTGGATGAAGAGGAAAACAAATTTCATAATGATCCAAAACTTTTGTAACTCCTAAAAGGGTTTCAATGGTAGGCGTTCAATTCCCCACTACCTTTTACAGTGTGGTCCACTTGATAGTTAGATTTATCTTATTTTTCATCTCAAGCCTTAATATGAGCTTGCCAAATAGATGGACAGTTTGGATATAACACAGACTTCATGATGGGACTCACAAAAGCAACATAGTCAAAAAAAAAAAAAAAAAAACACACACACACACACACTGCTGCTGCACTACCGCCGGTACGGCGGCAGTGCCGCGACAGTCTGGCAAATTTTTATTTTTATTTATTATTATTATTATTATTATTATTATTATTATTTTACAGGGAGAACTTTTTCCCCCTTACATTTTTCTCTAATACATAATTATGTAAATATGTATATATAAGTATATAAAAATAATTTTCTATCTTTTAATTCATTTATTTGTCTATTTATTTAACAAGCATATCTCCTAAATTAGAATGAGTTACTTAACGTACCATATATGATTTTGGGGTAAGAGAAGCAAATTTAGCCAACCAAGATAGTTATTTTCTAAGATTCCATCAGGTTAATAGTCGAAAATCCATTTCATTCTCTTCACGGTTAATTTCAATCAGTTCGGGGTCAAACTAGAAATTGAGTGGGGCAAACCAGAAATTGAGCAGGGAAAATTAGAAATTGAGCGAGGTAAACTGAAAATTGAGTAGGAAAAACTAGAAATTGAGTGGGGCAAACCAAAAATTGAGCGGGGCAAACTAGAAATTGAGCGGGACAAACCGAAAATTGAGCGGGGCAAACCAGAAATTAAGCAAGGCAAACTAGAACTTAAGCGGGGAAAACCGAAAATTGAGCGGGACAAACCGAAAATTGAGCGGGGCAAACCAGAAATTGAGCGAGGCAAACTAGAAATTGAGCGGGGCAAACTAAAAATGAGCGGGGTAAACTAGAAATTGAGCGGGGTAAACTAGAAATTGAACAGGGCAAACCGAAAATTGAGCGGGGCAAATTAGAAATTGAGCGGGGCAAACTAGAAATTGAGTGGGGCAAACCGAAAATTGAGTGGGGTAAACTAGAAATTGAGCGGGGTAAACCGAAAATTGAGCGGGGCAAACTAGAAATTGAGCGGAGTAAACTTTAAATTGAACTGGGAAAACTAGAAATTGAGCGGGGCAAACTGAAAATTGGAGAACTACTTCATTATGAACACAAGGAAAACATTATTAGTTTCACCATTTCTTCTTAATTAAATAATGCTTGCAATTCAATCTATTTCCATTTTGCATCCAAACACAGCTCATTGTATCAATGCACAGATGAATTGAATTGTAAACATTCGCAAGATAATGATGTTTTGTAGAAGTAATGCTGAGGAACCAGCATTCAAACCATAGTTATGCTTCTTTCAAGTCACCTTGAAAGTTGTGGCATTACAATTGGATCCCACACACTCAATTTTTAGTTTGCCCCGCTCAAATTATAGTTTGCCCTGCTCAATTTTCGGTTTGCCTCGCTCAATTTCTAGTTTGAACGGGGCAAACATGAAATTGAGCTGCAAACATGAAATTGAGCGGGGCAAATTAGAAATTCAGTCGGGCATTAATGAATTTGAGCGAGGGAAACTAGAAATTCAGCGGGGCAAACATGAAATTGAGTGGGGCAAACTAGAAATTCAATAGGGCAAACATGAAATTGAGCGGGGCAAACTAGAAATTCAGTGGGCCAAACAAAAAATTGAGCGGGGCAAACATGAAATTCAGTGGGGCAAACATGAAGGTTGAAGGTCATCAAAGAAATTTAAATTTTTGACAAAAAAAATTAGACAATTTTTGGAGTTTTCGACATATCAAAAACTTTAGTTAACATGTCGACCCGATCGATCAAAGCGTTTCGACCGATTGACTCGATGGATAGATAGGTTACATAGTTTTGAGTGTTTTTATGCAATTTGTTTCTATTTCTAGTTTTGATTATATATACTGGTGTAATCGATATTAGGGTTACTGCTAGACATGCTTAAGGGTTTGAAAGGATTATACCCTGGACTATATCTCAAGTGGTAGACTAAGTGAAGATACCTTATTTCAACATTGAGGTCTTGGTGTCAATTCCCTAGTGGGGGGTGGCTAATAGTGGAATGTGCAATGACAATGGATTGTACTAACAAGCTAACCACCCCCCCCCCCCCCCCGCAAAAAAAAAGGAGGGTTTGAAAGGATTTTTGAAGAAAGAAAAAGATAGGGTTTTTCTCATGGGTCTTCAAATTAGTAATGCAATGTAAATGAGCATACACTACAGTTATTTTAAAGAAAGATGATCTGTAATCGTCAAATATTGTTTGTAAACCCTATCTGATAATTGTATCGTAGGATGCTCATGTTCAGTGCGAGTACAAATATTAAGTTGGCATATGCATTTCAGTAAATTAAGATTTAACCGCTGATTCAAGTTTCGATTTTTGTTTATTAAGATATACTCATTATACATGCATAAGGTGAAATGAACAATTATGAATGGCTATGATTGAAGCTAAGGCATCTCTTGATAGAGATGATTGGACCACTTAGAAGTGTGCATGCCAGTTACACCTAGCATGAGATTTTCATGTTTTACACTAATGTTTTCAGTATTTATGTTGTTGGAAATGCTGACATTGTGATCATGCCTACTCCCACTTTGATAAATGAGGTGATGATTGTCGTGGTCTAGCATCGATAGTTCCAATCGACCAAATAATTCAGGATACTTTATAGGATCCATTAAAATATCTAGTAGAATCTCGATCATTAATGAATTACCATATAATACATTGCATATTGAAGGATATCATGATTATCCCAAGTTAGAGAATGTTGGAATCATTAGCCATATATGGCATGTTTTCATCTGGTAATGCAATGATTAGTTTAAATTAATCAAATTGGGTATATAAGGTTTTATAGGCATGAAGTACTATAGACAACTCAAGAAAGAATTGTATTGAAGAATGACTTCTTTTCTTGTACGTGAGAGATTGAGAAGACGTAGGTAAGTGAAAGAGTTCTACAATGGGTGGACTCTCTCCCATAGCCACTCCCCTATATAAAATGCATTTGGTCAATTTCTTGTTTGCCCCGCTCAATTTCATGTTTGCCCCTCTAAATTTCTAGTTTGCCTCGCTCAATTTCATGTTTGTCCTGTTAAATTTCTAGTTTACCCCACTTAATTTCATGTTTGCCCCGCTGAATTTCTAGTTTCCCCACTGAATTTCATGTTTGCCCCGCTCAATTTCATGTTTGCCCCGCTCAATTTAATGTTTGCCCTGCTGAATTTCATGTTTGCCCCACTCAATTTCATGTTTGCCCCGCTCAATTTCCAGTTTGCCCCGCTGAATTTCTAGTTTCTCCCACTCAATTTCATATTTACCCCGCTCAATTTCACGTTTGCCCCACTCGATTTCTAATTTGCCCCGCTCAATTTCATGTTTGCACCGCTCAATTTCATGTTTGCCCTACTGAATTTCTAGTTTATCACGCTTAATTTCATATTTGCCCCGCTCAATTTCATGTTTGCACTTCTCAATTTCATGTTTGCCCCGCTAAATTTCTTGTTTCCCACGCTCAATTTCATATTTGCCCCGCTGAATTTCTAATTTGCCTCGCTCAATTTCATGTTTACCCTGCTCAATTTCCAGTTTGACCGCGAAGTGATTGAAATTGACCACGAAGTGAATGAAATGGATTTTTGACCGTCGACCCGATGGAATCTTGAAAAATAACTAGGTTGGTTAGCTAAATTAGCTTCTCCTACCCCAAAATCATATGTGGTACGTTAAGTAAATCATTCTAGTTTAGGAGATATGCTTGTTAAATAAATAGACAAATAAATGAATTAAAAGATAGAAAAATATTTTTATATACTTATATATACATATTTACATAATTATGTATTAGAGAAGAATGTAAGAGGGAAAAAGTTCTCCTTGTAATTAAAAAAAAAAAAATAACTGCCAGACTGCCGCGGCACTGCCGCCATACCGGCGGTAGTACTGCGGCAGTTTGTGGTTTTTTTTTTTTTTTGGGTCCCATCATGAGGTCTGTGTTATATCTAAACCGTCCATCTATTTGGCGAGCTCATATTAAGGCTCAAGACAAAAAGTAAGACAGATCTAACTATTAAGTGGACCACACTGTAAAAGGTAGTGGGGAATTGAACGTTTACCATTGAAACCCTTTTAAGGGTTACAGAAGTTTTGGATCATTATGAAATTTGTTTTTCCTCTTCATCCAAGTCTTTGTGACCCTATGAATGAACTTAGATGGGGAGGATTTCTCACAAATATCATAGTGGGCCCCACTTGAGTTCCCAGTGCAGGGACGTCCGTCGACACTCGTCTCTGCACACTAGCCAATCCGCAAGGCAAGGGTATTTTTGTCCTAGAATTCGGTGTCCGTACGAGGAGGTCTAAGTTCATATTTTAAGTTTGCATTGCTTCATGAATATCCAATGGATAAAACGTGGGGTCCACAGTCGTAAATTTCTCCTCTTTCTTTTTTTTTCTTTAGAACCCATTTAATGAAGGTACATGTACATGTTTT
Organism: Magnolia sinica; assembly: GCF_029962835.1. Classification (NCBI taxonomy): domain Eukaryota; kingdom Viridiplantae; phylum Streptophyta; class Magnoliopsida; order Magnoliales; family Magnoliaceae; genus Magnolia; species Magnolia sinica. The sequence goes on along the minus strand of NC_080588.1, from coordinate 13,813,403 downwards.
TTTTTTTTTTTTTTTTTTTTTTTTTTTTTTAAAAATTTGTTATTTTCAAATTACAAATTTACAATTGCTGTAAAATAGAAGAAAATAAGAAATAAAAAATTATAATATTAAGGATAGGTTGAAGTACGTGTGGTTACACTCTCATTAAAGCATTGTTCACCTAATCTCAAAATAATTGAGACTACTGACATATTAAAAACAAATAGTTTTCAGTATGCAACAAGCCTATTCGTGGTTCTACTTTCAGTGAGCACGAAGGAACCACTGATAAAACTTTGTAAATACGATTTTTCTGGCAGATGAAAAAAAGAAGGAAAAAAAAAATCTTAAATGTAAAGAAAGTTAGAAAGTAGAAGATTGACTTTACTATATTAAACCACTATACTAGTCTTGTTCTTATGGATTTGCTGGCTTCGGTTCTGACGCAGGGGAGGACATGAGGTCGAGCACCGTCTTCCTCAAGAGGATAACTACTCCGAATCCACGAAACTTCTCTGGACTCCTCATAGAGACTTCTCGAATCCACGAGGAAAGAAAGCAGAAAATAGAAATAAATTCTAATAAATTCGAAATTGATTAATTGATAATTGATAATCCTCTAATGCGTCTCCTTACACCATTAATAAAGAAAAAAATAAACTAAAATTCGTAATTACCAAAAATAGCAAAATTCTAACTCTAATAAAAATCCTAATTCTAATAAAACTCTTCTAAGGCCTAATTTCTAAAAATAAAAATTGCAAATAAACTTTCTCTAAAAGATTCCTAGTATAACTAAAAGTTATTTCTAAAAGGAAAGAAAATCTAAAACTCTAAAAATATTTAAAAAATCGGAATTACTAAAAATAGTAAAATTTTCCTAAAAATTCATTTTTGAGCTGAAAGCGCATGTTTTCTGACGAAACGGATAGATGTGACCCACTTTGTGGGTCAGGTCACCTCGGATGGCCCATTTCAGTAAAGATTGATAGGTTGTGTGCCCCGTAACGATACCCGGATCAAAAGTTATGGTCAATTTATGGTCCATCTTCTTTTAGCCCAACCATGCTAGGAACGTATCTATAACAAGTTCTACATCAGACCCCTCCACTTGAAAAAAATTCGTTCTCGATTTACGCAAGAGACTTGGCACATGCTGAGATAACTTCTGACGCCGATGTTCATTAGCCTTTTTTTTTTGTACTTGGCATTAAGCTCTTGAGTTGACATAATACATGTACTCATGCTTTCCTTGACTTGACTAATATCGATCAGTTCCTTCACATCTGCTTTCAAGATATCATATTTTTTCTGATAATGTGGGCAATTAGGCGGACTTGCCCCTGTGATGGGATCAACGTGATTTTGTATATCTTGTATGGGAGGTAATTTATTAGGGAGTTCATCGAGCACAACCCCCTTGAACTCTTGCGATACTGGTTCCAAATCCTCTAGGATATTCACAGGCTCCACATATTTTTTCTCTTCAACTAATGCATATATATCTCCCGTTTCCTCAGATTGTTTAACAAAGGCTTGTTCAGTCATGAGAGATTGTCTCTCAACTTTAGAAGTCTTGAGTTGGTTCACCGTTCCCATAGGGGTCACATGTTCGCTACTAATAAATCCTGTGGTCTGTTGCAACTCCGTTTTGACCCGGTACCTCTCGCCGACAAATAATAGGATTTCTTTACATAACCCTTTAATGATTGGTTAGCTTGCCTATAATTTTGATTTTGTTGGAATAATACCTGATCGTAATTGGTAGGGAAGAATCGCATGCACAATAACTTCTTCATTCGCGACCACATGCAGATTGGCGCCTTCATCCGTCTCGTTCGCTCGAGTTGAATTTGTTCCCACCAATCTGAAGCTCTGCCTATCAACTTGTAGGTCACGAGTTTAACTTTTTTTTTCTTCCATTATGTTTATGTAGTCGAAGAAACCAATCGAGGAAGTCCTTGAAGTAGAGTTGACCATTAAAACTAGGAAGATCGACTTTCATCTTGAATTCTTGATCCATCTGATCAATGCCTCGTCTAGGATGCTGTGAAATTATGTCGCTAGATCTCACTTTATCAAGAGTGATCCTGTGGTTCATTGATAGCGTCACCCTACGATTAGTATGATTACGAATTCTAGGAATTGTTGATGGTGGATCACCACCATGAATACGGAGCTGCCCTAGGGCCTCTGCCAAACGATCCGCCCTGCGATTGATGGAAGCCTGCAGCCCTTGCATGGCTTGCCGATTCTCTCGTTGCGCTACTTTGAAAGTTGCCGTCGTTAAAGGTAAATTCCCTAGAGCACCGCCCATGGGATTGTTACCCGACCCGTCGTTAAAAGCCATCGATCCGAGGAGAAACCTCGCTTTGATACCAAGCTGACGCAGGGGAGGACGTGAGGTCCAGCACCGTCTTCCTCAAGAGGATAACCATTCCGAATCCACGAAACTTCTCTGGACTCTTCACAGAGACTTCTCGAATCCACGAGGAAAGACAGCAGAAAATAGAAATAAATTCGAAATTGATTAATTGATAATCCTCTAATGCGTCTCCTCACACCATTAATAAAGAAAAAAAATAAACTTAAATTTGTAATTACCAAAAATAGCAAAATTCTAACTCTAATAAAAATTCTAATTCTAATAAAACTCTTCTAAGGCCTAATTTCTAAAAATAAAAATTGCAAATAAACTTTCTCTAGAAGAGTCCTAGTATAACTAAAAGTTATTTCTACAAGGAAAGAAAATCTAAAACTCTAAAAATATTTAAAAAATCGGAATTACTAAAAATAGTAAAATTTTTCTAAAAATTCATTTATGAGCTGAAAGCGCGCGTTTTCTGACGAAACGGACAGATGTGACCCACCTTGTGGGTCGGTTCACCTCGGATGGCCCATTTCAGTAAAGATTGATAGGTTGTGCACCCCGTAACAATACCCGGATCAAAAGTTATGGTCAATTTACAGTCCATCTTCTTTTGGCCCAACCATGCTAGGAACGTATCTGTGACACGTTCTACATCAGGTTCATATTGAACCCGCAGGCTTGATTAGAAAACACTTGGAGGTTACTGGTTCATATGAGAAAATGAGTCAAATTGTTTGTGATATTGAAATGAACCAAACAAGCTCTGTTAATATAAGCAAGGGTGGTTGGATGTTTTTGATTAGGTTCATTATTGTAAAGGACCGTTTCAACTTGTTGTTGAGAAAATAGTCATTTTTTGGCAATTTCTGACCGTTTTGCACGTAAGAGACTAATTGCATGCTAACTGTTTAGACACATTGACTAGCATTTCTGATTGTTGGGCTAGCCACATGCAGCAGTTTTTACATGGTCTTGTTAATTATTGTACAAGTAGTTATACCAAGCCTCTTAAACAACTCAATGACTTTTATATAAGATAATGAGGTCTCTCTCAAACATTTTACATACAACACTTTGAATCCAACCACTTAACCCATCTCTCTTATCCATAGTCACACTGCGACTCGCACATGCCTCACTCCGATTCATGTAAAGTCACAAGGGAGCGATCCATTTGCAACACAATGCGCACATGAAAAGTGCGCTACTAGAGCCTCTACAGCCATACTGCCTCACATGCCCTCTCACCAAGTCCGAGTCTGAGTCTCTCATCATGATCATGCCCAAGCTCATGCTTATCCTCAATCTCACCGAGCAGATATTAAGATACTCAACACATTACTTATTAAGAGGATTTTTTTCTCCTATTCAATAACATATTATTCCCAAATGTGTATGCATGTAATTTTTAAATATATTTTTTAAAGAAATCATTTTCCATAACATTTTTTATGTACACAATTCAAACAAAAACAATTACTGCAACCTATATTTTTCAGGGAAAATTTACCAAAGCCCCCTCTAAGGAATTATAACAAAAAAACCCAAGATGTATAGGGCTTCACGGCACGTGTGTCAGCATGGCACACGTGTAGAATTCTAAATTGTTCATTTAAGTAGGACGTATTGTGAGGATGCCCTTTACTGAAAATTTGTTTGGTCCACTAATGGGATGTAGAATATTTAGACCTTAGTCATTTTCCAACCATTCATTTTGCCCTTACAATTGTGACCCACTCGAAGAGTGTACCAAGCCTTTTTTCAGTGAAGGGCAGCCTCACGTGCCCTACTTAATGAATGCAGCATATCTCATGCCATGTTGGCACGTAGGGGCCATGAAGCACTGTGCATACCATGCAGCCACTCACCTCTATGTGTAGCAGTTCATCTCCATCATTTACAAGATGGTGACACGTGGACCATGTTAAGTAGCTCAGCATCCAAAAATGTAACTACTGAACATTTCCATCCCTTTGATATTTGGCAATAAAAAGATAAAATGGCCAATCGCCCAAATTCAAAGTAAGAATTCCAAACGGTTAAGATCTACCAGTTAGTGAAATAGGCGGTTTGGATGGTCCAAATTATCCCAAATAAACGGTGAATGACTCACCATCAAACCATCAATACAAGGATCGTGCAATGAAAATATACCTAGAGCACTTGGTCCTAGTTCTTTTCATCGGGGGCTCTTGTAAATTTTCCTATTTTTATTTATAAGGTTGCACATTTTCTCTACTCTTGTATTGGAGAGGGAGTGCATTAAAACCATTTTCTCTACTCAGTGTAATACTCTTTTATTGGAGTAGCACATTTTCTCTACTCTTGTATTGGAGTAGTACCATTTTCTCTACTCTATCACCAAAGATGCATTATCAACCATGATAGATTGAGGAAATGCTATCCCAATATGTTGTCAAGCTCAACCTTACCTAGATTCTAAACCGTACAACAAAATGACATCCTGTCATGTGGGAGTTGGGCCACACATACCTAACTGTCATGGACAGGCCCACTTGATTCCATTAAAAAATAAAAATAAAAACAAATCGTTGACTCAAATGTCATCATCAATCTTCATCAAGCATTATGAAAAAATCCATTGTCATTGACAATTTTACCCTACAATTAGTCATAAATGGCCAATTTTATCAATGCAATTAGTCATAATTAAGTGTTACCATAGATTAAGATATTTTTATATTTGTTAAGATGTGTATATATTACATAGATTAAGATATTTTTATATTTGTTAAGATGTGTATATATTAGTATATCTCTAGTTCTCATATAGATTTATCTCTTCTATATATTTATGTTATTTTTAGTAAAATAAACAAGTTACAATTTTTTATAATATATCATCTAATGTTTTAACATGATATCAGAGATAGAGTAAAATTGAAATAGCAGAATTTCCTTTCTTCTTTTTGTTCCTTATCCCAAAAATATCTCTACAATTAATCTTAGCTAATTTGATTATCTGTCGTCATATTTGGGCTTTTTCATTACCAATGGCATTTTAAGGGTTTTTGATCTTAGAGAGAAAGAGGAATGGCACATAAAAAAGATTCAATTGTGATTGTTGGTTATGAGCCCGGTGGGCCTTGCATTGCTTAGCTATGAGAACTACACAATCAAATTGGCCACTCTTGATCACACTAGCCATGTTGAGCAGGACAATGACGTGGATTTCTTAGTACCGGGGCTTTTGACAAGATCTATTTTGTTGTTGTATCGGGCATTTTAAACCAGACTTATTCTTATGCTGGGCATTTTAAATTGAAAATATTCTTGTGTCAGGTATATTGATCGAACTTGTTATCATACCAAGCATTTGGAACGACTCTATTTTTTGTTGTTGAAATATCTAAAGTCATCGGAAGAGAAAATATTGAACTCTGAGCACCGGAAGTATGTATTTACAATAAGAGAAATAAGTGAAATCTCTGTCAATGGAAAGTGATTAGATTGTTTGTCAGTCATCGAAAGATTCGCACCTCAAAAGTTATTAAAAGTGTTACCTTATATTTATTGGTTGTTTCATCGCCTCATGTTTGCCTCATACTATAGTTGAATTTTTCTTTCGCTTTTCAACAAATGTTTACCTTACATTTCAAACTTAAAACTAAAGTTACTTCTTTCAAAGCACGTATCTTTTTGACAAGGAATGTTAAAATAAATTAAGGTAATTTTACTAAATTAACATATTTAAATATTTTTAAAGATGTCCATAAGTTAGAATCTATATAGATCTCACACAAGTCTCTCCTCTTATATATATTCAAATTATTTTTAGTAAATAAAAAAACTCTTATAATTTCCATAAGGTAGCCTCCTGTGGTTTAACCTTGTGAGAGTGTGAACTTCAAGATTTAAAAAGCATTAAAAGGAACATAAGTGAGAATATTTATATTAATGAAAATTTTACATGCTTATATATTTTTGGCTCAGATTCTTCCATCTACCCATCATGCATGGTACAATTTTAGCCACTCATGGATAATCTAGCCAATTTGATTTTTGATTTGAGATGCCCACAAAAATATTTCTCATCAATCTTACTCTCTCCCTTCCTCTCTCCACTTGCATTTTTACCCACTAATACCTTATAACTCAACAATCCAATTTCATTAACTACCATGGAAGCTTCGAATGACGGCTGTCAATCAGTAGAGTTTACATGGCCTAGCGGGCTACATGATATTAAATTAATTTCTTGTTGGGGAGGGCCGACCACTTGCTACTAGGGCTCTCAAGCATCACCTACTTAAAGATACCTCGTTTCAACACTGATGTCTTGGCATCAATACCCAAGGGGGGTGGATAACCGTGAAGTGTTATCTGACAGTGGATGTACTAACAAAAAAACAAAAAAAACAAAAAAAACAGCATCACCTGCTTTGCACTATTGCGTGGGCCTGGCGCACCCCTCAAAAGGCCAAAAGGCCACAAAAAAAAAACAGAAGAAAAAAACAGAAAAGAAAAATCAAATAAAAATGAGGGGTACCATTAAATGGTATCATCATCAAATATCCATACTAGGTTCATGGTATGGAAACATGCTAACTGTACTTTGTACTAATTCTTTTCATCAGGGGGCATATTGTAAATTTTCCTATTTTTCTATGTAGCACATTTTCTCTACTTTCTGTATTGGGAAGGAACAAATTGTACTAATCTATTACCAGAAATGCGTCAACCTTGATAGATTAAATACCATCCGTCTCATATCATACCCAAACAAGCTCAACCAAAACCACACACCATCATGTGGAAGGTGGGCCACCCGTACCAAGACCATCTTCGACAGACCCACCTGACTTCACGATAACAACAAAGCATTATCAAATGTCCGTCACATTGTGAGGATGCCCTCTACTGATATTTTGGTTGGTCCACTCGCATCAGATAGGCCACATAAAAAAATATTTAAACCATTGATCATTATCTCCAACCACTCATTTTGCTCAGACGATTGTGGCCCAGTGACCAAGCGAATTTTTAGTAGAGTGTATCCTCACATGCGCTCTACCCAATGAATGGCATGGATTTCGTGCACATATATGATGTAGGGATGAACGTGATGTGATCGATCGCCGTATCTTCCTCGAGGGGATAACTTCTCCGAATCCACGAAGCTTCTCTAGATTCATAGAGATACCGTGAATCCACGGGAGAAAAATAAGAAAATAGAAATAAATTATAGAAAATTTGAAATTTGATTGATAGAAGATAAAAACGAATTTACAACCCTTTAAATAGTGATTATAAACCTTGAAAGATGTTTTAGAATCAAACTCCAATTCAAAATCCTTAAAAATCAAGACTTACTATAAATAGTAAACTTACTATTTATAGACGGTCATGATTTCCACTAGACCTTATGGTTTTCGGCTAAAAATAATTAGTGTCTTATTTGGCTAAACCATGTTATTCTCTTATTTTTTCTAAGCACTTTTCATGTTGGACACAACTCCTAAAGCTCAAAGGTTATAATCAAACTAAAACTTACTATAAATAGTAAAATCGAAAATAAAAAGGATTTTCAACTGTTGATCTGATGGAATCTCATAAATTCGGTGTGGGTAACCCTCAGCGTAGGAGGGTTCGATGGTTAAAGTAGCTTTCCTACCCAAAATCATATATGGTACGTAGAATAACTCATTCGAATTTGTAAGATATACCTATTTTATGGTTCTGACAGTCCAGATCACTTCCACCTCCAATCGCGCCTTCTCTAGTCCATCTTGGACATTAAAGTGTCCGTGACCCGCTCTACATCAATATCCCTATATCCCATATTGGCATGTGTGCGGTGAAGAATTATGCATGCATGCAAACCACTACGTCCATTCCTCCCTACTGTTACTCTTCGCATTTTCTCTACCCTTTTTTCTTTTGTTTTAATGGAGTGGTATCTAAATCTACTGATCTAATACGAAAAATGCATAAAAATTGTTAGACTTAGGAAATACCATATCCTATACATCGTATATGTCTAATCAAACTCAACATTATATATATATAGACCCACTAGCCAAAATGGCATCCCATCATGTGGAAGGTGGGCCACCCATGCTAAGATTGTCCTGGACAGATCCACCTGATTGCTTCCTAATAAAAGGCATAAAAACACGGCACATTCAGGGTAGTTGTCTTATCCAACCATTGTCTGGAACCGTCCGCCAGAACACTGTGGAAATGCATGCCTTGTGGCTTCAACAATCGTTTGATAGGCCCCTATATAGGGCTTTCATTCCGTAGCTTTGTTTCGGAGGAATCTAGGGTTAGGTTTGCCCTCTCCCCACTTTTCTATTTATAAATAATAAAAGTTAATTAGACGGTCAAGGGACTGCCTCATCAGGGACACCACGCTCAAGGGTGGATTGGATGCTACTGAGTTTTAAGCCTCTTACACTTTACAACTAAAAAGAATTCCAGGTGTCTAGTTAAATATTATTTTATTTGGCTTTTAAGTGGTAATTTATAATTACAGTAAATAAGTTATGTATTTGGCTAACTGGTAAAGTGTTTACAATGTTTAAAGTAGGCATTCACACCACATAGAGCTTGGATAATAAATCCCATCAAAATTGACAAATTATATAAAAATGACTTGAATTTTTGGAGATTTTTATTAAAATGGCTCAAGGTATGGTTGTTGCAAGAGCCCTTTTTATTTATTTATTTATTTTTCTTTGATTTTCCAATAACTTTTTAGTTTTTACAAGACCAAAATGTCATTGTTTTTATGAGTTGCACCCCGTATCTACTTTTACTTGCGAGGAAGCTTTGTAGCCCTAATCCCAATGCATCATCTTGCCATCATGTGGTAATTGGGCCCACATGAAGGGAGATCCAACCCATTTATTCTCTTCATATATGGAAAATAATTTCAACTGAAAGATACCAATTTCAGTTGGATATGAGCTCTTCATGGCCCACAACAACTGATAATGATATTCGTTCACTCCAAATTGTTTCTTTATGGTGGGGTATATCTTATGTCACGCCCTAAACTCGAAAATCGGGCTCACAAAATTACCGATCGCCGAATCCGGTGCCGACAGCTTCCGTAGTACCCCATTCTCGACTTCCAGCATCCATACGCCAGATTCCGATCCTGGGATCCTAAAAAGATGATTTTTCAACGTACATTTAACTCGTAATAAGCATAACCACAGGTTTACCCAAATCACAAAGGCAACATCATCATCATATATCCACTAATATAATCATTTGAATACAATGTTAAAAGGAAAATACATATATCGAAAATCAAAGCTCCAGAAGTCTACTGCACGCTCCAAGCTCAACCCTCCTGCAACCAATGTCCCCTGCATGCATCTATCGTACATAAGCTTATAGAAAGCTTAGTGGGTGGTGAAAGTGTGTGCACAAAGGAAGTGCCAAGTAAGTAATATCAGAGTAATTAGATTAAGCAGAAATACTGATAAGCCCATAATCATACAATATTAGAAATACTGGCAAGATCATAAATCATACGATATCAGAATAATGCGAAAACATGCTAATACGCCAATAAATACCATCAGCCTTATCCAAGTTATGCGATGCAAAAATATAATAAAAACAATATCATATACTGATGAAGTAATGTAGATCAGCTATGCAATGCGGGGACAGTAAGCCAAATATCAGATGCTGATGATGCAATGCAATATGCGGTGCGAATGAAATGACCAAGTTGGAGTGAAGTCGGGATGATAGTACGTAATATCACAGGCTATGGGGTCCATCACAAGAGACTTCTATCCAAACCAGTCCCATACCTAAATTTGGATAGCCAGACTCAATGTAGTAGACTCTTGATCTCAGGTTAGTCGCGTGCCCAACCGAAATCCTTGCCATTATGAAGGTACACAATAATTAGTTGTGCATTACCAACCTGAGTGGATAGTGAATGAATGAATATGCAACTCCTACTCAATAAGTCCACATATCAGTACGGTTTCTCTCTAGGATCATCATCAAGGTCTAGTACACTCTACATGCAAATCATCACCCACTGACGTGCGACCATGCAAGTGGAAGAGATCTCACTATTCGCCTGGCCAGTAATTAGCCAATATCTACTCGGCACGTCGATAACGGACCCATTCACGAGCTTGTCAAACTCAGCCTACCTATGCCCCGTACGCTCGGCGGGTAAGGCCACACCCCTCTCAACCGACCACGACATAGTGGGAGACGTGACCTCCTGGTATTTGGCACTCAAGAGCTCATGTATCCACTCAGTCTCGACGTTGGGGAGTCCTCTGGTACCAAGAGCATTTAAGGATTTTCACCTAGGGCCATTTATGGCAGCCCGATGCTAAAATAGATTTTTGGTGTCTCATCTGGCCATCCATGATATACTTGTGGAGGCTATAACCCTGATGTTGCTAGGGCGTATAGTAATCACAACATAATGCAAGATGCATGAGTTATACAATCCAGTCATGCATCAATCCTGCGTATACCGTGTGCTTATATCAGACAATCTCTACCTATCCAAGAGTCCCATAACAACTTGCCCAATGATATATGCAATGGTCAATCACATCTCATAACAAACATGCAGATGATGCGTATGGGCATGTATCATGATGTTATGCTGTCATATACTCATAATCAGTATCAATAACCGACATCGACAATCGACCTCGACAATGTGGACATTTAACTAACATTGCCCCCAAGGAATGACCTACATAGAGCCTAACATATAGTGGACTCATGGCCTCACACAAGGGCCAGATATACAACACCATGGGCCTCACTCAAGAGCTTAATACACATCACGATGGGCATTTCACATGGGCCTAACATACATCACAATGGGCTCCATCGTCTGGCCCCCAAATGCATCACGATGGGCCTCATCACATAGATCTCATATTCATCACATTAGGCATTAAACACGGGCTGAATACACATCACAATGGGCCTCAAATACGGGCCGCATATACATCACATTGGGCCTCAAACACAAGCCGAATACACATCACAATGAGACTCAACTACGGGCCGCATATGCATATCATTGGGCCTTAAACATAGGCCGATTACACATCATAATGGGCCTTAAATATGGGCCGTATATACATCATATGGGTCTCGAATTCGGCCTCGACAATCAGAATTGACCTCGATAATTGACCTCAATAATCGGCCTAGACAATCGGAATCAGTCTCGATAATCGAAATTGGCCTAGACAATCGGAATCAGTCTCGATAATCGAAATTGGCCTAGACAATCGGAATCAGCCTCGACAATCGGAAAGGCCTCGACAAATGGAATCGGCATCGATAATTAGAATTAGCCTCGACAATCGGCACCAATGATCGGCATCGACAATCGACACCGACAATCAGCATCGATAATCGGCACCGATAATTAGTATATAAACAAGGCGAGATCCATAGATAAACAACTAATCAACCATAATATAAAGATAGGCCCTCGGTCGTGGTTATGTCAAATCCGATAGCGCGAAACCATCCATCTATGACAAATAGGGCTCACTTCTCTGGGTTAACCCACAAGAGGATTACGAGAATGGGCCTAACAAGGCCTAAGGGAAGGTCACAATGTGGACATCCAACCATCATTGCCCATCAATGTGGACATCTAACTAACATTGCTCCCAAGGAGTGGCCTACATATAGAACCAAAACATATAATGAGCTCGTGGCCTTCACATAAGGGCCATATACACATCAAGTGGGCCACATCGCATGTGCCTCGTATACATCACAATGGGCCTCGAATACATCACATTGGGCCTCACCCATGGGCCTCGAATACATCACATTAGGCCTCAACATATGGGCCAAAATATATCACATCGGGCCTCATCAAATGGGCCTCAAATACATCATATGGGCCGAAATACATGGGCCTCATATACAATAAGTGGGCCGCAACAATGGGCTGCACCATCTACACCATTCATCTATTTTTTTTTTATAGATATCATTATAGAGTATTACCCAAAAATGAATCATACCCAAAGATCATCTGGACCATACTACAGATAACAGTGGAGATAATGATTTGCACCGCTTAAAATTTCCAAGGGCCCACCATAACATTTATTTTCCATCCAATCTGTTTCATAAGGTCACAAGGACCTGGATTAAGAGGAAAACAAATTTCATAATAATCCAAAACTTCTATGACCCATAGGGGTTTCAATGGTGGACGTTCAATCCTTCACTGATCTACAGTGTGGTCCACCTGATAGATGGCGTAGATAAAATACTCATACCATGGTGGGGTCCACTGCACAGACGGTGCAGATAAATTACTTATACCATGGTGGGGTCCACTACACAAATGGATGGTCTGGATTTAAGGTTGATAGATGGCCAAGGTTGAATAAATACATCAAGGTGGGTCCCACCCACACGTGCCACACGTGTGGGATGGTCCACATATCAAAACAAATGGACGGCTTTGATAAAGCACATACTTCATGTGGGAATCCACGTCCCACGTGGCATGCTCCACCTAAGATTTGAATCTACTTCATTCTCTAGGCCTTCAGGGTTGGGTCGATGGTGGGAATTAAAAATACATATATCACGTTGTGTCCTCAAATGGGTAGATGGTGTGGAATGCTACACATATACAAACAAGGTGGCCCCACCGCTCACATGTACAGCACGTGTGGGGTGGGCCCACTGCTGCCAAAACAGGTGGAGAGCGTGGATGGACAAATATATCATGGTAGGTCCCACAACACCGTCCAGAGAACTCTGGACGGTGGGATTCATAGAACACGTTCATCAAGGTGGGTCTCACCACCTGTACGTGTGACACGTGCAGGATTGGCCATGCATGGATGGATGGTTCGATATAACACATATACCATGGTCCCACGGCTGCTGGACAGCTGTCCAGCAGCGTCCATAAGATGGACAGTGTGGATCAAATCCACTCATCATAGTGGGCTGTGCATGGCACGCTAGGTAGATGGATGGTTAGGATGGGATACGCCCACCAGCAGTGGGTCCCATCAATCTGACCTGCGTCCAAAGCCAGATACAGTTATATATATCTATATATATATATATATATATATATATATATATATAAACACATCCATCATGGTAGGCCCCTCATGAAAGGACGGTTTGGATGCAATACACATCCATCATGGTAGGCCCCACGTGAATGGATGGTTGGAATAAATGGGGCCCATGTGGTGGCCCATCAAAGCTTTGGATTGGCTGATATTTGTGTTTTACTTCATCCAAGCCCGTCCATTGAACAGGCAATGGGGTGGGGTCCAACACATGGACGGCCTAGATCAGGTGGGCCACATACATCATTATCACATAAAAAAAGAGCAAAGGCGAGAGAGAACAACGTGAAAGGGGAGGGACCCCACCACTAATGGGCCCTCCCTTATACAATGCATACATCATGTGGGTCCCACAGCAAGTGGGCCCTTAGAAATTGAAATCAACAGTGGATCACCCACCTATTGCACTCCTCCTTTAGCTCTTTAGACTCCTAGGCTCTTTATCTTCAATCTTAATGGAGGTTGATGATGAATGAGTGGTTGAGATGGGAGATGAGAGGGTAGAAAAATGGGCCACACATGGATTGCTCTTAGAAGGCTTGGACATTTGAAGTTTTGTTGCTTGGGAGATTGTTTGAGAAATGAGGGAGAGAGAGAAGTGATAGGATGATAAGGGATGGGTGTTGTAAGGAAGGGATGGATATGGTATAGGCTTGGTTGAAATTTGGGTGAAAGAGGGATTGGTGGAGAGAGAGAGAGTTAACTTTAGGTAAGGGTGGTGTAAGAGGGGGATGGTTCCTTGTACTTAACTTGATTGATGGATTAATGTGACGTGTCGTAGAGAGTCTCTTGGAATTCACAACATAAGGTATTTTTCACGAACTGAACACGTGCCCACATCTCCTGGCCCGGGTATCGCCTTGGGTGCGAGACGCAGCGTTGGAACCGCGGCAATAGCGTGGTCGCACTGGTACAGGTTTCGAGTCGAGTTGATTCTGATATACGGGACACGACTCAGGATCGCATGCAAACGCCAATAATAGATCGCGGGTTGTCAAAATTTGACCAGGAGGACCGCAGAAGCATACGGAACGGTACGGGCTAGGATACGGGTCTCAAAACTCTCCTGTCCTAATAAAAATTTCATCCTCGAAATTTATAGAATAGACAAGGGAAGAGGAAACATCATCAAGTATATATGTCAAGGCTTAATCAATCTACAAAAGGATGAAGATAGTGCTCTCTAATCTCAACCTCGCCCTCCCAAGACGCATCATCAACACTATGGTAATTCTACTGAACCTTAGCTTCTGGATAAAAAATGATTGAAGATAAAATACTATGCAGCCTCACAATCTCAACGGTAGGGAGCTATATCAGAAAATCTCTAAGTTATTCGAACTCGGGGATCTAACCATTCTAAGTTCTCAACAATCATAGAGTGTAAGGTAACTATCAGCAGATATGTGATGTTATCTTTAGGTATTCCTAAGTTATGCTCTGATATCAACTTTTGTCACACCCTAAATTCGGTACCGATAGCCTCCGTAGTATCCCATTCTCGGCTCACAGTGTCCATACGCCAGATTTCGATCCTCGGATCCTACAAGGAGGATTTTTCAACGTACATTTAACTCATAATAAGCATAACCACAAGTTTACCTAAATCACAAAGGCAATATCATCATCACATATCCACTAATATAATCATTTGAATACAATGTTGAAAGGGAAATACATATATCGAAAATCAAAGTTCCAGAAGTCCTCTGCACGTTCCAAGCTCAACGCTACTGCAACCAACGCCACTTACATGCATCTATCGTGTATAAGCTTATAGAAAGCTTAGTGGGTGGTGAAAGTGTGTGTACAAGGTAAGTATCAAGTAAGCAATATCAGAGTAATTAGAGTAAGCAGAAATATTGATAAGCCCATAATCATATAATATCAGAAATACTGGCAATATCATAAATCATACAATATCAAAGTAATGCGAAAACATGCTGACAGGCCCATAAATACAATCAACCTTATCCAGGCTATGTGATGCAAAAATATAATAAAAACAATATTATATATTGATGAAGCAATATAGATCAGCTATGCAATGTGGGGACAGTAAGCTAAATATCAAATGCTGATGATGCAATGCAATATGCGGTGCGAATGAAATGACCAAGTTGAAGTGAAGTCGGGATGATTATACGTAGTATCACAGGCTATGAGGTCCATCACAAAGGATTTCTATCCAAATCAGTCCCATACCTAAATTTGGATAGCCAGACTCAATGTAGTAGACTCCTAATCTTAGATTAGTTGCGCGCGCAACCAAAATCCATGCCATTACAAAGGTACACAATAATTAGTTACACACCACCAACCTGAGTGGGTAGTGAATGAATGAATATGTAACTCCTACTCGATAAGTTCACATATTAGTACGGTTCCTCTTTGGGATCATCACCGGGGTCTAATACACTCTACATGCAAATCGCCGCCCACTGACGGTCGACCATGCAAGTGAAAGAGACCTCACTATCCGCCAGGTCAGTATTCAGCTAATATCTACCCGGCATGTCAATAGCGGACTCATTCACGAGCTGGTCAAACTCAGCCAAACTATACCCCTTACGCTTGGGCGGGTAAGGTCACACCCCCTCCTAATCGACCATGACACAATGGGAGACGCGACCTCGTGGTATTTGGCACTAGGGCGCTCATGTATCCACTCAGTCTCGATGTTGGGGCATCCTCTGGTATCAAGAGGGTTTAGGGATTTTCACTCACGTCCATCTATGGCAGCCCGATGCTAGAACAGATTTTCGTTGTTCTATCTGTCCATCCACGATATGCCTATGAAGGCTACAACCCTGATGTCGCTAGGGCATACAGTAATCATAACACACAATGCAAAATACATGAGTCATACAATCTAGTCATGCATCAATCCTACGCATACTGTGCGCTCATGTGAGACAGTCTCCTCCTATCAGGGAGTCTTATAACAACCTACCCAGTGACATATACAATGGTCAACCACATCTCATAACAAACATGCAGATGATGCGTATGGGCATCTATCATGATGCTATGCTGTCATATACTCATAATCGGTATCAATAACCAACATCGACAATCGACCTTGGCAATGTGGACATATAACCAACATTACCCCCAAGGTATGACCCACATAGAGCCTAACATATAGTGGACTCATGACCTCACACAAGGGCCAAATATACAACACCATGGGCCTCACTCAAGAGCATAATACACATCACGATGGGCCTTTCACATGGGCCTAACATACATCACAATGGGCTCCATCACTTGGCCCTTAAATGCATCATGATGGGCCTTATCACATAGATCTCATATTCATCGCATTAAGCCTTAAACATGGGCTGAATACACATCATAATGGGCCTCAAATACGAGCTACATATATATCACATTGGGCCTCAAACACAGGCTGAATACACATCACAATTGGCCTCAACTACGGGTCGCATATGCATCTCATTGGGCCTCAAACATAGGCTGATTACATATCACAATGAGTCTCAACTATGGGCCGCATATACATCATATGAGTCTTGAATTCGGCCTCGACAATCGGAATTGACCTCGATAATTGACCTCGACAATCGGCCTAGACAATCGGAATCAGCCTCGATAATCGGAATCGGCCAAGACAATCAGAATCGGCCTCGACAAACGGAATCGGCCTCGATAATCGAAATCGGCCTCGACAATTGGCACCAATGATCAGCATCAATAATCGGCACTGACAATCAGCATTAATAATCGGCACCAATAATCAACATATAAACAAGGTGAGATCCATAGATAAACAACCGATCAACCATAATATAAAGATCGACCCTCGGCCGTGGTTATGTCAAACCGATCGCGCGAAACCATCCGCCTATGGTGAATGGAGCCCACTTATCTGGGTTAACCCACAAGTGGATTATGAGTATGGGCCTAACAAGGCCTAAGGAAAGGTCACAATGTGGACATCCAACCATCATTACCCATCAAGGTGGACATCTAACCAACATTGCTCCCAAGGAGTGGCATACATATAGAGGCAAAACATATAATGAGCTCGTGGCCTTCACATAAGGGCCATATACACATCATGTGGGCCGCATCGCATGGGCCTCGAATACATCACAATGAGCCTCGCTCATGGGCTTCGAATACATCACATTGGGCCTCACCCACGGACCTTGAATACGTCACATTGGGCCTCACCCACGGGCCTCGAATACATCACATTGGGACTTGCCCACGGGCCTCGACTACGTCACATTGGGCCTCAACATATGGGCCAAAATATATCACATCGGGCCTCATCAAATGGGCCCTAAATACATCATATGGGCTGAAATACATGGGCCTCATATACAATAAGTGGGCCGCAATAATGGGCCTCACCATTTACACCATTCATCTATTTTTTTAGATATCATTATAGAGTATTACCCAAAAATGAATCATACCCAACGATCATCTGGACCATACTATAGATAACAGTGGAGATAATGATTTGCACCGCTTAAAATTTCCAGGGGCCCACCATAACATTTATTTTCCATCCAATCTGTTTCGTAAGGTCACAAGGACCTGTATTAAGAGGAAAACAAATTTCATAATAATCCAGAACTTCTATGACCTATATGGGTTTCAATGGTGGACATTAAATCCTTCACTGATTTGCAATGTTTTTCGCCTGATAGATGGCGCAGATAAAATACTCATACCATGGTTGGGTCCACTGCACAGACGGTGCAGATAAATTACTTATACCATGGTGGGGTCCACTGCACAGATGGATGGTTTGGATTTAAGGCAGATAGACGACCAAGGTTGAATAAACACATTAAGGTGGGTCCCACCCACACGTGCCACACGTACATGTGGGATGGTCCACATCAAAACAGATGGATGGCTTTGATAAAGCACATACTTCATGTGGGAATCCACGTCCCACGTGGCATGCTCCACTTGAGATTTGAATCTGCTTCATTCTCTAGGCCTTCAGGCCTGGATCGATGGTGTGAATTTAAAAATACATATATCACATTGTGGGGTCCACATCCTCAAACGGGTAGATGGTGTGGAATGCTACACATATACAAACAAGGTGAGCCCCACCCCTCACACGTACAACATGTGTGGGGTGGGTCCACTGCTGCCAAAACAGGTGGAGAGAGTGGATGGATAAATATATCACGGTAGGTCCCACAACACCGTCTAGAGATATCTGGACGGTGGGATTCATAGAACACGTTCATCAAGGTGGGTCTCACCACCTGCACGTGTGACACGTGTAGGGTTGGCCGTGCATGGATGGATGGTTGGTATGATATAACACATATACCATGGTCCCATGGCTCCTGGACAGCTGTCCAGCAGCATCCACAAGATGGATGGTGTGGATCAAATCCACTCATCATGGTGGGCAGTGCATGACACGCCAGGTAGATGGACTGTTAGGATGGGATACGCCCACCAACAGTGGGTCCCACCAATCTGACTGGCGTCCAAAGCCAGATACAGTTATATATATTATATAATATATGGTGATATAATATAATATATTATATTATAATATATCATAATATACATAAGCTATAAAGAGCCATCGTCCAGACCCCTGGATGTTCTGGACAGTGCTGATCTAGCACCCAAATCATGGTGGGTCCACACGTAAGAGTGGCCCACCATAACATTTAATATAAAATATTATATTATATAATAATATATATCATATATATATATATACACACACACACACGTGTGTGTGTGGGAAGGTGGGAGTGTTAACGTCCAGCGTCCAGAGACGTTGGACGAACGTCCTGATGAATGAAACACAACCATCATGGTAGGCCCCTCATGAAAGGACGATCTGGATGCAATACACATCCATCATGGTAGGCCCCACATGAATGGATGGTTGCAACGAATGGGGCCCACGTGGTGGCCCATTAAAGCTTTGGATCGGCTGATATTTGTGTTTTACTTCATCCAGGCCCATCCATTGGACAGGCAACGGGGTGGGGTCCAACACATGGATGGCCTAGATCAGGTGGGCCATATACATCATTATCACATAAAAAAGAGAAAAGGTGAGAGAGAACAACGTGAAAGGGGAGAGACCCCGCCACTAATGGGCCCTCCCTTATATAATGCATACATTATGTGGGTCCCACAGCAAGTGGGCCCTTAAAAATCGAAATCAACAGTGGATCACCCACCTATTGCACCCCTCCTTTAACTCCTTGGACTCTTAGGCTCCTTATCTTCAATCTTAATGGAGGTTTATGATGAATGAGTGGTTGAGATGGGAGATGAGAAGGTAGAAAAATGGGCCACACTTGGATTGCTCTTGGAAGGCTTGGACGTTTGAAGTTTTGTTGCTTGGGAGATTGTTTGAGAAATGAGGGAGAGAGAGAGAAGTGGTGGGATGATAAGGGATGGGTGTTGTAAGGAAGGGATGGATATGGTATGGGCTTGTTGAAATTTGGGTGAAAGAGGGATGGGTGGAGAGAGAGAGAGAGTTGACTTTAGGTAAGGGTGGTGTAAGAGGGGGACGGTTGCTTGTACTTGACTTGATTGATGGAGTGATGTAACATGTTGTAGAGATTCTCTCAGAATTCGAAACGGGCGGCATTTTTCTCGAATTGAACGCCGGCCCACATCTCCTAGCCCGAGTATCGCCTCGGGTGCGAAACGCAGCGTTAGAACCGCGGCGACAGCGCGGTCGCACCGGTACAAGTTTCGAGTCAAGCTGACTCTGATATACACGACATGACTCAGGATCACGTGAAACTCCGATAATAGATCACGGGTCACTGGAATTTGACCAAGAGGACCGCGGAAGCATACGGAATAGTACGGGCTAGGATACGGGCCTCACAACTCTCCCCTCCTAATGAAAATTTCATCCTCGAAATTTACAGAACAGATAAGGGAAGAGGAAACATCATCAAGTATATATGTCAAGACACGATCAATCTACAAAAGGATAAAGTTAGCGCTCTCTAATCTCGACCTTGCCCTCCAAACACGCATCATCAACACTATGGTGACCCTACTAATCTTCGGCTCCCGGATAAGAAACGATCGAAACAGGAATACTATGCAGCCTCATAATCTTAACGGAAGGGAGCTCTATAGAAAATCTCTAAGTTATTCAAACTTGGGGATCTAACCATTTTAAGTTCTCAAGAATCATATGATGCAGGATAGCAATCAGCAGATATGTGATGTTACCTTCAGGTATTCCTAAGTTATGCTCTGATACCAACTTCTGTCATGCCCAAAACTCGAAAACCAGGCTCACAAATTTTCGATTGGCGAATTCAATGCCGACAGCCTCCGTAGTACTCCATTCTCGGCTCTAAGCGTTCATATGCTAAATTCCAATTTTGGGATCCAACAAAGAGGATTTTTCAACTTACATTTAACTCGTAATAAGCATAACCACAAGTTTACCCAAATCACAAAGGCAACATCATCATCACATATCCACTAATATAATCATTTGAGTATAATGATGAAAGGGAAATACATATATCAAAATCAAAGCTCCAGAGGACAGCTGCACACTCCAAGCTCAACGTTACTGCAACCTAACGCCACCTGCATGCATCTATCATGCATAAGCTTACAAATGCTTAGAGGGTGGTGAAAGTGTGTACACAAGATAAGTGCCAAGTAAGCAATATCATAGAAATCAGAGTAAGAAGAAATATTGGCAAGATCATAAATCATACGATATCAGAGTAATGTGAAAACATGCTGATACGTCCATAAATACTATCAGCCTTATCCAAGCTATGTGATACAGAAATATAATAAAAATAATATCATATACTGATGAAGCAATGTAGATCAGTTATGCAATGCGGGGACAGTAAGTCAAATATCAGATGCTGATGATACAATGCAATATGCGGTGCGAATGAAATGACCAATTTGGATTAAAGTTGGGATAATAGTACGTAGTATCGCAGGCTATGAGGTCCATCACAAGGGATTTCTATCCAAACCAATCCTATACCTAAATTTGGATAGCCAGACTCAATGTAGTAGACTCCTGATCTCAGGTTAGTCGCGCACCCAACCAAAATGCTTGTCATTACGAAGGTACACAATAATTAGTTGTGCACCACCAACCCGAGTGGATACTAAATGAATGAATATGTAACTCCTACTCGATAAGTCTACATAATAGTACGGTTTCTCTCTGGGATCATCACCGGGGTCTAGTACAATTTATATGCAAATCGCCGCCCACTGACACGCAACCATGCAAGTGAAAGAGACCTCACTATCCGCCTGGCCAGTAGTCCGCCAATATCTACCCGGCACATCAATAGTGGAATCATTCACTAGCTGGTCAAGCTTAGCCTAGCTATGCCCCCTATGCTCGAGCGGGTAAGGCCACACCCCCTCCCAACCGACCACAACACGGTGGGAGACGTGGCCTGCTGGTATTCGGCACTCGGGCACTCATGTATCCACTCGGTCTCGACGTTAGGGCGTCCTCTGGTACTAAGAGGGTTTAGGGATTTTCACTTAAGGCCATCTATGGCAGCCCGATGCTAGAACAGATTTTTGGTGTCCCATCTGGCCATCCATGATATGCCTGTGAAGGCCACGACCTTGATATCGTTAGGGCTTACAGTAATCACAATACACAATGCAAGATGCATGAGTCATACAATCCAGCCATGCATCAATCTTGTGAATACTGTGGGCTCATGTGGGACAGTCTCCGCCTATCAGGGAGTCTCATAACAACCTGCCTAATGATATATACAATGGCCAACCACATCTCATAACAAACATGTAAATGAGGCGTATGGTCATGTATCATGATGCTATGATGTCATATACTCATAATCGGTATCAATAACTGGCTTCGACAATCGACATCGGCAATGTTGACATTTAACCAACATTGCCCCCAAGGAATGGCCCACATAGAGCCTAACATATAGTGGACCCATGACCTCACACAAGGGCCAAATATACAACACCATGGGCCTTGCTCAAGAGCTTAATACACATCACGATAGGCCTTTCACATGGTCCTAACATACATCACAATGGGCGCCATTGCCTGACCCTCAAATGCATCATGATGGGCCTCATCACATAGATCTCATATTCATCACATTAGGCATTAAACATAGGCTGAATACACAACACAATGGGCCTTAAATATGGGCCGCATATACATCACATTGGGCCTTAAACACAGGATGAATACACATCACAATGGGCCTCAACTACACATCTCAATTGGCCTCAACTATATCCTATCACAAATCCCAATTGCTTCTAAGCTTTAGCTAGGTGGGTTGTTCACTCCCCAAGTATAGGGTTGTGATGTAGTAATAAACTCGGTGAGACCGAGGTCGAATCCCAAGGGACTAATACCTATACGTAATCTGAAACTAAGTAGAACTAGAACTAGACTAAGATGAAATCTAAATCAACTATAATTTGAGGAGTAATGATGAAATAATTATCTGAAACTTAAAGAATTCAGGGAAAGGGAACTAGGGATTTAGAGGATCCACTTGTAGAGATTAGGAGATCTTATGCTTGATTCAAGAACTCAACTGGGCTTAGAGTCCTGTCTTCATCCAGTTGGAGGGTGTAACCATAAAGATTAAAGCTGAACTTCCTTTGATATAGTTTTCAAGAGATGAAAGGTATATGAATTAGAATGGATTCCATCACCAAACCATGCCTAGGAGACAAAGTAAACAACAGAATTAAACTAATTACCAACTAATCAATAATGTATGAAGGTTAGAAGGGTATCGTCATCTGACCATGCCCAGGAGACGATGGTGAACAACAGGGATTCCTGACGTCATAAACATAAAAAGGAAAGGAACATGCTTAAAGCTATCACAGACCCATTGTAATTTTAGTCACAACAGACCATTAAAAACTAAAAACATTCCCTTAATTAAACTAAAATCAACATCAGTTTAATCTAAACAAAAGGCACAAGCAAAAAAGGTCTCCCATCACGCTACAAGCTTCACCTCTTAGCCTTAGCTAAGAGGTTTAGCCCGACATGATGGGGGCTAAAGTACTCCAAAATTAAGGAAAACAGAAAACAAGAAACAAATAAAACTAAAACTAACAACTCTCTGTCTTGCACTCCACGTCTGAAGATAGGATCCGCTGATCTTCTTCTCTTTTCTCTTTATAGTAGCCAAAGGTCGGTTGGTTGAAGCTTTCGCACGAAGAGGTGGTGCATGGACAGCTGGAGTCGGTGGAAGAACCGACCTCCTTTCGTAAAAAATGAATCACACCTGCAACAGCATCCTGTGTCGAAACGTAGTGGGGCCCATGAATGATGCTAACAGAGAAATCCGACCCGTCCATTGAATTCCTCTCGGAATTTCAGTCAGGAAGGGGTGTTTTTGCTCGGGTTTAGTGCGGTCCATCGAATCAAATATTTCCACCGTCTGTCTTCCATTTGGACGATCGAAAACCGATCTCTGATGTATCTTACAAGTTCGCCACCTAGAACATGTTTATGGGGTCCTTTTATGCCTGATGGATGGTCCCAATTATCTGGATCATCGACCATGGTGGCCCACAAGAACGGACCGCAACCTCTGTTGTGAAACAGAGTTTCCGGCTTCGCACTGTGATGGTCGGTGGGCCCCATATTGACAGTGATGGAGAAATCTACGTCGACCATTAGATTCCCAATGAAAAATCGTCGGGAATGGTGAGATTGTATTGATTTAAGCCCACAAGATCTTCTCATTTCACCGATAATCATCCGTTCAGCTGAGATATTCACATGAATGCTAGCATGGTGGCAAAAAGACACTTATGCACTGGTCTTGGCCATCCTATAGATCGAATGGACGGATATGATCATCACACTGGGCGTCTAGTGGGGCACACTGGCTAAAACTGTAGCTGCATAGTGAAGACGCTGGTGCGTTTTTAAAATTTTGAGAAGTTATCAGTCAGCATAACGCTGACCAATTGGGACGATTGGGGTGCACGGTGAGTGCGTGCACACTGTGCACATACACTATCCTGAGCGGGGTTCACTGAGATTCGTGTGAGAATCCTCTCCGTCCATCTGATGTGCCACTCCATTTAAGGGGTTAATACTGAATTTGAAGCACATCCAGATATCAGACGAGCCCCAAATCAAGATTTTAGGACCTGATCTGTCCGTTGGGCAACTTCTAAAAGGATTCGATGGTTCAAATTTGACTTATACGGTTCATTTATGATCCTCAGGCCACATATGGAGTTTCGAACTGAACGGATGGTTAAAACCTCGTGATCTTGCATTCTGGCTGACTTCTAGGCCACTTGAGCTTCAGCTACTCAATTTCCTTGGATCTCTGGTGTGTAAATCCATCGATCTTGATCCCCTAGAGTTCGTCCCTTGCCTTGGTGAATTCAGACCGTCAAATCCACGCTTTTAGTACCCTTTTTCAATCCAGGTTCCTAAATACACCTTGCATCACAAACACGATTAAATTGAGCCGTTAAACAGTACTACGTTCGTAAATCCAGGCAATAATTAGGGTCTAACATGTAATATTTGACCCTCAACACAACCCCCAACTAGCATCTTGCTAGTCCCGAGCAAAGTATGCGAAAAATAAGTTGAGACTTACAGGAGAATTTCTCGAGTGATTTTTCAAAAACTATCCAGATCCCAGAATTCTAAGATTCATGAATGTTGGGCATTACTTTCTCCGGGACTCAAGCGCATGGTAAACTTGATAATTACATTCAATGTATTAACCCATCAATTAGAGAAAATTCTAAACATTAAGTTCCATGGGTGTATAGTGTAATCTCGGCTTACCATCATTAACATTCACTTCTCTATTTCAGGATATCATTGGTAACCAACAACATTAAGATTCACTTCTATAAAACTTGCCTCATAGATCATCTTTTCATTCTTCCAACTTTTGATTTTTCCATTAAAAGTAACGCCAAGAAGGGGAATCAAATCCTCACCTATAGGGAGCAAACCTATGGTGAAGACTGTACACCCAACCCTTTTCACATATCATCCATGGGGAATTAAATCTACACCTATAGGGAACAAACCTATGGTGAAGATTATTCGCCCAACCCTTTCCAAGGGTATATCTGTTTTTTTTTTTTTTTTTTTTATTTTTTATAGCTAGGTAAATTTTTCTAGGCTGGTTCCTTACGTGCTTAGTGATTACCAACTTAACCCTTCAATATCAAACTAAAACCTTAATGTGAAAGCGAGATGTGGCATGTGAAATCATGACTCAATCAATGTTTAGAACTTCTAATCATGGATTAACAATTCAAACTTAACTGTTAAATCTAACAAATAACTAAATCCAATAGTTGTAAATTACCAACATCACGTATCTTGAAATTCTAAGTGCCCTGGATGGCCGTCAAAATCACTTCGAATTTACAAGAAATTCCAAAAAATTTTAAAAATTTTAAAAAATTTTGCTCAAGACCAAGAAAACACTGATTAGGTAACCTAATCTCCCACCCCAACCTAAAATCTACATTGTCCTCAATGTAAAAGATATAAGCATGCAGTGCACATGGGACATTGAAAGTAAATGAGAAGTGATGGGAAGATAGTACCTATATAACGAATCGAGAGAGACTTTCCAAGAGATCGCAGCATGAAAGCCGATCAGCATGAGAGTGAAGACACGAAAACAAACTATCCTAAAACAATGCAAGAAGCAAACTAACCTAATGGCATAAAACTGTCTATCGTAGAACAACATAAAGCAAACTACCCTAGTCCTATGAAAGCAGAGAAAAACTACTGAGTCACGCCGCGAGGTTCCTCTTTCGGCCAATATCTTGATAAGTTTCTCAGTAAATTCTTCAACAAGATCATCCAAAAGCCCTTTTTGCAATAAGCTTGGATGCCCTGGAGCATGACTTTTCAGAGAAATTTATGGACCTCAACATAAGGTTTCCTTTTAATTTCCTAAGGTGTCCAAAGTATATATGATTCACCTGTGATAGAGAAAGTTTCAGAGTTAGTACCCCAGGGTGAATCAGAGACTACAGGTAGATAAAATTCAGAAAAATTCTCAGGAAGTAATTTAGTCTCAACACATTCTGAAGTTCTAGACTTTGGTTCAATTTTCAGCTCCTCTTCCTTTAATGGTAAACATTTATGGTCTGGGGAAGGAGGGGCTTCAGAATGAGGGTTCTCTTGGTCAGTGATAACTACCGAGGTATTGTCTTGTGAGGCATCCACTATTTCTTTTGTTATAGGTTCATTTAATTCTGCAAAGTGTGCTAAGCAATCGTCCAAAGTTTTAAGACATTCAGCTGAGAGTGACTCATTTTTCACGTTGAAGTGTGTGATAATCTGTTCAAGGATTCCATCATCTTTATGAATAGATGGAGGTATGCTCTCTTGCTCCAACCCTGCACAAATAAATTGAGAGTCAAGAGACAAAGTATTAATGTGAGGACTCTGTTTATTGATACTACTCAGAAGAAGCATTGAATCATCAAAAGTGTATAACTCAGATGGTGGCCTCAACTGGGTGGTTTCAACTTTCAGAGTCATATCAGGTGGCTCGTTCATCTCCTGAATCATATCATCATCCATTTCAGGGGAGTGATCTAAACATGCCTTGCAAAGGTTGGAAGGTTTAGGTGAAAGTGGTTCATCCTCTACATTTAAATTAGTCATGTCAGATAGGTGGAGTAGATCTTCCTGTGCCTTGTGATCACCTTCCTGGACCATCATTGAAGTTGATTCTAGTGAAAGTTAGGCTGTGCTCTCATGAATCTTATTCCAATACTTATCAGCTTCAAATTCAGTGCAGTACACACTTGGGATGGGATGACTTTCCTCACATTCTATTCCTAAATTGGGTTGAGGTTCAAATAAACTGACCTCTTCCTCATCATTGAACTCGAGTGTGTCATGTGAGTGAAGTGTGTTATCATCATTATATTTGAAAGACACCCATGTCTCTTCACCATTCTTTTGAACAGTCATCGAGATCGACTCATCGGGAAATTGAACCGTATGCTTGTTAAGGGAATCTAACTCCTCATTCCAAATTCCAAAGCTCTTCAAAAGCATGTTAGGATCACCTTCCTCGCATTGTATTTCTGGAATGAATTGTGGTTGGGATGAACGAGCCTTCTCTACCTTATCAAGGCGCGAATTAAGCTCTTCCAACGATTTTCTCATTTCCGCAAGACAAGCCATGGTACAATGAATTGAATCCTCTTGGATCATTTCTGGTTGGATCTTGAAGGTAGGGGATCCAAGAGAATAATCATTATAACATGTTTTTAGGTCATTTCTTCAATTTTGATGTTCCACTGATTATAGTCATACAGATCATAGGTGGGAGAATCTGATGGTTGGTAATACATATTATCACTCATAATATAATCACGCATTATTTTATTTTTGTCGGATGGGTGATAATAATTCTCACTCCCATAGTTATGATAACCCCCACACTCACGTACTGTTTTGTTAATCCATAGGGTGTAATTATTCTCCTGCATATGATCATGTAAGGACTTCTTAACCGGTGGATCTTTATATTCCGATCGGTTCTCAATGATAGTTTCAGAAAATTTTTGAGACATAGGTTGATTTCTACCATAATCATAATCCCAATATAAATTATTCTTCTCAGCATACTGATGTTCCCACTCGTACATATACATGGTGAGACCTTAACTCTGAATCTAATCCTAAGAAAAATAAAAGAAAGGATCCTACAATAATATGGAAAGTAAGAGGAGAAGTTAGAAAGGTGTTACCAAATAAGTTCTTATGTTAAGATCCTGCAAAACAAAACAAACCAAGTTAGTATCTAAGAGATAAGACCTAATCTAAAGAATAAAGAAAGTAAAGAAATTAGGATAAAGTTACCAACTTAGAAGATCTATCAACCACCCTACAAAATAGGAAGTTAGTTCTAAAAATCAAATAGAAATAAAAATCTAAAACTAAAGTTAGTAAAATCCTAATCTTAATCTAATTCTAAAACCAATTAATTTCAAAAATACATAGCCGTCAGTCCCCGGCAACGACGCCAAAAACTTGTTCACTCCCCAAGTATAGGGTTGTGATGTAGTAATAAACTCGGTGAGACCGAGGTCGAATCCCAAGGGACTAATACCTATACGTTATCTGAAACTAAGTAGAACTAGAACTAGACTAAGATGAAATCTAAATCGACTGTAATTTGAGGAATAATGATGAAATAATTATCTGAAACTTAAAGAATTCAGGGAAAGGAAACTAGGGATTCAGAGGATCCACTTGTAGAGATCAGGGAGATCTTATGCCTGTTTCAAGAACTCAACTGGACTTAGAGTCCCATCTTCATCCAGTTGAAGGGTGTAACTATGAAAATCAACTGAACTTCCTTTGATATAGTTTTCAAGAGATG
Organism: Magnolia sinica; assembly: GCF_029962835.1. Taxonomy (NCBI): domain Eukaryota; kingdom Viridiplantae; phylum Streptophyta; class Magnoliopsida; order Magnoliales; family Magnoliaceae; genus Magnolia; species Magnolia sinica. The sequence continues at coordinate 13,784,541 of NC_080588.1, read as the reverse complement.
AAAGGTATATGAATTAGAATGGATTCCATCACCAAACCATGCCCAGGAGACAAAGTAAACAACAGAATTAAACTAATTACCAACCAATCAACAATGTATGAAGGTTAGGAAGGGTACCGTCATCCGACCATGCCCAGGAGATGATGGTGAACAACAGGGCTTCCTGACGTCATAAACATAAAAAGGAAAGGAACATGCTCAAAGCCATCGCAGACCCATTGTAATTTTAGTCACAACAGACCATTAAAAACTAAAAACATTCCCTTAATTAAACTAAAATCAACATCAGTTTAATCTAAACAAAAGGCACAAGCAAAAAGGTCTCCCATCACGCTACAAGCTTCACCTCTTAGCCCTAGCTAAGAGGTTTAGCCTGACATGATGGGGGTTAAAGCACTCCAAAATTAAGGAAAAAGGAAAACAAGAAACAAATAAAACTAAAACTAACAACTCTCTACCTTGCACTCCACGTCTCAAGATAGGATCCACTGATCCTCTTCTCTCTTCTCTTTATAGTAGCCAAAGGTCGGTTGGTTGAGGCTTCCACGCGAAGAGGTGGTGCATGGATAGCTAGAGTTGGTGGAAGAACCGACCTCCTTTCACAGAAAACGAATCGCACCCCGCAACAACATCATGCATTGAAACTTCGTGGGGCCCATGAATGATGCTAACAGAGAAATCCCACCCGTCCATTGAATTCCTCTCAGAATTTCAGTCAGGAAGGTGTGTTTTTGCTCTGGTTTAGTGCGGTCCATCGAATCAAATATTTCCATCGTCTGTCTTCCGTTTGGACGATTGAAAACCGATCTCTGATGTATCTTACAAGTTCGCCACCTAGACCATGTTTATGAGCCCTTTTATGCCTGATGGACAGTCCCGATTATCTGGATCATCAACCATGGTGGCCTACAAGAACGGACCACAACCTCTATTGCGAAACAGAGTTTCCGGCTTCGCGCTGTGATGGTCAGTGGGCCCTATATTGACAGTGATGGAGAAATCCATACCGACCATTAGATTCCCAATGAAAAATCGTCCGAGAATGGTGAGATTGTATTGATTTCTATGAGGCCCACAAGATCTTCTCATTTCACCGATAATCATCCGTTCGGCTGAGATATTCACACGAATGCTAGTATTGTGGCAAAAAGACACCTAGGCACTGGTCTTGGCCATCCTACAGATCGAATGGACAGATATGATAATCATTTCGGGCATCTAGTGGGGCCCACTGGCCAAAATTGCAGCTGCGTAGTGAAGACGGTGCGTTTTCAAAATTTTGAGAAGTTATCGGTCAACGTAACGCTGACCGATTGGGACAATTGCGGTGCACGGCGAGTGCGTGCACACTGTGCACATGCACTCTCCTGAGTGGGGTTCACTGAGATTCGTGTGAGAATCCTCTCCGTCCATCTGATGTGCCACTCCATTTAAGGGGTTGATACTGAATTTGAAGTACATCTAGATATCAGACGGGCCCCAAATCAAGATTTTAGGAGTGATCTGTCTGTTGGACAACTTCTAAAAGGATCCGATGGTTTAAATTTGACTTATACAGTTCATTTATGATCCTCAGGCCACATATGGAGTTTTGAGCTAAACGAATGGTGAAAACCTTATGATCTTGCATTCTGGCTGACTTCTAGGCCACTTGAGCTTCAACTTCTCAATTTTCTTAGATCTTTGGTGTGTAAATCCGTCAATCTTGGTCCCCTAGAGTCCGTCCCTTGCCTTGGTTAATTCAGACCGTCAAATCCACACTTTTAGTACCCTTTTTCAATCCAAGTTCCTAAATACACCTTACATCACAAACACGATTAAATTGAGCCGTTAAATAGTACCATGTTCGTAAATCTAGGTAATAACTGTGGTCTAATATGTAATATTTGACCCTTAACATGGGTCTCAAATTCGGCGTTGATAATTGACCTCGACAATCGGCCTAGATAATCAGAATCAACCTCGATAATCGGAATCAGCCTAGACAATCGGAATCGACCATGACAATCGAAATTGGCCTCGACAAATAGAATCGGCCTCGATAATCAGAATCAGCCTCGACAATCTGCACCAGTGATCAGCATCGACAATCGGCATCGACAATCAGCATCGATTATCGGCATAGATAATCATCATATAAACAAGGCGGGATCCATAGATAAACAACCGATCAACAATAATATAAAGATTGGCCCTTGGCCGTGGTTATGTCAAATTCGATAGTGCGAAACCATCCGTCTATGGCGATTAGGGCCCACTTATCTGGGTTAACCCATAAGAGGATTATGAGAATGGGCCTAACAAGGCCTAAGGGAAGGTCACAATGTGGACATCTAACCATCATTGCCCATCAATGTGGACATCTAACCAACATTGCTCCCAAGGAGTGGTCTACATATAGAGCCATAATATATAATGAGCTCGTGGCCTCACATAAGGGCCATATACACATCAAGTGGGCCGCATCGCATGGGCCTTGAATACATCACAATGGGCCTCGCTCATGGGCCTCGAATACATCACATTGGGCCTCGCCCACGGGCCTCAAATACATCACCTTGGGCCTCACCCACGAGCCTCGAATACATCACATTGGGCCTCGCCCATGGGCTTCGAATACATCACATTGGGCCTCACCCACGGGCTTCGAATACATCACATTAGGCCTCGCCCACGGGCCTCAAATACATCGCATTGGGCCTCGCCTCAAATACATCACATTGAGCCTCACCCATGGGCCGCACCATCTACTCCACTCATCTATTTTTTTAAGATATCATTATAGAGTATTACCCAAAATTGAATCATACCCAAAGATCATCTGGACCATACTACAGATAATAGTGGAGATAATGATTTGCACTGCATAAAATTTCCAGGGGTCCACCATAACATTTATTTTCCATCCAATTTGTTTCATAAGGTCACAAGGACCTGGATTAAGAGGAAAACAAATTTCAAATAATCCAGAACTTCTGTGACCCAAATGGGTTTCAATGGTGGACATTCAATCCTTCACTGATTTACAATGTGGTCCACCTGATAGATGACACAGATAAAATACTCATACCATGGTGGGGTCCACTGCACAGACGGTGCAGATAAATTACTTATATCATGGTGGGGTCCACTGCATAGATGGATAGTCTGGATTTAAGGTAGATAGATGGCCAAGGTTGAATAAATACATCAAGGTGGGTCCTCCCCACATGTGCCACACATGTGGGATGGTCCACATATCAAAACAGATGGACGACTTTGATAAAGCACATACTTCATGTGGGAATCCACGTCCCACTTGGCATGCTCCACCTGAGATTTGAATTTGCTTCATTCTCTAGGACTTCAGGCCTGGATGGATGGTGTGAGTTAAAAAATACATATATCACGTTATGGGGTCTACGTTCTCAAATGGGTGGATGGTGTTGAATGCTACACATATACAAACAAGGTGGGCCCCAACCCTTACACGTACAGCATGTGTGGGGTGGGCCCACTGCTGCCAAAACAGGTGGAGAGTGTGGACGGACAGATATATCACGGTAGGTCCCACAGCACTGTCCAGATATCTCTGGATGGTGGGATTCATAGAACACGTTCATCAAGGTGGGTCTCACCACCTGCACGTGTGACACGTGTAGGGTTGGCCATGCATGGATGGACAGTATGATATAACACATATACCATGGTCCCACGACTGCTGGACAACTGTCCAAAAGAGTCCACAAGATGGACGGTGTGGATCAAATCCACTCATCATGGTGGGTCGTGCATGGCACGCCAGGTAGATGGACGGTCAGGATGGGATACGCCCACCAGCAGTGGGTCCCATCGATCTGACTGGCGTCCAAAGCCAGATACAGTTATATATATATATATATATATATATATATATATATATATTATAATATAAGGTGATATAATATAATATATTATATTATAATATTTCATAATATACATGAGCTATAAAAAGCCACTGTCCAGACCCCTAGATGTTCTGGATGGTGCTGATCTAGTGCCTAAATCATGGTGGGTCCACACGTAGGAGTGGCCCACCATAACATTTAATATAAAATATTATATTATATAATAATATATATCATATATATATATATACACACACACACACACACATGTGTGTGTGGGAAGGTGGAAGTGTCAATGTCCAGCGTCCAAAGACGCTGGATGGACGTCTTAATAAATGAAACACATCCATCATGGTAGGCCCCTCATGAAAGGATGGCCTGGATGCAATACACATCCATCATGGTAGGTCCCACGTGAATGGACAGTTGCAACGAATGGCACACACGTGGTGGCCCACCAGAGCTTTGGATCGGCACATATTTGTGTTTTACTTCATCCAGGCCCGTACATTAGACAAGCAATAGGGTGGGGTCCAACACATGGACGGCCTAGATCAGGTTGGCCACATACATAATTATCACATAAAAAAAGAGAAAAGGTGAGAGAATACAACGTGAAAGGGGAGGGACCCCGCCACTAATGGGTCCTCCCTTATATAATGCATACATCATGTGGGTCCCACAATAAGTGGGCCCTTAGAAATTGAAATCAACGGTGGATCACCCACCTATTGTACTCCTCCTTTAACTCCTTGGACTCCTAGGCTCCTTATCTTCAATTTTAATGGAGGTTGATGATGAATGAGTGGTTGAGATGGGAGATGAGAGGGTAGAAAAGTGGGCCACACTTGGATTGCTCTTGGAAGGCTTGGATGTTTGAAGTTTTGTTGCTTGGGAGATTGTTTGAGAATTGAGGGAGAGAGAGAAGTGATGGGATGATAAGGGATGGGTGTTGTAAGGAAGGGATGGATCGGGTATGGGCTTGGTTGAAATTTGGGTGAAAGAGGGATGGGTGGAGAGAGAGAGAGTTGACTTTAGGTAAGGGTAGTGTAAGAGGGGGATAGTTGCTTGTACTTGAGTTGATTGATGGATTGATGTGACGTGTCATAGAGATTCTCTCAGAATTCGCAACGTGGGGCATTTTCCTTGAATTGAACGTGGGTCCACATCTTCGGCCTAGGTATCGCTTCGGCTTGCGAGACGTGGTGTCGGAACTGCGGCGACGGCGCGGTCGCACTGGCACAAGTTTCGAGTCAAGCCGACTCTGATATGCAAGACACAACTCAGGATCATGCGCAAACGTCGATAATAGATCGCGGGTCACCAGAATTCAATCGGGAGGACCGCGGAAGCCTACGGAATGGTACCGGCTAGGATACGAGTCTCACACCTTATTTGTGAACGTGACTCATTATTTGATCTATGGCCTTGGATTAAATTCTGAATCCAATGGATGGAGTGGATTCGACACATACCCCACAATGGTCCCACAACTCTTAATACATGGCAACCTAAGCCCTTGATACTTAAGAACCACAACCCATACTTAACACGTGACAACCACGACCTTTATCATGTGTAAAGGATCTGGGTCATAGTTTTCATGTGTGGATTGTGGGGTATATCATGGGATATGTGTCGAATCCACTCAATCCATTGGATTCAAATTTTAATTTAAGGCCAAGGGCCAAAGAATGAGTCATATCCACAGATAAGGTAGACCCCACCATAAGAAAATAGTTAAGAGTGAATGGCCACGTTATCGGTTCTTGTGGGTCATAAAGAGCTCATATCTAGCTGAAATTAGTGTCTTCCTACCGAAATGGTGAGCCACAAAAAGAATGATCAAATTAAATCTCCCATCAAGTAAGCCCAATAACCAGGTGATGGCCATGTGGCTTCTCCCTCAAGAAAAATTAGGTACAAGTGCAGCTCATAAAGGTAAAAGCATTAATCCTATAAAAATTTAAAAGTTATCATGAAGCTAAATAAGAAAATGAAAAGGGAGACTATTTTTTTAGAATGGTCATACCTTGAGGCCATTTTGAAAAAAAAAATCATTTTTTAGGCCATATGATAGCATCAAAGCATGCACATATTGGATGTATTGAATGTCCATCCACCCATCACAGTGGGTCTCAAATGCAATCAGAGAGTTTTAAATAGTGGACATCCTACCGAAGAGCATAAAAAAAAGCACATGATGGATATATTGGATGTACCATACACATTAAGGTGAGCCCCACACATCATGAATGTGTATCAACTAGTGTGGTCTATTATGTATAATGCCTTTTTAGTTGTAAAGTCTTTAAATGTAATTTAAAACAATCGTAATGTTTTTACAACTTGTAAAGCCTGTAAGGCCTTTACAAGCAAATGTATTTACAGCCCGTAAAGCCTTTACAAGCAAATGCAAGTATATAAATAGCATTTATAATCCTACAATTCGATTACCTATAATTCCTTTACAACTCCAGGAACTTACAGGCATCCAAATGACCCTTAATAGTCTCCTTAAGCTAGGGCATGGATATTTATCATGCCTTGTTGGATGCAATATGTTGAAGATGAGCATTGAAATCAATTTGGCAAACATGTCAGCCAACTGGTCTTTGGATGAATGCGGAGTATGAATGATCCCAAAGGTAAGCATTAAAAAAAAATGAGAATTAACTTTAATGTACTTTTTAAGCTCATGGAAGATAGGATTGAACATTATATGAATGGTCACCTAGTTGTCGCTAAATAATGACAAAGGTGTAGGAGTAACAATCCCGAGGTCAACAAGGAATAAATGGAGGCACAGTATCTCACTAGTACATGACCCTTGGAACAATTCTCGATGGAAGAATGAGCAACAACTACGTTTTACTCTCCCACAAGATTACCACCAATATAAGTACATAAACTTGAAGTAAAGCATTGGTCTTCAACGGAACTCTTCAACATTTTTTTTTTATTCACTTAAGGCTAGTTTAATAAAACTTATTTTTAGCACTTATCACTAAATTTGGTATTTTCAAAAATTTTCACTTATTCATAACATTTGGTAAATTCATATAATTAAATGCTTAATTTCATTTTCAACTAAAAAATGAGATTTTTTTTTTTCAACTCCCCTCCCTTGGCTTATAACTTAACATGGAATGTGGTAAGTAATTTTGCTCCATGTTAATAATTTAAAATGAAAACAATGCCCTTCATCTTTTAAAAATTGACAACAATTTTGGGCCGCCTTATGAGGTTTGATCACAGATATAAACCATTAATCTCGAAGTACTATCAAGTCCTTCGAAATGAGTGGTCACTCACCTAAAACATGGACTGAAGCATTAAGATCTTAGATGTCCAACTTGATGTGTTGTTGTACATCCAGGTCACATATGCAGTAATAATGATTTGACATTATGGTCCATTTTTAAAGGTGTTTCTAGATTCCTTTCATAAAGTGGATCACATATCTTATAACACTCATATAAATTCAAAACAAGTGATCCCATATCTTGAATGGAGATTGGAACACTAAGATCTTGTATGTTGAAGTTGGTATGTGGCTACAAATCCAACCCACAAGCGTGGTAATAACGATTCTACTTCGTGGCTTAATTTTTATGGCATTTTTAATCTCCTTTCATCGAGTGGACCACACATCTTGTAGTAGTTAGTGATAGTTTGAAATAATTAGTTGCATATCCTAAACAATGATTGAAGTGTTGAGATATTGTAAGTTAATCCATGTGTTATGGCACATCGGGTCACATGTGCGGTAAAAAGATTTTGACTTTATGGCCTAGTTTTCAAAGTGTTTCAGGCCTTTTTTCAAGATATGGACCGCACATCTTGTAATGCTCATTTATACCTTTAAAAAAAGTATTTGTACGTCCTAAAAAGCAATTTGAACGTTGAGATCTTGGACATATAAAATTGTGTGTCGTCACACATGTTGATAAAAAAATAATTTAAAAATGTGAAATCTAAAGTCAGTTGTTTGTGTCCCATTTTTTTTAATTTTATTTATTTATTTTTTTTGTATTTTTTCCTCCTTTGGGAGATCTGACCTTCCATGATATCCAACACTTCGAGTTCTATGAAATCAAATGGTTACACATCCAAATCAGGGCATGGATGCAACAAAAATATAAACGAATGTTCAAGATGGCATATTACTTCAGCAGACCATATCCCCTCATTTGCTTATTGGATTTGGCCAAAATTTGGTCTAGGTGGGTTTCTCGATATGTTCTTTGAGATGATCTGGTCATATTGGATCATGCATAACCAGATCCATCTAGATGAGATTATGATCATTTGATGTTCTTTTTAATAGAACTAATTCAATTTAGGTAAGCTTGGGATGAAAATCATTCTATAGCTCAATGAATACCCACTAAACATATTTAATAATTTGAAATGATCAGATGGTGTTCCAATCAAAAGGATGTAGGTCATGAACATCAAGGCTTGTTATTGTTGGGATTTTGGCCTGCGGAAACACACAGATCTAGATCTAGGATAACAATTCAATGGCACCAAGCACATACAAGAGAACACACAGATTTAACGTGGAAAACCCTTGCAGAAAAAAACCACGGCACAAAGCGACAGAATTCCACTATGAAAGCATCAATTACAAAGAGAGATGACTTACTTGATTCGAACAACCTCGAATCTCACCCTTGCTACACCCTTTAAAAACCCTAAAACCCTTTTAGGAACCTTTAGAACCCCTTTAGAAAGCCTTAGAATACCTTAGAATAGCCCTAGGGACCCCTATTTATAGTTTAGGAAACTTCACTTTTGCACCATTGCGAAACCGCCTCAGATTTCCACAGTCCGCACAAGATCCGAACTCGAATCTGCATAACCTTGACTGGTCGAGCAAAGTCATCGACTGGTCGAGGGACCCCCTCGACCGATCAAGCCATCCCCTCGACTGGTTGAGTGGCCCAGATACCAAAAATCTGTGCTCGTTGGACTTCGAGTCGAGATGGCCTTGACTAGCCTAGCAAGCAACCCAGAAGATTTAAGTCATCTTCTCTAACAACAATCTCCACCATGTCTTCAATTTTCAAACGTGTAGCTCCTTGACCTCTTCTCTTATCTGTGCATCACATCATAGCTTCTCGTGCACACTCTGTCCTTCTTTTCTGTTATTGCCAAGCCAAGAGAAGTTACACAGAACTTGAACTTCTCTGCAGGAACGATCTAGGTGAACATGCCTGCTGGATCTGAGTCCACGTGCCTAACCACCTTTGTTCATGTCTTCTCAAAAGGAAAGACATAGTCTTCTTACCATATCACCGCTACCCAATATTGCTTGTCGGGGTACTTGCTCACAACATTGATAGCCTGTGAAATAGCCGATCTAATCCAGACCCTGGCATATACTGCCAACCGCATTCGAATAAGGCTTATGAGATATCCTGCTTTTCCTTATCTGTTTTGGGACATGTCCTGAGGAAAACTGGAGGAGAGACGTGTAGGGAACGCTCTCCGGCTTTACCTGGCCCATCACATCTTTGATTAATACCTACACACAAGGTATTCCTCCTGTGATTACTAAAGCCTACTCCTCTTTCAGTGTCAATGCCGAGAACCATCTTTGTAGCCACCTGATCCTTCATCCTAAATGTCTCACTTAACCGAGTCTTAAGTACATTGATTTCAGACATGTCATAATTAGTGATCTACATGTCATTAATTCCTGACTCACCATGAAGGAATCAAACCATTGCCTAGGTGACAGGTCCAACCACGACCTCCTGCAAAGTCTTTTCTCATCCCCTTTAACTTTGAATAGCTCTGGTTGCTTCATGTAGATCTTCTCTTTACTTTCCCTTACAGAAGTGCAGACTCCACATTCATCCTTCCAGCTCAAGATCACATTGGCCAACCAGCGCCAATCATGGATCTAATAGACACCTGCTATACCGCCAGCGTAATATCTCTGAGAAGCCGATCCCCTCTCTCTGAGCATAACCCTTCGCTACAACCTCGCCCTGTATCTATGTTGTATCCTCCTAAAGATCCACCTACATCTAACAGCTCTTTGGCCCACTGAAAGCTCCACCCGCTCCCATATGTCAGTCTGGTACAATGAATCCATCACATCGACCATAGTCACCTTATACTTCTCAGCACCAGGCTCACCTAGAGCCATCCGAATAAAAGACGAATCCCCTATAATATTGGAATCATCCATGTACCTCGCCAATATCCTGCGATCATGCCATGCGATTCTTCTCACAGGTGGCTGCTTCACCTGCTCTGTATCCCGATCTGCACGTCTCAGCCTTCCTGCCCTACCCGCTCATGTGGCCATGCCAGCATGCCACACATGTGTAGAGGTGGATTCCGCTACATCCACTGTAGCTCCACCTTTTGAAGTGCTCCCGATCAACCTGTACAAGTTACCGAGTCGTTGCGCTTTCATGATTACCCTTGCCCCCTTAAATACCTTAAGAGCACCATCAATACCTGTATACTTGCATCCTTTTACCTCAAGTACACCAAGAGAAATTAGATTCTGCTTCAAGTCAGGAACGTACTTGACATCAGTCAAGGTACACTCCACCCCATCAAACATCTTAATGCACACCATACCAATAGGCACAACATTACAGGTAAAGCCATTGCCCATAAACACCTGTCCACCATCGCACTCCCTGTAGCTAACGAACCAACTCCGATGAGGAGTCATATGAAAAGATGCCCATTTGTCTAGCATCCACTCATCCTTACGATCATCATATGGCCGCCTGATAGTAGATACAGACAAAACATCACTATCACATCTACTCGATCCATCTAATGTGGCAGCATTGGCCTCCCTGTACGAAGCCTCAGAATCTTTTCTCTTTGATTTAGGATTTTCACAATCCTTCTTCATATGTCCTTCCTAACCACAATTCCAATACTTTACCTTTCCTTTGCCCTTGCCCTTTGATTTAGATCAGAACTTGAAGAACCTGTACCTTGTTCAGAATTCCTACCCCTTGTAAACAGTGTATCAGAAGATATCCCCATGTCGCCGTTTAGCTTTCTCATAGCCTTCCCTTGAAGGGCTGAGATAACGGTGTCGACACTCAGGGTTTTATTCGTGCTGCACATAGTGTCCTTGAATAACTCATACAACCCCGAAAGAGAATTCAGTAACATACATGCTTGTTCTTCATCTTTCATCACTTCCTTCATATCCAGCAATTTGTAAACTAATTTATTAAAGTTACTGATTTGAGCCTCCACATCTCCACCCTCTGCCATCTTGAAGTTATACCACTACCGCTTTAAGTGTAGGCAATTTTTTTCGTATAGACATCCTCTAACTTTGCCCATAACTTAGTCGCAGTTTTCTCCCTCATGACGTTGTAGAGAACCTCATCCGTGAGACATAAACGAATCGATGATAATACCTTTTTATCAATAGTATTGCATTCGTCATCAGTCATAGTAGACTTTCGCTCCTCAAAAGCACCATCTTCACCTTGCTCGATTAAGGAACTCATCATCTTAATCTTCCATAACTCAAAATTATTTTTCCCTGAGTCTTTCTCAATCTCATACCTAGTGCTTTCCATTATTACTAATCCCTCAGATTCAGATCTGTGCCCCAACGATTGCTCTGATACCACTTGTTGGGATTTTGGCCTGCGGAATCACACAAATCTAGATCTAGGATAGCAATTCAATGGCACCAAGCACATACAAGATAATACACAGATTCAACGTGGAAAACCCTTGCGGGAAAAAACTATGACACAAAGTGACAGAATTCCACTATGAAAGCATCAATTACAAAGAGAGAGGACTTACCCGATTGGAACAACCTCGAATCTCACCCTTGCTACACCCTTTAGAAAACCTAAAACCTTTTTAGGAACCCTTGGAACCCCTTTAGAAAGCCTTAAAATACCTTAAAATAGCCCTAGGGACCCCTATTTATAGTTTAGGAAACTTCACTTTTGCACCCTTGCGAAACCGCCTCAGATTTCCGCAGTCTGTACAAGATCCGGACTCGAATTTGCGTAACCTCGACTGGTCAAGGGACCCCCTCGATCGGTCGAGCCATCCCCTCGACTGGTCAAGAAGCCTAGACATCAAAAATCTGTGCTCACTGGACTTCGAGTCGAGATGGCTTCGACTAGCCTAACGACCAGCTCGACCGGTCGAGCAACCTAGAAGATTTAAGACATCTTCTCTGACAACAGTCGTATGGTGAGATCAAAGGATGACCTATCATAATCGGGAGCGGATTAGCTATTACTCGGGTAATAGCTTAGTGGGTGTTACCCTTACCATGTGGGGCCCACCTTGATGAATGTGTTTCATATCCACATTGCCTACACAATTTTCATCTCATTTAAGGATGTTATCTAAAAATTTATGCATATCCAAATCTCTTGTGGACAATACCACTAAAAAAGGTGGTGAATGACCATTAAAAGCTTTTTGTAAGTCACAAAAGTTTTAGATCAAGTTAATCTCTTATTTTTCCCTTCATACAATTATGTTTGACCTTATCAACCGGTTTGATGGAAAATAAATATAATTGATCTTCTTACAATGGGCCTTGGGAAGCTTTAAATGGTGAGCGCTCAATTAGCATTATTTATTATAGTGTGGTCCACTTGATATTTGGATATGCTTAATTTTTGGAACCATGTCCTAAAATGGGCTATAAAAATGGATGGATGTTGTGGATATACAAAATATGATCAAGGTGGGCCCTATAGTAAGGATAACACCCACTAAGTTGTTACTCGGGTAACACTTAATCTGTGACATCACAACTAGCTAATATCTAAGCACAATATACGGTCAATCATGATTGGCATGGCATACCTGCGAGATATCTGAGCCATTTATGAAATATTTGACATAGATCTCACACATTAATTTAATTAATTTTCAATCTCTCATTACCTGCAATTCACCATTGAACTTGCTAAAGTAGTAAGGGTTAAAACTTATAAATTAAGTGACATTTGACATTCTCTTACTGTACTGGGCATAGATGAGCCAAATTTATAAGGATAGAAATAGCAAGTTTTGTTTCATACTCTACAAGAGATAGAAATTGAAACAATGTGGGCAAATATAACAAATTGTCAAATTTTAGACATTTGTGGTTCATGTTTGCCAAATAAGTTTTTTTGTGAAAAAAAAAAATACTCATTTTCAAATATTTTGACTTTTTTGGGACATTACCAAAATGATTTTTTAATACTTATAAGTATTAAAATTCAACACTTAAATTAATCTTCAAACCTTATTTTTCAATTTATCAAACGACACCTTAGTCATCATTGGGAAACAAAATCAGTTAGTTAGCATTAGAATAGGCATGAATATCAAGAAACAAAACTGGATGTAGTGAAGACTATGATACATAACATGAAGATAATAAGAGCACAGTAAAAATGTCTGGAATTGGAGAAATTCCAATTGCTTTTTCTGTATTATACTTCACCCCAAATCGGATTTAAATAAAGAACATACATGTGTATACAAGGAAATCTTATAAGGAAATCTAATTAGAACCAATCATAATTAAAGTATTTCTATATATGGCTAATGGCTAATTAAGCTAATGTTATATATGAAAAATGTACAATTAATGACATCCCCCCCCCCCCCCCCCCCCTTGAACTGATGTGGGAGAATGAACCACCATCAGTTTGCTACTGAGAAACTTATGTCGGGATGATGTCATGGATTTTGTAAATAAATCAGCAAGTTGTAGTTCTGATGTCACATGAGGGAGAGAAATGATTCCAGCCGTATATTTTTCTCACACAAAGTGGCAGTCAACTTCAATGTGTTTAGTGTGCTCGTGAAATACTAGATTAGAAGCCAACTGAATAACACTCAAGTTGTCGGCATATAATGGAGTTGAAGAAGACAAATGAATCTCAAGATCAGTTAACAATCCCCATGAACTAAGTAATTTCACTACAAGCTTCTGTCATCACAAGGTATTCGACTTTTGTGCTGGATCGAGATATCGTGGTTTGCTTCTTACATTTCCAGCTAACAAATGATTGTCCCAAGAAAACACAATAGCCGGTAGTAGATCATCGTGAAGTGGAATATCCTACGCAGTCATGTGATTGGAAGCCCCTGAATCAATATACCAGGTTTCGGTGGAGTCAATATTACCTATAGAACTTGAGAAACCCATAGCCTGGAGAATCTGTTGAATTTGTTCCAGAGAAAGAAGATTTGGCTGCACTGATGAGGGTGAGACAAAGAAGAAGAATCAGTCTTCTTAGAAGGAGATGTCACAAATGCACGTCCATGTCGCTGGTACTGAGGGGGTAAAGGAGGTCGAATTGGGCAGTTTTCTATGTCATAACCTTCTTGTTTGCAGTATTAACAAAATAGAGTACTTAGATCAGATGATTTCAGAGGCTTTTTCTTGTTGGTACAATGAGTAGCTACATGATTCATCACAATTATAACACTTAACTTTTGACATGTCATGTGACCTTCCCATAATATTGCAAGTAATGAGGGCAACATCAGGAATAGTTTCTCTCATGGAAGTAAGGGTTTTCAAACATGTTTCTTTTGCCATCAAATCCGATAGAGCTATCTCAAGAGATGGAAGTTGATTCTGGTTCATTAGTCCGATTTGGGTTGGCTCAAACTCCGGACAGAGTTTATATATGAATTGCATCAATTTACTTGTTTCTCAAAATGTCTTTACTGTCTCTATTGTTGCGGCAGAGATCATTGGATCCATAAGTTAAATCTCATGTGAAAGGGATGTAAGCTTAAAATAAAAATCCTGGACACTCAGAGATCCTTGTTCCAATTTTGATAGCTTGTACTCTCCTTGATATCTATGAGCATGATTTGATTGCTGATAACACATTTTCAAGTAAGCCCATATTTCTAATGTTGTCTCGAATGATATAAGATTAATCACAATGCTGCTCTCAACACTTTTAAGGGTCTATGTGACCACCTTCAAATTATTGGTGATCTAAGTTATGAGTTATTTTTCATCAGTTGGTTTTCCCACAGAACCATCCACATAGCCATAAAGGCTCTTTCTTGCTAGAAAATGCTTGAAATGAAATTGCCAAAAGGAAAAATTCTTCTCATCCAACTTAACATGGATGGTCTCGATCTTATTCGAGGAATTTATTGAGGCCATAGGAAATTAACCATAGAGATGAGGGGTGAAAAATATACCATTGTGTGAATTGGGAAAAGTGGCCCCAATTTGAGAAGAGAAAAAAAAATGACAACCTTGATTGCAACAAGATGGGAATGATAAAGGACGTTTGCTGGTTCTGTTGGTCGTGTAGAAGAGGAATGAATTGTTGGGCAAACGGAAGTACAAAGTTGTAGCAATGCACTAAGAGAAATCTGGACCATCTAAAGATTTCAGATTAATGGCTCTGATACCATGAAAATGTCTGGAATTGAAGAAATTTCAATTGTTTTTTTCTGTATTATACTTCACCCTAAATCAGGTTTAAATAAAGAACATACATGTGTATATAAGGAAATCTAATTAGAACCAATCCTAATTAAAGTATTTTTATACATGGCTAATGGCTAATTAAGCTAATGATATACATGAAAAATGTACAACTAATGACATCTAATATAATCTCACACATGAATCCTTCATAAATTGGTTTGCCATACTATTTTCATATATCATGTAAAGCCGAGTAAATATATAAATTTATCCACAAGTTCGTAATACATTTCTAGATTAAAAAAAAAAAAGATTCAAATTGCTCAGAGAACATGTACTGGTTAACTTTAATTAGTGAATATGTAGGATGAGTATAAAGCATGTCAGTAAGTTGCAAGATGTCCAATGTATACTTCAACTGAGGGATGAAAATTCACATTTGAACAAATGAGAGTAACCATAATTGTGAAAAAGTAATAAAGAGATACTAAGTCCTTTATTTGAAAGCTTTATTAATCAAAAAACAATTTTGTTGTATAAATTTTGACATCACTATTACCAATAAAAAGTATGTCATCAACATACAATGCGAGCATAATAGTTAAAGACTGGTTTAATTAACAAAGACAGAGTATTTAGAGGAGCAACATTGAAACCCAATTTGAAGGACAATAGTTCAAAGCAAGCACAAGACGATTGCTTAAGGTCGTAGACTGTTTTCTTTAGATGACATACTTTGTGAGGGGGTACATGTAACTTTATTTATGGAGATCTCTATTGATAAATGCATTCCTGACATCAAGTTGATAAATCGACTACTAAAGATTAGCGGTGATTAAAAGAAAAATATGCACGAAAGTAAGCTTGGCAATTGGAGAGAATGCGTAATGATATTCCACCCTAAACTTTAGTGTAAATCATTTAGCCACTCATCATACTTGTAGCAAGCAAAGAACCATATGGGTGATATTTAATAGTATACATTCATTTGCATCCAACAAAATAGTGAACATTAGGAAGATCAACCAAATCTCAAATATCTTACTTTTCAAGAGTAATCATCTCTTCAAGCAGAGTGGCTTTCTACCTAGGGTATTTCAAGACTTTAACAACTTTAGAGAGAATTAAAAAAAATTAAAACATAGAAACAAATACAAGAAATGAAGGAGATAAAGAAAAGCAATACTATACCGGAGGAATAACGTTACGCTTCACCTTGAGAATAATAATGAGATGATTAAAAGACATGTTGGGATCTATAGCCCTTAAGAAAGATGAAGGAGGTAAAGTAAAGGACGAGTTGTGTTCTTTAACAAAATATTTTCATCTACAATAGGAAGAGGGAATTGACTGATGAAGTTGATTTATCCTTGGTCTAAATAGGAAAGATCTTAAAGAATGTGGTATCCCAAAATATATACTGATGCTTTCTGACTAAATAGTAATATTTATGTCACTTTTGAATAAAAGAGTACTTGAGAAAAATGAGTTGGACAAACCAGGAAGAAAAATTATCCTAAACAAGACCAACTAGGTGCGTAAAAAAATACACTTAAATATTTTAGATGAAAGCATAAATAAAGGAAAATCAAGCTTAGGAAGTTTTAGTGGGTAACTCCTCTAAAATAATTGAGTTTACATCCTATTGATCTATATATATATATATATATATATATATATATATATATATATATATATATATATATATATATAGGACATGGTACTATGCGCTCGACCTCACGAGTCCGTCCCATGAGGTCGAGCTGTGTGGGCCCCACCGTGATGTGTTTCGAACATCTACCCCATCAGTCAGATGCACCATTCCATCATGGGCCTAGGTCTCAAAAATCAAGTCAATCCGTGACTTGTGTGGGCCACACCACATACAGAAGTGGGGAGGGGCCGTGCACCATTAAAACATTCATAATCATTTTTTGGGCCCACCAAGATGTGGTTTGCAAATCCAGACCATCCATTATGTGTGTCCCACTTGGATGAGGGTTCAGACCAAGTTTCAGCAGCATTCAAAACTCAGGTGGGCCCCACCAAGTGCTTTTATATGTTTTAACGGTGTCTTCACATGATTTTAGATGGTATGGCCCACCTGAGTTCCGTATATGGCTGATTTTTGGGATATCCCATAATTTAGAGGGGACCCATCAAATGCATGGTGTTGATGGTCGACACACATCACGGTGGGGCCCACACAGCTCGACCTCACGGGCGCTTATCATGAGGTCGAGCGCATATATAGTACCTTTTCCATATATATATATATATATATATATATATATATATATATATATATATATATATATATATATATATATATATATATATAGCACTTAGATCGCTCATCCTAATAAATTAAGGGTATTGCTACTCCAATTAGTATGGACCTTGTTACCTCTAATAGATGTTGATTCTTCTATTTTGCCACCCAATTCTATTGGGGAGTATAAACAAAGAATAATTAAAAAGCAACATCGATGTTATAAAAGAATTTGTTATAGTTTATGACACACATAATCCATATCGTTGTTAGATCTAAATACTTTAACAATTTGCCCAAACTAGATTTGAACATACTTTATGAAATTTTGTATGATTGATAAAATTTTTTAGTGGTTTTCATTAAAACCACTATGTAAACTTAGATAAAACGTCAACAATTGATATAATACCCATAACCAAATGGATAAGGTTAGAGTTGGTGCCCTAAAAAATCAACGTGTCTATGTGGATGTGATAAGGTCAGTCTCAATTATTGATCTTGATGATCATGGGTCCATTTGGACATGTGCTCTATACATTTGATAGATATAGTGTTATCTTAATCTTATTATTTGTGAGTTGTGTGAGGAGTATATATTATATCATCTTGTCATTGGGAACTTGAGATTGGTTATAATGGTTGTTGACCAAGGAAAGTTGTATTCCATAGATCTTAATACTCTAATGACGTCACAGATGCATAGTACACCTCTATAGACATCATTCTTTGAGATGTATGGTAATCCACGATGAGAAAATTGATTGCATTAAGATGGAAGGTCTTCACCACTGGTTTCTGACTTAGTCTCGATCGTGCCTTTAGCTCTTGTGCCATGGAAGAGAGATCCTAGTATGAATCCTTGAAAATTTACATTGGATGATCGAAGTTCAAGTCAATAGTTTGGGAGACCATTTGCCTATACTATGATCCTGTGATCAAGAACTTAATGGTACACATTAGTGAGGAGGTGTGAGGGTCTTGAATTCTGATCAGACTATTGTGGCTTACTTTACGAGGTTTCCTAAATGCCACAAAAAGTGAGTGTTATTGGGCACATCCATTAGGCTTTATTGATTCTTACATAGGCCTATGGTGTCATGCCCCTGATTCGGTAAGTGGACTCACAAGGAACCCAATAGCCGGTTCTGGCCACAACAGCCTCCGTAGTACCTCATTCTCGGCTCCTGAGGTAGGTTCCGATCCTGGGATCTCACAAGGATGATTTCCATAACCGTATAACCATTTTCAATATGAGCATACCCAAGATCAAAACAAGTATATCTGAGAATAACAAAGGCACACATCACAAAATCCACTATGAATTTGAACTTTTACAAGTACAAAATAGAAAAGGAATACATTTGATAGAAAAAGAAGTAAGAAGAAGATCTGCAACACTGGGGGGTCCTCAACTCAACTCTAATTCAAGCTCTGCCGCTATGATGCTGATCTAAGATCACCTGCATGCATCAATCGTGCATAAGCTTATAGAAGTTTAGAGGGTGGTGAAAGTGTGTGACAATGGTGCACAAAAGAATAATAGAAGATATAGAAAGGGAAACATGATCAATGATAATATTATTAGCCTTACTGAGGCTTAACATGAATACAATGCAATGAGTACTAGGCGCCTTACCAAGGCGATGCATTAGGGGGGCTTATACAGGCGATGTGAATGCAATGCGATGTGAGGTGATGCCAGTACTCTTATCCAATCCACATATCAAGTACATTTTCAATCATAAGGAAATCATCGGGGTCCATTACACTGTTAGATGACTGTCGCTCTCCAGACCCGCATAGTTAAACAAGCGTAAGACACCTCACTACCCACTTGTGGACAATCAATCACCAACAAGGCTTGACAGCAGTGGACCAATTTACGAGTTGGTCAGACTTATCCTAGCAACGCCTTCTTACACCATATGGGGAAGGCCATACCCCTACCCAACCAACTACACAACAGTGGGAGTCGCGGCCTAATGGTGTAAGGCCCTCGTGCGCTCGTAGTTTCCACTCGATCACGGTATTGGGGCAGATCCTTGATACCATGAAAGTTTGGAAATTTCACCCATGGGCATCCTATGCACCCTGTATGCTTAAGTAACATTTCTGGTGTCTACATATACGGCCATCCACGAGTGTCCCTATGGAGGCAATACTCTGATGAAGCAAGGGTGGATCATTATGAATGTGATGCTAATGCATGAGTCACGCACACAGATCATGCACTAGCTTCAAGCACTCGATGTGCACAAGGGGAGAAATTCCATCCCTCTATCAAGTCAACTAACGACCACACACAATGTAATCTATTCACGCAGATGATGCATATGGGTCATAATGGTGTAGGTGTGCTACTCGGTGATGATGACGGGAATCATACTCCTCCTTCCCAAGGAGGGACAAGGCCTAGATATATAGACATGTGTTCTAAAGAGAAGTCCTCTAGTGGGGGCCCAATATTTTGGGGTAGCCCACAAACTAAGATAGTTATAAAGCCCAAGGGGAAGCGGTCCTAATCAAGGGCTTAAGGTGTGCCTTCAACCACCTATAAGAACCCTATGGGCCTACCTTAGGGCCACCAAGGAGGACATCCAACATCAATTGGGTCCCAAAAGGCAGCCCGCTATGCATATAAAGTAAAGTCCAAAGCCCAAGCAATCCATGGCCTAGTGGGCCATACACTAAGCACAATACATAGGCAACATGGTGGGCCCTCAAGAAAGATTTGGGTCCAACCATAAAGATCATGAGTCCACTCATTGTGGTGGGCCTAATGGGCGGCCCATTATTCCAACATATCGGTGATCCTTATATTTAAAACAAGTAAGTTGGGCCTCACATCTCGGCCCAAGTATGGGTTTATTTTTATGTGCAAGCAAGGACCCAACTACTTGAGTATTTTGGCCCATAAAACCCATCACAATGGTATGATAAATATAGGCCCCAAGGGTCTAATGGGCCTATCAAAAGCTTCAAGATAATGGGCCTAGGAAAACCCAACAAATAACTAAGAAGACTAGTCCAATAAAACCCTAATTGGAATGGGCTTTAAATATGCACTAATTAAGCCTAAAAATCTAACTAAAATGGGGCAAGATATGTGTAATAATGTCCTCAAAATTTTTGGACCATTTTGCCCCAAAATATTCATTTATGGGCAGCAACCATGAGCCTATTACTGAAATTTCAGCCCACCCACAATCTGGCTTGCTGAAAATTAAAAAATTAATTAATTTACATATTCATTTTAGCTCCTGGTGACCCATACATGTCACAGGGGGTCCACCAAATGAAGTGGGTAGATTAAACACATAAATCAGATGGGCCATGCTACTGGACTGGACGTCTAGCAGCAGCCCAATGGGCTAGGCGTCTCATGTGTAGGCAGCTCTATGAGCCTAGGTATTTGGCCCAAAAACTCATCCACTGGGCCTCAATTAGATGCTAATGAAGGGGAGGATGATCACGTCCCCTATGGACCCCACATGGATGAATGGTGGGATATAAAATACATTAAGGTGGGCCCATCAAGTGGCCTGGACAGCCAGCCAAGGCAAGACGCCCCAGCTTGGTGGCCCACTCCAGGACTCACCACAGGCGATACAAGGGCCCGATGGACTTGAAAATTTGCAGAGTGGTCCTTCCATGGGTGAGTCACACCTTCACAAAATTTCATAATTTTTAGACAATCAGAAGTATTTTATTTAATTTAAAGAAAACAGACTGTTTAGAAAATTTGTTTGACCTAGGCATCCCAGCCTGTTGGGCCGGTCTAGCCCTTTCCACGGTCTACACAAGGGTCCATTGGCCCTAAAAATTGGTAGGTGGGTCTTACCATGGGTGCGTCACACCTCCATAAAATTTTAAAATTTTTGGATACTCAAAAATATTTTAATTAAATTCGGAATTACAATCTATCCAGAGTGAAATGTTGTTGTCCATGCAATGTTTATCCAATAAGGTGGGCCCAAACTTCATCTAAGAGGGGGAAAATGGATGTTTAGTATTTTTTCCATAAAATACAACAAGGTAGGGTCCATAAAAGTGGCCCACCCCTTAGAGAAACCAAGCTAAAATTTATGTTTTTTCTCCATGCATGTGGGCTGGATGGTTCAACAAGGTCGACCGCCCACCCATATGGGCTTCCCTTTTTGGGTACCATTTCATGGGCCATCTGAGGTATGATTCATCAAACCTTAAGGTGGGGTCCATACCTTCATATTACACCCCACAATCATAAAAAAAAATAGTGAAAATCATGATCCAAAATTCATGCCAAAATTGACCATGACAGTCCATACAATAGTCCAGATTTTTTGGACTACAATACATGACTAGATATATCAGCCTATATCTCAATAATCTCAGCAATTAAAAGGTGTGTGGCCTTCCTTAGTGGGCCCCACACATGTCCAAATCATGAACTAAGGTCAGGATACTTGTACGCATTAATTTAGGGTGTCTAAAAACCATGGAATAAGGTGGTAGGGGCGTCCCACCCTTGCTGAATTTTGGGACGTCCTAGGCCCACCAAGTGGGCCACACACATCATCATCAACAATAATAAGAGAAAGGAGAAGAAGAAATACAACCCGGCCATGGGGATAAGGCCCCGCCACTAATGGGCCCTCCCAAGATTCAATCTCATCCATACAACTATGTAGATTGTACATGCAACAATAAACCAATGCATGCATGATCCATAACTAAAATAGGTGGTTGGGATGCCATCCCAACATGACTTCTAGGGTTTCAATGCCCTTGGAATGAAGTAGATAATACAATATATCATGATCAGGTCCATGGAGAATAGCCCCATCATGTATCATGACATACATGTAGGATGGGCCAAAGGGCCACATCCATGGGGTCAAATGGGATCCCCACCATGGATTGGTGGGTCCCATATGATCCATTTATGAAGAAAAGAGAAGATTAAAGGTCAGGAAAGAAATCAAAAATTTATATTCACCCACATGCAAAGCAAGCCTCCAAACTTCTACACCAAGAAGATCTTGAGCCTAAGAAGAGGTTTTAATATCTATTCCTAGTGGTGGGATTGGAAGTATGTTGGGGATTAGAGGGCTAGAGAAAAGAGGGAGAAATGGACATTGGGAGAGGGAGAAGTTGCTAGCAAATGGAGGGAAATGGAGGGAAATGAGAAAGATAAAGAGTGAGAAAGGGATCATAATGAGTTTGTAAGAGAGGTCATCATTGCATAGGGAGGAGTTTATAATGCTTAGGCTTTAGGCTAGGCTTGTGTAGTGTATGTTGAGGTGGGTGGTGTTTTTCATAGAATTTGTGTGGTGTGTGTAATATGTATAGGGGCTTGTGCCAAGGAGGTGGTCTACTTGCATTGCACAAAAGTAGGCCACATAATTAAGGGTCATACTATGTAATGTTCATAACTTTTGATCCATATATCAGATGGACGCACAAGACTCATCGTTGGAACCGCAATGACAATGCGAACAAAATGGCATAGGTCTTGGGTCGATCCTAGTCGGGTCTACATGACTGGACTCAAGGATGACTGCAAACACAATTCGAGGGTTGCGGGTCACCGGAATTCGACCAGTAGGACCACGGGACTAAAAGAAATGACATGTATACTCACACACATACATGTACATGCAGGAACTCGAGTCGGTTCTGACAATCCTCCCCACCAACAAAGAAATTTTATCCTCAAAATTGCCAAAATTATAACAATGAAAATGTAAAATCATCATCATGTATATATCTCAATCATTAATCACAAGAGAAGGCAATACAAGAAATCAATCAATGAACAAATGGGGATAATGCTCTCTAATATCGGTCTCATGCTCCCAAGACTCTTCAACCTCCAATGATTCCTCCATTGTACCTTCACAAAGGGAATGACCTTGGTCCTGAGGACCTGCTCCTTCCGATCAAGAATACGAATCGGCTGCTCAATGTAAGAAGCATCCTCACGGACCTCGAGTGGCTGCCAATCAATCACACTAATAGTGTCTGACCCACATTTCCGCAACATAGAAACATAGAATACGTCGTAGATCACGGACAACTCAGGAGGTAAGGCAAGCCTATAGGCCACAGCGCCCACGCGCTCGGTAATCTCAAAAGGTCTAATAAATCTCGGAGCAAGCTTGCCCTTCACACCAAAATGAACCACGCCTTTCATAGGTGAGACCTTATGATATATCATGTCCCCGACTGCGAACTCGAGGGTGTTAGTGCCATAGTTTATAGCCCTTTGTGTTGTCAAATTTGTGGTGTCAAAGACACTGTTATGAAGTTGCATCTATGAAGAACAATGCTCTACTCAATATCAACTTAGTTTAACAAGCACTGTTCACAAGTCAAGAATCTCAAAAAGCTTTCAAGTTCAACCTCAAGATCTCAAGAAGCTTTCAAGTTTGAGCTCCATCAAGACTTCAAGCTCCATTACTTTCAAAGGTCACTCATCTCTAAAGTTTCAATGTCCTTACTTCACTATTGAGGTATGACTGACCTTAGGTTGACCTTTAGAGTAGGCCATTTTGGATACATAATTCATATATTTTATATAAGTGAGTTTGGTCTGTTCTAAGACTAGTCCTGGACTTTGTTCGACTAGTCCTAGCACTGCTTCGACCTGTCTAAACATTTCCTGGATCAGTCGTAAGTTTGTTACAAAAATCAAAATTTTTTTGTTAGGCTTCGACTAGTCCTGGGGACTGTTCGACCAGTCGTAGGAGCAGTGTCGACTGCATTTTCGACCAGTCGTAGACCTACGACTCAAAGAATAACATTGAAATTTGGCCACCTACGACCAGTCGAAGGAGACCTACGACCAGTCGAAAGAAACCTACGACCAGTCGTGAAACTGCCAAATCTTATCGCGCCTGAATTTTCAAATATCTGTTGGTTCTACGACCAGTCGTAGAGGTCCTTAGACCAGTCGAAGGCGTGATTTGCTTACTTATAAATAGAGCATGAATCTCAGAATTATACATGAAAATTAAAGAACTTCAAGCTAAATTAATTTAGCCTTCTGAGAGATAAGTCAGTGCTCCCTATAAGCTAAGTGTGCATATTTAATATTCTCTTTCTTTAGCTTTCTTAATTGATTTTGTTTCTTGCATTCCAATCTAATCTGAAAAGAGGAATTGTTGTTTTCCTTTTTCTGGAATCAAAATCAATTAGAGCTAGCCCTTTTATTTTAATTTAAAATCTATTAGAACCTAGAACCATTATAAAGTGAGTATTGGACATTGAACTTTGACATTCAAATCTCTACTCTGACTTGGTTCTTCTGGGCTGCTACAACGAAGGAGAAAATCAGGTATTTTACAATTTGTGTAATTTACATTGTTTGGTTTTATTTGAGGTAAAGCCAGAAAAATCTCAAAGTTGTTGGTTATCTGAGGAGAGCCAGAAAACTTAGAAGTGAGGGTTTTTGAATTGTGTAAGCCCTTTGAAAAAGACACAATTGTGAAGGTTTTGGGTGAACCTGTGAAAACCTATTTGATAGTGAACGCTAATATCCCCTGTGTGAGGATATTAGGAGTGGAGTAACATTCTGTGTGGCTGTTGTTTAACAGTTGGTGAACACACAGGCGAACCCCTATAATTCTTTGTGTTGTGGATGTGTGATTTATATTTTCTATCTTTTATCATTCTGAATTGTGGAATGTATGTGTGAATGTGAATGTTGTAATTATTTCATTTCAAGCACAGTGGGTAATGTTGTAATAATTTAGATTTACATTTCAGCATTATATTTTTGCTATCTCTTTATTATGTTGAGCTTCAGTTTCTCTATTTGTTTTAGAAATAAGGTTGTCATACCATAAATTTTGGTTTTTGGTGTAAGGTTGTCCTTAGTACAATTTTTGTCTTTATTTCTCTATTTTAGGTTACTTTCCATTCATATTCTGTGATTGGTGTATAGTGTTATCTATTCTTTGGTTCATATTTCGCTGTATTTATTTTTAATTTAGGATAGTCCTATTCACCCCCCTCTAGGATATATAACTTGGCCATTTCTGAGGGGTCGACGCCAACGATCAGCAAAACTCCTTTGCTGGCTCTGAGCTGTGCCCATCCTCTGCCTGAGAACATCAATAGCCTTCGACATCTGCTACACAAGCTCGGGACCTAAGAGATGACGCTCTCTAACCTCAGTCTAACAACTAGGAGATCTGCATGGTCTGCCATAAAGTGCCTTAAAAGG
The DNA here is from genome assembly GCF_029962835.1 of Magnolia sinica. Classification (NCBI taxonomy): domain Eukaryota; kingdom Viridiplantae; phylum Streptophyta; class Magnoliopsida; order Magnoliales; family Magnoliaceae; genus Magnolia; species Magnolia sinica. The sequence continues at coordinate 13,758,754 of NC_080588.1, read as the reverse complement.
AGTCATGCCGATAGTTGCCTGATAGATATTATTGTAAGCGAACTCGGCGAGGCGCAAATGCTCATCCCAACTGCCCGTAAAGTCAATCACATAAGATCTGAGCATATCCTCAAGGATCTGTTTGACCCTTTCGGTCTGCCCATCCATTTGTGGATGATAAGCGGTGCTAAGATGCAAAGTGGCCCCCATCGCCTGCTAGAAACTCCTCCAAAACTGAGATATAAATCTGGAGTCTCGATCAAAAATGATCAAAACTGGGATGCCGTGCAGTCTCACTATCTCCTCATTAAACACCTTCGCAAGCCGGTCCACAGACCAGGAAGCACGTACCGGAAGGAAATGAGCCGATTTCGTCAAACGATCGATGATAACCTAGATGGTATCGTGACCGCGCTGAGTCCTTGGCAAACCTACGATGAAGTTCATTGACACGTGCTCCCACTTCCACTCTTGAACGCTCAATGGCTGTAAGGGACCAAGGGATTTCTGATGATCGGCCTTGACACGCTGACATGTGTCACACTCGGCCACAAAACTAATAATCTGGCACTTCATCCCTTGTCAAAAATACTGCCTCCTCATATCACGATACATCTTCGTAGAGCCCGAGTGAATAGTAAGTCTCGATCGGTGTGCCTCGGCCATCAGATCATGACGTAACTCTGGCACGTCGGGGAAACACAATCGGCCTTTGAAGCGTACCAGTCTGACTACTCTATGGATATGGCCTTTACTCTGTACTCCTAAAGTGACTCGTTTGTCTGTTGAGCCTCGATCACCTTAGCCATCAAAGAGGGTTGAATCGACAAGCTCGAAAGGTGAACAATAGAAGAATGAAGACCGAACTCAAAGTCATACTCTGAAACATCCTGGAACATCTACCACTCACGCACCATCATCTGTGCCACCAGGCCTCGTGGCTGACGGCTGAGCAAGTTCGCCACCACGTTTGCCTTGCCCGAGTGGTACTGAATATCAAAATCATAGTCCTTCAATAGCTACATCTATCACCTCTAACGTAGGTTCAACTCGGACTACGAAAATAGGTACTTCAAGCTCTTGTGATCCGAGAAGAGCTCGAACTTGACCCCATATAGATAATGACTCTACACCTTCAGTGTGAAGATGACCACTACAAGCTCCAAATCATGGGTGGGGTAGTTCAGCTCATAGACCTTGAGCTAGCGTGAGGCTTACGCCACTGGCTTCCCGTGCTGCATCAGTACAATACCCAAGCCAACTCTAGAAGCATCGGTAAATACGATAAAACCCTCACTCCCATTAGGAAGAGTGAGAACAGGAGCGAATGTGAGGCGGTCCTTCAATTTTATAAATGCATCCTCACAGGCGTCACTCCAGACGAACTCGATGCCCTTCCGCGTCAACCGGGTCAGTGGTGCAGCAATACGGGAGAAACCTTCGATAAACCGTCAATAATATCCTGTTAGACCAAGGAAGCTACAGATCTTGGACATGTTCGTGGGCTGGCCCCACTGACGCACTGCATCCACCTTCAAGGGGTCCACAATGACACCCCCCCTTGTCACTACGTGACCAAGGAACTTCACCTCCTTCTACCAAAACTCACACTTCTCCAGCTTCACATACAGCTGGTGGGCATGGAGGGTCTCCAGCATAATCTGGAGGTGCTCAACATGGTCCTCCTGGGTCCTTGAATACATAAGAATATCATCAATGAATACCACCACGAACTGATCGAGGAATGGCTGGAAGACCTCGTTCATCAGCTGCATAAATATGACGGGCACATTGGTCAGTCCAAACAACATGACCAGGAACTCGAAGTGACCGTAGCATGTTCAGAAAGCCGTCTTCGGAATGTCCTCCTCTCAGACCAGAATCTGATGCTAATTGGAGCGCAAGTCTATCTTGGAAAGATACTGTGCACCCTATAACTAGTCGAATAGATCATCAATATGGGGAAGTGGGTATCGGTTCTTAATGGTGACTCTGTTGAGCTCACGATAGTCTGCACAGAGCCGCAAAGAGCTATCATTCTTCTTCATAAACAATACTGGAGCTCCCCAAGGTGAACTGCTAGAATGAATGAAACCTAACTCCCTGAGCTCATCTAACTACTCCTGTAGTTCCCTCAACTCCATCGTGTCATTCAGTAGGGGGCCTTCGAGATAAGCGCGGTACCGGGCACCAAATCAATCTGAAATTTCACTTGCCGACGCGATGGCAAACTCGGAATCTCCTGGAACACATCCGGGTACTCACAGACAATTGGCAGCTACTCAATACACCCTATCACAGAATCTTCGACGACACAAGCCAAGAAACTAGATATCGGCTCTCCCCTGGCGACAAACTGGAATACTGGCAAGCAGGGAATGTGAAAGTAACTATCCTCATGGCACAGTCCAAGATGACACAATACTCCGTAAACTAGTCCATTCCTAGAATAACCTCAAAGCCTATTATCGGCATCACGAATAGATCGGCAGGAAGAAACATCTCGCCCACTAACACCGGGCAAGAAGGGTAGCGACAGGTCAACACGACGGACTTCCCCATGGGAGTCAAAACGGTCAAGGCCTCTAACATGGACTTCGATGGAATACCAGTCGATTAGCAAAACTGCTCAGCCACAAAAGAATGGGAAGCACCAGAATCAAATAAAACGTGGGCAACGCAAGCAGAAACAAGAAGAATACTCTCAACGAATCCATCGGTCGATGACTGTGGGTCCTAGCCTAGCGCCTGCTACGCGGGATAAAATTGGCCCTAAGCTAGCAGGGGAAGCAAACCGGAAGACTGTGAATCCTGAGTCTGTGGCTGCTGAGCTGCAGTACACACTCGACCCAGGGACTGAACATACAGATATCCCCTCTATTGTTGCTGCTGTTACTGTCTCTGTTGGGGAGGTTTGCCTGGCTGCCTCTACTGCTGAGGAGGTGCCCTAGGAGCGGCGGTTGGAAGCTGCGCTCTCTACTACTGCTACTGCTGAGGAGGATGAGGAGGAGGAAAATGTGGTGGCCTCTATTGCTGTATGGGGAGAGGGCAATCACGCCTCCGATGCCTGGCCTGTCTACAGCCGAAGCAAACACCAGAAAAGGGGCCGGAAGATGAAACGGCTGGCGGTGCTGATGATGATGAAGAAGTTACTGTTTGAGTTGTGGACTGTCTAAACTTTGATATACCGCTCCTTCTCTGCTGACGGTGATGCCTGGAACTGTCAGCTGGTGCTCTCCTCTTTCGGTCTCCACCGGAACTCTGCTCTCTTGATCTCTGGGTCATAGCCCAGTCCTCCTCATAGACCAATGCTCGATGAACAACCTGATTAAATGTCTCCAAGCAATGTCCCACCACACCACTACGAAGGGCAGGACGTAAGCCAATCACAAAGCGATGAGCCCTCATCTTCTCATCACTGGTGAGATGAGGAGCAAATCTAGACAATGCCAAGAAACAGGCCTTATACTGTGATACTAACAAATCACCCTGAACTAGGGTCTTAAACTCTATCACCCTCTGAATCTGAACATGCTCGGGGAAGAATTTCTAGTCGAAACGGACCATGAATTCCTCCCAAGTCCAAACAAAATCTAGCCCGACCATCCTGGATACGGACGACCACCAATGACGGGCCTCTCCCTGAAGAAGATAGGTCGCAAGAGATATCCTCTGATCGGATGGACACTGCATAGTGTCGAAAAGCCTCACGATCTCAGTGCGCCATGCCTCAGCGGCAGATGAGTCGGGATCACCCTTGAATCTCGGAGGGTCATGCTGTCTAAACTCCCTGAAAATAGCACTAGCGAGTGGCAAATCACTCTGATAAAAAACTAGAGTGGTTGCAAGCTGACGAGTCTATAACACTGTAGCGACAAGCTGCATCAGCTGATGAAAATGCTTGGTACCTATAGGCACTGTTGGAAAAGTAGGAGCGGCACTCACCTCGGACGGAGGTACTGGTGCGGCTGACGGAGCAGGAGCCTCTGTAACTGGAACAGCTGGCTGAGAAGGGGGAACTAGTGAGGGAACTAGAGCAACTGGAGGAATAGGCGCCACAAGCTCAACAGGCGCTACAGGAGGAATAGGCTGAATAGGGACCTTGGAAATCAGATCCTCTAAAACAGGAGGAGGATGCGCTCGAGTAGAACGGGTATCTCGGGCGCCTCGTCCACGGGCACCATGACCACCGGCGCCACGACCACGGGTGCCACGACCACGGTCGTCATGTCTAGGTGGCATCGTCTACAAAATAACGACGACATAAGGAATCAAAACAATTATAGGCTCAATACGGAGCGAAAAGAAGGATCTCGGGACACTAATTGTCCTATGCTCTTAGTAGACATGTAATGTTATCCTGAGTTATTCCAGAATTACTTGTTATGCTATGATACCAACTCCTGTCACGCCTTAGACTCGGTAACCGGACTCATAAGGAACCCGATAGCCGGTTCTGACCGCACCGGCCTCCGTAGTACCTCATTCTTGGCTCCTAAGGTCGGTTCCGATCTTGGGATCCCACAAGGAGGGTCTTCATAACCGCATAACCATTTTCAATATGAGCATACCCAAGATCACAACAAGTATATCTAAGAATAACAAAGGCACACATCACAAAATCCACTATGAATTTGAACTTTTACAAGTACAAAGCAGAAAAGGAATATATCTGATAGAAAAAGAAGTAGGAAGAAGATCTACAATATTAGGGGTCCTCAGCTCAACTCTAATCCAAGCTCTACTGCTACGATATTAATCTAAGATCACCTACACGCATCAATCATGCATAAGCTTATAGAAAGCTTAGAGGGTGGTGAAAGTGTGTGGCAATAGTGCATAGAAGAATAATAGGAGATACAGGAAGGGAAACATGATTAATGATAATATCACTAGCCTTACCGAGGCTTAACATGAATACAATGTAATGAGTACTGTGTGCCTTACCAAGGCGATGCATAAGGGGGGCTTATACAACCAATGTGAATGCAATGCAATACGAGGTGATGCCAGTACTCTTATCCAATCCACATATCAAGTACATTTCTAATCATAAGGAAATCATCGGGGTCCATTACACTGCTGGATGACTGCCGTTCTCCAGACCCACGCAGTCAAACAAGCATAAGAGACCTCACTACCCACTTGTGGAAAGTCAATCACTAACAAGGCATGATGGTAGCGGACCCATTTATGAGCTGGTCAAACTCAGCCTAACAATGCCTTCTTACACCAAGTAGGTAAGGCCGCACCCCTACCCAACCAACTACATGACAATGGGAGTCGTGGCCTAACGGTATAAGGCCCTTGTGCGCTCGCAGTTTTCACTCGGTCATGGCATTGGGGCAGATCCTTAGTACCATGGAAGTTTTGAAAATTTCACCCATGGGCATCGTATGCACCCTATATGCTCAAGTAACAATTTCAGTGTCCACACATATGGTCATCCACAAATATCCCTGTGGAGGCAAGGCCCTGATGAAGCAAGGGCGGATCATCATGAAATGCGATGCCAATGCATGAGTCACACACACAGATCATTTGATGTGCATAAGGAGAGAAACTTCATCCCTCTATCAAGTCAACCAATGACCACACACAATGCAATCCATTCACGCAGATGATGCATATGGGTCATAATGGTGTAGGTGTGCTACTCGGTGATGATGACGGGAATCATACTCCTCCTTCCCAAGAGGGACAAGGCCTAAATATATAGATATGTATTCTAAAGAGAAGTCCTCTATTGGGGGCCCAATATTTTGGGGTAGCCCATAAACTAAGATAGTTATAAAGCTCAAGGGGAAGTGGTCCTAATCAAGGGCTTAAGGTGGACCTTCAACCACCTATAGGAACCCTATGGGTCTACCTTAGGGCCACCAAGGAGGACATCCAACCTCAACTGGGTCCCAAAAAGTAGCCCGCTACGCATATAAAGTAAAGTCCAAGGCCCAAGTAATCCATGGCCTAGTGGGCCATACACTAAGCACAATACATAGGCAACATGGTGGACCCTCAAGCAAGATTTGGGCCCAACCATAAAGATCATGAGTCCACTCATTATGGTGGGCCTAATGGGTAGCCCATTATTCTAACATATGGGTGATCCTTATATTTAAAACAAGTAAGTTGGGCCTCATATCTCGGCCCAAGTATGGGTTTATTTTAATATACAAGCAAGGGCCCAACTACATGAGTATTTTGGCCTATAAAACCCATCACAATGGTATGATAAATATAGGCCCCAAGGGTCCAATAGGCCTATCAAAAGTTTCAAGATAATAGGCCTAGGAAAACCCAATAAATAACTAAGAAGACTAGTCCAATAAAAACCTAATTGAAATGGGCCTTAAATATGTACTAATTAAGCCCACAAATCTAACTAAAATGGGGCAAGATAAGTGTAATAATGTCCCCAAATTTGGTGGACCATGCTGCCCAAAACATTCATTTATGAGCAGCAACCATGGGCCTATTGTTAAAATTCCAACCCACCCACAATCTGGCTTGCTGGAAAATCAAAATTTAATTAATTTATATATTCATTTTAGTTCCTGGTGACCCATACATGTCACAAGGGGTCCACCAAATGAAGGGGGTTGATTAAATGCATAAATCAGATGGGCCATGCTGCTGGACTGGATGTCTAGCAGCAGCCCAATGGGCTAGGCGTCCCAAGTGTAGGCAGCTCTATGGGCCTGGCTATTTGGCCCAAAAACTCATCCACTGGGCCCCAGTTGGATGCTACTGAAGGGGAGGATGATCACGTCACCTATGGACCCCACATGGATGAACGGTGGGATATAAAATACATTACGGTGGACCCACAAAGTGGCCTGGACGGCTGGCCAAGGCTGGACGCCCCCAGCCTGGGTGTCCTAGCCTGGTGGGCCACTCCAGGCCGTACCACAGGCGGTACATGATCCTGATGGCCATGAAAATTTGCAGGGTGGTTCTTCCATGGGTGGACCACATCTTAATAAAATTTTGTAATTTTTAAATATTTAAAATTATTTTATTTAATTTAAAGAAAACAGACTATCTGGAAAATCTGTTTAACCTGGGCGTCCCAACCTGGTGGGCCAATCTAGCCCTTTCCACAGTGTGCACAGAATTTTTGGATACTCAAAAATATTTTAATTAAATTCAGAATTACAATCTGTCCAGAGTGAAATGTTGTTGTCCATGCAATGTTTATCCAATAAGGTGGGCCCAAACTTCATCTAAGAGGGGGAAAATGAATGTTTAGTATTTTTTCATAAAATACAAAAAGGTGGGGTCCACAAAAGTGGCCCAGCCCTCAGAGAAACTTAGCTGAAATTTGTGTTTTTCCTCTATACATGTGGGCTGGACAGTCCAACAAGGTGGACCGCCCACCCCTATAGGCTTCCCTTTTTGGGTACCATTTCATAGGCCATATGAGGTGTTATCCATCACACCTCAAAGTGGGGTCCACACCTTCATATTATACCCCACAATCATAAAGAAAATAGTGAAAATCATGATCTAAAATCTATGCCAAACATTGACCATGACAGTCCATGCAACAGTCCAGATTTTTTTTTGGACAACAATACATGGCTGGATATATCAGCCTATATCTCAATAATCTCAACAATTAAAAGGGTGTGTGGCCTTCCTTAGTGGGCCCCACACATGTCCAGATCATGAACTAAGGTCAGGACACTTACACGCATTAATTTAGGGTGTCTAAAAACCATGGAATAAGGTGATAGGGGCGTCTCACCCTTGCTGAATTTTGGGACGTCCTAGGCCCACAAGTGGGCCACACAATTCATCATCCATAATAATAAGAGAAAGGAGAAGAAGAAATACAACCCGGCCATGGGGATAGGGCCCCGCCACTCATGGGCCCTCCCAAGATTCAATCTTATCCATACAATTATGCAGATTATACATGCAACAATAAACCAATGCATGCATGATCCATAACTAAAATGGGTGGTTGGGATGCCATCCCAACATGACTTATAGGGTCTAAATGCCCTTGGAATGAAGTAGATAATATAATACATCATGATGGGGTCCATGGAGAATAGCCCCATCATGTATCATGTAGGATGGGCCAAAGGGCCACATCTATGGGGTCAAATGGGATCCCCACCATGGATTGGTGGGTCCCATATGATCCATTTATGAAGAAAAGAGAAGATTAAAGGTCAAGAAAGAAATCAGAAATTTATTCACCCACATGCAAAGCAAGCCTTCAAACTTCCACACAAAGGAGATTTTGAGCCTAAGAAGAGGTTTTAATAATGGAGATCTATTTTTAATGGTGGGATTGGAAGTATATTAGGAATTAGAGGGCTGGAGAAAAGGGAGAGAAATGGATGTTGGGAGTGGGAGAGGTTGCTAGCAAATGGAGAAAAATTGAGGGAAATGAGAAAAATAAAGAGAGAGAAAGGGGTCATGATGAGTTTGTAAGAGAGGTCATGATTGCATAGGGAGGAGATTACAATGCTTAGGCTTTAGGCTAGACTTGTGTAGTGTGTATTGAGGTGGGTGGTATTTTCTATAGAATTTGTGTGGTGTGTGGTGTGTGTATAGGGACTTGTGCAAAGGAGGTGGTCCACATGCATTGCACAAAAGTGGGTCACATGATTAAAGGTCATACTATGTAATGTTTATAACTTTTGATCCACATATCGGATGGACGCACAAGACACGTTGTTGGAACCACAATGACGATGCAAATAAGATGGCATAGGTCTCGAGTTGATCCGAGTTAGGTCTATATGACCGGACTCAAGGATG